>NC_090066.1:4623339-5893611 GCF_038355195.1 Osmerus mordax | reverse complement strand
GATTTCAGCACTGACAGACGCGGACAGAGACAATCTGGAAGGTAAAAACGAAGCCGGCCCAGCTATTTGGGTAGATAAAGATGTATCATAACAGACGTTACGTGGGGGAATGCAGCCTATGCTTTATGAGATCTTGGAACCACTGATGTGTACTTGATAGCATCCAACTTTCTATGTTTTCTCTTTGTGTTGGTTAGCTGGGCAGACATCCAGTTCATTAATTACACACCTCTTTGACAAAAGAAGTAGCTGAGGAACTTCATGTAGAGGCCAGTATGTAGGGGCCAGGATGCAGGGGCAAGGGTGTAGGGGATAGGTACAGGGGCTAGGATGTAGGGGCTAGGATGTAAGGGATAGGTACAGGGGCCAGGATGTAGGGGATAGGTACAGGGGCCAGGATGTAGGGGATAGGTACAGGGGCTAGGATGTAGGGGCTAGGATGTAGGGGATAGGTACAGGGGCCAGGATGTAGGGGATATGTACAGGGGCTAGGATGTAGGGGATAGGTACAGGGGCCAGGATGTAGGGGATATGTACAGGGGCTAGGATGTAGGGGCAAGGGTGTAGGGGATAGGATGTAGGGGATAGGTACAGGGGCTAGGATGTAGGGGCCAGGATGTAGGGGCAAGGATGTAGGGGCTAGGATGTAGGGGCAAGGATGTAGGGGCTAGGATGTAGGGGCCAGGATGTAGGGGCCAGGATGTAGGGGCAAGGATGTAGGGGCTAGGATGTAGGGGCTAGGATGTCAGGGCATGGTTGTAGAGGCTGGGGAGTAGGTGCTAGGACATAGAGGGTTGGATGGGTGACTTCATATTGTATTTGACATGGCTGATGAGTGTGACTAACACTCCGTCTGTGCTTCAGTGCAAAGCAATGCCCCAGTCAGCAGCAGTTTGTGATTGGCATGCCTACTGTTGCTTGATCTGTTCATCTACTTTGTTCAGTCAACATGCAAACTAGTTTAGCAGATGTAGCAGAACATTACAGATCTTTACATTTTTGGGGAGGTGATCAATCAATGATGCGTTCAGGCAGATGTGAGAACTTTAAAGAAGTTACGTTGAAAACATCCCGAAACAATGACTGTGTGACTTATCCGTGATATTCACATCGAAGGAATGTCTCGAAGGGTCTGTATACTTTAAACACCACCACTCACACAAAACTCTATCTTCAGCATCGATGTAGCCCGTCGTCTGCGAGCGTTTCACCGATTTCTCAACCGTTTTTTTTCCAGCGGTCGTGCATGTGTGTGTTCACGCGTGTCAGTGCTACGTTAGGGCCAGCTTTCCCAGGATGTTGTAATTTGGGTCAAGCCTGACTTGAATGACAAACCGAGGGGGCCGTCATTGTACCGGCTCTATGAGGTCGGAGTGGACGTTACACTGCCGTTGCCATAGCTCTCCCAACCCCTGGAGCAGAAACCCAACTCACACACCGGCCGTTTCTCGCCTCGCCGTGGCATTCCTACTGTGTACAAAAGCCCCCAGCGCCCCATTCCAGCTCTCAATGAGAAGGCCAGCTCATTTCTTTAGAATCAACACATGGTGTGCTACTAATGAAAGCTCCGGGAGATTAAAAGACGACGTGGCGAGGATGAGCTCGCGGGGAGGAAACCAGCTTTGGTCAGAGGGAAGTCAAGCTCATTGTGGATGTGCCTGGATGCGGGCCAAAGACGGAAAGGGGGAGAGCTCACATAACCAGTCCCATGTGGGCCAGCTAGGCCTTCCACTTTCTTCTTGCCTTTTGGGAACACACAAGAGACATTGTACACACACGGTCCTGTCCTCTCATCTGAACAGCTGCCTCTCACATTTAATCACGGGTTTTTACCGGAATGTACAGAACAGGGTGGGATGGAGAATGGAGCACAAAGCCAATGTATATCTCCCTTGAGTCTATAGAAAGGCTTTCACGTGACTGCTCCCCATGGAAGACACCCAGCAACAACACCCAGGCTGTCAGAAGCCCTAAGAAAGCGCTGCTTCACGGGGGGGTAAGAACCACTCTCAAAGGATCCAATTCAGGTCTATAGGGTGAGTGTGTGGTGTGTGAGTGTGTGTGTGTGTGTGAGAGAGAGAGTGTGTATGTGTTGTAACGGGGCTTTGGGGGATAAGAACATGCACAAAGATCCCAACATTGAGTGGCTGCATGTTGAGGTGCACACTGACCTCCCACATAAGATGAAACAGAGGGGGCTTGATGGGGTCTGGGAGGCCTCCAGAGGGGCTGTTGATGGGGGGCATCGGGGGATGGGGTCTCCTGGCAGAGACTGTTCATCTATAGCTATCACTCGAGTATTTAGTGCCAAAGTGGAAAGGCTGGTCCTCCCTCTCCAGCAATGGAGGACGGGTGGTCAGGCCAAGAGCTTTGACCCTGCTGAAGAGGTTTGTCTTGAAGCTGAAATGGAGAGCACTGGATGATTGTGTCCATTTGACAGTACCACTGGGTCTGAGGGCTTGCTGGTACCAGCTTGGAAATGTATGGTTTATAATTGAGCTATCTTATTATGGCTAAACAGAGGAAATCCAAGAACCAACAAAACAAATCCTCTAAGCCAGTGGTGGGAGAATGTCTCTCTTGTGCTGTTAGTCTATTGTCAAGAGGGACTCTCTTTGGAAAATAGCTCTATTGATGGTGCTGGTAATGCCTTTTCTTGATGAATAGGAAGAATGCTTAGTGTGTGTGTGTGTGTGTGTGTGTATGTGAGAGAGAGTGTTTTTGGTAGCACGGGGGGGGGGGTGCATGTGTGATGTCCATGTGTGTGTGCGAGTGAGTGTGTGTGTGTGCATCCGTTATGTTCATGTATGTCCATCTTTACACACCACTCACATGCTTCACATCCTTTGATCCCAATTCACTCACACTCTGACACCCTTTTGGAGGCAAAAAGAATGGTCCTCTTTAGTGGCAGTGGTCAGTCTGTGGGAATCTAATTATCTGGCTGATGTCAGATGTAACCTAACGCCTGTGCGTTTGGCCTTATTATTGGCTTGACGTTCTGTTTGATCCTCAGGATGCTAATGATACCCTGAGGGCCTGGACCACAATCAATGTGTTCATTAGCCTCCCACTCTTCCAGGCCTGCGATTGGCTAGCCCTGGGGACGAGGGCAAAGGTGAGGCTGTTGGGAGGGGTATGTCGTGTGTCGGTACACTGGTAAAGTGAATCCAAACGGTATTATGTTGTCATTACTATATGATGGCGTTGCAGTACTACATTGAGGATAATTCCAATTCGACCTTTGAACAAGAACTTGAAATGACAAAAACAAAAACCCTTTTATAAACATTGAGTGTGTGTGTATGTTGGAGTGTGTGAGGCAGGGTATGTGTGTGTGTGTGTGTGTTGTTGGAGAGTGTGTAGGTATAGCTGGGAGTTTGTGTGTGCGTGAAGTAGTGTACGTGTGTTCTCTAGAACTGGTCTCCAGGGGGTTCAGCCTCTGTGTGTTTGTGTGTGCTGGTTGCAGTTAGGACACTGTGGGGGACCTGGGACTGTTTGTGTCTCTTTAATGAACTGAGTGATGATCTTGTCTCACACGCACCAACTCACCAGAGAGAGAGAGAGAGAGAGAGAGGGGGTGGGGGAACAGTGAGAAAGTGAGTGTGTGTGTGTGAGAGAGTGAAAAAAGACAGTAAGATAGACACATAAATAAATAGATGGAAAGAGCATAAAAGAAATACAAAGAGAAAGAGAAAGAGAGACATCGGAGAGCATCTATGTACAGTAGTTCTGATGTACATTATGGGATGATCGTACACATTCTAATGATCCAGAGAGAGCGCAGACAATGTGACGCACGCGACAACGGGCTGATATCTATAGAACCAATCGATAAAAAAGACCTGTATTATTAACAAGCAGACACTTCAAGTCGTCAGTGGCTGTACATGAGTTTGATTGTTCCGTAAAGCTTCCTCTATTATGACCGGCAGTATCAGAGCATAATCTACTGAAACTGCATAGCTGAGTTGTTGTTAAGGGATTTGTGATTGCCTGCCTGCTCCTGTCTATTTTGCTACGACAGCCCAGCCGCATGTGGGCCATGTGTGTTTTGATGTAGCCATTGACGTCGAACGGAAAGTTTAATTGATCGTGAGCACCCATGGCCAGCACTGCAGCACTTAGTGTCTATCTTCCAATCTCCCCCTAATAGCGTCGCTGGTGCTAATGGCAACAAGAGATCCAATTGAACGGGATAATTGTGTAATGGCAAGTTGTCGCTCCTATGGAATGTCGAGGTGTTCCACGTGAACACGACTCTGCTCATGACTGTAATATGAGCGTGGTCGGGGAGAAGTCATGGCTACGCTTCGAAGCAAGTTTTCCACAACTAAACCCTCCCCACAGTCAGATTTACAGATTCCCTCACCATGCTTGAGATATACCTCTAATCCTACTATAGTCAAATCTTGCCTCCTTTTAATCTGGTTCAAAGCAGACTTTCAAAGGCTGGTAACACTGTGGGATGTCCTCATTTCCCTTCAGGGGGGGGACGTGATTCAGAAACGTCCCACGTCAGTGAGGGACGGACGGAGATCAGACGGACACCCTCCCGGTCTTCAGCTTGGTGTCCACCCACAGTGTGATTAATGTCCAGGATCATTACGTTCTGAGAGGCTGTATTCACTCATGCCCCAGGGAGTCATTCAAAAATCATTTCTGCCATGTTGTTAAACCACCCACTGCACTCCCTCAGTTCACTGGGTGGTTTGTGTCTCAGATATCTGTTTGGGTTGTTTCCGTGGCAGCATTTGGAATCTTCTGAATGTAAACAGAGTTGTGTCCACAGAGTGGTGGATCATACATTGTGTACAGGAGATGGAGAGAGGTAACAAGAGAAGGTGCGAAGAGGAATACACATTGGAAAAGGAGAGTGTGTGTGTATGTGTCGGTGCATGTGTGTGTGTGTGTTTGTGAAAGAGGGAGGGAGAGAGCCATTACTCATCCATTAGTATTCTGTCCACAGTTCCATATGGAGACGATAGGTCTAAACAAACGCCAGAGAAGGGGTTGTCTCATTATACGTTTTCTTTCTTGTTCCTACATAGATCAAATTCCTCTGACCATAAACAAAAGCCACAACACACAGCCACGCCCTTGGTTTGTACTGGAGTTGAGGGACGAAGCTGTATTACCCAGTAACATTTCACATGCTTCTCATGGCTCCCATCAGATGAGGGAACCACCAGGAAGGCCAAGGGGAGCCAGGGAGCCAGGGAGCTGGGGTGGGGATCTGTGGGTTTGAGGGGGATGTAGGGCTTCAAACTTTAACAGCCCATTATGTCCACTGATAGTCTGCTCCTGTTCCTCTGTCTTCTGGACAAGCGGGGGCTTTGTGCTCTGCAAGGGCCAGAACCCCCTGGAGCCTGGAGGAGAGGACCTGGTGGGCCCCTGGCTGCCTCCCTGAGGGGCTAACTGGGCCAATGATTCGTGAGCTGCACAGCAATGCCAACCTGAAAGAAACGGCGTCAGATTGCCGAGGCGACAGCTAACAAAGGCTTCGACACTCGTTTTGTCGATAGCATCGTCAACAACACCCGGAAACCCTTTCTACACGAGCTGTGCGGTTGTGTGAGGGGCTCCGGGTGAAACAGGAATGTGTGGTTTGTGTTTGTGGGTCGAGGAGTGTATTCTTAAAAGCGACGAGTGACCATGCCAAGACACATTTGTCCAAGTGACCCATTTTGCAGTGAAAGAAGTGGAGGTAGTGAGCACGTGCACAACCTCGACATCAAATACTGAGAAATTCCAACGCGTTTTTCCTCTGTCCAGTCCTAATGCTTCCTGGTATGTGGAAAGGAGAGAGTCAATGCCCTCAAGGGGCTGCTTCTGCATCCTGTGTTTGGAAGCAGGTGGCACTAAACTCCCCTCTTAAACCTCCGAGAAAGAAGAACCAGAGAGTCAGCAACACAGTGTCAGAAATGTTTAGGCATGTTGTAGATGAGAAGGAGACTGAGACTGAGTGAAAGGTTTTTCATGTAGACGCTAGCTCACGGGAATGCTCTCCCCCTATCCTCCATCACCCCCACTCTCTCCTCTGAGAGAGTTTGATCAACACAGCAAAATGGGCCAAGCTATTTACTTGCAAATTGCAGGAAAGTAGAGAATATGTGGGTTTTGGTTAAAACCCCCCCCACAAAAAACAACAAAGCTTGTCAGATTCAGACATGTATAGAGATTTAAATGTAGATAATAGCAGGTTTGGATAGAAGGGATGTAACTGTAGATGCTTGTTAGAGGAAAGGCAGTGTGTTTCTGAAAGGATACTGAGAATAACAAATAGGGCTGACTTTGACCAGCTAGATGTTCCTGTGCCTTGACATTGCCTTCAGAAAGGAAACAGTGTGTTTTCTCTCTCGTAAACCATCTTTAGAGAGCAATTTGACGCAGGTGAAAGGATTTCGGATAAGTGATTGTGTGTGTGTATGTCTGTGTGTACAGTTGTGTTGAGAGTGTCAGAATCAATGGGATTTATTCGCCATGAAAGTTTGCACAGACAAGGAATTTGCTTTGGCAGGAAGGTGCATACAATAAACATATACCTAAAATTTAAATATGTGGACTATCTATTCTAAGGGTACATAAACTAGCAGTACTAAGTGGGATTAGAATAGAATTAAATATACAATAAAATAAAATATAAGTTGCCGTAAATTACAATATAAAAATACAAAAATACAAATATTACAAAAAATACAAATGTACAAGATACCATTTTGTAATGCAGTGCAAAAAGCAGTGTGTTTTAAGCAAGAAGTCATTAGAGTCAGTGTGGTCCCTTGGCCTTGTTGAAGAGGCCAACAGCGGAAGGGAAGAACCTGTTTTTGTGGCGTGAGGTATTGGTCCTGATGGACCGCAGCCTTCTGCCGGAGGGGAGTGACTGAAACAGGGAGTGTCCAGGGTGGGAGGAGTCGGCCACAATCTTCCTCGCTCGCCTCAGGGTCCTCGACGTGTGCAGGTCCTCGAGGGTAGGCAGATTGCAGCCAATCACCTTCTCAGCAGTGCGGATGATACGCTGCAGTCTGCTCTTGTCCTTGGTAGTGGCAGCAGCGTACCAGACGGTGATGGAGGAGGTGAGGATGGACTCAATGATGGCTGAGTAGAAGTGCACCATCATTGTCTTTGGCAGGTTGAACTTCTTCAGCTGCCGAAGGAAGTACATCCTCTGTTGTGCTTTCTTGATGAGGGAGCTGATGTTCAGTTCCCACTTGAGGTCCTGGGAGAGGATAGTGCCCAGGAAGCGGAAGGACTCCACAGTGTTGACTGGGGAGTCACACAGGGTGATGGGGGTGAGTGGGGCTGTGTTCCTCCTGAAGTCCACAACCATCTCCACTGTCTTAAGAGCATTGAGCTCTAAGTTGTTCTGGCTGCACCAGGTCACCAGGTTGGCCGCTTCCCACCTATAATCAGACTCGTCTCCACCAGAGATGAGCCCAATAAGGGTGGTGTCGTCCGCAAACTTCAGGAGTTTGACGGACGGATGACTGGAGGTGCAACTGTTGGTGTACAGGGAGAAGAGCAGAGGAGAAAAGACGCAGCCCTGAGGTGATCCGGTGCTGATGGACAGGGAGTCAGAGACTTGTGTTCCCAGCTTAACGCACTGCTTCCTGTCAGAAAGGAAGTCTGTGATCCACCTGCAGGTGGAATCAGGCACGTTCAGCTGGGAGAGCTTGTCCTGAAGCAGGGCGGGGATGATGGTGTTGAAGGCAGAGCTGAAGTCCACAAACAGGATCCTGGCATAGGATGCTGGGGAGTCCAGGTGCTGTAGTGCTGTCAGCGTTCAATTGAGAAGCAATGTGTGTTTAATGAATAAAGTGTGGACTTTTTTCCTGTAAAACATCTGTACCAAGATTGACCGCAATCTCCCTTCTTCAGACTCAGAAAGTCAGGAAACAGAACCAAGATGGAGGCTACAGTATACCATCCACATCTTGTCGCAGTTAGAACACAGCACTAGTGGAAAAATAAAACCTGGTGGAATAAATGAGCCAGCGTTGATGGGTATTGGATTCCCATCAGGTTTTGCAGCGGACGTCAGAAGGACCCGAGGCGCTGGGTCTCTCATGGCTGTGCAGCACATGTCCTCCTCATCAGTGACTGCTCTCTTAAAAACCCACATCACTGTCGGGCTCTTCCTGGCTAGGCAGGCACACACACACACGCACACACACACACACACACACACACACACACACACACACACACACACACACACACACACACACACGTGGTACAGACAAACACACACACGCAGGCATGAGTGCATGCACAAACCTCCACAAACACGCATGTGTGGAAGCACATTCATACATATGCACACACACACACATGTACTCTGTCCACACACACATGTGTGTGCACACACAAATGCACACACACACACAGAAACACACACACACACACTCACAAGCCTCGGCACAGGGGAGGGGGAAGAACTGTTCAAAGTTCATTAATCAGATGAAGTTTTTCAAAAACTCAGTTTTTCGAAAACTGAGTGGAAATAGGTGTCGGATTAAATTAAAAGTCCACTTGTACTAGTGGGAGATCTTTAAATCCTGATATTAGCTTGACATTCAGAGCTTCAGAGTTGTTATAGAAACCCAGGCGTTGTGTCAACTATGTCTCCTGCCCTTTCCTACTCAATATTAGCCTTGGATCATGTTGTTTCACCTTCTTTTAATGAGGACTTCTGTATGCTCTGACGGGGGCCGGTAAAGGGAGAGGTCAGAGGGCAGGGCTACTCAGCACAATACATGAATGGAGAAGAGGAGAGAAGCAACGTTCATTCAAACATGTTACATGACCCTCACACCCAATGGCTGTAAAGACAATACCAGAAAAGTAAAGGATTTGGATAAAGAGTCCTGTCTTGTCCCAAATCAGAGTTATCCAATCCGCTCGTGGTTGCACCATACAATAACTACCCATCCCTTAACATCCAAAAGACCTGAAAGCATGACTGTCTCAGTTAGAACTAAAGACACACAGAACTGCACAGCAGTGCATCTAGCCCACAGCAACAGATAGTGGTAGACACTGGTAGTCCTAAAATGGAATTGTGAAACACGCTTCAAAAAGTTGAATGACACTCTCATTGTGGAGTGGAGTAAACACTGTGCTGAAATATATGTCTGCTTCAGGTTTGTTGGGAGAAGGAGTGCAAGTGCACCATCACTGTCTCTGAGAGGACCTCAAGAAGAAGAAGCAATCCTCTCCTAGAGTCTGGAGTAGCATGGACAGAGAAGAAGCATTTGTTTAAAGATTGTTTCTTTCTTTTCTCTTTCTTCCACCCTTTCTCTGTCTTTCTTTCTGTCCTTTCTCTCTCTTTCTCTTTCTCTCTTTCTCACGGTCTTGTTCTCAATAAAGCTTATTTCTCTTGAAATCTGAGGTGATTTTAGATCCGTCTGTGTTTTTCCTACGGTTATCACAGTTAAAATAGTTTTGTGTCAAACTTGTATGGCTTTCAAAACCTTCAATAGCAGTACTCAGGGCATCCCAGGAGAGGGCAGTGTGGAGTTGAAGAGGTGATCCAGACTTTTTACATTGAATTACATGTAAGATAAAATATATTGTATAGAGAGAGAGAGAGAGAGAGAGAGAGAGAGAGAGAGAGAGAGAGAGAGAAAGAGAGAGTGAGAGTGAGTGACAACACATGTCTGTGTGTTGTGCGTGGGTGTGTGTATCAGGGGAGGGAAATAAGGGGTTACTTTCAGAGGGTCCTCTGCTGACAGCTACGCAGCTCAAATCTCAGCCAAAGGATTAAAGAAAGCAATTGGATGCTTGTATCACCAAGCCAGCTTATCCCTGCATCCGCCTCATGAATGCAATCGGTTGGAGAATCCAGAGGCCCTTTCCTACACGAGAGCACTGGAGCGCTGAGAGAGCCATGTCCAATCTGCATCGCACTGCATCCTGTTGTCTTTCAGCAATATTTGGGGAGGAAACAATCATGTATGTTTTTTAATGGAGGTAGTGCTTCGTGGGTGCCCTAACAGTTGGCGCAGGGGGAGATTAGCTTTTAATTATAGGAAGAGAGGCAGAAGCAATTAGTTTGTACACCCACTTACCATTGTACCCACTGATAGACAACAGAGATGATGTCTTCACGGGCAGGGATGGCTGGATCTCAAATCCCACCAGTACTGTCTTCATGGCCCCTGTCTCCATTTACAGACGACTATTTTCGTAGGTGTCTGTTATTATTGAGTCATCCACCACCCACCCTCGCCTGCCCAAGACAAACCTACTATATCTCTGTGGATATGCAACCTGGAAAGGTGCAAGACAGAACTATTAATCAAACAACTTGTTTAGAAGCAGAATCAAGGTGTGCATATGTGTGTGTGGGGGCTGAGGTCTAATTATTTTCCTCCCCACACCTGGGTACCATGTGGGTACAGCTGGCACAAATTAAGAAGTTATGGGCGAGGCCCTCCAGAGAACCACTGAAAATGACCAGTGACGATTCTCTGGTACCAAAGCAGGCAGGTCCCTGATTAAAACCCGTAATTGATGTAATTGTCTGTGCAAATGGATTAGGGATTCGGTTAGGGCTGAAAACAATCTGGGGAAAGCTGCTTTTGCTTCGTAAAAAAAAGCCCGCTACCGTGTCTGAGAGAAAGAACAGATCGATAAGCCACCCAGGCCATCATTCAGACGGGTTCGTTCAATGGGCTGAAAAAGTCTAAAAGCATGGGAGGTTCACGACATGGGCCTCACACACCCTGAGCGGCTGCCTCTCCTGAGCTGCGATGAGGTGAAACTCCTCCACCGAGATCATTTACTACTGTTTGCTTTGGTGTGTGCCTGCTCTAATCTGGCGCTAAGCTTTGTTCCCTGTCCAGTTTACTGTATTTATAGCACGGGGGGTGCCAGGGGGGTGCGGGGGTGAGATAGTGCTATTAAGTTGGCCTTGACCGCTGTGATTGGATGACAATCCACAGGTCAGGTGTTCCGTCTCCACAAGGTGGAAAGAGATCAAAAGGATGATACTGTTGTAATAGTCGGGCCGAGACCGTTTTCTGATCGTTTTGGGGTGATTTGGGTGGAGAAAGGCTGCCTGTTCCCTTGAGGGGCACTTTGATTATGGCTAACGGAAAGTTGAACAGGGAAAAGGTATGTCAACAGCTTAAACATTCCGTCGATCATTTACTCAACTGGGGTGTGAAGCCCTAACCTTGACCCGATCACATGTGAGATCTATGATAATGTAATAATCGGATAGGAGCATTATCTTCCCTCTCTCCTTGACACTGACAGTGATTCAATGTGTGTGCTCAAGCAGTGACGTCCTCGCTCGTCCTGAGGGGCTGTGCCACACTGGCAAATGGGAGCCAGGCTGTTTACCTTGACTCACGGCATCAAGGACACCCTGTTCTGATCCACACAAACCAAACTGAATAAACAGAGCCAGAACATCTGAAACATGCAGGCATATGGAAGCACAGGCTATTATGCAGTCATACACATTTAACAAGAGCTGGAACGAGTGATGGAGAGAACACGTGACGAAAAAAAAAGTGTGGCAAAAAAACCAAAAAGGAGATGCCTTAATCAAAAGACGGACAAAGCTGCACCGCATCCAAAGGCTTTCTCCTCCTCTGACACACTTTGATGAACAAGTGTTTCAAGGTGCTTTCAAGAGCTTCTTAGAGAGAGAGAGAGAGAGAGAGAGAGAGAGAGAGAGAGAGAGAGAGAGAGAGAGAGAGAGAAAGAGACCATCTTGTTCAAATTGGAGGCTTTTGAGAGTGGGCAGATAAAGGAGTGAGAGAAGAATAATGGGAGAGAGAGGGAGGGGCAGGGGTGAAAGGAGGCAGAGAGGAAGGAGAGATGAGGGAGGAGGGGGGGCGGGGGATGTGGGGGATGTGGAACAGCGACGTTTGTGGGGTGAGACTGGAGGCAAACTCATTTCCCTTCGCGGTTTGACATGTAAGGAGAAGGGGTCGGTTGCGGGCTGTGGGTGGTGACCGGGGGTAGGGAGGTGGAGGTCAGAGGAGAGGAGGGGGTTAAAGGACAGGCCTCTGGTCTGGGAGTGAAAGAAAAGCCGCCATTTTGAGCAATCCCAACAGAAAGGATATAAAGGAGAGAGACAGAGAGAAGGAGAGCAAGCTAGATAAGGCATCTCCAGCAGCCACAGGCTCCCCACACAGGTAATTCAACCATGACTCACACTCAACTCCCTGTGATAAATTGAGATTATAAAATAAGGGCCAGTAGAATCCCCTTGTGAAAAGACGCTCGATATTGGCCACGTTAAAGGCAGGCTGAAATCCCTGTAGAAAATGAATATTCATGTTCAATGCTGTACTATATATAATTGGTCAGTCAAGCTTCAAGCAAAAAGCCACCATGAAAATTGACATGCTGTCACCCTAATTAAATGAGTCAAAATACAACGTAACTATTTTGTTCTAGCAAGAAAAGGTGTCAAGAAGAAAAGTGTAACATGATTTTACCAGACTGTTGATAAGAATGTATTGAGATACCATCTAAATGCCTTCCTGTTGGTGTGATGCTGTACAGATCTGTACTGGGGAGTACTGGACTGGAAGCTGGGCCTGTCAAAAAATATTTTAGCATCACTCAGAGAGGTAGAGAGAGAAGGAGAGAGGGAGATGGAAATTGAGAGGGAGAGAGTGATATGGAGTGGGAGTGGCAGAAGGAGACAGTTAAAGGGAGAAGGAGATAGAGAGGGGACGGAAAAGGGAGAGAGGAGGGAGAGAGAGGGGGTAGAGAGGAGGAGACGGAGAGGGAGATAAAGAGGGAGAGAAAGAGACAGCGGGAGAGGGAGGGGGGAGGGAGAGTAGGAGACAGAAAAATGAAGCTGTGTTTGTCATCATTGTGATTGTGGTTTTATGATTGCCTTCACTTGGCTATTGACGTAAAGCTCTATTCTGTATTTGCTATTTGCTCATTCCTCCTTTCCCAGAAGCCCCTCTCTAAACACGCACACACACACAAGACCCTCACGAGCAACGCACTCACTCATACACATCCAGACCCCCCCACGCACACACGCACACACAGCAGACACACACAATACACACACGCACTGTTATTGTTGGCAGGGAGAGATCTCTGGGGGTCTTATTTGGGCTGCTAGGAGAGATAGCAGACCCTCTGCACACAGAGCCTCCCCCACCGCATGACCTTTACAAACCTCAGGTCAACAAATACCTGCCGTTTGATCCACCTCACCCCACCTCACCCCACAGCTAAACACAAGAGGAACGGCGACAGGGCTCGTTTAGGATGTGCTCCCTCCTCGGCTGTGAGAAATCTGCGTTTTCACCGGGTTGATGGATCTGTGGCTTTGTGTTGGCTTTTTAGGACTTTTGGTTTGGTTTTCTTGCTCGTGACGTTTTGCTGGTGAAGCTGCGTTACTGCATCGGCTGGGTTTCTGACGTTTTTTTTTATTGCTTATTGTTTCAGACTTCTTTAAATGTAATTTCTTTTCAGGGACGAGTGGGGGTTCACCCCGGTCTCTGTAGATAGATTTTCTATTTCTTTGTATTGTTCTCTCGAAAGCTCATAAAAACTCACAAAACACAGACTGAGAAACGTTATTATACATTTCAGTCCACTGTATAGGTAAGGCATTTCCACTCAAACACAGAGGACTTCTAAACTCAGAGCGTTCAGCCTTATATTTTCTTCAAGAACAAGTCAAATGCATTTATTTTACTCAAAATACTCTAGTTGTTAGTCGATGCAATCCCCACAGACAACAAGACCTTGTAAATCCACTGGGAACAATTTATACAAATATGGATTGTTGTTGTAGAAACTGTAGATAAACCCTCTTTCTCTCTTATGTTCCCCTTGAATAACTCATTTACCTTCGTCCAATATTGGCTGTAACCTAACATGATATAGAAAGAGAAAGAGAGGAGGGGCAGTTTATCCTCCAGCCTGCAGTTTATCACAAATTATCATCTGTTTACATCTCTCCTCTACAAGCCAGTGAGAGAGTCAGATTGAGGAAAACACACAGAATGTATGGGCTAAAACCCTTTAAATAATTCCCACAAAGCCTACAGTTATCTCCCTTCACAACCATGGATAATTCAGTTATCTTTGGTTCTGGGAAATAGGGATTGGCTTTTTTGAAACCTTAAAGATGAAATGATTTTGTTAAATCTTGTTTTATTAATGCATGGCCAGCGTACACTAAAAGCATGTAGTGCATATGGAATCTGCATTCTAAAAGTTTTCTCTACAATACCAAAAAAAGGATCATTATTGCCGATCCCGTTATTACAATCAAAAAGTAATTAAAAAGTATTAAGCACCAATATAATTTTCTTCTCAGCTTGATTTTCATTGGGTCGTCTTCATTCAGCTGAGATGGCTAATAACCCAGAGTGAATTCTCCACTCAAATAAAGTCATTTAACTGCTCCTTCTTTTGTTCCCCCATTTCATTGCCTTCCTCCATTGAAGGAAAATACGCTAAGGGATAGGATAGCGAGAATAGATTTTTCTTTATTGTTCAGCATTTGGACATTTTCGACGGGACAGAGAGCAGGTGCAGACAGTGTTTGTGAGATGGAAGTCTGGACCTGAGAGTGGTTATATAGTTATACAGACAGAGGAAGGTGTTGGGGCGAGCTGGGGCTCCATTGATTCCAAGTCCAGTATTGAATCTCTTCCTTCCCCCTCCCTCTCCTCCAGCAACCCACTGCCGGGCCTGATCAATAACCGAATGGCCCGTTTGAAGGAGCTAATCCTAGCCAGCCGATGAAGCAATGACACAGCAGTGTGTGAGCAGTACACCCACCATAACAGATGGGTGGCAAACCTCCGACGGTCTCGTTCATCTGTCTCTGCTCATGGAACCTTCTGGATGGGTTGGGGTCGCCCCCCACACCTCCCACCAGCTCACACTGAGCTCCGCTACCGAGACCAGTCAGACCCATATGGAAACATATAGAATTATGCGCATGACTCTTACACAGCAATATCAAACAGCCATCACATCCCTCACTGTCGTGTCAGTCACTTGCCTGACTGCCTCCTTCTGAGACACGACAGAACTCCCACCATTAGCAATAATCTACACAGCTAACAGTCCACTGGAGTTGCAGTCCCTGAGCAGCGCTTCCACTAGGTCGTAGGTCAAAGTTCACCAGGGGCAGGAATCTGGAAAGGGATGTTTGGTTTGATGGTTTGTAGGATGTTGTAGATCTCTCTTACAAACTCTCATAAGGTTATCAGCTCTTCCTAAGTTTAGCTGTGAGCTGTGCAGGTGGAAGAAATGAAAGAATGGGTGCTTCTTTGTGGGAAATGTCTTAGCACTGGTGCAATACCCACTGGCTGTCTATTAGAGAGGGGGTGTAGCATTGTGCTGTGTAAAAGCCAAAGCCTCTGATTCAGTCTGTCATCCATAATAGAAAGTGTTTCCATGCTCTTAAAACACAGGAAGGGGAATTTGGGATTTGGTGCAAGTATTTGATGCACAGTACCTACTGAAGAATAGATGAAACCTTTGTGTGGAGGGCGGCCCTGACCTGAGTTTGACCTCAATAGGCCCTTGGCTCCTCCATGTAACCTGCTCCAGTACTGCTCTGCTGGACCTACCTGTCTCCCACCAGCCTATCTCCAAAAAAACTCCTCAGTCCTTCTCTGTGCACCCTGCAGTCAGCTGGTAATACATTATTTAGGGAAAGCTTACCCATCCTTTGAGCTACCAGAAGAATATGTATTATAAAATTGATTTCTTATGACGTGGCAAGATTCACAATTTAACTTCTGAGTAACAAGTACTCTTTCATGGCTTTGGTTCACTCGCAGACTGCTTCTGGGAAATAATACTTAAGTATTCAAAGATGTTTGAAGATGTGCATTCAAAGATGTACATTAGAAGAGATCAATTCTTCATAATCTCTTACTGAGACACCAAACTACTATGAAAAGGCTTTAGACTTGTTTTTGAATGGATAAACTCAACATTCATGCAATCAGGCTCACTGAGGAATCTTCTTCTGAGAGCTCAAATATGATGGACTTGGGCGAAGGTACTGTCACCAAAACTCAACTTATCAGCTAACGAACACGGAGACAAAATAAATTGCAGAGCGAATGTACTATGAACACGGCCTAATACTAAACTAAAGAGAAGTTTAATTGCCCATATAAAACTCATCAACCACTCAGCAGCCACCTTGCATTACAAATGGGTGGAGGGTGCATGAACTTCTGTGAAGTCTCAGAGTGAAGACATTTGACAACCATACTGTATGACCACACACAGTGGGGAAGGGAGGGGGGATTCATTAACATTTATGACCAGAAACAATTTCCCCACCAGGCTATACCTATCTCCGTAATTTGAGCACAGTGGAGCGTTTTGGCTTGAAGATGATTCCTAATTGCTTGAACCTCAGGCTGCCTTGCTCCCCTCTGAGTGTGTGTTTGGTAGGGTTTATCTCGCCAGTCAAGACAAGACACTAGACAGAGGGGTAGACGGAGGAGTCAGGCTAATGCCGTTTCCCAGAGTTCCACAGCACTGTGGTCCCTCTAATTAGATCCCACTGTGTTTCTCTCTTATCGGTGTACTGGGATTGAAACCGAGGAGGTCTCTCACATGGTACATGTGTGAAGGCACGGTGACGGCAGGACATTATGCACTTCCTGTGTTGGATGAATGGATGAATGGATGAATGGATGAATTCCAGCTCACTGGATTCGACACTGGGTCGACAGCACTTAAACTCTCCCTCGTCCAGCCTCCATCTCTTTAGTAGTAATACGGTGACGGTCAGACCTTTTCTGAGTAACACATTCCTCACAACATTTCTTCTTTTCGTAGACGCTTTTATCCTAAGCAACTTGAAAACAGAAGAAAGAACCTTGATTGGATGTATCACTCTAACCCACGATTCAGTGTATGCACTGCCCAGCATTGAAGTGATGGAACTGATGAAGAAAGTGTTTTGTCTGCCTCTTCATAAACGGAGTGACTAAGTTCAGTTGAGTTCTGGATTTTTCAATCTGCAGATTGGGAGAGAAAACCAGAACTCTGACAATAAATGACAACACAACACCAGGCTTAAGTCACAATCATGTCTCTCTCCACTCTGAAAGCCGGAGGACCATCTTTTATAGGGCACAAGAATGTAAACATACTAGATAGTGACAGTCAGGCAGTAATAACTTTACAACAGTCTGACACATAGACACAATCTACTCTTATTAATAGCAAGCTAACATGAGAACATGCGAATGTAAGCACACAGGAAAACCCAATGTCTTCCACAGAACGCCTTAGACATGGTCTGTTTTTGACGCTCGTCTCTCATGACGTTTTCCCTCCTCCCAGGATGCATGTGCAGAAGCAGTGGGCATGCGTTGCCGTGGTTGCGGCCCTCCTGATCCTCACTGTGTCAGCTGCTGAGGGTGGCAAAGCCGAGAAGCAAGGTGAGATTCTGGCGCATTGACAGCAGACACCAGCAAAGCAGACCCCCGGAGCCAGACACCTGTCTCATCTAGAAATGCTGCTACGAGAGGGGAATGTTAATTAGATGTAAATCTTGATATCGGGTCAGATTTCTGCACGCATCCACCGAAAGTAGAGAGGGGCTTGTAGACTTTTAATGACAGATGCATATCTCAGTGTGGATCAGATTGAAATCATTTGACCTTTCACAGTGGAATTGGCTTCATATTATTTCATCTTTATTAATTGCGTCCTAAATAATTGTGGAGGTGACTTCAGTGTGAGGGTGATGTGCGTGTGTACGTGTGTGTGGAACTCAAATTATTCGTGTGTGTGATCCAACAGGAAAGAAGGAGCGTAAGTCCGACTGCGGTGACTGGCAATGGAGTGTGTGTGTTGCCAACGAGGGGGACTGCGGACCTGGCACCAGGGAGGGCACAAGGACCGGCACCGACTGCAAGCAGACCATCAAAACTCAGCGATGCAAGATCCCCTGCAACTGGAAGAAACAGTTTGGAGGTGAGGCGGGCTCGATTGTCCGAACACGGGAGCATAAAGTATTTCTCTCAAACATGAACTGTGATGCCAATGTGTTTCACATGGAGCTGAAAACATCAAGAAACTGGATTCTGTCTGAAATGTCTCTATTGGGAAGGTCTTCTCTTTGTGTCTCCCATGGGGACAGCACTCATGCCTTGTGTATGGGAGAAAAATGTGAGAAGATTAGTGTGCACGCGTGTGTGTGTGACTGTATTTGTGTTTACAGACTTGTGTGTGTGTTTGTGTGTCTGTGTGTGTGCGCTCCCCAGACTGTGTGCGCGCTCCCCAGAGCGCGTATGTCTGAGTGTCATCCGCAAACAGAGCGTGGGCACCGCTCTGTTCCCCCAGGGGGACCTGGGTGGAAGCGTGCTCACAGCCAAATGATAGGTACACAAGCTCCCGCTTTCACCCTGCGCTGTTTAGGAGGTCCCTGGAGGAATCCTCCAACAATGCACCCTGTCACCACCCTCTCCCCCATCCCTCCTGTCCTCTCCCCCTCTCCCTCATCCCACTCCCCCTCTCTGATGAGGACCCAGGGATCTCAGAGCCAGGTGACAGGGGCCTGTGCTTTTATCGGGGAGGGAAGTGAAGGATGGGTAAACGAGTGTCACTACCCGCAGGGGAACGGACGGCTGGGCTGAAGGAAGGCCAGACGGGAGACGAGACATGCACACAGACTCACAGGCGCGCACACACACACACACAGTACATTACACATGAACAGATATGTCATTACCTTCTCCTGCACAGAGTGATGCAGAACACATGGAATCCTGCTGTAACCTTTGTATTACACTTTCCTCATTCCACAAAGTATCTCACTACATCGCATAGCACAGCCACACTTCAGATACCATCCCCTTTAGGACAAAGAGGCTGCTTTATCTGTAAAAGGATAAAAAGTTTCTGATGTATTTGTAAGAAAGAAAAGTATACAAAACTGTTAACATCTCATAAGTCATAACATCTCATAACAAAAAAGTGACAATGTTCTGCTGTTGTGCTCTCTCTCTCTCTCTCTCTCTCTCTCTCTCTCTCTCTCTCTCTCTCTCTCTCTCTCTCTCTCTCTCTCTCTCTCTCTCTCTCTCTCTCTCTCTCTCTCTCAAGGAGAATGCAAGTATGACTTCCAGGCCTGGGGAGAGTGTGACCTGGCGACCGGCAAGAAGAACCGGACAGGCGTGCTGAAACGTGCCCTTATGGATGCCACCTGCCCCACCACAGTCAGCGCCACTAAGCCCTGTGGCAAGATCCCCAAGACCAAGCTACAAGGTACAGTCGGCAAGCTTGCACAGCTCTCGGCCAGTGCCCTCTCCCTCACTCTGTCGCTCTGCTATTCCCATCTTTCTCTTCAGGAGACTATCAAGAGGTTTATTATGCACCAAATATTGAAGCGTGAAAATGTGTACATCCCTGGGGTAGATTATCATCTGTATGAGAACCTCTCAACAGGGACGAGAAAGAGAGAACTTTGGGTACATTGTAATTTTCCATATTTACATTTCCATATATATATATATAAATGCCTCGTCTAGCTTTGAGTGTGTCCTCGTGGCGCAGTAACCTTGGTAATGATGATAGGAGGGAAAGAGAGTGTGTTTGAAGTCCAGGATATGCTCTCCTTCTTCCGCAGCTCCCACTGATTACATCTTGCTGAAGACCCAAATCCTCTAAAGGATTTAATCAGAGATAGTGCCAGACTTGTCACATATTCATATTTAATCCATTTTCTCTCCAGTCCAAAACGAATACCCTCTCTATTAATCCTTGCATTACATGAAGAAGCTAAATAGCTTTTACAAGGTAAACAATGTATACAGGGGCAACCCAATTTCCACCATCATGTTGCATTATTTGGCTGGCTAAATAAGAAAATCAGAACATCGAAGGTAAGATAATTGTTTTTGCTTTGTTCGCAATGCCTCCGTAAAAAGACAAACCTATTCACGTCCAAATGAGTCTATTGATCCAACATTGACCTATGGAAAACAGATACTTGGATATGGTGTGGTGTTGCTTACAGTATGACCTCATTACTACAGTAGATTGAACCAAACAGAGCCATGTTCTTAATTCATTATGTGCTTTGAAAGACAAGCGTGCAATCTTAACAGAGGTATTGTATTGGATGATGCATCAGAGTTACACTGAAATATTCAGATAAGTTCATCAGTTGCTTTCCCAGGTCTCCCAAACGATCTGCACAGTCTCATTCTGTTCAGATCAATATCCTTCCTCGTAAATCCCATCTACATACACCATTTGTAAAAACCCTCAAAAATAGAAAATAAAATAAGAGAATCAGCCAGCTGGGTTTGTTTGAAGATTCATGCTTCTCCATGTCCAAACCTTACATGATTTCAAAGGGAGAACAGTCTGAATATTTCACTCTAGTCTCCATCACTAATGTATGATGACAGGGTGTTGGTAAAGTGCGCTGAACAGCTCCCTAGACTTCCTGTGTCTTCCGTCAGATCAGCCACCAGACAAATCCCTGCAGTTACCAAGCTGTTATCATGCTTGTTAAAACCCTTAACAGACCACGGCTTCTCTTTTTATTGGGTACATTCTCTCCACTCTCGGTGACCATTTAAAGTAAGATATGTCTATAAAGAGGGATCTAGAGTTTATGAAACTAATATTGGTCTGGGTTTGGCACTGTAAAGAAAATGAGAAAAAGACATCTCTGAACGCTCATTGGTCTGCTAATATTGACTTTCAATCGTACACTGAAGTCACAGGGTTGGATACACACTCAAAATCTCCTGTCCATATGATTGGAATTTCTGGGTTCAGTTCCTGTTTTCCCTCGCATTGTGACTAAGTTTGAGTGAGTCAGTCATGAGGGTGAGAGCTGTAAGCCAAATCTTCTTCTATGTGTGAAGAGTGTGCTAGATTGACAGAGCTAACTGTGGCTTGGTAATAGCTGTCTTATGAGCAGACAAATCCCAGCATGCAGTATAAGCCTCAAAAAGCCTATTAGGATGGCACATACAGGGAGAAATTAAAAATAAAATGTCATTTGAATGAATGTACACATTTGCATTCCAGCACTTGAATTGATACAGTACGATGTGTTGTATATTCATGACATGGATACAAAAAATCTGTACAGCATGTCAGTACTGTTGTGTTTAGTGTTTGTGTGTTTATCTATATATACGTGTGTTTGTGTGTGTATGTTTAAAAGAGACACAGAGACAGAGATTGAAATAAAGAGAGAGAGAGAGAGAGAGAGAGAGAGAGAGAGAGAGAGAGAGAGAGAGAGAGAGAGAGAGAGAGAGAGAGAAAGAGAGAAAGACGGAGATAAGAGTTTGTGTTCATACGCCATACACCATAGCCATACACCATAGACAACACACAATCCTGGCTGTCACCACACTGTACCTGTGTGAATCTCCCTTCTAATGAATGCCGCCAAAGTCAGGGGTTGCTGCCCTGGAGGCAGATCAGTGCAGGGTGAGAGGCTCAGCAGGGATGACAGGACTGGGATGAAGAGAGACAGTTGGAAAGAGAGTACCGTTATCAAAAAGATGTGTGATTCTCCATGTCTGCCAGTTCTGAGATAAGCCTTGGAAGCAAGGGGGTAATTCTGGAAAAAAAAGATTCTGATAGTGTTGCGGTGTGTTTGCAAGTGTGTGTGAGTCTGTGTGTGTGTGTACATGTGAGTGTGTCTGTCGGTGGGATAGCAGACACAGAGTCACAGTAAGACGATCAGAGAGCTTGTGAAAAAAAGAAAAAGGAGCAACCTGTCCTGAGAAGGCTATCTCACCTCCGGCACGGGGCCTCAAGCCTCAGGCCTTATTTGCAATTCTAAACAGCTACCTCGGGTGGAGGAGATAGGTTTCCCCTGACTACTGTAGCCGAGAGTGCGAGAAAACATCTGTCAGTGCCAGATTCTGCTGAAGACAATACAGAGAGGCAGCCAGAGACGCGATGAGGCAGTCAAGGGTGTCAGGGCTCGCTGGTCTCGCATGGGTGAAACGTGCCCCGTCGCATGAAACTGAGAAGGACCAAGAACAAAGAGTGGCGGCAATGAATCGTACCTGTAGAAACCTCTGAGTCCCTCCCCTCTCTTTCACTCCAGCCGGCTGGAGACCCCCTCACAGGGATCTGGAGGGATTCGACCAACATGATTCGGGGAAAAACGAAACGCTTCAGTGATAGCTCTTGCTATGTCAGCAATTGTTTGGAGTGGAGGGGTAGTGGGACTTGGACATTGATGCTGCTCTAGGCCTAATACCTTATCCCTGTGACACACGTAGCCTAATACCTAACCCTAATTCGAGTGTTAATTATTGTTGTGGTAAATTGTTTATTATTGTTAATCACTGATTTCTAATAGGCTTGTTGAAGTATTGTACCAGATGTTAGATAATGGTTTATGAGAATATCATAATGATTGTCTGATAGATGCTTTTTAGCCAGTTCCTCTAAGCAACTCATAATGGATACTGTGTTTTATGCCAATTGCTCAGCACCAAGGAATTATTTTCATGTCAAGATGACTTTCTCTCACATTAGATTGACTGAGCTGAAGGGCTTTTATCAACCAACCGATATGGGACGATCTCATTTCAGTGGCAAGTTTAAACTTGCTTTAAATCAGGTACACAGACAACACAAACGTGTTGATTAGCCTGTTGATATCTACAGTCTTTCATCGCCCACAGACCCCATGGTGTCCTGTATAAAACAAGACACCAACAGTGTATGAAAGGAATTACATCTTTATTTTTATTTTTCTGGAATACAAATCACACATTTTGATTTCTAACTCAGGTTCTGAGAATGAAATATAAACTGAATAGATACTGTATGTAGAATCTGAGAGATGTACACACAAACTTTAAAACAGATAGAAAAAGGGAAGCACTGTATAGGCAGGCAGACAGACAGACAGACAGACAGACAGACAGACAGAGACAGACAGACACACAGGCAGGCAGGCAGGAAGCCAAGCAGGCAGAGTGACAGGCAGGGAGACAGACAGGGGGATAAACACGGAAAGTGGTTATGTTCTTCCTATTCACTGAAGCAGAGCGACAGAGAGGGTGGCATGGACAGCGGTTCTTGTCATTCCTGCCAGGTTCCAAATCTGCTCTTGTGGGACAATGATAAAGCATTTTTCATACTGTACTCACATGCCCACCGAGGCTTCACTCTCTGGCCAGCTGCAGCAGTAGGATTGACCCAAAACCAAGAGTGTGTGAGAGGAACACCGGCTTAAATTGAACATGGTGCTACTCATCAGTGACTGCAATATCACAAAACGTTACCTTGTCCTGGGTGACAGCAAAGTAGATTATACCCCGAAATTCCCTTGGAAAAATAATTAATTCACTTTTCACAGATGAAGGCCTAGGACTTTGTGGGTGCTGACGGAGTAACAATTATTTGAATAAATTCTAACTGCATGTACATCTGTTCTTACTGCAGATTCCAAGAAGCCCAAGAGAGAGGGAAAGAAGAGAGAGCGTACACCAATGGACTAGCACTGAGGTGCATCACACCAGGAAGTGGGCGAGGAGGAGTTTACTGTCCATATGGTTCCACATCACATGGTTCCTCTTGTATGTCCTGCAGGTTAAGACTAGAAGCATGGATTGTAGTGTAATGGAGTTATGGATTGTAGTGACAAAAACAAACAAAAAAATATTTTTTTCCTAGTGTTTGATAAACTTTGTAAACTGTAGTTACCTAATGCTTGGGTGTATGCATTACTCAAATGGACAAAGAGTTTCTTAATAAAAGGCTTACCTAATAAAATTTTTAGGGTCATTTTGTGATTTTTTAACACGTAAGTCTCTTGTTTGTGTTAGTTGAGGTGAAAAACACAATTCTATTCACTTTGAAAAAGTGATGTCATGTATTGATTTATTGCTTCAGCACGTTGAAAAACTCATTTTAATCAAATGATCTTGTTGATATCTTCAATTAGATAGCTCCCACTTCAGTCAGTCAACAAGAATATTAAACAAATGATTAATAAATCAAATGTTATGTTGTAATAAATATTGTTTATTCTACATTATACATGACCGGTTTGTCAACAGACGATTGTTGTAGACACTTTTTAAGGTCAAAACTATTACAACTGATATATCTCAGATAAATACAGAGTAAGATGTATACTATTGTCTTGTAACTGCTTAAAGTGACTCTGTATATGTGCCAAGTCTTGTTATTGCTGCTTGGTTTGTCTCATGTAATAGTGTCCCCTGACATCTATAAAGATTTCCAAACATTTTAGTGTGTGTAGTTGATGTTAACTCCTCCCTCAACTGTACCCCTCATTTGGTATTACATTTTAAACCAATAAAAATGTAGATGTGTAAACCTGATTGGTTTTCATGTTGTATGCTATATGCTCAAACTATCAAAACATATTTTTACTGTGTTAAATAGTCATACAAAAAATCAAACACATTTCTGAACATTTTATTTGAATTCGGTTTCAAAATGTTTTGGCACAATATATCCACTGAATGTAAATTTACAGAGTCATAGGTGGCCAGTGACATTACAGTAACACTCAGATTCATTGTCCTTCACAAATAGTCAATCAATAATGTTTAAAAATGGAAATCAATACCATTATTACTGTACATTAGAGGGAGTGGCTAGCATCATATAGGAAGAGGGAGAAGGTAGGGAAGCGAAGGGAACATTCAGATAAGCTATTAAACATGTATGTACATTTCAACTGTACTGCATTCAAAATACATATGTATACCATAGATATATACAATGCAAACAATTTGCCTTTACCAGACAATTTACTTATTGTATGAGGAGCCACAAGCCACAGTGAATGAGTACACAATAAGCATCTACATACTTATGCAACTGAAAATGAACACCCTGTACAGTGTGTACAGCTATTAAGGGAGGGTTTGCTTGTTTTGTTTTTTCTGCGACAGGTCCATTTAAAGAGGCTTTCACATTAAAATTCAAAACAAGTTCAAATGTATTCCCTCCTGACAGGCTTTGTTTGTTCCATAAAACACTTCCTCCAATATATGACTTGTGAAGTTTCCAACATGGATGTGTGCTGTAGCAGCTGGTCGTCAAGGTACTCCTCACGGTACATTTCCCCCGTCCTTCATCTCTAATTTAAAAGTTGACCCTAAATGGATGCAAAATATTTCTGATGAGAACAGTTTGAATTTTTCATAGTCTTTCAATCATGGATGTAGTTTGGTCATATATCCACAACAAAATATCCTCTAGTTTCTTATCCACTTACAGTCCCCATACATGGGATAGAATCCGATCATTCTACTGTATAACTGAAAGATCTAAAAAGGTTTTGTGTAACTGAATGTTTTACAAGGCAGTTGTCCACTCCTTCGGAAACCATGCCTCAAGAAACGTTATGATACATTTTTTTTTCACGTACATCAAAGTAATTTTTTTCTTCCAACTTTGGATTTTAAACTTTCTTTCTTTCTTTCGTCAGTATACTTTCATCTTCTCTTTTTCAGTTCTAGATACTTATGTGCTGGTTAGATCTGTAACTCCTCTTACAAATATTTGCACATTTTCAACATTTCTGAATTTATAATATTACATTTGTACATCCATTCAATACATATATATTTATAAAATGTGAACCAAAATAAATATCTGTAATATGTGTGTTGGCTAAATGAATGCCTATTTTATATGTTGACTTTTCACTGAATGTTTTGTCTCTGAGTCTTTGGAAGCCATTTGCTTTTGAGACACTCATGGAAAGACCAATGAAAACATCTATATTTCTACAACTTGTGCCTTGTGAAATGAGTTCTCAATCAGAGATGCTTTCTGATAGCTTCATGCAAAGATTTTTGGTAACACTTTACATTGTGTGTTCATTACAAAACCATGTAGCTAAGTAGTAATAAATGCAGTTGTTACATGTAGTTACACCTAATGTAAATTGTTACCAAATGTTATCATAATGTAAAAAAAAAGAAAAGTCTAATAAAGAATCACGTATAACTGCCATACTCATTCATCTGTACATAGAGTACAGTATTTTGGACACAAACACACAAATTCTCTTTCCCACACACACATGTACTCATGCACATGTTCAAGCATGTTATCCATTTACCTGCCTTCAGGGTTGTAGCCTTAAAATTTGTGATCAGGAATACAAAAAAGAGGTATATTAGTAAAGAGTTTTATTTCTAATGAGTGGAATTTTTAAATCTTTGTTTTTGTAAAGAGCTGTTGTTTGAGTCAGGTAATTGACACTGATGTGGGATTGTTCAGACACATAACATCCCAGTGGTTGCCAGGGCGATACGTGAGGTGAGAGAAGAGACTGCATCTCAGCACGGCGAACAATGTAACATGTTGCATCCATAAAAGATCTCTGAATTTTCACCACTGAAGTTTATACTGATAACATTTTAAATACATTGTGCTTTTCATAACTGCTATCACACAACCACCAGCAGTTTTCAATACTTCAATAAAAATATGACTATTATTAACATTTGAGAGCAATGTTTTATTCTGATGTGGTTGTATATAAGGCACTTCAAACTGCTCGGTACAATCTGGCGATATGATGTATTTTTCAGGGGAAACCATGAAGCTACTATGGAATCAACGGCATGCATGTTTGTCCAAATACTGAGGTTGACTAAGGCCCAAGGGACTGTTACTCCTTCACCTTAAAAACAAGATAAATCAGAATGGATTGTAATACTACATGGAAAAACTAGTCCTAGCCTATTACTCAAAACGAAAACAAAAACAGCCTAAAACTTCACTATTATGTTTTAATTATGTATGCTTTTTACTATAAATATTTAATAGATCTCCCTAGATAGGAGTTTAGCCCTTTGATATAAGCCGTGTGAAAATGAGCCCAGTTAGCTCTGTCGGCACATAATGTTCTGTTGACGCCATGGAGACAATGTTTACATGATGCTGGAGAATGGTAAACTGTGGAATGACAAATCCACCCCATGAAAAACACACAAAACACCACACAAACACATGTCTACTGTTCACTGGGTCCTCTCTACAATACATGTTATTTAGGAATGGGATGATGTGTGGGAACAAGGAGTCATATAAACATATCAGAAACTGAACCGTAACTAATTTTGTTTAATAGGACTCTAGGACGGTTAAATAATTCCTGTAGAAAACCCTTGGCTAACCCTTGCTCAAAGAGTCGGCCTTCATTTTTTCCAAATATGGTTGACGTGTTGACAAGACTGTGAGCCTGCCTGCTGTGCATACAGTTGACGGGTCTTCGCTATGTAATTGTGACTACAAAA
Source organism: Osmerus mordax (assembly GCF_038355195.1). Lineage (NCBI taxonomy): Eukaryota > Metazoa > Chordata > Actinopteri > Osmeriformes > Osmeridae > Osmerus > Osmerus mordax. Next base: position 5,866,351 of record NC_090066.1, on the reverse strand, counting down.
TCTAGCTTATCTAGGTCGTACTGAGTGGACACCTCAGGGTCTGCCTGTTCCTTCCTTGCGTATGCCACTTTAACACATGGCAGCATTATCCTCTCTTCAACTCAACTCAGCCCAAAACACTCACCAAAGAAAAAGCAGAAAACAATTTTTCTTGTAAGACCAAACACCAGCCATTGAGAGGTTAGAGTTGGAACACTTTGATAAAAAAGTTGCCAAAATAGTGAGTGGCGAGTCGCGACCATTTGGAAAACCATCTCAATAAAGACGTTTTACTGCTGTCACTCCCCATCACCCAGCCAGGTATCTGTTACCAAAGCTGGCCTTAGACCACCAGTAGTGTTGGAGAGCACTTACCTCCCTGCTGGTATCACTCAAATGACAGCTTAGTCTAAGATTAATCAGACGTGGTAGCAAGCAAGGAGGTGCTTAGCCTCTACTGAGAGGCGTGACAGATGACACCGAGTCATGGGTCCACTTATCATAGTGACGGATGGCTGGATGCTCAACTTGGATGGATGCCTCAGCTCGCATAGCCTGCTGGGATTTGGCTGTCTAACCGACGGACTGGATACCACGGTGATGCCAAGTGTCCAGTGGCTAACACTTTTATTTCAATCATGATGGTTGAGGTTTCAATCTACATGTCCTATTTTTTTAAAAGTCATATTTAAGGTAAGGAAAACGTTTGCGTCTGAATTCCATCTACAAATACCCTTTGAGAGAAAGAGTGCCGTTTATAAAGAAGGGACAAATACGGAGGGAGAGAAGAACATTAAATAAAGAAAGACAGAATGAAAGAAACGAAAAGACAGAGGAGAGGTGAGAGAGAAAGAGAGAGAGCAGGAACAGGAAGAGCGAGAGACGGTAGTAAATATGTATGCAGTGTTCCCTGTGTTAACATTCCCATGAAAACAATTCCCTGGTACAGGGACAGTCACACATAAGAGGATGGGAAGGGGGGTGGGACCCTAAGTGAGAAGGGCATCCTGTATAAACCAAGCGTATAATGGGCAATTTTTAATCTCCTATGTAGGTGTTCCACATCATATCATAATCTGATCAGCCCCATAGTGAGTTCCATAATGGACCTGTCCAAGATCTTTCTCTTTAAGGAGACAAGTGTCAAGGGCCTGCTCTATGATGGCATCATATCCTGTTATGCCGCACAGTCTGGCTACCATCCAATCACTGCTTTTATATTCATCACTTCAATTGCAATTCATACATGCCAGAAAACAGAGACTTGGTTTGAGGGTTAGCATTCCGTGTTAATGTAATATGTGCCCTGTGTATTTGTCGACACAAACATGATTATGTGCTTGTCATTGTAATCGTAATACTGTAATTATACAGAACCAGAACATTAAATATGATATAATGCACCTGCATACAAAACAGATCTCCATTTTTTTGTCGATGTATTCACTTCATTCTATGATTCACAGCATGGATTATGAATTATGAATGTGATGTAACAACATGAAAATAGCCCTTATAAATCACAAGGCCAAAGCCTGCGATTAAAAGTAAGCCTCGTACAGAGGCACTGACACGCACCACGACGGCTCCCGCGCACTCACAGAGAGATCCCCCAATGAGGAACCAATCTGGCAACCCCTTAAGGTTCCCGAACAAATAACCGTAACGCTCGCACCCCACACACACACATGCACACGCACACTATGATGTAAACCAGTACACGTTGTACCACAAACCACGCATCAACAGGATGAAGGAGACAGCCGTCTGTGTCCAAGAAACCGTCTTCTCATCTGTCTCCCACACTGCTGCCACAAGAGCCCTCCCTGACAGGAACTGCCACTCTGCGCTCTAAAACCTGGTCGCTCTCAGAATGAGTCAGAGGGCTCTTAAGATCAGTGGACAGGATGACAGCACTACCATAAATGTCTCAACAGCAATTATCGCAAGAATAAAACAACCAGTATTGTATATTGTTAAAAAATCAAATGATGGTGCTAAAAACTGGCAAACCAGAGTCCGTGAATGAACAATCCCTTTTCAAAGTTTTTTCTATTTACCCTTGTGTCACTCTTGCTGTTTGTGTTCCATTGGCTAATGTACAGCATGTCCTACTGTGCACTACAGAGCTCAAATCAATGTTCAATCGTTTTAAAACCGAATTATGCTTGATATGCTATGGGGGTCTGGCATGGAGTTAGGTCCATGGTACGATTTGAGGGGCCCTTGTATTCCATCTCAGGAGATCCTAACTATAGTATGTGATTGTGTGGGCCTGCCAGAGGCAATTTAGGCAAGCTGTTCTATATTGAATCACGCCAACACACGCCAGTGGAGAACAGAAACAGATTGCAACATGAAATATGTCCTTGAGTCATTGTTACTGGCGGCCATCTTCATTGAAATGGATTATTTACCCTTACACTCATGCCCTAACAGACACGCAAATGCAGGCAACTGAGAGCAAACTGTTCGTTCTCACAAACAAACGCACAGCCACTCACTCAAGTATGTTTTCTATACACAGTTATATACAGGGATCTTTTTACACTGAACTGCAAACTTGACGTTTGTAAATTCAGTCAGCCCTATTTTCCCTTTGAATTTGTTATGTATTTTACACAGTGCAGAACTTTCTATCCAGCTGTCTGCTTCATTGTCAGTCTATTAGTTCTCTTGTGCAGTTCGCTGTTAGACTCATGTCTCAACAGTTGCATCACACACCGTCCTCTGATTCACTTATGGTGTATCTCATTTCAACATTGCTGTGATGTGTATCCCCTTAAGAGACCCAGCAAAGAGATGTATTGAAAACTTTTGCAAGGATGTCTTAGTGTTGTAGATATTGATTATTTCTCATATAAATCAAATGTTTTTGTGGCCAACAGCAGTTTATTCCTTTCCTTTCTGCACTGTTTAAAAAAAACTGCAACGTATCTCAACAAAACTGGCTGCAGTTAAGCGTGTGTAAAGTGCTACAACAGGTCACAGAGAAGAAAAAGATGTCAAAACAAAGGAATCAAACTGTCATACTTTGTCGCACACATACAGATCAACCCACACAAGCACACACAGACACACAGACACACACACACATACACACATTCATCTAGCTGACCTAATGTTTTTGTACTGGCAGAGAAGAAGATGTTTGAATGTCTTTTTGAAAGTGACATTGCAGAGGGCGTAGCAGGCAGGATTGATGGTGCTGTTGATGTAGCAGAGCCAGTAGCCGATAGTCCACACCGTGTTGGGAATGCAGCTGGAGCAGAAGGTGTTGATCAGCACCATCACGTTGTAGGGAGTCCAGGTGGCCACGAAGGCCACCAAGATGGCCATGATGGTACGGGTCACCTTCTTTTCCCGAGACGGTGCTGCTTTCTTCTTCTTGGGAGGCTGCTTGGTCATCTTCACGATCTTCCTGGCCACGTGGTTCTGCTTCTCGGTGGCAGGGACGATCTCCACGGTGGCGTTAGAAGGCGTGTAGCAGTCTCCCTTTGGCGACTTGGTCTTTATCTTGATGCAGGTGAGTTTGGAGCCGCCTGCTTTGGCCCGGTGACGCGGCGCCGGCTGGGTGGGCTCGGCGCTGCAGTTGGCCCGAGACGGCTCCGCCTCTTCGTCCTTCTGATTGGACGCCGCTGCGCTGCCGGACGTGGAGTCGTTGGAGCTCTCCTTCTCCTCCCCCGGGGTGCAGTTCTCCTTCGCTCCCTCCTCTCCCTCCGTCTCGCCCTCGCCGCCCCCCGCCGGGGACGGGCCTTTCCCGTTCTGCAGCTTGCCGCCGTCGTGCTGGTTGGGCTCGCCGTCCGTGGTCTGGGTCTGGGCACGCTCCGGCTCCTCCATGGCCACGTTGATGTTGTGGGGTTTGGGGGTGTGGCTCTGGGCCTGGTTGGGGGGCACAGCCCCCTGATTGGCCTTGGAGGGGTTCCGGTTGCCTCTCTTTACCCGGCTCTTGCTGGCTCTGGAGATCTGCCAGTAGAGCACAATCATGATGATGACTGGCAGGTAGAAGGCCGCGATGGCAGTGCCGAAGGTGACGGCGGCATTGGAGAAGAACTGGATGTAGCACTCCCTCTCAGGCACTGTCCGCCCACCTACAATGAACTGCCAGAAGAGGATGGCCGGCGCCCAGAGGATGAAGGACAGGACCCAGGCGGCGGCAATCATCATCCCTGCCATCTTGGTGGTTCTCTTGACAGGGTAGCTGAGAGGTTTGGTGACACAGAAGTATCTGTCAAAGCTGATGATGAGAAGATTCATGACGGACGCGTTGCTGACGACATAGTCCAGGGCTAGCCACAGGTCACACACCACGGGCCCTAAGGGCCAGTAGCCAATCACAATGTAGATTGTGTACAAGTTCATAGAGCACAGTCCAATGATTAGGTCAGCGCATGCTAAGCTGAATAAAAAATAGTTGTTGACTGTCTGAAGGTTCCTATTCACTTTAATGGAGAGCATGACCAGGATGTTTCCGATGACGGTGACCAAACTGAGAGAGCCAGCCACCAGCACAATGAACACCACCTCCACAGTCTTGTAGGGGCTTCCGTTTTCATCCACTGAGTTTGTATTGTTGCCTTCAGAGGCATTCCAGTAGGTGAAATTGAACACATCCATTGCATTTGGTCTTGGTTGTGTTTCTCTACGTGGTTGGAATCTGGGTTTGGAATTGCCACTGATCTGTAGAGGGAAGGAGAAAAACAGGTCATGACAGGTCCATATGATACAGAAATCTCATTTTCCCCTCATTTTTCCATCTCATTTCACCAACATGAATATAAATGCAACATTTATGAAGAGGAGGATTATACATATTGTAAACAGTAATGTGTGAAAAACCAATCTGTTCAAAATGCGCAATGACATTGCACTCGATGTAAGGATACTACTACAGGCAAAAACACTTCATTTAAAGTGAGCCAGCCAACTGATATATGGTTGTGATAGCTTTATCTTCTGACGATATATTTCATGAAAGCAAATACGCCAGACCTTTAATGTTCGGAGGCAATTTCATAATTTCTTGAAGTGAGACTTATGAACTTCTTGGCCATCAATGTTTTATTGAATATATTTGATATATATGCAGATTTAAGGCCCAGTTCAAATTATAGTATTGAATGAATCCACATTTCTTTAAAGGAAATGGTCATACGCATTCATTACAGCTGCTACTTCATGTAAGGTCTAATTTCATATTAGTCTAAACGGACACTCAGATATTCACTTGATCAGCATTATTAACTTAGATCCCATTTGACCCACAAACTCCCATTTAACTTGAAGCACTGCGTGTGTCTGTGTCTGTCTGTGTGAGTGCCCATGCGTGTGTGAGTCTAAGGTCTAACCCATTGCTTTGTATACTGCTCAAAACTCCGATTCCTAGTCTTTAGATATTGATAGCGATTTTGTTAGACAGTTTTTGCTGTACACCTGCAGCGAGCGAGTGACATAGGCAGGACCAGCTTATGTCTGTCATAACTTTAACGATCACACACCTTGTGGCCTATCTCTTCCTCTCACACAAATCAAAGAGCTTGCACACTGCTTTGACGTAAATGCCATTAGCTTCTATGCTGTAGTCTCTCTCTCTCATTCTCACTCTATCTCTCTCTATTTCTCTCTCTCTCGTCTTTCTTCTACCTTCTGTCTCTTTGATGCTCGACCCTGCACCTGAAGAACTGTTTGTGCTGTGGCGTGATGTCATGAGAGTCTGTGACAATGCCCTTATGTCTGTGACTGTCACATAAGGAGGACTAGCCACTTGATACTCTGGAGACTATCTCAATTCTAACAGTGAAGTAATTTGAACAGTGAATGTACTGTGGACTTTTTCATAATTTGGTAAGGAGTCAATTACTGTCTTCGTTTTCACTGCTGACTGACTTTTTGACTGGCATTCTTTTTTAATAAATAGAATATCACTGTGAGTGGTTGTTTTTTTCTTTTCAGGGAACTGACTGAATCACCATGCAGCAGTGACTGATCTGCAAAGGACCTAATGAAGAGTTATTTGCTGTCGGCCCATCGTCAAGGGAGTGCTTCTTTCCAAGGCCCTGCCATTTAGGTATACCGCCCTTAACAGTTGAGCACAGCAACTGAGTAACTAGAGAGCATTTACTTATCTTCTAGGCCAGAAATCCCTAATCATTGCATTAGGTGGAGAGCTAAGCTCAACTAATCCCTATAAAATGTTTAAGTCGACAGATTTATATTCAAAGACAGCAACAATACAAACAGAATCCACTTGTGGCTCACCAGAGACAAGTGGATTAGAGTAGTAAAGTGGATCAGTGGAGATGGACTGAGGGACGAGGAAGCCAGTAAGTCTCTCAGCCCCTCTTTGTCCACCTCCAACTGCCATAAGCCTCCTCCCACACCTGAAATCTCCACCACAACAGCCAAAGCTCTGCCTTCATTGAATCCAACAGACACACAAAATCCTCTTCGCCACGAAGCGTGCATGGACATGGTTACTAAAAAGGTCCTTGTTTGAAAGTGTTTTCACACTCCACATCACCCCTGTTGAAGGGTAGACATCTCCACTCCCCGGTGAGGACGAGCGGGGAGGACGAGACAAGTGTGTCACCTTTCACCAGAGAGGTGTGGAAGATGCGCTCGGTCCAGTTGTCTTGCTAGTCGTTTGGCAGTGTGGGACTCAAAGCCCTCTCAGTGTTGAGTACTGTAGAGACATGCCCTGCCTCAGGCCCATCATGGACTTGACCTGAACCCCTTCAGAGAGTGGCACTGGTGAAGGATGACACGGTTGCCACAGTACTGGCAGCACAGGTGCAAGTGTCCAGGTGTGAGGTAGCATCGTCCCGGGTGTGTGCAGGTGTCGACACCCGGGGCGACAGTGGTGGTGGCTCCGACAGAGCTATCCATCACTGACTCTACCTCAAAGTCAGAGAGCCCCTGCTGTGCCCCCCTGACACACACATCCACACAGGCTCGAGTAGCTCTCAAACACAACAACATCCTGAAAACAGCTCCGATGTGTTTGTTTCCAATCTGTACCTGCATTTCCCTTTTCACGTACGTCTTTTTCCTTGAAACGCGAGAACAATTTCATTTGGAGTCGCATTTTTCCACTAACTGTGCCGTGCATGGAATTGAATGCTGCCACCTCTGATTTCGCCATCTCACTGTGTGTGTAAAGAGATGGTAGAGCAGTCCGGTTCTACTGTGAGGTGAATGTGGATAACCGAATTTAAATGAGTATTGTTCTGCATTTTAGACTTTAGCTGTTTCTGTGGAACTGGCTCAGTAGAGCTGAAAATTGCTTGTGTCCATGGGGAGCCTCAGAGGTCCAACTTTGCCCTTTTTACACAATTCATGCTTGTAGCCCTCCTTTTGTCATAACTGGCTGAATGCAGACCAGTCGGGTAACATTTTTCCGGTACACAGTGCTCAAAGTCAACTTGTCGGTTTTGCCTAAATGACAATGATTGTTTACAGCCAAGATATCATCTGTGTTGCCACCCAAGGCTTTTCTGGTCACAAGGTGTGTTGTACACCCATTTCAAGGTCTAATAATACTGTTGTGGGTAGGTAACCTTTCTCCGACACTGGTGTATAATCATGGTTGCTCTTGATATTATATCAAGCTTACCATGCAATTGCAGGGGGAAGGTAGTGTGTAGGCGCACTTAAAGCGATGCATTAAGGCTGACTCCCCAGTGTACTGCTTCTCATTCCCCATCTCGGCGCACTGATGCAAGGTAAAGCCCAGGGCAGTCAGCCTTTGCTACCAATGATTAGATGCATTTTTATTGCTTACCCCTCCACGGGAGTGCAGAGGGTTAAGGCTTCCGTTCACTGTGCTGTTTGCTGCAGAGCATGCCTGGAATCCAGGAGCCATCATCACTGCAGGACGGCTCCTCCTCAGGGGGTAAGGATACACTCAGCGCTCCTCTCAATGGTATTACATGGATGTATTCTAGGCAGGAGATATGAGAGGAGCTGTACATTATATGGGCTCAAGGCCTATCCTTTTCCCATTGCTTTTATAAACTAGAAGATGATGTTCTATAGATTTTTTTTTTATCCAGTTTTACTTTCAAGGTGTAACGGTAGTGATGAGGTTTTGAAACATTGCGCTTAAAAAAAAGGTTAAAGAGTCGTCTTGAGTGTCACGCTCCGTGGTTCACCCTAGAATGTTGCTTTGAATTCCTATTAGAGAGGCGCACTCCCCTGTTAAGTGGTTGCTTTGACATGATGGACATTTTGAAAACTGTAGTTAAATCAACCATAACAGCTCTACTCCGTGTTCAGCCTCTTCTATGAGGAGGAAAATGATAAAAATCTCCTTTAGGACCGTGTGGAAAGTGCTCTCTTTTGAGGGTCAGCCGGAAAGGCACATTAACCACAAACATCAAATACTCTCTGGATGTTTAATTACAATTCCAGCTTACAATGATCCTTCACACATTCAGCACGTAGTGTACCCACTGTTTATTTCAGGTTCAAAATGTCAGCGGAAATTGAAAAGGCCAGTGGCTGCCGATTGAGACCGCAACCATCCTCCTTCCTCAACACATGATGGATGTCCTCATTATGATTCTAATCTCTAGTTTCTAGTTTCCAGCTATGGGGAAGTACTACACCGAGTTTGAATTCATTTCCTTTTAGCATTTCTCACCAGGAACTCCCATTCTTAAAGATAGCTCCCACTTCCTTGACTCTAATCACGAAAATATTGTTACTGTGATCTGCTGTTCCCTCTATGTGCACTGTTTGTATGGTGCTTTGAATGAAAGCGTCTGCTGATGAAAATGTAAAGTAAAGTACTTATTAAAGTTAACCATGAGACTGACAACACTCTTGATCAGCTGTGCAGTCTTCTCTCTACCAGTTTACTGGGAGAGCTTTGAGAGTCAAGCTGTCCCATTTGAATTGAAATTAAGGCATTCAACACCCTGGTCAGGTGTGAAAGAGCCATCTCCTCACACACGTTATGGGTGGAGTGGACACAAAGTAAAAGGGGTTAATGGAGAGTTAACGAGCAGCAAATGACAGTCAAGCGAGTGGAAAAGCTCTCTGTGTTGAGCAAACAGGGTGGTCAGACTCCCCAGAGAACACTAAAAGCCCCACAACTGTGTGTGCGTGTGTCGTGTTTGTGTGCTCAGGCCTTGCTGTTGTGAATGCATGTGAGAGGGGTTTAGGTGAGAGCGTTGTCCATGGAAAACAGTTCTGTGTCAATAACTCTTCCAGACAGAGGGCAGTGTTGTTGATGACACCTCACCATCTGCTTGTGTCAGTCCCCACTGTGAGGGTCAACCTCAGCCAAAGGCAAATCCCTTTGTCTGTTCCTCCACATGGAGGTCCGCAATTCTTCTCCAGCTGACCTTTACGTGTCACTTCCTGGAAATTACATAAATTCAGATTTGCCACAAATTTCACTCCTTGTCGCGGGACTGGCATGTTAAGGTGCCCTCTAATTCTTTCCCCTTCTCCGAGAAATCTGCCCAGAGATCTGTCTATTGATATTCAGACTGGTTTGCTATGGCCGTCTCCTCCATGTCATCTGTGAAAAATGACAGTGTCACACACGACCTCTGGCGTTCTGTCAGGCTGCCCAGCCAGCAGCGCTGGACTGATTTACACTCAGGCAGTCGTATCATAGACACGCCAGGTCTGGGGAACACGCTAACACTCAGTATATCAAGCCTACGGACGCTAGAAGAAATGTAGGTGCTCTTGAAAATGCCCTACAGCTAGAGCATCTGCTGTTGTGTCAGAATGACGTACAGGAGAACCCGTGGTAAACACAGACACATTACTGGAGCTGGCTCGACCAGCAGACTCTCAGACTCGATGTGGTCTGAAGAGCACTAGAAAGATAATTTCCCAGTTTGCCACCCCTTGCCTGTTCTGTTGTTCAAGAGCCATGTGGGCAAGCGAGGTATCATGCTGATTTGATGGTGTTAGGTGGAAAAAAAACATGTTGGCTGAAAGCTGAGACTCGAATGATAAAGCAAAGTCCTGGAGCAGGCTGATGAAGGTAAACAGACGAGTCCATTTCCTCCTGTCATAGTGAGAGTCCTCGCTGGGGATACTTGACAAACACAGTCATGCCGCATACCCAAATGCTCCCAATCTCGTCTTTCATAACACACATTACTACTCTCGTCATTTACCTGAGACTGGAAAAACAACAACAGGAAGTTATGTCCAACTCCTTCGCATTAATTAGTCCAATCTGGCACTGTCTCTTGATTGTAGATTTGATGAATGCCAGGAATTAATTTGGGTTCAAACAAAGTTATTTTCTTATTTCTTAGCAGAACAATTATACTTGTTTTTCTTTGATAATGAACCCAATATATGTTGTAAAACAAGTAACAATGAATCCGTATGGAATTGTGGTCTTAAATAGTGAGGTTCTAACTGTGATGAACAGCTGGGTTAGCATCAACAATGAAATTGAATGGTTCTAGTAAAATACTTTAAAAGGCCATTAAAACTTGTGGCAACACCAACAGCATCAATCTAAACTCGTTCATTGCTCATCCTCTGTGAATAGTATCCCAGGTGTCATTTCTGGCACACACATGCAACACCTTTTTCACAGGGCACAAAGGACGACGGTAGCACCCCTGAAATAGCCCATTATCAACAGGCAGATGTATTAACAGCAACATCTGTCAGGCTGGTCATCTCTCTGGCATGGTGCCGTGCTGCGGGCCAATGCCAGCCCAGGAACAGACAGGATGTTTACGCCTGAGAGCCTAATCGCACGGATGGGATGTGCAGAGCTGAGGTACTGTACACCTTCCCAACATGATGGAACAACACTGGACACAGACACCGCCAGCTTAATCGACTTATTAGGATCCCCATTAGCTCTCAAAGCATCAGTGTTTGTATGCCTACTCAAGGTTTTCCTCACTCTGGGGTTTTCATCCTCCTGGTGCGATGTTGTCCATAATATGACTGCGCTCCACGTTCACCTACTGTAAGACACTCCATCTCAGGGTCTCTCTCAGAGATAGCTTTACAAGAAAATCCAGGGAAACGGTATTTCACCAAATCTTTGCTTGGCAGAGACACAGTGGTGTAACACATTCTGGTTGGTAATGTGACACATACACAGTCATCTTCCAGGTAAAACTCCCCCATGCTGAGTGTCAAATAAAACAAGTTTCCTTTTTTAAAGAGCCAGGGGACCCTTCTGCTGTCTCTGGGCCCACCACACTATGCATGGCAATGAGCAGGCCTGCTGCTATGTCAGAGGGTAAAGCTCATGACTGCTTTCTTGTAGAGCGTTGTAAGGATGGATCTGTCAGCAGGCAGGCCGGCAAGACAATTAGAAAAAGGGTTGACTCGGTTTTATTAGCTCGACGTCAGATCATGCCACCAATCCACAACAGAGTGGCTAGCATGAGTGAGAACTATCTCTTACAAGAGTGCTTAAATACAGTAGAGGACATGTTCAAACATAGAATGCACAGAATCGCTTCCTTAACGGGTCTTCAGTGGTCAGTACACTGATACACTAGAACGTTCAGCAGGTGAAGTGGTCGTTAATCACATAAGTCCCAGTTTGTACAGGATTTGCCTTACTGTCTCCTAACTGTCTGGGCTGTGTGCTATATTCTGCTCAGAGGGGGGCCTCGCTGTATGACCTCTTGACCTTACAGAGACTCAAGCTTCTATGTACACAGAAAATCTGCATACCAAGCGTGTTCATGGATGCCTTGACTCTCTTCCCACTCACAAGTGTCATGGAGGCTTGTTAGTCATCCAGGCAAGGCCTAGGTAGATCTGAGGGTCATCTTCTTAGGTCTTCTTCCTCTTTTTTGGTGATGAGTGCAGCCCTGCTTCTCTACCAGGGTGCAGGATCAGCTGGCTGACGGTCTGAAGCCACAACTTCCAGAGTTAATAAGCTGAAAACAGATGTGACAGTAGGCTTTTTTTTCTTCAAAGAATTGAAATGCTCCAGGAGTTTTTTTAATTTAACACTTGTTTTTATCTCAAAGCTGTCAGAGGATTAAAAGAAAGTCTTCCAATGAGCATTAAGAACATGTTGTCTTTTCCTTTTTCAGTCGTGTTGTATTTAGCACACCTCACCTCTTCAGAATAATGTCACCGTGACACTGTGCCAACTGCATTCAGTTTGTTTTGGAGTAAAGTGGTTCTGAATGCACCACAGGCCTTTACTGTCTAGACTAATTTTATGAGTTGGACGTGTTGAGAGACTGGGTACAATGATAGAGACAAGGACATCATGTACTGTAGACCATGTACCAGTGAAGAGGTACTAGAGAGGGTGTCTTGTTAGGACCATCATGCTGTCTTGAATGTCTCCAGAGAGGTGTCACTTTCGATAGCAATTCAACTCTTAAGAGCAGACCCACAAGGGACAAATGATGAGCAGTCAGGACACTCTGTCGATATCACTGATTGGATGAGTCAAGAGTCAGATAAGACAGCCAGACTGACACAGTCAGTGCGTAAAACTGAGGACATGATGAAGTCTAATTCTGTTGCTAACCGACAATGCTTTACTTCAGTGTTGCATTGTGTTTGTCGTTCACAAGGATTTAGCCTGCATACCGATACAGTACCGCATTTCAAATAGTTCATTACAGCTTCACATTAGAAATGTTGTAAACGAGTTCTGCGGTTCACATGCAGCAACGGCACATTTCCACAGACTTAAGGCAGTCTTTTCTGTCCGAAAGCCCTTGTTCAATTCCACAAAGACGAGGCCTGTCCCATTCTACTGCCATGACCGTACCCTACTCTCTCTCTCTCTCTCTCTCTCTCCCTCTCTCTCTCTCTCTCTCTCTCTCTCTCTCTCTGTCTCTCTCTCTCTTTTACTGTGAATCAGCATGGCTGTCTACTCAATCTTAATCGCTTTGTGTAGAGTCCCGGCAGCATCACTGTCACCCCATTCCTGTCCTCTCCACGTCCCCCTCTGTGTCCTGCTGGTGATGCATCGCACCACCACTCTCCCTAGATGGAAAGCTGTGGTGCTCATTAAGATGGAGAGAGATAGCAAAAATGGGAAAAAAGAGGTGGAGGACGAGATAAAGCGTGTGTCTGTTGGATTTGTTCCACTTCATTGTTTTCGTATTTTCAGTCCAACACCCCCCCCCCCTTCCCCCCCACACACACACCTCCTCTCCTTCTACCCCGCACACCGTTGCTCTTCTTCTGAAGCAGCTTGGCGAATAAACCGAGCCATATCGTCCTTGAACGGGTTGTTCCATTGCCTGTTTGTTTTTCTTGTTCCTTTTTTTACTACCTGCATGAAGAGGCTTGAGTCAATAAATATGTCAAATTATATCAATAATTTTGGCGGTATGAATGACATACCAGTAAGTCTACAAATAATTTATCTACTCTCCGGACCATTATCCAGTCAAAGAAAATTCAGTATGCAACAGGACTAACATTTCTCACGTGGACTATCTTTGTCTGCCGTTAAACCAAGTCCATGACAAGATGTTGTTGCAACCTGTCTGTCTTCAATACCCGTTGTGGGAGTTGAGGTCTGAGAATCACTGATGCATGAAGTCTTTCTGGGGTCTGGTTTCCCTCATGTGAGAGACAACTTCAGCCGTGTCAGATAAAAGACGAATGAAATACACCACACTCCAGACCAGTACTCGACACCAAGTAATGTCTGCCCTAAAACCCAACAGTGTGGCTGGACATAAAACAGGCTGATAGCTGCTAATCCACAGAGTTCAGCCTTTTTTCTTTCAAACATCAAGTTCAGCAGGAAAAACAATCAGAACCAAGACTTTCATAGACGATGGCCTGTCAAATCAGGTTAAAACAGGCAGGTTGGATCTTGACAGAAACCACTTAAGGTTTTTTTTTCAGATTTAGCGTCATTTCCTATTTCTCTTTTAATGAAAAAGCATCAGTACAGATTCACACATGACAGGTTGCATAACCTAGTCATGCAGGCTACGCTTAGCTCAAGAGCTTAAGAGAAAGTTGGACATCTCTAGCAATTTCTTAGTTTGCTCTTTTTTTGCCTGCACTTCTACTCTTAGTTCTAAAGACATTGCATCCATCATTCAACCGAAGCCCCTTGCACAATAATCACAATTTCCAGTGTCTAGGCCATTTATTTATAACCAAGACTTGTCATTCAGCTTGAGAGAGAAAAAAAACTATTGGAAGAAGAAAAACAAACTATGTCAATTAGTTTTCAGTCTCCAAACCCACACTATATTGCAAAGGCATTCAACTAATTGTGTTGTGTATTTAAACTTCACCTCCACTTTCCTCTCTGACTTTGGTTTTCATTTGCATAGCTTTGAGAGAATATCCCTGTAGGAGTATTTTAGCTTTTTGAAACAGCGACTGCTCACTTAAATTAACTTTCCAGTGTTTGCTAATGGAAACTGAAGCATTAGATGATGATCACAGACTTTCATTTAAAAGACATGAAGGGTGGCAAAGGAAGAGAGAAAGAGACTTAGGGCTTACAGAACAAAATGTTCAGACAGGGATATCGCCCCACCTCTGCCATTCTTGTCTTTTCAAAGGCAACAGCAAACTCCACCGGACAGGCATTGGCAAAACCGTAAAGAGCAGCATCCAATCAAGCTAATTAAGTATTTGAATGCAACAAAATTTGTTATGCTCCGATATGGTAATTTGAAGGCTGGTGGTCTCAGATGTACAATTAGTTATTCTAAGCCCTCTAGCTTGCAGAACCATAGTCCCTGGTGTCCTGATGGACAGCCCTGCTCTAACTCAAGGGGCAACTGTTTGCTGGACTATGGTACACACAAGCCAACACACCCTATTGCTAATTAGCCTGTGCTGTCTAGCTGGAGCTACAAACAGCAAGGCCGACAACATCTCATCAGAATTGCAGGCCAAACCTTATCAAACCACAGGCACGTCATTAGGGAAGCCTGACACTGAATTGGGGTATTTTTGTAAATCACCATTGGGAAAAACCAAGGGAAAGCCCAAAGGAAACTTGCTGTCAAATCAAATTCTTTTAATTGATCTTTTAGCTGGTTTGTCAGAGTTTTGACTTAATGTGGCCTTTGGTCAAAAATTCCTTGAAAAGGTCAGTCTATAACTTCTATGTCCATCGTTACCTTAGTTGTTTCGCTCAATGTCTGGGAAGATCATTTTCAAACGAGTATTGAAAAATCAAGAGTGTGGTTTTTCATTAGCTCATGTAGAAGGCAGAAGTACTGCTTTATGTTTTGTACAAATACATTAGGTAATTATTAAATGCATTCTCTTAAATGATTCTCCATTTATTTACATTTACTGTGTTTGCTTCATTGTTTACAAAGGATTTACATGTGCGTCCATGCAGAAACTCTTTGGAATAGCCTGAACAGGTTGTGGATTTGAGAACCATCCAAGCACTGGCATGAATTCACCATGACATTTTACTTGCATGCTACAGTATTTCCAATGCATGGCAACAGCCTGGGGTCATTGTGAGACGAGCTTAAGACCTTGAAGACATAGAGGGTGACACCAGCACAGAGAAACACAGGTCTTGTCAGAGTTATTTAAATGACAACATAAACACAGAAACTACCTACCACAGCTGAAGCTTTCTCTAAATGCTCCAGATGAAGTACGTCAAAATAAACCCTTGATTCTACACACAGTGGTTTTAGATAGCATTTTTTTCTAGTTCTTCAGTTGGACTTTTCTAAGCAAACCACTTTGAGATATAACATTTGGAGTATGCTGAAGGAAAATACTGTACAAAATAGACTTTGTCAATAATAACTGGAGTCAAATGCATTATTTACTTAGTCGTACCGTATTTATATTGAACTTTTGAACTGATCCTAGATTGAAATTTGAATAGAATGAGAACATGAGAGGATGGGAAACAGGTTTGAGACAATAACATTGGCTAAAATAAGCAAATAGGTACTTATTAAGTTTCATGGAGCAAGGCAGTATAGGGAATCAAGAAATAAGGCATGCTATCAGTTTCTTGTTTTCAGGGGATAAACAATTGAAAGTATCAACAAATTATAAGTTGGAATTTTAAATGAAGGATGCACGTTGAATCGTATTAATATTACCATAAATGAACGCATGTCCCCACAAAGGAATGGGACACTTTTGAATATGAAGCCCAATACTCCTTGTGAAATCCACCAATAAAAAATATATTTCTCAAGAAGCGTTCTCGCTTTCACTGACATTGAGCGCAATTGATCTTTGACTGCAGTGGGACAGATTCAGATTAATTTGAAATCATTCAGGCCTTTATTTGTATCTGCCAAAGCTGGGCTGAACTCCATCATTCACAGAGTAATGACTGTGATTTGATCCCTTCCATTCACAGCGTGGTGGTGGTTACCTTAAAGTGATAATTGGCTGTGATGAAAATGGTGAGCTGGTCTTTGTGTTTAGTCCTGGCTCACTGATGCAGTACAGATACAATAGAAGAGTATAATGGTGGCACACCAGTCACATCATTATATATATATATATATATATATATATATATATATATATATATATATATATATATATATATATATGCTGCAGCATCTGAAACACTGAGTGATTGACAGGGTCACTCACATCATATCACACTGCATTTATTATTCCTTTACAGTTAGTCCGGAAAGCACTAACATCACCACCTAAGCATAAGCCACACACACAGCAAGATCAATACTTGTTGTTTGTGGTCTGTATGTATAGGGATTAACCTCTGCTTAATAATAATAATACATTTTATTTGTATTGCACTTTACATTAAAGCAATCTCAAAGTGCTACAGAGCATATCATAATGCAAATTTAAAAAAATCAAAGTTTAATAATTAAAATGAACCTCTTAAGGAATGATTCATTCTATGGTTGTTGTTTACTCTAATAATATGCTGTCTCCTAAGTCATCTTGTTTTACATCTAAAATGCCAACTGGTAAAGGTCTGTCTGAATTTACATAGTGCTGTGGAAACATTCTAGTGGCACTGTGTAGATTTGAATAGTCAAGAGATGGTGGTTTCAATACATGTATTTAGCTTGTACATCTCTCACTGTCTCCCTCTGTCTCTGCATCTCTCTCTGTATCTTTCTGTCTCTGCATCTCTCTCTGTATCTCTCTGTCTCTGCATCTCTCTCTGGATCTCTCTGTCTCTGCATCTCTCTCTGTATCTCTCTGTCTCTGGATCTCTCTCTGTATCTCTCTGTCTCTGGATCTCTCTCTGTATCTCTCTGTCTCTGCATCTCTCTCTGTCTCCCTCTGTCTCTACATCTCTCACTGTCTCCCTCTGTCTCTGCATCTCTCTCTGTATCTCTCTGTCTCTGCATCTCTCTGTGTATCTCTCTGTCTCTACATCTCTCACTGTCTCCCTCTGTCTCTACATCTCTCACTGTCTCCCTCTGTCTCTGCATCTCTCTCTGTATCTCTCTGTTTCTGCATCTCTCTCTGTATCTCTCTGTCTCTCCCTCTCTTTACCTTTCCCTCTTTACCTCTCTATTCCCCCCCCCCTACACACACACACACACACACTCAAACACTTTCTCTCTTAGGTTGGGATACTGTACCACTCAGGGAGAATCTGCTCCCTGTGAAAACGATTGCTTTCAATTAATAATTTTGACGGTTGAGAAATTCAGTGTTCATTTATTTTATGTCTGCAATTGGAGCTTGACCTTAGTTGGACAAGGCTATTTGTGGCAGTTGTTATGAGATTGGGCTTTATGTGGCAGATAATTTATGATTAGGCCACATATAGACTGTATGTAGCAGTGGAATCTATCTTGTCACATGGTCAGTTATGGCATAATATAGCTCATAGCACCAACTCCAGACTCAAATGATCTAAATGACTTATGAAAACCCACATCAGATATCCAGACACGTTTACCCTCCAGAGAGAATGTTCTTCATCCAGAGCTCTTCAGGTCTTACTGATTGATGAACAGATCAGGTTTAGCAATTATACATCTCCAAGGTATACTTTAGCTACCCTGGAAAACATCCCCTCCTTCTCTTTCCCTCTCTCTATCGTCCCTTTCTCTCTAAGTTAGCAGTAGCTGTCTAATTATCAGATCAGGACATCAAAATTGAGATTGAACTGATCAGCGTAATAAGATGAGGGAGGGGGCGGTCTTTTACCCTCTGTCCCATTTAGCAGATTAGCATCACAAGGCTCTGGCTGAGACGGAGTATGGAGACTCCACTAGGCTCACCGCTCAGAGGGAGGAGGGGAGCCGGATGTGAGCTTGGAGCTTGCAACTGATGTTATTGATCTGTTTATCCCCACACAAGGATGTTTCACAGGCTAACAGCGACTTGAAGGAGGGGTGGTCTGCGCAGCCACTGAGAAACACCTTTCCTTGCACCAAGTGGAGAGGATAACTGCACTGGCTTGAGGGCAAACAGTAGACTTGCTTCCGTTACACTCAAGAAAGGAGGTCATGTGAGGTGAATTCATAACAACGTGAGAAACTTTTAGGATGATTGGGCTAATCAGGGGTCAAAAACCAGGATGTGAGTAATATTGGAGGTACGATACCATGGAGCAGGAATCATAACAGAATGACCACTGGCCTGCGGACTCCGGGACCATAGCACTGGGATTAAACACTCAGGAAGTTTGGAAGGGCATTAGGCACTGGGGAGGAAATATTGTTTGTTGGGCAAAAAAAAAAAAAAAAAAAAAAAAGGAAATGAGATTATTCCATCTGGCTGTGACCCAGTGTTATGATTATTATCATATATATTATTATACTGAGTTATGCATTTATTCTGGCAGTGATGGAGCAGAGTGTGGTTTTAATCTGCAGGCGTCACGCCATCATGCTTTCTTGCTGCAGTGGGTTTGATAAACTGGTGTGAGGAATTCTGCCTCTGTGCATGGAGGAGAAGAGGCCAGCCATGGGATCTGCACACCAGGCTGTCTGGACACCACTACATTTCCCTGGGATCTGCACATCGGGCAGCTCTGGGGCAACCACTAGGTCGAGATCAGATCTGACAGGCAATCGGGAGAGGAGTTCATGTTTGCGGCCTCTTCGTCCTTTGTGAGGAAACTATTATATTTGATTGGAAATGTGCCTTGTCTGGGTTAGGGTTAGAATTATAAGGTATAAAGTATTTTTTTTAAGCATTGCTCTCCACCAATACAGACAAGGATCCAGATAACTTCAGTTCTCTTTCTAGTCTGTGAGATGTGTACATGATGCAGCTGCTCTCTGTCTGTCTGTATCTCTCTCTCTCTCTCTCTCTCTCTCTCTCTCTCTCTCTCTCTCTCTCTCTCTCCCTCTCTCTCTGTCTGTCTGTCTCTGTCATGTGAGGTGTGTTGCGGAGCTACATGGTTTGTGGGAGCTGTTTAGCTCTCTGCTCTCTGACAGACAGTCATGAAAGGACCATTATCAGTGACCCCTGCAGTAATAAAAGCACTGGCTTTGTTCAGCAGGGACCGGAGGAGGCTGTAGAGGACAGTTACAGAGGCCTGGACTCAGTGTTGGGTCACTGCACACTCTTAGCAGAGTGCTTTTCAACCGTTTTTTCTCTCTCTCCTCAATTTCCTTCATACAGGGGGCAGTTTCTCCTTGTATAACGTGTATAGGTGTAATTGCTCAAAGTTTGGAGGTGTGAATCTTGCAAGTTGCAACAGAGGTTGTGGGACCTTGTTAGAGGGTGAATTGTCTTCCCGCTTCAGTGGTTTAATGTTGTCCTTCTAGGGGTGTTGAAACAGAGTCGGGGTGGGTGAGGGGTGATGAGGTAAGCGTACTGAATGGCCTTAATGCTAATAATATAAAGTGTGATATACAAGTGTTTGTGTGTGTTGTATGTGTGTATGTGTGTGTATAGTATGATGTGTACAGTATGGTGTATGTGTGTGTATAGTATGATGTGTACAGTATTATGTGTGTGTATGTGTGTGTATAGTATGATGTGTACAGTATGATGTGTGTGTACGTGTGTATGTGTGCGTATAGTATGATGTGTACAGTATGATGTGTGTGTGTGTGTGTGTGCGTGCTGTCAAAGTGTGGTGGTATGCAATCTGTGTTTTGCAGCATATACAATTTGATCTGTATCTCGTTGATATCAGTGTATACGCAGAAAGCCCGTACTGTCACTGAATGCTGTATTGAGGTGGAAGTATCCAGTTGCAGATGATAGCAGATTGGCTGGTTGACATGCTATATCTATTGCTTGCCTGCCCAACAACTGATAAGCTTCCAGTTAAACACTGATATAGAAGGATAGGTGGGATACCCATGTTTTCTTTTATGTGCATCAACTGATGTGGTTTTCATGGAAGTGTATGGGCTCCAGGGTGAATGTACTTGCAGGCCAATCCTAGTTTTTGAAGCATTCAGCAGATGTGTGGCTCTGTAGGGGATACATGTTTGCATGTATGAATATTGCACATGTGTTCTATTATATTAATGTCATGGAAAACCAGTATGGTAGACTACATCATATTATCTCTCCACTCTCTAAACACATTTCATCTATCAACAACATGAAACATATTTGAAATGGGGAAATTACTCATTATAAAAGTGCTGCTCACTCTGTTCCTCATGGCCCTCATTTTGTCACAGACAGAAGGCAGTGTCACCATCTCATTTGGGATTGTAATTTGTAATTATGTGGTGTGTTATGATTCTCTCTGTGCCCAGTCTGCACACAGCTGTACCCATGGGACGACAAGGACTGAGACTTGAAAGATTAAGCTATCAGCCTTGTCCTTTAAATGATACTATTAAACAGACCGCTATACCAAACACAAAGTTGTTTTGTGCATGACCACCCTGACAATACTGTCTGGGAAACACAGAGACAGTGAATCAAGAATTATAGTCCTATTGATCCCTTCACAGAAAATGTCATTTCAAGGCTGGATTCAAATGAGTTGATGTTGGTTTAATTTAGTTTCGAGAGGTGCCGTTACAAACATTTGAATGCTATTTTTGCTTTTGTGCACTCTCAATTACAGTTTAGAGCAGTGAAAAATAACCATTTGAAACTAATACAAAACAATGGTGACATCTGAAAGATAATGAAACTATACCACAACTATACCTCAACACATAATTGCAATGAACTAAACTAGTATAGATAGATAATTAATATAACATGATGCAAGTCACAAACGTGATTCATCAACATATGGATCAACCTACACAGTAGGTGTTCCCTCCACCCTGAAAAGGTGCCTGAAAAATGACCACACCTGCATTGATGACCACACCTGCATTGTTGATCACATCCAATTAAGTTAGCCTCCAGCTTCCTGTTCGTCATGAGCAGCCAGGACGCTAAACACAGGTATACAAACTCTCTGCATCCTCAGTCTACCCCGACGCTATTCATGAGTCCAGGTGTTTATGTGCATTCATTTCCATTTCATTCATGGTTTTACATCCATTAGTTTGTTTGTTTGTTCAGGTCAACTGATGGTCAACCTCATTGAAAAGATACTCCAAGTGTAAGAGATATAAATGTTGCCGATTTTGGTGTCAGGTGAGATTCCCTACTGACCTCACCAGAAAATCCAACTAAATGAAAAACAACAACAGCCGCAACTGTAATTGTGACTCAGGCAGGGTCCATTGCCAGCGGAAGGTTAAAACGTCTTCAATTTGTGAAAAGGAGACAATTAGAGCAGGGGGAATAGAGTCATCTCTGGCCTGCATCCAGCATAAGCAGCTCTCAGAAAACTTCCCTCACAATGTCCCTCCGCGTCCATTCACCGGCGGGATTACGGAATGCGATTACTGGAGCCAACAAATGAACCGTGGTGAATGCGGCCTGTAATTACAGCTAGGAGATGAGGAAGGTGTATGACAAAGATTAGGAAAGGTGAACTACAGTGTGTGGTTGCAACACAACGCGTCTGCGGCATCAGCATTGAACAGAAAGGCTGGGTATGGAGCGAGATGCTTAACGAGAGAGTAGGTACTGTAGCTACTCATGTTTCTCTCTTGGGAAACCAACAGTTATCCTTTGTTTTGTTTATTGATACTTTTATTTCGAATCGTGATCGAGACTTTGAATAATTGAATGAGCGATGGGTTCTCACATTCTTGAAGCCTAACTTGTTGTCATCACCACGTGCAGTAATCAATATCAATGTAAGTGTAAATTAGTACTGGGGTTTGACCTGATATTTGAACAATGTATCTTGAAGTTGCATCATGTGGTGTGTGTTTCAGTATATCAACAGAACAACTAATGACTTCCCCTCTTAGACCAGTTTTTCACGAACTGCATATTGTTGAAGAAACTAGACGTCTTCCAGAAGGATTATCAAAAAGTCAAGAGACAGAATATCTTTCAAAAACTCAAGATGGCTTGGTGGTTTATTCAGCGAGGCAGATGCAGCATACACGGAAGGTTCAAAAGACACTCACATTTCCTTGGACATGTCATTATATAGACAAATATGAGGATCAGACCCCCGGCCTGTCTGATACAATGACGCAACTTTCTAGAACCTTCTAGAAGGTTCTTTAACCCGTTCCTATCCACCCCAAAACTGTGTGCGCATCCCCTGGCTCTTAAAGTGTTGATCAACTTCTCTCTTACTGGAAAGCCCCCAGAAAGCCCCCAGAAAGCCCCCACTCTCAATGTCCTTGTTTCATCTCAACTCCAGTTCACCCCAACTCTCAGTCTCCATCCACGTCATGCTTAACCCATTCCTACATACTCCATCTCTCCTGATTCTGGCTTAGGTCAGCAGGATCTATCACTTTTGATACATGACTTTGGCCCCTTAAGAGTAAGTTCAGCTATCCTTTGACCATACCAGCTGTAAGCTATCCAACCCCCTTCCTTTTCATGACTGGACAATCCTGTTGATGAGTAGCAATCCATTGTTATGTAATAACATAAGCCCATTTCACTCAAAACACACACTCTTTTCCAATCCTACGATTGCCGAACCATTTCCCCATCAGATTTTTCCCTGTTCTGGTTTGATCCTGTTCAGAGTATAATTATAACTGCGCAGGCCAGTCCGCCATCTTAGGCCCCAAAATCTGACCCCATGTACACTTCTCCGATTGCCACCTTCCCAATAATCAATTTCCCACCACAATATCTAAGCAGGCAGTGTCTCATTTGACTCCTGAGATATGGTTTGCACAAAGTAGTATTGTTACTTAACTTTGCAAGCAGGAAAGAAGTTTAACAACCAGACAGGGATGCATATTCTTCTAACATTGGCTTAGTGCAATGTAGGATCACTGTTACCTGATATTGTGAATGGTATTTTTTTTAAGTCTCGAGGCGTCTCCAACTCTAACTCAAGGATGTAAACAAGGACGCAGGGATAATTTAAATCATCCTAAACTATCAACTGGTTATGGTTCATTCAGCTTTCTGTTTTATCCTTGTTTTAGCCTGTTTTACTATAAAAAAAACTGCCTACAGCAACCATATGGATGCCATAGGGTTTGTATGCACAATCAAATCCTCTTTGTTTAGGTGTTATTTGTGACACGCACAAGTTGATGAATCTTTAATATCTGTGCATACCTGAGGGACCTCCCTGCACAATGTGTGTCTCTTCAATGAGCAAGACAGTGTGTCATCTGGCACCATACCCTTTGGCTTAGCTGGAAGGAAGGCAATCTGTATCCTACCTCCGAAGCCATATATCTTCACAACACCTCAAACTGAAGGCAAAGACTCCCTCATATGGGAGAGGGTGCAAGAAGAGGCCAAGGGTTCTCGCAAGGAACAGGCTCAGTGGGGGCTGTGGGACAGTGACAAGGTCTCCCGTAAAAAAAAAAAGGGAAGTCTCACGTCCGTATATCAGCAATACCAAGGGAAGAAATGAGGCTTATCACAGGAGCGGTCACCCATCCATCAGCGATTCCTCTCCCTTTATCAGCCTGCCCAAGTCGAAGCGCACGATGATGTCAGGCATTCATCAAACGCTGACACCTCACATTCAGGACTTGTGTGTGGTGCTGCTTTTCCTCTTCCCGGGGGTGCACAGCACTGTTCTGCTGAGGCCTTGACAGGAGGGTGCCCTCCAGAACCACAGGAGCCTTCCCGGTGGTCCAGGTCTGGCTGGATTCTTCCTGATACATGGATGGATTTGTTGTTTGTTGAATGGAAAAGGGTTGCGTAAGAAAGTGTCCAGGACCATAAATGAACAGGGACGAGCATTCATTAACACAAGACAATCCAAATTGAGTAAATGTGTCTCCTTCACACGCGGCCTGTGTGACTAAACAGTGAAGATGATGTGCTGTATGTTATTATTATGAACATGTTTGCCTTCCTTGTTGGAAACCATTTTAGAATTTTGACTTCTGGTACTGTAGTCTTCTATGTGTTTATGAATGAGTTGCAGAAGCGCTGTGTTGCTCTTGTCTGCTATAATCCACTTACATTCAAAATGCAGTGGAACAACATGAGAGTTTCTGGGGGGAAGGGAAGAGGGTTGTCTATTTTTAGAGACCCTGCCGATCGCAGTTTTTCTGTCTAGAAATTGGAAACATAATTTTTCGTATTAATTAATGTGTTGAGGATTCAGTGCCTCCTGAGAGTACAGGCAGACATGAAGTGAACACTGTATATTTTAAATACAGTAGTTTAGATCTCTGGCATAGTACATGTTCTCTGTTTTGACAGGTGACTTGGAGGCATTGATTGTCGTTCAGAGAACCTAAGGTTATCTTTTGTGCCTACTTAAAAGCGAAAGCATGTGTGAAAAAGTCAGCAGTAAAAGCTGCTTTGGATTCAACCTGGAAGAAATAGACTCCCATAGTGTCATGGTACTGTTTAATATCCTAGGGTGTGAATTATTTAGACGGACGGGTCTCTGGGATTGCGAGGCATGGAGCCAGCAGTGACCCTGGCTCACATTCTCAGCCTTTTCACTCTCACATGCTTTGTGTTGTTTACTGTCTTTTTTTGTCATGTTGAAATGGCCCCTGGCCCCAGAATGGGGATGTTTTGAACGCTGTGTTTGTTTGTCTCTGAGCTTCTCTCCATTTTAGAGAGCAGCACAGAGACGGACAGAGATCGATGGAGAAAGACAGAGTGAAGAGAGACGGGAAAAATACAAAGAAGAAAGAGAAAAGAAAAAAAATCATTTTTTTTGTTGCTGTGAAGAGGCCCTAGAGACTGCAGCACCGACTCACCTCCCCCATGTTTACCGTTTCCAAAACGTCTGTATGACTATGACCTAAAACAGACCTTCCCAGGAGCACACACAGCTGCCCTAAACAGGAGGCCGGCACATGGGGGAAAAAGGACCGTGAGCTAGCGGGCGGCGGGGGTGCGTGAGTGTGTGTTTATAGAAAGAGTATTTCACACACCCCAAAAAAAAGAATTTCAAGTCGACTTGGAAATGAGATTGGACTTGTTCCACAGCATGTCTGCATCGTGTGTATATCTCCTAGGATACGTGACAGCTTTACATTCCATCAGAAAGGTACAAACTTTTCTAATAGAAGGTCATGTTTGCATTGAAATGCAATGTATACAGTATCATCATCAACGATACAGCCCCGGGCTGAGTGTAAGTGAACCCATTTTATTGTCAATGATGATAACAAATGGAACAGATCAGGAAGAGGGAGCCTTATCACACTCACTAGCTAACAAACTTCTAATAGCTACTGAAGACCTTATTTCCCCAAAACAAACAGTGTGGATGAATGTCATTTAAATCCAAACTATTTTAAATGTTCTCTCACTACAGTTCCGCAAGCTGATTGACAGGCAGCTGCTATTCCACGATGTTTCCCTGTTCATCCATGGGGACTTGAGAGCCTGCCTGAGACTGCAGCAGCAATCCCATGAGGTTTCAACACTGTTCTTCAGGTTCCATGTTCCAGCTAGCTATGGCAGTGTCCAGCCACACTGGATATCTCTCCTCTCACGGGCTGCTAGAGCTGTGTCCACAAGGACCAAGAGGAAATGGATGCAACTCATACAATGTTCCAACATTGACTTCCACAAGAAGTCTCCGCAGGGACCTACAGTGTCAGTGACCCAGATTGCTTCTCCACAAATGTCATATTCTTTCCAGGAATCTTTCCAGTACACAGTAAATGCATCCACTATGCTGTATGAATGCAATGCAGGCAATTACTTGTGGGAAGCATGCACAGTCGCACATCTGTGCAGATCCATGGTACATGCATCATTTAATGGGCATGGCTGTAGTCCGAGAAATTGATCAGTTACTGTTTCACATTGTAAAGTAATGGCAAGAAACGTCTGCATCTGATCAAAGGGAAGCTGCAGAATGTATGTGTGCATGTTAGTCACACTGCAGAAACCAACAGCAGATTACAAAATATCATCTAGTATGGACATTTATAGGCTCACTTTGAGAACTAACTGTCATCAACAACCTTGCTGCAGTTAATTATTGTTTCGTTTATTATTCTGAGATACGCTATACCACTTATCTGGAGAAAATACGGTTCACATTGATGGTTGCTAGGGAACGTTTAATGTTATGTACTTTAAAGAAAACGGGGTCAGAAGTCTGAGGTCGTTCTGCGCCCTCTCTCCTCCTCGTCTTTGTGTCCATTGACAAACTCCTTCTTAATTGTCTGATAGGTCGACTGGTGACAAAAGATGAACAGCAGCCCTTGGGCAAACTAAGCCATGGCTAATGGTTCCCAGACATCAGCTCAGACGAAGGAGAGCGAGGGTTCATATCTTGACATTTAGAACCTAATTAAAAGCGAGGAGGGAAATGATCCAAGTGGGGTCAGCTCATTACAGGCAGGTGGTCACACACAAAACACACACACACAACACAACAACAAAACACACACACACAACACAACAACAAAACACACACACACACACAACACAACAACAAAACACACGCACACAGTCATTGTAAGAGCACATACACAGACACACCCAAACACAAATTCACGCAGATAGGCACACACACAATGGTAAACACACCAACAAATACAGACACAGACATTTAGACTGCCCTGACAGAACCAAACATCTCAGAGCCACTGGTTTCAATCACAAACCAGCAGACCTCAGTGGACATATTCTGCTGACCTACAAAGACCTACACTTCGTGGGATGTGACCTGGTAATCCAACAAGCCGCGGGCAGCACTTGAACTCAAAATATGCACGTAATTGAAATGCAAGGCTGTTTTGCATATAGATGCTGATTACATGAAGGTCTAATGATAATGTTCATGTTTTAGGCTCAAGCTGGGAATTCTTTTGATGAGACACATGCAGTGTTCCCATCAGCCATACATTGTTAACACAGTCCCATTCTTGCCCCGTTGTGCTCACAGTGTGCTCAGTGTTTCATCATTGGACTCAGTGCCTACCAGACAAGATGAAGACCGTCATTCCCAGTGACGTCCAATCGTGCTCAATTCATTAAAATGTTCTATGTGAGCCCCCCCCCACCCCCACCCCCCACATTCACAGAGAACAAGAGCTTCCACTCCCCAGACATTCCTGTGAGATATTTGTTTGTTTGCTTGTGTAATGGCCGCCGCACTAACTCCAAAACTTCAAGCAGAGCTGCTCAGAACAGACCCAGTCCTCCCTGCCTCATCCCCTAACCAGGAGAGACAACTTGAACTTAGAGACAGATCTCCCAGGAAAGTTGAAACAGTAGTAATATTTCATTTGAGCTACTTCAACTGCAACAATTAACTTCAGATCTTGAATGCTGTGAACATTCAGAAATGCAAAGTGATGGAGGGGGTGCTACAAACCATTAGTATAGTCAGTAGTGGTCGTTCTGCTGGCCGTTCGAAAACGGAGCTTCCAGGAACCTGCAGCTTTGTATTCCGAGACTGTTATCTCGAAATTGGCGCGTCCTCCATGGACTTCCCTATCAGCCTCTTTTTCTAATCTGCCTCTCAGTTGCACAGACGCGAGTTGTTTGAGTTTGTGTTAATCACCTTTTTGGATGCTGCAACCTGCCTTCCGTCTCTCTTAGTCATGGGTCATTGGCTATGCAGCGCATGTCTTGACGGGCGGAGGAACCTGCGGGCTTCTGCGTCGGGGGGAACGGGGGGGGGCTTGAAGAAACGGAGCCCACTGAAGCATGGCCCGCGGCTCCTGACAGACACCGTCTTTATTTAAGAGTGCTCTCCTTTTCATACGTACTTTTTCCTTTTGGCGTTTTATTTTCTCTTTTTTGTCTTTCGCGTCCCTCTGCACCTTCTTTTGCAATTTCCGCCCATCCGTCTCTCAGCTTTGTCTGTTTCTCTGCCTGCATCCCTCCTCCTCTATTTCTCTCCTTCTAGACACTGCGGGTTCACATTGAACATGTGGACTGTGTGCTCTACTTCCCTTCCAGGACAGGGTTTACAAGGTCTGCCCAATATCCAGATTACACACAGGTAGTTACAGCCCAGCAAACTGACGGGCAACCAGGGTGCTGTGGTATCTATGGCCAGAGCTTCACTTGGCTGGAAGTGGATTTCTGATTTAGGAGACTGCCAGACATATGGATTACGCAACTCCAAAGCTGTTGCAATCATGCTGCACACCAGCGCCACCCATTAGCCAACTGCCAGGCCTTTGCCGTCACCACAATAGCCCCTCTGAGGTGACGAAGGATTCCACATAACATAAGCTCCAAAGTGAAAAACAATTCCAAATGGTCAACCAATCCTCATTGGACCTGACAGTACTACCCGAGTGGTAAATGTGACCTTTAACCCCAGTGCTACCAGTGCCTATACATTCGGGCTGCTGACCCCAGGGTATCATTACACAGTAATCATGCGTCGCTCTGCCAGCCCACATTTGTTATTTCTCCCTGACAGCCTAATGTTGAGCCGAGGCAATTTCACCTGATGGATGATCTTAAAAGGACGAGGGACTGTAACAGCCCTCACGCCTGTCACTTGAATTATGCACAGCAAACCCCGAAAACCACACTCTCTCTCCGTCTCCGAAACCTGCCTTCTAAAATATACGGCCTGCGCATGCATGCTCATGCTACGCAGCCCTGAGAAGTCCCCTCATCAAAATGCACGTGGGACGTTCTTTCTATAACCAGCTTTGATTTCGATAAATACTCCACCTTAGAGTAGGTGGGAGTTGATGATGTATTTTTAGCTAATCCCCAAGCAGCCATTGATTCATAGCCAGTGATCCCTTCAGTTCAGGGAAGCATTCAGTCCCTTTGACACTCCTCACGCCACGTGAATCAGGCAACAATGAGGAAAAAGTGTCAACGCGGGCCTCCTCAATCTTGTCACTTTAAGAGGCAATCAATGCTGCTTTCCAAGCTACAGAATGCAATTGGATCCTACACCCCCCAGCCCCACCCTATGCTACCCGCCCCTCCAGCTAACCCCCCACCCCCCCAGACAACCCCCCCCCCCCCTACACCCTCACCGCTTCTCCTCAATCGACTCTGTTTCTCACACACTGGGTGGAACATTTCAATCAATAGGCTACTGCTGGAAAAACCAGCAGCAGAGACGACAACAAAGTACATCCCAGGTTGAGGTAAGCGCTTCAGAAAGGTTATACAGGATATGCTCCCTGGAGGGTTTCACCGCAGTGTGATATCACTATGAAGAACATTTAAACGCAGTAAATACTTTTATTGCTTGACTACAAAGACGTTGTTTGCAAGGCTTTCACGTAAAGGTTAATCGTTCTGAAAGGCACCTAATGGAAAATTGGGAGGCGTTAAATAACAACATACAAGCTTGAGTAGATTATGCCACGGTTCTGACAACAAAAAGCATTAAACGTCAGAACGAATCACAGGTAGACGAATAGTTTAGTCACTCACACAATTGCCAAGACGTTTATAACTCATTAGGACATGGACTAATGGGTTAATACTCCCAGTCTACCTATCATCCTGATAGATTGCAAGCTCTGTGACATCACGTGGTCACACACACATATAATATAATAAGCCAGTTGGGGGTCTGGACCACTTTTCACCCAAGGACATGGATAATATTCTGCTTTTCACAACCCAGCAAAGGAGATAAATGTTGCCTTTATCAGTGGCTGGCTGCTCTTGAAGATCAATGTGGGCTGCCTTGCACACTCTATTCACCTCTGTATGTGTGTGTGTGTGTGTGTGTGTGTGTAGGGGTAGTCAGTGTTTGAGTAAGGGAGAGAATGTGAGGGAGAATTGCCAGTGACTATGTACTGTGTGTGTGTGTGTCTGCCCTCCTCTGCATCTGCAGCCCTCGCCAGGTCGTACAGACAGGGTGAGGCCAGGGATGGATGCTCAGGTTACTGGCCGATAATTGCAGGGGAGCCCCCTCTGAGCTCCTACTCAGGACTGGCAGTCCTCCTCTCTCCTGTTCCTCTCTGACCTGACTGGAGGGATGTTCTCTCCCCTGTCCCTCTATCCTGTCTCCCCTTTCCCAACATTTAAAAGGTTACATGTGTTTAGGTGCACATAGACACATACTGTACACCCGCACATGCATGAATGGAATAAAAACATCATGAAGCTTGAAAAATATATCAAAATAATATGTTCTCTCGCACTCACACTTTTTATGGCGGAGATCAGAAGTTGGCACACCCGGCATATACCTCCATTTGCAATGGACATATTTCACATCATTAAATGCTACCTGCCAAGTGTGATTTAACAACTATGCTTTAGACTGGAAGTATATTAATGTCTGCCATTGGGGGTTTGTGTGTTGAGGATGATGATAATGATCTACTGACTATAAAATCTTTGAGGCAGATGGTGATTCATAAAAACAAGAAGGCTTACGACACATACTACATCATCTCAGACAAATGACTTTCAGATAAACATTAGGGTATGTAAATGTGCAGATCGATCCAGACCTCAGGGCCTATCCCTCATTGTAATTTATTTATTCACACATTTTTAAGATGGGGAAAAGATTTAGCCCTATGTTAACAGTATTTATCTGTTATGCCATGTCACTCAAGGTCATACAAAATGTGGACTATCGCAATCAAATTCCATGCTGTGTCTATGTAGATACGAGTCAGGTGGCTGAGCGGTGAGGGTATTGGGCTAGTAATCTGAAGGTTGCCAGTTCGTGCTAAATTACGTTGTGTCCTTGGGCAAGGCACTTCACCCTACTTGCCTCGGGGGGAATGTCCCTGTACTTACTGTAAGTCGCTCTGGATAAGAGCGTCTGCTAAATGTAAATGTAGATACAGGGAACATGATTTACATCAACACCCAAAGCAAAGCGATCGACAGAGAAGAGCTTCTCATACACTCAACATTGCTTTTCAGATCTAAATGAATGAATCAAAGGCAAGGTGTTAATTTAGCAGTAGGAACCCTGCTGTTCTTCCCCAAACCAAGTGATGAAATGAATGGAAGAATGGTTGCCTCTATCCAGAACTGCGCAACATGCTGTAGCAAATACAAGTATTCTTATTGTAAATCCAAATGTCATTTTAAATACATATTACGTTCAACACAAAATACTATTCATTTGAACAGACTAAGCCAGTGACTTTGTTCCAGGGTGAAGTGGGAGCTGGGACCAGCCCAGAGGTTCTGCTTTCAGTCTCCTCACTTGATTAATACAGACTTCACAAGCCCCTCAAGCACCTGTAACCTTACACTACTGCACGATGAAAGCCAATTATGAAACATTAAAGCGACTCTCACCGCCTCCTATGTAAATGAGCTTGGTCATATGTCAAGGGCCTGTATAGAAGCCACGGGTCTTTAAGACCATGATACCAGTGCCTTCCCCCTCCCTCCCCTCCCACAACACATCCCCTTCACCCCTTCTCTACCCCATCGCTCCCAATGAGCCACTGTAACAGGCAGCCTCATGTTTAAATGCAAATTTGTGTCACACAACACCTAGCCAAAATCAAAGCACTTTTGAAAGCTCTTTACTGGAACCTGCACGCCTGTTACGAACACGCCCTAAGAAGAGTGTGCTGATGACTGCACCAAAAGCAGGCAAAAAGAGGAAGGTCACACTTGTTTCAAACCAAAGGCCAAAAAAATATTGCTTTAGACGTTTTTAATGGGGAGGGTTGAGAAGGGTGTTCAATATGGAGTAAGCCCTGTGGCTAGAGTTTAAAGCTCAGGTATGGTCTGCTGGTAGAGATGCCATGTTAAGATATGCTCTGTTTATGCAACGCATAACAGCCATCGTAGGCTGCAAGGTACTCAACTCAGTATGTTATGACTAATCATACAAACACACCCACGCACACACACACAAGCACTGACACCTACATTACAAACACACATCCTCACAATAAAGCCCTAGGTACTTCAGCTTTCAAGGTGCATGGAGGTTGAAATGGCTCCCTTGAGGTGGAGTAAAGATGAAGGTCATTTTTACTATAAGGAATTTGCATGATAGGTAACCAGGAGGGCAGAGAATAGTAATACTAGCTGTATGACACATAGCTGTTGTCTCACATAGTTGGGCATCAAATAACCCAAATGATTTCCCTGCAGACATTTTTTTTTTGTTTAATGATCATTGTCCTTGGTGCCATAATTCACTCATAATGCTAATCGGAAAAGTCATTAGTCTGATCAGACATTGCATGAAAATAAGTAGACTCTGGTGTACGATGGTCTGCTACCCCCCTACCAAACAGCCTGAGGGTGTTTTGTCAGATGGAATTACTAGTGTGAGAAACTCAGACAAGGTCTCCCAACTCTCAGTCCCATGACAAACGCGTGCACAGCAAGATGTTACACATCTTCAGTGGGGATGAATCCAGACGGGGACAGCAGATGCAGAAGTGTATCTAGTAAGGTCGAGGCTGAGCCAGATGGACAGACTCGGGACATAAGGCAGTTTCCTGCTGACCAGGGATAAAGTTGGTCTTCCTGTTGGGCCGCAGCTGTCCTGGGGGAGAGTTATCAGTGTGACACGTGAAATAGCCACCAGGGCTGTAAAAGGGTGGTGTGTGGTCTGGCGTGCATCTCGCCTGACCCAGCCTAGCTGTCTTTATCCACGATCCATCACCTTAATCTCCCCCCATAAATTACCCTGCTGCCCCTGGGGTGTGGAGCTTTTATTTAATAAAGCCCACAGACCTGTCTCAACAGACTGTCATCCCTGATTTACTCCCCTCTAACTGTTTGTGGAGGGCCTCACTGAGCGTGTGTGGATGTGTGGATGTGTGTGTGGGTATGTGTGTGTTTGACTTTGACTGTTTGATACGGTAAACATATAAAATGGAGGCGCATGTGTTGGGTGCTCTTCCATGTGACTGTGCTGCACCCTTATATAGAGTTTTTTAGCTACAGCATTAGGTTCAATTAAAATCCTTGAAGGTGAACCCACTTGTAGTTACATTATTAGCGTAATTTGTAGTTGAGAATTCAAACAGCGAGTTTTATTATGCTGAACTACTCAATAAGACTTTTAGCATAGCTAATTAAAATCCAGATTGAATTCTCCAGGAACCAAGACCTTGGAGTTACACAGTGAATTGCTTTTGCTTCTCAAGAGCCTAATTTAAGTTAAAATGTACACATTTTATAACTGCAAGTCTCATCTTACTGGAACCTCAGTCAGTAATATCTAACCCGACTCAACCCAGCACAAAGCAGCATTATATCAGATTTACATCATAGTGATTCATTCAATCCAATTCTTTATGGGTACCTACCTCTCTCTCTTCATTTCCCTCTCTTTCTCTCTGTCTCACTCTCACTCTCTTCCTCCTCTCCCCTGTGTCTCTCTCTCATAGTTTTTTCTCCTCCCACTCTTCTCTCTCTCTCTCTAGTTGTCTCTCTTTCCCCTCTCTCTCCCATCCAGTTGGGATGTGCAGCGGTCCCCTCCCTCCTGTGAACACGCTGCTGGCCCTCCTCTGCTGGCCCTCCTCTGCTGGCCCTCCTCTGCTGGCCCTCCTCTGCTGGCCCTCCTCTGCTGGCCCTCCTCTACCAGATCTGCCCTCCTCACCTGGATACTGGGGGAACACGGTTGTCAGGGGTGCAGCATGGGGACTCACAGACACACCGCCCCAGCTAACTAGACTCAGACAAATGACTACTTAAATATGTTTACTCAAAACAGTACAGCATGTGTCAAATACAGACTCATTTCTCAACTGTTACAGTTTAGTGTTAAGGTTGCACAATGCCAGCATTAGCAACATGGATTGTACTGTAAACAATGCTATCCATCTACCAGACCCATTGTCCCATTGTGGCCTCTTGTCTCCTGTGAGGAAGAGGGCAGGGTTTTAACACTCTGTACCAGTATCCTTCTGCGTTGCTGTAAATCCCACGACTTGGTCAACGGGGGGGGTCAATAGTATAATGCCAGTCAAATACAAGGAGGCCTACTTCAAGATGTCTTCAAGTGTAAACATCAGGGCTAATAGTTTGAACGCTTGTGTTTAGAGAACTCCTGATGTCTGGAGAGCCGAGTTAGCATCAAGAAACAGTTGATCCATTTTAAATTATGTTTGTACAGTCATCCCAATTTCCCTTCAGTAAACTCTTCTGAGAGATCGCTGTTTAATGTCTGCACACTCCAGTGTGTCAGTGCCATCCCCTTGGTCTCCTTCTTATTGTAAAAACATGTTTGCGGTGTTATGAACGGTCTTGAGTGCCTTGAAAATACCTCATCGAAAGCATCGGCCATAAACCAAGCCTTCTAGTGTTTCCATTTTTAAATACCCAAGAGGGAGCATCCATAATGCGATTTTCTAGTACTCTGTGTTACTTGACGGTGTTTGCCGAGGCCCTGGTCCAAGTGTGAGCTGCCGCTCTTTGAGAGCTCAGGATTATAACTGGGGGTAACCACTCTCGATCCGGCCCGGGCCCCTCGCTGGAGATTGTAGCTGACGTCTTAACTCGCTCCACACAGTATGCCGCATCACTTCCTCTCAGCTAGGCTGCTTGTCTCACACTGCCTTCATGACACGTTGATTTCAAGATGTAGGTTTCTGGAGAAGTTCAAACATCAAATGCATTTAGTTTCTAAACCTCTGGTGTGTTTGTAGGGTGTTTTCGCATAATTATACATGCTGTCTATTTCCTTGCATGTGTTGACGTGACGGGCATCTAGATAGCCACCCTCTGCTTGATCAGATATGGTTTGAGATCTATGTGAAATCTTGACAACAACTCTCCATTCATCGATGAGCACTTGCGGTTGTTTGAGGGAGAATCTTGTCTCATACACACATCACAACATAGTAGGGTACATTTGTGTGTGTGTGTTTGTTTTCTCCATGGTTGAATGTCAATGTGTGTTTCTTTAGCGAGACCTGTCTGCTCTAGATTCATCAACACTGGAGTCAGATGTGTGCAGTCAAACAGCCCATCTCCTGAGCTCATATTGCCTGTGTGAATGCAAATACAAAATCAACAAAGAATGATTAGAAGGTCTGTTTAACCTCAAGGCAAAATACTATTTGTTTGTTATTTGTTTGTTTGCCGAGATGATAGCATAGCTTCCCACTCTCCTGCCGAACACTATGTCCCAATACCATCCAAGATATGTGCTTACAGTACTAAGTAAGCAAAACATGATGTTCACATTATAATGCCAGAAAGATGACTTTTACCATTACTCACTTAGATAATTTACTAAAACAAATAGAAAAATACACTGACTTGCAGAGGTACTTAAATAAATGGAATCCAAAGAATGTTATGCAATGTTCTTTGTAAAACATCCGACACTCATATTGAAATAGTTGTTTATCTAATTTCGATGCATGGAGGAAAATACAATCTTATAATGTCATATAGTCAATAATCCCTATGGCTGTCATGAATTCAGCTCCATGAATAAAATGACAGATAATTGACTAACACCATACATGAAATGGTGACACACTCCATATGTATTCATCGGTATGTTGATGCCAATGTGTGAACAAGCATCTAATTAAGTCTCGATTTCACTTGGAAGAAGAACCATCTAATAGTAGATACTAGAGAGTGAGGGGTGGCTCTACTTATGTTGATCCCCTGTCAGGGACTGTCAATCAAAAGCTTTCCTTTTCGAATAGCCTTCAATGAAAAGTGGTGTGGCTCGGTGCATAAACAAAACCCCAATCAGCTGTATGAGTGGCACACCTGAGATGTTTTTCCTCCTAACCATCAAGGTACTTGGAAGTGTAAATATCTCGATGCTCAGAAGGTATGGAGACTGAAGGCTACACGATGAGCTAGTAAACCTGTCGGATAACCACATTTTAGTCTGAGGATTTGTTTATTCACTTCCTACCCCACTGCTTCTATCTAGACACCGATAAGCAGTCCAGTTCACACAACGGCTCCTCTGCAGACTTAGCTCTGCATATTTATTCAACCTTATCCCATCAGCGCCGAAAGTCTCTTTTTTAAATCCATGCTATTGAAAGGGGAGTGGGGGCTGGGGGCTTTTACAGTGTTCATCCTTCTTCACCGGAGTGCAGTCTCACTGCTGGGACCAAACTTTACACTGGGATAAAAAAAGATTCCATCCTAAAGTTCATACTGTAGCCAGGGGAGAGAATAGAATGAGGGACATGCAGTCAGAGGGAGGCAGATAAGGCATGAATAAACACTCAGTCTGTAGCAGAAAGGTTAGCCTCACACATTGTGGTCCAGCACAAGTCTCAGAATTCAACAATGGGTGGTGATTGTAATTCTGCCCTGCTTTTTGATCAGGGCTAATCTTGATGGCCAGACTGGACTTTTTCATAAGAACCAATAAACGCTAGGCTTCTTTCTATCTCTAACTCCAGTAGCATACATCTAAAGACAGATTCAGAGCCAAGCTGGTGTGAAGACTCGTACTGAGGAGTCGGCGACGGGAAGGAAAGATGTGGAGACGGGTGACCAGGCTTCGTCTCTCAGTCTGCACGTAATATCATTAAAATCACAAGAAATATTTCCAGGGTCGGTTTAAAATGTAATTTTCCTCCATAAGCACAGTAGGGCATAGTGTTGGAGTTAAAAAAAAAACCTGGAAGGAAATCTGGGTTAAGTAAAGGTTACAGAACTGGGAGGTAGTCTTCCCTCTGAACTATGATGTAACAAGGTTTGCTGTCAGAGGTCAGCTCTGGGACAGGAAGTCAAATATTCCCTTTGTTATGTAAACAATGCTAATCTTATACACGTGATAAGCTGGTAGAGATGTGACCCAAATAGAAAGTCCACAAACAAAGCAAATGAAGAAAACATTTTGGAAGATAATAAAAGCCTCCAGTACCTATTGCAGAGTATGGCTGTACTACATCAAGCCAAAAAATACTATTGGTATTCATATCGTTTTTGAGCACTGGGTCATCTACATTGCTTGTACAGCAACTGAGAGTTTGTTCCTTTTAAATGAATGTTCGTACGGTCAAATTTGCATTCCATCATCTAATTTCCTTCTGGAACAATTGTTTGGGAAATGCAAATAGCCATGTCTAGGAGAAAAGAAAGAAACATTCATGCAGTATTTCATTTGTTAACTAAGCTGACGTGCCATCAAGTTCACTTGTGTTACTCTCCAGGGTAAAGATCAAGTCATGGTGTTGTTCACTTACAGGGAATAATACACTGGGACGACATTGTAATTAGACAGCAAAGTAGGCTATTAGTATGCAGAAAGACCAACAGTAGTCTGCCAACAAACAAAACCACCAGCCTGGAGCTGGATAGGAAGATCTACAGGCCTTTTCAGACTAGGCAGGCTTCAAAATTGATTATTTAAACATTTTTCTGTGTTGCGTTTATCTTTCCTCAGCAGAATAGCCCTGTGAGAGTCACCATGCGGGTGAATTGAGTAAAGGTGTTTACGCAAGCGGTGAAGAGGCCTTTTCACTCCTTTTCACATCCACTGATAACTTTTGCATTTGACCGTGTGTATTGTGTCAAGGCGAGTGGGTCCTACAAGCAAAAGTGGTTTGCTTCTTTCCGTATGGAAAACCAGGAAGAAATACATTTACTCAAATAGAGAAGAAGTTTTTTGAAAAGCAAGTCAATTTGTTTTGATTTGATTTAATTTATGAGCAATCCTCATCTAAAATCATCCAAAAATGTTGATTGGATATCTTAAAAAAAAATAATCTTACCATGTTGCACATTCTCATGTTCATTTCTTACAAAATGCATAATGTATTACCTATCCATTGCGATCAAGTTTGGACGGCAGTGTTTTCAAGCAGTCAGCACTTTTGTATCTCTCAGACTCAGGATCTAACAACGGAATGTTCCAAGCCTCAAATGGCTTTATAATGAATTAGTCAAGGCAGGAGATGAAAAAGCTGTGCTTTCAGCTGGATAGCAGTGGGGTCCGCTCATGTTGCTAGTCGAAACGGCCAAAGCGAAATGTCCCTAAATGTTCCCTAAATGTTCCATACCAGCCCTACATGCTCCACTTTTCTTTCCCTTGCAAAATCCCTCTTCCTGTACCTCTCAGTCTCTCGCTCTTTCTGTCTGTCTCTTTTTTAGGGGGGTCTTTCCAAAGTGTTCTGTTGTAAAGAAGACTCAAATGATGATGGACCGAGACCGCTATGTACTGTCAGAATAATCAGGAAGTCAGTTATCTACAGGGAACAGCTATGTCAACAAATAATGTTTCCATCTGAATAAGTGAAATGCTCTTATTTGCAGCTCGGTAACGCGTTCCGATGCAGCCCCCCTCCCCCATCCCTCCCAGATACCAGTGTTCATTCCGCAGCCATTTTCCGGAGCGATTTGTGAGGATAATAGCACTCACAAATCATCCTCTGGGCACTGGCGCTTGTGAAATGGATGTGCCTTCATTTCAAAACAATGGAGGTGCCTTATGAGGGGTCTTATGATGTCATAACTTCAGCAGCTGACAGGCTGGGCAGGAGAACAGGGCCTGAGGATGGGCCGGGGCCTATGGAGCCCTCACCAGGATGACTCAATCAATCCCAGAATGTCAGGGGAGATGGTGGAGCCAATGCTATAAGCATCCACCAGACCTGCTCAATCATGCTCCTTACACTGAGCAGAGGACAGCCTTTACTTTCAAATCTGGCTTTCCTCCCCTAGACTGGTATCCACCCTCTATTTTTTTTCTTCTTGTTCTCTTTTTGTTCATCCCACTGTCTCTCTTCCCAGTCCCACCGTTAACGGGATCATTTGAAGACAAGACTGACCACACCTGTACCTCATAATCCCTTGCCTATCCTGCATAAGCAAAACACAATTTAGGAATCCTTTGGCATCATCTGATAAAAAGTCTTAAATATTTACATTTAGCAGACGCTCTTAAAGTAAGTATAGGGACATTCTTCCCGAGGCAAGTAGGGTGAAGTGCCTTGCCCAAGGACACAACGTCATTTTTCACGGCCGGGAATTGAACCAACAACCTTCTGATTAATAGCCTGACTCTCTAACCGCTCAGCCATCTGACCCCCCATGTGAAATATGCTCTGGAATCGATGACAAAATACTAAAGCTGAATGTGTTTGTCGCAGCAGTTTAGCCTTTATATGTGTCTCACTCCCTCTCAATGTACCGGCCGGGTGATATCAGAGTGGATTAAAGAGCTGCTGGGGTTTATGTGGAAGCGATTGAGTAATAAATTATTCATGGGACAGGGAGAGGAAGACCATAAATCTAGAGAGTTTTGGAGGAGAGGCCCCCTGCGTGAAACTTATAGGGTTGTGCATCGTTGGCGCTGACACCTCACTGATTTAAACTCACTGACGAAATTAATGAAAACCTCCATTTTTTTTACAGGGGAAATTCTCATCTTCAACCCCGATCCGTCAGCCGCGGTCACATTCCTTATTAATACCTCTTCCTGTGGGTGTGTGATTTTTATCAAGAAGTGCAAGGGTTAACACCTCTGAATGAAAAAGATTAAAAAGTCACTTACATGTGAAAAAAGAATTATGGGTGACCGGAGGAGCGCTGCTTAATTGGAAATTGATTGACTTGGCAGGGTTCTTAACGCACCTGGTCTCACAACATTTCACATCCCCTCATGCATTGGGACTTCTGATGCAGTTTGAGCTTCTCCACGGTGGTGAAACCGTTTTCATACTGGCAGCTCTGTGTGGAGGAAATTGTGTGGATGGAGTTGTCCTGCCTCAACAGATCCAAGCCAACACTTCAAAGAGACAGGGTGGGGATGATCTTTGCATGACGGATGGGGCTTTCCTGTCTGGAAGCACCAGAGGAATGAGTTACCATACGTATCTGGGTCTTGCATGCCATCGACCTACCATCCGCCATCTTCAAGAAACGAAGTCAACCAATCATGT
This sequence comes from Osmerus mordax, assembly GCF_038355195.1. Classification (NCBI taxonomy): domain Eukaryota; kingdom Metazoa; phylum Chordata; class Actinopteri; order Osmeriformes; family Osmeridae; genus Osmerus; species Osmerus mordax. The sequence goes on along the minus strand of NC_090066.1, from coordinate 5,826,263 downwards.
TGGATCACGCCGGCCTATTTCCATCTTAAACAATTAACTTGGTGGAGAAGTATGGCTCGTGACTCATTGCTGGGAATGCTTGGGGTGGGAGGGAAGTCGCTGATGGAGGGATGAAGTGGGATTTTCCTGCTGTTTCCTCTCCAGGCTCTCCAGACATGGGCAGATGGCAAAGCGTGAAGACAACAGACAGGGGGAATCTCCACTCGTCTGCTTCCAGCCAGGGTCAGTGTCAGCATGCGTCTCCTCATGTACATGGAGACTCCCGCGCACCGTCCAGTCACACACACAGACACACACACAGACACACACACATACACACACACAGTCACACACACAGACACACCTCTATCTGAGAGCAGAGCACATCTCCGGGCTGTCAGACATGGCTGAGGAGGTTAGAGGAGGTCAGGCTGACAGTGAGCCACCAAGCAGACTGCTTGACAATTTTGCTGACAACAAGACCGATGTAGCAATATCAACACACTGTATTCAGGGCTACCAAATGCTGCCAAAGCTCTCTCATCTGAGATATTTAGCATCATAAGCTTTCCTCTATAAAGGTAAGACAAGACAGAAACAATAAAGTGATTCTGAGGGTTCACAGGCCTTACTTCAATAGACAAAACACAGGTCACAGACACCATTTCCCTGATCAGGCAGCCATGTTGGATAAAGGAGTTATTGGACCAGACTAGTTGTGAGCTGTAATAAAGTACTCATGTCTCATTGCTGGGTTTGCGTAATGCAGATTTGGGGGCACCAGCGTCATCATTACCAGTATTCTTCTGAGGCAGACTCCATTGTGAAGCAGTGTCACAGAGAAAGCTACCACCACTTAGCAGGCCGAGACACAATGAACAAGAGAATACGAGAGGGGAGGGAAATGAAGAGCGACAGGAAGGAGACTGACAGGATATTTGAAGAGAGTTAACTAGAGGAGGGGGAGGAGAGCAAAGTAATGAAGTGGGTCACAGGATGAAGAAGGGGGGCAGCTTAGAGACATTGATGGAAACAACCGGATCCATAAAACACTGACCGGTGGATAATTAAGTATGTAAACCATAGAGTACCTCCCACAAACCTCAGATATGACAACATCACTCAATCCTTTCACAACTATGGAGAAGCAGGAATGCTGTTCAGTCCAGATCATCTCCAGGAATGTGATGCCTGAAATGGTGGCTCTAATGATTCTGTTCTTTGTGAAAAGTGGAGGAAACCATCATAATCATTCAACTCACTTGATGCAGTCATCCTGTTTCCCCTCGAAGGATGTGCTGACTTACGATTAACTGACTTAAATATCAGAATACACTTGGTGACGTGTCTAGCAAATGACCCGGGGACATTGGTCACTGGTTGAGTAGTAAAACTGTGTTGGAAGATGAAGTGAAGATAATTGGTCCTCCAAGACTTGTCTTTATGATCAACCTGAGTGATTCATCGTTATATGGAAGATAATTTATTTTCTCAATCAATTTACCTAAATGTTTTAGGAAGGCATAAACTGTAGCTGCTCAGTTAATTGGATTGCCGTTAATAACTTTCTGTCTGTAAAATCTGAAGGCTGTCAACCACCTCCGGGATTCTGTCAATAAGCACAACTATTTTGAGTTACTTTTGGATGAAAGAGGTGCTCCCACTATACAATTAGTCAAAATAAAAATCTCTTTTGACCTCAAAGACTTGAAAGACCTGAATTTAACTGGACAATACCTTCACCTTAAATGACCATATCGAGATCGACATACTTGAATCCCTAACGACATGTTGTGGTGATACTGAATAGCATTGAATCTCAGGTCCCTCATCAAGAGTCTCCATATAATTGAGAAACAGTTAGGAACCATATCTGCCAACTATTATCACCTAAGTTAAAGTGTCACCTCTCTGAATTTATCATGCTCTATTGATTGGATTGAACGACTCTGTAACATGGGGAACAATGGTGGATGACCTTTTCTCCTTTACTTCCTTGGAATGACAAAGTGAGCTGTTATGTGTCTGCCCTGCATGCTAATAGCATCTCTTGCCCACCCTTCCAGTTGTCTATTTCAATTGACCCGACGACTGCTTTGGTTTTCAGCACTGTCAAACGACCTAAGCCTCCACATCCTCACAACAAGAAGGAACTGTTTTTAAATGTCCTTTTTTTTTACTCTTTCCACACCTGTATGCTTGTTTGCTTGACACATCTTTTCCCCTCACTGCTTGGCAAGCACCATCCCTTCAGAGATTTCTGACTTCTCACAGAACTGGGGTTTTGGACAAGGCCGTCAAAGAAGAAGGTATTCTGGCAGGGGGAGGGCCCTCATACTGTGAATTCACCCATCTGTCGGTTTGTGTTCCACTGACACTGACTCTATTCTCTTGGCGCCCACCAAAAGCCAATCTCTGTCAACTCAAATAACAGCATTTCAGATGGGCTTCTTGCTTTGACATGCCTTGCTGACTCAATGGGAAACCAAAGAGAATAGAAAAACTGTTCAGACTGTAATAAAAATACGAAACTCGCCTATAAATTCCACGCTGAATCATCAAGAGAGGTCGGAGTTCCACAGTGCAAGATAAATAAGCCTAAAAACACTCACTTTCTCTGGCATTTCTCTGAAATGTCAGTGCAGTCACCTGGAAGCCATTATGTATACAATAGAAACTTCAATTTTAATGTCAGGACTGTCCATTGAATGTGTTTAGAGCAGTTCTATAGGACAAATGGCTGCTGGTTGTTCGGAGAAAGAGCTTAAGGTGAAGAAGTCAGGCGTCCAGACTTGGTCATGTTGTGCTTCTAGAAATGTCTAGGAAATCTGGATCGGCCGCCTGTCCCTTCACTAACCCGGTCATGTTTAGCTTGTGGAAGTTTCTCACGGCCCTGTTTTCTGTCAGTCTGAGCTCTATTGCTCTTACATCGTCCACATACTCCAGTGATTTCTTCTACCTTCCCCTAGGCCTGTGGAAGTGAGGACGCTGTTCATTCCAAGAAATAGGATTGTAAAACACTAAAATAATGCCATCTAACAAGACAGTGGTTTTACAACTGTTATCTGGCGTCCTCGCTGTTACTTTTAGTTAGACAGCTGCAGACAGTTCCTATAAATTGAACCTGCTGACCACGTAAAAAATAAACTACACTTCACTTGTACAGAGCACAAAAAGAAACAAAGTCCTAAAGATAAATGTGTGTGTATAAACATCGCTGGTGCTACTAACATCCTAGATAAAGCTGAGAGGTTTCAGACAAGCCAATAACAGGCAATGATTGTTGCTGACACAACTATCTCTCCACAAATGAAAAAAGAAATATACCACTATTGTTATCCTGTAAATCAACATGTCTAATGGGATCTTCCAAGACCTGTGGACATGGGCTCTCTTCTCTACTCAGGGTTCAGACTGTGTTAAACTGTTGAGCTTTTGCACATTATTGAACGTGATGTCATGCAGTCTTTCTCCGTAGTCAAATTTAAGGCTGATTTCATAGATTTTCCACACTGACACTGTGAATGTGACAAAGTCAATCGCTTGGTAAAATTGCTCTGACAATTTACAGACTGGTTGTACACACTAGATATGTTTGTTCTTCAATGGTTGGTTCACCAGGAATAAAAACTGCCCATTTGCCCAACTTTTCCATTTCCAAACTGTCCTGATTTCCAAACTACTCCAAACTACTCTGAATTCAGAAGACTTCTGCAGCTTTTATTCCAGGTTGATACAGATTATGTACTAAGACTATACAAATGTAATGGTGAGTAAATGCTACATGCTTCACCAGGTCTTCCCCTCAATAGAGATGTCAGTGAAACTGTCTTGGGACATTGGGACAAGATTTTATAACCTTGAGGGTAATACTAACCAGCTTTTAATAACTGTCAATGTGTTATTAATTGGTTTGTTCAAATGAATGGCTGTGCTGATAGCAACAAACTTTTTTTTTCTTCAAATATTTTGCTTTTTAGCAATAACCATTATTCTGCCACTGTCTTTTCTGTGTCCATAAGTAGCTCACACAGTAATTATGTGAAAATCTGAATGCTACTGAGAGATGAAGACTAAGAAAATAATGACTCTGTATGGGACAGAAGTGTATGCATATGTGAGTTAACATATGTGATGTCTCCATGGTCCTTTTAGTGTCTGTGAATCTTTTAAATTCCATATGTAGAGGCAGTTTGGAACAAGTATAACTCCCCAAGAATGTTGGGAGATATTTTTTTACTCTGTTATATTTTCTCCCTGGAGGTCTTCTTCCTACTGGCTAATTGCTCGTTAGCACTCACAACCCAATAAAAGATACATTTTGAGGCCACCTCAGTAACACCCACACAAGCAACATTTGCAGCTCCATAGTGAAAGCCACCAATCTTTCACGACAGTGACTCTAACTAGTAACAGGAAGACTATAGTGATTGACCGACTCTGCTAGTCACTCTCACTAAGGCTACTGGGAAAAGAGTTTGGTCAGGGGGAAATGAATCAACCATCAGCACTTGCCCTCTGTGTCAATCCCTGCATCCCTGAATGCTCCAATGCCCTCCAAACATTATGTGTGTGTCTGTGTCTCTTCACATGTGTGTGCTTATGTGAGTTAATGTGTCACATGTGCCTGCTCGGTTGTGTGTGTGTGTGCGTGCATGTGTGTGTGTGTGTGTGTGAGGTCTGAGGTGCAGCAAAGCCCATTTCTCCTCTTCTAAAACCTAGCAATCTCCCCAATCTGGAGCCAATGCGAGAGAGCAGGCCTAGCGATGTTTCATGGAACCAATCTCAATGAAGGATCTGGATCTAGGAGCAGAGCACCGGATTTGCCCAGGACGGAGGCTGAGTACAATTAGGCACGGGGACAGGCGGCATATATTCTGATATTCTGGATGAGTGGCGGGATTTAGGAACACCTGAGGCTGTTGGAAGCACTGCCACATAGCTGATCACAGAAGGACACATGGCTGAAGATAGAAAACAATGTTATAGTTTTTTCCTGCTACACCACCTCTTTTGTTGAACTTTTTTTTACTGTAAATAAATGAGAGGGTTCAGGGTTTTTTACTATGCTAAATGCTATATTCAGCTTACTTTACAGTTTGTTATAGCATTTGTAATTGAAAAGCTATGTCGTGAGATAACAGTTGATAGCATTATGATAATGTGCAGAGCCACCTTGACAGGAATGGAACCGTGTCACCCTGCACCCCAGACTGCATACACCCTGATACCCCAAGAGGAAGATGGCCATCCCAGAGACAGTCAGTAGGCTAGCATTCAGAATGGAGGTAGAGCAATGCATTGTTGAGCTCCGTCTTTTGCATGTCATGATCAACCCAAACATAACTGGAACCATAGCTTTCCTTCAGCTCATCAAGCCATCATGCTATAGTATGTTGATTTGGTGTCATATAAAGCATGAAACTTATTTGAATACAAAAAACTGTATGTGTTGCAGAACATTTGTATTCTTGGCATACACTTGGCATACAATCACACACGGTTATACTTTACTTTGCATCTCTATTATATGTTGGATCATGGAAATTGGAGAGGACCATTCTGACAAATGAGGACTCCCTTGCACAGTTTTAGCTTAATTAGACCATCTTATTTCAGAAACGACCATTTCTACGTCCCTCGGCTTATCCATACAAAGCAAAAATAACATTTTGATTGCATAAGAATAAAATAAATAAGTGTTTAATGATAGCAAGAGAAAGCGATTAAAGCAGCGCAGTTCGGTGCAAATGGAGGAGCTGAAAGCGTGATAATTAGGCATTCCTTTCAACAGGCGCCAACTTCTAGCTTCGCTGATGTGCACAGACTGTGTCGATGCACCATAACAGAGGCTTATATTCTAGAATCACCCAACCCCTACCTGCTAAAATTAAATGAATTGGAAAAAAAATATTTTCACTTCTCTGTGGTTGTAATTGTGCTAAAAGAGTTGGCAGTCATAAGAATGATAGTGTGTGTGTCTGTGTGTGTGTGTGATCCACATAGCCGTCTGTGTATCATGACCATTTAGAATGGGCCCCTACACAAATTCTGTATCTTGAAAAAAAACTTAATGGCATACAGAATTTAGCTCGAAGTAAATGAAAAACGTGAAAACCTCAAGCATGCATTAATTTCCAATCTTAGCAGTACAAAAAATCGACAGTTGCTCTTGTCCTCACATGTGCTTCTGCCACCCTCCACCATACAATAATCATCATTAACCCACAAGTCAGTATGCATAGAAGCTGACCATCAAATGCAAGTCCATAACGCAGAAAAAGCAAACTCAAAAAAAGCATAAAGCAAGTTGAAGCTTTCATACATGACCCTTACAGTTGCCACATGAGAGGGTTTAGGCTGCACGGGATGACGAGTATCAGCATTGTGAGAGAATCCGGACATTACGATCTTAAAGGCGTGTCAATATGATGGTAGGTTATCCAAGAATACATCCCACCAAAAGCGGTTTAATGCAATGATGACTACTTAATTCCCTGTGGGCATCAAAAACAAATGACCGTTACAGGCAATAACTACAAGAGCTAAACGAGTTCGCAATCTATCTATCTATCTTTCTACCTATACAAGTGCTTATTTCTTGATTCGTATGTGTGGATGGAGAATGCAGAGATGCAGGATAATGTAGCAGGTCGAAAAATTAACTCTCTACCATGAGCTGCTCTCAAATCACATGCATATCAATGATGTATGTCTACTGTGATGGATCACAAACCGGGAAAAAACTGGAATAAGGATGGCGCGAAAATGGCCTTAGTCGATATGTGTGTTTTTGACCTTTAAGACGAATAATAAAAATCGCAGACTAATTCTCAGTAGCTTTAATATCTGCCAATTACGCATACCTAAATTATCCTAGTCTTAATACTTGTATTATTATTATTTAAAATGATTATTATTCAACTTTAATCACCGTATGAACACTCGACAAACGTTTGTGATGATGTGACCGTGGTCTTGCACTGATTAATGTATACCCTCAGCTACAGTGTGTTGGTCTAACTTGGAACTTGGAATACCTAAGTACGTTTATTCCCACACAGTGTATCCACAATTATAATATAGATCACAAAGAGTATGAGCATAGGCTACTGTATGTTTTGACCTGTAAGCCTATAGATTGTGTTCAGCCAACATGCATCAAAATCAGAAACTTCAGTCAAAACCATATTTGGACATATTTCTGAGCACGTCTTCCAACCAAGTAACGATGCAAGTCCCTTTCTGATCAGTGAACAAAATATGTGTGCAATAACTCACGTCGAACCTCATGTACCTTTCATTACTAATTTATTCAGCTTTTTTGACGTAAAATACATATGTGAGCAACAGCAAGAATCAAAGATATAACAGGTTAATTTAAAAGCGTACCAAGTTTCATACGCCAAGTGCGCTTTTACGCACACACTGTATAACATCGTGATGCGCTGCAAGGCAGCTTCCTTCATCACAAACCAAAATGATGTTAAACATTTTTTATCGCAATTCACGAAGAAATGATGAGAAAACTAAACTAGCATGAAAATTGCTACCCTTTGTGAGTTTAGCATCAATATATCATGGTTCTTCGTGTGTTCTGGGGCCAGTGGCTGCCAATTGATCATTATCAAGGTGCGAAATGATTAGAGCAGAGGCTGACAGCCCGCGTGAGCTGACTTGGAAGGCACGGTGAGCTGCAACAGCAGCACAACGACATCCTCACGGACGGAGCGCGAGCGAGTTGTATTTGAATGGTATGCAACAACCAAAGTAAAGAAAATGGGTGCGCACAACATACATCCGTTTTAAACAAGGCAGTATAACAAAATATTCACATGAATTATCTGTATTGACAAATGTTGGCAATCCTAATTCAACAAAAAGATAGATTGATACACAAAACGGGGTTTATACTTTTCAAAACACGTGCTTAATCTATGCATGCAAATTAATTGTTAATGTTTAGTGGAAGTATTGATTTAATTAAAAGCTTTATAAGTAGACCCTACTGTACACGTTAAGCAGTGAAGAAAGCGTCGTTTTTAATAAAAGATAAAACGCATCGGCCATAGACTAAAGAGTGGGTAAGAAACCTGCATTATACTTGAGGTGCATTAGACTGACAGCTATACTCGGTGACTTCATTGCAGAACTGTGTTCGTGTGCAACGTGGTAATTGCTATTTAATATACATACGTGGGGGAAAAAAGATTGTATTTGGATCTAAACCTGCACAAACCTTAGAAATAACGTATTTTAATTATGATATTCATCCGACGGAAACAGGAGACGCCAGCGACATTGTGAATCATGACTACCCTGCCATCGCACACCGTAACCAGGGCAAAAGCGCTTTCACTTAGTCTTAAAGTCCTTAAAAACTTTCAAAATATGCTACTTGGGGGGAATCAAGGAGACACTTGCATTTGTGTATGCGAAGTTTTGGTGTCATCTGGCGCATCCTGTGTTAATTTATTTCTAGTGTCCAAGTTATAAAATCCAGCAAGAAGTTAAATGCGCTTCTTTAGACTCAATTCCGATTTCTGCACAACTTTGAAATGTACTACTGACTGTGAAAAATGAATAAATAAAACCTCTGCGTTACATGTTGTTGAAATTAATTACCTGTTCTCAAGCTGTTATGCTCCAGGGGCTACCGTTTTCTTTCGTCCTGGTCGCTGGCCGTTAGTTGATCCGCTTCATCACACAGCTGCACGTCTGAGGACATGCTTGTAGAGTTGAGCTTTGAGTCGAACTAGTGTCTTGGATGGAGAGTGTGGAAGGAGGAGGATAGTGTCTGCGTGTCTATGACAGAGAGAGAGAGAGAGAGAGAGAGAGAGAGAGAGAGAGACAGAGAGAGAGAGAGAGAGAGAGAGAGGGAGGAGGGGGGGTAAGACAGAGGGAGATATACAGAGAAATACAATTTCATAGAACGTCGTTGCCAATGAGCCGACTCCCTCAATATGCTTTGATGAACGGAAAGTGATGTTCCTTTGCTCATTAATTTGATCTTAAACTTTGTAGTCAGAAAACCACGTGACAGTTTTACAGTAAAAAAAAATATGAGACAGTGTTTTGTCTGTACTTGTTATTATCACTGGATCTATATATACGTACTCGGTAAATGTGCGGGCATCGGATTGTGCGGAAGTAGTTTCTCGTTTCAGCACCACGGAGAGCGCACTCGGTCGCTGGGCGCCAACCTTGTCTTTCGGACCAGAAAGTCGATTATGTGTACATTAGTAGGCTACTGGCAATCTTCAAAACGTTCCTAGCATTTCAGTTGGCGTGGTGTGGTAAGCAGTTGAACTTGCGTACCACATAGAGAACAATGCCCCCTCGCTCTCATATACCCTGCGCTGACCACTGTATAAGCGCCAAACGCCAACCAATCCATCAACACAACGGGCATATTTTTTGCTGTTACCCTCTAGCCGAGGGTCCATTATGAGAATGATTCTCATCAGCTCACACACGGCCTTGAATGACAGGTGAAGGGACTGATTTATATGGGGTGGCAATAAAAGACAATAGCTCAAGGTGTTTGTACTGCATACTCAGGTGAAATAAGAATTTAGGGGATAACTTTGCTGGTGTTTATGTATGTCAATGTATAATGCACTGGCAACATTGCCATCTTAATTCCATAATCATTCAAGGAGGGCAGGGGGGTGGGGGGTATTTTGCAATATGTAATGATAATCCTTTGTGGTTTTGCAATTTCGTTTGGTTTTTCTAACAGAATTTTTTTACTGACATCTACTGGGGAGGTCTAACCCCCTTGGTATCACCTTTCTCTCTCTGTCTCTCTCTCTCTCTGTCTCTCTCTCTCTCTCTCTCTCTCTCTCTCTCTCTCTCTCTCTCTCTCTCTCTCTCTCTCTCTCTCTCTCTCTGTCTGTCTGTCTGTCTCTCTCTCTCTCTCTCTCTCTCTCTCTCTCTCCCCTATGTCTCTCTTTCCATGTCTAACTTGTGCTCCTATTCCCCACACTGGAGCTGAACTCTGTCATCAGAAAGTTAACGGAAACTGCATACGGGGACAATGAAAAGTATTCAAGTTTTGTAAAACATGTTGATGGACAGGTCATTTCAAATGTGTCAGCGGTCTCATTAGCTGGAGCACCTGGCCCCATGCATTCTTTTGTTTCTTTACCCGCTTCTCACGGGTAAAGAAACCTTTCACTTCGACTTGACAAAGCTATCACTCCAAGAGAAACCATTTCTGATTCCCCAGCTGTATTGTTAGACTGTCTTTTCAAATTGGCTAAGGGTTTAGTCAAAACATTTTAAATTGACTGCAGCTGTCAATTAAGATGGTGGACTAATAATGGTATGTGTCTGGGATGTACTGTACTGTATAGGACCGCATGGCATAGTTATTCTGTCATACTGTGCAACAAAAGCACCTCTTTCAAATGGGTTGGTGAAAGTCTGAACTGTAGCTAGATTTTGAGAGAAAAAGAAAGATAAACCGAACAACTAATGAAAATAAAGCATTTAATTCCAAGAATTTAAAGAGATTAAACATTGGTGTGAACTCACCTGTTATAAGGAGATATGCAGTTAGTCAGAGTAAGTCATACAGTCAGCTGCAGTATGCTCGGAATGTGCCTCATTGTTCAATCCATTAGGACAAGAGTCTAGTTACAGGGTAGTGGTCTGAGACTAAATACTACATTGACCACATACACACATGAACATTCACGTACACTGTCCGTGTGTTTGTTTGTGCACGTGCAAAATATGCCTTAGTAAACAGGTGCACAATATAAAAATGGGGCAATGATTAAGTGGTGCATATTTTAGTATGACAAGCTGAATGAGAGGCTGAAAGGTTGGCTTGAGTGCACATCAATTAGAGACAGAAAGAGCCCCCGTTAATGTATCCTCTTTCACAAAATTGGTATGTTTCGAAGACACATCCACTAATGCGTTTTGTCTTGGATAATTCATGCACCCATTTACACACACAGTAAAGCACATATCCATCTGGCATGTTGGAAGGATCACCAACATAGCAGTTGCACAGTAGCCTGTCTGCTTAAAAAATCATTCCATTGATCTGTGACCCCCTTAATGCTCCTCTGTGTCAGCTCTACACCCTAGGTATATCGACACAAATTGTGTCTCATTTGTGCCCCAAAGAACTGCCAGTGTGATCGACGTTGGAATATCAAGATGGCCTTCTTCGAACACTACAAGTGGTCTTCCTGATCAATACATTGTGTTAGAGATTAGTGGGTGTCAGTTAATTCAGAGGCTATCAAAGTTTGAGACTCAATAATGAATCCAGAGAGACTTGAAGAAACCCAGGAGAAATATAGAGTTGCAATAAGGATTCCTTTTTACTCTAATCTATGATTTGCTCCAACACATACACTGCCCATCAGCATTTGAATGGCTGTTTTGTGGTGAGGATAATTCCATACACTGAGTTGACCTGGAGAGAAGAGTAAATAGCACTTCACCATTCTGCCACTGAGTACTTGTGTCGCAGCCCTCATCCAGTTTGAACCCACTCTTGGGTGAGTACTGTACATCTCGTGTCAACAACGTGCGTTGTCCCTCTAGTGGGCCTGGGACCCAGAATCCTCAGGGTTCGAGTAAGATAACAAGTAAATGAGTTGGTGCTTGAGCATTCTGTCTTAAACAGAGGCCTGACATGTCAATGACAAACTGGGCTGCACTCAATACACTGGGAACTCCCTCCAGTGACGAGAGTGACAGAGATACAAAGGAAGAGCAACCAAGAGTGGGAATGGGCGCCAGGAAAGGAGAAAGAACTGGAAAAGGAAAGAAAGAGAGAGAGAGATGTGAGAGAGAGAGAGTCATGACAACATATAACATAACAAGTCATGTTATATGTGCTAATCAGTAGAGAGGAAGAAGTAGCCGTTTACCAGGAATCCAGAAACCACAATGAAACAGTGACAGTTTAATGCATCAGGTTGCTGATTGCGATTACGCTTTGGAGCAAAGGAATTCTTTACAGCTGTGAGGCAACCATACAACACAACAACAACATAGACCAAATTGGATGCTACATGTGAGTCCATCTTTTTGATGCCATCAATCTCTCAGACATAACAGGCTCACATATGTTTATATTTGTAAATCACCTTTGCAGCATTCAGAAAATAAGCTTTCTTTAGAGGTCACACAGAATGTCATGTACTTCCCCCACAGTCTGAATGTTTTATTTAGAATACAATTGTAATAGCTTTCAAGGAGACTTCTGTGAGAATCAGCATGCTGGAGGTATGTTTCCTGTTAATATCTTGACCTCCACCTCTCGTGTTAGTTTTTAGCTGATGATGGTGCACATGTTGCCCTTTTAAAGAGTACAGCCAAGGTTCACACCCAAGGTCAAAATTGCTATTAGCATGATCTGCTACATCAGCACAATAACTTGCTAATGGACACCCCAGAGAATACCGTGTTGGTAGTGTTCTGTACGCAACTGTATGACAGTCATTATGTAGCTGCTTAAACTAAAGGCACACTTCTAACATCTGAGGACATGGGCCACGAATGTACAGTGAAAGGTCCATGCTTTCTCCATTTTTCCTTCACACTATATTCTCTGGCAGCCTAATATCATGAAACTGCCATTTTATCCTGAGCTGTCTCTCACTTGGAAGAAATATCGATCTTCCTAATGTGAACCTTGAAATCGATTAGATATCAATCCTCAGGTTTGCTTCCTTCCTTTATGCAGGGAGACAGAGGTGGGCAGTGCCTTTGGCCAGGGGGTTCATTATCCTCCATGCTGGGTCCTTGTTTTAGTTTTCACTGTCCCCAAATTAGCTTATTAGCAATTCTTTGGGATGAGAGATGGTTTATGCATCCTAATTGAGACTAATTAAGGGAAGTGATAGGGCTGGTGGGTTGGACAAAGCATGGAGCTGTCTGTGGGCAGATGAAGTATGAACCTGTAATTGTAACCTCTGGAGACCACTTGATCCTCATTGCCGGCCTTTTTCAGACAGGCATGGTGCAACGGTTCGGCATTCGGCTCCTTCATGAAGGGAGAGGATTCTATAACCACAAAAAAATGTTTTTGTAGAAAACAGCGTTTGATCAGAATTGTTTCTGTTACATTACTTAGGATCATTATATTGAATTGTGATTGGCTTAGTCAATTTCAAAATAATAAAGTAACTCCACAAGTACCACTTTAGTTTGTTTACTTGAGTCTATTATAATTTAATGGTAGGGTGTGTAGAAGCATTTGTTGTGGATGCAGAGTTCATTTTGGTCTATGTGACTGCGCCATATTTTATTTAATTTCTGGAAAATTATAATGTCACTTGCAGACAACCCAAGTAATAAAATACACCAGTGGCACATTGGCCTTATGTTCCTCAGAGGTTGGAGATGCTGGGCTTCCTATTTGTCATGCCAACTACTGCATGCCAACTACTGTCGGATCTCACAGCAGTCTGCTGTGCACCATTGAGAGTGTGTCTGTGCATGCACCCAGAAGGATATTTATAAGTTATACGTTTTCTGTATTTAAGTTTTAATTTCTCTCTACCTCAGAAGGCTCTACTGTGCCGTACCATTTCGGTCTCTGACTTGAAAATGACAACAACCCTAGAATCAGTGAATCATTAAGAAAATAAGTGCAGCCCGTTAGAATATTTCTTTGTGAGTGTTTTTGCCATGACAAGGAAATTCTTGCCATGTCAAGAAAATTGTTGGTTAGAAGAAGAGTGTACAACAGGCAAGTCTGTACCCTGGGAGGGTTGTGACAGTGCTCTTCTAGCATGAAAATCCACCTGATGTGAACAGAAGAAAATGTCACAGCAAAATATATGCAAGTCATGTTCTTCATTTGGAATGGAATGGAAGAAACTTTGAGCCAACAACTTGGCTCTTATGAACTCAACTTAGTTGTGAGTCACATTTATATATGTTTTTTGCCTTGTTGCCTGATGTGTCATTAGATGTTTGCATAGATTGACCTCTGAGAAAATGTCAGACTATTACCTATGACTCGTTTGCACACATTCAGTCCTTCCTATTGTCACTTGCCCAACATAATGTCAAATTGTCAGCATGCACGTTGGTGTTTGGAAAACAAGACTTCATTTGGGAACAAATACCCGGGCTCCTCAAGTCACACCAGAACTTAATTGGGCTACATCAGACAAGCATAACCCTTGCACAATCCATTTGGTTGTGAATGAGGGGGCAGGGAAGGAAAGGGCCAGTCATGAGCTACAGTACTGGGGTTTGAGGAGAGAAAGCTCCTCAGAGTTTCAGTCAGCTCCAAGTTGCTTTGTTTCAAGCCTGGTAACAATATCGATTGCGCCAAGCGGAGCAAGACGGATATAAGGAAATTGAAAATGATTCCTGATATGTAGGAGACATTTTCCCTGACTGGGAGAAAGGAATCTACCAGCCAGCTTTGATTGAAGCAGGCAGCCAGCTTACGAGGATTCTAGTGATCAGACACATCTGTGCAGAACAGACAGAGGTTCCCAAACCACATTATGGATGACTCCAGCCAAACACACTCAAAAGAACAGAAATGTGCTTAATCTACAGAACACACACACATTGCACAATATCACATTTGACCAAAGATAAATTAGTTTAATGTCCTAAAAAGGATTTAATGTCAAAATGTACAGATATAAAGATATCCTGGTGTAATTGTCTCTTAAGGCTGGGGTGTTCGGGAGCAGGAGTCGGATCTTTATGGTCAACACTTAAGTTGAGCAATATGGACAGCAGAGGTGTAATAGAAGAGAAGTTGTTGGTTAGTGATGGTTACTTGGCCATGAGTTTAAATCAGCTGCCGTGATGAGGGTAATAAGAAATCACCAGTGAAAGGAAGAGCAACGTGAGGGCCTTTTTATTTTATACTAATTATGCTATAAATCTGTGCGTTAACATTAAGCATCGCCAACCAAATCTAAAGGGAAATTAAAGCTACAAGCAGCATTGAGTCGGGGTCCAAGCATTTCGAGGTATGTGGTAACGGGTATCCTTAAAGTATAGCTTGACAAATCTCCAATTCTAAAGTCTAACAGTGTTTAAATCATGTGCAGATGTTGAAATATCTCAACAGCTGGGATAAGTAATGTAGCTTAGACGATGACTTCTGCAGTCTTTCAAAGATGTCAGTTGAAACTGCAACAGCAGAAGGTTAGGGTTAACCTCACACTCTCTCCTCCCTTCTCTCTATCTATTTCACTCCCACATTTTACTCTACTTTAGATGGCTAAAGGAGATATCCCCTTCCCTAAGCATGGATGATAGGAAGTAGGAGTATTTTGCTCATTCCCAGCCAGTCCCTTAGCTCCTCAGAGCATGTCCCCGGGAGAGAAGCAGGCCAGACTTCCACTAGAATTACTAGCATGTTGATAAGAAAGAGACAAGTAACATAGACCAGATGTGGGATGATGGAATATAATACTGAAGCATCATTTTATTTATCCTCAGTGTGCTTTTGATAGCATAATGGGGTATTTGTGTTGCCAATGTATTTCCAATAACACATATTCCTGGACCACAATGAAAAGGACAAGCTTAGAAAAAACACATGTGTTTATGTGTACATACAATGAGCAACAACAGAAAAGCACAATATGGGAAGCTGCACAAAATAAGGTTTGTGATATTGACATCAATTTGGAGACAATCAGTACTTCTGACCTCCTCTGCTGAGCCCAGTCTAACATACTCATACTTCCTCCTAAACCCCACGTGTCTCGCTCTCCCCTGACCTCAACATATGCTGTGGACCTGTCCGCAGAAGAGTTGTAGGCACAGTACACAGTACACATCCGGAAGCACACCATTGCAGTGGTTTTCCGATACCAAGGCCAATATACCCAGTAGTGATAAAACCAGGAACGTCACTCTATCACAGGAGTAGCCCCTCATATCAATGTTTCAGAGGGCCATAAACTCTTTTATTTGTTTCCGTCTTACGAGCAGATCACAACACAAACAGGCCGAGAAATGCTCACCCAGCAAACTTTTGAAAGACAACAGAAAGTTGAGCTGGTTGAATAGTGCTATAATGTTATGCTTTAATGTTTGTTGAGAAGACAAAGCATTTTTGTAGGTGTCTTCAAAAAAGAAGAATCTGTATTACCTGATATTATTCTGTGATAAATGCTTCTGCGGTGCTTTCAAAAATCCATACTATTCAACAGTGAATTCATGGGCTTTACGTGGCACATTAGTCAATAGTAAAATCCTGAATTATTCAGTGGACCAGCGTCTCAGTTGTCTGATACAAAAAGCACAATACTTGCATTATTCATCATTATTCATTTGACTATTTGCTGTGTTGTTCACCAGCTAACTAGTTTTTCTCTCTACTGAAGTCAACTTAGGAAGAACTAAAACGTGTTGTGGACTTTGTGGACTGTCAAGTAGTGAACCTTTTTATTAAATCCAACATTGCAGTTGTGGATGGCAGCACACCGGTAGTGTACATGTGAATTGCTGAGCAATGCCATACAGACGGTCAATTGCCTTCATTTGCCTTCCACATCAGTAGCAGTAGCCGACTGTAACCTCCTCAAGCTTTGCCATTCAGTCAAACACTGAGTTTGCAGACATGTATAAAAGTACGGAAATAAACATGAATGAGGGAGCCCCAAAAATGTTGATTAGGGAAAGAAGAAAAAAAGAAAAAGGGAGTGGGAAGATATATAGGATTCTTTTAAATCCTGTGGACTTATTTTCACATTCATCTGTGTTGTTTAGTGTTGAAGAAGTCATCCCTCCCATCCACATATGGTCCACCCATCCCTCTCAAGCTCCATCTATGCGTGAGAATGTTTGTATTTGCTCATGCCTGTGTGTGTGTTCTAGATGCCGTCTTTCTTTGTGTTGAAAAGAATAATGCCTATCTGCTCAGAGTCTCGCGCCACCACGTTTTTAACAGTCTATCCGACTCATTGAACGGAAGCTATTTTTCAAGCAGCCACAGTGTGTTAAATTACACTGCCTTCGGTTTGAATTAATTCCAGGGAGCCTTTTAAATAACATCACTTCAATTAGCCCATGGTCTCCCCACCTGAGTGTGAGGGTAGTATTAAGAGACCCTAAGCACTGCCGAGTCAATTGGTCTGCAAGGAGAAACCTGGCTTAGTTCAATAAGTAATACATCTGGAGCTCTCCTCTCTCCTGGCCTCTGCACAAAGCACAGAGCACGACAAGCAGGTACTAATCATTCTCATAAGCATGACTGCAGCATTTCTGCGGGCTCTCAAGTCCCCTGAAAGAACTTATTATGTCTGATGTTCTCAGTTCCCAGCTCAAGTGTTCCCCAATTTAGATCCCCTAACAGGGAAACAGCCTCACTGTTGTACAAAACCTGTAAAGTCTCTACTTTAAATGGACACAGAGTCCATTACTTCTTATATCTTACAGGTCTTCATGAGGGATGTAGACCATTTTGTTTGCCAAAGGTTTTATCAGTAAGAACAGCAAAACACTGAATTTCTGTGAAGTTTAAAATCAGGATGATAAAGAACTTCATGAGTCAACAGTCAGACTTATCTAATGTGAACTTGTGGAGCTACCTGTCCACCCATGAATTTAAGAGAGTCAGAGAATAGCCACAGTAGGAGACGTAGAAATCTAACAGCCATGACTCAGCAGACACTTCTGTATTGTCCCTTCTTGGTCAATGCTTTAAACAAGTGAATCAATCACAGATTGTTCCTTTAAAGACAGTCCCGTTATGACCAACCAATAACTGTGACCATCTGTTCTTACTTAGCTTGTTTTGTCCTCTATCTCTCCTGGTCATTGGTTGGTAAAACATTTTTACACACTGATATTGTAGGTTCACTGCAGGCAAACTGGAGTGGCTCCTGTGTCCTCAAGATTGACAGGAGAGATGAAAATTGATGCAGCTAAAGACGTTTATTCATCCTTTCTCGCATTTCTTTTTCTTTTCACTCTTTCTCCTAGTTTCCGTGGAGATAAGAAAGCATGGGGTAATTACAAGCAAGACTTCCTGGTTTTACATCAAGAGCTCTGCTAGGCTGAGAAGAAACGTAAAAACTGTGTTCACGGACTGATTAAAATGTCTTTGGTCCTCACTTTTAATGCAACACATCCTTCCACTCTCACTGATGTATTTATCATGCAAGAAGGAGACAACCACTCAAGCACATCTGAACAGAAAAGCCTTTTGTGTTAATGAAATGGCATGACACATCATGCAATTGATTTCTTTTGTACTTACTTCAGTACACAAATGTGCCTATAGGTCTTAATTTTATTTATATATATTTCATATAACTTCCCTCTCATGTAATCATCATTTAATTTTCAATGAATATGTGGTACAGTATGTGTAGTCTTTAAAAGATAATGACGAGGGACACAAATTCTACATACAGTATATATTCCAAATAATAAGTTTCAATGTTGCCTCTGAATAGTATGAGTACTAAATTAGCATGCACACACACACACATGCCGAATGTCTTTCTAAGTGGTTGTTTAACCACCCTCAACATACCAGGACCTCTGAGGCACCTAACAATCTCACCTTGTGGAACAGTGTCTATCTGTATGTCATCAGTGTTCTCACTCTGACGGTTAGAAATGGATTGACAGTGTCCCCAACCATTAAAGGGATTTTCAGCGACCTCCGGAGAAAGCCTGTAGACTACACACTGTAATACGTGATTGAATTACTCTGTGCCGCGGCACACCGGGCGATATTGTCAAATCAGGTTGGCGGCCACCCAGCCCACAGTCATCTGTTGTGGGGGGGGTGTAATAACATATTAATGCGGTTTGCGTTTACCAGCTTTGCTGTATGGTGCCACAGCACTTGGCGTGACGGAAAATAAGTAGTGAAGGTAACATATGCATGCATACCAAACAGGGGCATTATCCCTAGTGACAGAGCTCCGTCTAAACTCTGTCTTCAGAGCTCCTTAAGAGAGGCATTGTGGGAAGGGATCTCAACCACATGCAGCCATGAATAAATAAGCACCTGAGCCATCCCTCACCTCAGCTTCACAGAGCCAAGACCACCACAGCTCCTAGCTGTTTGTGTCATGAATAACCCTGCGCAGGGAAACCCTGCTTAATTGTATAAAATCAGTGTTGCTCAGATAAAGAGCGACTGTAGAGAGGGAGTGGGGGGGGGGGGGTTCCGAGACCGTGTTGGAGGGTGTAGAGGAGCGGCTCTGATGCAGCGGGGCGACCGAGGGAAGAGGCAGGCCCGATGGTGATCCACACATGCGCATTGTCCTGTTTTGACAGCCGCTATCACTTCCCCACACTGGGCCAGGCAGGAAGTCGGGCGGGTGGGCGGGCACCAGCGTGATTAAGTCACACACGTTTGAGTTGTTGATTAATGGTGTGTGCTCTTAGCACCACGCAGGGGCAGAATATGTTTGTCTCATTACTCGAGAATAATGAAAAAGAAAGGCCAAAAGGCAGACAGTATTATTGATGGCTATTGTGGAAAATTGGTGGGTCCAGAAAGAATGTGGCACTCACTGTTTACGTTCACATCGATCTGTATTTGGTTGCTGCTTCATCTGTGAGTAGGTGTGAACATGTTTGCTGGATACAGCACATGAAAGTTAACGGACTGTAATTGTTGTAATTAAAACTTCATGAAGGGGTTAATTAGCTAATGTGCAGGATGTGTGACCTGTAATGTTTCAGCTGGTATCATATGCTAGTTGATAGATATTACATTATGGAAGTCTTCATTGTCAGTGTGTGTGTGTTGGAGTGTTTTTGCACTTGCTCACTTGTGCGTGCAGGTTTAATAATTAATTATTACATTCATACATGCAACTTGATGTTACATTCATTACATCTGACATGTTCTAAAACATTGCTGCTCTGTGCATTACTTTTCTGTGAGGGAAGGAGGTTGGCACCACTAAAGCAGATGAGGTTACTCACCTCATCTGAAACAGTCAGTAAAATATTGTTAAAGCAATTGACCAACATTATTGTGTAAGTGTAGCCTTGCTAATACAGAGCAGAAATGAAATTGTTTCGCTTTTCATACAGATAGCTGTAGATAAACTTTTATTATATCTTCCCTCTATAGGTTAATGTAAAGCTATTTAATTAATTGTATTATGACAATTTTATGAAATGCAATTATGTGATTATAAAAGAACATATTAATTGTCCTTTTTATCACGCCCTGTGTAAACTGGCTTTGCCGAGAATATACTGTATCAACCCAAACAAAGACAAAAGGATTAATGTGTTAAGAGAACCATCCATGTGAGAAAGAAAAGCCAGACCGAATAATACAATCTGACAACACAGAAATTGAAGAACAACCCTGGAAGATGTTCCCATTTACTGCAGACAAATAAATACAAAACAAGAGAAATGTCAGAACTGATAATGATGACAGAGCAGAAAGCACATTAAGCACTGAGGGAAATTCCAGTAAAACTAGCAAGAGACCGCATCTCAGCCATAATGGGATTGGTGGCAGTGCATATCCCTGACATACATCAGCAATTCTATTTATCTTGTTTCAAGATAATAGACAAAGTCTTAATAAACTCAAATTGATGCTAAATATGGAGGGAAAATATGAAGGGTATCAGGGAGATGAGAGGTTCCAAATAATGTGCTCCATTGACCAGGGTTAAACTAACCAGTTTGAAGGTCATTGTTTGCCAGCGAGAGAGAGATAGGAAATTAGAGTAAACATAACCTCTGATAAACACGTATTATTTCCTGCTTGCCTTTATTGTGCACCAACAAACCAAACTGCATTCATTTGGAATATCAAACACATACACACACACACGTGTATTTTTTCAAGACAGCAGGAAAGGATGGTCCCTGATTTGGGGGTTGTTGGCCAGAAATATGTCTGTGGCAAAAAGACAGACCTTTTTTAACCAGCCCTTCAGTTTCATCTATTATGTACGTACCATTTCTGTAGTTCAATACTCCATGAGGTAAATCCTACCTGTACTTCCTACAAGCATTAAAGTGGAGGTCAGCCTGTTGAAACTTGTCCCTGGAATGCTGTGTATTTAGAATGACCCATCAGTAAGAAGCTCTTAAACATCATCAGGCCATAGGGAACAATCCCAGAGTAATTGTTTTTAAATAACAAATAACAAAATAGGTCTTTGACATGATCTGCTATTTATCATTCCGAATGGGCTGTCAAGCCACCAATGCTAAAATGTGATCACTACACAGCGGTACAGTTTGTCAGAAACAAGAAATACTATCACATATATACATTTAACATTTCCACTAGAAGATTCAATTTGTGATGTACATTAATCCTCATTGTGTATGTATGCTTTATGCAGAACATGTTCTGGTGCACTCTGGGTCTCAACTTCTTCCATGTTTATGACATTCCAGTCACTGGGACTGGTGAAGTGAAGGAGGGAAAATCTGGTGAATAGCTTCTAAATGAAAAAGAGCAGCGGACATAGCTAGGATCTCCTCTCGTTCAGAGAGTCCACTGTCTGCAACATACAAGTGTTTTGTCCTTCGTAGCCCACGGCATTATGGGTAGGAGTCTGTCCTTTGCCAATGCATTCCAGTGTTAAATTTGTGGTTGCAGTCCCGGTGGTTAGTTAGCCCCACTTTTGGTTTAGAAATGCGAGAAGAATTTACATAAAGGAGTCCATATTCATTAGAGTTTGACTAACTTAAAGAGTCAACAGTGGAAGGCATGAACGTCACCATGGATACTACAGTTAGAGATGTTAGAGCATGTTTACAACTGGCTTGGAGACTACACCAACTGCCTTCTGACTCCCTGTTGTTGTGAAGAAATCCCTTTAACTATATTAAGCTTTTCTGGGGAACATAGTGTCCTTCGTGTAGCAGTGACTATCTGTAATCTCTGAACTTTCCTTGAGCTCAAATGTTTTTGAGATTTTTGTGTTGGTTTGTTAAATCCAAAGTTTGGAGTTCTTTGTTCACTCTATTCTCTTTTGGGACCTTTGCTCCTCGTTCTTGTGATTCTAGAATGGGATGGACCTTGGAATCGTATCTTTTCAACAAGCTGTTTCTCACATTTGTCACTGACAAAGTCCAAATCCACAAGCGGATTCATTCAGAAGTGAATAACAGGAGTTAACAAGGGGATTTCTATTATCATGGCCGGGGAAAGCACCTTACATTGATGCAGTGGGGAGTGCATCAAACTCTGCTACTGAGAAGAAATGTGTCTGGTCCCATTTTTGTGAAGAGGTTTCAGCAGTTGTAACTAGTGGTAAGTGGCTTGTAAACGTAACCTTTACATAATGGTATCTAAGATAGCACTGCATGGTAACACCTGATACATTGTAAAGTAAATGACCAATACCCTCGAACGCCTACGTTGATGTAAGATATACAAAGAACATCCTCTGCAAAATGCTAGGAAGATAATTTCACTGTTTCAGTGTGTGATATTCATGGGTTTACTGCAGTAGGAATTCCTCTCGTCAACTTAGACTCTTTATCTGTATGTAGCTTCAGTCTGCCACACTATCCCTCATAGACTCTTAGCAGTGTAATCTTTCACAGCAGCCAAGCATCTATCAATTCAATCCAGCGGCCAAGGAACGGGCCTCTATCTCCACTCAACAAAACATGAGCACTCGCCTCCTCCCAGGTCAATTAAGGATGCATCTGTGAGTTTATCTTCATGGAGGTTATGTACTCTACCAATGTAAATGTAGACAAAGTAATTTCTTGTCTGTCCTATTTTATCACAGTCAGAGCTCCACCTATCAAAGGGATAAATATTAGGAAACCAGTTATATTTTGACGGGATTCAGGCCCATATACAACGAGATAAGCTTTGGAAAGTGTGAAGAAATGAAATATTTGTTTACCAGCATTGACTCTCGAAGACAATTAACAATTATTGTGACTGGCGTACTGATTATTTTCCACAGGCAATAAAGAATAAGATGAAACATCTCTGAACTGTATTGTGATTATCGCATTTCAAGCTTGCTTCTGTTGCTTCTACATTTCTGTATATAACATATATATATGGATATTTAAGTGTAACATTGTGATAAACCTCCTTCTGTCATAGGATGTACATGTAGATTTCATAAAATGCACTCATTTAATTTATGTAGATTCAATCTCATAAGATTAGTTATTACTATTTTACACTGAAAGATAAAAGATGAGATTAGATGTAATGGAAGCCTAGGATGGAAGAAGATGTTCCCAACCTTTACCTGCTACCACAGTCATAAATCACCAGACCACACAGCACGAGGCAGAGCCAGCATAGTGCTTTGCCAACACAGCCATGTTAATTAAATGCTAAATAAAGCCAGGCTATTACATTAAATTAGGTTCATTTTACATAATCAATTACTCTGTAATGTAATAAGTTACTTGGGGCAATACCTGATTGGCTTGCTGAATATGTTTACCATTGTTTGTAAGGCAGGAATAGGAGGTTACATCTACTAAAGAGATCATTTCTAATGCCGTTCTAATCGTTTTTTTTTCATTTTAGCTCTGTGATAACCTTATTGACTCAGTTGCAAACCTTCTACTTAAAGAGCATCCAAAGAAATCCAATAGAAAGACTGTATACGAGGCTTTTCAGAGAGTCCTGAAAAGACTTGACTTATGATCTTTTATACAATGTGCTGTATAGAGGGTATTCTTTAGGACAAGAGGACAGGCTTTTTGTGAGTTAGTGAAGCTCTGTTGGGATTGAATGTAGATATTCATGGACTCTAAAAAGATGGTATTATGCAATGTAGATGCGTTCTCCTGGCCTTGCTTCCCCTCCGATCCCAGGATTACAGAGGTAAGGAAAGGAAGGATGACACAGACTCGTGTTCAGTAGACTCATGAGAGGGAAAGGCATGATGGGTTGAAACTGTGACAACTCATTAGCAGCCATGTTGACGCACTGGCTGGGAAGGATATGCAAAGAAACCGTCATTCCCACGTCGTTTTTGACATGCCCTTCTCATGTTCATTTTAGGTGTAATCGCTGTAAGAATGGTTTATTTGGGATTTATCTTGGCCCTCTAGTATGAGTGTCCCGCTTCTGCATGTGTTGTAGGCATATTTCTATATCAAGAAAAGTGTCTGTCTATAGGGGTGTTTTACACATTTATGTTCAAGTCATACATTTGTTTCACATTGAAGTTATGCATACTGTATTTTAGCAATAGTGAGACACATGTTACTCACTGAGAAGAGGGATATGGGGACTAGTAAAATGATTATGTGTGAGCTGTTTGACAATACTAAATAATTCATGGTGATTTGATTAGTGTGCATTCAGAATGTATTTGGTAATGCTTGTGTTATTCTTGCGATGTCAGAGTAACTGAAGTTTAGAGCTGCAGGATCCTCAGACTCAATGATGTTTCATAATGTAAGCTGTGGCTTTGGAGCACCGTCACTTTTGTTTGTGAAGTTAGGGGCATGTTTCATTGTATAAAATGGCTCTGAGAAAGTCAGAAGACCTGAACAACAGTGGGCTAGCAAGACAACAGATGTTGCCATTACATTTTGAAGATGTTCTTCATAAACGTTTCAAATGTACTTTCAATCTCACTCAATCTCCAACTCATCTTCTTCCACTCACTACAGTAACACTACAGGGTTGAGACAGACCTGACGACCACAGCTGATCACTCTTCTCCAGCTTTCCTTCCTTCGCTGGTTCAAGACTGCTGTATCCTAGCAACGGTATGTGATATGGCACCAAATGCATTCCTCGTTGAAAAGGACAAAAGGAGAATTAGCTTCGAAACACTTTCATCAAGCCCCTTTCTACTCAAATTAGGCAATTTACATCCTGAGGAGAGGCAGCGAGAGCCTCCGAAGTTCTTGTTTATGATGACGAGAGTGCTCTTGAACGCACAAGAGAAATACATCTCTCTTGCATTGACCCGATCTCAACCATGACACTCCGAACGACACAGCGCAACCTCAAAACCGGTCAGGTCAGGCAGCATTGATATCACTGCGAAATCTGTCCAAAGCTGTTTGATTGTCACATTATGTAAATATGAGTGCTCCATGGATTCTGGCCTCACGGTCCTTTCCCTGTTTCCGCCTCCTTCCCCAACTACCCCAGCCGTGTCCCTCGGGGGAGTGAAGCGAGCCGCTCACCTGTCAGGGGGGCTTCAGACGCCGGCAATTAGGTGATGGGCGAGAAGCAAGAGACCATTATATTTATTTCGCCACACCTGTTGTTTGTGCTTGGCTGCTTCCATTGAGGAGAGCCGGGAAGCCAGGCGCACAGGGACCGTCTCCCGGCCTCTACCATTAGTCCCACAGTGGGGGGGATGTGTACATATAATAGAGCAGTTGGACTGCAGCGTGGCCTGGAGAAGGGGGAGACCATTAGGCGACGGCCCTGCCTGTGGAGGGACACTTCTAGAAAAGGCAGAAAGCTTTGAACTACTGTACTTGTTTCCATGTGGATGTAGGGTATCCCGGAGTTGCGGATATAATTGTGTATTCATAGTGCAAGGCTCACGTACTGTGAAAATGCAAAATACACAAAGGGGTTTGACTTTTCCTTCACATTTCATTTTGATATCTACATTTGTGCAAGCGGAAATATCCCTCTGAGACCATTCTACACTACTATCTCTAGATGGCTTGATTTCATACACACACACAGTTCAATGTTTCCTCCAATTCCCCGATGTTTAAACATCTGTCAAATACAGCTCTGTCAGGGATTTCTGCTCAAGAACGTAATGTCAGGATAAGTGTACCTTGAATGATTAAGTTATATCTTTCGTTTGTAAACAGAGAGGCCCATTAGGGACCTGCTGAAGCCAGCCGACTAGCTTTCCCTTCAGGCGACTCAGGGAGACTCCAGACTAGTCCTCCAGGGGAACACGAAAGTCTCCTTTTACTCCTGAAGGTGTCACAGATTTGGTTGGTTTGGTAAACCAGCAGATATTTCAATCAATGACACAGAGTGACAGCTTGAGAATGGAGAAAGCAGCCAGGCATCTGAGCCTGAAGTGATTCTGTCTCGACGTGCTCCTCAGGAAAAAGTTGAGGCTTGTCTCAGAATCCCTGTTGTGCTGCTTTTTTTTTTTAAAGACGAAAGAAGAACCGATTTAAACACACCCACCAAACCTTTAAGCTCACTTTCTCAAAATCATTCTCTACATTCTTATTCCATCCTCTTGTGCTGGATATACTCACTGATACATATCCATGCTCACCCGTGCCAAGGGGGCCATGTTTGCAGCATTCGGGAGATGGTGTGTGTGTGTGCACGCTTGTCTGTGTGTATTTGAGTTTCCTCACATCCGGTTCCCTGTCAGAGTCCCAGCTAGGAACCACATGATACCCCTGCAGTGCTCTCCCAGACTCCCCCAGATGGAAACTGGAAGCAAGAGAGAGAGACAGAGACAGAGACAGAGACAGAGACAGAGACAGAGACAGAGAGAGAGAGAGAGAGAGAGAGAGAGAGAGAGAGAGAGAGAGAGAGAGAGAGAGAGAGAGAGAGAGAGAGAGAGAGAGAGAGAGAGAGAGAGAATAGCAGAGAAGCATACAGTACAGTGCAGTTGCTATTTAAGTGCGCCGGGCAACGGGGTACCTCCTTCACACTCCCCGGAGTGTGAGTTATGGAGTGTTTGATCGACAGTAAAGCCTCAACACAGGAATATATTTTCTATCGCTTTTGTTGGTGAAGTGACCCTTAGGACAATCCGAAGGGGGAGAAAAAAAAGAGAAAAATAAGTTTCTAGATGGAGAAGACAGAACCCAGGGGTAGTGCAAGGGGTAGGGGGAGTGTGTTCTCAGTGGAGAACTTCTGGTCTCAGCAGAAGTGCTAGTCCATCTCTCTCCTTCTGAGGAGAGAACTCCTCGGACGACCATCTCTTCTCCAGCCATGCAGCTGCAGAGAAAGCTCTTTATCGACCCATTCCACCACTGGTAGAGATATTTCACGCTTTAAACAGACTCCTGTGGGATGACCATGAACAAGAAGGGGACTATGGTACTTGACTTCTCTCAAAGAAACACACACACACACACATGCTCACACACGTCACACACCCAGACCAAAGATAGCATGGGGAATACAGCAGGATTCTTTTGTATAAACTCACCCAGCACAGAACAATTACAGTAAGAACAGAATACAAGTTTTGTCAGCGACTACAAAAGAGATATTTCATTTAAGAATGCCTAAAGTCTTCAAAAAAAGATTTAAATTGGGAAAGAAGATTACATACAGTAAAAGTTCAAGTGAATAAGTGCCCTCCTTTTCCCAAGGGCTGTCTGGAGGAAGCAGTGCACACCAGGAAGCAAAGTGAGCTGTTGAATCATTCATATCTGCAGGCTGGAGCTCAATGTGATCTCCCACCTCTGGCTACAGGGAACATGAGCTTAGTGGAGAGATCTTGAAAGTGAGTTAGCCAATGATCT
This sequence comes from Osmerus mordax, assembly GCF_038355195.1. Classification (NCBI taxonomy): domain Eukaryota; kingdom Metazoa; phylum Chordata; class Actinopteri; order Osmeriformes; family Osmeridae; genus Osmerus; species Osmerus mordax. The sequence continues at coordinate 5,798,900 of NC_090066.1, read as the reverse complement.
GTTTCTAGTTGAGGAAATAACCAAATGCGGTCCTCTGGTCCCTGATGGTGCTTCCTCTCCATAACTGAGTGTTTGTACCTGTGTGTGTGTGTGTGTGTGTGAGTGCATGTGTGTGCGTGCATTTTTGTGTGTGTGTGTGCGTGCATGTGTTTGTGCTTGTGTGTCTACAACTAGGTAGCCATGTTGATGACTACATTAGCAGACTGTTTGAAAAGCAAGTCATTGTTCTCTCTTGCAGCCCAATTAGCATTGGCCTTGGTTTCAAAGTGTGATGGGGCATAAGTGAATGAACAACGCTTTCATGAGGATTTCAATGGTGCTGCATTCATCATGACGTCATTATTATTATTTATGTTAAGGCACATAGGCACACATGTAGTACAGTATTGACACACAAACACAGACACACACCTATAGCCCAACTAGACTACTCCATAAATAAACAAGCCTCTGCAGTATTTGTGGCATGAGACACTGTCGCATTCATGCCACGCTCTGAAACCAAAACACAGTACAATAGAAAACAATACCATGTAGCTCTGTATGTAGAACATGGCTCAGAGACAGACTGATGCTGTATGAACCTGGAGGGTGGAGTTCTAGCTGTTGTCGGAAGGCTACCCTTGGTCTGACAGAGAGGAGAAAGATGCCCGCTAGACTACACAGGCTCACTTGGGGAAGTTCACTCAGGCAGGTGATATAGCAGGTTGCTAACCAAAACCTCTGGGCAGAGGACAGACCACCGTAAAGATATAATAATATTTATATATCAAGCCATGCACAAAATACTGAATACTGTTTCCTGTATACACTGTGGTATATTGCACAGTATACACTCATGAAAACTGTTTTGGGGAACAATTATATTTGAAGAAAAATGTAAAAAAGAAAATGTAAAAGTCTCAGTGGGTCTGAGACTGTGGTGGTGAGTTGTTTGGGGCCGATCACCATAACTTCCCTGCTACATCTAAGTGTGTCTGTAGTAGTCTTTGAGGGAATCGCCTTGAGCTGATGAAGACGTGAGATAGCTGACGCCAAGCCTTTCTCCATTCTCAATTTCCATAACATTCATTCTGTCAGAAGTGAGTTTAATTTCGGACATTCAGGCATAATGGAAGTTATTATAGCTACTGTATGAATGAGCTTTCTAGTTTAAACTGAGGCTGTACATATATTATTATTGGGGGATCTGAAGTACTTTAAATCCCTATTCCCCGTTGTTTCAATTCAATTTTGGATATCTCGTTCACGCTCCTAGAAACTTTAATGAGCTTTTGAATTATTTTTCCACAAAGCTTCATAATGAAATGAGACAGTGTTTTATAGTTTTGTCATGGGGTGTTTGGGGTGGGCTTGGGGAAGAGCAAGGTGAGGTGGGGAGGGTTATCAGCAAATAAAAAGAGGAAAATGGGTACTTAGATATCTATTACAGCCAATATTAATCTCATCTCCGACACTTCCGGTTCAGCAGCAACAATCGTTTTTAATTGCACAAGGATTATTTACCATCTCCATAAAACCAAGAGAGAGATAGAGGGAGGGGAGATAGAGAGAGAGAGAGATAGAGAGAGAGAGAGAGAGAGAGAGAGAGAGAGAGAGAGAGAGAGAGAGAGAGAGAGAGAGAGAGAGAGAGAGAGAGAGAGAGAGAGAGAGAGAGAGAGAGAGAGAGAGAGAGAGAGAGAGAGTAAACGAAGGCTATGTTCTCCAAGTTTAGGAACATCCAAGATCCATGTGAAGTCCCTGCATCTGTGAAGCGTTGCAGGAGATGTTCCGGGCGATGCCAAAACAGCGGCACATGTATATGTGCATCGACCTTGGTGTTGGGTGACAAGAATTCCTCTGACATACATCACCCAGAGCAATCTGACACACATTCTTATTCTGCAGTAAGAATCACATAGTCATAACATCGGACATAGTTGTACATTGAGTTTGTCCAAGTGGATGGCCCGCTGCCGTACTATCACAGAGAGGCCATAGAGGGAGATTCTGACTCAGCCCGATGGGAACCCTGTGTAAGATGCAACACCTGTTTGTTGCGCAGTGCCTGTGAGTCTGAGGCTGTGACGAGGATGATAAAGTATGGCAGGGAATTGGGAACCAGGAACGAGGGATGCTCTGTATTAGTGTGAAGGATAACAGAGTGGGGCGGAGGAAGACGGATAGAGAGAGAGACTTGAACTGGGATTGGGGTAGGGGGAAAGTGCACATGGCAGATGGGGTTCTGAACCGTACATACCTGGAAACAATAACATAGATAAAGTGATTCACGGCACTTTCATCAAGGCCAACACCTGTTTGCACTTGTCAAAATAATTCAACTGCACACACACACACGCCTGCACACAAACACACCCACAAACACAGGGATACAACCCTGTGACTCACTTTACCCTCCATTTCTCTTTATTTCTCTCTTTCTCTGACACTTTCTCACAAAGCACATTCCACCTCTGAATGAAGAGGGCATCTTGCAGCATGAGCACCTGATACTAAGAACATCACAATGAGGTAAACACCATGGCACCATGATCACTGCTTTGTGCTGGTTGATTGCTGTCCTGTGTTGGAATGCGGAGAACAGAACACGAGACTTGTGTCGTGTTCATATCTCTCCCAGCTTGTTTCGCTATTCTTCACTCAATCCAAGTATGATTTCCGCGAACCTTTTGGTTTTGTTTACAGCCCTAGTGGTCATCTGGTGCACTTCAGATTAGCGAGTTGGTAACTTGGCCAGGCAGCCAGCTGGCATAGGCATGTTCAATTGTGCTGTGGCTCGACATGTGATTAACCATGCTGAAAGCATACACCAGTCAGCCCGCCAGGGGTTAGACCATGTCTCCACCATGCATGCTCTCTGGGTCGTACGTGTGCCCCGGGGGCGTGTTCTCTGAAGGGCCTGACTCACCTCGCCAGGGGAGACGCGTGTGGGCAGCGTCTTGTGTATTCTGGTGTGTGTTTCTGTTTTTCTGTCCGTGCGTGTATATGTGCACTTGTATGTCTTTGTGTGTGTGTATATGTTTGCATCTCTGTCTGCGTGTGTACGTGTTTATATTTCTCAATATGTGTGTGTGTGTGTTTCTGTCTGTGTGTAGCAGATTTTATGTACGCGTGTGTGTTTGCGTTCGGTCTGCATGTACGGGAGAGGCTGTTAGTTTGTGAGTGTGCGTCTGCTGGAAGGGAGACCCCTGACCCAGCTGTGTCTCCACGGGGCAGGAGGCGGGCGGCGTGAGGTCCACAGGATTAATGAGAACAAAGAGCTCGCAGCTCCTACTCACTGCCTCCGAGACCAGCTCCACTAATTAGATGGATGGAAAAAGGGGAAACAAGGCAAAGTGCCCTTGTCTGAGTACACATGTAAACCACAAGGGCTGTCTGTGCTGTTTAGCTTTTGGCTAGGGTCTTTTCTGGTATTAAAGCATGCTGTGACTGTCTCTCTGTGTGTGTGTGTGTGTGTGTGTGCGTGTGTGTGTGTGTGTGTGTGCGTGTATGTGTAAGTGGGTGTGCGTCTGATCGAATTGGTATGAGTGAAATTGTCCAAGGATCAGCAGCAATCAACTTTCTGAAAGCAGAACAATTGTGTTTTTTTCCCCCCCACTGTGGTAGCCTGGTCCTAACCAGACTCTCTTACATTTCATTTGTACAGAGAGTCTGGGCTCGCTCCATTGACAAGCGTTAACTTCCTTGAAGGTGGGTACTCTGTTGAAGTTTAAAATGATTGGATCTGCCCAGAGCCACTCTGGATCTGCCATAACCAATCGCTAGCGTTCGTGTTAGCCAACTCCTTCACGACTAACTGAGCATGCTGGAAAATCAAACGAACCCTGTGGGGATCAAAGATTGCTCTTGCTCCGGCTTTAACTTCTGGATATTCGGCAGTGTTGCCACAACGGACCGAATGGCTTCGCTCACATCTTTCTCCGCCGTCATTACAGAACTACAAACTAGCGCACAACATAAACTTCATCGTTCTCAGCCACTCCCTCTGTTCGCTGATTGGACAGGTAGAAAGTTAACCGGAGATATATGACTTACGTACCTCAAGCCCAGGCGCAGTACAGAAGCAAAATCAAAATTGAGCGGAAGTACTTAGGAGGGCAGAGCCAGGCTACCCCTGTGCTAGAGAGAGCAGTGTTGATTGGTTCGTTGGCTGGTGCTGCCTGGTGGTCTTGAAGCTTCAGGGTCTTCAATCCTGCAGGATGGACGCCTGCTGCTCCTCCAGCAGGAAGGGTTGACTTTTGACTGCAGGAGGAAGGCCTGGTTACTGCTAGAGAAGGGTCTGGTTGGCCCTCCAGGAGTACAGTAGGGACTGGTTGCTCCTGCAGTAATGGGGGCAGACTTGTCCTTAAAGAGTACAGTCGAGGCTGGTTGCTCCTGCAAGAGTAGGGGTGGTCTTTCTCTGCAGGGTGGTAGGTTGGTTCTTCTTAGAGGAATTGAGTCTTACATCCCACCAATGTTGTCCCCAGTACATCACTCCCATACTGTAATGCAGTGTGACATTCCACCTCTTTCATGTCGGAATAGTTTATTTTCCTTCGACGATTGCAGGAAGCACATTGGCTTTTCTTTTCTTCCGTTTTTCTGTCCGTCATCCCTTTCTTTTTTTCGACATTTCTCTTCTTTGCTTTTCCCTTTTCAATCTGTCTGTGCAGATGAAGCTTTGAAGATTTTGCGACACCAATCTGTCCCTGTGTTTTCTCCTCAGGAAAACACTCCTCTCCTCTCATCTCCTGCATGTGTGTGTGTCTGTGTGTGTAGGAGTGTCTGTGTGTGCTGGTCAGTGGGCAATTACCTGCTGTTAGAGTGGAACAGTAGACGTCACAATGCCCAGCTGTCATCTCTTTCCCCCTGTGGTCTGATTCGGTGGTTGGTCAACACCTCACAAGACACTCTTTTCTTTTCTCTTTCCCTCTCCCTGCAGTACCTCTCATTCGCTCTCATTCTTTCTATCCCTCAAAATCCTCTCGCAATGTATTGACTTCCATTTCTCTCTCCCAGTCTCTCTTTATCCCTCTATTACTTCTCAGCCACAATATCACCTCCTACCACACAATCACCACATCTCCCACATCCAAATCGACGCGCACCCCCCCGTGCACGTGGAGGCATGTGCAGAGGTGTAGCAGAAGCACTGCATTTGCAGCCTCGTGGTTTCCCCTGGGTGTCCGCTCACCTGCTGGTGCCCCCCCCCTCTCTCTCTTGCACCCCGTCCGCCCCGCTCCAACTGACATTATGGCTGATTGGCATGTCCTTACGAGCTGCTGCTGCAGCCACGGGGGTTTGTTGGGGCGTAAAGAGGCAGAGGACTCCCTTAACGGAATCTGCCTGTGTTTTATGGGTCATTCCCTCGGAGTTCAAGGAAGCGTTGCTTCCCGCAATGCTGCAAAATCACTGTAACCTTCCCCCTGCTTGGCTCTCTGCGGATGGGGGGGGGGGTTGATTACCTCTGAATATCCATAGGTGGAGCACAGAAAAGGAGAAGCAGTTCAGAGCTCACAACACTGAAAAGTCACCGGCGTAGGCACTATGAAAGGTTATGGTGCTTTAAAGGTTGAGCGTTGCTCACACAGCACAGTGCGCTCCGCGTGGCCGCGTGACGCCCGTGTGCTAACGCCTGCAGGGGAAGGGGGAGGTCGTACCTCCACAGGCGGGAGGCGGGAAGGAAGACGAATGTGTCCGTGTCACCTCAGTCACCGCACGTTCTTCCCGAGGGTCTTTACCTCTGTGCCGGGTGTTATAGTCCCCCCTCCCCTCCCCACACCCACACATGCACACAAACACACATAGGGACTCTGAGATACACATGCAAACATGTGCCATTGCCTTCTACAGCTTGATCAATCACCAGGACGTGGGAGCCTGAATGGGGGGGGGGGGGGGGGGGGCGCCTCTACACCTGACCCACCTTCTTCTCCCACCTTTGCTGCCAAGTCCACATTCGCGAGCTAGTTCGGTGGTGTGCGTTTGAGTGTGTCGGTGTTTGTATGTGTGTGCGTGGGTGGGTGTGCATGCGTGCGTATACTTTTGGAGTGCGTGCGCGTCTGCGTGGGTGTCTGTGTTTACGTGTGCGAGCCCCCGTGTGTTTGTGTCTGTGTTTGTGTCTGTGTTTACGCGTGCGCGGCCGTGTGTGTGTGTGTCTGTGTTTGTGTCTGTGTTTACGCGTGCGCGCCCGTGTGTGTGTGTGTCTGTGGGGTCGTTGGAGCGGAGGGGGAGTCAAGCGGGAGATTGACTTTAGCAGGGAGCAGACGGGCATCGGATGAACGCCTGGACGTTTCCTCCAGAGCGGGCAGCTTTCACAGCAGATTAGTGACACTCTCCAACTGCTTCTCGGTTTAGCCCCGGCGCCTGTCCAGAATACTGATGACGGGCGTCGTGGAGCTCTGGCCAGAATCACCCGTCCGGGTCAGCTCTCTCCCCAGTCTGGCGTCCCCTTCCCGAAGTGAAACGTCGAACCGTAAGACCGCAGCACTCCGCCGAGCTTTCTACCCCCGCCGCAATCTGATCGAAGGGTGTCGTTTGTCACTGCTGAGAGCACTACTCTAGGGACCGCCTTCACGTTGAGCCATGGAGAAGTCTCTGGTTGTTTTGTTTTTTTAATCAGTTGAAACAAACTGCGGAGCTGCAAGGCCCCTCTGCTTGCCCCGCCAGAGTGTTGCCACACAGATAAGAGCCTTTGTCCTTGTCAGCACGACTGATGTCTTTCTGTCGACTCGCAGACAGCCCTCTTTCTCATCCCCTCTTTTTTCTGCCGCCGCGCGCTCCTCCCTCCCCTGCTCGACCCGCCATCCCTCGCCTCTCCTTGCCGTCAGCTCCCTCTCCCCAAATACTGACTTCCTTGAGGGCTGTTCATCTTCTTCACGTGCCTAAGGGGCACGGCTGAGAAGCTTTAGTCTGTGTCGGCGCTGCCAAGTAGCAATACTCCCAAACTGTGGAAGCACAGAGCCAGCATCCATCTTGTGAGATTCAAATGCTTTCCCATGTAACTCAGATATGTTATGATGAGAAGATGAGATACTCACGCCCACTCTCTGAGCTCATGGAACTTGTAGAATACTGTAGATCCAGGGTATGTTTCCGTTTTTCATCACATACAATCACACGTACACAGGCCTATACGCTGACACACACACACACACACTCAAACACAATCCTCATTCTGTCATCCCTCACTCAGATTGGAGTTCTGCATTGGTCTCTTGTGGCTTTACACCTCCTGTATTCATTAGCGCCGTGTGTCAAAAGCTCTTATTTAGTAATTAGCAACTTATGATAATAGTCTAGCGGAGACAGAAAACCCCAGTGTAGATACTCATCTCCTCCAACAACAACCTTGTCCTCTAAACTTCTTCCATTTGCAATAACACAACCACATAGGACATTCAACTTAATCAACACTTCTTCACTCTCCTTAATTACAAAACTTTGAACAGACAAGGAACATTGAGGAAGGTTTTTTTTGTTTGTTTGTTTTTTTGGGGGGGGAGGGGGTAAACTAAATATAATTAAGTTCCTTAGCAGGTATCACTGTGGAGGAAGTGAAGGAGGAAGCAGAAGGAGAGTGTCTGGTCTCCCGTTCCAAGGTCGTAATGCTGATCTGACTGTACCTGGCCCTTGAGGACACAGATAAAAATGTCAGCTGAACTGTAAATAAGAATACAAATAATAAAGTCTGGCTCTATTGAATGCCACAGGGGTCACTTTCCGACCGTGCCTTGGAGATTTTAATCTCTCCCACTAAATCTTTCCCTGCTCCTTTTTCCCTGTTGTCTGGGGACCTTTCCACGATGGGACTCTGGGAGGACGTGGTGTCATAGTGAGGAGGTGGCATGCTCTCCTGTTGGGATGCCAGGAGGGGAAGTTGGGGACATAACTCATGGTGTCAGTGTTGTAACTAAACTTGAGCTCCTCCTTTGAATGTTATAGTTCAGTTTTATTGCTCTTGCTTCTGTTCTTTCTCCATCTCTCTGTCCTCATGGATTCATCCTGTTCTACAGGACATGAGTCTGCTGTGGCTACAGTAATTGGCCAAGCGTGTCTCATGATCATAAGATTGTAACGATGGTAATAGAAAGAGAGAGAGAACAATAAACTTTTTTGCCATTAAAGTGTGTGTGTGTGAGAGAGTGTGTGTGTGTGTGTGTGTCTGTGCAACAGTAACAGCTACCCCCTAGGGTAGAAGTTACAACGCGTCACACTCATCAACGAAATATGAACAACCTGCGCGACCATATGCCCTGCAGATAATTAGCCATGCAAATGCATGCGCACCTTTAGTTTCTCGTGACTCTGGAGCACTAGGCATACACCAAAGCCAATCTGCCATCATTGGGTGTGCTCAAGCCTTCGGCGAGAGCACAACCTTTGTTCTCTCACATATATATTATTGGGTGTGCTCAAGCCTTCGGCGAGAGCACAACCTTTGTTCTCTCACATATATATTATTATTATTATTTTTATTTCTTTTTGCCCCCCTAAAACTCAGTAAATACTTGGCCTACATAGACAACGTAGGTGTCAAAAGTTTCGTCTTGGTAGCGATTGAGTTGCTTCTATTGGAATTTACGTTCCGTTGCATGGTTTAAGCTTAAATTAAGTTTTTGTGGCGAAAAGTGAAGCTAACGGTGGCTAATTTGCTAGCCACAGTCACTGACGTTACTAACGTCACTGCGTCATTAACGTCACGAAAACACGCGTGACTACCTTTGCCAGAACATTCGTTTAGCATCTGTTAACTTGGGGGATAGCTAGGCTAACTATAGCTTTACTGCAAGGCAGCTGCAGAAACGCCACAAGAAAAGAGGCCAGGGTGATAACTATTTACTCATTTTACTTTGTGATATGACACACAATTGTGATGTGTAATGTACAATATAAGCTGATATTATTAAGGAAGTACATCTACTTTCGGAAACAGTAGTCTACTATTTCACTGAAGTATTAGCATCATGACATTAGCCTGTGTTTCCCGGGCAACACATACTACAGTGGTCTATGATGTAGCGTTATCTGTTTTCAATCGTTAAAATAAACATTCCTCACATATACATTTTCGTTGTAGGATTTATTCTGACATTAGAAACCGATTTGTTGGTGAAATTACCATTACCTGTGGTTTCAAACCAGTGTAGCTCACTGCAACGCTGTAGCTTACGCGAGACACACTACAAAAACATCTAGCTACAGTACACAGCTGTTTAGGAAGTCAAACGGCGACAGAAAATGTTCGGCACTCCCCTTACTTAAATCAAAAGTCTATCTAACTACTAACCTGAACTTCATTGCCACAGCCTAAACGTTGTCAATCTGTTCATGAAAATAATTAATTTCAGCCTAAACCGTACAACGGAACGTTAAATCCAATTCAACCAACGCAATCGCTACCAAGACGAACACAGCAGTAGCCTAGTACTGTACCGTAGTAGTACAATTTACCGGGGCAGCTTCTCAACACAGGGCTATATCGCATTTTGCGTTGTTACTGACAATGATCGCTACCAGTGAGCTTTTTATGAATGAGCAATTTTCCACTAAATAAATGTCAAGCTTATTTACGTTTTGGGGGGCATATTTTCAGTTAGCAGATGGTACCGTTTGAATTGCGATTCCATCTTCTACTGCCGGGTAACGTCGTAGAATAATCTTCAAAGGGGTTGTTTATTCATGAATGAATGCAATATGAGTAGGCTAAATGCCTGAAAATATCATGAGAAGAGAAAAACTTAAAATGACGTTTAAATCATAGAGATTAGGTCAATTTTTACACCGGTCTGCAATAATGTCACGAAAACACGCGTGACTACCTTTGGCAGAACATTCGTTTGGCATCTGTTAACTTGGGGGATAGCTAGGCTAACTATAGCTTTACTGCAAGGCAGCTGCAGAAACGCCACAAGAAAAGAGGCCAGGGTGATAAATATTTACTCATTTTACTTTGTGATATGACACACAATTGTGATGTGTAATGTACAATATAAGCTGATATTATTAAGGAAGTACATCTACTTTCGGAAACAGTAGTCTACTATTTCACTGACATATTAGCATCATGACATTAGCCTGTGTTGCCCGGGCAACACATACTACAGTGGTCTATGATGTATCTGTTTTCAATCGTTAAAATAAACATTCCTCACATATACATTTTCGTTGTAGGATTTATTCTGACATTAGTAAACGATTTGTTGGTGAAATTACCATTACCTGTGGTTTCAAACCAGTGTAGCTCACTGCAACGCTGTAGCCTACTGTACCCGAGACACTAGTGTGAGTAGCTAACAACAACTCCTCAGCTGTTTAAGTCAAACGGCAACAGAACATGTTCGGCACTCCCCTTACTCAAAAGTCTTTCAGTAGGGAAACTATCTGACTACTAACCTGAACTTCATTGCCACAGCCTAAACTTTGTCAATCTGTTCATGAAAATAATTAATTTCAGCCTAAACCGTACAACGGAACGTTTAATCGAATTCAACCAACGCAATCGCTATCAAGACGAACACAGCAGTAGTCTACTAGTAGTACTGTACTGTAGTAGTAGAATTTACCGGGGCAGCTTCTCCACACAGGGCTATATCGCATTTTGAGTTGTTACTGACAATGATCGCTACCAGTGAGCTTTTTATGAATGAGCTATTTTCCACTAAATAAATGTCAAGCTTATTTACGTTTTTGGGGGCATATTTTCAGTTAGCAGATGGTACTGTTTGAATCGCGATTCTATCTTCTGCCGGTAAAGTCGTAGAATAATCTTCAAAGGGGGTTCTTTATTAATGAATGAATGCAATATGAGTAGGCTAAATGCCTGAAAATATCACGAGAAGGGACAACTTAAAAGGACGTTTAAGTCATAGAGATTAGGTCCATTTGTACACCGGTCTGCCAAATGTATTCGTTTTGATTCAGCCTGTCAGCTGCCTCTTGCAGGGGAAATGAGAAGACGTCATATTTCATTCTACACTTCACTCGTATTTTGAGTTGTAAATGAGCAGCAAAAAAAAGATGCTTTTAAATCTATGTAATCTTTATAAATAATAAGTAGGCCCGATGCATTTTTATATAAAATATACAGACCCCTGTGCAACCGACGCAAGCAAGCACACCCTACAATTTCCCCAGAAATTGTATCCTCTCTAGTTATTATTATTATTTTTATTTCTTTTTGCCCCCCTAAAACTCAGTAAATACTTGGCCTACATAGACAACGTAGGTGTCAAAAGTTTCGTCTTGGTAGCGATTGAGTTGCTTCTATTGGAATTTACGTTCCGTTGCATGGTTTAAGCTTAAATTAAGTTTTTGTGGCGAAAAGTGAAGCTAACGGTGGCTAATTTGCTAGCCACAGTCACTGACGTTACTAACGTCACTGCGTCATTAACGTCACGAAAACACGCGTGACTACCTTTGCCAGAACATTCGTTTAGCATCTGTTAACTTGGGGGATAGCTAGGCTAACTATAGCTTTACTGCAAGGCAGCTGCAGAAACGCCACAAGAAAAGAGGCCAGGGTGATAACTATTTACTCATTTTACTTTGTGATATGACACACAATTGTGATGTGTAATGTACAATATAAGCTGATATTATTAAGGAAGTACATCTACTTTCGGAAACAGTAGTCTACTATTTCACTGAAGTATTAGCATCATGACATTAGCCTGTGTTTCCCGGGCAACACATACTACAGTGGTCTATGATGTAGCGTTATCTGTTTTCAATCGTTAAAATAAACATTCCTCACATATACATTTTCGTTGTAGGATTTATTCTGACATTAGAAACCGATTTGTTGGTGAAATTACCATTACCTGTGGTTTCAAACCAGTGTAGCTCACTGCAACGCTGTAGCTTACGCGAGACACACTACAAAAACATCTAGCTACAGTACACAGCTGTTTAGGAAGTCAAACGGCGACAGAAAATGTTCGGCACTCCCCTTACTTAAATCAAAAGTCTATCTAACTACTAACCTGAACTTCATTGCCACAGCCTAAACGTTGTCAATCTGTTCATGAAAATAATTAATTTCAGCCTAAACCGTACAACGGAACGTTAAATCCAATTCAACCAACGCAATCGCTACCAAGACGAACACAGCAGTAGCCTAGTACTGTACCGTAGTAGTACAATTTACCGGGGCAGCTTCTCAACACAGGGCTATATCGCATTTTGCGTTGTTACTGACAATGATCGCTACCAGTGAGCTTTTTATGAATGAGCAATTTTCCACTAAATAAATGTCAAGCTTATTTACGTTTTGGGGGGCATATTTTCAGTTAGCAGATGGTACCGTTTGAATTGCGATTCCATCTTCTACTGCCGGGTAACGTCGTAGAATAATCTTCAAAGGGGTTGTTTATTCATGAATGAATGCAATATGAGTAGGCTAAATGCCTGAAAATATCATGAGAAGAGAAAAACTTAAAATGACGTTTAAATCATAGAGATTAGGTCAATTTTTACACCGGTCTGCAATAATGTCACGAAAACACGCGTGACTACCTTTGGCAGAACATTCGTTTGGCATCTGTTAACTTGGGGGATAGCTAGGCTAACTATAGCTTTACTGCAAGGCAGCTGCAGAAACGCCACAAACAAAGAGGCCAGGGTGATAAATATTTACTCATTTTACTTTGTGATATGACACACAATTGTGATGTGTAATGTACAATATAAGCTGATATTATTAAGGAAGTACATCTACTTTCGGAAACAGTAGTCTACTATTTCACTGACATATTAGCATCATGACATTAGCCTGTGTTGCCCGGGCAACACATACTACAGTGGTCTATGATGTATCTGTTTTCAATCGTTAAAATAAACATTCCTCACATATACATTTTCGTTGTAGGATTTATTCTGACATTAGTAAACGATTTGTTGGTGAAATTACCATTACCTGTGGTTTCAAACCAGTGTAGCTCACTGCAACGCTGTAGCCTACTGTACCCGAGACACTAGTGTGAGTAGCTAACAACAACTCCTCAGCTGTTTAAGTCAAACGGCAACAGAACATGTTCGGCACTCCCCTTACTCAAAAGTCTTTCAGTAGGGAAACTATCTGACTACTAACCTGAACTTCATTGCCACAGCCTAAACTTTGTCAATCTGTTCATGAAAATAATTAATTTCAGCCTAAACCGTACAACGGAACGTTTAATCGAATTCAACCAACGCAATCGCTATCAAGACGAACACAGCAGTAGTCTACTAGTAGTACTGTACTGTAGTAGTAGAATTTACCGGGCAGCTTCTCCACACAGGGCTATATCGCATTTTGAGTTGTTACTGACAATGATCGCTACCAGTGAGCTTTTTATGAATGAGCTATTTTCCACTAAATAAATGTCAAGCTTATTTACGTTTTTGGGGGCATATTTTCAGTTAGCAGATGGTACTGTTTGAATCGCGATTCTATCTTCTGCCGGTAAAGTCGTAGAATAATCTTCAAAGGGGGTTCTTTATTAATGAATGAATGCAATATGAGTAGGCTAAATGCCTGAAAATATCACGAGAAGGGACAACTTAAAAGGACGTTTAAGTCATAGAGATTAGGTCCATTTGTACACCGGTCTGCCAAATGTATTCGTTTTGATTCAGCCTGTCAGCTGCCTCTTGCAGGGGAAATGAGAAGATGTCATATTTCATTCTACACTTCACTCGTATTTTGAGTTGTAAATGAGCAGCAAAAAAAAGATGCTTTTAAATCTATGTAATCTTTATAAATAATAAGTAGGCCCGATGCATTTTTATATAAAATATACAGACCCCTGTGCAACCGACGCAAGCAAGCACACCCTACAATTTCCCCAGAAATTGTATCCTCTCTAGTTCAGCTTATATTGGGTTATGTAAGACAATAGGATTGAATATGCAAATATATGCATATCAGTGCAGATGAGGAGACGTGATGTCCTGCAGTGGTACACAGAGGTGGGCCGGCACTGTCTCCGCAGTAACAGGAAACGGGGCGGGCCAGAGGGTACCAGGATATGAAGGACACGCCATGCCCCGGTCTCAATGTCACTTGTTCTTCACAATTCTATGCCGAATACTTATGGTATTTGCAAATATATTTCGGTGCACATGATATAATTGTCTGCAGCCCAAAGTTCAAGAAAGGGAATTGTTGTTGTTGTTTCTCGCCCTTCCCTGTGTTCCTGATGCGTTATCTTCACTTTTGTACTTTCCTCCAACTCCCCCCACTTCACCCCCCACCATCTCTCTCCCCCGCTACACCCTTGACCCGCTCCCTCCGTCTACTGCTGAGGAGAGTGGGAGCCGGCCGCTGTGATCCTCCCAGCACTGTGCCAAACCTAGGCCCGATGTATCACTGCACCTCCGAGGCATGGAGAGGAGAGGGAAAGAAGAGAGCAAGCTGCAGTATCTATCTCCATGGATCTGTGGTGTTTACCACCTTTCATCTCCAACTCCAGAGATATCTGCCACCTGGCCTACACAAGCCCTTCATCTGGGCCCACACTCTCAGCTCTCTCTCTCTTTCTGTCTCTCCCTTTCTCTCTCTCTCTCTCTCTCTCTCTCTCTCTCTCTCTCTCTCTCTCTCTCTCTCTCTCTCTCTCTCTCTCTCTCTCTCTCTCTCTCTCTCTCTGTCTTTTTACCTCAATCTCTCTCTGAGAAAACAGTTCAAGGTTTTTTGTAACACTAGTTATGAAAGAGACACATGTAATTCCGTTGTGCTGCTTATGACCGCTGGACTTTGGTCCCACGAGAAATCTGCTCACTCCCTCTTCACGATCGACATACCTTTCATCCGGATCTTCTCACCAGCTTTCATCATCACTGCTGGATCACTCACAATCATTTGTGTGTGATTGTCCCTGACCTCCATATGTGACAGTGGAAATGTCAATGTCAAGGAAGTTCAGATATATGCAGATCTCCGTGATTTCTTGGGGGAACCCATGATGCATTGCACCAAACCTGGGAGCAAGGTCCCTGGTGACAGCCCTTGTCGCAGTCCCCGAAGTTCCTTGCCGACGTCACATGATCCATCTTAGACTTCCTCTTTCAGAGCCTGAAGCAGGAAATGGTCCCTCGCCATCCCTCGAGAGTTTTAATCCCATTTTATGTCACTTGTTTTTCAAGAAAGATCCCATTAAGCTACTGTTCCAAATAAAAAACTAAGTACCATTAACCTGTGTTTTGAGCAGTGCATTGGGGTACAGTCAGCCTTAAAAGGGTTAACTCTTTTTTAAGGCTAGCAGAATAATGTCTACCTGATGAAAGTGAATCTCACTGGGACACTTGATTTAACTAGGAAACTATAAGGTAGTGCTGGTGTTATTCCCCAGATGTTCTCTGTTATTTTTCATCTGGCTCCACGGTTTTAGAAAACCTTTTAAGAGAAGGTCATGCCCCGGGCCGTACCTGTGCTCGGGAGGCTGATTAAGGAGCACTAAGTCAAAGCCCAGGACACCAAAGATTATTCAACCTCCCAACTCTCAATGTCTTCCTCTTTCAATGTTTTCTTCTCCATCCTCGCAGCAATCTCCCTCTTTCTTTCTCTTCTCTTCTCTCTCTCTCTCTCTCTCTCTCTCTCTCTCTCTCTCTCTCTCTCTCTCTCTCTCACTGCAGATCTCTATATTCCTGTATCCCTTCTGTTCATGAAGCTGCAAATACACATTGGTCCTCCTTCCCATATCCATATTCTTTCAGTATGCACACAGCTACTACATTATGTATATATGTATACGTCTATGTATATATACTATGTGGTAGTAGTGGAGGACATATCTCAATTACATTAGCGCTTTAAAGATGCATTGTACTTGGATCTGTCAGAATTCATAAAAGTTGCAATACATCACTGCTTAAACCATGTCGCTTTGAGCCATAAAATGTTTTACATAAACAAACTATATAATACTATTTTTGGGGTGGTATATTTCCTCGTAAATGTGGCTTCTTCCAAGTGCAACTGGAATTTATTGAGAAAGGAGCAAATCTTAACCATGCAAGTGTTTAATTTGTCTGATATCCCCCCCCCCCCCCCCCCCCCCCGCCGCCTCTGACACATACAGAACAAATTACAAAACTGTTGGTTATAAGGCTACAGTGGATGCTACCTAGAAGAGCATGATTGTAATCCCTACGGTGTTGTTTGGTTTTATGTGTCCAGCAGACTCTAAGCTACAATGCCAGCCATGAGGCGTGTGTCATGTGCCAACAATGTTGCATGTTGGGAGCCAATAGGGCCACTCTTGACAAACACACACACGTACACATGCATGGGCACACACAACGTTGTGTTGTTTGGGTTAATGTGTCCAGCAAGCTGGGATCTACAATGCCAGTACAGTGCACCAGTACAGTTGCATGCTGGGAGCCAACTCCAACAGGATAGAGGGGAGCTGCTAGCCTGTAAGAAGAATACGGTGAGTGAAAGCACCAATATGATTGAAATAGCCTATTCAAAGCCGACAGCAACAAACAACCCAGTCACCATTAGCATGCTCCCACAGTGCAGACAACCTCTACGCATATCAGGGAGTCAGGTGGCTGAGTGGTGAGGGAATCGGGCTAGTAATCCGAAGGTTGCCAGTTCGATTCCCGGTCATGCCAACTGATGTTGTGTCCTTGGGCAAGGCACTTCACCCTACTTGCCTCGGGGGAATGTCCCTGTACTTACTGTAAGTCGCTCTGGATAAGAGCGTCTGCTAAATGACTAAATGTAAATATCAGATCAGGTTTAGACATGACAAGGAGATATTTTTACTGGCATCTTGTGACCCTGATGCAGAACAAGCATTGAGTAAAAAAAAAAGGTGAGGAAGTGAGTGACTGGTAGAAGACTCCAGTTCTAGTAGTCTGAACCATCATTAGTGATCGGTTGTTTTGAGAGTGGCTCTCTCCCATTTCTTGTATAACTTTGGTGTTTCAGTGGTAAACAGGTCTGGCATGCCAACTGAGTGGACTCCGAGGGTATCTTTTTGATTTGAACCCATGGCTTTACTTCCTAAAACCCTGAGTAGGAGAGTCGGCCTATCTGGAGACAGAAGGTAGTCTGGGAAATGGAGTTTTGCCAGGCGGCAACACATGCCCAGACAGTCGATACCCCCTCTGTGGCATCCGGACCCAGGCATCCCATCAGTCCACTCTCCACCTGGGGATGCGAAACGCAGCCAGCCAATCAGAATGGAGGCGAGAGAGTCCTGCCAAGAACAGTGGGAGTAAGATCTGACAAGTGAGATGCAACGAAATGGAGAGGAAAAAATGGTTTCTCAGCTATGGTAGTTTGTTTATAGCTTGGGTAATGGATTTGAAGATCTCAGAGAAACAGATACTGTACACACACAAAAACATATTACAACTCTCTCTATATATATATATATATTCTATATTACACATATATATATATATATTACACTGGTGCCATCTGTCCATGGCCACAGACACTTATACAGAGAGTTGTGTACGTTAATGTGAAACAAAGTTGATGTCCCTGTATGTCCATCTGGTATGGCACACCAGGAGCATCAAAACTGTTACTTCCTGGTGGCCAAGATAGGGACCTGTGCCAAATCCTTCCCCCCTCCCCCATCTCCGACCCTACAGTTGCCCCGCTCTCCCGTTCTGCTTCCTTCCTTCCTTACCTCTCTTCTTCCTTGCCTTTCAGCACTGTAATTCTATCTGTTATTGTCTTCCTTCCTCCCTCTCTCTCCCCTCTGCCTCTCTCATCTCACCAGCTGTCTCTTTGTGTTGTGTACAGAGCTGTGCAGTAAGAAGCAGTTAGTCATGGTTTTAGTGGTGTTCATCTAATGCTCCGTCTGTCTCACCCTATCCAGAGTGAGATGGAGAGGAGAGCTACAGATGTGCCTCTGTGTGTAAGCTTACAGGAACTGAGGGTTTGGGCTGACGTCAACAGCACGGCTGGAGGTTGGCTCTGACGTTTTTCTGTATATATTCACTATGTTTCCTACGGAGACGGTTCCAAAATAAATGACCAAATGAATTAAATGAAAATTGTAAGTGTTAATAAATGGTGCGAATTGCATCCAATGAATTATTGATTTCTTAATCTATCTTCTGGTACTTTTCCAAAATACTAAATTATTCTTGCATTAATATGTATGTATATAATATATATTTAATATTGATTATGTTAACACCAAACTATTTATAGATTTAGCTCAAGTATTTATAGATTAGTAATGTATACATTTTTGTGTCAGTTGGATTTATTTGTATTGATTTCTAGATGATTCAGTAGGTTTCTCTGGTTCTATGGAACGATAGGACGACCATCCATCAGAGATGTCAGCATGGTACTGGTAGCACTAAATGAACATTACACCCCAGGGACAATGTCGTCGAAAAGCATTGACAGCTCTCAGTTTCCACATCTCCACTTTGTGAATACATCCTCAAAATAGACAGCCCCTTTTAGAATCTTAATTCTGTGGGTACATCTTGATGGAAAACCATGTCAAACATAACCCAAACACGGGTTCTCCTGACGTGCTGTGACAGTCCCTCACGGTGAAAACAATGGGAAGAATGGAGGCACATGTCCTCTTCACCTGATTCCCTGCCTCCCCGGGCGCCCCCCCCCCCCCCCCCCCAGTCCGAGGGGAACATTCCGTGGGCGTCGGATTTAGCGTTGGTCTCCATTCACACATTAGGAGGGATTTCATATGTGTGCTAAAGCTTTCGCTAATGGCTCCGCCCGCCCTCTGCACTCCCCGAGAAGCGATGCTGCCTGGGGGGAGCAGACGCGGCAGCCAGCTTCCTTCAAAGGAGCATTTCAGTCATCAAATGAGCTATTGTGGAGCTGGAAGACCGAGAGGCTGTTTACGTTTCGCGGTGTGATCTGGCCGCAGCGTGTCACATGGTGAGTATTCTCCGGAGAAGGGTGCGCGTGTGTGTGTGTGTGTGCATGTGCGTTTGCGAGTGTGTGTGCTTGGCTGCATGTCACACACACGTACTCCATGGTGATGACTGGGTTTTCACGGTTGACCAGACTGTTACTCCAACAGCCACATTCAACGCCGGGTGATCAATTCCGAAGATGCATTGAACTGTCCTCAGAGTGTGGCCTCACACCGCAAAAGGACGAAGAGGATATCAGCCACTCCGGCAAAGGTCGTGGAAATGGACCCATCATCTTCCTCTCTCGTCTGTTGGCAGAAAAACGCGACAGAGGAGGATGAAACGCCCGTCACCTCACGTTGGCCATTTCACATTGTCTGTGTTGTTTTACCAAAAGCTTATTTTTATTCTGAATCAGACAGAGAAACACTATGGATCCAGGCACAAGTACCACTTCATAGCTAGGTTGCCCCCAACATAATGGCACACCCTGAATGAAAGTATGTCAGAGAGAGGTGGACAGCAAGCCTGGCTGTGGGATAGTGATGAAGAAAGTGTTTTGTCCGTCTCTTCATAAACGGAGTGACTAAGTTCAGTTGAGTTCTGGATTTTAATAGTCAGTAATAGAACGAGAAATTGAGGGTACGCACTTCAACAGAGGACTCGCTCATTGCTAGCTATCTGACCAAGGTCGTGCAGCACTTTGGAAACCACATTTGACATTGTTTACAGTCAGCTGATTACTGTGGGGATACACACCCATGTGCTGAATGTTCTCTCTTTCATTCTCTCGCTTTCTCTCTCTCCGTCTCCCTGTCGCTTTCTCTCTCTCTGTCTCCCTGTCTCTTTCCCTCCATCCTTCTCAGTACTTTCTCCCAGGCTCAATTACAGAAGTGTGTCAAACAACAGAGATAACTCCGAGCACCGTCCCCTCCTGATAAAACCCTCAAACGCACCCTCGTCCCGCAACAAGCTCGCTGACAACAAGCCCAGCTGAAGAATCACCAGACAGGGCCTTAAATTAGCAACGAAGACCGGAACATCCAAGAGCTTGTCCCTGTTTCACGTGGCGGTTATCTTTACATCCCGCCAGTATGGTGAGGAAGATGTGCCCTGGGTCATGACACAGTGTGCTAGCACACCGATAACCATGGTGGCTAAGTGTTTGGCACTCCGTGGTGCATGCAAACAGCATGGCTATTTAAAGGTTCTCTTCGGCATCACCTCGTTCACGCAGTGATGCTCTGTCTTAGCTTGTCTGTCTGCAGCTGTGATATAATAGGGCTCTGATAAGGAATATGGGTGAGATAACAACCTGAGGCTTTATCAGTCAAATTCGAAGTTAATGGCTTCAAGGTTAGTCAGATGCTTTTAGAACGCAGTGCCTGGGCTTTTAACACTCTCTCGGGTGTAACAGGAACACGGGCTAAAAGGTGCCACTCCGTCCCTGCACAGGCACAGTGTGTGTGTGTTTGTGTGTGTGTTTATAGTGAACGGGGGACACCTTAGCCATTCTGAGAGAAAAGGAGAAAAGAACACTCATAGTTGTTCCGGGAGATTACTTTATTCGTTTCTCCAACCCACCACACGCTGCTGTTTACTCTGACGCAGAAAACCTGTGAGAAACTGTGTTGACTTGTGGATTGGCATCCTGAAAATACCTTCCAAATAAACCCTGATGGTTGTTTCTGGTTTCTCTGCTTTCAGCTACACCACAACCCCTCTTAGGCTCTTCGGCTCATTACTAGCCTGGCCACATGGCTCTGGTTCATGGCCAGACTATTTATCATCACACATTTCACTGGACTTGTTAGTATATTGTAGCTGGGAATGTGGAAGGAGTTGGATTGAACACGCAGACAAACACACATCTACACAAAGGCACACGTACACACACTGATTAGAAATTAATTCCCCCCCCATATGTCACAAAGGAACATGTATGAAATTAAGCTTGCCAAGCACATTTTTGTGGCCACATGAGAGAAAAAGGCAGAGAGGAGAGAGAGAGAGAGAGAGATGAGAGAGAGAGAGAGAGAGAGAGAGAGAGAGAGAGAGAGAGAGAGAGAGAGAGAGAGAGATGGGGGAGTATATTAACTGGGGAATAAAGCGATGGTGCCAGCAGAAAATGGCATTGGCGGTCTAGCACAGTGCGTATGGATTCATTTGCAGTTGAGGGGAGAGAGACAGGACAGTGGGAGCAGGAGGAGAGAGGTGGAGAGAGGTGGACTGTCAGTGCTAACCTCTTTGCAAGACACATCCTGTCACTGAAGACATTTTGTGATTGCACACATGTGTTTCTTGTCATAACCTCCAACAGGCCTGTAATGGTTATATCCCCTATCTGCAGTTCATTAGTCATCTAATACTTTATATATGTCAGCCCTTTAATGATCAGAGTTGTGCAAGCTGGTCATTGTAGTCCTTTTCATCTCTCCATCCCTTTAATCTGATACTCAACTCAGAAGACCTTCAGTCACAATCTTTCATCCCGTCTTTGATACTGATAACAAAACATACCATGGAAAGACAGCCTGTTAGATAAAGAGTGACTCATGACTCTTCCTTACCTTCAGCCTACTTGTCTTCAAGTCGGGGACTCTCTGCCTCTCTTTCTCTCAGTCATTATATCTCCTGTGAATTGTATACTTTGCTACATTGATCACTCTCTTTTTATACTGCTTTCTAATTTCTTTCTCTATATCTCTCTTTCTCTCTCTCTCTTCTTCGTCTTTCTCTTTAATCACTTTCCTTCTCCATCCCTCTTTCTCTCTCTCTCTCCTTCACACTTACACACACGTAAACACACACACATACACACACATACACACACACACATACACACACACACACGTACACACACACACGCCAACTGGTGCATGCAGAGACAAGAACACAGTCTCTCTTTCTCTCTGTTCACCCCTCATCTGCTCTCCTCTAGAAAGTGCCACCAGACTCTCTATTGAAGTACAACCAGAGTGGATTCTTCCCATTCCGGTCTGGAGCAGGCCGGGGTATGGATCTTAGCCGAAAGCTTCTGGCAGACTTGTGAATTGCTGCAGCAGGGGTCCTGTGGAACATTCATGAAGGACCTTAATAAGTAAAAAACTAAAAGACGAGCAAAAGCCAACATCAAAGCCGTGTGTCTCCAGTCGAACAGAACAGCCATTTCTTTTTCTTTGCATGTGTCACATTGTACCCTTTTCATCCCTCATTCTCTTCTCCTTTCACATGTTCCGCTAGATGACTACTTTGGAACTGTGCCCCACTTGTATCCCTCTCCCATCAGTGCAACCTGTGCATGACTGTGAACAGATTGCCCCCCCCCCCCAACCGCCTTCCTACCACCACCAACATCTGTCTGTCTGTCTGTCTGTGCTGTACTCTCAGAGATGTCCCTTCCACCCCTACCAACCATGTGTCCAGCTGAACAGGTCCTGGTGTGCACAGCCATCCCAGCTGAACAGGTCCTGGTGTGCACAGCCATCCTCTGCTCCGTGTCCACTCCACAGCTCGGGCTTTTGAGTGGAAGAGACTTGAAAGGCTTCAGACCCTGCCCTGCGATAATGAGACGGGCTAAAAGATCTAAGGCTAGGGGGATAATTTGGGTTAAAGCAGCAATTTGCGTCAAGCGTTTTAGCCCTGAGTACCATTTGTGGGGAACAACAAAGCAGAAGGGCTCGCAGTCATTTGAATGCAAGGTGTTTTCACCTTTTCCCTCTCCTGTCGCATTCATTGAAGTTCATTATGGGGCTATGAGCCAATCGGTGGCTTGGGTACATCTAGTTCTGTCTAACATGTCTGTTGAGGTCAATGAATAGCAAGTGAACAGGGGCCAGCAGCGTGGTTACATTTGTAAATTCACTTTTGAGCTTCTGAGCTCTCTCTCATCTCCCGAGCCAAGGTCTGGCCCTCAAAGAAGGAGGGGGAATAAGAAAGATGAAACGATTGATATTAATGGATTTTGCTGTAGGATAAAATCAACAGTGTTTATTACATAGGAAAGAGAGAGCATCTGTTGAGTTGGCAGAGTGATGTTTTTGTTGAGTTGCAATTGAATTGTGGTGTTTCGTTTAATAAAAGAAGAAGCTATAACCTTGAATCTTGGAAGTCTTGATTTCAAAGAATTGCACTTATACTGTTGGTCAGGAAGCACAAGCATGTATTCCATTGAATCTTGCTCTTTTCTCTCCCTTGAATTGTGAAATCAGGTGGCTGAGCGGTTAGGGAATCGGGCTAGTAATCAGAAGGTTGCTGGTTTCGAACCCCGGCTCTGCCAAATGACGTTGTGTCCTTGGGCAAGGCACTTCACCCTACTTGCCTCGGGGAGAATGTCCCTGTACTTACTGTAAGTCGCTCTGGATAAGAGCGTCTGCTAAATGACTAAATGTAATGTAAATGTATTTTTATCCAAGTGAATTCCAGTGTCGCTCAAAATCTGAAAGTATATGATGGTACATTGTGACAGTGTGTTACTCTGTGTGCATAATGGAACATATTTTAATTAAGGAGTTGAATATAAAAAAATAAACAGCTCATTGTTTCAAGTGATATAGATTACAATCTATCTAATCTTTATTTTAATTTATTGTAATTAAACAGATACAAACTCGTTGTTCGAATACATTTAGATAAAACAAAGGTGTATTTTTAACTGTCTAATGTATAAGGGATTTTCTGTTCTAAAGGGAATTTACTCTTTGGAGATGCTGTACAGAACAGTATAATCAAATGATCTTCTCCCGTTCTTTAAAACAGGCCTTTCGCTCTCTATCCAAACAGAAAACCTTAATCATTGTGAGATGCACAAGTTCTCCAGTGCTTTGTTTCATCTCGCACAGCCAGGGTCTGCCTGGTCAAAGGCAAGGTGGCTGGCAGGAAGACCTTTCCTGGGGCAGAGTCCACTCTGCTTGAGAGCATAATGCTTTATTCATTCTCACAGGGGCTCCCTGTGGCTCTGTGAGATCGTATCACACCCTCAGCACATCACCTCCCACTTCTCTGCACCTGTAGAGCCTGTGGCACTTGATCTTTGCTTCCCCTTCAACATTCACCCTAAACCCCTGGCCATCACAGCAGTTTTAGCCCTCTGTTCCCAAGCCATATTAGCCTCCTTCACCATTAGCTTACTTGTTTCTCTGGACCATGCAGCTGAGGGCTTCCTCTGCCGTCAGGCATGGCATTACAAATAGTTGCTTCCTCTCGTGTCCTTGTTCACTCCCTGTGGATAAATAGGGTCGGATAGGCGTAAACAGCAAAGTGGTTCAAGGAGGAGCAAGAGAGTGCAAGGCCACCTCTCTTATCTGTGGAGGATGGGAAACGAGGCCATGTGGGAAGGTAAAGGAAACAAACAGTCTTTCGGGATGGCATGCGGCCCCTCACCAGCCATTAGGCCTGTCCTAAATAGCACCGCCCAGGACCTTATGACGACTGCTGGGCAAGCCCCTAGTCATCATCATCACCTTCAGACAGAGGCAAAGTGTCAGTCTTCAATGGGATGCACTGCTGCAATTACCCTGATTAGTGAAGAGCTATATCCCTGGCCGGCAGCTCAAAGTCGAAGTGAATACGGTGTCCACTTTCTAATGAGGTAGAAGACACCCCCTGTTCTTCTCAGCAGACGGAATGTATTCAGGCACCTTGGCTGCAGCGTGCACAAGGAGTACCTGGTCAAAGAGTCTAATCTCCACAACCCAGAGAGGATAGAAGCGGGTGGCTGTTGGATGTTTTGGCCTGCTCTTCGTTGGGCAAATAAAAGCTTTGGCTCATTTCGATGCAGTAGTGTAAGGAGGGTGTAGAGAGGTCTTGCTTATCTCACTATTCTCCCCGAACGCGAGCTCCCCATTCATTTCATTCCATTTCCCCCGTGATGTGCTCAAGAAAGTACGCCACTCTTTAACTCACACACCCCAGACGGATGTTTGAAATGTGGCCTCTAAATGAATACCTGCTGAGCTATGGCTGTAGGTTGGCACGGCCTGATTAATTATACATGTAGCTTGGCCTGATTACCAACAGGAATTGCTGCCGAGTGAAACACGTCACTCAAACTCGGCTAGTCGAGGCCAACGATGACGAGGTGTCAAGCTTCACTGTCACCTCATCCGCTAAAGAGGATGGAGGAGGGTGGCAAGACAATGTGACAAACGTTTTGTGTTTCATGTATGAGTAGCTGGACTTGCTGGGTGTTTTTGCTGGGTGTTTTTAGACACATGTTTATGGCGGGGAAGATGAACACTAGATTAGGGGGTGAAAGAGGGATTCTCAGGAAAAGATTATACACACACAATAAACATTTATTTTGGCACGCCCCTCTATTACCAAAATCTCCCCATAGAGTCTAAGTGCCAAAGACTTCTGTCAAGACTAATCCTCACATATCATTTGTTCAATAAACAATTATCTTTACTTCATTCACTGGTCTCTCCTGATTGAAATGTATGTTTGAGCAAAAGTAATGTCTCTCCATAATATCACTAGCCTAAAATAAATCGGGTGAGTAGTTCAGAGTTTATGGAACAATGAATGCGATCACTCAACAGACAGCACAGAACCCTGAAGATGATAGATAGCTCAGCATTTGTTGAGCGGCAGTTGGTCATTAGTCCAAACTAGACGCCAGCATTTTGGATTCCTGCCTCGTCTGCAGCAAGCCTGGCTGCCAACAGCATACAAGACATTCTGTGTGTGTCTGTAATTCCATACCTTTCATACTCTACATAGTAGACTTTACACAGTAAACTCACCAGACCTTACAGTACATGGAGTTACAAGGTCCTCAGATCCCTGTGCTCTCCCGTTGATGTCACAACCACAGAACAGGTCATCCCACCTCCCACGTACCCACCCTCTGATGGGCTCTTGACACAGATTTCTTCCAACACTGACATGCGCTGAATTGCAAGACAACACCAGAACCCCTCCACCCAGCTCCTTCTTCTCCTCATTTTTTCTCTCATTCTCACCTCCATGCCCCTCCCCCCTTCCTCCCCTTTCCCTCTGTCTATCCCTGGCATCCGTCTGTCTGACGACACTACCGGGTGGGGTCTCTCCTGACACATCGATATGATTGCACACACCTTCGACGACAAGCGTAGGGAGGGATGGAGAAAGAGCGAATAAGAGTCCCCACACGCTGTCCTCTTTGCCCACGGGGTCATGGTTGTGGGTTTCTGTTCACTGCCACGAGGCTGTTCTGCTCTCTATGACATTCAGATGAGGGTAGTCCTTCCACCTTCTCCCCTCTTATGCTCCGTCTGATACTGGGAATTGCAGATGAACGGGCTCACAGAAAGGCTTTTTTTTTTTGTGTTTGTGTGCCACAGGGACATTGTTGCCGTGGCAAGGTTTAATGTATTTTCTATTTGTCTAGTGTGTTCCATACATATTCAGTCATGACCTAGCTGCAAAGCTAGCGTTTTTTGAAAAGGTAAAAACAAGACTGGTCTGAAATGAAGATGTATCCCTGGGGGTTGGGAGGGAGGAGGGTTTATGGTATGTCCACCATCAGAGAGGTCTTTTAACTCTAATAGCTCCCATGTTCTCTGCCTTAATCACTCAATTAAACATGGCCGTTCCAATTCAAGGAGTGCGATGGCGCTTAAAGTGTGAAGCAGATTTGACCCCACAGGCGATGTAAAGTCCTAAGACAATTAGCTGACCTTGCAGCCCTACAGTGTGTGATAACTGGAAATAAAAATGATCATATTCGGCTCCAGTTGCACTGTTATGCTGCTGTATACAGTGAGTAGGAAATATGATCATGCAGAAAACTGGATAAGATATTTATGCAGATTATATGATATTGCCCCAATCATTTAGTTAGGGATTTGAGTTGTCACCTTACTTCTGAGACGATGATGTAATTATTACATTTATTATTCAATCTCAATTTCCTGACCATGCCGACCATGATTCTCCATGACACCTAATACTTAGCTCCAGATCATATTAGCCTACCGTTACATTAAAGACAAATTACCTAGCAATGGAAGTGAAGCACTACACTAAGGGTGATTCTGATTTCAACAGATTTGGAGGTACTGTAAGAGTTTGTCTTAAAATGCTAAGTTGATTTTAGGTTAATACTTAAAAGGCCCCCAGTCTTAGTTCCTTAGTATTCAGGGTGCATGCAGCAGCCAGATTTAGTACTGGCAATCATCGAGACTTAATAGAGAAATAAAGGGGCAGTGCCCATCCACCTCCTGATGCATTGTTTACAAGCCAACTAATCTAAAAGGAAATTGCATGCATAATTGCCTGTACATCTGGGGCAATTCCTCGATAATTAAATGTGTTGTGCACCGACCTCAGTATACCAGGGGAAGTGGAGACCCTATTCTGACCTGTTCTTTCACTCGCGCTGACCGCAGCGACCTGTTTCAGGATGTTCACGAAGGGTGGAAGGATGAACACGTGTATTTGTGCCGTTAAACTTCCGATGCAGTGAGTTCTCTTCTACCACCATTGTAGCTGTTGGGAAGATAATTAAAAGCCTAATTAGGTGAACTCATTATTCAGTATTGTAATTCTCTTACTTCATCAGCCTCATTAGTTAACAATATTCATAATTAGTGGCATTAGGAGTAAAACTCATCATTGGTAGAGCGGCAGCAGGGCCCATATTCAGTGACGGGTAATACAGTCATGGTGGTCTAATTCTAGTCTACAAACCAGCTATCACACACTGACTGTATGTAGCCCACACATACAGTATGGTGAGCTTGCAGTCATAAAGGCAAGGCTGAGAAGCCAGAAAGATCAGTCTCGGTCAGGTTACCCTTCCATGAAGCTGACCTCAACATCAATGTTAATGTGGACGGTGGAGTCCAGATGACAGTTGTGGAGCCTGCGTTTAGAATTACTTTGGACTCTGCTCTATCCTCCAGGGACCAAACCCATAGTCATTAACAACTGAGCAATAGTTCACCTGTCAACCCCACTCACCTCAGCTTTAAACAGTCTCTGTGTTTTCCCAAAGAGATTTCAGTTTTTCACAAAACCTGAAGTGTCCACCGCCACATTTTGAACAATAGACATTTAATTTGAGCCATTTTTCATTTTCATTATCTCATATTTCAAACCTGTGTGAAGTCTCTGCCTGAAAAAAATATACATAGAAAGGAGACCTCATAATAATGTCGAGGATTTTATTTATTTAATTCACCATTAATCATGCTGAACTAAATAAGAAGACGCTAAAGCAATTCATCATAACGCGACAAAGAATAGGAACGTAATTTCAAATGTTTATTGTGCTGAACATTTGCACTATTCTCGTAATTGTAATTAGGTTTTTGGTGACATGCAAGTTGAAAAGACGGTATGTGTTGGAAAGAGTGCTGTGTAAGAGGACCAGCTGGATGAGTCTCTTAATGACCTCAAAGTAACCCATTTAAAACTCGCGGCTGGTTTATTACAAGAGAGAAAAGTTGTTTTCTTCAGTTTGTGTCATAAAAAAGATGGAGTGACATAGAGTACATAGAAAATGTGAAACATCCGCATTTTGGAAAATAAAAAAACTGAATAATTTCTGAAAAGCTATCGTGTTAGTTGCTCCATATCACATACAGGGAGAGTAAAGAAGGTTGTTGAGTGCACAGTTCAAAACTCAGGAACCAGCTAGAGAAAAGGGTGATCGAGGTGGAATGACCTCACTCTTCCTAATGTTTTCTCTTGTTGTGTCTCTGTTGTCTACCTACCGCATTTGATCTCATTCTCATTGTTCTCTTCTTCTGTGTGGAACAACACCCCATGTGCTCAGTTATGTCCTGAGGAAAAGGAAAATCAAGAGAGAGAGACAGAGTCAGAAAGAGAGAGAGAGAGAGAGAGAGAGAGAGAGAGAGAGAGAGAGAGAGAGAGAGAGAGAGAGAGAGAGAGAGAGAGAGAGAGAGAGAGAGAGAGAGAGAGAGAGAGAGAGAGAGAGAGAGAGAGAGAGAGAGAGTCCAGCACTGCATGGTGTGTCACTGCCCAGGTCTTAATCAGTGAGCCTACCTATTACAGTCACAGTGAAAAATGGACTTGCTTGGCTTTCCAGTGATTGAAAATGGCCATTCAAGGACCCTGGGGTCATATAGGTCTCTTCACTTCCTCTCTGATGTGATGGACAGGTGACAGGCCAACCCTCCTCAGCATGGGAAGTAAGCAAGCTGAACAAAATGAAGTTCTTTGTATATATACTGTATATATGATCTTACTGTAAGTAAGGAATCTCTTTTATTGATAGAACTGACTGTTGTACACATAAATGTTTTTATAACAAGAGTTTGAATCACAATACTACAGTTGCACCCTCATATCAGAAATACATTTATTCAAGCTCTAAGCCTTCCTCCTTTGGTTTTTGTTGTTTTTTATATCCCTGTCTCTTTAATTAGTGGTAGGCTCTAATTGGCAGAAAGTAGACAGAGGAACCACGCCCCTCGCCAATCTCTCTCTCTAAGAAATCCTCCAGTTCCTGACCATGATCAACTCAAGTCACCCTATAAATCTTCCTTCTGTGCTTGTCTATTTTGTGCATGGCCTCTGCTGCTTATCTCTTTTTGAGAGAAAAAGCCATTTGTTTTGTCTCAAGCAATTTGTTTTTTTATATTAGAGTGTGATTGTGGTGCTGTGAGGCGCTGTCTGGCAGTAGATAAGCGTGGCAGTGGGTACTTCCATAACACCAGCTGACGTCAGGGAGTACATGCTGACCAACCTAACAAACCTGTCTCATAGTCCACTGTAGTTTATTGTGTACATAGAGCAATCACACTGTCAAATGAAATGAATGCATCATACTCTTGTAAACCCAGAGGATATCATTAAAACAACTGAACTGGCTTTCAGTTTACAAAGTGTCCTTCGCATGCTTCAAGGATCTGCTCCTGAAGGATGTCAACTTTTCTATTGTTCACACTGCCGCAAATGTAGATGGCTGCCCTGATAATGATTTCCTTCTGCTCAATAAAAAAGTACTTTCTTTTTCTTTTTAGTCTTGCACATCACACATAACTCTGTGTCAGTCAATATAACACCAATCAAAACTGTTAACATCAAAAGATTCACAGTAAGTTGTTCTTGACAGTGATTTATTCAACTTTTTACAGTTGTATGGATTTTATCAAACGTTGGAGGTTTCAGTAATGTTAATATCTGCGAGTGAGAAAATTCCCTGCCGTTAATGATATGGCAGTTACATCCATGGCTTGAAGGAATGAGCTGAATAAAGATGAGCAATCAAAATCATTCAGCATGATCTTAAAACCGGATATCTTTGAAATCAAATATTTTTGCCAAAACTCAAGACTAACTCAATATGAACTGGTCTTAGCAAAGGCCTTATCCGTCTAAAGCTGCATTTGAGCAGCTTTAGTTGTCATGTCAACATGCAGGTTTCTCCCATGAGATGCCTCTCTGCAGACACACGCTAGGGGAAGTGATTCAGGTAGTCATAGCCAGCTACCTCACACAACAGTTCATGATTCATCACATCCCAGTGTGGAACCTGCAGTTGACCCTCACAAAAATGATTTCTTTTATGAAGCAGTCTTATCTCCTCTTCATAGGTGACCTGTGCAAACCCACACAACCCATACAAACCCTCCCCATCGGGCTCCATGCTGTGTCTCAAGTACAGTGGACTAGCATGCATCATGTGACCTTTAGATTGTTGTCATTGGTTTGGCACCTAGAGGATGCACTTATAGCACAACAACAATATGTTGTGAGCTGTTGTGATGTTGTGAGCTGAAATATCATATCCCCCTAACTCTTATATGTATCCAGTCCCTAGAGGCAAATCTACATGTGACAAGTTGAAAGGGCAGCTTAAAAATAGAGTATGCATGTCTGATATCAACCAATGGAATATATGCTGAATGTCATGAGGTTGCACAACTAACCCTTTTGAATTGTACACATTTGCCCTTTGACATAAACTTGGAGCCATTCAAGTGTGTGATCTGTTGACCTTTTAGATCAGGGAACAGAAGACCCCACCCTCCAATAGAACCCCACCCATATAGAGCAAAGCACAGATCAATGTCTATTCCTGTCTCATGATGTCTATCACGAGACACCAACTAGATAAGTTCTGGTTGTATTGTTTCACTTACTGCACGCTGTTCTTGAATATAATTAAATGTTGTCGACGGTAGATCAAATGAACATTGCCGCTTTGGATTCTTTTCTATTATAATTATTGAAAAAACATTGAACGTTTTCAAGGATGAATGACATTAGCCATGGATTATGAAAAACTGCAACACACTATAAAATGACCAGAGGTACTTTGAGATGCTAGGAATTTAGATAGGGCAGGGATTTGCACAATAAGCCCAAATTCTTTCATTCGTGTTGCATTAATAACATTTCTCCTTCTAATGAAAAAGAGGAAATGTTTTTGGTCTGCAGAAATGTACTATTTATTTCAAAAGTTTCTTCCTCCAGCAATGATAGCTGATTAGAATACCATTTTTATCATGTCTGGGATGGTGTTTGTTTTCCGACCCTGTTCGCTCCCATCCTCTTATCAGCATATTCAGAGACTCGCATCCAAAACATCGCCCGGAGTGAGATGACACCCTAGCTTAGACCTCGGGAGAAAGAAGACGGGAGGAGACAGGTGTGTTACCCAGAATTCAGCCTGTGAGTGCAGCATGACAAGCTTGATGTCAAAGCTAAATACCCTTTCAGGTGCATTGGTTTGTTGTCTTAGCCTGCGAGCTGATTTAACATCTGCCCAAGGCTGGAGGGTACGTAGCCTGTGCCAGACAGGTGTGCTGTGCAGGGAGCGTTTGCCAGGTTGTGTCAGGTGTGGAGCTGCAGCTGGACAGGGGCACACCGCAGGGCCTGTGAGAGTCCAAGCCCCACCCCAAGATTCACATCTCTCGAGGCCGAAGGCTTAGTGGAACGTCAACAACTTTTTCTTAACCTCTTGGTTGACTTCATCACAAAACTTTTGTTTTCAACAAAAACCCTGGCCACTCTCTTGTATTTACATTTACATTTATTCATTTAGCAGACGCTTTTATCCAAAGCGACTTCCAAGAGAGAGCTTTACAAAGTGCATAGGTCACTGATCATAACAACAAGATAGCCAAAAAACATCGCGAGTAGCCAAAACATGAAGCACACATTGTGAACAACCAAAGTAAGTGCCAAAGGGAAGAACCATAAGAGCATGTAGTTAATTAGTATTTGATTGGGTAAAACTTTAAACCTTGTTTATCAGACCTATTAGTGTGAATGTATATTTGAACTCAGATGGTGAAGATGTGGCTAATCGAATCCGAATGATTATTGCTTAGCATCGCAAACTTTTCTGTAGTCTAAGCAACTGCAAACTCACAAACGGAGAACACTGCAACAGCAGCACAAACCGAATTAATCAGAGAATGAGGGGGTATGGCCAATGGAGTGGAATAGGAGGGGAGGGTCCCCCTGTTCTGAGTTTAATCAATCACCCCAACAGAAATCACGGATTGGAGGAGTGGATGGGGGAGGCGGAGGGGGAAGGGTTGTGGATGCTGGTTGTTTGCAGGGGGGAAAGGAATCCCATCCTCCCCTTAGTGAGAGCTGTTTGAGCCAGACTCATTTTTCTCCTCCCTGGGTATGGCATATCCATTCATTAGGCAGAGGGGGGGGGGGGGGGGGGGGGGAGTAGAGGTTCTGCGGTTGTGGTTGAGATGCTTCATTACTCTCTGAAGGCTAGCAGGATTGTACCATGCTGTGGAATATTTAATCTCTCACTCGACTTCCTGCTTCCCTCCCTCCATCCCTCCAGTCCTCACTGCCCCCTTTCTTCATTCTTCTCCCTCTCAGGTCATTCAGGGAATGATGTGTGCTCAACATGTTTGAGTTGCTGCTCATTATTGCTGTATCATCATAACTCACCTCACTCTGGACAGCAGGGCCAGGCAGACCGAGACAGAGGGAATGGAGATGAGGCGATCATGTATGGAGAAAGATAGGGGAAGTGCTGTGGGTCTTTCACTCTACAGTCTCTAATGGAAAGAGGGAACCTGTCATGCCTTATTGCTTTAAGGTATCTCCCATGCAAAGTCATTTACAGTGAAAGACAAATGTGTCAACAGTGAAATCCCTTGACTTTTCAGTTGATTATGTTTTGTTCCTAGTTGGACTTGGTAACATAACACCCCAGAGGTATCTGATGGAATCACTCAGTATTGATCAGATGAACAAGGCTACCTCATTACTGGCATTTTTTGTGGCTTAAGGTCTACCACTTCTACTACCTCCAGAGTATTAGGTCCATTAACATGGCTAAAATGTGTCAGTTCAGATGCACCTCATCTCATTTAATTACCGTCATTTCCCTCGCATTTGGTCACATCATCAGTTTTGCGAAGGTAATGGCTTTTAGCTCCATAATTATTACACTTTCTTGCTTCGTCGTCCCACCAGACTCAAATATTTTCCATATTTGGCACTTAGGTTCTGTTGTTCCAAAAATTACTCTGCAATCACTGCTATTTTTTTTGATTACCCCCCTTACCTTAAACTTTGAGAGCACCTTTAGCTGTGGTTTGAAAAGCTAATTAAGGCTGAAATCAATTTTTTGAAAACCGAGACCCACTGTGTTTACTTCAACAGCAGTCAATGTAGCAAACAGCAGACATTCCTATGTTCCCTCATGATATGTGATCAATCTTCAGTTATTTTTTTACATTATGTTTTGATTAAACTCCTGATAAATCATGTTCTCCGATAAAAATCTGCCCTGTTTAAAACGTATAACTTACACAATTCCCAAAAGTCTGCCCTGTTTAAAACTTATAACTTACACCATTCCCATATTTCCTGTTCTTTCTTACACACACCCCCCCCCCCCCCACACACACACACACACACACACACACACACACACACAAACAGAATCATCTGATGTGCCAAGCCAGATCCACTTCATTTTATGATAGGCTTTTTATCTTAAATTATTAAGTAATTTCTGGGAATTTTATAGTCCCACAAAAGCTGTGTTATGATTTATCTTTACACTGTAGACCTCGGTGATAAATGTTCTTGAGAGCAAAAATACTATTTGTGTAATTGGATCATTCTCCGCCTTGCTCCCCATAACTCCTCCATCTATTCCAGCTAGAATGATGTGCACTTGTGGCAGGTAATGTTTTTCATTATATGCCAGGCCAGTTTTATATATAGAAAATGGGTGGGAAGGGACCAGGCCTAGCCTGGAGCCATTTGCTTGGCTAGTCCCTGTAGGTGCATCCAATATTGATTGCCAGGGAGTAGTGAGCTCCATCCGAGCTCCATCCCCGTAGAGCAGCAGTGTGTGCAAGGCCAGAGAGATGCTGGTGGTTTTCTCACTGGTTAAATTTAGCTGGAAAGTAACAGCAGTGATGACAGTCTCCTGGTGGAGGTGCCATACGTTCACGGCGAGCTTCACAGTCCAGGCAGCTTTACCCTCACCGTTGAATACAAACACAAACACCTTTTTTTCCAGTCTCCCGAGTGGAAAAACACATGTCAAAACACAACCGGTGGGACGTCTCACTGTGCTATCATGCATCAAGTATTTATTAATTTCCCAAAGAAAACTTTTCTTCCTCCTTTCTTTCTTTACTGAAAATTAGCAACAGGTAGCATTATAAAATCAAATCAAAGAAATTAAATTACAGTGAAAAGAAAAGTTGTATCTTTTATTCAAGCAGTTGTCTTATACAGTATAAATGGTACACAGCATGGCATATCTTGAGATGTGCTTCTTTGAATGTGCAGTTTGACCATGTTAAAAAATATAATGGTCAAACTTGTCTCCAGATGTGGTCCTTTATTACATATAACATTAATGCTCCAGTATGAATTACTTCAAGAGGTTCCAATTGGGTGGAATGAAGTTGAAAAACGAACACATTTTACTGGAATTCAATCATGGAGTGATGAATACTGCTTTGTAAGAATCTTCTGCATATTTACATCAAAACTGCTGGTTTGCATTCCAGAGGTTAAAGTATGTCTTCATCCGCCTTTCCCTTTTAACTCTGATGGATCTGCTAAGCCACTTTTTTGCCCACCGCAATGAAGTCAGTGAATTAATGAAAGGCGCTGCGTTCCTGAGCCAGTCGTTTGGCACCAGCAATCTCATCGCACAGCAAGTGATTTTTCTTATCAACATTTTCAAGTGAAAACGATGTGAATTATTCTCTTTCATATGTGCTTAATCAAGAGTGGGAAGAAGCAAATGAAACAGACTCGTTAGGACGGTATGACTTGTCAACAAATGCCAGGGTGGTTGATGGGGTGGAGGGGTGGGGGGTGAGGCATGAATGGAGCAAATTGGCATGCTTGATGCGAGTTTCACTGTCTTAAATACAAAAGGCAAATTATATATATATTGTTTTTAAAGGAGTCCATTTTCCCAACCTGGATTTTTATTTTATTTTGTCAACCCAGACTCAAACAAAACTTTCAGTCCTGTCAGAGGCCCAACTATGTATTTAATGACATATTTCAGGTAGTCAAATGCTCCTGAGAAACTGAGACTGTGCATGAAAGTCACTTAAAGTAAGAAAATAAAAGTATTCAGTCAGCATGAATAAAATACCCTACCCCTCCAATAACCCTCTCTCCACTTCATTCCTCCTTTCTCATAGCTCAGCAAAATGTGTCATTAAGAAAAGCAGAACAGTAAAGTTGCAAACCTGTTCGATGTGGTGTTTACGGTGGGCAATTTCCATCGTTCACAGTCAGCATGGAGGACATGTGAACCATCCTCGTCATCATCAGCTCACCTGGGGCAGGCGGCTGGCTACAGCCCACACATGTAATTACAATTATGCAAATCAAGCGCACCATTAAGCCTGGAACAAATACACATCCAGGGATGGAGGCAAAAACAGTCGCAGCACACACACACACATCCACACACACACATACACATACAGTATACAAGAATACACGCATGCATATTAGAGTAACGCAAGACCACATACACACATATATGAACACAACCTCACCCACTCACAAAAAGACACACATACTCTAAACACACACCATATCATCTTATTTCAACTGATGATGGGTAAATGCTCATTTTTCTTGGTAAAGCTATAAACGGTAACCTGTATCTAGCACAAAAGGATGTAAGTAGTCAAATTGTGGCTCCTTAGGAGGGATACTTTTAGAGTGCACATAATCTTCTGTCCCTCGTTCCTGGCCAGAGGTTTCTAGATGAGCCTAGGTGTGCCTGAGCAGTGGCAAGCAGGAGACAGGAGGACAGGAGACTAGAGTCAAGGCCACGGTTTTGCCACCTAAGGCAATTAAAGCCTGTTCCTTCTAAGTGCAGGGGAAAAAAGTCACAAAGATACTTCAGGAAAAAGGGAAGAGAAACCAAATCGTTAAATATATGATATAATAAATTCTGCAACAAATGACCACATGTGACAGCTTGTGGAACAAGACTGAGCTACAGTACGGTGGCTCACCTCTTATAGCACATCCTATTCTGTACCTGAATCCTAAATCCTCCATCATACTTCCTCAACCGGACTTCCTCCTCGCCTTTCCCACTAATGACGCCATTAATAAGTCTACACCATACAGCGTGAACCACCAGTAGAATGCAGGCCGAGACATTACCACCAGCCTCCCAGAGCAACCAAGCGAGTGCTAATGAGCCCATCTTCCATTAATTTAATTTTGCGTGGCCCATACACAGGGCTCTCCCTCCGTCTCCAGCACACCTCCCATACACGGCTCCAGCTGCAAGGTGATTAACCCGAGGACAAGCCCGCAGTGTGGCAGAGCTGAATGCCAACACAGGCATGGGCTGTTACTGTGGAGGTCTGCTCCCTTCCAACCTTCACACACACACACATCTACATACTCATATTCACACACACATACGTACTCACATACACACACATACATACAACACTCTCACACACTCACACAAGTGCCCTTCAACTGTAACACACACACACACTATAAGATATGCACGGGTACGCACACATGTTAAAAGCATGCAGTGTGTACACGCAAACATATATGGTCTCCTAAACATACAGTAGTAAACAAACATTCCCCCTGTACTCACACACTAACTCACTTACACTCACACCTGGAAATCACTAATGAACAGCAGTGGGAACGTTTTTACAATTCACAATCAGATTGATACTCAAATTTTTGAATTGTGTTATTTATTTGCCTGCCCTTCTAAATAAATGTCCAACATCTAGTTTTTAGGGCTTGCGTGCTCTCTACTCTCTTGGTTATACACGCATGCACTGCAGTGTAAGATGAATTGAATATGAGTCAGCAGAAACGAATGACAATGCAAAGGATAACAATGGAAATGTGTCTAGTCTTGCACTGTCTCTGATGGGTTTAGTTTTCCTCAGTAGCAGACGCTTCTGAGGGGAAGCTCTGGAGCTGTTCTGAGGGGAAGCTCTGGGGCTGTTCTGAGGGGAAGCTCTGGGGCTGTTCTGAGGGGAAGCTCTGGGGCTGTTCTGAGGGGAAGCTCTGGGGCTGTTCTGAGGGCAGGGAAGCTCTGGGGCTGTTCTGAGGGGAAGCTCTGGGGCTGTTCTGAGGGGAAGCTCTGGGGCTGTTCTGAGGGGAAGCTCTGGGGCTGTTCTGAGGGCAGGGAAGCTCTGGGGCTGTTCTGAGGGAAGGGAAGTTCCGGGGCTGTTCTGAGGGGAAGCTCCGGGGCTGTTCTGAGGGGAAGCTCTGGGGCTGTTCTGAGGGGAAGCTCTGGGGCTGTTCTGAGGGGAAGCTCTGGGGCTGTTCTGAGGGGAAGCTCTGGGGCTGTTCTGAGGGGAAGCTCTGGGGCTGTTCTGAGGGGAAGCTCTGGGGCTGTTCTGGGGGGAAGCTCTGGGGATGTTCTGAGGGGAAGCTCTGGGGCTGTTCTGAGGGGAAGCTCTGGGGCTGTTCTGAGGGGAAGCTCTGGGGCTGTTCTGAGGGGAAGCTCTGGGGCTATTCTTTGTCGTCTTCAGGGTGCCCCTCTGTGGGTTTTAGAAGTCAAAGTGATTTTCTGTATTGTAGAGCCCTCTACTTTATGTTAGCTTTCTGAAGCCGGAGTTCAGCTCCCGTCTCTTGTCATTGCTGTAACGGAGAAAAACCATCAAACTCTTGAGTGAGGTATGTAAACTCAATAGTGCCTTTCAACTGATGAATTGCTGCTACACTACGTGTTGCATGTATACAAAAAATGTGTTTGATCAATACTATTTCCCCACAAAAGTGACTATAGGTGTTCTACACAGGATGTTCGACTGAGCAGTACTGTTGGTGTCATGCCTACAATTCCCTTTCCTAGAGCTGAATCCTCTGTTAGAGGTGTAGGGTAGATGAAGAAGCTAATGGTTAGAGGTCAGTTCCATGGTTAACTGGCCTGTCGCTTGTGACTAGGTAGACAGTGTTCCCTGATGACAGGAGGCATCAGACGAGATGCATCGATGAAGATAAATACATAGATAGATAGATAGATAGACAGATAGACAGATAGATAGATAAATAGATAGACAGATAGATGCAGAAAAAAAACTAGACAAAAGAGAGAGAAAAAGAGCGAGACAGAGAGAAAGACAGAGAGAAAGAGAATGTGGGATTCCCATGAATATCCGGAGCTTGCGGCTCCCATCGCTCACTTGTCCGTAAGAGAATGAAAGCGGGCCTACTGATTTGCGCCTAATAAAGTTGTCACATCCTATCAGCAGCCACATCGACAATGTGCAGCACAAGCCCCCAATCAGAGCCAGCCAGGGGTGATGAGGGGGCAGTCACTGGTGGACAGCACCTCAGAGTGATGGATGATGGGGCTGAGGACAGCATGATGGGCAGATGATGTCGGGTGATAGAGGTTGACATTGTCCAGACAGCATTGTTGACACTCCATGTACAGTGCCTGTGGTCTTAGCAGCAAGAAATGATCTGCACATACACAAAATGGTGGACGATGGGGTTAATGATGCAGCTAACTAATGGTGCTGGTATTGCTTTTTTTGTCTGGTGTTCTGGTCACGGTGCTCTATAATAAGTTGTGTGGGTTTCAGTAGATAAACCACTAGGGAGGTGTGAGTTTCTAAAGATGATGGCCACCTTTCACTGGCTCTAATTATAAGAGAGCAGTCCTTTCTTTGAGCCTCTCCACTTTTTTTAATCTGTATCCAAGTTCCCTCTTTTAATGAGGGATGGGGAAAGTATGAATGCAGGTTAATGTGCACAGTGGCTGCTTGGAGCTAGGGTTCTATTCGGTGTTCTGCTTCTTTTCTTCCACCCACACTCTCATATAGAGTGGCAATGGCCGGGGCCTGGCCCCTAGAGGGAGTCATAAGCAATAGTAGCAGCCGCCCACACTGCTAATGCTCTTCTTTTATGAGGAAGGTCCTGTAGGATCTCCAACAGTTGCTCGCTTTCTCTTTCTGTTCCGTTACACTGTCTGGCTCCATGAGTCACTGCAGCCTCCTCTCTCCTTTTATTAGATTGTGTTTAATAGGTAACATAGTAGGAACACATGAGGTAAAGACACTAATACGTAATGAAGAACTAATACGGTATATCGTAGCCAAAGAAATAATAGAGCTGTTATTGGTTTTGAAAACACAGTAACAATTGGTTAAACTTTCTTCAGACTGGGTTTTACTACACTTTATTCCAATGTCCAAAAATTATACCTGTGTCTTTTTTTACACTGTTATTATTTTATTATCAAACACTACAGTAAAGCATGGGAGACAAGAACAAGACCAGGAAATGATATGTATTTGATTAAAATGGTGACAGTTTGATGACTTTATTGACCAACCCTCCTGCTGTTCAGGTGCACGC
This sequence comes from Osmerus mordax, assembly GCF_038355195.1. Lineage (NCBI taxonomy): Eukaryota > Metazoa > Chordata > Actinopteri > Osmeriformes > Osmeridae > Osmerus > Osmerus mordax. Next base: position 5,759,285 of record NC_090066.1, on the reverse strand, counting down.
CTAGTCTTGCTCGCCTATTCCCCATTGTTATTACATTTTCAATCTCCATTTTTATTCATATTCCAAAAATAACATTGAAAAATAAACTATATAGTTCTGCCTGATTCTCTAGTGCACTCTTATCAAAACTTTCCAAATTATAAATTGAGAAACCAGATGCTACTCGCCTCTAACATAATATATTTCAAACTCAACTTCGAAAACGAAATTTGGTTCACAAGCAATCTTTAAGTATAGCTGATTTGCAATGTTGAGAGTTTGACAGACGAAATAAATCATGGTAAAACTGATTATCCTTGAGTCACCGCATTTGTATTTCTGTATGTACATAAAGGAAGATTATTATGGAGGAGAGTACATATAGTATATTATAAGAAATTAAACAAATGATCAACTGATACTTATGTATTATAAAAAGTATACTGTCTACACATAAGACAATTCAATGTAATACCATAGTAGGTCAAACTGAAAGTAATACAGAATCTAATGCCATCAAAACTGCAGTCATGTCACCGATTTTTGTCTCCATTAGTGTATGCCAAGATATTGCAGACATTGTAGAGTCAGGGTCCCTTGTGTAATATATTTGCATGCAATAGTCACATTTAGCCACACTAATCATTGGTCTGTTAGCAACGACGCTGACATGCATGTCTGTACATGACTGAAAACGACAAACTCACAGTATCACAGAGCAGTGAGGGCGGGAGGACAGGATCTTCCTGAAGTGAGGATTGAGAGCTTGAGGCCTGTTGTGAAGACGGAGAGAAGAAGATTCAGCGGAAAAGCTGCATGCATTGGATGAGAAGAATAGGTTATAGAAAATATGTGTTCAAGTAATCAATGAGAATTTGATTCCATAGTGTTTAAAGGTGCCTCCCCATATTCTCATACAGAGAGAAATGTACCCATAACTTGTTTTCAACTGCTGTAGGAGCTTTGGAAGAATCTTCTATTTCTCTTCACACATCAACAAGCAGATATACTTCAAAACTGTCCATTTCACACATTTCATCATTAAATAAATAATCACATATAATTATCTCTAGTGTACAAAAAGATGGCCTTGTCAGGGCGAGGAAACATTGCTCAGAGACAGAATCTTTCTGTCAAATTATGTTAAAAAGGTTATGTCTAATTTACTGTCTATGAGGATCTGATTTTTCTTTCTTTGCTATGTGATATAAAGAATACTAAGAACCTGGTTTAACAAGATTAAACTGAATACGCTGCAGATATGTTTTGAGATAAAAAGGATAATAACACATATTAGTTCCAAACTACTTTGGCTGCAAGTTAAATATAGGTTCCTAGTTTGTCTGCCTTTGCATTGTTCTGTCCAATTGAAAAATGAAGGTGCCTTGCTATCACACCAGTAGGGAAAACATATTTTTTATTTATTTAAGTCCTCTAACTTATAATAGAATATGAAGGTGACAGGCCAAAAAGCATGTTCTACTATCTTTGCTGAACTGTAACTGAGCTGCAGAAGTACTAGAATTTGTCATTGGTATTACTTGTCAATCTAATGTACATTTGTTTTTGCATGTATGTACAGTAAACACTTCATCAGCATTGACAGTTCCTATATGTATGAAACATGAACATATTAAGCAATAAATTCAAAGAGGTAATAGTTTGTGTTTATATCCACATGTGTAAAATGGATGATCCTACCTGTGCTCTTGAAACAGTTGATAACAATCCCATAAAAAACTGGTTTAATGATGGAGCCTCCAGTCTGACCACAATTTTTCCTCTATGCTTGTAAGAGTGTTTTCTCTATGTCTGTGTGTGTGTGTGTGAGAGAGAGAGAGAGAGAGAGAGAGAGAGAGAGAGTGTGTGCATACATTTATTAGTTGGGGAAGTGAAGGAGAAGAGGAGGGGACAGAATCCCATTACTATCATTTTACTCTCGTCATAGAGTCATATTGAATTTACTTCAAATGGCAACTTTTATCGCCCTTTTCGTCCAGGCCAGATTGGTTTTTCTGTGGGAGTGCTTATATCATGTAATAATAGTGCTAGAACCATCTTTGGCACTGACTGTATTTCTCGGGGGGGGGGGGGGGGGCGGGGGGGGGGGGGGCGGGGGGGGGCTGGTAAGTGGGCATATGCATTTTCATAGTGCATGACAGGGGTGGGTAGTGGCTGGAACAAATGTAGAAGAGCCTGCAGAGAACGTGATTGAAAACTGTAAGATGGCCTCCAACATGTTGCTGTATGCTTGATTCCACACCAGCAGTGGGTAGAAGAGAGATCCGGATGTGTTTTTATTAACTTGCAGGTTTAATAGGCCTAGAATTAATTAACGGTGCCTAAATGAAAGTCAAGAAGAAGATAATGAAAATGGAAATGACTGGATGAGGCAGGATGAGGAACTGATTGTGTGGATATGCAGGGCAATTTCCAACCAGACCGTCACCCTCAGTTGCATTGGTTGATTGAAAGAGAGACATTCTTTCAAGGAACAATGGATATGTTTTGTGTTCCCTATGCTAATGAGGCCCTCTGAAAGTTGTTTACAGTAGTGACACCAGCTGACAGCTCAGTGGCTGGAGAATGTAAATGTCTCATTTTTGGAGCAGGTTGCAATCTTGTTTAAGGATTTTATAGTGAGCTGTCTCTTTAAGGCTCCTAAAAAGGGATCCCTGTCTTGACTTTGTTGTGTCACTGTTGTGTTTTCCATTTACATCGTTATTTTATGCATAACTGACACCAAAAATGGATAATAAAAATATATAACCTCATTCTCATCATCAAAAGCATATAAATAATGTTATTGGAATTAATGTACGCAATTGTAGGCTATATGTTGCTCTTAAAAACAAATTGAACTTACGACTTACTGAACACACGATTATGATTTTATCTTTGGCAACCAAAATTTTTTTTTCTGATTTGCGGCCAGTTTTACATAAAGATCTTCGAAAGATTTGAAGGTTAGAGCTGATCTTGGATCTGTGCGTTGCGATGACACTGTTAACTTCCGGGTATTCGGCGGCATCGGAAATACTTCACTACAGAGAGAAAGGCGGATCCCTTCGACTATTGCTCTCTTTGAAACTTATTTTAACAAATTATACGTACCCTGTCTACACCTGCACGTGCCAGGTGTTTGTCCTTAGTTATTATTTGATTCTTGAAAGTTGTACGTTCATATTTTGCACTTGCCTATTAAGTCAGCCTTACGTCCCTGTCTGACTCGGAGAAGTTTTGTCTGCTGTGAATGTGATAGCTAGACTGCTACAGTAGTAACGTTACGTTAGCATAACTTGACAGCTGCCTTTTTTAAACAACAGGGAACTCACACTGTTGCAGCGATCTGTTGTGCGGCACAAGAAAATGGGTGATAAAGAATTGATGTGGGCCTTGAAAAATGGAGACCTGGACGAGGTGAAAACCCTTCTCGTGAAGGTAAGTTTTAATTAATTTGCAGTGGGGTGGATTATGTTCCACTAACAGTCTAGTGTTAGCGGCGTATGGCCTTGACCATGAACTACTGCTAGCACTGGCCCTACTGTAATGCCGTTAGCTGCCGTTAATTGCTAACTAGCTAGGTAGGTAGCTAGTCCTTGGCTGATCAGCGATTTTACGAAGTTAGAATAGCGAGCGCCAAATCGATGTGTCTTGGTAGCCAGCTAGCTAGCTAGCTTGCCAATGGGCTACTGTGGAGCTGCTAAATGCTGTAGCTCTAGCTGTATTGTGCAACAGCTTGTTGAACTCCTGATTGACAAGCATCACGCTAGCTAGCCAGTCAGTTAACTACAGCACCAAACGGAATAGTGCTAGCTAGTCTAGATAACTACGCGAAGTATAATGTAACAAACGAATGTAATTCTGACTGCATAGATGTTTACACGCTTAGCAACTAGGCTATTGCGTCCACAAACGACAGTATTGTATGCTCCTAAGCTAGTTAACGCCGGTACGTAACAACTAGCATAGCGGCCAGGCAGGGACCCAAAAAGACCTGAGGAGGGCTTAGCTACTGGACTTGCAGCTAAGGGTGGGTGGGGCAGCCTCGAGCTTTGTCTTCAGCTAGCCATCTTTTGCAACACGTCTCTTACACAGTTCAAAGATTCACCGTACGGTGTATTAAAAGATATACTCACATGCTACCCTGCAACCATTTTAGGAAGTGTTCAGCGATTGCTTTCTTTCTCAAGTAGATATATTTTCAAATATTTAGTTGCATTGACTGGGAATCTATGATGGATATTAAAGCAGTCCACGCTGCAATAATCCAGATTCAAGAAATAAGTCACAGTTACATGGCTCGGTTTGGAGGCAGAGGACAATACGTATTGAAAATACTGGTTTTGAGGTTAAGGTAGCCTCCTTAAATACCTTTTAAATGGAGCCTCTACACCTTAAAGTAGGTATGTGGCCCAACCACCATTTATTTCAGTTCCAATTTCACATTAGCAAGCTAGGCTAAGCATTCCGTTTTGGGATGGTGACCTGTGTTTAGTACCCAACATCCATTAATAAACTAGATTGAATAGGCCTATCCTTAAGTTTGTTTTGTACAATAAATTGGGAATACCCTTCCCTTTATTCGTTATCTGTCTTGCCAACTGGATTTCATCTGATTTAATATCTGTTCGGTGACATCCGCCTTGTGAAATACCCTAATTGTGTTATAGAGACCAGCAAAATGTCACGCAAGATCAGTAGCAATCTTGCAGTCTGCATCTCTATTGATCTTGACCCTCTGATTTTAATTCCTATTTGATGGAAGGGGGAAGCTTGGTTCAGTTGTAACCATGCAATTTCTGGGATGGATTTCACATATACAGTTGCTCAAATGATTGCTCATTTGGAGGCTTTCCAACACAGCTCACAGACATTTCAAATATCTCTATGCAGATTTTTAACTAATCATATGGCCTAGCCCTTACTCATTAGCAGTAATGAAACCATTTCAATTAGCCCTCATAATCCATTCACGTGGGTCTCATAAGGGCTCCTGGAGGTAACATTTAAAACTGTTAGAAAGGGAGATGAGATTTCCATCGTCTCTAATGGATTCAGCAGGATTGAGTCGGGGAATTAACAAATGGAATCACATCTCTGTGTGTTGTCCTTGACCTTCTGGGGAGGTGGAGGTGGGGATGGAGGGTGTGCTTACTAGGGCCAGTCCTTGGGGCTCTGTTGTAGGTGATAGGGTTTTGGGTGGCCAGGTGGTTGATAATGCACTAGTGATGGGGTTGGCCTAGCTTCCATACAGGTGACTGTCAGGGAAGTAACAGTTTCCTCACAAATTGGACTTGTGAGAATTAAGTGAAGTTATTGGCAAAAAAACATACCAGGATCTCAAGAAGAATGTCTAGTGCCTTTTTTAATCAGAGATTCCTCTAGGCTGTGTTCCAGGTGTGGCAAAGCAAGACATGTACTGTGGCGAAGTGTTCTGTTGCATCTCTGTGGCTGTGAGATCGGACCCGGCCATGAGTACGTCACAGTCAAGTCTAGCCTCGTGGCGGTAGCTCTCCCAAGCCTGTGTGTAACCCTTTCTAAACTGTGAGGATTATCCGTTCTTCTGGGGGCTCGCTGCTGCCTTTATCAGATCTTGCAGCTGTTTGTGGGAATCAGTGGAGAAGAGAACCATGCTGTCTCTTAACAGCTACAGATCGAGATCAAGTCAACTTCAGAGCGTTGTGTGGCTCCCCTGAACGCACGCACACAATATTGTGTCAAAACGCTGTATCAGGAAACACACCAGGTGAAAGGAAGTTGTGATGACATCCATGTTGACCTCCCGGTGTGTGTGTGTGTGTGTGTGTGTTTCTCTTCATCTTTCTCATTGCCTCCCTCCCCTCCCTCCTCTAGGCGGAGGATGTTAACCGAACCCTGGAAGGAGGCAGAAAGCCACTGCACTACGCCGCTGACTGTGGCCAGGCTGAGATGCTTGAGTTTCTGCTCTCCAAGGGAGCTGACGTCAACGTAAGTCACATGACTAATAAGGGGGGGGTAATCCAAAGTGTTGACCATTTCCTTTCTGTGTATGGGTGCACTGCAACAAGGAGTAGACCAATGTGTCGTGTTCTTTCACATCCCCACCACAGTCCAACTCGTTAGACCACATATTCTGTTAGTGTTGGGCCTACGATCCTCACCAGAGGAGTGGGGGACGTGTCTTAACAAAAGAGACACCATTTAGATGTAGGCTGGCTGAACTAGTGTAGGTTTGGAGGAACTTTATGTTGAACGTTGGCAGTTATGTGTCAACATTTGCTGAAGTAATCTTTCAGTGTAGCTGTTGGTTTCTCTCATCTTGCCCTATGAATGGCTCTTGGCAATCCGATTTAAACACATTTATATTAACCTTTTTGTCCTGAAACCAGTCGGAACACGTTGAGCTCTCCTGCTGTTATGCAGAGCTACGTTGGGGGAACTCTCCCAGCAGAGCACTGTTTGTCCTCACAGCCTCTCCTGTATCTGCCCCCATCATCAACCCTCCTTTCACTCTTTCCAACATCCAGCCGTCTGGTTGTGGGGATAAAAGAAGTAAAGTAACGGGTTAGCCGCCACCGCCCCCCCCCCCTCCCCCTCCCCCCCTTCCTCTTTTATGGCAAAACATTTTTCTTGAGAAAGCGCCGCTCTTTTCGTTCCTGTCCGATAAGACTCAGGTTCCCCAAATGGAGAGTCAGAGATGAATCCAGTGGCAGAGTGGCCTCCTCTCCCTATAATTCATTGATGTGATAAGCAGAAGGAGAGGGAGGGAAGTAAAAGCGTTCCCTCCCAGGAGTTATTTCCTCAGATAATGAGAGTGATGTGCCCTTGTGCAGGAGGCAAGAGCAGCAATGATCCACTGATGTATGTAGCCTGTCCATGCAGACCTGTTATCTCTCTCTCTCTGCTCTTCTCCACCCCATCTCTCTCTACCTCTCTCTCCCCCCACAGGCTGCAGACAAACACGGCATCACTCCCCTGCTTTCTGCCACTTATGAGGGCCACCTCGCCTGCGTCAAGCTCCTGCTAGAAAAGGTACCATCGGTCTCGTACATGCGCGCCTAACACACACACACACACACACTGTGCCTGTCACTGCATCACAAGCTGTGTGTGAGCAGTGACTGCTGATGAGGTAACTTGTGTCACAAAGGGCCACAAAAGAGGGCCCCAGTGGTGCCTGGCCCTCGCCTCTGTTCGGTGGAGGCTGCTGGAATGTTCCCAGACACCGCGCAGCACTCCTGTTGTTTATTTGTTTTTCAAGCCGTCTCGCTTTTGTGCTATCCCAACACTCACACCCTCGCTCTCAAACTCTTTCTCTCCTCCTTCACGCTGGTTGTCCCTTCCCGCTCATTCACTCAGGCTAGGGTAGTCTGTACAGTCATACCACCTGTCATTCACAATGCACATGCTGTAGAGAATGACGGCACTGACATACTGGTATTATTTTCTTTCATAGACTACTAGTCAACAGTACTGAGTGGGAGAAACTATGAGGTGAAGGGTCCCTTTGTTTTGTCTGACTTCTCAGGAAGCTGTGATTTGTGTACTGTGATGGATGCCTAGATTTATGCCTTCCTGGCTGAATGAGCTGCATAGCTTTTCATAGATGAGACATGTCAAGGTCTGACCTACATCCTAACTTATATAACTACGGGCCTAGTCCCTGTTCTGCAGAGGCCTAGTAGATGTCCTTGGCTCAGAGAGATGGGGGTAACTGTGTGGCAGGCCACATAAAAATGACTGATGTCCCTCATTCCCTCACAGCAGACCAGAGGGGTCTGGCTACTTCTCCAAACGAGATCAAACTACTGTGAAATGAATATCCCCTTCCGTCTGACTGTCACACTACAACACGTCCACAAAAATTATCTTTCCTGTCATCACCTTGAAATAAATGTGTCTCTTATTTCCACGGTCGACAACTTGCTCTGCGATAGCCCACTTTGTCATTTCCTAAAAATTATGAACTTAGTTTGTGTCTTGGATGTGTAAGGTGTGTGTGTGTGTGTGTGTGTGAGAGAGTAACATGGGCTGGTAATATTCCCAGTGAGTGAGCAGCTGTCTCCCTCAGCTAGGCTAAATGAGACGGGGTAAATGGACGCTCACGCTCAACGGTTCGCTGGGTCTGTCTCTGACCCTGTTCCTCCTCCTCTCCGCTCCTTCAGGGAATGTGCCCCCGGTATAGATATCTTTGGCGACGACAGCGCTGCTCCACGCTGGAGCTTCTGGCCCGTGTCGGTGGTATGCAACTGAGACTGGCACTCTCTGGACAAAGTCCACAGTCACTAAACCTGCCAGATGGAAAATTCCTCGTTGCGACTCGTTCGTGAGTCCGAATCTTGACGCACACAATCTTGAGAAGTTCCCCATGCCCATCAGTCAGATGGGAAGCCACGCTCCACCTGTGGGTTTAAGGTGAGCCGGTGTCCCAACAGACTCATCAGAGCAGGGATTAGTAATGAGCAGGACCCTGAGGCGACCCACGCTGCAGCTGCGGGGATTACAGCCGCTGAGCGCAAAGGTCACGGCTCACCCCTGGGACCGGTCCATCTCCTCACTGGCACCTGCCTCTCCCACCTCCCTGACTTTCTCCGTGAAGAGCGGAGGAACTGAATACGTCAGCCCTGACCACCTCAGCCTTTTATCCTTTGGAGGAGTTTCTGCTCTGTTGGATGAAGTGTTTTTTGCTTATTCTGAGTCCGGAAGGTGCAATCACACCAGTGATGGGATATCGGTTTGAATTAATTAAGCATTCATTCTGGCATATCAAGGAGAATCCACAATCAAAAGAAGCGTAGCTGCTGGGGAGCCTCCTGGGAGACGGCCTCGGACTCCTCCCGTGGACGTGCACAGTGCTTGGTGGTAAATTATGAAAGTCCTGTTTAACCCTCATTGGGACCCTGGTGGTCATTTAGAAGGAATGTAGGAGTATGAGAAGGCAGGGGTGCTGACTGGCAACCAGAGGCCGGTCACAGAAAACAAGACCTTGATTATTATGAATAAACACAGAAGAGGCCCTCCCTACGCCCTAAGCAGGACTGGGAGCTGCTGATATCTGTCATACATCAGCAGCCCCCCCTCGTAACTGTTTGACTACCTTGCGCCTGAGAGATTGTAGCTTTACAGTGAAGAATGTGACAAGATTTCTCATTTGGATAAGGGGTGGGACCAGTTACAGGAAATGCGTGTCTTCCGCTCTAAATTTAGCATGCTGAACTGCACCATCAGCATGTGTGGTGGAGGTGATAAGTGTGAAGAAATATGAGTTTGACCTAAGTCGTGCTGTGTAGATATTAGCATTCACAAAGTATCTTGTGTCATGCCCGTACTCCTACCCCTTTTTAAAATAAATTGGTTCAGTTCATGCCTTTTCTATCTATCCTATCTATTTATTTTTTTTGGTCTGTTACCCCTAGCTTCCTGACAAACTGTGGTTTTTCAATCTAGATCGTTCAGGAAATGACCTCCCTCCTCCCTGACCCGAGGTCTTTCCCACTTATAAATTAGATTATTGTGATGGTGAATCTATCACCATCCTGACCACTTTCCCTATCCCTACCTTGAGTCATGCACTTCTACAGACTGTGCCGATATCTATCGATTCCCCCCCTCATTGGAAGTGACGTAAACATTCCTCTTTCCTTCCCTACAGCACCGGACTTGAGCCTGCAGGTCAATAGACTCCTGTAAGCATCACATTTATAACCACCCCTGAGGGGACATCCTTAGGTAATGGGTTATGTATGGGGTCCTCTCATCTTCACTCGATAATGGCATAATGATAAGTTAAACAGACACCTGGGGTGACAGGCTTAGCATTAGTTTTCTAGCATTTGACTCCATCAGCTGATTAGCTAGCACGTGTCCATCCATGAGGATGGTCTCTGTTATGTGCATGCATACCCAGCGAGTTGTCTCATTCATGAGGCTAGTCCGGCTTAGTGTTGGTGTGTGGTGTGCCAGCTAGCTCGTTATTTAAGTAGTTCGTAGAGAACGCTGCTTGGAGAATTGGGCAGTGGAGACATGGACACTTCATATGCTGAGAGAGGCAGCAATGGAAGGAGAAGGTGCAACTGGAAGTGTGCCTCTCTTTAGAGCTCCCCAGGGAGTTTTAATGGGACTCAGTCTGACGCGGTCCTGCTGGGACTGTCCAGGTATAACAAGTGTTGCTAGCGAGCGAGCTCATTATACGCTACCTGTGCCTTGCGGGTGAGACAACTTGCTAACTGTGTAGCCACGCACAAGACCCTGAGCTTCTCTCCGGCTGTTGGTATGTGCTGATGGCGCCCCTTCCAGGTACTGAGGTCAAAGGCAGCCCGCTACATCGGGGTCTTCGGATATTATCAACTACTAATGACTTCCCCAGAGCTACAGCATCCTTCCTCTTCTCAGCCTGAGGAGCTGAGAACACAAATGACCATAGACCATGTCTTCACATACCTGACTGGAATTTGGGCTTTCCTAAACCCCACCACCAAAACTTTGTGCTTTTCATTCTACTTTTATGTGAAATGGCTGCCTCAATTAGTTTAAAGTTTGAGGGCTGACTGAAATCTGGCAGTAATCCTTTCTGATGCAATTTGCACCTCCAACCTGGTCAATATTCAGCTATGCTAACGAAGGGGTTAGCCCCTAGTAATAACTGGAGAGTTCAACTTTCTGGAAACCCTTTTATCCTTAATCAGAGCTGTGTTTCTGACAGGTTAGCCATCTAGCTTGGTTTAATCCATATGCCTGGGCTTCACTCTGTTTCTCTTTTGACATGGCTCACAGAACCCAGTCAAACCCAAACTGGGTCAGTCCGTTTCCACTGTTGTCGCCATTTCTCCACACAACAATGAGAGTCTCTGCCCAGGCTCCCTAAGCCCCTCGCTAAGAGGCTAAGGCTGGCAGGCCAGACAAAGAGCCGCCTCTCTCCGGACTGTGTCTCCGTACTCCTTCTCCACTCACAACGTTGTTGTGAATGCAGCACGTCTCCCGTCTTGCCCTCCTCCCTGGCGTGTCTGCTGCATGTCTGTCCTGTTTGTAGCCCTCACGTTATCTTTGTTCTTCCTCATTCTCATTCTTTCCCAGTCTCTCCTCGTTACTCAGAGCTGTCTTGCATTCTCCGGCTGTGGACGTGTGCCTGACCCGACCGACCGACTGTCTGGCTGACCAGCCTTGATTGAGAGCTTGGCGAGGGTTAGGGGAGCATGTAGTAAACACGTACACCTGTGTGTGTGTGTGAGAAAAAGATGACCTCCGCCCTGCTTTGTTGAGGCAATGGCAGACCCTGGCCTTGGGTGGAAGGTTGGAGGCCAGAGAGGAGACGGCATGGAGGCCAGAGGGAGGAGGCACCCTGCTGCTCTTACCTTGGCGCCTCGAGAGAGGTGTCACCGAGAGGCCCGGCTACGACAACCATGCCTAACATCGATCTGTCTTCATCTTTCCTCCCTCCCTCTCTCCGCCATCCTCTGTAGGGAGCCGACAAAGAGCGGAAAGGACCGGACGGCCAGAGCGCCTTCGAAGCTGCAGAGAGTGATGCCATCAAGGCTCTCCTCAAGTGAGACGCTGGAGGAAGGGGCAGAAGAGCTGGATGGATGGATGGATGGACGAACAGACAGACGGATAGACGCGGTGTTCCCTGGACAGCCAAGAGGCATACACACCTTTTCCCGCCCTCCAGCCTGTCTTGGCACTGCTTTTGTCTGTTTGTAGGGTTCGATTTTGAGGTTTCCTTTCATTGATTTCGATTTTTATTTTGTATGTTTATTTTATTTTCTTCCTCTTTTCACCTTGTCTTTTAGTAGTAATTGAATTGAATGGATGGACTTATTATCATGTTTCCCTTAGGGACCAAACACTGAGGGACATAAGCCACACCTGGACCTGAAAACAGCACTCTTAACAAAAAGAAAACGAGAAAAACAAGCTTAGTACTTCAGTTTCACAGCTCTGCGCGCAGTACTTTTTCTTAGCAAGAAGAAACTGATTCAATAGTAATGCAAGAAGAAACTGATTCAATAGTAATTCAACAATGTGTTTTTGTTTGTTTTTTTTCCACAGCAATATTAAAGTTGTCGTATGGCCCTCTGGTTGTAGTTATGCAAACATCAGCTATAGATACCTTAGATTAGGAAAATAAGATGGTTGAAAAGATTCCATTATCTCTATCTACATGTATGTGGCCTCCTCTTTTCCACTGTAGTATGTGTGTTGAACAGACCGGCTCACTATTATTATTATTATTATAATTGATTTTAAGAGTTTGTCTGGTGAGGGTTGGTCATAATTTATTTCCCAAGGCAACCTAACTGCTTTACATATCACACTAGTGAGTTCATGATCACCAAGGTTACTATAGTAGCATATAACCACATCCCCACTTGACCAATCGCCATGTTGGCAAATGAAAATAAAGAAATCAATGTTGTGATATTGCGCCATCCGTTCTTGAAACATTTTCTGTCCAGATAAATGACTTGAAAACATCACAGAGACGATAAAAGGCAGGGCTTTTTCGAGGATGCATTTATTTCTCTTTTGAGTGAATTTGTTTTGAACGCTGCTCTGGTCTGAAATCCTCGGTCGCTGCTGCCTGTCTTTGTGTTTTTGTACTAGGTGAATCTGGCAGGTTCTGAAAAGTGAGGTTTTTGGATCAAGGTTTGAAACTGTGGATTGAGAGGCTGAGGGAGTCATCGTCATCCTCTCACTCTGGGTTTGACTAATATTGCCTGCTCTGCTGCATGTCACAAATGCCTCTGCTTCTAAGCTTTTCAAAACATGACCACTCAATTGGTTTGCTTTCAGATTAATGACAACGCAAAGAAAAAAAAAACTAATAGCAATTTCTTCTCTGACATCGTTGTGATGAAAAGTCTGCAAAAACTGAAATAAAAAAAACTTAAAATTAAGTGTTGTGTTCTGTCTGATTACATTTGAAAGATGTGTGTGTTTCACAGAACCGTGGAGGATGAGTGTGTGATTTCCTTTCAATACCCAAAAGTCAACTGTGCCTGTGCTTTATAAATTCCCACTTCACACATACCAGGCTGTGTGACTGTACCTGCAGATCCATACCTGCATCTTTCTAAGGCGACCTCCATATTAATGATGCATTATTACTTGTCGTCTTTAAACTCCCCAGTCCTTCCCAGCTGTGTCGGAGCCTACAGCTCAGTGTTTGGTGACTAGAATGAATAACAAGCAGCAGTCATTGATTCCTCATTATGCTGTCTGGTGCTCGGAGTGATGAACGTTATTAGTTTTTTTTTTTTAAAGCTCCAGCTCACTGCTGTAGTGTATTGCTTCATAGAATGGCCTCGGGAACAATGCTAGTGTCCGCTCCTTCCTACAATGACAAACACTACCTTCATATTTACAAGAATTGGCATGTGTCTGATGCTAGTGGTGGGTGTGGATCAATTCAGTTTACTGCAGCCTAAATCGTTCACAGTAATGTAGTTATGTGAATATGTAGCAAAACAAGAATTCTACCCTCAACCCACATCAAATGACAAAACATTCAACAGAAACCGATCATGAAAAATGGTGTGCCACATGATCACACTTTACACACCATTGTTTTAACAAAATATCACTAGTAGTCACCTTGTGACTGAATTATAAAGACAATTTTTCAACTAGAAAGATACTGCCTCAGAAAATAACTAAACAATAAATGATTTCGAAAATTGCAGCTGCCCCCACTGCCGTTCAGGTGCTGCCTTTAGGACTGCACCAGGCCAGTAGGCAGCTGTGTTTCAGAGCCGACAGCTGTCAGTGCATCATGACAAATAGCAGAGTTTTCAGAAAAGGCTTTTTTTTTTATCGACAGTGGCAAGCCTTGATAAGACAGCTGTTTTGTACGGAGGGGTAGAACAAAAGGTTATGATTTTCAACAACCTTGACATCTTAGTGTTTGATCCACCCTGTGTTCTCAATAGAAATGTAACGCCTGTTGTAATCTGGATCAACAGAACTGATGTCTTATTCAGAGCTACACCTGCTTACGATCCGATCCAACAATCAAGCTATGTGTGTTTAGTGTTTTGGTTGACTTCTTAATTGTCGGATGTCACTCTCCCTTGATTTTTTAAATTATTTTTTATTATCAGGCCTGTAAGAGATTAGGACGACTGACTGGGTGGGATAATCTCAATCTGCATTACACAGCATTTACAAGCTACTACGACCTCACTGGAAAGATAGATTCTCACGCAAAACCATTTACTTTAAAATGTGTTTGTAATGATTGGTTCACCAACCACCAACCCTGCACTAAGTTAGCACCAACTGCCTGACATTGGCACCCAGACTCAGTTGTAGAATGAGCTTCTGTTCTGGAGCCTGACAATCAGTTGCTTGTTGGTTTACCAGTCATCTGGCCTATAATGCTCTGCACAATGATGTCATTATAAAGACTCACAAAACTGTATGTGAATGTGAGTGAATTATACAGTAACCGGTCCTTTCTGTTTGGAGATGGTAAATGAGGTGAGTTTCAATGCTGTAGGACTGCAGTCTTTTTAATGCGGCCTGGCTGTGAAGCGTCTTTGCCAGGATGGTAAGGCTTGTTAGGCAGACAAACTCTCACTCTCCTCTCCATGTCTGATGTCTGTATCCTGTCTTCGAGTAGAATAAAGACAAATAAATTATAGCAAATAAACATTCCACAGCTGTGAAGAATTAAGATAAACTCAAACAGTCTGGTTTTCTGTTTTCCCTTGTCTTTCTTCCTCTCTTCCTTTCTTACTCCCTCTCTCTTTCTCTGATTGGTGCCTTTGCGATTAAAAATGTACTACAGCCAGGTTTTGAAAAATGGACAGCAACCGATGATTGGCAGGGACACTCTCAGCATATAAAGCACCTAATTTTCCCTTTGTCTTTGCCAAGCCAGCAAATATTATTGATGTTGTTGGAAGAAAACCTATGATTTAGACAGATGATAAACATGAAAGGAATTTGTCTCCACGTTTTCATTTAGCTGCTAAATTGCATTTTCTCTGCAGGTACGTGCTACCAGACGGCTTTCAAGTCTGTTTGTTTAGAATAGAAATCCTCTGCTTATACCTGTGTGTTAACCAATGAGCTTAACTTTGTCACACTCCCCAGTTCTATGCTTTGTGATCATAGCTGCTGCTACAACAGGACATCATGCTTCAACAAGGGGTTGTCGGATGACTAGTGTCCAGTCAGAGAGAAAATACCAGTGTTCAAACTAGCATCGGTGTTCAGGTATATCTAGCATGAGAAATTAAATAAGAGCCCCTAATTAGTTCCTTAGTGACACTGATGAGGATGAGGAGCAGTCTGTGTCTTGCATGTTGCCTTGAACTCTACTTCCCCCTGCTGTTTCAGAGGGATAACTGCAACTTCCTTTGGGATTTTCAATTTTGTGAAGTGTGCTGAATGGCAAGATTATGCAACTGGAACATGGAATAGAGTCTAATCAGATATATCATCTTGGTGAAAGACTCATTTTCAGAACAATGTTCGTGATTATGAGAGTAATTTCCTCAAATGCATGACCACAGCTCAGACAGGGTGCGGAATAGCAGCAGATTGATTGCTGAGTGTCCTGTATTACAGACATAATTGCCAGCTGCAGTAATTAGCGCACACACGCACACACACACTACCCTATTTCCCTCTGTGTGTTTCCCCCCCCTTAATAGTCGCTACAGAGATTCCATACAGAGAAAACCTTGCGATCTCCCAGCTCTAAATGAAGGCTTATGAAGTAGCAAATCCAAGTCATCAACCTAATTATTATTTGTCTTACTGCCTATGATATCCACTCTGTCACTCTATCTCTATAAACTGTTCATATTGAAAAGCAACAAATTGTTTAATTGTTCCTTTTGTTTATTTTAGATTGTACCCTTTGTGTGTGTGGGTGTGTGTGTACCTGTCTATATGTGTGTGTACATGTATTTGACATACTTGACACAGACTTTTTTTAAAGTTTGAATTATAAAGAACCCAAGGTGGAAGAGAAGATCAGTGTAGTGGTGGATGCCTCCATATCAAAGATAATCACATAAGCGCTGAGAATGTCCAATGCTAGACTTTAATTAAGATCCAGTCCAGCTTCCACAGAGAGCCTCCCTGGACAGACTCAGAGACGATGGGGGGGAGGGGGGGGGGGATGCTCCGCTGAAGAGGAGCATCAGGATGGCTGAGGAACTAGACTGGAACTGAGTTTCTTGTAATACTTTGGGATAACTATACTTTGTGTGTCATTACACCGATGTTATATAATTAGCTAGCAATTAGAAATGATTTCGTTATTTAAGTCATTGTTGTCTATAAATGCTTTATTGATCATTTATGAAAGTTTGCAACTCATTTTGTTCATTATCCGCATAAACTCTGTTAATTGCTTGTAAAAGATAGATACAAGAGTTTTCTGTCAGTGAAGAATAATTCAGTTTTCACCTTCGGTGGTGAGCTGTGGTCTTAGAGAGGGGTGACTGGTGCACAGACATAAATATCTTACACTGTTTACTTATCAATCCTGCTTTGTTTGTACTGCCAGCTAATGGGAGCTGAGCCCACAACCAGGACCCTAGAGGTGCCTCGGCGCAAATGTTCTCAGCTGGATAATCATTTGTAGAGAAATCGATGCAGCTTGAATGCTATTAGGAACATTTTAATTGGGAATAAAAGGGGATTTATAATGGCTGTTATGACGGGCTCAGTGGTCTCGGAGCTGAGCTGTATGGCTGGCAGCCATAGACGCATGTACAGCTGAGCACAGGGGCAGGCTGGGTAATTTGTTGAAGCCCCAGTGTTACCTCCTGGCGTTCCATGTCAGTGACTTTGGGAAACTTCCCCTGACAACTTTTCCCCGGTTTATCTAAACTTCCCCTGACAGCAAAAATGTAGGATTTAAAAAACAACCATATCCCTCACAGTGGTTCATGACAACACAAGAGGGCTCACAAAAGTGTTACTGACATAGAAAGACAGAAAAATTATGTATTTTAGTTGTTTGTGAACTGTTTTCTCAGCTTGTTTCACCATTTTTTCATTTTCATGGCACCAACTTTCAGCTACAGCCTCTCTAAGTTAGCCTTGATGTTGTGGCCTCATTGTGGCCCCATTGACTAAGGCCAGGTAAGACACAGGAGCTCTTAGCCTCAGCAGTGTCTCTCAGCCCTGCTGAAGGCAGGTCCAGCACTGGTAAACAGCCTTGAGTGCCCAGCAAGGTAGTCTCTCGTGCCCTACACCTCCATGGTTCCTGGACAGAATCCACAACCAGCTTTGTTGTCTCCTCATCCAGCATAGGTCCCCTACCGTGAAACCATCCAACCCCAAGCAACTCTCGACCACATCCAGAATTTACAAGATCGATTCTTACGTTTTACAGCAGAGCTAAGTGTGTGGATTAATAATTTAAAAACTGGGCTTCCGTTCATTCCATTTTTCTTCTTTTTTTGTTTTGTAGTACTTTTTGATGGAAGTTTTAGTCCCTATGAATACTGCACTATTTCATCAATGTGGGGTCAGTGCCTGATTGATAGCTTGAAACGTTTTTTTTTACACTTTGGGAAGGACTTGCTTTATTGCTTTTTCACTTTAGACAATATAATTTTAATGGGAAGTTGGAACGCTGTTTTGTTTCTAATGTTAGGTATCAGCGGTGCACTTTGGAAATGAGGGTCTTCTAATGGAGAAAATGTTATTCTGAGGCACTCTAATCCATTAAAAATACTTTCTTTTAGTGGAATATTGAATACTCGGCGGTCAACACATTTCAGCTCATCAGGGTGAATAAAATGCATGGGCACAGTTTTGAACGTTTGAAAAATGACATGCCATTGACTCAAATACTTTAAAAGCAGTGCGTCTGGTGACTTTTAATCTATTCAAATTACAGTTTCTGCATGTCTTCAGTAACAATTTTCTTTTTTTTTCACGTACACATTTGTCATTTTTCCAATCTCATTTAGGTTTATGGATCACTCCCTTGAAAAAGGCTTAAAGGATAGAACCTTTAGTCGACTGAACAATAATACAATCCTTCATCTATTCTCAATCTGACACTGAGGTATAAAATCTTGAAAGATCTTCTTTGTCTTTCCCATTGATTCATTTACTTTCTCTAGGCCCCCACTCGTCCCCACCAGCATGATAGAAGTATTGACCGATAGACGTCATCACAGAATAGGTAGCATTCAGGGCAGGGTTGACTCCATTATGACAGTGCTGATGTCTCCCTTCCCATTGTCTTTGACTCTGAGTAATGTCTGCTTCTTCAGCTGTAGGACAGGTCACAGCAACCATCCGTCTACCTGCCTTTCAGCGCTGTATCAAGGTCCCGCACACTCCCGGGGAGAAAGAGAAGTGCAGCTGAGAGAAACATGCAGCTTCCTCACAGTCTGTCCTCTTCTTTCAACTGGTTCTTTACCCTGTGTGTTCCAGTGAATAGGTATTGGTCTTAATGGGGCTTTTTAATGTTGCTTGTCTCTGTCTGAATAGGCCAGACCCAACAGAGATTGTGGAAAAGAGCTTTCTGCAGAACTTGGCACTGCCAAACAAAAATGATTCTGAGCCCTCGTCAAGGACCCTTGTGGGCTAAAGGGTGCCTGAATAAAGAGTCTCATTAAAAACTGCGGTGAGTAAGCATGTTTGATATCCTTGAGAGGCCGGATAAGTTTAAGGTTTAGGGCTAGTTTCAAGTCCAAGAGAAGGAGTCAGTTAAGGCCAACATCCGGACTATCAGAACTTTCTTGTTCTCAATCTGTCTCTCCCTCTCTCACACTATCCTGTTCTCTCTTCATCTGTTTCTCTCTGTCTCTTTTTATATAACTTGCAAACATATCAGCCTGTGGGTGGCAGAGGGGGACAGCTTGATGCGGCTCATTGATTATGTGGTTGTCCATGCATGTTATGCAGACTAGAGGAAACTGTGATGAACCCTAAATGGGCTGAGAGGGGCCGTATTTCAGTGTATCGATCACGCCATTAAATTGTCATAGGGTTTCTGAAGGACCATGTTTATATATTTTGTTGATAAATTATGCCGATTCTAACGGTGTGAGTCATGAACTGTACATAGGTGTCAAACTCATCCTATTACAATGGCCTTGAATGTGAGATAGTGTAATATCTCTAGAAGGCATTGTGTTTATTGGTATAGACTGCAATTTGAGATACTGTACTTCCCTTGTTTGTGTTTGAAACTTGTTTTTCCATCAAAGATGAATAAGCTGATGTGTGTCCAGAACTGTTGTGCGATGGTTCAGTCACACGGGAAAACGGACACGATGTGTCAGCAAACTTGGAGACCTCTTAACAGTTTGATTGTTCTTTCTGCATGGCTAAGAAAGGACCGAAAAGGCCCAGGAACATGCTTAGGGAGGTTACGTACTTGATACTTCCTTCACCTACCCTACGTTTTCCAGATGAAAAAAGGCAGAGTAAGAGGGGGAAAGGTTTAGAAGAAACTTCAAACTTCTAAGATGTGCCGTCATGCCTTCTCCCCATCTCTGCTTCTCAGACCTGAAGCTTTATCAATGTCCACACCCTGGGGACACCAGCCACATTGGAGCCAATTATGTGGCCATATCAAATGGTGTGTGAGTCCCAACCATTCCTTCACTCTGTCAGCATTGGAGCTAGCTGATGCTAATGACTACTGGCAGTAAAAAAGCGTGTTTAAGCTACCAGTAGTTAGCTTTTCTGGGGGAACAATTAGGCCTACAGTATGCCTGTTTACATCTGTTACTGGCCTGCGATTACCATGGAAGTGATTTGAGAACTGAGGTTAAGGGGCTGGAATGAAGACGTAATTCTGAAGTCAGTGAAGCAGTTACTCGCTCCAGTGCTCTTAGTGCACAGTGACAGAAAGTGCAAATACCTTTCCACAGTCAATACTTTCTACATCACATGTTCAATTGTCTCCTTTGTTCTCCAATTGGGAATAGAATCACCCATCAAAAAATTTGAGTCTAATTTAATTGTAATCTTTGAAGAGAATAGATTACGTACACTCAATTAACCTTTCTTCTGTTTTCCTGAACATACGTTCTGCATATCATTTGTGTTTTCAGCCGTGTCTTCCAATTTAATTTTCTCTCAGTGGATTGGTTTATGAGCAGACATTCTGTATCTATCAAACTCAACTATTTGGTGGATAGAGAATGTGGGTGACTATAAGGGGCGTTCGGTAACCAGTCTCCTACACATCTGCTAGACATTGGTGTCTGAAGAAGCTAAGATGATGATGTTATGTGTTAGTCTTGAACACTAGGGATGATACCCACTGAGACCGTTGTATTTCGCTTCATTTTTGGCCACCTATGAGAAGCATATTGGAATATATTCTCTGTAGTCTTCTGACATTTTTTTGGTCTGTCTGGTCATTACAATGTCTTTAACTTGGTTCTTATTCCAAGTCTCTCCAGTGACTTTGCAACAGTGCCTCATTTCAAGAATGTCTATAAATGTGGAATGAATTCCATTCAGTTCTGACAAGGCAAGAACTGTGAATTCTGCCTCCAATTATTCCAGGGCCCCAGTCCAAATGCACAGGCACACACATTTCAGCTTTATAACTAACATTAGATTGCAACATCATTTTTCTGTCGAGAAGGGACACCTTAAAAAAGGGGCACCTATTCATCTCCCACTGAAGAGCCTTACCCTGCACATCAGAACAGGCCATTAGCATTGAGATGGAGAGAATGAGACAGAGAGCCCTGCAAACATCGCCTCTGATGAAAGTCACTGGCATCTTTGATTGGATGCTCTGGATGCAAGTTGACATGAGGTCCCCGACTTCCAAAAAGACCCTTCCTCTCAGCGCTTTTTAAGTAGTTAGGTTAGGTGTGGGGGAAGCTGATGAAAGTATGATATTCTGTGGGGGTCCAATATTGACATTTTGAAGAGGAGGTAGTTCAACTGTTGAATGTTTCTGAACATCATTCCCCATCTTCCTGATTTGTTCATTTGGGGTGGCTGAGACATCTGTATTTCCATTAAGGGATAAATAAAGTTTGATCTAATCCATACTATCTTCTCCATATGTATATATAGCCTGCTGAGAAACAGGGAAGAAAAAGGTTTTAAAATGTTTCAGTTTAACATAATATAAACATGTAAAGAAAATAAATGTCACAAAATATGTTTCTTATTTGTTAAAACTGGTACCAGTTAGAATTGTGTGGCTATTCCTGAAGGGGTTTACATTCGTGATATTATAAGCCGTAGATGTCCTCTCAAATGCACAAATACAATTAATACAAAGGGCAATAAAGTTGCAAAGATACAAGCCCAAAACCAATGTTCACGATAATGACTATAATCACAAGACAATAATGTTACTATACTATACTATAAAATACTATACTTTATACTGTAGTATAAAATGAATTGGTGTGTGGGTCTCAAGAGGATGGCTTCATTGATGATGATTGACCTTTGAGGTTCACCTTTGCCCTCAAAGGAAAGTTATTTCTCTAGGTG
Source organism: Osmerus mordax (assembly GCF_038355195.1). Classification (NCBI taxonomy): domain Eukaryota; kingdom Metazoa; phylum Chordata; class Actinopteri; order Osmeriformes; family Osmeridae; genus Osmerus; species Osmerus mordax. The sequence continues at coordinate 5,737,871 of NC_090066.1, read as the reverse complement.
TGTATTTCTCTCCACACCTACTTGCAGCTGTTTGGTTTTTGTTTTGGGTTAGCCCCCTGGTTGAGGCATCTGTTTCTGGTCTCTGTGTTGGTGCAGAGCGTCACCGAGACCCTCCTGAGCATAAGGACTGAGGCAGCATCTCTCTCTCTCTCTCTCTCTCTCTCTCTCTCTCTCTCTCTCTCTCTCTCTCTCTCTCTCTCTCTCTCTCTCTCTCTCTCTCTCTCTCTCTCTCTCTCTCTCTCTCTCTCTCTCTCTCTCTCTCTCTCTCTCTCTCTCTCTCTCTCTCTCTCTCTCTCTCTCTCTCTCTCTCTCTCTCTCTCTCTCTCTCTCTCTCTCTCTCTCCATAATTACAACCACCCCTGAAGTTGATTTAGTTTAACTCCACACAAACTCCTCAAGGTCCTCAGCCATCGTTTGTACTCTGTATACTGAAGAAAGCTTTGTGCGGTCGTCACACAATTGAAAATAATTCTGAACAACTTGTCTCTGTCCATCAAATAAACAGGGAATATTATAAAAGAAGGATTTTGAAAATACTATTTCCATCCAGATCCTCTTTATGTATGGCCATTGGTAGTAACTTGTAGCCATGTGGAGTCAAGTTTACAGCATTTTGGTTAGCCTTGCCTATTCTAATGACCAATATTCAGGATGTGAGATCACATGTACTTCCCAGTAGATAACAGTGCTTATGTCTATTTCATCCAGAATCAGGCCATTTAAATCCCTTATCTCTCTCCCAGTTCTGTCTCAAGGGATCAAACACAAACACATTTCCTATACTTTTTTTTATGGCTGGCAATAGTGAGACGTCTAGAGGAAGAGGATGACAATGTATAACTTTGAATTCACGGTGTGGGCGGAGAAGATAAAAATCCTTATTGCTGCTTCACAAGCCAGATAGTCCTCCTGGACATACAACCCACTCTTTTACCATTCTGAGGGTAATATAGGAAAGAAAAAGCAACAAAGGAAATAGTGATAGAAGTAGATGAAAATAGATATGGAGAGAGGGCTTCTGAAATGTCTCTACAAATAGTGGGCGAATGTAGACCGTTGGAAAGGTATTAGATGTCTTATGTCTAAAAATCCTCTACCCGTTTTTCTCCCACACCCATATCTTTCCATTTCAGAGCTAGAGAGAGGGCCACACATTTGAATCTCTCAATCAATATAAGTCATTATGCAGGACCCTATGTTCATTGGTTATTTCTTCTTGTATTTTTCTAAGGAGCTCTCGTCTTTGGTTCAACGTCAGTACAAAAACAAAAACAAAATGCACTCACTTCATCTCACTTCTTCATCAGCATGAAGATACTGTGGGTCTAATAAATGATTTGTGTGCAGACAGGAGTGCTCTACTTTTACATCCCCTCACGTCTCATAAATAATAGAATGATAAGATGTATACATGCCATTTGGTACGGTGTTCTTGAGATGCTTTGAGTTTATAGTTCAACAGTGACCTCGCTACATTAAGGTGTATTTCCCTCCATTCATCTCAGACTTCCCCTTGCATACCATCTGTTGACACTACAACACAGACATGTGTTGAGGAGGTGGGTACCTTGGGAAGGCAAAGACGGGCCCTGTAAGCCCTCTTTAATGGGGACATTTGAGCCCTGAAGCCCTGAGGACCGAGGCAGAGATGGTGGTTTGCCGGAGCTGACCTGTGCGTTGATTATAATTTCACTGGGAAGCTAATCGTCAGTTAAAGGCCACTGCATGAATGCGTCCTAAATGCCAGGGTCCCAGTGGGATTGTAAAGCAAGGGTGGGAGGGCAGGCAGCTGAATTGGATTTAGTAATGGGAGATGAGGTGAATGGGACAGAGAGAGAGATAAGGAGAGAGAGAGATATGGAGAGAGATATAAGGAGAGAGAGAGAGAAGGAGAGAGAGACATCCTAGATGTCAAGAAAATAGATCTACTTTCTTACTGTGTTATGGACTGCATTTATATAGCGCTTTTCTACCTTAGCAGCACTCAAAGCGCTTTACAATGTTTGCCTCTCATTCACCCATTCATACTCTCACTCACACATACCGACAGCAGCGAGCTACCATGCAAGGCGCCGGCCTGCCCACCGGGAGCAACTTGGGGTTCAGAGTCTTGCTCAAGGATACTTCGGCACATGACCTAGGAGAAGTCGGGGACCGAACCGCCAACCTTGCGATTTACAGACAACCCTCTCTACCCCCTGAGCCACAGCCGCCCCTGTGCTCCACTGTCATAGAACGCACAGGCACCTACACATAGAGTGTATGTGAACATTGTTTTACTTAGAACATTCATATCCTGAATAACCCTTTTCAAGATAATACTTTGAGAGATTTGTTATTGCCATTGTTACCTTGGGAGTTGCCCACTATTACCCACTTGAATTAAACACAATGTGACAGATTGTTGTTGACAGAGAATTTGACAATTCCAAATTATTTAAAAGTGCATTGTGCTCAATGTTGTACACAGAGCTCTACGTTGATTAGCTTTTCGATCTTTTAAATGGACCACATATCAATGGAAGACCTCAAGCAGCTGCTCGTCCTAGCTCTAAATGGAGATTGTGTTTGTAAAGGTTTTGGGTGAGCTCCAGACAAATAATAGATTGTTAATTTACTACAAGCACCATTGCAAACACAACAGGGAATTTATCTACAAATAAAACCACAGCATTGAGTATATGGACTTCTGTCCTCTGTAGCAAAACATAGTTACTACAGTATGGTAACTTGAGATATATGATTTTAGATTTGGTGCAATATGTCACAAACATTGCTCAAGTCAGCCCAGAGTCAAGGATTTACACTTTATTGACAACAGCAAGGTAACAATCCAACAAAGAAATATTTAATGTGCATGCTGTGAATTTCCCCTCTATGTTGTATAGATCTACTGTTCATTTAAATGTGAATGCTTCACTGCTTTCCTATTTATCATTCATCTTTATGTTTGTTTTACAACTGTAACACTCATTAAATGTATTCCTTCTGTCCTATAATTCCATTGATGCTGTATCAATTCATAAACTGCCAATAAGCACAAAAACGCCGTAAAATGCAGGCTTCCTCACACTCTTTCAATAGTGTATCTTTATACAGTGAGCTAAATCTTGAGGGGCTAAAATTTGACATGTATACTTTTTCAGGGCTGATTATTTGGTCTGCTGCATTCATAGTGCTTAGAGGGTTACTGCGGGACTTCAGAGAGTTGTTGCTAAGCTGTCTAACAAAGTAAGTAGTACTGGGGATATCCAAACTCATTAAAACAACAACATTAAAGGGGACTTGGGTCCCTTTCACTTGTTTGTTTGTGAATAACCAGCCTCTAGAAAGGTCTTGTTTGAGTCTGTGGATCTATGAGGCAGCCCACAAGGCTTCAACGGCCTTCCCAGCCTATCTTGTTAGGCAGAAAATACTGCAGATTTAATATGGTTGGGAGACAGGACATGACAGTTAGGGCCCGACATAGTGCAACAAGCCAGAGTCTGCACCCACACAAACGACTGTTACCTTGGAGACACGGCACACGTTTGGTTCCTGTCTGTCACTGAAGCACAGGAAGCATGTGTGTACGTGTGCATCCAAACGTCTACATGTGTATGTGTACATGGGCTTCCATATGCTGGCTTATGTGTATGCGTGGGGTGCTGTGGTGTGTTTGAGTGTAATAGGGTAGATCTGTGAGGTGATAACTTCATCCTGTATGTCCAGGCTATTAGTCAGGAGCAATTGAAGATTGCAGCTCGTGTCTGAAGGGCTGAAGGATTTATCTTTGAGAGAGGGGCACCCTGGCACAAAGCAGAAAAGTTAGGGAATACTTTAGAGACACTGTGTTTCGAACTATTAAGAATGAAAGATTGTGTCTAATAGAGAGGTCATTTATTTGTTCGGAACTACCTCTTGAGATTGTAATTGTATTTGTTTAATGAGTCTGTCTGCCATGATTTTGAGATTTTTCTTTATTAGAAAGCCAACGCTCAAGAAAGGGGTTACACATTTGATTGGGCAGATACTCCAGGCCGATGTTCAGTAGAGTATGAACAGTCTGTCTCAGTTGGACAGAGCATACTGTAATGCTTTTCCATTCATTGCTGTACTGAGTGTGTCTGAGAGCAAGAGCAAAGAAACAGTGTGTGTGCGCATGTGTGTGTCCTCCTAACCTTTTTGAACTATGTAAATATCTAGAGCTGAAGTAATGTTGGATAGAAAAGTGGTCCTCAGAGAGCCAACCAGACACATGTAAAGCTGTTTTTGTTGCTAGTGTTATTTGTTTGGCTTCTAGTGTTTATTATTGCTGCCATTTTTTTTGTTTTGTTTTTTGCTTTTAGTGTTTTCAACGAATAATTCCTCTCCTTTCCTTTGTATGCCTCTGTTTAGCTGTTTGCCATGCCATAAGAGCGTCTGCTAAATGACTAAATGTCTAAATGTCATAAGAATTCCATTGCCTACAATTACCTATGTACTGTGCACATGATAAATATACCACTTTGGCACACACAGGCACTCCTGCGCACACACACACACGCACACACTCTCATCCATGTCATACCAATACTAGCTTCCCCTGTAGTCCTGTCAGCGCTGCTGGGTAGAACACTAGAAGAGCCCCTGTAAAGGATGCCTTTGTTGGGTTGCTGTGTGGCTCTGTCTAGTCCCCTCGCCCATCCTGCCCTACTGTCAGCAGTCGCATGCTTTTAATTGTGCAGGGGCTTCGGATTGGCAATTAAGCTGTCAGACGCAGCAGAGGAGCACCCTCACAATGCCAGGCTCATGACGCGCTCTCTCTCTCCATGGTCGATTCATCTTGATTAGGGGGTGACATTTTTGTGGAAAGTGCAAAACAATATAACGTTGGAAGCAATTGAGCGTTCAAAGAACATAATTGCCGTACTTTTCTGAAAGGAAAGGGGAGAAAATAGATTGTTCTCTACGAGTGTACTGTAGACAAAAAAGGAAAAGGAAAAAATGAAAGCTTTTGATTTGTTTATTTCCAAAGACACAACGATTATGACACCTCATTTAATTCCAGATTTCCCTTATTCTACTGTATAAAACAAGTACAGAATATAATAGACATTGTTTGATTTTTGGTTTATTGGTGCAACTTAATCTTTTGATTGTGGGTTCTGTATCTCACACTGCAGTATACTTCTGACTTTGGGAGAAAAATACTGAGTAAGACTTTTTAGGACAGGGGTGATGCAGTGACAGTTCATGACTTGGGTTTGAAGTCGGTGTGATCTATGATGCAGACTGAAAGATGGTGGGTATTGTCTTTGGGATAGTTGTAGGATACACATTCACATCAAAGTCTCCAGAATTCTGGAAAAGTACTGAGACCATCACTTTACTAATACTACAGTTGAGCTGGAGAATGTCCAACTTTGAAATCCATGGATATATCTATGTATCATATATATATGAATAACATCCCTTTCTATGTGTGGATTGTTACAGAAAAAATTAAGAAAAAAAGATTTTACTTTAAGATAAACTTTCTATCAAAAACTATCACTGCTTTCAATCTTTTTAACAAAACTGTTGCTGCAACATATTATACCTCTGGTGTACAGTGCAAGTCTCTTCAAATTCTCGGAAAGCATGTGTACACATCAGTGTGTGTGTGTGTGTGTGTGTGTGAGACCATAGGGATTTGTTTGCTTACCGTGAGGGGTGATCCATCCCTGCCCTGCTCACTGTTGTCCGGAAGGAATTGGTCACCGAAAGAATGAGAGGAGAAAAAATCTACACACACCACCGTTGGCCTTATTCCATCTGGCAGTGTGTGATATACGTGCCGCATGCTCTGCAGACCAATACCCGCACATCATAATCATTCAGGCAACCACAAACACACACATAGATTACTGATGCGAAGGCGGGGTTGAATCAAGTAGGGCATCTTTCGACAGGGTTTTGTTTCTGTAATGAGGGTGCCCTCAGTCTGTGACCGGACACTGTGTGACAGCACCAGACAGGACAGTGTCTGAGAGCAGAGCAGAGACAGAGAGAACTCAGGGATATCTGAACGCTTCTTTCTAGCTGTCGCTCTCCCCTCTCCAACTTGAGGTGCTCACACTTATCCCAATAACACAAAGTAAATAACAGTGGAAAGACTTACCCTGGAAGCAGTCTGTCTCAAGTAATTTTCCTAGGATTCAATGAAGTGGAATTGCTGATCCGAATTCAAATGTATAGATTATACATTATACAACACCTAGACATGAATGGGTGAGGCTGAAGCGAGAGAAACCACTTTGGTTATTCCATCCCGCTGTCCCATTCAGAGTACAGCATGTACGTTTTGTACGGGTGCTGTGGAGGGGGGAGGAGGGGCCCGGGGCTGGCTGTTAGCTGGCCCAGTTCTGCAGCACGTCCTGGGGGTGAGTGTCTGTTCCGTCTGCTAACAGAGGAGGGGCTGTAATGGGAGAGGTTTTTAGATGGCGCTCAGTGATGAGATCGCTAATGAATGGAATGAATGAGACACAGCAGGAGGGATGGATGGTAAACAGCATGCCCAGACAGGGGATAGAGAGAGAAAGAGTGATTAAAAAGAAGAGTTAGGAAAGATAGAAGTAGCCTTTCTCATCTCCATAAAAATGGTGGTACAGAGATCACAGAGTTATCATTCCTTTCTATCCCCTACTTTATTGCTACATAAGTCCCTTTGTGTGTGTGTGTTGGTGTACGTGTGTGTGTGTCTATTTGTGAACCTACACATGTGCACATCTGTGGGTTTGCCCTGCAGAAAGGCTTTGCCGTGTCTGATCTGACTATTTGTTATAGTAGACTGCAGACGACAGGCCAGCTCTAACGAGGTCTTTTACTCAAGGTAGACAGCTCTGAGGGGATTGAGGGAAAAGAAGAGGGAGGTTTTAACAAGGTGGAGATTTGTCACTATTGAGCTTTGAGTCATTCACAGCTGTGTTCAAAAGCATGGAAACAAAGATGTAAAATTCATCCCCTGACCCCCACCCCCCCTCCTCCACCCCCACACACCCCCATCCCTCAGATACATGTCTATTTTGAAATGGGAAGTTGAACAGAGAGAGACTTGTATTGTCAGAGTGCAACATAAGAACACTTCTCTCAATCTCAGATGGAAGGACTTTGGCTTGCATCTCTGTTCCTTTTTTTCTTTTGACATAACAATCAAAGGTCTGGTATGGAAATCCCATATATAAACGGAACTTAGACAGTTTTGTTTTTGATTTGTCTTGACAGAAAGAACATGGTCATGTGCTATAAGACACATCCATTCTTCACTCACTAAATGATTCTCTAGGGTGTATACAGATAGTCCTGCTACCTGCAGTTTACCCTTCTGAACCTAAATGGTTTCCTAATTTTCTCTTTTTTCTGCCTCAATCCTTGTCTCTGTCTCGTGAAATACATTCAGAGGCAGATTGTATTTTCTCTATTGCTCATGGCTGACAGTTCATGCTTTCATGCCTATGTCCATGTTGTATCTACCGCAGGAGACTGTAGTGCATCCTGCCATTAGCCACCTGTGGCCTGAGCCCCCAGTCTTTGATGTACAGGCAATTTATGTTTGGACCAGAAAACAACACTTGTCATGGTGTGTGGTGAGAGTAAGAGAGAAAGTGGTTGTATGTGTGTGTTTGTGTGTGTATGCGACACCTGTCCCAGCACCCCAAAGTGGAACTCATGGTGTCTGGTCAGATGGGCTCGCCTCAAACCTCTTCTCTCTCCCCTCTGATCTCACCATGTCCGTTTGTGATCCCTGCCATGGCTCAAAGTAATGGCTCTTACATGGGACCAGACAGCCCATGTGCTGACCAACAAAAAGCTCCAACAGATTGTTTGTTAAAGTTACTTTGACAAGAATCCCAGGTGTGAGGTTTCAGGTGACCTTGACAGGCCCGTGAACGTTCCATCTTCACCTCGATGTCCGGCTTTGTCCTCCTTGTCTTGTCATTTTAATTGGAAGCCGTCTATGCTATCGGAAAATAAATGGAAAAGTGTTGATCAGCTGTCACCTATCCAGCAGCTAGCAGCCAGTGGGCTCCCCGCTGGCCTTGAGGCCCCCAGTCCACCACTCCTGGACAGACGCAGCGTGTCCTCCAGAGGTGACAGCTCTCTTGAGAGGAGCAAGGCTCAGAGAATATTGGATGGTGAGGATTCCTCTCTCTCTCCATTCATCGCTCTCTCTCTCCCTCCTTTGCTCCCTCCCTCTTTCTTCCTCCTCTTTTCCCCTCTCCCTCTCATTGTCTCTCTCTTCCTCCCTTCCTCTTCGTCTCCCTTTCTCTCTCTCGACCAACACATTCTCATTAGGTACACGTGGCTAAAATTGACAACCGCTGCAGACTATTCCGGACTCGATTGTGTGGGTCATGATCTATGTGTCAGGGATGATAATATTCTTCCCACACGCTCACATCAGCACCTTTAACTGACGAATGCTACTCAGCAAACGCAGTCCACAGATAAACAGCCAGAGTAGTCTAACACAGGTGAGTCTTTCATAGAGCAGGGCAAATCAAGCAGCACACACACAGTGACTCACCTCAGTCTCATACTGACGTCAACAGACATGGGGTTCATGTTTTAAAGAAAAAACGTTGTCATGATAAGTTTCTTTGTAAATGGATAGTAATGGTATAATTGTATTGTTGAGTGTTGTTTTTAAATGTCGGAATACCTCACCAATTAAGATTAGACCTATTGGCTCTGTAGTGAAGGAGCCGTATATTATCAAAGACCAAACAGCATACCGGTACATTTATTTTCTTTCTTATCAAATCATTGGTCAAAAGGTCTAATGAAAAGAACTGATGACTGAAAAACAGAACTCACCATGCTATTAATTGCAAGGCAATGGCAGAGCTATTTTGTTCTTCCTGAAGACTAATTATTCTGTTGTAATGAGAAATGAGACGGGGGGGTTGTTGTGATTAGGCAGTGAGGCTGGGTTCGGCTGGAGCACAGACTGGATGCTACGCCTCTTAGGCAGCCGTAATAAGAAGAGCTGCAGTCTGACTGAGCCACAGCTCATACACTCACATACAGTGTGCATCAGGCTGCAGGTACATGGACTGTTTGTGTCTTGTCAGACAAGCCCATATTGCATATACATTTTCCATGAATCCATGAAAACAGAATTCATTTTCAGAACTCATGCAGCTGTACCGAGGGAGTCTGTCAAAGGCAGTGCTGTAGATTCTTGGAAGTCTGAACACCTCAAGGAAATGGATGTATTAAGACTGCCCCCTAAAGGTGTCAGAAGAAAATGTTTCCATCGACTCATTATACTTCAGGATCAACAGCGGTCTTGATTCTCAGTTCCCCATGGTGTTGGCGATGTCAAGAGGAGGTAGAGAGAAATTACTGTATGTCTTTCAACCATTGGCCCCTCTGGTAGAGCTGGGGAAAAATGGACAGGCTATATGAGCGGGGAATCTCAGGTTGTCAATGCCTGTAGGACCAAGCATTTTCTGCTCCAAACACCATCTGTTCTGGCCTTATGTTTTAGCTCCATAATGTATTATTATGTATAAGTGTTGCAACTCAGCCCTGGGGAATCTCCTTAGTCTTCTTCATCTATTTGAATTTATTCTGTGTTCTGTGAAACATCACGTTGCCAAGTGCCAATCTGGATATGGTAAACAAACATATTTTAGGTCCAAAGGAAATAGCTTCAATGAAAGTCAGCATAAATATAGCATCAGCATAAATTAATTAGGCCATGAAGAAATCAGATGTATATGTAAATTAATGATGTGACCAAATCAATGTGTAGTGTTAGTATAGTGTATTAATAAATATATTACTCAACTTTAAGTCACATAATGATCTATCGAACTGTTCAAAAATGAATTATAATATCCACTCAATTTCATGACTTAACATGACTTATCTGTCATTTTCCATTTCCAATCAGATAGATGAAAGTATGTCCGACTTTCTAAACTGAACCTTTTCTTGGCAAACTACACTATAATAATACGTTTTTTACACATGCTCAGAATACCATGCAGTAGATTTTGGTCCACTATTTTGTTATGTATTTATTTTGGAGCTGCGAAGTCCAAATAAAACATAAGCCTGAATTCCTGAGCAGAAACACAAATCTCCTTACTGTAGCTCTTGGCACTGTGTGCTGGAGCTGTCCCTGTTGTAGCCGACAACATGTGACAGGATATGGTGAAGGAGCCGTTAGCCAGCAGAATGGAGAGGCTGAAGGGCTCTGTTGAAGAATAGCCTGAGTGGAGCTGGTGAGTTAAAGCTAGTAGTAGGCTTCTGGTTGTGGAGAGGAGATGCTTGGTATGCGTTACAAATCCTTTTCGATCTGACAGAATTGTTCCTTCACACCTTGTCCTTTTAGATGTGACAAAAATCCTTCAAACCTCTGAAGGGAATGGTGATTATGAAGAGGTTGTCATTAGGGTATGGCAGCAACAACGCTAGTCCAGTTAATGATGATGACACCAAGTTGTGGGACCAGGTGCATGCAGCTGGAGTGAAATGACCAGCCCAACATGCCCCAGCTCAGCCAGGACAGCCAGTAGCAGGGAAGCCCAGCCCAACATGCCCCAGCTCGTGGAGCAGCCGTTCCCTACATCCTGATGGCTTCCAGATGACAACCTAGATGAGCAGAAATGTCACATGGTGCATGTGCGCTATCGTCCTCATGGTTGTCAGTTCCCATCTCAGCCTGGCTGATACAACGTGGGGCTTAGATTGAGACATGATTCCATTCTTATCTTAGATATACAGACTGGGAGAGAGAAGGCCGAGAGAGAGGGCCGAGAGTGAGGGAGAGAGAGAGAGAGAGAGAGAGAGAGAGAGGGCAGAGAGAGAGAGAGAGAGAGAGAGAGAGAGAGAGAGAGAGAGAGAGAGAGAGAGAGAGGGCAGAAAGAGAGATGGTAAACAGTTGTGTCAGTGGATCTTTTGGGACCAGGGTCAACATGGGACAGTGGTGGGGTCTGGTCCTCACTCTCCTCTACAGCGTTTCGGTGGTAGCTGCTTCTCAGCATGCAAGGAAAGGTGAGTGAACTGCCGGGACACTGGCTGCTTTATTTGGATTTGTTCGTATCAACTGTTACAGGATTCATGTAAGATTTCAGAAAGTCAATCGAGCAAATGTTGATAGAAACTAAACATTCTGGTGTATAATGGGTGAATTTCAGACGCTTGCCTTAAAAAAGTATATCTCATTAGATATTAACACTGCCAAGGGGTTCTGTCATGTATCTATGTTGTTACTTTTGTGGATATTTAAGTCAAAACTTTTCCATTTAGTGTGTATATGTCTGTGTTTATCTTAACAGATAGAAAATATCAGACGAATACCGTCCCCTATTTATTTTCAGCTAAATATCCAGGAAAAACACTTGGATCCAAATTCTTTCATTACATTGTTCTATGACATAAACAACAACTTTCAAAACACAAAGCGCTGGTTGTCACGAGGGATCAGTCAAAATGCTGCTCTTTCCAGATTCTTTCCAAATGCTGAATCAAGACTCCATCATTACTGTCCGAAGTCCAAATGTAGGACTTTGAGTGTAGTGAATTATTTAACTGGAAAAGTGATATGAATAATGCTAGACCCTATGTGGGACTGTTGTGGCCATTTTGGCACATTTTCCCTCATCAAGACATCATTCCTGCCAAGAGAAGCATTCAGCAATGTTAGTAATTAACGGCTTTCAGTGGTCCCTTGGCTCATTGTTAGTACTTAGCAAGAGATCACAAAGTTCCCTGCCAGAGTTTACTGACACTGGGGAAAGACATCTAACCAAACAGTGATTGTTTTGTAGTGCTTAGGAGCTTAAGTTACTTGTGTGAACACATCTGCCTATTGCTGGTCACTGCTGCCAATCTGTATTCTGTTAGCGTTGGTCTGGAAATGGAACTTTGCAAACTGCATGTTTGCTGAATGGAGCCGATATGTGTTTGGTGGTAACTCCCATCAACAGTAATGTGTGGAAGGACGATTCCTTTTACCGAGTATCAGGAGTCATTCCAGAGCTGACACCTTCAATTTGTTTACCACAAATATCTGGGACTTAAACATTCCTACAGCATGCAGAAGAGAAACACACTGCAGTGGAGCTTAAGCTGACTTGGTGCCAATACAGGGCTTTGTGGTCTGTACTCTGTGCATCTGTGGTCTCACCGTGCTGTAGTACGTACATACACTTTAACTTACCAGGTATTCAACCTGAGTCTGACATGTTTCATGGTCCATAAGAGGGTTTAGTCCTATCCATCATGGCCAAACTTCAACCCTGTAACATTGAGAGAGTTCGACAGAGTTCAGAAGGAGAAGCTAAAGGCTCAAATGTGTTCTTGACTGACCTTAAGGTTGTACATTTTGCACTGGGACGTGCTAAGAAGTCCCTGATCATACGGTCAAATTTATTGATTCATTCAATTTGTGTCATCTGGGACAGCAAGACATGGAGAAGATCAATAACAACTTTACTACTGTGGTATTCTGCTTGGACATGCTTTCACAACTTGATGCAGTAGCCATGGATGATGCATTAACCAAAGAAGGCTGAAAGACCTTGTGAGATTGGGGTTCTTTGCGGACCCGGAATGGACCTTTCAAACCTTTTGGTTTGGACTCTTATGTGTGGTTTCAGAGAGCACATTTTAAAGGTAGACATGTTGAACTTTGAGAAATATCAGTGAGGAAAGTTGATTTAGTCACACTGTGATCCTGCCATGACCTTTATGCTCTGCGGAGATTCAAACATTCCTCGGACAAACATCCGTGCTGCACCCAGACGATGGATGGTTTGTTTGTGTCTACTTCATGCTCTGAATTATTATGAGGCTACTTGAACTAACCTTGTTTAGACTTGACTCTCTAACCTCCTTAAAATATTTAGGACATATTTGGAGTCGGACAGCTACTGGGGATCTAATGGAACACGAAAGCAGCTGATAGGGTGACTACACTCATTCAGGGCAGGTTTTATCAGTTCATACAGTGAATATGAATCATTATATAAACATTTTTTTTTATTAAACATTTAATCATTGCTCCCAGACCATACTGTATAAGGAAACGGGAAACACTTCAGATATTTACCGGATTGACCTTGCTGTGCTAAAATACCACACAGACCATGGGAGACCTCGCAAAAATGCTCGATTGATCATCTCATCTCTTGTGGGGAAAACTGTTGCTTTTTAGAGCTTTCAATAAGAAAATATCTCTGCCTTTGTTTCCAGTAACAAGGAGGAGCTGATTTCATACTGGGAGCAGACCTGACAACTATACATTTATGAAAGCCTGTTGCACACATGGTCTGACGCTCCGATGTCTGCCACTAGCTGCACCTGTGCCTATTAGCGCTGGGTGGAAGACTCAAAGCCCAGCGTGCTACAGCCGTTATCAGTGCCAGGGGCTTATGGATTTTCATAGGGGCGTCTGAGGTTAAAGCCAAATCACCTTAAGCTCCTTCAGTTTTGCCTCTGTACGTTTTATGCATTACCGGTTTGATAACCGCCTGCATTCAAACACACACAAGTCATACATACTGAACAAACGTGTTTTCCAGGGAAGTGGAAAAAACGTTTGCATACATCCCATCTCTCTTGCAGCCCTCTACCCGTCAGCCTCTCGAGTGAAGCGTGGGACATATTCATTAGTCAACCCTACATTCCACACCTCAGTGGATGACGTCAAACTACTCTTTGAAGTAAGCTTGTCCAGACCCACCCTCTAAAAAACAATTCTCACATCCGGCACATCGACTTCTTCCTTCACAACAACTTGTGTTTCAGATTCTGCTGGCCGGCCTGCAGGTAGAAGGAGAGAACAGACGAATGCTGATACCAGACGCGGAGCTGGCTTCCCTGAGGAGGGTTAACAAGCTGGAGGTGATTTGCGAAGACATCCTGCCAAAGAGCCTCCCGGAGGTCAGGCGTCTCACCTCTCTCCTCTCCCAGCAGAGAGGCCACCTGAGCAGGCAGGATTTTGAGCGAACGTTGCTTACCATGGTGTACACCGCACAGACACGGGCCAAGGCCGTGTCAGCCCACCAGAAGGCGCTCTGGAATGATGCCCTGCTGCTGTTGTTCAAAGCAATAAAGCGGGATCTGGAGCCCCCATGAGGCAAGCTGCTGATGTGTTCCTTTCTACCTTGGTAGCTGGTGTTACCTCAGCAACTTTACTCCAAAAATAATCTCATAAAAAAGGGATTGAAGATTTTGAGTCTTTGATTCAATCAGATTTCATGCATAGTCGACAAAAGGATTTATTGGATTTGCTTGTGATTAATATCAGCAGATTACACCTAGGAGATAGCAGGGGATAGCATCTTGCCAAGTTGCCCATGTCCTCTTCATGTGACCTTCTTTGATCTGATCCAATTATTCAGATGTGAACTGAAACAACTGATATTGTGATATGTGTGATGGGTGTTTGATGTCTTTCTCTGTATAATTAAAAAAAATAATGTACCCGTTGTAATCGGCCTTGACTGTCCTCAAACACTGCTGCTAATGATGTGTGTCTGTTAGCGTGCCAAAGATGGTGATTTTGAGATCATTTTTTAGCACAGGCAAGTCTGAAATGTGTGCTAGTATATCTTACACTAGAAAAGGCTACCAGATTCCTAAACATGTTCACCTTCATGGGTACAAAAATGGATACAATGGATATTATGTCTTGATATTGTGACATGTGTGATGGTTATTCGATATATTCTCTGTAAAATTATAGTGTTTGAATCCTTTGTATTTGGCCTGGACTGTTCTCAAACAACACACACCTACATACTACACACACTCACACACACACACATAAGCATGTGCATCTTTTATGCTCACTAGGTGGCAGGATTGCACCACCCTGTGACTGACAACGTATTGACTGTATTACCCGCTTGATTCCAAGCCCTTTAATGTGATTAAGAAGCATATTAGTGTTGTGAGCTTCAGCTGAAACCCCAGCTGTTTCATCTCCCTCTACATCACCTGCACATGTTTTATGAAGTGAACATCCAAATTCTCACTCCAAATATCTTTCTGTCTATAAAAGTGGAGCCACATGTATGCTTATGACCTAAGCGTACATATGGCACTCACACACAGTCATCTGTAATGCTCCAATACTATGATCCACCAATCCCTTATTAACAAGAGTAAATAAACGAACAAACCTGGCAACCCATCGTGCTTTGTAAAGCCCTCATAGATCATGTGGTGTCTCTCCTGGAGCACCAGGAACCACTGCGACTTGGTATTTTCCCCCTCCTATCATTATTGTGAGGAAGTAATCCAGGGTTATTTATCTCATGCTTCAAGCACACGCTCAGACCCACGCCATTTCAAACATTCCTCTGGCAACTTCAAGCTTCTCCATGTGGGCCACATTTCTCCCCTTTGAAACTCCATTGAAAGAACATGTTCATGGTGAGGCGGAGGGAATGGAATGGTAGATTAAGGTGATATTAAAAACAAATATCAGGCCTAGTAATGAGTATCACACTGGGAGGCTGTGCAGTGACGCAGGGACTCCACAAGCAGGCAGCATGCTGGCTCTGAGGTGCGAGGGATAGTCAGCCACTATGAACCACCAGCCCTCTACTGGCTGTGGCAGGATGGAGCACCTCTTTGTCTTTTTGCCAGCTTAGTTGGCATAGCTTGCTTCGTTGGCCACCCAAAAATGTTGATTATAAAATCAAACCATCGAACCGTAGCCCTGTGATACTGACACAGACACAGATGTACTGTACTCTATGTCTACGGAGGTCACCTTCTAGAACTGGTACCCACCCTTGTTTTCAGAAGAGGGAGTTTTCTGGAAGGGCTGTTTAGTCACCCCCTCTGAGATCTGACAGGCTGATGGAGTGGATATAATGCTAACGGAGCCTGGCTCAGAGAGAGCATCGAGGTGTCAGCGGGAGGGCTGCGTGTGTGTGTGCGTGTGTGTGCAGTATGCTCGGGGATGATGCGTTAGATAGGCAATTGGATACCTCCGCGTCTGCCTGCATGACTTCATATCAACCTCAAATTAAATAAACAGAACATTGTAGCTTGGAGAGATTTCCTGGGGGATAACTATAAAACATATAACGTTCCCCTTTATGACTGTGTGTTTATATGGATTCGCCTTCAGTGATGTCATTGTTTTTGGTGTTGTGTTTCAAAGGGAAGATTGTCAACAGCTTACAACTCTTTTCCTCCTTCTACAGTAATGTGTTGTGTCTGACCCCATGGGATTCCAAAACAGACAGAACCCTCAACGAGCTGGCCAATCAGAGACCTTTTTGGAATTCTACAAACATATCCCACATTCCCAAAGAATGAATTTGTTTGGCATAACACTGCTGACCTTGACTATCAGTAGAAGGAGATATCTGGAGAGGTAGTGTCTCCATCCTGCTGGGTATTATCAGCAAACAAACTTCCTCCATTGTTATGGAACAGTGCAGGGTTCACAGGAGAGGGCAGGTGTGCTTAGCTTCAACACTAACCTGCTGGGGTTTAACCCACTCAGGCTTGGCCACATCATACCACCGGGGCCAGGGTCCTCCCTGGGGAAGACCAGTCCAGCACAAGAAAGGTTAACGACATCCTTTCTTTGATTGGTTAGGGTTGTGCATGCCGGAGATGTCACTAGCAATTTTCTTATTATACTGTCCAGTGAGTTTATTCCAGGAACTTTACCTCATTTGGGAGAGGGGTTGAAACCATCCTTCAAAATAAACTTACTCTCTCACAAGACATATAGATTGTAATACTTCAGATAAGATGAATGAGATAAAAACTTCAGGTAAGGTCAATTGCAGTGATACAATTGTAATACTGTAAAAGGGAAATGGCCATTTATATGACCATCCATAACCTCAGACAACAAACCAGGGATGACCAGGTGTTTGGCAGGGCCACGGTAAAGGTCACATCAGACTGTACACACAGTCCATTCTGTCAGAACAGAGACTTACTACTGGGTAGAACAGTGGTAAGTCTTTCAGTGAGGTTGTTTGTATTCCAGTCAATTCATTTCTTCCATCAGGCCCACTAAATGTGCTGGAGCTGAGCTTGATTCAAACCACAGGACACATGTCAACTCACACAAGCACTGGCAGAGGGCCAAACCAGAAAGCAGCTCTCTGCAGTAAATTCACATCTGAGCTCGTCACTGTCGCTGGAGATGTTTGGCCGTGACAAACGGCATTTTCCATCTCGTATTCGCCGCTTGGCGTTTCACGTTGTCATTTATTTCAAGACACATGGGCTTAATGGATGCAATATCAACAGACCCAGAAACATCTAAAGTATCGGCTTTAATTGAAATGCGTTCCAGATGAGTGCGAGTTCTCCATCATATTGCGAGCGTGCACGTGTGTATGTGCACGTGTGTATGTTCACGTGTGTATGTGCGCGTGTGTGTGAATAGACTGTGAATAGCTGCTCTGTGTGTGTATTCAATCAAGACAGTCATTGCGTGTATGAGTCAATGCAAGTCAGAGTGTGTGTGTGTGTAGGTCAGGTGAGGGGTTCGTGGCGGGGGTCCAGCGCTTTTATCTTTGGAGGAGGGAGTCTTTAGCTGCGGCCTCTGGTGAGTTTCTGTTGATTCAGTCAAATGGCTGTTGTCATGAACCTGTGGCCCGCTGATTAAACGCAAGAGGGGGAGGAGAGGAATAGAGGGGGGGATTGGAAAAACTGGGACCTGATCATTACATCATAAGGCACTCTGGATGCACACACACACACTGTGATTTATCTATTGATTGCTAAGAATTTACTTTGTTTCAGTCATTGTATGGAAACATGTTTTCAATATGTAAACAGCCAACTCAGTTACTGTCACAAGGACAAGCATCTGCAGGATTGAACACTGGTTTATTTTCAGACTGCAGAGGCAGACTTGATGTCTTAGATTGTTTGTTGATGCTCAGCTTCTTCTCCGATGAGGGTTGTGATCAATGGTAAGTGATCCTACAGCAGGTGAGTCTGGCCTCAAACACTTGACTGTAAATGGACTCAGCTCAACACTGTTTAGCTCCTTGGCAGATTTCCACCCGAGCTTTACTTTTGTTTATCTAAGAATTAATCATTAACAGACCAAGGATCTGTGGTCGTTGAGATTTGTCTTCTCTACAGCCATATTTGTTGGGGTTGAATTTGTGTTGCAGTCTTAGATAAACATAGGCAGGAAACAAAATGTTAGGGCGTGACGCATTGGTGAATAAAGTGTTTGTATCTGTCAAATGTGTGTATTTGTATGTGTGTGTGCTTGTGTGTGTGACACGTGTCCTGACCGCTTCAGATACGCCCCCATCACCCCGACATGCCAGTACCCTGAGGAAACCTCATTATGAATGTGTTTGGTGTGAAACTAGCTGTGACGAAGTGTGCAGGGCTCCTGAGAGCCAGACTAGTCCACCACAATATACCTCCAAGTCAACCTGGCCTCATCCTCCCGTTTCAACACATCATCTGACTTGTATATCAAGTGCCTGTCCTCCTGCGGTGAAACAAACCACATGACCCATGAGCCCTCACACCCATTATGACCTCATCACAAACAGACACATGTCATCACTTCCACTCCCCCTAAAGATCCTGAAGGCTTCATCTATCAAAAAATGGTCTTAAGCAGAATCTGTCCAAAGGACAGTGTTTGAAAGTGGTTCCTGTGACTTTTTCCAGATTTCAAATATTCGCATTCCTCCCACAATGGGGAGAATTTTTTTTGGGCTCACTCCATCCTTTCCCCCCTATTTTATAGTGCTCTTGCAGGGAACAGATGTTGACTGAGTCACACAGAGCTGCAGATGCTCTTGGTTGATGACTTGGAACTTGGTCTCCCAAGGCACTCTCACCACACAGTGAGACACTTGTGTGTCCCAGGGAATGCTTGACCATGTACATATTGATGACACGGCCATCAATTTCCAAAATCAATGTCCCTTCAGCATATATGAATAACTTAACTGAACAATAGGGTCCCGCCTTTGGTCGTCAAAAGTGATACATTTCACCAGTAGAATATTGATTCCATATTCGAAACTGTCAACATTGTGATCAAAGTTGTGTTCACGTCACAGCCCAATTTTCCTCTGATGGATTTTTCATTAGCTGAGGTATGTGAGGCTGCAGACCCTTTTTTCCCTTCCCAGGAACCTCCTCATACCTACATGTCTGTATGTCTGTATGGAGACTGTATGCACTGAGCTTACCCTCCTCCTGCCCCCCTCAGGATCTTTCCAAACTCAGCCGACTCCTCGTTTACCCAGGAAATCCTTGTCTGGTACCAGGGCCAGGACTGCCCTGAATGAGCCAACCTCTCTCCTACCATCTGTTCTTTGTCCACAGCACCAATCCTGATTCTTCTGTCGGCTCTGTGTTTCCAAAGTTCAAACACAGAAGGCTGAACTCATCATAAGATCATTAAGAAACGTTTGGTGCAATCTGCTCACATTTAGTCATATACCAGGTAATGTATATTCTGGATACAATTCATCTATGCCCTTTGCCTATATGAACAGTGAACATTATACTGGTATGGTACATAACTCACTGCTCTGAGCTTTTGCTCAGCTGAAAGCTCCATGAATATTGTGCATGTGCATTTAGCTGGTCGATATACAGTACATTCCACACACACATGCAGTAAATTAATCTTCCAGTGAAACTCATACAGTATGTTACAGTACTGAACCTGCTACATTCTGACTAATTAGTGCTGTGACAGTGTTCAGCCCTGCGTGACTGAACACAGAGGGAAGCCTCACATTTGCAGATGCAGCACAGTGACCCCGTGAGCCAGGCCCAGCTGCCTGGTTGGCTGGGCGCCTGCCCATGTGGTGGATGAACCTCCATGGCTTGTTGGATTGCACCGTAGAAATTAAGAGCACAGGCTAACGTTGACAGAATCAATCAACCTAAATAGAATTAGCTTTGCTTGGACCCCGGTCATCCATTCACATAATTAGCACTGTTCATCCCAGGAGAGAAGGTATGGTCCCCTCAGTGCTGGCAGAACGGCCCCCCAATTAAGCCCATGGTTATACAGACGTGTTACCACCCCCCAGATTTACACACGCACACTCACACCGACACACAGACACACACACAGACAGTCTCCTCCCCATACTCAGTAATATTGCTTATTCAGGGGGTCCCTGTGTGGGATGATGACCTGAGGCACACAGGGTCTCCTCTGTGGATATGGCTATTGATCGGGTTTGAAGTCATCCCCTATACATGGTAGGTGCTCAATAGGAGGGTCACTCTGTTGGAGTAGTAGTTCTGATTGGAACTGTGGGGGTCGTAGCCCTGGCTGTAAAAGAACCGCTGGATGGGGTACTAGAAGAAGAATTAAATAATATCAAGTACAGGGAGTGGTATTCTCTAATCTAATATTGAGAGTACATTTTTTCATTATAGTATTGATATTGCCCCATGTCTGTGTGGATGTGTGTGTGCGTGCGTGCATGTGTGTGTGTGTGTGTGTGCGTGTGTGAGTGTGTGTGTGTGTGAATATTCCTGTGTGTTTGCTTTGTTTGGTACTTCACTCTCCTCATAAAGTCTCAGCATGTTGTTCCCGTGTTTATGATCCTGTCTCCTGATTGGTCTGAATGTTTAGTGCAAGGAGCCTTGCTGTTTGTGATGACGCAGAGCTGCTGGCCTTGCACGCCCCCCCAACCCTCCTTGGTGAGAGTGAGCTCATATCTGACCCACGGAGAGACGCGAATCCTGCTACGTCTCCTAATTGTTTCCAGAGCTGAGGAAGATCATTTTTTACAACCATAAAAAATTTAGATGATCAGTGTTGATGGAACAGCAATGTCCTATCACGTAACATTATAAGAGGAAATGATAGGCATATTCAAAAGGACATTAATTTGTATGCTTAAAGTATTGCTTAATGTTCTTGTCATTTTATAGCTTCGGGCTATTTCTTTACTTCAGTCATTTTAATTGGCTTTTCAGGACACATAATCTTCTGTATACAACATTATTGTAAACTTTTAATTGTTTTTAAGGATGCTGTCTCACTTGAGAAGACAGCAGTGTCAAGTCAAGAAGCCCACCAGTTTCATTCTGACACTAATGAAACGAACCACTTAAAGCTGAGGACACAGGCTCACAACCAATTCTGTGGTTATTGATTCAACTGTCTGGGACCCCTATCATTGTGTTACTCTGCCTTTTATTAGTCTGGTCTTCGGGGACCCCCTGAAATGTGGATACAGATAAGCAATTATCTGCTTGGCTAGTTCAAAAGGAGAGTATGGTATGCACCCTGTAAGCGCAAATCAAGAGACATTTCTCAACTTTCAGTTAATGCAGTCATTGCAGTTTCCGTTTACATGAAGGCTATGTGCGTGCCCCCTGACTGTTAAAAACCTCATTCATCACCTTGAGTAACAACGAGGCCGATAGCAGGTCTTTAAAATGAATTAAACATAATTGAATTCTACTGTGTCGCTGACAGAATGCTTTCAGTTCCCTGATTTATACTGTGATTGGTCATGCTCCTCCATTGACCCCTGACCCCAGGAAGCATATAAAACAGCAGGATGTTTACACAAGGCCAATTTATAAGTGGTGCCGGGGAGGGTGGGTTGGAGGGTGGACGGGTATGCAGGGGCTGAGATCCCTCCCTGTTCCTGAAGTCCTGGCAGTGCGCTCTAATCAGATAAATGAGGCTTTGTTTCACACAAATTTATACAGCATGTGGAGGAGGAGGCGGAGGAGGAGGAGGAGGAATATCGTTACCTCTCTCAGTGGCCCAGGGTTACTTACGGGGAATGAAGTCACAAGGTAAAATGAAAATGTATGACAGTATTGATCATGCAATCTAAGCTAAGCAAGTCTGTCCTGGGAGGATTAGGAAACAAGGCTGCACTGAAATTCAATTTGTTCCCATTACTGTATATGTTCTTTCTCCATTGAGATGCTGCAACCTTAAACCATTTTTCATGGAGACATTGGATGGCAGAGCAGGAATTTTTCTGGTAAACATAATGTTACGCTGAAGGCCAAAGTAAAAACTGTAACAGTATTGTAGAGAAGGAGCATGTGTTGCAATACCCAGTGGTTCAGACTGTGAAACCAGCTGCGAAAAAAACCCAATGACTATTCAACGATGAAGCAGATAACAGGCCTTGCAAATCAGATATAATATTCTGCAGATGATCTTCCTGTGGAAACACAAAGCCCTGAATCTCATATGTGTGTGGGCTAAGAAAACAAGTTCATCTGTGTTTAGAAAAGCTATGAGCAGGGCACACTGAAGTCCTGACTGACTACACCAACTAGTATCTACCCTGAGAGCTAAGCTTCTACTACCACTGGTTTTTGTCTTTGATGGATAACTTGGGACTGTTGCAGGGGTGCAGTCATGTAGGCTGGGGCTGTGGCAGCCTTGGAGATGTATAATTGTGATTTGTAACTGGGGATGGCTGGATTGGGGCTGGATTGGGTCTCAGAGTGGAGGGGAGGGGCGGTGTTGGTATTGGGGGTTGTTGTGTTTCATAGTTCAGGGTGAATGGTTGTTGGGATGGCAGCTCTGTAGGGATGTCTGGCTGCACCTCCAGACACTCCGCTGTGGTCCGCCACTCCACCATCACGAAAACTGACATCATGCATCTGTGTTTAATGCCAGGCCATGTCATAGATACGGCTTGACCTTCGCCCCTTCAAAGAAATCCAAGCATTCGTCATGCTTGGTGGGATCAGGGTTCTGAGCTCCTGGCACATCTGTTCACAGGCAGGTAGCATGTGCGGGCCAAGGCTTCTGTTCATCGGGAGAGATCTGCTGATGTATGGAAACGGACAGCAGTTGAGCTTTAAGCCCCAGGAGACCCTGACCCTCATCTGCCTAGTTCCACCATCCCCTAAGTAGGTTTTTGCTTTCCTAATGAGTCAGGGGAAGTTGAACTTTGAACTTTCAAGAAAATCTCAAACAACTTTGATGAATTGCCCGAAGAGAGTTAAATATTTGCAGGACCATGCTAAACAGGTTGGTCTTTTGTACGTTTTTTGTTTTGTTTTCTGTCTATCAATGGATACTTTAAACAAAGTGAAGATAATACTATGCATAGACAGACCATTTAGCGGTCTGGCTTTTGAAAGTGTTTGTGAATGAATGTCTCAGGGTAACATCAGGGGTTTATGTGTTTTGAGAGCGATGACACTGGCTTTCTTCTGTTTGGAGACTTTGTATATATTCTACCTTGTGAGAGCACGTCTGTAGGCGCTTGCGTCTCCGTACCTAAACAGTGCTTTGACTTCCAAACCATTGACAGACATTTTGCAATGCTGGGTGAAGAGGAGAAATCGGCGTAGCGACCAATCTGGCAACCCCTTTCCACTTCCTGCTTGGTCAGCAAGGTCAGGCCTCTGACAGACACGAGGATCATGACAGAAGGATGACCTCTGACCCTTTATGGGAGCTCAATCGGAGAAGCATGGCCATTCAGGATTGGTATTGACATGATCTGCTTAGAGACAAGCACTCGTGGAATCTTTATTGGCATCAGCTGCCGCGTGTAGAACGGCTATTGAGCGACCTCGGCTACCGTGACCTGAATAAGGAGCAATACCTATTGAGAATTCCTCGTTGACCCTGGCCGATTGAAATTCCAATGGAGAATCCTCTGGAACAGCTGAAACGACCTAATGATGATCCGTGATGACAGCCAAATTACTGGAGTTTAGATGCAGAAGATAGAGCAGGCGTAAAGCCCCTGACTGGAGGCCAGCTTTAGCCCCGTTCTCTGCCCCCATGTTCACCTGTCAACTGCAGACGCCAATTATGATGAATGGGTAGGAGTGGAATGTTGTTGTATAGGTAAGTATAGGTTTTCGATTCCCCTTACACTCCTTCTCTTAACCAGGGAGGGAAGCTCTAAATGGTCCAGTCAAACTCATCAGTATCCATCTTTGAGGGTGTTCAGTGTCAGAGTAATCACAGTAAATTGTATCAAAGCTTTGACCCATTGGTAAAATCACAAACACGTTGCCTGTAAGGGAGTTTAGAGCGAGGTTAAAGCAACAATCTGCTGACAAGACGGAAAGCTGCTTTTCATACCAGATTTTCGTTTTGCAAACCACTGGGCTAGTCTGCACGGAGTGCTACATTCTTCCCAATGCCCTTGTTGTGTGTTATTCAGCACTCCTGTCCAGAAATTGCTTCTCTTCTGGGACAAGTTGAATCAACTCAAAACAGCCACCTGTGTTTCTCACAGCTTGACTCCCTTGCACGCCCTTTCTTTTTGTTCCCAGCTGAGGCCGTGAGCTCCTCGCTCCAGAAATGACTCTTGTTTCGTGCTCGGTCTCAGATCCTGGGAGCAGATAGATGGGACACAGAGAAACTGCTTGCAGGTGTTGCTGAACATGGAAGGGGCCACAAGGGATGGTGGGGGTCTGCTCTTCTTCTGAGATCAGCTTGTTGTTTTCCTTCCTCTGAGACCGTGTCAGTGCTCTGTCAGAGAGGCAGAACCCTGCATCGGTGCATGAGCAGGCACATGTGAGATAAGGAGAAATAAATGAAGGCGATAACGGTGTTGTGAAATGAAGGATGACAATTCAATCAAAGACACCGTAATAAAAGTGATGTTGAAAATGAGTTGATGAAAGAGGTTAATGACCCGAGACCATGTACCTGTCACACTGAGAAGGATCCATGACTGTGAAGCCTAATTAAAATAGCTGGAGTGAAGATGAATGAATTAGTCTTCAGCCTTGCCTGCCCCTGCTCTCTCTCTCTCTCTCTCTCTCTCTCTCTCTCTCTCTCTCTCTCTCTCTCTCTATTTGTCTCTTTCTCTCTTCCCCCTACTCTCTCTCTGTCTCTGTCTCTCTCTTTGTCTCTTTCTCTCTCTCTCTCTCTTCCCCCTACTTTCTCTGTTTCTCTATTTCTCTGTCTCTTTCTCTCTCTCTCTTTCTCTGTGGCATGTTCATCATTTGAATAACTCATTTAAAGTATGGTAACATCCTCTGAGTAATGCTACACAGCTGTGTCTGCTGAATGGTCACTGAATGGAGGGCTTTGACTAGCAGGACCATGGGAGGAAATACATAGATGGCCCATTTTGAGCCATTAACGACAGGATTTCCATAATGTCCCAGAACAATTTTCGTGTAGGCCTATGATAGGATCAGTATTGCCACAGTGAACCTCCAAACCCCACCAATCAGATGCATGTGGCCTTATTCCCAGGATAGCATTATGTACCATACCTTTGTTAGCAACGGGACCCTGTTTCACAGACCATACAAACACAGGCCAGACACAAACTCCAGGATGTAAGATAAACCATAGCTCAAATCCAATATGTTTTTCCTATTGAGGTTAATGCCCGGCAAAGACAGATGCAATTCAGAGGATATTACCTGTGTGGGCATATGTGATTTATTATAGGCCCTCCTGCTGAGGATAGCACAGTCTGTGACAGACAATAATATTATTTATTGGCAGAGGTATTGTGTGTGTGTGTGTGTGTGTGTGTGTGTGTGTGTGTGTGTGTGTGTGTGTGTAGGAGAGAGAGAGAGGGAGAGAGAGGGACATGGTAGGGACGAGTGAGTGACAAGCCATATACTGTACATGTCCATAACAACACGAAACAGGAAGCCCCCTTACTGAGCCAGACTGGATGAGACACAGATCCAGGTTCAGAGAGTCTACCATTACAATACACCTCAGGGAGGACAGGAACGGAGGAGGGGTGGGTGGGAGGGAGGGCTGAGGAGGGGAGGAAGGAGATGAAGGAGGAGGGGAAGAAGCAGGAGACATTATATTAGGGCTGACCTCTGGTTGACCCTTTCATGCCCTGGCTCTCTTTGGTGACCATGTGTTGGCATAACAGTGAGAAACAATGCTATTATTAGACACCTGGTGATGTGTGTGTGTTGTTCCTCAAGGCCAGCACTCTCTAGCAGACTTTACTGTTTTTTAGACATGTAATTCTCAACTAGACTGTGAGACAGAAGATTAGAATATATTTTTCAGTTTCACCAGATTAGAGTCTAGGGGCCAAAGAGGAGTCGTTTACAAGGTAGCATTGGAACAATGCCCCACTATGACGAGACTTCTGGAAATGTGGGCTTGAGTCACTGCAGTAACCGAGTTAGACAAAAGGAATGCATCTCTGGTGAGAAACAAACAGGGGATTTGAAAACATCTTGTTTTTCTTTGCCTGTTTCCTTTCGTTTCCATTCTCCTCCCCTCTCCTCCCTTGGTTACATTGGTTAGCATCTGCATTCAGTGCCTCCATTTTCTCGTGCAACGTGAGACCACGAGCTGCTGATGTCCTTCTGATATGGAAATCCTTTCGTTCGCACACCCTCTCTCTGCATCCCCTCCTCAAGTCATCCTACCTCAGAGCCCGGGGAAGGTCTTAGCGATGCTGACTTCACAGGAACACGCTATGCACTCCTCAGTACTGAACTGTGCTGTATGCAAACCTCAAACACATGCCAGCTGACCATTTCAAAGATCCTCGGAGCTTTGACTCAATCGGTCTTCGCACCAAGCGTGAGACAGAGAGAATTCCTCACCTCTGCATCCATGTGGCTACAACTCTCTCTTGATCCAAGTGAGTGAGCGGGGTGGAGGGTGATAGGCGGACAAGACGTTTCACATTTATCTGATCCCCTCTGCTCCCTGGCAGCCTATTAGCATTCTCATTCTTCACGTTGGGCCCTTTGTTATTGCAGCCCTTCATGGCTAAGTGGCAACGCCGCCCGCAAGTATGAAATGTGTTCACAGATGGGGGGAGATATGCAAAACCCCAAGCAGCTGCCTAGACGCAAAAACAATACGGCCTTATTCCTCGTAATAACAAACGCAAACACGCAAATCAATCAATCAGCGCTGCGTTCATGCGTCCTCTCCTCACACGCTCACATCGTCCGTCAGGAAACCCTGTGTTTAGGTGCCTTTGTGTTTGAAGGGTTAGTTAGGGTTGTCAGTTGATTGGGACGTTTCCTCCAATGAGCTGGTTTTGTCTGAGCTTTTCAAGTCAAAGCGACTGCAGTCCAACCATGTGGAGTTAAACGAGACTGACTCTCTTTGTCCTCTATCATTTTAAATGTATCCAATCATATCCAATCAGAGTAATTTGCTCATTTGTCGTGGCCTGCAGTAACAGCAGGCTCACATTGATCAAATATAAAAAGGGGATTGAGCAAATGGAATACATTTACATTTAGTCATTTAGCAGACACTCTTATCCAGAGCGACTTACAGTAAGTACAGGGACATTCCCCCGAGGCAAGTAGAGTGAAGTGTCTTGCCCAAGGACACAACGTCAGTTAGCATGACCGGGAATCAAACTGGCAACCTTCGGATTATTAGCTCGATTCCCTCACCGCTCAGCCACCTGACTCCAATTCTACATACAATTCTGTTTGGGAAAAACATTTACATTTTCCTACAGCATGTCTGGATTTGAAGAGTGAGGCTTTCACCTCCATGGACCACAGATTTACAGATGGCCCATGCATACTGTGGTGACAGATAAAGGTATGGTATAGTTTAAGACTTCCAGGAGGGGAATCTACCCCATGGGGTCCCCATGCACAACATGTGTGTGACGAGGCCAGTGGAGTCACCCCTGACCCCAACCGTCTCTCAATCCAGTCAATGTGACAAACACAAAACATCTGCAAAGTGTGTATTTGACCACACACCCACACACAACACATGCACACACATGAGCTTGACACAGAGACCTACAAGGCATGGTTCAGGTGAGGTTTCCCCAGATCGCAAATGGAATAGACTAGAAAGATTGATTTCTGTACGGAACAAACCCCAGTTTTTAGAAAACGTCAAATGAGGCATACAGATATTTGATCATGTCTGACTTGAAGAATTTACACACGCTGTAAACTGGCACAGCCAAAGCTTCCACAGGTAATGTTAAGCATCCCGCCTTTCTCACAGTCAGGGAGAGAGCTGAACTGCATTTTTGACATTTTCCTAGGCCAGATCTCAGGGCTGATCGCCCCAGGTTCATGGTCTCCCCCTCCGCCTTCTGTTGTAACGTCTCAGTACTGTCATGGAGACACTTGTAGGCTCATCTCATCTGTCTCCCGGTGACGTGCTCTCAGCCTCTTCCCGGCCATTAGGGTGATTTACTGAAGTTTGCATGTAGTGGGGCTGCCAAAAGTGTGTGCGTGTGTGTGTGTGTGCGTGTGCGTGTGTGTGTGTGTGTGTGTGTGTGCGCACAGGGCTTTACAGGCCTATGAAAAGCCTGTCCCACTCCACCAGCCGATCCTGACAGTTTAATTGGAGAGGCGTAAATCAGAGAGACTGTCAGAAAGACGGGTAATTATTTCCCTCTGTTTCAGCTACCAGATATCTACCACCTCCCCCTCTTTTAAAACACACACACACACACCACACATCCGCAAAACACACACACACTCACACACCACACACAAACTACACACACTCACACGCAGACACACAATTCACTGAAACATACACACACAGACAGTCTTTATGACATGATAGCCATGCTGCTTTTAAACCTGCTGTTTAAGGGTAAATCTAACATGCTCACTTTCACCTTAAAAAAAATCACAAAGTCACAAACTCCAGGATTCAAGACAACTTCGAGTTGTCACAACTGTGCCCATTAATGGAATTGTAAACTTGGTTAAAGTTTACCTCTGAAGCTGTGGAGTCTTGTCTGGAAATAGAGCATATACAATGACATTTGGCCCCTAGTCTATATGTGGTAACACATACCTCATTGATGTATTTATGGGCCAAAGCTGCAGTGTATCAGAGAGCAGAGCCAAGTGGCTCAGGTTTGGCACGGGGCTGTGGGCACCAGATACAAACGAGGTGACAGCATCTCACCTCCCATCCTGAGGTCAGGGCTCACATCAGTGGTGGAAAATGAAAGCATCTCCCTGGTTTGGCAGAGAGCAACCTACCCTCATGTTCCTAACCCTTCTCCAACCCCCATGCTGACTAAGGACTAAGCGCCCACAATCCAGCAACCCCCTTTCCAATGGGAGGTGGTACTGAAGGATTGGAAAGATGATATGATTCCTCCATTGTAGGTGAGATGAGTGCTTCTGGTTGAAAGTACATACTAGAACCTTCTATATACCTGTTCTATGCGTCTGTAAGGCAGCTGGATGATGTTGTGAATTACAATATAAGCTACGGTCTCCTCCAAACTTCAAGTCAATATATTAAAATGGAACACCAGTAAAAAATTCATAACTAAATGGAAATAGAGGAAATGAATGGTTAAGGGTATAGCTATAAATATGGGAAACACATTGTAGCCAGGTTATGCCAGCTTTGAGCAAACGGGTCCCTCTGTCTCTGCATGCCTGAGACATCACATTTCACGACACCACAAATGCAATATTTGCTGTGTCTCCGGTGAGTAGATTTATGATTTGGAATATTCACCAGTAATAATATTGAATGTGCAGTGGTGGGGAGGGACACATGTTGATTTAGTTTAAATCCCTATAACTAAAGGGTAATGAATGAAGGTGTTTGGAATGGGTAAATGTCGTCCCTGGCTATATAAAATGTACTCGTATGAGAATGGTACTGGCTTAGCCTCCTTTTCTATTCTCATGCTCCTCTCCCTGTCTGTCTCTGCCTGTGTGAGGTAGAAACCCTCCACCCTCCCACTGTGTATACTTGCAGAATTGGGTGATCAGTCCACTGTCTGGTTAACTA
The DNA here is from genome assembly GCF_038355195.1 of Osmerus mordax. Classification (NCBI taxonomy): domain Eukaryota; kingdom Metazoa; phylum Chordata; class Actinopteri; order Osmeriformes; family Osmeridae; genus Osmerus; species Osmerus mordax. The sequence goes on along the minus strand of NC_090066.1, from coordinate 5,708,212 downwards.
AGGAAAAGAGAGAGGGAGGGAGGGAGAGAGAGGGAGGGAGGGGTAGAGGCAGGGACGGAGAAGGAGGGGGAGGGGGAGAGAGGGAGAGGTAGAGAGGAGCTGAGAGAGAGGAGGGGGACTTTCGGTAGAGTGTGTAATAGGAAACCAGTCCTCTCTTTCTCTCTCCTCCTCCCTCTCTCCTCTCTCCTTCTCTCTTGCTCTCTCTCTCTCTTCCTCCCTCTGTCCTGTAGGCAGCTGAATGGAATAGCAGCGTTTTTGTCTTCTCTGCTCTGGAAGTGTCACAGGGGACCCATCCGAGAGTGGGACTAAAGACTTCAGGAGGATAGCAACCGGGACTACAGGGGAACCAGGGCTTCTGGACCAGCAGAGAACCGGGGAGCCTTTCTAAGGTAAGTCCTGTCCCGGGCCAGGCTTCCACAGCACCTGGCTCTGCTCAGTGATAGAAGTGGATTGAGGGACGAGGGCAGGAAAGGGTAGATTGAGAGGGAGACAGAGAGAAGAGGTGGTGGGCGAGTGCTGTTCTCGGGCTAACAGGTGCAGAGTCCCACTGGTGAGACTGCAGGAAGTCGAAGCGGCTGGATAAGAACACATTTAGAACAGCACACGGCCTGCCAAAAGACAGAACACACACTTAACTACTTGTGCTTGTTTAACCCTGCATCTGTTCAGTGTTTAATAGTAAATTAGTCGACTGCTTGAAGGTGGACGGTGGGGTTTTGGTTCCAAATTTTGCTATTTAATTTTTATCTGTGGGGACAGTTATTATGATTATTATATGCTACGTGTTATAATGATTACACTTCATCTTTCATCCTCAAACTGGGCCAATCACAATGACAACATTCTTATAAAAATAATTACGCAGTCATGTATTTATAGAAACATTTTCTAAAATTGTTCCAAGGCCAAACATGCCTTCATACCCCTGAGCAGAAAGAGGGAAGTGGGTTAAATAATATCAGGCAAATCAGTGTTCTCTGGTATCCATTCAAGAGTGAATTACTTCTTGCTTTAGGAAATGGAAGCATCCAGGTTTTCCTCAGCTTGTTGGTCACGTGTGTGCTTGGCAGTGTGTTGGGTGTAAGCGAGCTGTTGACCACTGAGTGACAAAGAGTGTTGGAAACTGTGAACACATTATGTGTCACCGTGTTTAAACCCAAACCTTCAAGAACACACACATACACACACACACTTGGAGAACTATTCAGTTTCCCCTTCTACTTTAGCCTGAATTCTCTTCTGTTGTTTACCATCGAAGTTAATTTACGCCTTTTTTAAATACTGTTCCTGTGATGACTCAGATCTGGTGTCTGAGTTGTCATTTAAATGATGCAGTTATGTGGTGGTTATCTCATGCTAAAATAATCTTTGTACAAATTTGGCTTGAGCAAAGATGGGCGATCCAGCCTTAATCCAGATGGGAGAGCTTTCTACTCAATTACTTCAGTGTAAACAGGTTAAATTGTGTACATGTGTTGACAAAGAGGACTTATTGCCTGTCAATAAAGACATTGAGTCAAAACCAGATGATCACAGATACTTAAAAATGCGTCCAATAAATGTAATTTGCTCATCAATATCAGTTTTAGAATAGAGCCTCTGGATTGGAGCCAGATGATTAATTCATTAAGCGGAGGGCCAAGGATCCCACAATGAACTCAATTATCAGTATACCACTCTTGTAAAGTATTTCCCCTATTCATTCAAACTGTCAACTGACCTCCATCGTGCGGACAGATTGAATTGATATTGCCCTGCTTCCTGGCAGGGCTTTGTCAGTATTTTTGGACTGGATTGTATATCGCCTGGCTAGCATGAAGGTGTATGATTCCTTTATGGGACTTTGTTCATATCTGCAGTGCACAGCTCACTAAGGGGCTGGTGTGGAGCTGTGTGTCATCTACATCAGAGGCCACTCTCAGATACTGAAGGGAGCCAGTGAGTCTGTAGGTTAGTCATATCTCTGGTAGCTACAGCATTACCTGGCGGGTCGTATGACTGCGTCGGGTTGGGGTGGGAGGAGAGAGAGCAGTGAGGTAAAGGATTCTAATCCTGGGTGTTTGGGGTGTCATGGAAGCCCTGTGTCTTATCTCAGGCAGCGAGTCTTGGCTCTGAGGAGCAACATGCCGCTCTCTCTGAGATGACTTTAGCAGCTGTGAGGCAGACATGTCCAGGACAGGGTGAGGGCCCTTTACCAGAGACATCTACCTCGGCCAGGCAGTGAATGAGGGGAGAAGAGGCTGGGCGAGGGCTAGGGTTTGGGTTAGAATTGGGGCTGGGGCAAGGCTGGGGCAAGGCTGGGGCTGGGGCTGGGAACAGGGATGAGTAGGGGCTGGATTTAAGGCTGGATTTGGGGGCTGAGACAGACTGGGCTTGAGGCTGACGCTGGAGCAGGTTTCGGGGCTGTTTTGGCGCTGGGACGGGAGGTGGGGACCGGGCTGAGGATATGGATGGAGGCTAGAGGTATCAGCCCTGATTAGGAAGTAAGGCTGTTCCACCTCTTTCAGACCCTGCCAAAGAGATCTCAACTCGATGCAGTTTTCCATATGGTTTCCCTCTACGCCCTCTCTCCCTCTTTTTTCCTCTCTCTTTCTCTCTCCCTCTATCTCACTCTCGGTTTATCTCTTTCCTTAACACAACACACATACACACACACACACACAGTCATGAGACCCTAGCCCTCTCATGCATAGTAACACTGCAGTGCTGTGATACATTGTCCACGCTGCGCTCTACACAACGTTCCCGCCAGCTGCTGCCCAAATTGAAAGTTTCATCGAAATCAGCCTGCAGCCTTTGCTTTTCTCCACACCTATCAATCTTTCATGACTCATCTATATACCATGAGAACACACATCTGTCTTTGTACATAGCTACAGAACTGTGTCTTCCTTCTTTCTAAACGTGGTAAAACAGTACAGTGTGGTATACAGTGCGTTGCAAGGTTTAGCCATTGGTTAGTCTAGGCTGTCCCTGCATGTGGTACAGTAGACAGTGTGTGAGATTCTCAATTCAGGAAGTGAACTCCCTTGACAGTACCTGTCTTTATCAATAATTGAGCTCTCCTTGTCCAGTAATGGAATGAGCGAGGAGCCAGAAGAGGCTTTCTCCTTGAGCTCTTTTGTGTAGATTTACCTCATCCATATGTAGGAGTGAGGCTTGTAAAAAGAATCTTTTAAGTGGTGGATTCAATTGTCACGTCACTCTCTTGCTGTTTAATGTCAATCATTGAATTGCTGGGCAGAGGACGTGAAATGGGAGACAGGTATGATTACACAATGCATGCGGGGCAGTAGTTATGTCACATTATATCGTTTTAGTGAAATTTCAGTTTTCCTCTCAGTTGGTAATAATGTGACGTGATGTATATTTTTGACATCTTAAAAGTTTATATAAAAAGTCAGAATACAAGATACTTTCTATAACAAGCCATTTCCCGAGCTGTAAACCTAACTTGTCGTACCCATCTCTCTCCTCAGCTGGTGTGGACGGGCGTGGTTCCAGCTGTAATGGACTGGCCAGAGGGGGCTCTGACCCCAGCTCTGATGGCAGTGATGAGGGCGTGTCCGCCTGGGGGGCTGTCCCTCCTGACTCTCTCTCTCCTCCTCACCTGCGTCTCCTCTCTCTCTCAGCCGCTGCCCAGAGTCTTCCTGCCCTTTGAAGGTACAACAACATTCATTTCCTGTTATTGTCTCGGAGAACAAATTGCAAAATAACACACACTCCACCTAGCCCAATCTATGTACACCTTTACAACAGTACACATGTTTGGCATTAAGTGAGCTCTCGGTCTCATCTTGGTTTGTTGTGTTTCAACACAGCTGTGATGAGGCCATTATTTGATTCTGTGTTAATGTCTTACAAATGGTAAATAAGACATGGTGCCAGAGGATATACTATCATTCCAGAGTTTGTGAAGAGTTGCTCAGGTTTGACCTAATCTTCATGGTCGTAAATCATTGAAGGGCCCTTTCATCTTCGTACAATGCGTATTTATTCAGCTTTGTATGTCAGACAATGGAAAACGACGCAGACACACACACACAAAGACACACTCATGCGACACATTCATGGTCGGAGCCTTACAAGTGTCTGAGAGCCAGGGTTCCATTGTTGGGTTCTGCTCGGTGTCACTGGTGCGGCCCGCATTTCTGTGAGAGATGGTACTGCAGTGTATGGCATAAGGGATGGCCCAGGGAAGGCTGGGCCTGGTCCTGGTTAAACTTTAATCACAGTACCCTTTAATGGAGACTTGGTACTTAGGCCTCTGGGCTTTGTTTCTGTCTCTGCCTTTGATTCGGTTGTTTTATTTAATTTCCTTGACACAGATGATTATATGAATTATTAACCTTCCCTTTCTCTCTCTCTGAACTAGGAATGAGTTTGTGTAGATGGATGGGGTGAGGCGGTCGATTCCTCTTCCAGCTCAGGGGCCTTCCGCCCCGTCCTCTAGCCTATGTCAAGAGCCAGGGATGGATGTGAGGCGAGATGTGAGCGTTGGGTTGATGTTGTGCAGGGGGCTGCTGGCGATGTTTGATCAGTACCTCAGGATTATCATGGGGCTTAGGTAGCGAACGGTGTGGCTGTGCCGTACTGAGCCTGTGGTCTGAGGGAGGAGGCAGTCAGAGGTGGGCTTCTGCCAACCGTCGATTGTGATTCCTAACTCCTTACATTAAGTTCTCTCTCTCGTTTCTTTCATTCACCTTCCTCTTCTTCACCATCTTGTTCTCCACAGTCCAAAATCCGCCATTTCCTTGACTTTCAAATCAGTCTCCGTCTTTCTCACCCGGCCTGCTCTTTGCATCCCTCTCTCTGTGTTTCTCCTCTCTTCTTCACTCCCCCTGCGGCAGACTGGCAGTCCAGCTGTCAGACATGCAGTGAACTGGCCCACCCAGCAGAGTTCACTGACACAGACAGGCCCTGGGCAGAGGCTTGAACTGCATGTGGGAGCACGGCAGTCTGCAGTCTCTGTAGACAGACTCAGCAAGATAAGAAGGGTCATACACTGAGTCCATGTATTCCCTGCCGGCTTGTTAAAATGTCAGATCCCAGAGGTCAAAGGTCACCATATTGAAAATTAGTCAATCCTGATGATGACCTGTTTCCCAGGTGTGTATGTGACATTTTTCTCCTGTCCTGGCTGAGTTGTGGATTGTAGCAGACTGGACCGCAATGTCGAGCTACTATTAATAAAACAAAGTGCAAAGATTAGTTTTATGTTGTGTCACTTCTGTGTTGTGAGGGAGTCTGGTTTGCTGCCGTGTGGAGAGTCAGGTACGTGTTTGTCATCTATGATCCATGTGGGTACTTTAGCTGACTCTGTCTCCAGGGACACATTACAGAGAATTAGAATGAAAATGGAAGCAGAGAAGCCCTCACATATTTATTTAACTGATTATAGAATTCAGGCAGACGTGAAAAGTCTAGGGAATTGAGTTGAGACTTGATCTCAGTTGATGAGTTAGAAATTAGTTTTGAAGCAGATGGACAGGGTTTCATATGGACTTCCCAGATGTAAGAAGGCAGTAGAGAATCCTTAGTCCCAAGGAGATGGCTCTTTTCTCCCATAAACACTGGCCTCGAAGTCCTCACTGAGGAAGCCTATGGTGTTTGGGCCCTCTCCAAGGTCTCCAAGGTCGCTCTCCACAAGCAGGGAGTGGGAGCAGGACAGAAGGTTAGAGGAGAGAGAAAGAGGATGGCCTGTAGGGAAGAGGAGGAACAGGTGGGTCAGCACCTGCGCTCCAGTCAAAGGGTCAACCCCGGTGGGCGGCTTCTCTCAGCCCCCAGAGGGAACGACTGCTTTATTATTACGACCCGAAACTAACTAAACCAAGACTTTGAGGACAAATAAACTATAGAGGACGGGGCTAGGGTCAGTTTGTGAAGTCTACCTCTCCCATTCTCCCTCTCTTTCTCTGTGCCTCACTCCTGAAACAGGATCCATGGGTGAGGCAGGTTCAGAGGGATAAGTAAGTCGGCTTGCGTTCCGTCTCAGGAAGAAGTTGCTGTCTCGGACATTCTTCTCGCTTCACACTGCTTACTCTTGTCTTCCACAGGCAAACTCAGTGGGACAGCAACCATAACAGCATAATAAACATAGCTCCGGCAAAGAATAAACATTCAAATACTTCTGTTGTTTTTCAGAAAAGCTTGATAATAACCACAGGCTTCCTTTCTATCTGCATAATTGTTTTGGGAATTACCGTGATGAAATACATTATTTTATAATGATTATGTCTCAACATGATTATTCTAGCATTGATTTTCATATTCTTTTTTTTTGGAATGATTTCTTTACATAAGTATACTATCAGTGAATTGACACCCCCACAAAGACGTTGGGACTCTCTTCCTCCCTAATGTCTCAAATAGAAGAACATCAGGAGACTCACCGATGCCTATCAGTGTGAGCCTCTTGTTAATCAGCCTCTTAGATTTCCTCATATGGCAGTGGTGTGTCATTTCGACTAGCTGTGACCGGGTAGAAACGTTTCACCCCCCCCTCCTCTCTGACCCCAGCACAGCACCTGTCACTGACTTTATACATGCTTTTCCATGTTGATGCCTTTGATGTCATTGTGAGGTTCATTTTAACGACTGGCCGCCCAGGAGGGATGACTGTATTTGTCAAGTGCCGAGGCTGGATGTGTACTGGCTGGCTGACGGTTTATGCCTTGTTTCTCTCTAAGAGGACGGGTCAGGATCACACAGAGACACACAGGGTGTTCAAACTTATGGTCATTGTCACACAGTTGACAGGGCTCGTGCGACAATGTTTATGCACGTGTATGTACGCTGTATGTCTGTGCGTGTGTATGTGCATGCGTGCAAGCCTATATTTATGAAAAGGTCCATTTAGCCTCATCAGAATTGGCCGGCTTACAGTAACAATTGAGTGTATTTCTTTAAAAGCAGGAGCTTGCCGGAAGGAGTGAGAGTGGGAGAAGGTTCTAGTGTGTGCATGCTCGTGCACGTGTCGGGGCCTCGTAGAGCAGTGTATACTCCCAGTGTTGAAATCCCCTTGGTAGTTTTCAGGAGGCTGCCTGAATGTAGCTGCAGGGATGTGTCAGAGAAAGATTAAGATCATGTCTGCAGTCTAATGAGAGCCTCCTCGCGCTAGGAGCCACCAGCCCACGCTCCCAGCTAACCCCTGAACAGAGCCAGCCGTTGTGGGCCTCTCCCAGCCTCCTATCAGAGAGCGGAGGCTCTGGGTTCGTCTGCTTCCACAGATTAGGCTACACTTTTATCATGGCTCATTACAATCTCCTCTCACCCCTCATTCTTCATATAGGAAGACGTAAGGTGGGAGTCCAACTGTGAAGGATGTTTGCCTAATGGTGAGAATGCGGGGGTACATGTGTGGGGGGGTGCGTGTGTGTATCTGTGTCTGTGTGTCAGCAAGTGTGTGCGTATGAGTGTTCATCATATTTCTTTGCGGAGGTGAAACCTAAAACTTTCCGCTGGATCACCACTGGAAGAAAGAGTATGGTTTTCCATCGTCTTTTTTTATAAAAGTTGCGGATTCGAGTGGATTTGGTTTAATTCCTCAGCTCTCCTGAAAACATTTGACCACATTCAGGATTTTAATCTAAATTACCATCTGAAGCGTTGCTGTGGAAAGTCAACAATAGTGGCCACTGAAACTAAAACCTATCCAGGGCAGCATTTTCAGAATTCTTTTGTAAGAAGATCAGGTGATAGATTAACGGTACAAACCTTAGTATAAGAAAATATTACATTCACCACCTCAAAGGTAATGTCTCTCAAACGTGAGCGTCTTGGGAAGGTCAGAGCTCGGTTTGTAGAGCCTAAACAGAGGCTAAATAATTGTACAACTTTTCTCGACATTAAAGGATTTCATGGTCATGTCTTCTCGATGGGTTTGACCTTTGACTGGACCTAATATTCCTGACCCCGCAGCCTGCAGGCCAGTGCCCTGTGGGGTCAAGCTGAGGTTAAAGGTCATGACAGGGTCTGAGGAGTGCTGATTGGGACAGATGTGGACCAATATGTCTGTGTTTGTGCTCGGGGGCAGAGCAATCTGAACAGTACTATTGGGAAGAAGCATCGCTTCTCTGGTTTTAATAATACAGTCTTATTTTATACTTACATCTAATCTTGCCATTAGCAAAGATATGGCTGCTTTGAACTTAAATCAGTGATGCTGCGTGATCTTGGGGAATTCTTGGCAACACAAACCAGAGGCATGTCAAAGCTGTCAGCAAGGGAAGAGGGGAAGACTGAGACATACAAATAACCACCAGGCTAGGCTGCAGCTTGTGGTGTGTGTGTGTGTGTATGTGTGCACAAGTGTTTGTGCGAACACGTGTGTGTTTCCCAGACCTTCAGATCAGTCTCATGTGTTCTCTAGCTAACAGCTCAGAGATGGAGTCAGACTGTGGACATTCTCTAGTGAAGGTTAGTGGACCCAGTGATGCCGCGGGCCGATGTGTCTGAGATGTTTGACAGACCCTCTGTCTGTGGGCGCTTTCTCGGCTGTCTGTGTTTTGACAGTCCTGCCTGTGACCTTGCAGCCCCTGATGAATGTTTTATTGTCCCTCTTTTGTGCCACGCTGAAAGGTAATCAATACCCATCGATATGGAATATGCTTAGATCTTTTCTCAGATGTACAAGGTCAAATGGAAATTCCTTTGGCTGACCCTCGAAACAATATTGATCCAATTACATTCCAGACAAAATATTTGTACATCTTCCACAGACGGACCTGTGAGGTTTTCTTCTGCTGTCTCTCTAGCACATGCAGCCTGACTTTAAAATATGCTGCCTGACTCTAGAAGATGCAGCCTGGCTCTAGCATGCAACCTGATGGATTTTCCGATTTGAAGAGTGGCTGGATGTATTTAGGACGTTGACTAACGCTGGCACATAAACTGCCAAGGTTTTCCACAGAGAAGGCCAGGGCTCAACATCATGGAGGGGAAAGGTTAAAGCAACACCAGCGTCTGAGAGCTGGATTACAGTCGTTACCTCAGGCTTAGATGGAATGTGCGTTTCATTAGACTATTGGAACTGTCTTCATTAATCGGATAAACACCACATATTATTTTCATTGTATGCATTTTTTGTATAGAACCACAATGCTGTTTTGGGTTTCAGAGGTGGGGAAATCATTCATAAGAACGACAGGTGTGGTACAAACATTGCCATCCTTCTACAGCAAGAATGACCACATGGCCTTTTGTGTCCCTGAGGAGACTATTTAATCGGACAAAACCATCTGAGAAGGGCAGTGTCAACCTATCCGGTCAAACTTCACCCTTCCTCTGGTTCGCCTCTATCTCAAATAAATCCATACGCTCAAAGAATCCTTTGAGTCAACCTTTTATAACCTTCCCTCGACCTGAAAGTCTCTCTGCGCCTGTAGCTTGCCTGACAGTGAAAAATAAATTGATTTAACAGCCGTTGGGGGTGAAAGGTAACCAGAGGCCTGCTGGTTAGGTGAAAGGTCATGCAAGGGCCCTGGAGGGGGTGGGTGGGGGAGGCATGCTTATGACAGGTGAAGAGAAGGCCAGGTGCTAATTGGAGCACCGGGAGCTCTGGACTTGCTAGCGTAACGACTGGTTAGCTGTTAGCATCTCCGGTTTCAGCTTTCTGGAGGGAATATTACCCAGCACCTCAGCAAGTCAACCGTGTAATGATGCCCGCGATGACGCTGGTGCTGGATATCATCAGCGCTAACCCCAGAATAAGGAGAATTTAACGCTCTGTGGGCAGATCAGAAAACCCTTCCTCAGACCCTCCCACCCTGCTTTGTCAAAATACAAAAATCCTTGACTCCAGAACTCAACATCAATCATTCAGGCCACAGGCATCCAACCCCATATGATTCCCATTACTTGCGTCTGAATACCAGACCATAGAGGAAGGACAAGAGCACAGAACAGAAGATGAGATTGAATGCGTCAGTTGAGGGCTGGATCCTCTCCTCAACAAGCAGTCACAGTCTCTAGCCAGGGAAGAGTGTGTTGCTGTCTGTGCGGTGAGTGTGTGTTTCCCACTGCCTGCTGGAGAATGTGGAGAATGTCAGGAAGACAGACAGTTGGACGACTCTGTCGCACAGCCTCGGACGTCCTGGGTGGTCTGTTGGAGGAGAACACGAGAGGGTGATATGCTATGGCACGACATGGCAATATATCATAGCCCATTACTGTATACAGTCAGGCCATGTGTCCAAGGAGAGTCCCTATCCCTTTAAGGCCTGGTGGCTTTTTTTTTTTTTTTTGGGGGGGGGGGGGGAGGGGTCGCTGAAGGGGGGGATGGAGTTGCCAGGATCAAGGCTGAGAGTGTCTCAGCATGTGTGAGTGTACCAACACTGTATTAGATGAGAGCAGCCATGCAGAAGTCCAACCAAGAAGCCTCGGCATTGTCTGGACAAAGACTAGTGGTATTTGGCAGAGGTTTGAAGTCAGGTCCTTTATGAGGAAAGCCACTCCATCTTCAGAGGGTCTGTGAATGGGAGGGGGCGTGCTAAGCCCCTGCTTCAATATTTATCGAGGCGTCTGATTGGGGTCTTCCCACCGGCTGCCCCTGACAACAGTGGCACAGGCTCCTCCCCCTGTGAATGGAAAAGAGGCCTCCTTGGCATGGGACTCGTTTCCTCGTGCTGCCCTTTGAGGGCACAGCCCAGTTGAAGTGCTCTGTTCTGATGAGTCTTGAATTGAGGAGCCACAATGGCCGCTCCTCGACTGGCCGCCTGCCCAGTCCTGTGGTGTTAATGGGGTCTGGAGACCTCTTGGCTCGTGGAGGCTCATCCAGGAAGCCCTGACTTCAGCTGCTGCTCCCCTACCTGCAGGTCTCCACCGCTCTTATGAGGAGATCTCACCTCGCTCACAGTACTGGCTGCTCTTGTGTTGTACACCTAGTTATGGTATCAAGTCAAAGCCAGAATCTGCACATTTAATTTTCTGTCTTGAGTGATTGTCTTGATGCTTATTGTTTATCAACCATGGGTGGGAAGATATAAATAATTCATTCCATGGGTTACATTCTTAAAGATGAGAGACCCAACCATCTGATGTTCTGACTTAAAATGTAGGGAAATGTCCACCTAAATCATAGCTGTGTCCATCACAGCTTAACCTGTCAGGTTGACAGAGAGAGAGACCCACCCATCCCAGACCGCTGGCCCCAGGTCCCCACACCGGATCCAGAGTGACTCTAACAGCACAACCTGCTCCCCTAACAGGGACAGCATACTTTCCTATTAACAGTAAATCTGTCTTCGAAGCAACAAACCACTCCTTGTAAGGCGAGCCAAGGCCGAACTACTGCTGTGTTGTTTACTGGCAGGAGCCAGCATTGCAAAGCCACGCTACTTTGATGCACCAAACAAACAAGAGTCCTCGCTACAAGAAGCATGCCGTGATCGAAGTCAAAAGGAAGCCGTGGTCTCCTTGAATGTAATCAGTGTGAAATGATCAAACACTTGCTGTGATCTCCCCCCCCCCTCATCTCAACAATGGTAGAACAAATACAAACTGTGTCTCTATTTAATTCTAGCCAAGACAACATGGAAGGAATGACAGGACAAGTCTCAGCCCTCGACTTTCAGTATTCACATGAATGTTCATCACAAGAATTCTGTTCCTTCTGAACTCACTGTGTGACTGGGAAGACTGCAGTCTTTTTTTTTTCACTATCACACAAAGACCTTGAAGGATCAATTCCTCATGCCACACGGGAGGCTGGCCGGTTCGGTTGAATGATCAAAGCTCAACAACTTGCTCTTGGATTAGGGTGGCGGCAAAACAATGCTGTTTCCAACTGAACTTGGCCAGGTTTGCCTTTTCTACTCCAACTCATTTGTAGGGTTGGTTTGACCATGAATACGTTTAAATGTGAATAGAATAGGGATTCCAAAATTCTTAAGGGATTTTTAAGGGTGTTAAAAATGTCAGAAATTATAGATCCATTCATTAAGATGAACCTACTATAGGTCTCAACCTTATTGTCACAAGTATTTCTCTGGTGCACATCTCTGCCCTGTAGTTCCTGACGGGATTCAACTCTGCGTTCCTTCAGCTAACATCTGTACATGTGCTCTGAGGCTGTGTTTTCGACCATGCACACACCGTTTCGCCGCAACACACTCCCTCTCGTTAATATTGAATGACCCCTGTGGTCTCCTGGTCCCACACAATGAATTTGTTCTGTTTCCGCTGGACCAGCTCACAAAAATGAACCACTTCAAAGACACAAAGAGAAAGGCACTGTTTTCTATCTACCTGCTTTAGGCTACCGTGCCAAATGCCTGTTCGCTCTATGGATGGTGGGTCACGGTCGAAAAACCAGGTGCACAGCAGAACTCTATGGGTGAACGGTTGCGGTCAAAATGACCTCGGGTGTCCTGCCAGGTTACCCACTGCGGCACAGCCCACCTGCCGACATAAATAATCCAATACTTGGAGGCTTCATCACGGACCTCGCCCCTTCCATCTCTCTGCACTCTGCAGTAATGGCAGCCATGTCTTCAGTTTCTTAGTGTAGCCACAACAACCCGGGATCTCACCACTGTCGTCACTTACAGCTCATCCTGCATGTCAAGCCTTCCCAGTGGCTGACTGTCAAGGGTGTGGTCCTCACGTTGCTCACATTTCTGGGAAGTGGAGAGATCATGTGTAGCCAATAACTTTTGACCACACTGTATTTCACTTTAAGTCCGTTTAAACCACTTCTGAGCCATTATGTCATTAAACTCACAAACAACAACACCCTACAGCAGGCATAAAGGCAGGCAGCAGGCAGAAAGGCAGGCAGCAGGCAGAAAGGCAGGCAGCAGGCAGCGTTAGGTCCACAAACATGCCTGACAAACCCTCAGGATTTCTGTTTGTGATGTAAGTGTGGAGGAATGCTTCTAGAGCGCATGACTAATAAATCACATGTGGTCAGGGAATATTACGACCTCGTGGCTTTGTTCATTATGTAGAACAATATGGGAAGGCTCAGAATTCATTGTTTTTCAAATAAAATTATCTTTAGCTTGTTGTCGGAGCGTGGTTTTGTTTTATGCGCAATTTTCGATTTACATAATTGTACTATATTCCACTTGTCAGCCGAGCTGTCCTCAAACGCTCCCAGTAATGTCCCAGAAGAGGAGAGAAAGAGAGAGAAAGATTTAACTTATCAATGACAGCTGTTGTTGTGGGAATATGCTTTGATGACACTGACACTTAGTGTCACAGTGTCGAACTCTCCTCTGGACGCAGCCCCTCCCACAGCTGCACGTTTGCTTTCATCACCCAACACAGCGAGTTTGCAGAGGGTTTGGGGGGGGGGCAGAGGGTGAGGGTTTTGGGGGGGGGGGGGGTTCGTGACTCCACACAACCCCTCGTCTGATCCTGGACCAGTGGATGATAGGATCAACACCAACAGCGACCATATCTCAGCCTCACTCATAAACTAGCCTATCGTGTGCTGACCTTTTGCTAGTCAGTCCCTCTCAGCAGGCTCTGCACAGAAGAGGAGGAGAGAAACTCTGAGCTCCGTACTTAGAGAATGCAGGTGCACCATCCAGTATCATCCCCTTGTGATTCAGGGCTATGATTCAGTCGTATGCAGGCGTAACTCGTGGGCTTGGTTCTGTAGGTCATGCTGGCCAGACACTGGATCCCGTGGTATGTACACACTAGAGGGTAGACAAGCCTCTTCACTGCTCAGCTGGTTGTTAGGGGGTCATGTGACCTACTCCCTGCTGGCTCCCCCCATAACGCCAGGGTTAGAGGTGGTTCCAGCCTCAGGATGAAACATGAAAGTCTCCAGTTCCTCCCCTGAAAAAACAATACAGAGTTCATAATAATACAAAAATGAATTGCACCCTTCTCAAACCCTTCAGAACAAAGTGTTCTAATGGAATGTTCCGAAGGGACATTGTATTGTGGATTGAGTTGGATTGTACCAAGTGTATCAGCCGTAGGTGGTATCTTATCCTCTTGTGTGTGGATTCAGTTCCTTGTGTTCCAGGGGAAACTGAGACTGGAGCCATGGGCACGTCAATGGAGACCTGCTACCTCAAGCATGAGAAACAGATCAAATCAAACCAAGTTTCAACTGGTGCTTTAAATCTCTCCAACTGCTTACTTTGGGGAGGATGTGAGAATGCGGTTTTGGCTGCGGCTTTTGGAGCTCAGCGTGTTTCTAATTAGTTGTTAGTTACTCCTTCGCCCTTGGTGGCACGCCTCACTTCCTAGTTCTCTGGCAGGGGAGGGGAGCAACATCTTCAGCCTGCTCCAACAGTGCCTCCCTGAGCCCAACGTGATGCTATCTCCTCAGCTCTGAGGCCAGGGCCGAGATGAGATCTTTTTCTCCATGGGCTTGTCTTTATTAAACACACATTTGCAGCAGGGATTTTGACAAGGCCTTTCATTTAAAATGACTTTTTTTGCAGACTCAGGTGGAAACAAAGTATCTTCTGTCTGTGTGTTTTGTGTGTTCTTCATTAGGGTCCTTGCAAGATGCTCTTGCCTGGGCTTATAGAACCCTAACCAAGAGTCAGAAAACCATGAAAGGTGTGTTATTTCAACATTAGGTAAGCTAGTTGGAGAAAGAGCGAATAGTTGTGGGAAATTGAGTGCCTTGTTCAATTTTGTTTGGGAGTTTAAACAACCCAGGCTTTACATGCCATTCCCCACATCAATTAACATCAGGCTGAGATCAAACAGAGGGGGTGGCACTTCTTTGATGGAAAAAGGTTTTCACCTCGAGGGCAGGCAGAACTGAATCATGGAAAATGTGACTTCAGCATTGGGGCAATGAAGAGGACTAGGGCCAGCCTGTTTCTTGATTAGCAAGGGGGACACAAAGGAAGAAGCAAAGCTCCACTAAAGGTCAGAGTGGGGCGGGGATGGAGAGCAGGGATCTGCTCACACTTCACTGCTTTCTCCTCTCAATGGGGATGGAGAGGGATGAATATGCATGAGTTTGGCTTTGAAAGTGAAGGGGCTTTGATGGTAAAGCTAAGTACTCCCTCTCTCGCCGGACTCTGAGGGTAACTTTGTCCGAGGCACATATAGAGGATGTTTACCTCAGATATGTCCCTCCACAACATGAAGGGCTTTCAATCGCTCACAGAGACAGTCTCTTACAGTGTGCTGGAATTTTTCTCACGGCCCAAAGAGTTTAAACAAAGGCTGGACTTAAGTGATTGAAAACTAAAATGAACGTATAGTACTAAAGGGTACGTTTGTGTTTGTATATAAACAGGATTACACATGCGCTTGCGTTCGATCCACTGCTCTCAGCTCGTGTTCAAAAGGGACCTGAGTGTTCCAGTCTGTCTTCGGGTCCTTCACATCCGCTCATCGTGTTCCCTCGTGTCACTTTCCTTCCTCCCAGAGCTCCGGGCGTCTCAGGCCTTCGATCACCACAGCCTGTCGGAGAAGCCCATGGACTACAGGATCCTGCTAGTGGACGAGGACCAGGACAGGATGTACGTGGGCTGTAAGGACCACGTCCTCTCCATGAACATCAACAACATCACGCAGGGCCTGCTGAAGGTGAGGGTCGTGTCACTGCGCTGCCGGTCCTTCATTCCCGCTGCTCCGCTCAAGAAACCCCTGCTGTTACGCTTTGGGTGGTTAGGATGAGTGGTTCCCATCTGCACGTCACGTGTTAAAATTCCACTTCAACTGAGAAAATGACACCTTGTTCTGTTGCACTTACCTTCCAAGTTGTGGCAGAATGTATTTGTCTCATCATGCAAATTGTAAAATGGTAATATTCCGATTGAAGTACACTATCTTTGATCAGCGTCATTAAAGGGAACAAGAATGAGATGTATGTCAGGTGACATGGCACGGGCACAAGTTCAGTGATAACTAGCTTTTTGTGCAGTGAGCAATGCATCATTGCCATAATTGACAAGCGTAAAGAGCAGAAACAGATGGGAATGCATTTCTTTTTCTCTGGAGACTGCTGGAACGGATCCATTAGCAAAGTAATTCCCAAGCACACATTCACTGTGTTAAACCTGTCAGGAAAACAGCATTTATCTGTAGAAAGAAATGATTGCCTTAGACTGTAAGACTGACTGGGAAAGCTGGCATATCTTTGTCATGGTTTTCTCTTTCGGCTTCTCTGTTCTCAGTTTCCAGGCGTCTCTCTCTCTCTCTCTCTCGTCTCTGGTTCTAGTTATCGTTTCAAGGCCTTGGTGGCCACTGATCCTCATTAAGCCATGTTGTGGTTTCTCTCATCAGGTGTTTTGGCCTGCCTCCACCAGCAAGATAGAGGAATGTCAGATGGCTGGCAAGGACCCCACGGTAAGAACACACAGGACAACTCTGTAGGTCCAAGAGGCTTTGGGTCAGTTTAGTGTTTATCCCTTATATGGTCACAGTTTCATGATATGACCACATATGCCAACAGGTAACATAGCACTGGGGCAAAGAATTTGAAGCAATCATTTGGTATATCATGGGCTTTCTTTAATAATGCCACAATACTTGGTAAACAGCACAAAGCCATAAGTGAATCATCCAAAAGCACATCTTATTATGACAACTCTCATGGTCATGTCCACTCCCTCTATCACAACCCCATTCTCTGTCTCTGTCTCTCTCTCTCTCTCTCTCTCCTCTCTCTCTCTCTCTCTCTCTCTGTGTCTCTCTGTGTGTCTCTCTCTCTCTCTCTCTCTCTCTCTCTCTCTCTCTGTGTCTCTCTGTGTGTCTCTCTGTCTCTCTCTCTCTCTCTCTCTCTCTCTCTGTCTCTCTCTGTCTCTCTCTCTCTCTCTCTCTCTCTCTCTCTCTCTCTCTCTCTCTCTCTCTCTCTCTCTCTCTCTCTCTCTCTCTCTCTCTCTCTCTCTCTCTCTCTCTGAGTTAGTGTGCTGGTGCCAGGTCCAAATACACATGTAGCAGCAGATGTGGACTGGTTGTGATGGGTCATTGGTTCTTCTTGGCAGCCTCTTGGTTAGACAGAATGAGAGTGAGACCTCCACCACTGAGATAATAAACAGTCATCAAAGCTCGCACAAATGAGTTGCTGCTTCACCGTCTGTTACGGGCTGGCCACAGGATTAGTGGCTCCCACCCACTTGCCATTACAAAGAAACACTGTACGGGCTGAAATGGTATCATGAAGATACAAAAATAGCGTAACTGAATTCCAAATTAGTTTATGTTTTTCAGCTAATTGGGCTGTTCTGTTCTGAGAAAACTAGAGGGTGCAACAATTGAGAATTGTGTAGGTGTGCAGTAACTGAATATAAATGAGCACAGACGGAAATAGATAGCCTCTTTCAACTCTCTTGATAGCACACCAACACAGAGCCCTCTGTGGGCAAGTACAGCAGCCATGGTAAACACAGCGAGTCTGTCCACTGCTGCATGGAAGTAGAAGAAGAAGCTGTATCCTGACACTGGTTGATTTGTATTGCTTTGAGTCATGCCTCTGAGTGGACAGGATACCACAAATATTTGGATGAGCTGTCTGTCTGTGTGGAGCTGTCTAGTGGTCACCCTGCCTCCTCCATGTTCTCCTCCTCCTCCTCCTCTCTGTCCAACTCCTCCTCTCCTGTCACCCCTTATACTCCTTCACTTTCTCCTTTAGACCTGCCAGGGCTATTCCGTCTCTCTGTTTCATTAAGTCTCTCTCTTCCATCTCCCTCTCTCTCTCTCTCTCTCTCTGCCTCTCTCTGCTCCAACCTCTATGTCTCCCTCCACCCCTGTGTTCTCTAGTTTTCCGCCTTCCTTTCTGTTCAATTTCAGTTTCATGCAGTTGTCCAAAAGAGGTTTTACTTGTGGTTCTTGAATCGGTGCCTTTGTCAGTCTGTTATGGTTACTTTCCTGATGTGTGTATATGTGATTCCTGGTTAAACAGCGGGTGCAGGTGCTGGGGCTCCAAGACAACAACCACACATCGTTTACATCGGGTGGTATTGGAGCAGAAATATGACCTATGTAATGAATAAAAGTATGACATTGATTAAGTCCATATTTTATAGCTTACCGCTTTGAACTCTGCATGAATTCCACTCAAACTGTGTCATTAGACTTCTAGGATCCTTTTAAGTTTCTGTGGCAAGTCCCGAGTTCTCATGGCTGTGTGTGGCTGCGTACATACTACAATAAGAGGGTGATTTGTTCATATATATGCTAATGTCAAGTAGATCTGACTGGGGATATGAGAAGACTGCAGGGTGTAGAGTTGATGGTGAGTGTGCTGGAGAATTAGAATGATGAACGAGAGAGATGGGGGGTATAGAGAGGAGGGGAGAGATTGAAAGCAGAAAAAAAAGTGAGAGGGAGAACTAGAAGGTAACCGTGAATAGGGCGTGTGAGGTGGGACGTTTCTGTTGTTTTTTCTCCGGTGCTCTCTGCGGAGCTGTGTGTGTGTGTGGAGCCGTGTGTGTGTGTAGAGTGTGTGTGTGTGTGGAGCCCTGTGTGTGTAGAGTGTGTGAGTGGCCGCAGCTGCCGTTTCCGTGGCGATGGCCAAGTTCCTATAATGACTCCCAAGGTGCTCGCTCCTGTCCTGCCTGGCCTGCTACGCAGTCTGGGCCTTTATTACCCACACATCCTAGCACTCCCACTGTTGAGGAAGG
The DNA here is from genome assembly GCF_038355195.1 of Osmerus mordax. Classification (NCBI taxonomy): domain Eukaryota; kingdom Metazoa; phylum Chordata; class Actinopteri; order Osmeriformes; family Osmeridae; genus Osmerus; species Osmerus mordax. The sequence continues at coordinate 5,689,661 of NC_090066.1, read as the reverse complement.
GAGGGGAGTGGGGGAGGGGAGGGGAGGGGAGGGGGGGAGGGGGGGAGGGGAGGGGAGTGAGGGGAGGGGAGAGGTCCATAATCAGATCTCAGACCTGTGTTAACTCAGAACTCATCTGGCATGGACACCGCAGCTTAGGCTCGGTATCCTCTTCCCTCCTGACATCGTTTTTCCACCTCCACCACTGCCAGAAGGAGAACTGGATATTACAACCAGCATCATGCAGCACGTGACTCCATATCCCAATTATTACTAATGTGATGGGCTAATATAACATTGCTCATGTGGAACGTAATTACCTGTAAGTTCTCATAACCACCTAGAGAAACACCACTCAATCAATCATCAAGCATTGCTGCCTGGCGTCTACTAATTCATCCTTTATGATTGACCCTCTCCCTAATTTCTCTCTTTCTTTCTCTCCATATAAATCCCTCTCATCTCTCTCTCTCTCTCTTTCTCTCTCTCTCTCTCTCTCCATCCCAACTTTGTTTATCTGCCTGTCTCTCCGTCTCTCTCGCTCTCTCTCTAGCATGGTTGTGGGAACTTCATCCGAGTGGTTCAGCCCATTAACAGAACCCACCTGTTCATCTGTGGGAGTGGAGCCTACAGTCCTGTGTGTACCTACATCAACCGAGGGAGGAGACCTGAGGTCAGTACTCACCTATACCCTATGTCACATCTAAACCGAGTTTGTTTTCAACAGCAAATCCTATGGATTTTTGGGGGTTTGTTTTCGGACAACCGGAATCCTTCAGGGGCTGTGAGATTAAAGATGCAGAAATCTGATCAAAGAGACACATTGTAAAGCATGACTTCCTTAGGAAAAGCCACTGTGACATCCTCAAGTTTACAGCCTCAAATATCAGCCTCTCTGAGACCAGAGAAGGGATGGATGGAGGAAGGGAGGGAGGAGCACTGCTTTCTGGGACGTCTGCCCTTGTGTCCGGCCGCAAGAGCCCTGGAAGTAGGAGCGGGAAACCCCTCCAGGAGAGAAGTGCGGTTCCTGCAGTCTAACCATAGCAGCGTCTGCCAAAAGCTAATAAGCATGAAGCTCTGAGCCAGACTCTCTCGGCTGGGCCTCGTCTCTTGTCACGTGGGGTTTTGTTTGAAAGGCCGGCAGTTCTTAGTCTGGCTCTGGTAAGTATGCAAAGACGCTATTATGGGATGTTAATGCGTAGGCCTGGCCGCCTGTATCTGAGGCCCGCCAGGTTGAGTCACTCCCCGGCACGGAGGACCCCCGGATATGGTCCCAGACTGACAGGGGTGCCCGGGTGCACAGGAGTGAAGCCAGTGTTCAGACTGGCGAGGAATGGCGGCGTTCAGTGCCAGAGACAGACCAGATCTCAACACCACCTCTTGGAGAGGAGCCTGGTTTCCTAAACACTAGTCCCGCAGTGACTGAAGCATCTTGGAGGGGGGGGGGGGGGGGGTAAGTCACCAAGGTGCCTGTTAAAGTTGGATGAACCACTTGACTGAGGGGTTAGGGGCCCAAGGGGAGGGGGTGAACCACATAATGTTAACACATTAGGAAGAAAGTCCTCCTCCTCTCCTTCATGGAATGTTCAATTTAATGTCCCATCCAGACCAGTGACTGTCTTTGTAAAAAAAAACTGGCGCAGGACAGGATGACGTGGAATGCACCTAATCTCTTCTTTTTTGCCAAATAGGTCAGAGACCAGCATTCCGATATAAACCTATCTCTTTATTCCTAATTCCCTCTCTTCTCCTGCAGGAGCAAGTGTTCCACATTGACTCGCGAGCGGAATCTGGCAAGGGCCGCTGCTCCTTCAATCCCCAGGTCAACACTGTCTCCGTCATGCTCAGTGAGTCCTACTTATCCTTCGGTCTCTCTATGTCTGTCTCTCTTCCTCTCTTCCTTCCTCTCTGTCTTTCTACCTCTCTCTCCGGTCTCTCTATGGTGTCTGTCTGTCTCTGGTCTCGTCTCAGTCTCTCTCTCCGTAGATGTATTTTTATCTCTTCACCCCACACATGCCCCCATGCCCCCCTCCATTCCCCCCTCACCCCTCCTTATCTGCGACCTCTCAGGTCAGGCTGCACACCCCCTTATGTCACACCGTGTTGTCCTTTGATCTCTGATTGGTCCGTGCGTGTCGGGTTGCTGTTGACACAGTCAGAGAGCGGAGGCAGAGGGGCCGAGGGGCCGAGGTGTCGCACGCAACGGCTCGGCTTTCCGACACTCGAGCGTCGCCGAGTCAGCGGCTTCGCCTGGCAGCGTAGGACGTCCGGTCACAAGGGGCGAGCAAGCAGGGAGGACACTGAACCTCCACCCCCACTCCCCTCTGCTCTGCCACCCCCCTTCACCCAAGACCACTGGCAGGCTGGCTGTGTGAGAGCAGTGATCCAGCACTGGGGAGAGGCAGTCCCTGACTCAGACCAGAACAATCAGAGCCAGTGTCTGGACCAGATAAAAGAGACCTTATCTGTATCTGCCCCTGTCTCCACACTGAAGTCCCTCATACTGGACTCTGTAGGGCTGTCGGGAGGCCTGTCAACACTTTCCCTCCAAGAACGGCCAGGCTTGGACCCGGGCCATAACCCCGGAAAGCTGCAGGCTTGGGGGTTAGAGGCTGGGCGTGAGGGGAGGTTGGGACCAGGGGGGGCTGATGGAATGATGAAGTGACAGAGTAATGGAATGATAGAAAGCATGTTGCCAAAGGATTGCCCTCTGCGCTAGGCTATTAGTGGAGTAAAGTGAGTCTCAAACACAAGGCCTGTAAATCTGGCCATGGTTAACTGCATTAGCGATTTACTGTCATCAGGATAGACTCTCTGTTTCAGGCGAAGCAATCAATCACAGAAGAATTTCCATCACTGTTATTGCACTGGGAAAATATTTTTTATTATATGTTAAAAGGAGTTAAAAGGTCAGCGCCAAAAGCATTGTGGGAGTTGTAGTGCTTTGTTTGGCCAGGTGTGTGTGTGTGTGTGAAGCTGTCCAGATGCCATACTGTGTGTCTCTGTGTGCTCTCCTCAGACCAGGAGCTGTTCTCAGGCATGTATATTGACTTCATGGGGACAGATGCTGCCATCTTCAGGAGCCTCACCACCAGGAACGCAGTGAGGACAGACCAGCACAACTCCAAGTGGCTGAGTGGTGAGCTATAGTCATGCTCCTTATCCTTCCACTGACTGCTGATGAACATAACAATGACATAATGATAATGATGATGATAATGATGATGATAATGATGATGATGAAGATGAAGATGATAATGAAGCTGACTAGAATGGATGCAACTACTATCGACAATATTGTAGATATACTTACTTTTCTCAAGTACTGTACATCTAAGAGTGGCAAGACGCTCAGCAGAGTTTAGGACTACAAGGTTTACTTTGCCTCTCTTAGAACCCATCTTCATCGATGCCCAGTTGATACCAGATGGATCGGACCCCAACGATGCAAAACTTTATTTCTTCTTCCGGGAAAGACTGACAGACAACAGCGGAAATACCAAGAACATTCACACCATGGTCGCCAGAGTGTGTCCGGTAAGTGTGTTCAGGAAGAATGATGCATGTGGATGTGTGTGTTTGTTTAAGTGTGTGTGTGTGTGTGTGTGTGTACTCTTCTAGATATTAACCATAAAGTATGTCTGTGTTTGTAGAATGACATTGGAGGCCAGCGGAGCTTGGTGAATAAGTGGACCACCTTCCTGAAGGCCCGGATGGTGTGTTCAGTGCTAGAGGAGGATGGCACTGAGACCCACTTTGATGAGCTTGGTGAGACAAACACTCACAGTCCTGAATGTATCAATGAATCCCAACAGCCCAGACCTACAGCATGCAAACTATCAGGCAGTCAAGGCCTGCAAATCCCAATATTATCAGATTTACAGGTTTTGGTCATTTATGAGCAGTATCCATATGTACATCTGACTTTGTAATGAAAGACAATACAGTAGAGTCCTATCTTACAATGCATTTGTGTTTGATTCGAGGCCTATCACAGCATGTTAGTTCATTCCTCCCCACTCCCCTTCATGCCCTCTTTATGACCATGACTGATGAAGAGTCCGCTAAATGCTGACTTACAAGATGAATGTGTTCTGTCCGTACCAGAGAGTGTGTTTTTACTGGAGACTGAGCAGCCTAAAAGCCTGCTGGTGTTTGGAGTCTTCACGTCAACAAGGTGAGGCCAATGCTAATATTGCTCTCAAGCCTTGGATGCTATGCTAACTATGCTAGCCAGCGCCAGATCTAAGTGGGAGTCATGTGATGGGGGATTCCCTGCAGAGGGGAGACAGTGTCTTGTTACAGTAAAGTAACGGCTTACTCAAGAGACTCATATATACTCTGCTAGATTGTTGACTTCGACTCTATGGTTCTCACATTTATTATCTACCTTAATGTGCAATCTACAAGGTCATTCTGTCTTCTAATTGGTCTGCATAGTTAACCTCTTGTGACCTTGCAAAAGGCCCTTGTTTCACCGGTAACCCGAGAACCAGATCAAGGTTACAGTAGTGTTGTCGGCCTCTCTGTCTCTAGCCAATCGAAACAGAGGGAGCCTTGAGGTCTCAGTACACTTTGTTATTTCTATTTCCACAACGTGTTTCTTCCTTTTCCTCTCCTTCACACGACTGTGGTCTGCTCTTTGAACAAAAGGGCTTTTCTGTTTCACACTGGTGTGGTTAGAAGTGACCGGGACAATCCACACCATATCCCTCTGGAGGGGGGTGTGGAGCAGGGAGTGGTGTCCCCTCTGGAGGATGGCAGTGGTTCCACCCAGATGATATGCCTTAGATCTCTGAAAAACAGCAGGTTTCGGAGGGACTGTGATGTTTTAACTGGGCGGATTCACAGATCCTGAATGTGTGTGTCTCCTCTCCCCAGCTCCGTGTTCAAGGGCTCGGCCGTGTGTGTGTACAACATGGCTGACATTCTGACCGTTTTCAACGGGCCGTTCGCACACAGAGAGGGGCCCAACTTCCAGTGGGTGGCCTACCAGGGCCGCATCCCCTACCCCCGGCCTGGGACTGTGAGTTCAGCAGCCCTGAGAAATCCTCTGTCACTCATTGCATGACAGTACACGTGAATTACTGAAAGAAATATTCAGTATCTAGTAGGGGTGTAACGATACACTCAGCTCACAATTCGATATGTATCACGATACAGGGTGTACAATATCACGATATTTTGAACAACATTTTAAATTGAACTGAAATTCAATTAACAGATTTATTTCCAAAACATTAAACATTTTCACTAATTTTCTTTGTTGTACATACAATTTAGGGAACTCAAGCGATTTCTGTGAATGCAATGAATGCACGCAGGTGCAGAGTAGATCTCATGCTGGTAGCTCAACCAATATCAGTATCAAAGTATCAAACGGACGTCATATTGTAAATATATTGCCATAACTACGATACATATTGTAAAAAATTTATATTGCGATATTTTGTTCCACAATATATTGTTCCACCCCTAATATCTAGCAACAGTGATAAAGAGAGATTGAGCAATATACTGTATGTTTTTTATGTTTATTATGCTCTTCTCAAAAAGTCTGACCGTAAAAATATCCACCTATGTCACAGAGCTAATCTCTCTCCTCTTATCTAAATCCCCCTCTCTTCCTTCATCTCGTACCTTTCAATCCTGCTATCTCTCCTCCCTGCGTGCAGTGCCCTGGTGGGGCGTTCACTCCAGACATCCACTCAACCAAGGAGTTCCCAGACGAGGTGGTGACGTTCGTCAGAAACCACCCAGTCATGTTTAATTCCATCTACCCAATCGGCAGACGGCCCCTGGTGGTGCGCACCAACGCTGATTACAAGTACACGTCCATCGCTGTGGACCAGGTCATTGCTGCTGACGGCCACTACCAGGTGCTGTTTCTGGGAACAGGTACTGTGACACCAAGCACCCTCTGGAGCACCTTCAATGTTGGCGTGAACCTGGGTTCGTCCAGGATGGGTCACGTTAGAATGACAGTCTGATGTTGTGAAACATTTCCGTCTTTGGAACAGTTCCAGTGTCACCATCTGTGCCTTTTGCTTTGTTCTCGCTACCTCATCATTTTTACTGACTGTGCAGTGTGTTTCAATGCAATTCCTGTCTGTGCATTTAACACAATTGATCCAAATGGCCGCTGACGCATTTTTCCATCCATAATGCTGACTCAAAGGTAGAGGGAAGCAATTTTCTACTTTGAGTACGGATGTGTAAGGCCAATCAGTGCACAGCTGTTTCATCACTCCTGCACAGTAAGCCCACCGGTATGTGGCACAAACATTTGGACACGCTCCGTAAAAATGCGGAGAAATGAGATTTGTGATTGTGCGATACACCTTTCCTGTGAATTATGAGTTTTTATAGAATACACCCACTGCTAGAACTGTCAGTGACAGATAGGCAAGGTACCTAGAAGTGGGGCCTGGTCCAGCAGCCAGCAGTTTTGAGGTAAAGGGATGGTTACTGGGGCAGAACTCTGCTATGGAGTTTAACAATCCAGGGAGTCTTTCTCTCTCACACACACACAGCTGCTTATGTTTATCAGCCTTCCAGATTCCTGAAGGGACGCCAGCAGTGTCTGCCTGCAGCCGGGTAGGCAGAGCAGCGGGTGCTTTGTGTCTGGGATGAGGGGGGATTTTATCAGGGATTTCCAGGAGCTCATGGCTGTAACTCCTGCTCTCTCTCCTCCCTCAGAGGTGGGGGCATAAACAGACGTGAGCCTGGGTTGTGGTGCCTCTGTCCTCCCTGTGGCCTATGTCCTCAGATCCTCTGAACTCCCCCCCCGCCCCCACACACTACTGGGCTCTGTTGATACTGGTCACAGCAATCACGCTTAATTCAAAGACAAATATGTGAGAGGGGAAACAGAGCTGGTTTTATTTATTTTTTCAAGGGTGGTTTCCATTTTGTATTCTAATCCCATGGACCGCACGCACGACCCTTCGGTGCACTTGCCTGTGGTGAGGTTGGTGTCTGTCTGGACTGTCTGGACTGGACTAATGTCTAAGGACTGTCTCCTGTGTGTGTGTGTGTCTGTGTGTGTGTCCTACTTCAGATAAAGGAACAGTGCAGAAGGTGATAGCCTTGCCTACCAATCGTTCCCTGGACGAGGATCTAATCCTGGAGGAGCTGGAAGTGTTTAAGGTTCGGTCCTCTCTCTCCCTCTTTCTCTCTCCCTCTCTCTTTCTTTCTCTCTCTCTCGCTATTTCTTCCCTTCTTTCTATCTCTTTCTGACTCTCTATCTATCTATCTCTTTCTCTCTCTCCATTTCTCTTTCCCTTTTCTTCCTTCACATCAAAGGGAAGCAACCAAAGGAAGCTTGGCCACAACACAAAGAGATATGGAGCAGACAGGGGTGCAGCAGAGAGGGGTGGAGCAGCTGGACTGCTAATGCAGGGAGCCACATTCAGGACAGGAGATAGATGACCTGGGCACCATTGAGACAGCTGAGAAACATACACACCAGATCCAGATACTTTATCACCACTCCAGAATCTTCACACGTGCTCTCATGGCCTCGACTGTTGATCTCAGATAGCCCCTGTGTGATGCTAGATCTGTCAGAGCAAAGTCTGCAGTAGTGTCTGAATGCACCTGGACTGCATTGTGGATTCAATTGTTTCACTTTCACAATGTTGTATTTGGCCAATGTTGACTTTTATTTGTTTTTATTTCAGAACCAGGCACCAGTGACAAACTTAAGGATATCGTCTAAAAAAGTATGTTGGTATCTCAACCACTACTCAACATACCTTTCTATGCAGTATCATACACTGGTGACAATCACTTCTTAAGGACACTGTAAAAAGCAAAAACATGTATAATAACCCAATATTTTAGCATAATTGCTATGCTCCATTCTTCTGTCAGTAAGTCATTTATCATCTGTCTGGTTGACCTTTGAACTGTCGGCTTACAGCAACAACTTTACGTCAGCTCCGAGCATGGGGTCTCCCAGGTGTCCCTGCACCGTTGCCATGCCTACGGGGAGGCATGTGCTGACTGCTGTCTGGCCAGAGACCCCTACTGTGCCTGGGACGGCCTGAGCTGCTCGCGCTTCTACCCCTCTGTCAAGAGGTACACACTCCTGATTCTAACACACACTTGTACACACCCTCCTGACTCTAACACACGATGGTACACACACTTCTGGTTGCAACACAGACTGCTCCAGATGGGCCCTGCGTGTTAAAGGTTACACATTAACACCTTCCTTCACTTCAGCATACCTCATGTAATGACTGACAGTAAAAGACAACTTTTACACAGTCATTGACTCGGTTCAAGTTGTTTTTGTCCAAGATAAAAGTAAACAGCTCAGGGAATGAGTCAGGACTGCCCAGCATGCACTTCCTCCCCCCTCCCTCTCCCACTATCAGTCAGCCACAGGTCATGTTCAGCTTGGTCCTGGAACAGAGAGCCTCCCTACCCACTCTCTCTAGCCTCGATCTGCTTGAAAGGTGTCAGCTGTTTATCCTGCGCCATCCTGTAAGTGTTGGAAGTGAGACTGCACCATACGGTGGAATAACACAGTCAGATTTTCCTCAAACATGCCAGAGTCTGGCTCAACATGTTTCTTTCTTCACTCTCGGTTGACAGAATGGTTGCCATTTGTGGTTTCAGCCAGGAAAGCTCCTAATCCTTTCAGATGTACAGTGTTCTGCAGCTTGATAACAGGCTTTGCAGAGTAATATTAAAAAGTGTGTGATTTGTCTCTGTGTGTGTGTGTGTTCCATCTGCTACCCAGGAGAAGCAGGAGGCAGGACATTATCCATGGAAACCCTCTAACACAGTGCAGGGGATTCAATCTGAAAGGTATGGTACATCCCATCAATGAAGTAACTTCATATTTACCATGCTCACCTGATGGGGTCCACTGAATCATCCACTGAATCATTGGTTTAGGAAAGGGTGTCATTTAGTTCCAGACCCTCTGGTAATATCCGAGAATGAAGGTTCAGTAACGGGTGCACTCACTCTGTGTTTGCGTGTGCCTGTGTATGTGTGAGTGTGTGTATGACCGTTTTGGGGGTGTGGGGTTCTCTCCTGTTCAGAGCGATGTGTCAGAGCGTCAGCTGCCATACAGTCCAGCAGAGAGGGAGCCTCAGTCTCCAGGGGTTCTGTGAATGAATGTGTCCCATGAGATCTTACCATATGGCCATGACACTAATTAGTCTATACGCTGTCATTCATCCAGCACACTGACAGATTACTTGCCAGAACACAAACAACAGATGACAATGTTGACAGCTGAAGTCAAGGTCAGCCTAGATCTGTCTGTCAGCAACGGGAAGCTTTTCATTGTGCATGCAAACTCCAATGAAGCAGTGCGCCTGATGATTAGGTTGTGGTTTGATTGGGATGCGAGTGTCACATCCTCATCTTTGGTCTGGTCACCCTCCCCTAACACACAAATACCCAGAACAGAGTGAGATGAATACAGCTCTGCTATCTGCTGATCAGTGATATTGAAGTGTGTGTGTACGTGTGTACGTGTGTTTGGGTGTGTGTGTACGTGTGTGTGTGTGTGTACGTTTGTGTGTGTGTGTACGTTTGTGTGTGTGGGTGCGTGTGTGTGTGTGTGTGTGTGTGTGTGTGTGGGGGCTAGCTTACAGAAATGCAGTGGAGATGACGCAGTACGGAGTGAAGAACAACACTACCTTCCTAGAGTGTCTGCCCAAATCACCCCAGGCTTCCATCCGCTGGCTCATCCAGAGAGACAACGACAGGCGGAAAGAGGTCAGAGTTCACGCAGATGTGGATAGCTTGATGCGAAACGCAGTAAACTCCTAATTCCTTGTAAATGAATAACAGACGAGCCATAAAATATAATCTCTTTGATATGAATGGGACCAATGACCAGCATATTGAGATACATTAGGGAGTCCAGAGACTGTTACTGTCTGATATTGTGTCATACAAGTCATTCAAACGAATGTGCTCTGAGCTTGATCCTAGTTTGCGATGCTTCAGAATTGGTATTTCAATTTTTTTACTGGCGGTGGTACCGAACAGTCAAGATCAAACAGGATATGGGCCATAACTAATGAGTGGTATTCTCTGCAGGGAAATATTTCAGAAATAACCGACACTTTTTAAAACTGTCCTAACTCCCCCTTATACCATGGTTAAATGGAACTACACACAGGGGGTAGCCGCATGAGATGGACTCACATCTTTAACAAATTTAGCCTTGAATTATTTCTTGCTCGTAAAGTTCTTCCATTACTTTGGTATTGGTTTCACTCAAGGGTAGAAAAGCCCGTCCTTATTTAATTAAATTCTTACAGTAAATTGGGCATTTTAACTTCCAACCATTATAAGATCCAGCTTGACTCTGAAGCTAGTGAACTAGGGGCTAATATTATTATGCCCTGGGAGGGCTATTTCAAGTGATGCATATCAGCCAGTACTTTAAACTGAGAGTTTATACAATATTCTATTGTAAGTATGATTGTGAAACCACCCCCTCTCTCTCTCTCTGAATGTGTCTGTCTCTGATATATATTGTGTCCCTCTTCCTCTCCACCCTCCAGGTAAAGCTGAGTGACAGGGTGCTCTCCACAGAGTACGGCCTGCTCCTCCGCTCTGTCCAGCTGTCCGACCAGGGCCTGTACTACTGCCTGGCTACCGAGAACACCTTCAAACGCACCGTGGCCAAAATCCGTCTGCGGGTCCTGAGCGAGGCCATGGTGAGCGTGCTGACAGACAAGCAGCAATCCCCCTGGGCGTGGGCCAGCTCCCTCCACCCCAAGGCCCTCCTGGCTGCCTTCAGCCCTGCAGAGAGCCTGGCCGTGCAGCAGTACTGCAAGGAGAGGAAGCAGCTCCAGAGCATGCACCAGGGATCCCTCCGGGGAGACCTGGCCAAGCTCAAGCCCCTGATGGACCACAGGAAGAGCCGGAACCGTCGGAATCACCTACCCGGGGTTTGAACAAAAGGGTTAGGAGGAGTGTGGTGACTCGGTGATAGACACACACACTCACATACTACCCCCTCTCCCCCACACACACACTCTCACACACACACACACACACACACTACAACACAGACTCTGATGTTCCACCCAGTGGATCTAAAGGCTTACTCTGGTCCCTGCTCCATGTCGTGTATGGTGGAGTTGAATGTGAGGGACTGTGAGCATGGCCTGGGCTCTCTCTTGTCTTACACTATATGCATGAGGCGCTCGCACCTGAGGACTGGGATGCAGTATACACAAACACAATACAAATGATGTGGATTCATGAGTTACAATCGATCGTCACAAATGTCTTTCTTTCTTCAGCTTGAGAGCTTTAGGTCGGCTTCAAACAAACGCAGAGCCTACAAGTAATCATGGCTGGTCAATGTCAATCACATTGTGGAGTGTGTGAGTATGTTTTACTGTGGACACTGGCTATAAGGCTCGGCCCTGAAAAGATCATGTACAATTATAGTCAAACTGTGTTTCTGTTTACATCTACTTCACTTAATCTTTTTGCTAAATCTACAGAGTTATGTTCAAGTTGTCTTGTTAACTTGTATTCTTAAAGGTATGCTCAGAATTTTTGTTCTGTTGACATGGAAAGTCCTGCTCCTCCCAGGGTTCCTAACTGTTTCTTTATCTTATGTTCCACCATGGCTGTTTATACAAGGGACAGATCTATGGTGTGGTACTGTGTAAGTTGTCCTAATAAAACATACTGCGGTGTCGGAAATTAAAACACAGTGGATAGGCCAAAGTACTCCTCCAGTTCAGCTGGCACCCATATGCAAAAACCTCATACATTGGCTGGAACAGGAACCTGGAAGCTTGGCTATGCACACATGCCTGAACACACACACACACTCACGCTCACGGGTGATACGTTCTTGTGTTTAAGCACAGAGGCATGTTAATGTGGACACGCTTTATCGAAATGTCATACCATGTCCTGATTGGGTACTCCATGTACTGATTGTGGTTGCTAGGTTGCATTTAATCTGTGTATCCCATGAGTGCAGATGTGCCTCCCAAGACAATAGCCAAAGCAGAATCTCCCCTCATTCACATACATACACCCTAGCACATACCCTGTCCCACACACAAACACATTAGTAAACACATACATGCTAAATATTCTAATAGGTTTCCAAAACTGAGGAATTCTTGTTGCTAAGCCTTCACTTCTGAATTAATACACTATAGCCGACATATTGCAACAAGGTGTTGCTACACTGATTGATTGCAGCTTGGCTGTGCATGCACTAATTAGCTCAAGCATTTTAATACAGTTCAACTTTAATTTAAGGAAAACACAAAACCTTTTGGCTAACATTGCTACTTTGTTGACAAATCGTTCTGGCCAATCTGTTTGATTTATACACTGTGTTTCACATCAAGCAACCAATTCATGCATGGCTAGTTTTTTGTCACTGTACAGAAGCATGTGCCTTTGTGGCTGTTTCTGGTCTTAGAATGGATTACAGTATTGGTTGACCACAATCATAACAGAATCGCATATATATTGGATTTCGTAGTCAGTATAATTCAGTGTTTTGTTCAACTAGGGGAATATTTTTCCTTTCCCTGAAAGCCAGCAGAATCAAGAAAGACATAATGAAACTATTATCAAAGCTATCATAGTGAATTACTCATTTGACTCAAAGTTTGGGAGAGGGTCAAACTAGCTTCCTCATTTTATATAGTGTGAATAATTCATTCATTGTGGTTTCGCCAAGTATAGCCAATGTAGATATAGATGTCTTTGGTTTGTGTACAGTTCATTTCTTATTTTCATCATTGTAACTTATGTTAATGTTGGACTTTTGTGGATATGTGTTCATCAGTGTGACCCTACTGTATATAATTTCAACATATTCATTCGGTAACCATGACTGTATCTGCACATTGCAGAGATATATTTTCAAATGATTTTTTAATACCTAACATATTGTTCCCATAGGTTCGTCATCATCACAGTTAATGTTGTGTCAATGTTGTGTCAATGTTGTGTCAATGCTCTCATGAAACTTATGTATTACTATTTATTAATGTAATGTCAGCCTGAATAAATACATTAAACTGTATGTGAATTTTATTGTTGCTGTTCTTAACTTCTGTTCTTAAAAATATAGAAACATATACTTTTTTTTTTGAACCACAATAAAGTTTTTATATGTTAGTCACGTTCTGTCCAAAAAGGAGTCATTCATAACCAAGCCACTACTGTACAGTTCCCTTGACTAAATATTTCACTGAACACACTGTGTGAGAGGATGGGCACCTGTGACTGTGTTATGGTAGCCGTGGTCAGAGAGAGGAGAGGTGGTCAGGACATCCAGACATGTCCCTGGTAATCTGAATAAATGGATGTAGATGTCAGCCTCTATCTCAGACTAACTGAGGACCCATAACCACAGGAAACCTGCAGTGGGCCATTTAAAACCCATAAAACTAAAGAGTTTCCTCAGTCGGGCAACACACAATTCTTTTTAACCAAACAAACCCAGGTGACATGCTGAACCACAGAATAATCATCTCCTAGACTGATTTTATTCCTGTTTTGATTTACAGGCCGCATGGGGTGAAAAGTGAACTGAATGATATTGCTTTAAAGTGCACAATGGAGGGTTTTGTTCCAAAATGGTCTGGTTTGGATTGAGACTGTGCCATGTTAAGACCTTTAAAAGATCCTTTGAGTACAGCATAAAATGAAAAAAAAGAAATTATTTTCCTTTTAATAATACTTATGACTCACAGTTCAACATTGAACTGAATGAATTTACATATTTTCATCTGAACGTTAATACCCCATCAGAGTACCTTTCTCTCACAGTGGGAATCCAGCACAGAGAATTACATTAACAGTCCAGTCACATTAGGGGAAACCTCATCTACAAATCCCAACATACCAAACAAATTAACAATGTTTAAAACAAATCATTTGAAATTCTCACAGTATTTCCTCTGCGTATCAAAGCAATGCTTTTCGAACATTATAAACGTTTAGCATTATATGCTAAAATTACAAAAATGGCTACATATTTGTCAAAATAGGTCAGAGGCACAATAGCAGCTTGTTGACTTCTATGTCATTCATAGATTGTGGAACTTCAGCTCACACAATATTTGAATTTTTGTTTCGTCTCATTATACAGTACCCCACCATACAGAGAACAAATATGGCTGTCCCGAGGCCTATCAGAGATTTTTGCACCATGCCCAGCAGCTGGACACGGGACAGCAGCTCTTTCTTAAACATGTCTGCTGTCTCATCATCGAGCGATGCAGTCTGCCAAAACACACACAGACACACACAGGGATGAAGACGTAATTAATGACAGCAAGAATATAGTGATACACTACCTATGTCAGTTGAGCGAGCCTAGAATAATTTACTCTGGGTTCTACATTAATAATTTAATGTTTGTAATGAGTCCAGAATAAAAGAAAAATTAATTAAACATTGCTGGTAATGCTTGTTTGGGGTGTACATACTCAATGGGTTACAGTGAAAGCTACTACACCTTCCGATGAGGCAACCATGTGTGGCATGGTACAGAATGACTTACCTCATTTAACCAAACTAAAGGGAATATGGTGTAGTCCTTCACTTTGTTCAATACACTGTAGAAAAAAGAGATGGGGTGATTAGTGTCCCTTCATAAATCAGGGAGTCAGGTGGCTGAGCGGTTAGGGAAGCGGGCTAGTAATCTGAAGGTTGCCAGTTTGATTCCCCGCCCGTGCCAAATGACGTTGTGTCCTTGGGCAAGGCACTTCACCCCTGCTTGCCTCGGGGAGAATGTCCCTGTACTTACTGTAAGTCGCTCTGGATAAGAGCGTCTGCTAAATGACTAAATGTAATGTAATGTAATGTATTAATCAGAAGGTTGTTGGTTCGATTCCCGGCCGTGCAAAATGATGTTGTGTCCTTGGGCAAGGCACTTCAGCCTACTTGCCTCGGGGAGAATGTCTCTGTACTTACTGTAAGTCGCTCTGGATAAGAGCGTCGACTCAATTTTAATGTGAATGTTAAGTATAGACTCCATTGCTTGAACTTACGTGATAACCTTTGAGGGTCCATACATCATGTTGACCTGAAGCCTCTTGGCAAACCTCAGAGTGAAGCCTGTGGTCTGACAGAAGCAAACATCCCCATCAGGTACATCACCTGTAAACTAGAGCCTAAACAGTTAACTAGCTCAGTGCTAGAACATGGCACTACGGATCTGCAGGTTCAAATCCCTTTGAATAAAAGTGTAGGCTAAATGAATACATGACATTAAAACTAGCACTAGTGCACCAGGTTTGTTTGTGGCTTACTGGCTCTACATCCAGGTATGTGAAGTGGTGCTCTATGGAAGGACTCAGGCCCAGTACATCCTCTGTCAGGCTAGGACTGCCGTACAGGAAATGGGGTAGGGAGATGTAGACTGGGGTGCCTGAGAGGAACAACAACATCATAAGCATTTAAACGTTGATGCTTTTCTATTGGAAGTTTGACAGAACATTGATCGCATGTATGGGTGGGATTCGAACCCATGGCCCAGATGTCACTAGCTTTCATAGCTGATGCTGGCTCTCACCGTCACGGCATTCACCGACGCCAAGGACTCCTCCTACGGTGCAGTTTTTCGTGGACAGAAGGTCCTTGCAGTAACACTGGTTGTCAGGGTTGATCGAGGGGGCAGCTAGAGTCTTCTCATTCAGAGTGTAACGGTACACCTGGATCCCCTTTAGGTCCTGGCTGGACTCATACTGGGCAGACACAGACCTAAGAGGGCTCAGAAGTGTGAGGTTCTCCGTAGACATGTGTTGTACCTTGTTTTACGGGGCTTGGTGAGTACTAGGCTGCCCTCTAGTGGCGATCCACCGAAGCATCAATAACATGGGAAAGTAATATCCACAAAATACACTAATTCATTCATTTATTCAGATGTATCCAAATCATCTGACAACTGTGCATGAAATCTGCGGGGTGGGGGGGATACAAACGCGAGATACAAACCCAAACTCCCTTATCTTGGTGAGCCTGTATTATTGTACTATTGACAAACATGATTCAAATTGAGTGTCAGGACACTCCACAGTGCATGGTGCTATGGTATTGTCGTGATTGGAGCATTCAACATATTCTTTAAAACCCCTCACCTGCAGATGTCTGACACAAAGAAGAACAAAGGCTTCTTCTTATCCAAGAAAGGAGGAAACGAGGATGCATCTGGGACACACAGTTCAATGATGATAAGAATCAGAATCAGAATTTGGTTCATTCGCCATGTATGTTATACAAACACGGAATTTACTGTGGCAGGGAGGTGCAAAACACAAAACATATACGAATCTTAAATTAAGTAAAACTACTAAAGTGTAACTATTTCTAAGAACTAAACAATCTAAGAATAAAACCATTTAAATATAAAATAATATATATATAAAAATAAGAATAAAGAATGAGCAGCATGGGTGGTCAACACAGTGCAATCAGATAATAGAAGTTAATATTAGTGAGAATAATGATGAACCTCTTCTACCAAAAGCCTTTTTTCCTTAAATTCCACTAAAATAATATACTCTGACACCAATAACAACAGAAATATGTAAGTCTGGTACTTGTACGTGGTACTGTGCTTCTATATTATATTCCCACAGTATAAGTTTCTATAAAAATAAAAATAAACTTCACCACATACCTGTGCCATTGATCATGTTGCAGTATGTGTCATTCCAGTAAGGCACGGCCCTAAACGACAAAGAATCAACTTCAATTCGTAAACTATTAGACAAGCAATTTAGCATTGACAGTCTCACCTTAACTTTCTGGCTACTTTAGAGTGGGGGGTTCTGTGGGAAACTTACTTCCTACCCTGAAACATGTCAATGGTAGAGACTTTGGAGATATCATCCTTCCCTGTGAATATATTGTAGGGTCCATCATAGGTATCGTTGTACTGGAAACAGATTGGAGAACGACGGTGTGAGTAACAATACGTTATCAAATCATTTAAACCACCCCTTCCCAACAAATGACTGATATTGTGTGGCTACATTGCATGACTGGTACTGTATAACACAATATAGCCTAACTTACAGGGGCAAAAATGCCCACAGTTCCCTTCAGGATGGGGTCGGTGTAACCCCAGAGAAGGTCCTTGACAGTGCGGCGCTGGAAGAGAGAGGCGTTGTTGTTCTTGATATACATTTCCAAAACCGGGTGAAACAGCTTAGGAACCAATGTGTACGCACCCTGGAGAGAGAACACTCATGGTATGAGATTCAACACACAACTATATTACATAGCACATTCATGGCTGGCTTGTTTAAAATGTAAACTCTATCATGAGCACACATGGGTACGATAATCATTCCCTTTAACACTGAGATAAAGGCATAATATGAGTTACTAACAGTTTTCTTTTATGACTCAAGATATAATTGACCATTCATATTGGCTTATCAGCCTTATCAACTGTTTGAGTGCACACCCGCAGATAGACTGAATGACTGCAGTCATGTGGTTAAGATGTCTTCCACAGGTGATCTCCAGCAACACAGTCCAATCTTTAGTAGCTAACTCAACAACAGCGTCACATTGTTTTAAATTCATACCAAAGTATAAACTAAACTGAGAAACTAAACAGATAAATCAATTCATTTGAATTCACTTTGGTAATCCTGAAGGAAATTCATTACTTTGATGACTTATGTCATGTAATGCCACTGTGATGTACCTCCAACATTCCATACAAGAACCCAAACATTCGACCAAAGATGAAATCCTCCTGGGTTTTGAGTCCAGGTTTCCATCTTAAAGTCAAAGACACTCAATGCTGAAAACCCACCCCATTCCTGACAACACAGTGGAGCCACTTACAGCCACAGCCAAGTTGAGGGTAGTGACCATGTCCTCCTCTGGTCCCACAGACATTGAGGGATCAAAGATGGCCCCCGCTGGCAGCAAGAAGGACACAGTGTGGTTGGGAAAGGCTGTTATGTTCTCTTTTGCCAAGTACCTGGTCCTGGGAGAGACAGGTTGGGTGGTGGGGGGGGGGGGGGAGGATTAAAGACAGACAAATAAAAAAACTTTAAACTCCAGACACCTGGCATAAACCTTTGAACTGATTATTATGTGTAGAATCAGATTGAGTAGCGTTATCTGTATGAATGACGCTTTGCACAACATGTTCCTGCTAAGTGACATTACACGTGCAGTGGCACACAGTTGAAATAATAGATGATAAAAAAGCTATAAAAAAATAACATACTTTTTAGGAATAGCATTGTGATAGAATGCAAGGATGCATGCACATGCATCTAATGACATATTTTGTCTTAGGCACCAGAGTAAGGCACACCTACTTGTACGCATAGGGTCCCTTCTCCATGACCACAGGCTTGGCTCCATGCTCAAGCACCTCTAGGGGGTTCTTCACATCAAACAACCAGAACTGTCGATACACCACTGCCCCAGCAGACACCCAGTTGTCATAGGCTGTCGTGCCAGGCTCGATGACAGCCTCCTGCGAGCAGGCGGACACAGAGGATGGCTATTTTTAAACGATGCTCAAGATTTCCAACAGAGCAGCTGCTCCTTCGCTGCCGTATTGAAAACGGCGCATTGCTAATAAAGGCCCTTTGATCTGTCTGCCATCCAGGATCTCTCTGCCACCCGAGTCAAGCTGCGCTCTGATTTGAGAGTACAAGTCATCGTATCGCATGCACATCCCAAACACATGACTGTATGTTGTCTGCCTATTCCTCTCTCCAGACCACCCCTCACATATGTATACCTCCCCTGCAAAATAGTAAACGGGTACCAACCTTCTCCACAGTGTCCTTAATGACAATGTTTCCTACGGGGATGAGAATGCCTCCGAGAACAGCCACCAACGCCCCAAACACAGCTCCAGAGATCAGCCCACACCTCCTGTCACAACAGCCCATGGCGCCGGCGGATATGTGTGTGTACGCCCGCGTGTGTGTGTGTGTGTGTACTGTATGTGTGTCCCTCCGTCCGTCTGTCTCTGTCTGTGTCAGGCGGTGTGTGAGGCAGTATCCGAGGCAGCAGCGGTGTCAGAGGAGCAGAGAAACTGGGGGACAGGTGGAGGTGGAGACTGCCCTGGCAGTGGCCCAGGACACGGCTCGTGGTGGGGATTACGCAACATCCGAGGGTTGAAGGTTGGGAGGAGTGCACTCCTGCCCCTGGGTATCAGTGCACTATCGCAGAGCTCTTTAATGCTCTGCTCATCAGAGCAGTCTGGAGGGGTGTGTTTGAAAGAGAAGAGGACTAAAGAGCCAAACCGCAAACCACCACGATATCTACAGTACAACTGAGAAGTGCAAGACATTTGATCTCAGTCATGCATTTAAACATACTGGATGATTTACTATGTTTCATTTTCATCCACTTTGGGGGGGAGTGACGATTGGATGTCTGCTGCCTCTGGGACGTCCTTCACTTTGCTTTAGAGCACGTGCAGATTTACGCACATGCAGATTTATATAGACTAACATGCCCATGATCCATCTTAGAATATAGACAAATTACCACATGAGTGGTAACACACCACTTAGGGTTAGTATAACTTATAACCTTGACCAGATCAATAAGGTCAGAACAGAGCAGATGTGTATATAGGGCTTAAGTAGCTTGAAATTAAGTCCCTCTTCCTTCAATGAACTGCCAAGTCATTCTCACCCCATTCTTAAACTTGCGGTGAAGAGCCTCCATAGCCATCCTCTAAACCTGAAATATTCTGCTATTCTCATTTCATCCATTGGGGGTCAGCACTATCATTTCACCTACTTGACTGGTCCAAACCTTCATATGTTTGTGTTGTTGTGTTGATTCATATGTAATGTATATGTCACACCTGTAGATACCTGGGGCCCTGTTTCTGCCTCTGATCCTCTATAATGATCATAACACAACATCATATTTTACATTTTTACAATTGGTTCTCTTGACGTGTCCCAGCAATGGCTGTTATGATGATATAATTTGATGGTTCACCATCAATGATTTGTACGCCTCGTACACATCCCCTTTTGACGTTATGATGTTATGTAACTTAAACAATCTTACAGCATTGTCCGCAACCTATCCACTAGAGACTTTTACGTTTTATCTTCTGAAATGATGAAGTGTCTATAGATGTACGTAAAAAGCTGGAAACGGTCAGCCAGTTAAATATTAGATGCTTAATAGCCCCTCTCACGTAAACTACAACTACCTATAAAGTAAATCAATCCCATTCCCCAGATAAATTGTTGTCCCTATTGTCAAACTAAAAGCCATGACAACCATGGCCACAGACTCTTATTATGACAGCAAAAACCGAAACGGGAAGTCTGGATGTTGCTGCTCTTGGTAAATGTGGTTAGAGAAACCTTAGTCAGAACATAGCTCACTGTTGCAGCGGATAGAGACACGCGCAAAGTGGGAGAGACACGGCCAATACATCGTTCTCCTTTTAAAATTGTATCTATGCGACGACGATACTTTTATTGATAACCGTAGGGTTTATGTGTTCACAAGAGACACACTAATCCATGTTATCTTTGAAAAGTGTCCCATTCGAGACACATAGATTTTGTTCCAGGGCGTGTACGGGTCCAGGGGAACAGGTTAGCCCTTGCATGTTGGTAGTATAGTGTATCTTTTTGCATTTTTACATCGCCTTGTCCGGAGGAGTCGCTTGACGATGGGGTGTACACTGAGTACCGAGGATAAGGCGGCGGTGGAGCGCAGTAAAATGATCGACAGGAATCTGAGGGACGACGGGGAGAAAGCCGCAAGAGAGGTCAAGCTACTACTCCTCGGTAAGGAAAAGAGAACGGGTGTTGATGAACTTCACTTTGTTCCATTGTTCGTATTATTTATATAACTTGACACTGGGCTCTAAGTTGTGTAAAATAACGTAGACCCTTCACCGTAGTCGAAGTGAAAATTACAGTAACAATGTTTCTTCTACGTCCGCTTTCCGCATAAAACCCACACAATTCACAATAGCTGTTTCTATGGTCGTCATGACGTTGAAGTTCCCAAATACACAAAGCATTACTTATTTAAACACCTGCAACGTCTTAGATTTCCATTCTAGCCATTCTGTTTTTTATAGAAATTAGTATACTGTAGGCCTGATTTAAGAATGTTTTAATGCAAACTAAAGGTACTTCATGATGCAATAGTCTTGAGTCAACTATAACTACCCATGAGAGCAGTTACAGTCTCCTCTTCTGTTGATGCAAGGCATTCGTCTCTGCCCATTCAGATTCACTCGCTTAATCCTGATAGCAGTGTGTCTTTTTTCCCATTACAACACAGTTCGTTTTTCAAATCAGCATGCATACCTACTTTTCTTGTTTCCACTTGCCCTGTGTAAGAGAATGTGGCTCAAGTCAATGTTTACATGCACACACCTTGGTATTATTGAAAAAGACAATATAGGTTACCAGAACAGCCATGAGTAAATGCATAACAAGAACAACTTGTCTATTTGACTTGATGGCATTGGCAGCATTGTACTTTAATTGAACATCGTACATTTTAAAAATAAATTTATTTTTTCTTAATTAACTTTCCTGTAAAATATTTGAATTGGTATCTCAGCCTTTATATTTGCAATGATCTTCCCACCCCAAATACATCATAAGAGTAGAAATCTGACTGTCCACACCTGCTGGGGCAATGACAAATGGTCTATGTCATTGGGTTGTCAGGTTTTCTCTGAGTGACGTACTGTAAGACACATTCCACTGTAACTTGTACAGGCAGACATAGCAGATTTGATTAGAGGCAAGCAAGTACAGTCAAGTAGAGTTATTTTGCTCCAGGGAGCAACAGAGGTTACATTTTCCTCCATTTTCCTCCAGAAAATGTCAGTCCACCTGTTTTTCCCTTTACAATAATGCCAAGGTATATATATTTTTCTATGCATTTTGCTTTTAACTTAATGGTTCTTGTTCCCATGAGAACATGATCATGTTGATGGCATTTGTGCGCCACTGGAGTATTTACTACTGCAGGCTGAAAGTTGGTGTTGGCACCATAACATGCGTTCTGTGTTTCATAAAGGTCAGTAACCAGGTAACAGACATGGCCTCTTCAAATTACTGGCAGGACAGCACAGGCAGGCAGGCCTTGCCAGGAGAAAGGAAATGCGAGAGAGAGAGTGTGCTAAGATCCCACCCTAGTGACAGGGGCATTAAAAATGGAGAGCACCATGTGCTCAGAAGGTGTTAAGGTGAAGAGCCTCTACTCTTGTTTGTGTTTGCCCGACCAGTCTGAGTGAGATGTCCTCTTTCTGAGCGACTAACCTCGTTGAGAGTTCTAAGGCACTGTAGCTCAGAGCTCACAGTAAGGTGTGTGTGATACATTAGCAGTGCTTGAGATGCTGGTCTAGATGTTCTGCTGTTACGCCTGTGAGATAGACACCACCTGTCGTTGCTCTGTGCGGGCGTGCATGCATTCGTGTATGTACGCGTGTTTGTGTGTTACTGTGCGTGCGTGTGGCGTGTACAGGCATGTTTACCTGTGTGTATGTGAGTGTGCAGGAGCATGTCGTGCCGTGTGAGCCGTCAGTGGCGTGTAGCCATGCACCTGTCGAAACAGGTGTCATTTGCATGAGGGCTGATTTGAATTTCGAAAGCGCTTTCTAGTTTTCACAGTCTGTCAGCTTGTCTCGTGTCAATTCTGTATTGTGTAGATGACATCTTTACTGGAAATCTTGCTTTAAATGCTTTGAAAAATGGCAAAAAGGCACAACTTGGTTTATGGGCCTTGTTCCTGTATTCATGCAGTAAAGTTGCAGAGATACAGTACCATAACGTTGTCCAGGTGTGTTCTTCTGTGGAACATCTCACTTGCACCCTCAATGTATCCTGTAGGCTCTTAGATGAAAAATCCTTTGAGATGTTGGGAGATTCACGGACCAGACCTGTCACACAGAACTAACCATCAGCGGAGACCAGAGGATGTGACATGATAATATAGAGAAAATGTAATTGAATAACCTTCATTGCTTCCTCACTGTCACAATCGTTAGTCATCACCCCTGTCACCAAATTAGCCAGCGTGTACTTGTGGGAAAACAGTCTGCGGTCCATTGATCTGCCTGTCTTTAGATCCATCCCAATGATTTGCTGCATTGATTGTTGATAGGTAAAGCGGGGAGTTAGTGGATTTGTGTGTGTTCAGTCATGCTTGCAAAAGACTCCTGGAGGGATATGAATGAAAGAGATTTAGATCTCAATATAAACGACCAAAGTCCTAAACATTGATCTACGATCAGGCAGTGTGTGTCCTGCTGTAAGATCAGGCAGTGTGTGTCCTGCTGTAAGATCAGGCAGTGTGTGTCCTGCTGTAAGATCAGGCAGTGTGTGTCCTGCTGTAAGATCAGGCAGTGTGTGTCCTGCTGTAAGATCAGGCAGTGTGTGTCCTGCTGTAAGATCAGGCAGTGTGTGTCCTGCTGTAAGACGAAGAAACGTCTCTTCTTCTCCCTCCATGCTGGCTGCAGCTTAAAACCTATCCTGCCAACGTCGATGTTCGCAGAACAGATTCCAGGAGTGGATCTTTGTGGGTTAGCTGGAAAGAATGGAGGGGAGGAGGGAAAAGGAGAAGTGACGCTGGTGTGGGGACGGCTCATTCTGCTAAAGTGGTGCCACTTATGTGGGTGCTGAGCTGTTGGGCAGCAGAGGCCAAGTAGCCCCCCCACCCCCACCCACCCACCCCCCACCCCGCTCTCTCCTGCACTGCTTCTTCTCTCCTGCACTGCCCTTTCAATGGCATGTGTTGGTCAGCCAGACAGCCAGCTACCCGGTCCAACCCCAGGCCATGCTCCTGCAGACCCAGACAGATAACCCTGGGACTATTGGATCTGATCTGACAGTTCTCCAGAACTGCAGTGGAGACCAAATGGGTTTCTGGAAGGCAGAAAACCCAACAGCTTTTCTCTAGCTAGTCAGCGAGACGGTATTATATAAAAGCTCCAAGTGAATTAGCATTTAACTAGGCTATCGCGGCGCTATAATTGGACTGCGGACCTGTAGCCATTTTAATCACATTCTCCATAGCAATCCCTTGTTGTCACCAACGAGAACCGTACCACATTCTCCTCTCCTTCCACCTCTGTGAAACCCAGTGAATTATACCCAGGGGGGATTCCAGGAGAGATATGTTGGTGGGCTTTAGAAACACGTCACTCATCTCTACAATCCTCCATTTTGCCTGGAGGACTTGGTGGGTTTTCTTAAAATAGTTTCCAACCGTCCGAAACAGAAAGCAGCTGGCTTAGTGGTTTGGACCAGACCTAGGTTGGGATGGTGGGTGTATCAAAGTGTGTGTTTGTGTGTGTGTGTGTGTGTGCGTGTGTGTGTGTGTGTAACATGACTCACTGTTGTGACGCAGGTTGCCAGAGGTCAGCTTTGTGGTTCTACTCACTTAATGGCCCATATGTCAAATCAGGCCCACTGGTGTCTCTCTGAGGCAAGGCTTTGAAGCTTGGCGGATCACGCCCCTGGTCAAGATATCCCCAGCATCAAGGACTCACTTGGATCAGTTATGTAACCAGACCTCAGTGCTGCTCTCTTTATCTCATTCACATTGATCAGAGTACAGCAAAGTTGTGGTGATTTTTTCCAGCTTCCGGCAAAGCAGTCAATGGAATTGAATAAAGGTTGGATATCGCAATATTTCTGTGGTGTTTTTCAAACAAACTTTTGTCCCAAACAGATTTTCAAGAAAATCTTGTTTGATATCTCGCTGAGAGAGCGGTCCGTTTACACAGAAGTCTTCTCAGGCCGTCTGAGGGTGAGGCTTCAAGAGATCTGGGTGTTGGGCAGTGAGTGTGGGTATGGAGTGAAGCTGTGTTGTGTTGTTAGCGGTGATAAGAGGCCCTTAGCCAGACCCCGAGGGTCCTACACATCCACCCGCCTGCTAGCCTTGTCCCTCTCTCTGTAGCACAGTGTGTCTGCTGTCTCACTGTCCCACTGGGAATCTCACTGGCTCATGTGAAGCCCTGGAGCACTGCTACAGTGTCAGTCACACACACACACACACACACACACACACTAAAGACACCTTCTCCAGGGCTGCTCAGCACCACAGAGGTAACACATAATCAAAACAATAGGGCCTTAGGTGAAAGCTATCCAATTAAACAGTCAGTTCTCTGCTGAGACGTCACCTCTCCTGTCTCAACTCGCCTCATCCATCTCCAGAGGAAACCCTGTCCACAGGAATTCTGCTTGTTCCTCTCGCTCTCTCACATACACTCCCTGCTGCTTCCTGTAGGGGGCGTAAGGCTGGGGTGTCAGGTTCACTTGGCGGTGGTGTGTGTCCTGGAAGAACAGGCGAGAGTGTGGTCATTGTTCGGGGCTGTAACTTAATACAGACCTGCAAGCAGGCGAAGTGCCGTTGCCGAAGAACTAGTCCCCTTTTAGCTCCTTCATATCTCAGGATCACGGGGCAGATCCGACTTAACGGTCCGATCTACTTCCCTCATGCTGACTGTGGAACATCCGAAAAGAGAGATGACAGCAATAAGGGCTCCCTGCTGGCCTGTGAGTGAGCGTTTCTTACAAGGAGGAGGATCTGAGAGCATCTCTGTGGCAATGTCTCTAATGCACCACACCAGGAGGGGGCTGAGCACCGATAATGATGTTGGTCACACGGCTGTTATTTCTATGTGCAGAGACTAGCGAGAGCAAAGGCATCGGAAGAGGCCTCTCTGCGTGGATTCCGAGGCCGTAATGAGTTGATAAATAATACATTGGTCTTCCTTGCGGTAGTGACAATCCACCTTCACACTGAACGCTCCCCCACTCCGCCCAGGTGACTGAGGACGCACGCTATACGCATGTCTGGTTCCAGGTATCGTTGCCATGGCAGTGTGACGTGTGTGAGAGAGAGCGCGTTTGCGTCCGCCAGTTGACTGTTACCCTTCGTGAGCTCTTTGCTGCTCTGCTAGTGCTGTTGGGCTGGCTGGCATATGTCCTACTCCACTCTCATTGGCTGTCTGTCCGGGAAGTTTTCCTCCCTTCCCAGAGTTGCCGCTGGTCGGATGTTGTGTCTGGCGTTCTCACCCCCCAGGCCAGGGCTGTCTGAGCCCCGGAACACTCCAGCTGTTTCTCCAGGACAATGGGGGGGGGAAGCATTTCATGTACACCATCTCTCTCCTTCAAACATCACATTATCATAAAGAAACGCATGAATGCACCGACAACAAAAACAAATGAATATGAGAAGGCTGTCTGGAAAGTTTCCCATTATAGTGTTGAACAGAGCGCTGTATTCAGGCAGGCGGACAGACCAACAGCATGGTAGATGAGCATTTGCTCCATCAAGGTTGTAAGAATACCAGCTTGTGACTCATTGCCTGAGTGTTTATGAATCCTCTCTCTCTCCTCATCTCTCTTTCTCTATCCTCATCTCTCTCTCTCTCTATCCTCATCTCTCTCTCTCATCAATTCAATTGGCTTTATTAGCATTAAGGAACAAATGTTCATATTGCCAAAGCAACGGTGGAGCCACAGAAACAGTATTCATATCATCAGTACTCATCTCTCTCTCTCATATCTCTCTCTTCCCTCATCTCTCTCTCTCTCGATGCTATGGCACGAGGTGCTCAGGCAGTGTCCTGTGATGGCCTGGATGGGTAGTTTGGCTGGGCTAGATGGCTAGATAATGTGCTGTAAGTGCTGCCATTGGAACAGACCAATAAAGAGAGCTGCAGGGAGGGGCCATTATCGAGCAGGCAGCAACACAGCATCTCTCAAGGGGGGAGGGGGAGGTCGGGAAGTCCATATCAAACTCAGGAAGGACAATCAGGGACCATTTACTGTGTCCATCTAGATGAGTTCTTGGAATAGTCATCTTCTTAGCGTTGTTAAGTGCTTGTATAACACATGATATACTGTATTGTATTCTGTGGCAGCTTTCAATCATGTCAAGGAAAATAAAATAAACAGCTCTTGGTTGTGAAAAATGTTACATCGTTTTTTACTGCCCCTTCCTCTCTCCCTCCCACAATATCTATCTTCTCTGTCTGTCTCTCTCTCTCTCTCTCTCTGTGTCTCAGGTGCTGGTGAGTCGGGGAAGAGTACCATTGTCAAGCAGATGAAGTGAGTATCTGTTTTTCCACTAATATACCCATCCATTCAGCCCGTTCGAATCTTTCTCACAATCAAAACAAACCATTGTGTGTGTACCTCGTGGACAATCTCATCAGATATGACTAATGTCATCGTCCTAGACTAGTTATCTTCATCGCCACGTAGCCCATTTGTTTCACGCAGTTCCAATCATTTCTGAGTAATGTTATTGTCAACAGACATCATACTTGGAGAAGCACCCCATCCATTCCACAGAGAGTCAAACTGATGTTCTGGCGTTTGTTTGGCGTGTGTGTGTTTGCGCACGTGTGTGTCATGCAGAATCATCCATGAGGCAGGCTACTCAGAGGAGGAGTGCAGGCAGTACAAGGCCGTGGTCTACAGCAACACCATCCAGTCCATCATCGCCATCATCCGAGCCATGGGCCGGCTCAAGATCGACTTTGGAGACGCCTCCAGGGCTGTGAGTATGGGGGTGGGGGGGCTCACGGGAGCTGAGCCAATGGGACTTCATCAGCAAACTGGCATCATTTCCTGGATAAATCTGTGCACCGCTCGTGTCCAGGGCCCCATCTGGAACTCTTTATCGTCTCTCTTTCGGATCTCTAATTACTGGTTGGGTGCAAACATGTACTCGTCCACACAGCTGAAGCCATCACGGTTGTATTGAGATCAGGCCTTTGTTAGAAAGGGAGGCTTGTTTGGGGGCTTTTAAAGGTGGTTATTGCTCAGAACGAATCCGCTTATTTTAGCATCTAGGGTTTATAAGAACTGCTGATCCAAAACGTACTGAAGACACACTAACGTGTGTGTGTGTGTGTGTGTGTGTGTGCCAGGATGACGCACGGCAGCTGTTTGTGCTGGCGGGCTCAGCAGAGGAGGGCTTCATGACGGCCGAGCTCGCGGGGGTCATCAAACGCCTCTGGAAGGACGGGGGGGTCCAGGCCTGCTTCAGCCGCTCACGGGAGTACCAGCTCAACGACTCTGCAGCATAGTGAGTCACCACGGTCACACACACAAGCACACATCCGTACACTCGCATGCACACATACATACTGTACATACATGCAGGGTATAAATATGCCTACACACAAACACACAGACCTGCATTCTATTCAGACCTATTTCCAATGGGAGGATGTGGACAACACTCCTTTTTGAGTGCTTATTTATGGAACAAGTGGACCCACCTGCTGCAGATGCATCCGTCAGCGAAATACCTTGTCAGACGCACCAAGTTCCCCCACAGGTAGCTTGTCTAGGTCTGCCGACAAGTATGTCAACACCCCCCACCGCAACCGTCCGCCCTCCATTTGAACCTTGAGTGAGACTGTCAATATTTGCACTGTGGTATCAGGCCAGTAGCACGCAGGCAAGCCTGTGTGGAGTCCTTGACTTATCATGTAGGACCTGTCGCTGTCTGAACCTTTCTCAGGCAGTAAACAAACCAGAGGAAAATCTGACCAGCCGTCGAAAACATGGCAAAGTCCCGTTCTGTGGAATCGCTCATTGATTTCACTGAGGTGTTTTATTCATGTTCTTCCATTTAGTAGTCTCACCGAGGTAGCCCCTGCATGGTGTTCTGGGAAACCCTAATGCCTTGTTTTGAACGGAGCGATTGTCACCGATTCTTTGTTGTTGTTGTTGTTGTTGTTGTTGGCCAGGCTTGAGAGCCACAGCTGTGGGTCCTTTTCCTAATCGATGGCCACAGTGCCTCCCACCTGCGTCACTGTTGGTGTCCTGCCAAACAGGGGTTCTGCAAGGCTGCCCATGGAGCTGTTGGTTTGTGCGGAAATGGTTGCTCTCTTTCTGTGGTAATCTCTCGCAAGAGGAACGCACAGTGGGGCTATTTGAGAAGTGAGGGAGATTACTGTAGATTTACTGTGTGTGTGTGTGTGTTTGTGATGGGAGGAGGCTTCTAAATTCCACGTCATGCCCACTCTGAATATCCCCTGGGAGGGACTCAGTATGGTTTCACACGTGGCCAGTCAGGAGTCATCTGGACTTACTGGTGACCTTTGTTAGCTAACAGATCCATAGGGATCGAGTGATGGACATGGCACAGATGTAGCGCTTATTTACCCTCGTTTACAGCCTGTCATCCCATTATCTCCGACCACAGCCTGATGTAGGCTGCGCCATCAGGGTGTTCAGAAGTAGCAGCAGACATTCCAGGGAGATAGTCAGGGTCACAGTGTGACTTGTCCTCAATTCCAGATATGGAATCAGACACAGAGGTGAAGCTGGCATTTGATTAACAATTGTTCCATTGTCCTTGTGAAAGTACATGGAAATGTCAGTGAAACAAACATTTCAATCTGTCTGTCTCTCTGTTTCCTTCCCTGTCTTTGTCTCTCTCTCTCTCTCCCTCTTTGTCTCTGTCTCTCTCTTTGTCTCTCTCTCTATCTCTCTCTCTTTGTTTCTCTCTCTCCCTAGTTACTTGAACGATTTGGACAGGATATCCCAGGCCACCTATATCCCTACTCAGCAGGATGTCCTGAGGACCCGGGTTAAAACCACAGGCATTGTGGAAACACACTTCACCTTCAAGGACCTGCACTTCAAGTGAGAACCACTTCCTCACAATCGATCAAAATGTCCAAAGTGTTGACAGTCTTAACTGGAAGACCTGAGGTTACCTTCTTGCCAAATGTATGCGAGTCATTCCATAGCCGGAGAAATTCCCTTTGTGATTTCCCAGCTGTTATATTACAACATTGTGTGTGTGTGTGTGTGTGTGTGAGCACTCTGCATGACATCATCATTAAGTCACATCAGCTCTGGCCTTCCGCTGAGAGACATAAACAGGAAGTGAGTAATGCTGCCCCATAGCTGCAGGCCCTGCTTGGCTGTTTCCTCACCAATGACCCTTCTTCTGTGGAATTGAAAACTAAGCAGCTTTTCAAGCCATGTTGTAATAGTTTGTGTTGCTAAGTTTTAGTGCTACTCCACTGCATGGGGCCGTACAATGTAAATCCTATCCAAGTGTATTAGAGCTGGTGACCTTTGCACTCTGGAGTGGGAGTCGCCATAGATAAAGTGTCTTGAGCCAGTGGACAAAAGAACAAGGCTTATTCCTGTGGGCTGAACCAGTGGGATAGGGGTCTCAGTGTGAAAAAGGCCTTGGTTTTAGCACAGCTCTTACGCTTTCCACTACCGACAGGGACAATATAAAGCCCGGTCTATTAGTGCTTCTTTATTACCATACTCATTATCCTATTGGTTCGCGTCTTGGCTAAGCATCCCCCTTGATTAGTTTGAGAGTCAGACTAAGCAAAAATGTGAATCATTGGGGAATGCCCTGGGACTAGCAGATAAAGGGAGTCAGGTGGCTGAGCGGTTAGGGAATTGGGCTAGTAATCGTTACTGGTTCAATTCCCGGCCGTACCAAATTACGTTGTGTCCTTGGGCAAGGCACTTCACCCTAATTGCCTCGGGGGGAATGTCCCCGTACTTACTGTAAGTCGCTCTGTATAAGAGTGTCTGCTAAATGACTAAATGTAAATGTAAAAGATGTCTGTAAGTAAGAATCTATGCTCTAGAAACCTTGTGTGTGCTTAGACATTTGTGTGTACGTGAGTGTGTGTGTGTGTGTGTGCGTGCGCCCGGGGTCATTCTCAGTTGACACTATGGCGTCCCGCTCACCTCCTCAGGATGTTCGACGTGGGAGGTCAGAGGTCGGAGAGGAAGAAGTGGATCCACTGCTTCGAGGGCGTCACCGCCATCATCTTCTGCGTGGCGCTGAGCGACTACGACCTGGTCCTGGCCGAGGACGAGGAGATGGTGAGAGGCCGCCCGACCAGTGTCCACCGTGGATCCTGATCATGTCAACCCACTTTGTGTCCTCTCTCCTTTCAGCCTGTTCACCTGGGTCTAGTACTACTGGCACCTTGGTTGCTACCGGCCCTTTAGTCTTGGGGAAAGGTACGCAGACATGTCTTGAAGCTCCTTAGACATGCAGTACTTAGCGGTCACCTGGTAAAGTTATAATCACAGTTAGATTTGATACCAGTTGTAATCACAACAACGAGCAATCAGAGAGCCGGACCAGCAGAACTTCTTCAGGCCCTCTGGGGCCTAATATAGTTCCCTCTTCTGACCTGAGATCAATCAGCAATCAAGCCACTCCAGTACACTCCATAGATCACTCTAGAGATCAGTGCATTCTGGCTGCCCTGCCTCCGTCTGCCTCTCTTCCGGTCTGCCCTAGAAACCCGGGCTCTGTCTGCTGTCTGTCTGCCCCCCTGAGACCCGTCCACCTGTGGGGTTAGGTTCTCCCAGCTCCGGCTTCCCACCTTGGGTCAGCCTGCCAGCAGGGGGCAGCACCTCAACGGTTCTAACCAGTGAAACATGAAAGCATCGTTGTGAAGCATGGTGTGGACTATTCTTTGAAAACACTTGTTTTAGCACCCACTAAAACATTTTTTTTTCTTCTTCCACTTCACAGAACCGTATGCATGAGAGCATGAAGCTGTTTGACTCCATCTGCAATAACAAGTGGTTCACAGACACTTCCATCATCCTGTTCCTTAACAAGAAGGACCTGTTTGAGGAGAAGATCAAGAGAAGTCCGCTTACCATCTGCTATCCAGAGTACGCCGGTGAGACCATCAGGAAACCACTAACGCCAACCTATTGTAGACCTGTTTCCTCTTCATCCTACATTGACGTGGCCATAAAAGCTTATGGAACTGGTTTACATTGGCCTGAAGTGTACGTCCCAAAACAATTGTCAGTTTAAGAATGGCAGAAGATGTTTCAGTCCACCTTGTTAACAGGCGAACAAAGAGAGGAAAGCAATGCAGCAGGATGTGGTGTATCCGTCTGTTTGGCTGCTCTACAAGAATCGCATTGACATTCCCTCACTTCTCCCTGTATTTATGTGAGGTCACTTCCTGTTGAATTGCACTCTCAAAGCTTCTTCTTCTGTGGTTCAGGCTCCAACACGTACGAGGAGGCAGCAGCCTACATCCAGTGTCAGTTTGAGGACCTGAACAAGCGGAAGGACACCAAGGAGATCTACACCCACTTCACCTGCGCCACCGACACCAAGAACGTGCAGTTTGTCTTCGACGCCGTCACCGACGTCATCATCAAGAACAACCTGAAGGACTGCGGCTTGTTCTAGAAGCAGGGCGGACACGAGGCTGCCATGTCCTGGTGAGGCTCGTTCCCTGTTCCTCTCGAGTCCCGTCGTCTCGGTGCAGGTCAGGGGTGGCGTGGGACCATCCTAGGTGGAGGTGTGCTCGCGTAGGGAAGGAGTAAAGGGAGGGTTGGGTGACCAATGCTGGGATCATGAACGAGGGTGTACTGTATGTCTCACTCGGGGCAGGGGTATACAGTATACATAAACATGACCTTTGCGTGCCTTTACCATACATGTTATTGAGATAAAGCCACAGGCTGCGCTTATAGGATATCTCCAGAGCATTGATCTCCATCTCCTTCCTGTGCTCCAAGTCCTCCTGCTATGTTTGACACGAGTGCAGCTTCTACCCGGCAGCATTATGCCTTGTTATTGTACAGCAAACTTGTGTAATATAATCATGGCCACCTTTAATAACTGGACTTCAGATTCTGCTGTGTTTACTGTAGGTGTTTGTGAAATGATAGTGCCAAGGCCAAGCATTAACATATTTTTCATTACAAGGGTCAGCTTACCAACGTATCTAATGGAGTATCTTATTTCTCCTTGTGTCTCTCTTTCTTTCTCCTCAGACAGCAGAACCAGAGTGAGTGTGTATATTTTAGGGTGGAGATGACAAGCAGTCGGGTTTGGAGGATCAGATCAGTTACGGACCAGTGCTGTACTATATGCCACTTTTAACAGCTTTATTTATGTTTTTGTCTTGGAACGTTTTGAAATAGCGTTACAACATTTGTGTAGAATGTTCGTATTATTGTAAAAGTGTAAGTAATTTTTCAAGGTCTTTTTTTTTTGTTCTGTTTTTTTTTTTGTGAAAGAAGAAGGAGCTCTCTTTATTTTGTCGACGTTCCTTTTCGCCGGCCTCTCTGTAAAAGGATGCTTGCCTCTGATGGAGACCCTCCTTTTCTCCCTCCTTATTGTCAGGGGGAAAAGGATCCAGTTTGAGTCCAGTTTGTTGGTACTTGTGCCTTCGCATGCTTGGGCTCCTTGTCAAATGCTTGTTTCTTTTGCCTGCTGAACTCTTTCAACATTAAGGCGAAATGTTTCATATGTTAATGCCCCTATATCGTTGGTGTGCACATTTCCATGACCAATCAAGTGGTATTCCCATTGGTGTAAAGGTATGTGGGTCACCATGGTGACCAACACGTAGCCCAGACAGCCCCCTGTAGATTGAGGCCACGCAGCCAATAAAGCTGTCCGATACTGAGATGTACACTGTCACATCCAGAAAGGGGTTTAATAGAACAACTTATCCACTATTATCAGCCATTTTGAAAATGGAGACTGCTTGGTGGGTCACTGAGCTTATATTATGCTCCAGTGTCAAAGACTGAGGATCAGAGGAGTCACATTTTACTGTATATTTTAATGTATTTTTGAGTTTGGAGGCTTTGGTGTCTCCCTAAGGATTTAATCACTGGAGTGACAGTTTTAAAATCCAACTACGTGTAGTAAAATGGATGGATGTATGGATGAATGGATGAATGGGGACAAACACAGTTCTGGTCTGTAAAAACACAGACTGCCACAGCTGTTTGTTTGTGTTCTCCATGAATGGGGAATATTTGTAGTCTCATCTCCCTTATTTTGCTAATAAAAGCCATTTACAAACCACAAGTTGCAGTATGTTTCACTCTTATCGCATGAGTGTTATGCTTTTTGAATATGTCCATCATCTTCTTCTGTTTTTACATCATTGGTCTTTATCTTGACATTTCCTCGCCAATCTGAATTGGCCTTCTAGTTATAAATCGTATTTCCCCCAACTCACGGTTCAACTGCTGTTGACATTTATGCCAGAAATACCTAGGTGCTGTCATATCATACTGTTGCTAGGGGAGAAGACCAGCGCAAGTCTTGTGCAGTGTACATCCATCATTTGGTATTGTATTTATTATTGTTGGGACTGTGATTGGACAACCCATTGTTGAATGGTGGGTGACATGGGGAGTGTATGTTACCATGTTTTGTCATAATGACATGCAATACTCATTTATTTATTCTGTCTACCTAACATTGACTTACACTTCCTCCTAAATGGGTCCCATGTGGATGGTTGCCATGATGTGTAGGTTGTTTACACACTCAACGTCAGACGTACTGAGTTGTACCCATGTGCAAACTGCCAGACGCAAGAGTGTCAAGAGTGTGAAAGACACATTTGCATGCTTCAACTGCAATTAATGGCAGTGAGGGAGGCGAGGCCTGTGTTTGTGTGAAGCAGAGCTCAGAGATCTGCCTCCCATTAGCTCCACCATAGAAAAGGGGGTGGGGGGGGGGGGGGGGGGGCTGGTGGTGGGAATGGTATTTTTAGAATCCGGAAAAAATGACAGCGGAAAAAAATAATACTCAGTGAGAGAGAGAATGTGGGAGAGGGAGAGAGTGTGTAAGGTAGTGGTGAAAGAGAGGATGAGAGAGAGGGTGAGAGATTGAGGAAGAGAATGAGTGAGGGGGGTTGTGGGATGCCATGATGCTGTTGTGTGAAACAGTAGTAACACTGTTGAGAATTCTCTACCACGGAACCGAGGGTGTGGACATTTTGAAGTGTGAGCGAGGGAGAGGGGGAACAATAAGGCTTGTCTACCTTGCTAGTGTTGTGCTAGTGTTTACCCATTGTTTTCCCCAAGCTGCTATCTCTATGTGCAGCAGTTGGCCACAAGACAGATAAGACAGGCTTATCGGTGCTGTGGCTGTGCTGGAACACAAGTCACACTTTCAGTCTCTTTCACTCGCACACACAAAACCCTGCAGAACACACACACCAAAGCATTGAGTTACATCAACACACAATTCAAAACTAAAAACGTGTGACCAGTTACTGTTTGTGAAAAGCCTCAAAATAAATGTTATTCAAATGATAACAATCCTAAACACCTATGTACAAACAAGTTGTTCCTTTATAGACATTATATTTCAAGTACAGTAGACAAACAGTGATTAAATCAAAATGAATAAGTACAGCTGTAGAGAGACAATAGCCTTCTCAAAGATGAGTTCTCATTGCAAATAGAGCAAGAACATGATCGTCAGTCAACATCTCTGCTATCTAGCTACATCTCTGCTAGCAAGTCCATAAGCCATCACAGAGAATCATAAAGGACAACATTTACACAATTTTCCAACCAAACGTTTGTTTCAGACAGTCATTTATCAGGCCCTTTGCAGTAAATGAGTGATTTGAGAACGAGTCGGCTGCCTGTAGAGCAGCCAGTGTTAAAGAGAATTTATTTATATGAAAATACTCTGGTCTGTTTATCTTTGATCTTCTCGGAGCTCATGTGGCATGGTGGAACTAGATGTCTGTCAGAACATCTAGAAGGGTCATAAGTTGAAAGAAGAAGTTGCTGAAACCATCGATTGTTTGTTGGGGTTGTTTTGAATGCAGTGCTATCTAGACTTGTCCTCAGATGTAAACTTGAGAGAAACTTTTTATGTTGTGTACAGAAACACTACAACAGAGCTCTGTGTTCAGAACAGACATGACAACAGAGAGATTGTTCTCTTTTGGCCTGTTGTTTTTACATAATCCACTTTATGTTCATGTAAATCTACTTCTTTATTATCTCTGTGTGTGAGTGCGTGTGTGTGTGGGTGAGTATTTGCATGTGGTGCATTATATTGTGATATGGTTGCACATGTTTGTGTCTCACCTGAGTGCATGCGTGTGTCTATGAGGGCCCCTGAGTTCTTCAGCTGGATGCCCACTGTCGCTGCTGCTATTCATCACCTGTTCTGGGTTGGCCACTCTCCAACCCCCCCCCCCCCCCTTCCACCCACACCATGTCACTTTCATCTTCAAACCTCTGCGCCCCCAGCCCTGCATCCTTCTCCTCCTCCCCCTCTCCCCCCTTTTCTCGTGATGTCATCGATTCCGGGCTCCATGGCAACAGGGAGAGAGATGTTCCTACAGACTGGCATAGCCCCCGGCAGCCCAGAAGACATGTTATAAATAGCTCCTGATGTTTCTTCGTGTCCGACGACGAGGGTGGATATGAAACAAACTCGGCGTCACCAGGCTATTTTCTGCCCACAGGGAGCATTGAGTTTTTATCGATCAGGTGGAATTCTTGTTGCTTTTATGGACCAACTGAACAAGTTGCCTTGGTATTCAAAGCAGTCCGCATGTGAACATATTGACATAAATGCACGATTGTGCCTATCGTCGACATCAGCTCTTAGAAAGCCCAAAACACCACACGTGTCTAAGGTTAGTCTCAGAGCTGAGCCGTTCAATGTTATGTTCCCTTTATAGAACAATAGCCCACTGAGAAAGACTGGCTTTGATGTCAAATATCTGGGATTAGACAAAAAACGATCCAGCCTCTTAACATTCCTGTGTGCCCACTGCAGTCACATGATCTGATGTGGACACAAACTCCACCCACCCACCCTCCTCAAGACAAGTCACAGTTCTATTCAAGGACGTAATGGTACCTGCATTCCTGTCATGATGATGAATTGAAACCCGAACAACTGTATTTGAACACACACATCCATGTGTGTTCACTGGGCTGCTCAGGGCAAAGACAGTCTCCCTGCTGGCAGAGTAGTGGTGGGTGGAGTGGAGTTGTGAATGGATCATTCATTATTCATCTGATTGTGGCACAAAATAATTGTTTTGTCTTACCTTCTAAAAAAGAAACACTTGTCACATTGCTTGTCATGTTCAACCACAAGACTTCCGTTGGTGTCATTGTGTAGCACCTGGGAGTGTACTGCATCCTTTCACATCCTGGAAGTCATGAGGCAAGAGCAGAGACTCACTTTGCAGAGGCATTCAGTTCAACTGTGAGTATCCAAGGGGGTCATGCTGTTTACTACCCAGTACATCCCCAGCTCTTCATATCTATTCAACAACAGAAGCGTAGATGGTTACAGTGATTTATGGGTGCCTGGGATGTGTCCAGGCATCCCTCATACATAATTAATATGATAATTGTTCATTTAGAGGCACTTCCTGTGTAATCTTAAACCTAATTACGGAAGGGACAAATTCTCCAAGGCAAAGTAAAATCAATACACAGAAAAAGTAATTATCCATTTTTCTCATTTCAGCTCCTTCATGTCTTTTCTGTGGAAATGGAGATAAATTATTCATAATGGCTTATGATTGGTTTATTTTCCCATCTTTGGCATTCTGGATATTAAAAGTAGGAAGGAAGCAAAAAGTGTACGTGTGTGTGATTGAGAGTGTGTTTGTGTGTGTGTGTGTGTGTGTGTGTGTGTGTGTGTGTGTGTGTGTGTGTGTGTGTGTGTGTGTGTGTGTGTGTGTGTGTGTGTGTGTATGTATGTATGTGACACAAGACTGTTAACAACACTGACTTTTTATAAACACAAGAGAAAATAACCATTTGTCTGTCCAAAGTGGTTTGCTGGAGGTGATAATTGTTAAGTGTACAGTCGTAAACAATGTGCTTGTTATCAAAATAGAGTTACAATTAGGTGCATGCAATGGCAAAACAGATACTGTGGTCCTTTTCCCTTGGGATTTTCAGTAATAATCGAGTGAACATTGACTCCCTAACTCACAGCTCCCCCTAAAGGATGTCCATGGAACTTTTCCACACTGCTCTCTGTAGAGAATGAAGACACGCCTTCGATTTTATGTCACTTTCGTCCAGAATCGTTGCACTTTTGAATTCTGTATAGAATAGGTTGATTACTCTACACATGATAAAATACATAAATAATTAACTACCATTACTTCGTTCACATTTGAATGGACAAAAGTCTCAGTCCATGTTGAGGTCCATGTTGATGCTTTAGCTGAGCTATTTAAAAGCTGTCAATCTAGAAAATAAAAGCTACTGTTTTGCAGCCATGAGGCAGTGTATTTCAACTGTTACTCTGTCACATGATGAATGCTTCAAAGTGGAACGTGTTCATGCTAAGCAGTGAGCTGATTGGCTCGATGGCTGTCTCTACCCAACAACTTAAACCAAAGCTGAGAAATAATTGAATAAAATCCCATTCACCTCTGTGTAACCTTGTTTGGAATATTTGTCTGTATTGTTTTACTTAAGGAGGACACTTAAGCTGAATGGTTGCATCAGGCGTTTGTAATGCTGGCCAGCTCAGCCCTGCTAATGAGTGCGGAGGAGGGGGGGCGGGGGGGGGGGAGTGTGAAAGAAAGGTCTTCATGGGTACATTTGGCGGGTTAGCTCCAAATATAGATTTGCATGTCAAATAGGATTTCATTACAACACTTTCATGGTAAACACATCAAAAATAACCTTCAAACAGCCTTTTACAAGAAAAAAAGAGAAGAAGAAATGTTACTGGCTGAAAGACAAGCTTTTAGCTGTCCCTCTGGGGCTTAAAACTGGAAAACAATATGAGCATCAGCATGGGGTAACGTAGGAGGGACACAACACGCAATTAGCAGAAATGACTAAAACACTTCATTAGTAAATAAAAAGTCATGGTGTGACCTTGTGTAAACAGCTTCAGAAAACAAGCCAGCCATGTTATATTTCAGGTTTTTCAAATACTTAGGAATTTTACATTCGTCTTGTGCTTGTTTAGTTCCAGATGGCCCCTTTCTAATGAAGGTATCAGAAGAGATGTTATATATGTAGGCCTTTACATTTCATGTGCATATCCTCTTGAGACAGGTGTTCCGCCCACAGGTTAGCAGGTGGTCCAGACCATACAGGCCTGCAGTACACCTGAACACAGACATGCCTGCAGTACACCTGAACACAGACATGCCTGCAGTACACCTGAACACAGACATGCCTGCAGTAGCCCTGATCACAGACATGCCTGCAGTAGCCCTGATCACAGACATGCCTGCAGTAGCCCTGATCACAGACATGCCTGCAGTAGCCCTGAACACAGCCACATCATCTGGCTCTGGCAGTGAGAGCATATTGACAGTCAGGCATGCCATCGTCCTGCCTGTGCGGTGTGTGAACAGCAGGCCTGGTTCCAGAACCAGGTGAAGAGACCGACCCAGGCCAGTGGGCCGTTCAGACTCTTCTCTCTGTGGCTGTTAACTGACAGAGAAGCGGTAAACTTCACACACGCTATTAAAAGCTTCCTATCTTAGAGCGCGATGGCACAGCGCCATTTTCCATGAGATAACAGTGGCAGTTGCCCGTGGAAACGGTACAGCATCCAACGACATGCTTGAGAGAGGATGTATGATTGACATCATCCTGCCAATGAGAAGATAAGAGGTATATGACCCAGTCTCTCTGGCTGCCTGTTTGCTGCAGTACTAGACTTGCAGTTCCATTTCAGGGAAAATTAATAAGAATAAGAAACAAATGGCCTCCTGTCTAGATGAATGCTACTTTGTTAGACAAGCACTGGTAGGCTGATAGGCTCTCTCTAATTGAATGTTTGTGTAGCCCTGCTTGAACCAGAACTGGTAATCGGATTAATTCTGTGAAACCAGGCCGAAGACTCAATGTTATGAAATCCATTATTCACCTTGGGCTCTTAAGTTCATGTCTGGTTGTATGTTCCTGACTCCTCAGAAACAGCCTGAATTGTGTGTGTGTGCCTATACACACAGGTGTGTTGTAACGTCGGATGAACATGTCCCTTTGTGTACCATAAAGGCTCAGGGAGACCTGTGAGACCACAGACCAGTGTGTGTGTGGAGGGAGTTGGTCCCTCTAGCATCCTACTCATCAGTCCCATCACGACTCAACCGTGCTTCCTTGTTTACTGACAGTCGAGATGGTCTCGTTCTCCACACAATGTCCTTGGTCTGTCCGAGGAGCTCATCAGAACTCACGTCCTATCACAGTTGCACCCTGGGAGGACGAGGGGGTTCTCTGAGCGTGCTCCACACATCTGAAAAAGGAATTGAAATGTTCTCCGTTCACAATTCTGTCGCACTCCAGTAATTAGAGAAGCATAAGTGGATTAAGCTGTTATGAGCCTTGGGCTCTGCAGTGGCCGTGAAATGTAGCGTTAATCAGGCCTGATAAGCCCACGATTGGAAGACAGTCGAGATGACAGGAATCAATGGAAGATAATGTGAAAATGTGGACTGATGAGTGCTATGGAATGTGTTTCGATCAATATGATATAATGACCCATCCTAAACCCTGATGACTACACTGTATGTGCGTGTGTATGTGTGTGTGTGTTTCTGGACGTTTACATTCATGCTTTTGTATGTTACTGTCCTTTCAAAAGACATTCACATTTCAGAAGCTAACCTCAAATTAAAGTCGTTCACATTCTGAACACT
This sequence comes from Osmerus mordax, assembly GCF_038355195.1. Taxonomy (NCBI): domain Eukaryota; kingdom Metazoa; phylum Chordata; class Actinopteri; order Osmeriformes; family Osmeridae; genus Osmerus; species Osmerus mordax. The sequence goes on along the minus strand of NC_090066.1, from coordinate 5,649,247 downwards.
AGATGGCAGTATGGATTCTCCACTCCTTCATCGCTGTATTATTCGCCATTTGAGTTCGAGAAACTGACATAATACCTTGGATTCTCCTTAGATTTTCCATTAGCTACGAACATGCAGAATTCACAAACTAACTTGCTATTTTACTCAACCTGAAAACGAATGACCAAAACAATCTAGATCAAGAAAGAATCTTGCGTCAATTGCCAAACGTGCTATTTTTCTATCACTTAAAGCTCTAGACCAGTCAGGACCTTCCAACATATTAAATATGAATGGTTGAATTACCTCCAGGACCTGTTTTATTACAGGGTTGAGACCTTGAGGCTTAGAGACACCTGCCCACAATCACATGGCCTTGCTGAATGTCATTCTAAAGTGATATTGGACTTATTTCTCAGGACATTCCTTTACACATTTGATTCAAATAACATCCCATCATTCATAAAAAGAAAATACACCACAAGCGAAGAGCGGGGACCTTCTATACTGACTGAATTTGTCTTCTTCTGTAAGCGTTTCTTCTAGCGTTTCTAGCGTTTTCTTCAAGTGAGGAACTGTGAATGAGAAGCCCTGCATGTTGAATTAGCCATGAGAATGCTGGTCAGTGTGTCTCCTGAGGAACTGGAGCGCAAGAGGAACATGAATTGTGTTTGCTGCGTGGGTGTAGACAGAGAGAGAGTGACAGACCTGGAGGGTGAAAAGAGTCAATGAGACTTCAGTCCACGCCAAGTCTGACACACGCACCCACATAGTCAGTGCCCTGTAACAGTTATAATGCACACTTTTGTGTTTGGGCAATGCCTCATTTCTAATCTCCTGCTGACTGTAATGACTTTGTGTTAAGTATGAGCAGCTTGTGTAAACAATTATGGATTACTCCCAGAAAGTAATTAGGAAATAGCACTCTTTCTGTCTCACACTCTCCCCATCTCTTTCTTTCTCTCCCTCTCTCCCTCTCTCCCTCTCTCACACACACTTTCCCTCTCGTATCACTCCCTGCTGCCCTTCTATGTCTCCTTGTCTCCTCTCCATCCCTCACCCGATGGGAACATGCATCCCCAGTCCAACCATCCTTCCCCCTTCAGATCACGCTCGGGCTGGCCAACATGCACCTGAGTCCCTTGGGCCCCCTCCCAGCTCCTGGCCTGTATCTCTGGGAGAGAGCCTATCATGCACCCTGCCAGGACAGAGCTCTGGAGGAGCAGGGTCTTGGCAGACGCTCTTATCCAGAGAGACTTACAGTAAGTACAGGGACATTTCCCAGAGTCAAGTAGGGTGAAGTGCCTTGCCCAAGGACACAACGTCATTTTGCACAGTCGGGAATCGAACTGGCAACCTTCAGATTACTAGCCCGATTCCCTAACCGCTCAGCCACCTGATTTAATTCGAGCATATCTACTTTGTGGATCTGATATCTGTAATTATCATGGGTCCTCTTGGTGTGTGGATAAGGGCTGCTGGTGTGAGCCCTGTCCCAGGGTCAGTGTGGGGTTTGGCTCCGATAAGGATCCTCTATAAAACTGAGTTTGTGATCTCTGTAGATTAGGACTCCCAGGCCAGCTCAGACAGACTACTACTAGGTGTAACAGCAATGGAGCCACAAATACACACAGCCACACAAACACACACAGACACAAAAACACACACACACACACACACACACAGACAGACACTTCAGAGTGCAAGCAGAGCTCTGTATCTGAAGTGATGATGTGATTGACTGTTGAGTCCGCTACTCTACTTCCTTGTATTGGGATTAGTCCAAAACACTATGGTCATCATCAGGGTATGGACACACAGAGACACACCTGTCCAAACATCACTTAATGACTGATAGAGGACCCGAGTGAAGTCCTAAGTACCTTTTTTTTTTACATATCATTTCAAATAACTATACAAGAGCATGTGAGTGTGTACATGTGTGTGTGTTGGCGTGTGTTTGGGGCCATCGACTTTGGTTGATGGCCCCAAAGAACGTGATAAACGATGCTTCGCAGATCATTATGTCTGCTTGGGCATCAAAACAATAAGTCAAGTTTTCTCCTTCCACACATACATGCACACAGGCAGGCGCACACACAGTTATCACACTTATTCTTTCTACAAGGTCTAAAAACCTGATGAAAGATGAGAATATGACGAATGGGAGGCTCGCGTTCTGTGCGTTACGGAATATTTATTCTCCAGGATAATGAAAAAGGAAAATTGAGCTTGAGGAGCGTTCGACGATAGGTTTGCAGGGCTCCATCTTAATTCAGTCATCAGTAAAACGCCGGAGCATAAAACGCTGGAGATTCACAGCGGAGCAGGGGCGTCGGGGGCAGGGGGCTGCAACCCAATCACAGAGACACATCAAACCAACACATCGTCGTAAAGACAGCCTTGGTAAATAACCCGCAAAGCCGAGAGAATTAATTCACACTTTGAAGCTATACATTACCGTCTGGGGCAGGCGACAGTGCAGGGATTCCGCCCCTGTGAAGAGCTATCCTTGAGAAAACCCACGAGTGAATTACTGTACTGTCACTCTGCGTGTCGACGTGATGAATGCTGGAATAGAACCACAAAAAACATGCCCTTTTTGCATCGTTTTTTTTCTTTTCTTTTTGTGGTGACAGTGAGGTAGTAAGGCCCAGAGTGGGTGACTTTGTCTACAGAGAAGACAGCATAGGGGGGGATGGGGGGTTGTGAGCCTGGTCCAGAGAAGGCCTTCTCCTACCTCTCCTCATCTCTGGCTGAACTGCAGGCTCTGTCCCTGGGACTGGGTATGGATGTTAGCTCAGGTGGATGGAGCAAGAAGCAGGTAATTAATTAGCCCGGCCTGTGTTATCAGCACACCCAGGAACCAGGTCCCTGGCACTCAAGGGAAGAGAGATCTGTCACCCCCATCCTGCTGTGTGGTCTAGGAAGAGGGAGACACATAATCTCTCTCTCTTTCTCTCTCACTCTCTCTCTCTCTCTCTCTCTAACTTTCTGGCGCTATGTATTTATCTCTATCTTTGTCTCTATCTCTGTCACACACACAAACACACACATACGGCAGCTCTGAATTTGTGTGTGTGCATGTATTTGCTCGTCTAGACTAGAGTATACAACCTTGTCTATCCTCACCAATGACAAAACTACCTTGAATCCGACAGCTCGCTCTCTCTCTCTCTTTTCTGATGCCAAAGCTGAGGCTGTCAACTTTCCTGCTTTAAAGGAAACCAGTGGTTTGATTCATTTTGTTGATGTTTAAGTTGAAAAGAGAAAGTCTGTGTCACTCACTTCTTATCTGCCAGCATGTCCTTCACGCTTTTATTATTAACTAGTGAACGCCATAGGTATCTCATCCAGCAAGGAGGGTGTTTGAAACAAGTAATAACAATAACAAATAATTTCCCCTTCATACATGTTCCTGGTTCTGTTTTGGACATCCACCCTCAGTAAGTTTAACGAGAGAGGGACCTGAGTGAGTTAGGCCTGGAAGGAAGGCTGCTAACAGCTCTTCTAGGTGGACTGCACTGGAATTAGTGGGTCACTGAGGCAGACTGGCTGTAGCCTAGCTCTGTGGCCAAAGACTGTTATGTGTCAGGTTTGTCAAGTCAGAGCTCCCGCTGACCTTTGCAGTGCTGCTGTATGTATTATCATGGCATTTTCTGCCTGTTGTGCTGAAATTGTTTCCTTGACTTTCTGGTGCATCAGCAGCCCATTTCAAAAGCCCTCCTCTTTGGATGGGAGACCCACAGAGATCTCTAGGAAATACAATGTCTCTCATGTCTGCTGGAGGAAGAGAACATGGAAATATTTCACCAGATGGGAAAAGGGAGATGCGTGAACATTTCTCTGGAAACGTACGTCAGTGCTGGTTGTGATACCTCCTACACCAAGCCAAACCACTCTCTCTCTCTCTCTCTCTCTCTCTTTCTCTCTCTCTCTCTCTCTCTCTCTCTCTCTCTCTCTCTCTCTCTCTCTCTCTCTCTCTCTCTCTCTCTCTCTCTCTCTCTCTCTCTCTCTCTCTCTCTCTCTCTCTCTCTCTCTCTCTCCCTCTCCCTCTCTCTCTCTCTCGCTCTCCCTCTATCTCTCTCTCTCCAAGCCTAGTGCTATCCTCTTGCCATGACAGACACAGCCATAATAGATAGACTCTATGGCTTTCCCTTCCTAACGAGACACTAACACATGACATACAGCATGACATCCAGGAAACCTTAGTTTCAAATCTACCAGTTGCTCCTACACTGCCACTTACTGCAGAGGAATCCAAGCCCCCCCATCTGATTGAAAACCCCAGGTCACTGGTCTGTGGTGGAGTTGATATGATATCCATATACACAACCCATTGAACTTACAGTATCTCCTGCTGTTCTGTCCACATTCCTACTAGCATTTAAGAGTATCTCATAATCGTAATCTCTCTGATCTACGGTTGATGTTTGTGCTTAACCTTCTTCACCGACCTTTAAGAGAGAAGAACTGAGAGGCTTCCCATCATTGGAAATTCACACCACCCAGCCCAGCACTTAATTCCCATTTCTTTTTACAGCACCAAGCAAGGTCTTTTATTTAACAAGGTGCTTTGAGGCCTATGGCAGCGGTACTACTTATGAATTTCTCATTTGTATTCCTGCTTCACTGTTGTTGTTGACTGAAGAAAAACCCATTTCCCTCGGGGCAGACTGCCTCCATCTTGGAGCACTATTCCAAACTAACAGCGGGAGACCTCCACACAATTGCACCGTCCCCTTTATTTTACATCTCCACTATATATTTGTTCTCGACTTCTGTGTCCGAGAAGGTGTCCCCTCTACCCTCCTCCCATTTCCTGTCTCCATCCTCATTACTCTTTGCTGTGTGCCTGACTTTACATTGTCCCATTTTGCGATTAACTAAAGTAGGTGTTTGTCCAATCCGATTTCAATTAGCCCAGTGTTTATTCAGTCATTCAGTGGCAAAGCAGTTAAAGGCTCAGTAAGTCCGGAGAGAAAAAGAACGAAAGGTGATTCACCTGTACATTCATGCTCCAGTAAAAGGAGAAATGTGATAAAGTGACCTCTTTCAAATTTGTACTTATAACAGAAATCCATATGCTGGAGGGCAAAACTCTTTTGAGTAATGTGAACCATTTGGAGTTGAGAGCTGGAGAGAGAGGCCGGGAGAGACACTAAGATCGTCAGGGGAGGAAGGGATGAAGATAATCCTTATGAGAACCTTGTGTTCTTTAATCCCACGTCATTCACTAGTCTGTGACAGTTCTTCCTCCAATGTTGGTGGGTACTTTTAGAATGTGTGTGTATGTTTCTCGGAGTGTGTGATGTCTATGTGTGTGTGTGTTAGTGGGTTAGTGTGCGTGCTGGGGAGGGTGGGGGGGGTTCTATTAGCAACAGCGTCAGTAAAAGTCAACCCCCCACTGTTCTACTGGCCATAAAATGCATGGAAGTGTGATGACAGCATATCAGAAAGACCCTCCCATGCCATCTCACTGGTTCTATCCCATTTCCAAATGACACTGGGAGGCACAGATAAGGATGCCATTTTGGGAAACGTTTTTCCTATTTCCTGACAGTTTTTCTGTGCAAGTAGGTCACTTCAAATACGCCTGTAACGATGGAAGCACAGCTCTATCACAGCCTGTCAGATTTCTTCCCTCTAATTGACCAAATGACAGCACACCCTGTGTCTGTGTACTGTGTGTACTGTGCGTGTGTGTCTGTGTGTGTGTGTGTGTGTGTGTTTGTGTGTGTGTGTGTGTGCTGGAGGTAAAATACACAGCAGTCTGTAATTTCTCCCTTGGGGGTCTCTCCTGCTCTGTCGTCCTCTCTGCGTGTCTCTGGATTCTCATGATTGGATTCGGGCTGTTATTTAATAAAAGATTCAATTCTGCTCAGCAGACAAAGGCCAATATCCAAATGATGTGTGTTCTCCCAACTAATGATGCCCAGAGGGTAGGCCTGCCTGCTCCCAACACTCACCATCTCTTTCCCTCAGCTGCTTCTCTCTCAACCCAGAACCCAGATCACCACGGGGTCCGCCTCGCTACACTGCTGCTCCACACGACATATCATCACACCGCACGTCCCAGACATCAGTCACACCCTGCAAGGTAAGCCACTCATCCCTCTACCACCACTCATCCCTGGTCGTCAGGCCACTCATCCCGCTACCACCTCTCATCCCTGGTCGTCAGTCCACTCATCCCTCTACCACCACTCATCCCTGGTCGTCAGTCCACTCATCCCTCTACCACCACTCATCCCTGGTCATCAGTCCACTCATCCTCTGGAATGCAACAGGTATTGCAAGGTCTTTCATTTGCCTTTGACTGTGAGTTGTGTCTGAGCTGTGAGGCTGTGATTCTGTGGGAGGAGTGTGTTTAGGGGCCCAGGGCTTTGCCTCCTACCCTGCCTGCCCGCTGGACTTCCTGGTCTAATATTAGACCGCCTCCCCTTCTCGGGGAGAGGGGGGGAAGCTGAACGTTTTGGTCCACAGCGAGCGTGTGATGTCCTGGGGAATTAGAGCCAGAGCTTTGAGCAGCCATCTTGCCGAGTGTGGAAAGCAATCTGTCAGCATGATATCAGAGCGGAATATTTCCTTCATAACAGATCTGGGTATGGCTGCATGACAACAGGAATGGGGGAGGAAAGAGAGAGGGACAAAGAGAGATGGGGCGGGAGAGGGAGGGTAATGAGAGGGACAGGGGAGGAGGGAGAGAGAAGGGAGAGAAAGAAAATGTATGTTTTACATTCATACACAGTATCTCAACTTTTGATCCATTTTGAGATTTCTTAGACACTATCTCATCTCAGTCTCATGTTCTCAAAGATGAATGAATGTGGAATGAAGGGAATGGAAAGGTTTCACTCTGCAGTATCTGACAGCCTTCCTGTAATGCTATGCCAGGGCACCAGCTTAAGCAGGGCATACTCACGCATACCATCAGCCCTGTATCTGAGATGCAACTCTGGACTGCTCTGATAAGACACACAGTACCTCTGTCGACTAAGTTTGCTGCATCCAGATTCAGTCCATAGTTTATTACCTTTTTCTCAAAACAATTTGGTTCTGTCTCCCACAACACGTTGGGCTCAACCTGCGATAAGACATAATAAATGTCTCCCTCTGTGTCCTTGGTTTCCTGTAAATTGACCTTGACATGGATCTGACCACAAACTGACCAGTGGCAACTGAGGGGCTGACCAAGTCAGAACAGTATCCTTTTTTGTTGTTGTTGTGGTTATTATGACGATCAATATCTGTGCTCAGCTAGACAAGGCTTGTGTTTTCTCTCTCTTTCTCTCTCTCCACTTCCCTCTCTTTCTCTCACCCTCTCTTTCCCTCCCTCCCTCTACCTCCCTCTCTCTCTCTCTCTCTCTCTCTCTCTCTCTCTCCACTTCCCTCTCTCTCTCTCTCTCTTCTTCGGGCAGCAAGGTGAATTCAGGACCGGCAGAACTGAGGAGCACCTGTCTCGCCCTCCTGATGACCTAAGGGACACCATTGCTCCCAATGTCAGCTCATTGGGAAACATGAGGGCTGTTTCCACCGCAGTGATGTCGGGGCGAGGGCCGAGGGGAGGGGGGCTTCTATTAACTTACTCATACGTCAGTCCTGCACACGAATACCTCGAGGAAACAGCAGTGAAGTTCATTCAATGAGAAGAAGAGGAGGGTGAGCAGTAATGGATGCCCTTCCTCCACTTCCTTCCTCTATACCTCGTTTTATCGACCGCTTTCCTTGTGCCCTCCTCTGGCTTCGTCTTTGTACGGTTTCTTAGGCGCTCGAGAGAAAAGTTTCGTTCCATTGTTTTATCTTACCCTGTCTGTCCGGAATCTTAAGTGGTTGTCACCTGGGGGCGCAGACAAGACAAGGCAATGGCTCATTCTGTCTGAATGTTGATGGGAGAGTTTATCTTAAAATGGAATACTCTGAGATCTTTTACTTTACTTCTAAAACTGGAGCAACATAGTATCCTAGGATTCCTTGTGACCCGGCTGAGACATTTGGAATGGACTGAATCTAAAATATCATATTTTATGTTACTCAACCACACTCAGTAAAAATATTTCCTCAATCTTAAGAGGAGCCTTCAAGAGTTCATGATATTAATTTAGCCGTCATAGTGGGCCACACACAAACCCCTGGTGCCTGTTTAAATCAACATCAAAATCATTTCATAAACATCCACTCATTGCCGAACATGCACTCCACGGTGTTTTCAGTGTTTCTACAGCTCAGTGCGAGTCCTTGCCTTCGCTGCACGCAGAAAACTCTTTGATCTTCCCTTCCCTCGATAAATATTCAAAGTGATGATAATCTAGTCAACCCCTGTGTTTTGGTGGTAGAACAGTTAGTTATTTTAATGGATCTCATGAATATTTCCGGCAACTTGTAAGGCATGTGAATAGGGTGAGGCTGGGTGGGACGGGGGGGGCCTCTTCGGACAGGCGAGTGATGGATATGTTAGTTGGCAGCCTCGGGCAGCTGCTCCTATCTCAGTGAGGGACGGTTCTGCTGGAAGGCGAAGGCCTCTAAATCTTTCAGGCACCATGGAATCTGTGATTATTCTTAACTGCAGCGAAGGGCACATAAAACATGTGGTGCTGTTGACAAGCTGGGCCTGACCAAGCCAGGCCAGGCGACACCAGGAACCAGGGGTGCAGCCACAGAGGGTATGACACTGTCAAGCCAAGTAGATTATTGATGGTGGCCCCCGGCGACAGGCCTTGACTCTGGATTACAACTGTCACTCACGGACGGTCGAGGTGGGGATTAGGCTGGATTAGCTGTTCCCTGGTTCAGTGAGTTTTGTGGGAGCAGGGTATTCCATACGTGAGGCAGCCATGTAGAACACCACAGACAGATAAGGGCACAGACGTCACAAATGGACACACAGACAGTGAGTCAGACAAGTGTTGCGGTGGTAAACACAGTCTTGTCCTCCGGGGAAAGAGGGAAGGATTCAGTCTGAATACTGAACGTCCCCACATCTGTCTCTCAGCTTGTCTCCACACACTCTGTGCTCGGATCGTACCTGGAAGGAGGGAGGCTGGGATGCAAGAGGCTAACAGCAGTCTACAGTAGGGGTCACTGTTGAACTAAAGCATCTCTTTCCCCCCTCCCTCCCTCCCTCCGTCCTACTCTCGCTCTCTCTCTCTCTATCCCAGTGTGTCTGTGAGACAGTCTTTTATACTCTCCTTGAGACAGATTTATGATGAGAAAAAAACAAGATTTCATATATGGGCCATCTGAAATCATCTAATCTTGGCAATGGAAATATTTATTGACTGGGGTTAGTGACTTGTGCTGCTCGCACTTAGAAATGAGGAATCAGAGATGAATAATTGAGATGTGGGATGCCAGTGCGGCAGAGACGAGGTGGTACGGTCGACGAGGTGTTAGATTTTCCAAAGCCTTGTGGGAGGATGTAGGGAGCAGAGAGGAGAGAAAGCAAGACCTGAGTGCCATTGATTAGTGTGGGAGGGCTGCATAACGGAGGGTTTGGGGTCTTGCCGTTTTCAAGTTTGATAACTAGGTCATCTAGGACTATTTCGAAAACACTTATTTTGAAGTGTGGTTTGTAAATAACGTTTGTTTGTCTGGTTGTCCTGTTTTGGATGCTTGGGCATCATTTTAAGACTGAACACAAATCACCTCTTTCTGGTCATTCACTCTATATGTAATCAATGTCCAAGTATCATAAATATTTGTTATGACATGGAACCATAAAGAGACCCGTGCACATGAACAGCAGAGACATGTATCCTATACAGTGTTGTGTACTGTAGTCATATAAGGCAAGGATGCACCCGTGACTGGAGGTCTCTAAGAGAGCCCCCTGAGGACTAGATCAATGAGAGCCTTTAGCGGCCTCTGTCTATGTGACAGGACTACAGAGGAGACCTCTGGGAAAGCTGACCAGAGGCCGCCCGATCATTCACAGCTATCACATGGCCCTGGCCGTGGCTCTCACTCAGCCCACGCTCTCAGAGAGAGAGAGGGAGAGAGGGAGAGATCTGGCTTGAGAGATGCCAATGCTAAGCACACTAACCGGGCATTCAAACCACATGACTGGTGGGTTTGAATGCCAAGCTGACGGGGTATGTGGTCCTGCTAACCTGTCGAAACTTGTCCTTTTCAACCCTGGATGGCTGCTGATCTCCGAGCTTGATTTTTTTTCTAGCATCGATCTTGGGCTCAGATGGCTCTCAGACTGCCATTGTTGTTGCTGTGGTGTGATTCCTGTTTCCAGATAAAAGCTGCTGTACATATCAGATAAACAACTCACGGCTCAAGTCAGAGATGAGGGTTAGGGTCTAAGAAGGGCAACTTTAGGGCATATTTCTGAGCATTTTCTCGTTGGCGTTTTTGAGCTGTGTGATTTGTGTCTGCCGTGTGTGTGTGTATTGGAGTGAGTGTGTGTGTATTCCCTCGTAGGGGACGGTGAGCAGCAGAAGATTACAGTACAGGTGTGGCGGGAGGCTCGCTCTCAGTCTGCTTCAGCCATGTTTGAACTTGGTAACAAGACCTGGCGGGGGAATGGAAGTTATCTCACAGTGGGCTGAGAGGACGGGAGGCAGTAGCAGAGAGGGAGGGAGGGAGGGTAGTAGGGAGGCGGAGAGAGAGGGAGAAAAAGAGGCAGAAAGGAAGGGATTGAGGCAGGCAGGTAAGAAGGCGTAGAGAGAGGGAGACCTGCAGGGATTGAGAGAGGCAGCCAGGCAGGGCAGCAGAGAGAGAGAGAGTGAGTTGGTGGAGGGATGCAGGGAGGGAGTAGAGCCTGTCCTCATTCATGTCCAGCAGCCCTGTGGTGGCAGAGTTTTTTTAGTGAGAGTCTCCAGAGTGCTTGGCCCCCAACTAGGCTGTGATTCCAACTTCAATCACTTGCCGTAAAAGCCCCTAAATATATCCTCCAGTCACTGCAGCCATGGGCTGAGCTGCCCTATGCTGAAGGAAAGCAGAGCGCTGGAGAAATAAGAGGGAAGGGATTGGGGGGGGGGGGGGGGGGGAGGAGGTTGATTCACATCCATCACACCTTTTCCACTACTAGGAGACGCCTGTCACAAAGGCACACACTGTAAGTACAGTGGCGGGACTAAAAATAAGTTGTGCAGTGTGTGGCAAGGGGCCTCGGCTCAGCGAACAAAAGGGCTTATGGGGCCCTCGGTTCGGAGCCCAGAGCAGTATTCTGCACATACACTGTAACTCCTCAGTGAGTTCCTTTTATAGACTAAGTCAGAATCAGTCAAAAATAGGGTTCTTCTGCAAGCCACATTCAAAGACATGAATAATATAACAGTTCCCCCATGTGTTTCATTGAGATTAGATGTAGCAACGGATTCATTTGTCACTCGAGACTGAGGGGCGGGGCTTCGCATGCCCTGCTGTTTCACACTTACACTCTCGTCTTTCTGACCTGTTTGTGTGGTGTTTGTAGCACGAGGACTCGGCTCCTCATCCCCTTGGGTATGAACGTGTGTGTTTGTGAGTGTGTGTACGTGTGAAAACCGTGTGTGTGTCTGTTTGCCCATGTGCCCCTTTGCCAGTAGAACCGTAATAACTTGGCAACTACATCTGGGTAATACCCACATCTCTTGGCATATCTATATCCTTGGGGCATGAGGGAGAGAGACTGAACCATCAACAAGCAGCTAGGTCAAGCAGATGGCGGAAAAAGAAACACTTCAATTGATACAAAAGCACTCTGTTCCTTTAGTATCCCCTTGGCCTTCTGAGGATCTGGAACAAACATTCTCTGTTCAATTATTCTGTTTTCATCCCATAGTGAGAGATTCAACCTCAAGCATCCAAATGGACAATAAGAAAACTGATGGATTTATGATGAATGTCACAACATGAGGCCACACAGAAGGCCACACACAGAATAGCTCCAATCATTCTGCATAATACCGAATCTTCTCCACTGAAAATATCAGGACATTGGCTTTTATCCTGGTTGGCTTTAATTACCTTGAAATTACCACTGTCATAATCATTACATCAAGTTACAGTGTAACACCACAATCCCACAAACAGTAGCACCCACAGAATGTACTACTATAAAATCTAACCTCTAGTGTGCATGCGTGTGTGTATGTGTGTGTGTGCATGCCTGAGATGTCAGTGTGGCGACATCTTGTGCACGAAACACACACAATCATCACGCTTTAGTCATGGATACACTCTGCCAGAGCCCACCCTGCATGCCACACTTAATAGGCAATCCCACAGTGTTGTTCCAGCCCAAACCTCTCCCTCCCCATGTTGCCAGTCAGTGCTACTCAGCACCAAATTTGCCACGCGCAGAGAATTCCTCTCCTTGTTCAAACACTGCATCCACGGAATTCCTGCCCTTGTTAAAATACTCCCCTCGCTCTCTGTTTCCCGGCGTTCCGTGACACAGTACTCCCACCTCTGGAATGCAGGGAGAATCTCCAACTGCCAGGGAGAAGACCGAGCGGCCATCCATTGTTCTCAAAGTGTTTCAAAGACGCCAAACGAGACGTTCGTCGAAACGTCGTTGTTTTCTCAGCTGTCGTTTCTGCGCTTGCAGGACTTGGGCATTATTAAAACTTTAGAGCTCAAACTTTACACTCAGCTTGCATGATGATGAACTATGTCATTTGATACATAATGAATTAAGTGTACTAAAGTTAGGAGATGCTTCCACTTTGTTTAAAGTAGGATTATATAGAGAATAAATGTTTATAGGAATGTAAATGTGTTGTATTGAGAGCATACAACTAAACTTCTGCAAGAATAAAATACATAACCTAAACTGGTATAACAAAGGTAGTCTCTTATTCAAATACTACTATGAGTGCACTTATCAGTCAGTAATACTGCATTTGAAACGGTAAGAGACCTAAAATACTGTCATAAAACATGCACAACAGTCTGAAGCCTGAAACTGAGAACCAGAATAGGACAAGTTCCTAAAATATTCAATGACAATACTGTCAAGCTGCATGTCCTCTGAAATGCACTATTATAAGAACAAAGAGACAACTCAAAGGATCTTCTGTTACTTACTGTTTTCTCTGTAGTTTGAGTGTCTAGGTCATCAGTTGCTTTTATTATCAGCATAGAGTATTACAGACTTAATGTTTTTGTTTTTCTTCTTCAATGTTTTCAAGTTGTAATTGTATTTATTTTATTTTAGACCACTACATTGTTCCATTGTTATGGGAACAAAGGTATGTGTAACCTTGGAGTAGCCTATGATATTTTTTTAAGTTGTACAACTTAAGAGTTAAAACGCAGGAACCCATGTCTTGCAAAGGTTTGAAGTGGCTCGCAAAAAATGCAGACTGAAATTGCTGCGTCACTACAGTATGTATGCCAGTGGAAATACCGTTACTTTCTTTCCCTTTTTCTTTCCACGGAAAGCTTGGGATTTGGGAGAGCCTTCCTCTCTCCTCCTCCAGACTTCACATCCGGGTCAGTTGGCTGTAACTGTGTAGAGCTGCTCGCAGTACAGCAACGCAGGCTGAGCCAGCTGCTGTATGTCCTTTGCTGACATGGATACTACCCCTGGCGACTGTTGAAACTATCCTCCATCTAGCTGGGGAGCCGAAACTAAGGACGCGAACAGGACCTATAACTTAATGAATGGGTGCTCTCGTGTGAAAGCAATTGTTTAGCCATGTCCAAAAACCTGAAAAAGAAAAACCACTGGACCAACAAAGTCCACGAGAGTGTTTTTTGCAGGAATAAAGAAGGAGAGCTCGGGTTCGAGTTGAAAGGAGGCGCGGAGAATGGACAGTTTGCCTACATCGGTGAGGTTACTCCAGGCAAGGTGGTCTACCAGAGCGGCAAACTGTCCCAAGACGAACTACTCCTTGAGGTCAATGATACGCCTGTGGCCGGATTGACCATTAGGGACGTCCACGCAGTGGTCAAACACTGTAAAGACCCCTTTCGCCTAAAGTGTGTCAAACAAGGTGAGACAAATGATTGCGAAATAAAATCATTTTCAGTTATCAGATTGCAAAGGCGCGCCTGCCTTTGTGCACGCACGACCCCAAAATGCACTCTTTTAAATGCAATATAATGTTGTTTAAATGTTCACATTGTCTCCGAAGTTGAAAACGGCTGAATGCATTTTGATCCCAAACTTCTTTTTGTGGGCTACTATACCATCGTTTGCTGAATGTACTCAAGGTGCAACAAAGTTATGTGCGTTAAGAGTTAATTGTGACACGTTTTTAACAAACCGTATATCCCTGTTTTAAGTGTTGAATTGAATTGATGGTTGTTTAGATGACGTGCGATGACACACAGTGCATTGGATAGTTTGGAGATCGTCTTGTAAAATATTATGTAAAATGTCTCAAGTTGTATAATGTTTCAGTCGTGGGTTTATCAGTTTAACCCACGACTGAAACATTCAAATATCGTGTCTTACAGGCTATTAGTTAAGTTATTGTTTTAATGGTGTGAGCTATCGTTTGCGTCAGATATAAAATGTGGGTGTGGCACGTTGTTTTAAGATTTGAGATGAGTTATAATTTTCACACGGAAAGTTTTGTTAGTTTTGTCAGTTAGGCTACATTGCACACTGCTGTCAAAGTCATCATCAACTCGCTTTTGAGAAGTCGGTGACAGGTAATTATCTTATTAGCGCGCAGCTGTCCGCAATAGTCCCTGTATAGTGGACACGCATGCAGTAATGAGTATTAAGCACACTACTTGTGCGGGTAGAGGATCGTGTTAAAATAACATGTCATGCTAAATTCAGCAACATTAATTTAAGCAAATCATCAGTGTTGAAACCTTGCAGTTTCCGTGGATACATAGGCAAGGTCGACAGCTTGAAACTTCATGACGACCGGATGCAATGCCTTCTCTCATTATTTTGTACCTGCTCAAAACAAAATGAACATTCATTCGCAATTACTGTCCCAAACATTGCTGAAACTGTAGGCCTATGCAATTCACATGCTCTGAACTCGTGTATGAGACGTTCACATTGCAGGGAGGGGTAGAGATTTGTAGTTTTCCACTTTGGGGTGAAAAATCAGCTAAATCCAGTAAAGCTTTGGATCAAAGTCTTGGGCACTGTGCTTTGTGTGACTGGCAAGCACTGGCGTCATACCCAAGGGATTTTCTCAAATGAAAGATATAGCTATGGACACATATTCACTTTCTCTCATTGAGACACATCCCTGAAGTGATTATTCAAGCTGTTGACGTTTTCTCATGTTTGTGTTCATTAATCTCTCTCTCACTCTGGTGCTGTGTAACTACTAATGCTTGTATGCATACTGTACACAAACATACACAGGTCTCTCTTTTTGAATTAAATACTCAAATCAATATACTTCCTTTAGACAGTTAGAGGATACCATGTAAAATGCCCAAAACACATGGTTAGTAATTTGTATAATCATAATTTACAGACTTCCCCTGAGCTAAGTGCTGCTAACAGGAATACCTCTGTTAAAGCAGACGGCAAATGGACAAGAGACCAACGGCCATTAAGAGTAACCATGATCTTTCCAGCATCAGTGAACTCATATGCTATTATTTCTTATAAAAATTGTTCTGTACAAGCACAGCATGTTCTGCTTTCAGATAAGGTAGCACTTCACAGCCCACAAGTTATTTAATTTTTTTTATACTTCTCCTATTTCAGATTTAGGAACTATGACAAATATTTTTTACTGAGATAGCGCTGAAAGTTCAAAGTTTCTTTTCTGTTTACCGAACACCTGACCAGCTTTACACGCATGGTGGATTTGCAAAGGTTGTTCATGGCGTTTATGAATAATACATTGGACTTTTCTTGTTCAATCATGTTGTTAATGCTTCTGTAAGGTTGAAGCCAATGGTACAGTATGCTGCCCTCCCAATACAAAGCATAGCCTTTTCAAATGTGGGCATCGATGGAAATAACACGTCCAAGTTGGACGCTGTATCAGTTTGGCATACTAATGATGGACCTAGTGTGTGTGTGATTAAGCATAGTCGACTGCCCCATTTCCGTTTCTCTTCAATTTCTCTTTGCATTTTTCATGACTTGTGTAATCTTAAGTACAGTAGTGCTATCCTGGTCCCTTCGCCTAAAGCAGAGCAGAAT
This sequence comes from Osmerus mordax, assembly GCF_038355195.1. Lineage (NCBI taxonomy): Eukaryota > Metazoa > Chordata > Actinopteri > Osmeriformes > Osmeridae > Osmerus > Osmerus mordax. Next base: position 5,633,199 of record NC_090066.1, on the reverse strand, counting down.
ATCAGGTCTTTATTATTCCCCTGGGCAAGGATTAGATGAGATTGCCACCAGCAATCAACTCTGTACAGGATGTAATTAGAATCTCCACAACAACTGATTGTTGCATTACCTAACGTGGGGCACAATTAAGGTCTCATTAATGGAGTGAGTGGAGATTGTCAACTGGGTTTTTAATGAATTCCCTTGAGACAGGCAAAGAGATATTCTGTATACAAAATCAGACTTGCAGACAGGTGGCTCCAGTGGAGTTTGTATGTGTTACATTTTGTATGTGGGCCTCCTGTAGGGGTGAGAGTTTGTTTACATTTACATTTATTCATTTAGCAGACGCTTTTATCCAAAGCGACTTCCAAGAGAGAGCTTTACAAAGTGCATAGGTCACTGATCATAACAACAAGATAGCCAAAAAACATCGTGAGTAGCCAAAACATGAAGCACACATTGTGAACAACCAAAGTAAGTGCCAAAGGGAAGAACCATAAGAGCATGTAGTTAAACAAGTTACAATTAAACAACATGAACCACTATAAGTGCAAGTGTACCTGTGGAAAAAGCAAGCAACAATAATAATAAAAAAAAAAATGGTTAACTCTCTTCTTAGGCAAACTCCTTCCCAGTCTTGCTCACTCACATCTCCTAAAGCCTGTCCTGGCAAAGCTGTCAAAGGACAGTGAACATAGCAGTGTTCTGTGATTTGAATACGGACCACAGTTTAGTAAGAGAGAGGTGTTGTGTGTACTGGGAGTGTAAATACAAATCCTGACTATAGAGTGTAAAACATATACACTCCCTTCTTACAGACAGGGAAGGGTTTGCCAGGTATGAGGAGACATTTCCAGGTTGAGCTTGAGGCGGTCTTCGTTTGTGCGTGCTTGGCATCCGAGCCAGAAATACTCATTAAGCTGTAGTGGCCAGCGCTCCTGAAGCGACAAGCTCGGCATCAGGCTAGCATGACCTTACCCACTCTAACAAGGAGGAAACATCGGAAAACTCAACTGAGTTTCACTGTAAAAACTTCCTTCTGCTTGACCACAGTGTGCCTGTCAAGAGCATGTTCGAAGAAAGAAAGAGAGGAGAGAAGGAGTGAGTCATCGCTATACTCCTCTGGCACCCTCTTTAGCACCAGCGGCCCGAAAGGGGTGGCGGGCGAGGTTGAAGGTGAGGGCAGGGAGGGTGGCGGGAGGGTGGAGGGGGGCCAATCCTATACAGTACCCTTGTGGCTCCGCTACAGTTTATCTGTGGAAATACTTCACCACAACACCAGATCACTGGACTAGTGTGTCACCTTTCAATCATACCTTCACCGCCAAGCATCCCACATGAGATGAGAGCTGTTTGCTGTAGTCTCATTTTACAGGAGGATGAGTCTTTTGGTCAAGCTGCTATTATGGGAGGGGTGGCTGCTAAGGTGAGTGGAATGGAACTGGCTGCCTTGCCGGGAGAGGGAAGTGTCTGTCAGACTGTGGTCAATGTTCCATGCTGCTGTAACTGCATGATTGATGTGTGTGAGAGTGAGAGTGGACTGGCCGATGTTCTCCGGGGCAGTGTGCCCTGTCCCTGTGGTGGAGGTCTCTGAGGACCAGGTACGCTGTGCTGTGCCCTGTGCCCTCACTGTGGAGTCAGACCCATCTGTCTTCATAGCAGAGAGAGAAGGGAAGCAACACAAGCCTAAGCACAGACAGACGCATCGAGATGAACACACAGCCCCGCCCCCCTCCTCCTCCTACACACACACACCCACCCATACCCCTCCTCTCTCTCTCTCACACACACACGCACGCCAGTGTTTCCCCTACCATTATATTAGGGGGGTGCCCCGCCCCCCCAACGACGCCCCCCGCCCCTCCTGGAAAGTCAGGTTTATTTGTTTTTTATATATAGCACCAGATCACAAAATAAGTCATTTAAGGTTACCTTTCCTATAAAACAGGTCTATAGCTTGCTCTTTTATGAAACAAACTAAATGGCCTTATGTTATTTATCTTATTTACACGACGGCATGTCATTTCTGTCTCATGGTCGCCCCCCCCGCCGCCGCCGCCCTCACCCCCTCCCAAAGCTGTAAACCTAGGGGAAACACTGCACGCACAGACTTTTACACACACAAATATTCAGGCCATCCAGTAGTGTAGGTCTGGGGTTATTATTCTGCTGTTTCTCCAATAATGCAGTGCATTAGGGGGACTGGGCTGTGCGTTCAGAGAGGCTAGGTGGGGACATCCTGCTACCGTTGGCTGTTTTTACACTGTCTGACTCCCCCCCCCCCACCCCCCTGACCTCCAGGGAGAGGGAATGATACAGCGCGCACATACACACAAACACACGCTCACAAAAGACATGCCTTGTTCGTTCCACTGAGCCGTCCAACTCTCTCCATGAAACTCGGCTGTGTCTATGAAGACACTACATCCATCAATAGACTGAGCTTCGGCTTGCGTCTGTGTGGAGTGGGTGTAAAGTGTTCTATTGTCATATATCTCATACCCATACGGTTCAGAGCGAAGAGTTGCTGTGTACGGGTGTGTACGCGCAACGCTACAGCATGTGTTTGCGAGTCAGTATGCGCCCGTGTTGTCGGTTACCTCGGCAACCGAGAGTAGAGAAGGCAGGAGTGAGTCGGCAGCTGTTGCTTCCGTCGTCGACCTGACAGCAGCACTGAGGTGCTGAGGCTGCCTCCTCGCCCATCTCGGTGGTCTCCTCAGAGCGGTCTCTTCGCATGTTTAACTGAGATGCGTTTGAATCCTCGGAGGACGCGTTCAAATCCGTTTTAAAAGGACACAGCTCCTCACAGAGCTGCCAGGTCCAGTGCTGTTGTGAAAGCCCTTCACCCCTTCTGCACGTCAGGTTGTCTGTGGCTCTCTGGCTGATCCACCCATGGCTCAGTCAGTCATATGTGGGCTGACATGGGACTCACTGACTGTACATCTGGAAACGGTATACTGTCCTGATGAAAAGACATGTCAACCTTTCCTTAGCACTGAAACACAGGCTGTGTCACGATGAGGATGGATTTGTTCTCAGACTGTCTCATTCACCACCCAGAACCGTGTCCACTCTTTCAGAAGAAGTTCGAACCCTCGTTTTGAATCGTACCACCGTCCCCTTCAGCCAAACTATTCCTATCTCATCCCAACAGACAGATCTGCAAGCTGCCTCTTTGTGAGCCCTCCCTCTGTGTCAGGCCTACTTCAGGCCGGCGCTGCCCCACAGAACACTTCTGACAGATGGCCATGCCTTTGGTGCTACAGGTTCACATGCGCCCCGGGGTCACATGGGTTTCATAGATAACCGCAGCATCAGCAAAGCTGTTTAGGAACGCCAGGTGTATCGTATCTGTAATGAACATCGCTCTGTTGGACGCTTGCCAAGAAAGCCCTATAGGACAGCTATCCATTGTGATGGACCTGTTAGTGTCAAAATGGAATTCTATTTAGCGGAATAGTTTGGGATATGGAGGCAGGTGTGTAAACAAGATCACTTCCTGAGGAAAGGGTTTTTTATGAGGTGAACAAAGACAAGGCAGGGCTCTCGTTTGGGATATTCAGTCGTCGAGCAGCTCTCGTGCCAACGGTGAGATGCGATTGGTCACACCGAAAGCTGCTTGATGTTGTTGTTTTGTCGTATTGCTATTATGAACACATTATGAAAGAGCCTCTCTCCCAAAGATAAGCAGATTTCTATTTCTCAAACACAAATCAAAGCTATCTGGGCAGGCAGGAGTTGGCCAGGCTAAACTGTGGGCCCACAGGACAGACACTATTAGAACCAGTCAAAGCTGTCTGACACATCCATGACAATCGACAGTGACATTGATTGTAGATTATAGAAGTGTAAACCTCTAGGAATTGTGAATCGGAATCATTTAGTGATGATATGAATCAGAGACAGAAACCTACCAATAATTTGTAGATTTCCTGGCCAGTGTATAAATGATTTTTGGCCAGAGCAGAAATGCAGTGACAAAGTTCAAATTCTGTATGGTGAAAATGTAATATCTCTGCTTTGGAATCCTATGCATGTAAATGAGTGTTTGGTAGTGGAGAATATTCAAATCAACGGGGAGGGTGAACAGAGGCTAACCTCAACTGAGAGATAGAGACGAAGAAAGGGAGAGAATGAGAGAGATGGAGAGAAATATAAAGAGATAGTATTCAGCAAACTCCCTTGGCTACGCAGGGTTCTTGCTGATTCATTGAAAACAGAGCAATCAATATGAAACAATTCAGGCTCTGGAGAGACTAGGGAGTCTGGGTATCTGTGCATCATCAAGTCAAAGAGGATGTACTAGCTCTATGCTACCACACTAGGACTCCTTCACCTGTGTGTGTGTGTGTGTGTGTGTGTGTGTGTGTGTGTGTGTGTGTGTGTGTGTGTGTGTGTGTGTGTGTGTGTGTGTGTGTGTGTGTGTGTGTGTGTGTGTGTGTGTGTGTGTGTGTGTGTGTGTGTGTGTGTGTGTGTGTATTTAAGGGTGAGAGAGGGATAGTGTATGTATGCTACGGCAGAGTCAAAGAGAATCAAGGTCTTAAGAGACCTTGCAATGAGAATGCAGGAGAACATTGATTTGCTGCTGTGCATTCTGGATCCTATTGGTACTCTGAGGACGGGACTTAAAACCCTGAGCAGTACTGCTCTATTCACTTTGTCTGGTGGTTTTATAAGGAAACAGTGGAAATGGGCAACATGGACTCTTTCCTCCTGTCAATAAAGTATCCTCAGCTTGTTATCCTGGTCTTATTGAACATTGATGAGGCCCTGAACAGCGTTTTATCTTTATCACTCTCTCCCCACAGTGATTCTATACTCTTTCATTATTCAGCTCCTTTTCAGTCCCCCCCTCCTAGATCTCTCCTGTAGAGAGGTCAGTCTCACCTCAGCCTGGACCAAAGTGAGTCCACAAAAACCCTTTCTCTCCCTTTTGATCGCACTTTTTTCGCTTCATATTCCATCCTGTTTTCCATGGAGAGTCAGAAGGTGCACAGCATCTCTAAATCAGTCCAGAGGCAGGGGGAAGGATGGGGATGGGATGGGGGGGGGGGGCAGGGTTGGGCTGGATGGGGGATTCCTGCTGTCCCTGGGCTCTCATACATTACTCATGCTTCCTAACAGTCAGTGGGGGAGAGAACTGCCTTAGAAACAGCATGGCACTGAATGAGACACACACTGACCTGATCCTAAGAGAGGGAGAGGGAGAGGGAGAGGGAGAGGGAGAGGGAGAGGGAGAGGGAGAGGGAGAGGGAGAGGGAGAGGGAGGGAGAGGGAGAGGGAGAGGGAGAGGGAGAGGGAGAGGGAGAGGGAGAGGGAGAGGGAGAGGGAGAGGGAGAGGGAGAGGGAGAGGGAGAGGGAGAGGGAGAGGGAGAGGGAGAGGGAGAGGGAGAGGGAGAGGGAGAGGGGTGAAGTATAAGGGGAGAGTGAGAGACTGGGCAAAAGAAGCAGCATGAGAGGAACTGTGCTGGGTTGGGTCTATTTGCTGCTAGGGCTAAGCATTTTCCCAGACGCCCTTCATTATGGGTGCTCTGATGAAGGTTCATGTCAGATAGATCCCAGGTCTTCCCAGGAGGTATATCTTCCTAGTATCAAGAGAAGCCCATCATCTCAGTCATTTATTCAGCATCCTGCACTTACACCGCCCCTCGCTGACATCAGACAACTAGGAATGGCGATAATCTCCACTACAACGTCCATGCCAAAAGCCAGAAGGAATGGCTTTTCATTGAACTTCCCATGAACTTGAGGGCCATGGACATGGCCTATGTGTTCTCCTCAGGTATGCAGTTATGTTGTGCAGCACTCGTTGTTCAGTAGAGCTCTGTGTGGACACCAGTAGTCAAAGCAAACCAGGGCAGCAACCAATGATCAGTCCCAGTGAAGGTGGCTTCCTGCTGTAGTTCTGTCATGGCACAGTGGGCATGCTTTGTGTCACGCCATCAATGGCAAAGGTATGGGACAAAGCTCACCATGTTCCGCCCACGCAAGTCATGTCTTGTATTTGTAAGTGGATATGTTTTGGTGTCTAGTTTCAATAAGAAGCATATTGATTCCCACAGAGATTCGAAGGGAAGTCATTTCCTTGTCCGGTATTACACCTTAGGCATTGGAGCTTCAATATCAGTCGTGATAGAAATGGTCTCTCAGATGATGAATATCTCATAGCTCAGATTTTTATGATCTCTTAAGGCTGCCAGTGTCCCTATACAAGGATACCACTCAGAGTCAAACTGTTTGGTGGATGAGAGATTGTGCCGAATGCTTTTCTACCCAGTTACAAGAGAGGAGTGGGTGTGGTGTTTGTAGGTGTATGTTGCCCCCCCCCTCCCCCCCACCACAAGCAGGGTGGAGGTGGAAGGAGATTGGGGGGTATTCCATACTGGGCAATAAAACAGACACTGTTATATAATAATGATATTGAGGAGGAACGAGTGAGGCAGATGAACCAGTCTTATAACTGGCACCATTCCTTCACTCTATAACTCTGTTTAGAATGTGTGTTGTTTAACAGAAGGTATGCAGTAATTAGACTGAGGTTAAGGGAGTGTGTGACCTGTCTCTCCTGCATACTTCTCTCTGAAGTAGGACATCTGTTTTTTGGTGCTTTTAAGATAATCCAAGCTCTCCTCTCTTCTCCTCTCTTCTGCTCTTCCCTCTTCTGCTCTTCCCTCCTCTCATTTCCTTCCTTTCTGTCTTTCTCCCTGCATCTCTCTCTCTCGATCTCTCCTCCCATCCCTCTTTCTCCCAATGACAGCTACTTCTCCTGTCATTACAATGGAATGTGTCTCCAGTCATTCTAGAAGAGAAAGACTACTGTTGAAGAGTGTTGTGACCAGCAGTAATTAACTCAAGGTTCCCCATTCACACAACCACCTACCATTGGCACACATGGTTGGCCAAATGAATGATCTCAAACTGAGAGACAGTAGAGGCTCTACAGTATAGCATATGTATGTGTTGGCAACTGTTCTCTATTATCCAGCGACCGAAGATAATTCTCCCTGTCTTTGTTTTGCAAAGCATTGTTCACGCTCATAGTATGTAAATGCTTTGAGCTTTCCGGGCCAGTTGGTTGCGGATTAGTTATAGTTTTCTGCTATGCTGTTATCACATTGGTATTCTGCGGTTTGAAAAAAGAACAAGAATGTATTCATTAAGCAGACAATGTTATGCAAAGTGGAGAAAAATAACCTGTAACCTCTAGATCTGCAACCAAATGCTCCATCAAAGTCTTACCTGCCCCAAACAAAGATGTTAACTGTACATGCTTAAGCTTTCCTCATAAACCTACTTTCTGTATGCATATCTCCCACCTGGCACACCATATCAGAGCTAGCCTTACAGCTAGGATGAGTTAGACTGTACAGAAAGAGCTGGCAATAGGTAGCCTATACAGTATGAAGCTTCAGTAGCATTCATTAGCCTATACAATATAAAGCAAGCATTAACTAGCTGGAGTGGCCTGCCTCAGCAGGCTCCAATGAGAGCCCCCTCTCTGTTACACTCATTCCCTTCCTGAAACCTAGGCCCTGAAGCAGTAGTGTAATGAGAAGGGGACCTGGGGGGAGGGCCTAGACCCTCTCATTTACATGTCCAGCACCCCAGGTTTGTTGTATGTGTATATATAGTGGCCTCCTCATTTTACGATGGGACAAAAATGCAATTCTAGCCATGCCTCTTTGGGTCCTGACCAGCCTATCCTCTCCTCCTGTTTCTATTAGTATAATGCGATCTGGGGCCAAATGCGTGGTTTCCTGCCTCTCAGCCTTGGCAGGTTAGCCTGCACAACGGTAGCTGGCTTCTCTGCATGCATTACTATGAGTGATGGGATGACCATTGTTCTAACTTGAAAGAAGCCAGAGTTATTCTAATGAGGCGTGGGAAAAGGGCACATTTCTAAGCATCCCCTCGACTTATTTTCTATCTTCATCTCTCTCTCTCTCTCTCTCTCTCTCTGTCTCTCTCTCTCACACACACACTCTAACAGGTTCACACACACAATTACGCTCCTTTCCTTCCTCCAACTACAATATTTTTGTTGTTGTCAATGCAGTTCCTCGCTGTTTGCTGTTATCCTCTCTTGTACACACAGACCCCATGCAAGAGACCTGCCTATGGCTTTGTTTGTGTGTGTGTGTGTGTGTGTGTGTGTGTGTGTGTGTGTACGTGCTAGAGCGATGGGAGGAAGACTGGGGGAAACCTTGGCAAGAGGAGCCTGATATCCCAGGGTGCATTGCTCGTCAGAAAATTACTCTCCAGAAAGGATTAGCTCAACAAGAGTGAAGCCTCATTGTAATTTGAAAACACCCGTCTCATCCCAATACTGTGTCCCAACATTCTCCACATTCTCCATCCTTTTTCAAGTGTGATGCACAGTTCACGGGGATTGTCAACTGTCAGACACGACACAAACACACACTGGAAGTGGCCGGCACATTGACCTTGCATGTTAACAAGCGGGCTCTAAGCAGGTGCACCACTGTCCTCCATTCCTTGCTAGTCCAGTGACCCTCAACACCATCACACCGGATGAATTGAAAACCTAGTGAATGGCAGAAGCTACAGATGCCAGAGCTTTATATAGATGCCCTCAAACCCTACCCACTTGTGTTGGCATGGTTGGTACTTTTCGAACAAAACCAAATGTGTGTGTGCCCGCTGCAGTGTGTGTGCGTGCATGGAAGTGTACATACTGTAACACAGAAACTATCGTGTGTTTGGAGTGTGTGTGTGTGCCTGCCGCTACATGTACATGCCTGTACAGCATGTGTACATAGGACCTAGTGTGTACCTTCCAGAAAATGGGTTATGTACTCCATGCTAACGCCAGTCTAGGATAATAGGAAAGCAGTCCCCATTACCACCACTGACTTATCTGGGTCACAAGGTTTAATTGGGTCCTTTTTCATCGAGGGGCCCACAATGCCCCGCGTTCTAAACGCTAAACAAACTGGAGAAGCCTATCGGACGGCAAAATTGACAGCAGATCCAATCACAGTCCTATTAGCCGCTGAAAGGCCGTGCACTGAGCCAACCAATTGAGGAGACTCCATCGTATCACACTCCTTTCAACGGCCTCAACATCACCAGCTATTAAACCATTGGCCCCCATTCACTTCATCACAGCCATTGAAAGAGACACAATGAGATGCAGGACACAGACCCTGTGGGGTTTTCTGGGGTACCCATCAACGCTCTAACGTTCCCCCCTGCATGAATTCATCTCAAATACTGTTATGCCAACGATGAATGTCATTTTACAAAAGCATTGTGATGCATCAGACACTTCGAAGCTGTTTTGTAGCATTCAGTAGCAGTAGGCTTCAACCGTTCTGTACATGTTGTTTAAACGACAAGTCCAATTCCTCTTCCCCCACCTGAATGGGACATGAGAGATGCACTACCTAGTTATCCTTCACAAAGACTCCATAGAGGGAGGGCCTCTAACCGCCGTGGGACTGTACTAGCTCCTCTGTGCTTGTGGAAGGCTGTGCTGAGTGCTGCTGAGTACCACTGCTGCCTTGCTGTCACCAGGCTGTCTCTTCTGCTGCCATGTCCCCGACACTCTCACACGCGAGGTGTGAAGGTGCAGACACTGTGTATAGGTGTGTGTTTGTGTGTGTGTAACCTTGCATGTCAGTGTTTGGGTCTGACCCACAGGCATGATCATACACTGTGTCAGGAGGAGTCAGGTGGCTGAGCGGTTAGGGAATCGGGCTAGTAATCAGAAGGTTGCTAGTTTGATGCCCGGCCGTGCCAAATGACGTTGTGTCCTTGGGCAAGGAACTTCACCCTACTTGTCTCGGGGGAATGTCCCTGTACTTACTGTAAGTCACTCTGGATAAAAGCGTCTGCTAAATGACTAATTGTAAATATCTCTCTCTTTTTCTCACTCACCGTGTTTCTTTTGCTGTTTCTCTCTGCGTTTCTCCCTCCCTCCCTGCCTCTCTCTCTCTCTCTCTCTCTCTCTCTCTCTCTCTCTCTCTCTCTCTCTCTCTCTCTCTCTCTCTGTCCCTCCCTGTTTCTGTCACACTGCAACAGTAGCATGCCCATGATGTAGTGTTAACAGTGCCTTTCTCACTCTGACACCCTCACACTACCTCAACAGGGCCGCAACAACGCCAACAGTGTTAGGAAATAGTCCCTCAAGACGTTCTTATCTCTCCCTTTTTTCCTCTCTCTCTCTCTCTCTCTCTCTCTCTCTCTCTCTCTCTCTCTCTCTCTCTCTCTCCTCTCAACAATTTGCTGTCACTATGTTACACACACACACACTAACCAGTTATGTAATGTAGGCCAAGCAATTGTGTGTGTATGTGCACACACACCTATGTGCAAGTGCTGCTAACAGCAAGCAGGGGTATGTAAGAGAAGTGGAGCGAACCTGACCCACAATGCACTGCTGTTCTGAACTTCTGTCCCTGGCTATTGAGATCACACAAATAGATGGAACCTCTCTGTCACCCCTCTCCCAACATGGACTTCTGGGACTGGCCAGGGTCCTAGAGAGAACACACCTCACACATAGTCAGGTCAAGTGTACCGTTATTACCACTCTCTTGATGTCATAGGTTCAGCTGTGTTTACTGCCTGTGGTCTAGACCCGACCCTCCACTACTGGAGCGGGAAGCCGTCATGGCCGCTGGAGAAGGAAGCATGTTGCATGAAGAGACCGAGGTGGTGTTCATGGCAGACAGTAGACCGTCACAGGTCTAAGAGCCTGCCACTCCTCTTCGTTTGGCTTCACATGTAGGGAAACGTAGTCGTCCGAGGCCGTTGCCGTTGGCTATAGAAAGGTTAATCGCCTGTTTGCTTTGTTAAGTGGTACATGAGTACCTTCCCCCTGGAGCCACTGGGTCGAGCTACTGGAGAAATCAAAGGGAACCAGCCTTTCTCTATGTTGTTATGGTTTCCGCCTTTTCCTGTGTTTGTTGTCGTGTGGGTTCCACCAGGTCGGCTGCAACATCAATTGGAGCTCTCAGCAGGGGTCAGAGCAGCAGGACTCACTTTCGAACACACCATCTTCCCTGATGAGTACTGCAGGCCATAATGTCAATAACCTTCACAATGAGAGAGAGATATTAATTGGAAGAGAGAGGTTTGTGTGTGAAATGCCATCGAGCTCAGAGGGTGGGCCAGCTTTTAGAGAGCCGACTGGGTTTTTAGCGGGGTGGGAGTCAAGATGAATGGATGGATGAACAGATGGATGGATGAACAGATGGATGGATGACCAGATGGATGGAGTCTTGTCCCCCAACAAGGAGAAAAACGTCTATGTGGTGGCGTGGGGCGGAATCAGCTGAATACGGGAAACATTTAAGGAGGACAGATCACCTTGTCTCTGGCCACACCAAGGCTTCCCACTGGACTCTGAACTCTCAGGATCATCCATTTCCCCCACATTACCTTAGATGTATGTGTGTGTGTTTCCTGTTGTGTCTGTGTCAGTGTATGTGTGTGTTTGCAGTTGTGTGTGTGTGTGTGTGTGTGTGTGTGTGTGTGTGTGTGTGTGTGTGTGTGTGTGTGTGTTTGAGCATGTATGCCTGAGCATGTGAGATATTCATCACTGGGTAGACAGACGGAGGCTGATGTGGCGTGACCTTTGACCTTGTTAAATTCCCTGGTGGGGGGAGCAGAGAATGACAAGGCAGGAGGACTGTCTCATTCACACCTTCCCCTGTTAGTGATTCCTTTGCCTATTTGGGATTGCTGCTATCCACACATTTTTTGGACTGTGGACCACTGAAGCATCCAGGAAGGACTGCAGTGATAGTAGACTGAGGAATGGGAATACTAGGTGCTCGGGATCTCTCCTCCCAGCATTCAAACAGCCCACAGCCATGCCAAACCCCAGGCTTAATTGACAGCAATACCCTATTTGCACCTCTAAACTCTCTACCACAGGTGCTACCACTGCACGCTAAAGACTTGGTAACAATCTGTTTGTCTCTTTTACACGCTTTCTCTCTCTCTCTCTCTCTCTCTCTCTCTCTCTCTCTCTCTCTCTCGCTCGCTCGCTCGCTCGCTCTCGCTCGCTCTAGACAGTACACTGACAGCGTATTTGGGATTACCCATGAATGTTTGTTTACTTTGTTTACATTGTCCTTAGCTAAGCACATAAAAGTAACCCACCCCTGCATTTGATTTGAATGTTGGCTTAAAGCAATTAAAGTCCTGGAGAGGGCTCTCTCTGGGGCACATCCAAGAGCAGAATAGAGAACAGGACCGCATGTCCTCTTTAGCAAGGATTACCATCCCTCCTCGTTAAGGAAAAGACATATTCACAAAGTCAGAGACAAAGTTGAAGGTTTCGCATTAAGTCAGGACACATCTTGAGGAGGATGGGCTGTGTGGAGCTCTAGTGGAGGCTGCTGGTACTGCAGGAGGAGCCTGTCAGCATCCTGGGTGGATGGCGTCATGGATTACTAGTGTAGAGAGCTACTGGAACTGGGTTACGTCTGCCACCGAGGACTCTGTGGGCAATTGGACTTGTGTGTCTGTGTGTGTGTCTCTGTGTGTCTGTGTGTGGCCCAGTTATCTTTCATCTCCCTTTTACTTGAAGTTGAAGTTGATGTCGGGATTCAGTCAGTTAGTCCTGCACTCGGGAGACTGAACTGAGAGGAACTCTGCATGATGAGACGGCGGGGGGGGGGAGTGATGGGGGGAGGAGAGAGAAAGAGAGATAATTGGAGAGGAAGACAAAGGAATAAGAAGAGAGAGGGGGAGTTTATAGAAGGCGAGAAGGAGAGAGAGGTAGATAGGGGAGAGAGAGCAAGACAGTGTTATGAGGTAAGGCATGGCTGCGGTCCATCTCAATATTGTATCTGTTCTTGTAACTTTCGTCGGTTTCTTTCTGAGCCAGCGGTGCTGAGAGTGGCAGGAAGGTCAGACAAACAGAGCTATATGTCCGGATCTCTCCTCCTCCTGCTCTCTGCTTCTGTCTCCACCTCAATTACTTTCAATCCATTTTGTTCCTCTCCATCACTTCCCTCTATTCATTTGAGCTTACCTGGGATAGGACAGATAAAGACTGCCTTCACCTCGTCTGCAGCGTGATTCTGTCCTGCCGGCCTCAGTGTCCTCCCTGCCAGGCGGCTGGACGAGGACACACCAGGGTACAGGAAGACACCCTGAAGAGGAATTAATTGCTACACAGTGACAGGCATGTGAGCCATAGCCTTGTGCGAGCAGCACAGCGTGCCTCAAGTCGCCCCTCTCTGACATGTCTCTCTGTCTGTCTCTCTGTCTGTCTCTCTCTTTTCCTCCCTCTCTCTTTCTCTGCCGCTATCTCTGCGTCTTGCCCACTCTGCTCCTCTTTCTCTCTCCGTCCACCTGTTTCCCTTTCTCCCTCCCACTCGTTCTCTATCTCTCTCTCCCTCCCCTTTCTTTCCCTCCCTGTCTCTCCCTCTCTTTCTATTACTTACTCTCTCCCTCTCTTTCTTTCTTTCTCCCTCCCTCTCTCCCTCTTTTTCTCCCTCCCTCCCTCCCTCTGAAGAGCGCTCCGATGACTTGGCATGGGAAGAACACGTCCATTCCTGTGTGTGTGTGTGTGTGTGTGTGTGTGTGTGTGTGTGTGTGTGTGTGTGCATGTCCGACCACGTGTGTGCCAGCGTGCTAGCATATGCGTGCACGCCCGTGTGTGTGTGTGTGCACGTCCAGCCATGCCAGCTCATGCGTGTGTGTGTGTTCGCGTCTCACAATGTAAGAGCGTGTTGAGGGATCAGCAGCTGTAGATGGGTCGGTTTGAGCATCTGGTGTAATCATGTGTCGGTGCTTAGTGCTTACTGAGGCCAGCTCTCATCTCCCCCACCGACTGACAGACCCTGCTGGAGCCTGTTGTTGGTTCACTCTGCTGTAAGTGTCATAGAGGCATATACACACACATACACACACCTAAAACATGGTTCATAGGCACATGCAAACACAAAGACTATGCTTACAAAGACAGAGAGACACACACACACACTAATACCACCACCACCCCCATAATAATCAAATGCAGTCTCCTGGCTGTCATCCAAGCCCCTGCCAAAACAGTATTCTAAACAATTCCTCCTTCTCCCTGTCCTACTCATCTTACTCCTACTCTTTCTCCTCCTTCTCCCTGTCCTACTCATCTTACTCCTACTCTTTCTCCTCCTTCTCCCTGTCCTACTCATCTTACTCCTACTCTTTCTCCTCCTTCTCCCTGTCCTACTCATCTTACTCCTACTCTTTCTCCTCCTTCTCCCTGTCCTACTCATCTTACTCCTACTCTTTCTCCTCCTTCTCCCTGTCCTACTCATCTTACTCCTACTCTTTCTCCTCCTTCTCCCTGTCCTACTCATCTTACTCCTACTCTTTCTCCTCCTTCTCCCTGTCCTACTCATCTTACTCCTACTCTTTCTCCTCCTTCTCCCTGTCCTACTCATCTTACTCCTACTCTTTCTCCTCCTTCTCCCTCTCCTCCTCCTTCTCCTCCTCTTCCTCCCTGGTAGGTTTCCAACAGAAGACCAGCCACAGGCCTTCTATCAGCATAGGATCACACTAGTAATCTGTAATCATTACCAGGTCTGGCCTAGGTTGATGATGCAAATTGAAGGAATCGTGTGCTTTTTAAACCAAACCACTCAATATATAATAGGTCAACACCCAGCACGCTCAATATATGTTTTTTTCCTACACCGTTCACTCTCAGACCCCCTGAGGCACAGATGAATATAAATGTATCTGCCCCTCTGTTGCGTTCTCTCTCTCTTTCTCGTTTGCTCTCTTGCCCCCTCTCTCTCTCTCGCTCCGTCTCTCTCTCTCTCTCTCACATGCGCACACACACACACAGTGATATTTCCCATCTTGTGAACACACACACATGTATATTAGTGTGTAAATACCCTTACACTCCTGTACAGTAATTTTTTCCCGTCTTGTGTGTACCGTGTTAACCTCCACCTGATGTACCTGTGTGGGTGTGTGTGTGTGCTTACATCGATGTTACATACAGCATCCAACACCTCCTTTGTTCTGTATAATACAATATCATGCTTTTGCCTTCCACATTACCATGGTTACTGCCCTAGGGGAGGGGGGGGGGGGGCTGCTATCTCGGTGAGCGGTGAATCACATATTAAACCTGCTCATCTAATTAGAGGGCAATTGTGCGGAAGTAATGTTTGACCAAGGACTCTGGTGGACCCTGAACACACACTCACACCCAAACACACACATACACATATCCATAAACACAAATGGTGGGCAGTAGAAGGATTTAGCCACATAGTCATGGGCAGGGCAGTATGCATGGACAGTACAGTAGTGGTTTCTGGGTAAACAATTAAATTAATTTGTTCTCAGTCTGACATCTCTCTCTCTTTCTGCCCGCATCCTTCACACACACTCTTTCTCAATGACTTTTATATATGTATAGCTGTAGATGGGTCCATTTGAGCATCTGGTGTAATTATGTGTCATTTATGTATATAAAGTGATTAAGAGACATTGTGTGATATGTATATAATGTATATATTATGCTCTTGAATGCATTTCTCTTCTCTGTATAATTCCTTCTCACACAATCAAGTCCTGTTTATCTGTCTGTCTATCTTTCTGTCTGTCCTCTCTGGATCTATATGTATGTGTCTCTTTTTCTCTCTATTTTCTCCATTTGACAGAGGAGAGGAGGAGGAGGAATGTCTGCCTCAAGTGTTCAATCACTGTGTTAGTGTGCTGCTGTGTCTGTGAATGTTTCTGCTGTGAGTCTAAAACACACCACCAATAATTACCGCACAACAGATCCTAGACCTCCTCTGTTCCTCTCAACCAAAGATGTAGATGTGTGAGTGTGTGGGTGGGGTGTGTGTGGGTGGGGTACATGTGTGTGGGTGGGGTGGTGGATATGTGGAGGTATGGGTAGACATGTTTTGGTGGGACATGGTGTCACAACGGGTCATTCTGTTGGGTTTGATGAGACGAGTTCCAACAACAGAGAAAGAGAGAGAGCGAGCATGCAACGCAAACACCAGACACCTAGCCACACTCATCTCGATCAGTCCTTCTCAGACGGGCATTGAAGCGAGGCATCAGACCATCTCTGGACAGATTTCAGATAACCACAGCCTTCTTTGCCTGAGAGGCTTCTTTGAATACGGTACTCAGTTTTCGTCTTCAGGCTGATGAGTAAGACGGCTCCACTCACAGCTGCTCTACTGCGACACTCAGCTCGGGTCATCTCTCCTTGCTGTGTGTGTGTGTGTGTTTGTGTGTGTGCGCACATGTGCGCACGCATCTCGCACGTGCCTCGTGCATCCTATTTCTTGCTGTATAACTTGGCATTTCAACACACTGTACACACACGCACGTTCCAGCTCAGCAGGAATCAGACCTTGTGTTTGCCTCTTTTCAAATGTGATCAGCCCTTCCTCGTCTGCCACGTATTGTATCTGCAACGCTTTCATCCCGGCAAATTATTATTGCAGTGTAATAATAACACCATATCCTCATCCCTGTACATCTAAATGAAGAAGAAGAAAACAGACGTCATTGTGTGTGGTTATTAGACAGCAAATTGCAGGGCAGAATGGAGAAAGGAAGACCAGGCAGGCATAGTAATGTTTTAAATCTTCTTTTGAGCATGAAACAGATGATCGCACTGTAGACATTTGAACAATATTTGTGTTTGCAATGGCTTGTAGCTGTTTGTTAAGGCAAGGGGATGCATGCTGAAACTACATGTGGGCACGAAGATTGGGAGGGCCAAAAGCAGTGCCTGTTCGTGTGTGTGTGTGAGAGAGAGAGTGTCTGCAAGGAGTTAGTCTCCTTAGGACTGAAGGTGACCTAAGAGACAGACAGACAGACAGACAGACAGACAGACAATGCTGCTGTGCCATGCATTAAGCTGAGCCTGGGCCCAGACAGGTTAATGTGGCTGACACAGCAGAGCTGGCTCAACACAGACAGTGTGTGTGTGTGTGCGTGTGTCAGTAATATGTCTGTATGCGTTTGTGCGTATGTAAGCGTGTCTCTGTGTGTGTGTGTGTGTGTTTGTGGTTGTTCAGGGATGTGTGACAGCGATGACTTCTATCGAGTGAGAGGTCAGAGGTTGAGGACACCCTGGTCCCAGACGAGGGGGGGCAGGGGAGAGCTGAGTAAGCGTCTGGTGAGCTCAGCCTGTTTCTGCCCCAGGAGGAATCTCTCTGGTTAGGTCCTGCACACTCCAGCAGCTACTGCAGTCGTTTAGTCACAGCCCATCAAGACGTCCGTTTAATCAAACATGACTGTCAGAACTAGTTTAGATTCAGAGATATATATTCAAGTGACACCTTAGGTAGTTTAACCACACAAGGTGGCTCAAGAGAATTCCTGTATGTTTTGAATTGAATGATGCAGTCCACCCACATATTGCTGGGTCCACCCACCCAAAGATGAGGAGTTCTTGATATGACTGTGCTCTACTAGCAGGTCTTAGTAGGGGAGCCCACTACCTTCTGAGTCACTGAGTCAGAGCTGTTCACACTGCATGGAGACGCAGAGGAAGTGAGTCATACGGGATCTACACTCACACAGACAAACACAGACAGTTTGATGTGCTGAAGAAAAAGATTGTGAAGAATGAAGATGAAGGAAAGACAGGGAAGCCATTGGAAAGTCGACCACCGGACGGTCTACTTTAGATAATTTTTGTGTTTGAAATTCAATTTTGCCACACGTAGCAGACTATGTATGGAACGGAATGGTTTGTCTTGCTGTTGCGCAAAATGTAAGTGGAAGTGAAAGGAGTGGGGAGAAAAAAAAAACTTCAAAGTGTCTGGAGGGATGAAAAGGAAGTTGGTCTAATCACATCCAGTCCAATGTACCCTTAAAAGATACTCTGCTCAGAGCCCCTGAATTATTGAGAGAATCTAAGAGTGTGTCTGATGAAAAGTAGACCTGTCCCAGTTTAAGACCTAATGGCCCACAGTTTCCATGCTCGCACTCACCACATGGAGCAGGATAAAGACATGCAGAGTCCACTTCTCGAAACTCCTATCCCCTTTCTCCTCAATGGCAAATTATTACCATCCTGCATGTAATTCAATTATTACAATATTACAATGCAGCCAATCGGATTGTGCCGCAGTCTGCAACGGTGCCAAAGGCCACAGAGAACAAATGAGCTGGGCTGTTATTACAGAGCATGACTCATTTCTAGACTGTAGTTACTGCAGAGTCGGACCCTTGTGGTGAAGCTTGGTTCCTATTAGGGACTGGGAGGTCATTCAGAAGGAAAGAGGGGATGAACCGGACTGTCTGAGAGTGGCATCAGAAGATCCCAGACTCATATTTGTAATGCCAAACCACTGGTACAGGATGGAGCCAATCGAATTGAGATGAAAGTCCAGGGAAACCGCTGGTAAATGCAGTTTCAGGGGAAGTTGTCTTTTTGTTTGAAGGAGACCTTAAAAACATCCCGTTCCCCTCGTCTGTCCCTGACTATTTGACTCTGAAAGTGGTTACTTTGTAATTTTTTGAAAGTAGTTTCACACTGTTCTGCTTGCACTCATCTAAGGACATCTATAAAGCAATTTTAAATGTCAAAACTTAAAGTATTGAAACTTTGTTTAATGTGCTCTTTGTGGATCACTTGCCTCTAACTCTTGTGATGACTTGTGCCAATAGCAGTTCAACTTTTTGTGCAAAATGAATTCCCATCATTCCTACAAGGGTCAGTCTGTGGTTGTTAAAGATTTTTCAGCTCTTATAAAACCCCACATGAGATGAGAAAGCTTTTAACAATATTGGCCAAAGCTTGGAAGGCCTATTTCCAAGTGCTGTTTAACAACGAGAGCCCTGGTTTATCCAGCTATGTGGCTTCAGAGCGTAACGCAGGTCACTTCCTTGGGCCCTTCCCAGGAGCAGCAACCTAAGGTGTGATCGCGCAGCCAGACACTCTGATAGGATGTGAGCTCTAATAGAATAGGTCTGAAATGTTCCTGTCTCTCTTTCCCTCCCTCCCTCCCTCTTTCACTCTCTCATTCACTCTCTCATTATATCTCCCTCTTTCACACTTCCTCTCTTTCTCTGTCCCTGTCTCCTTTATCTTTCTCTCTCTCTCTCTCTCTCTCTCTCTCTCTCTCTCTCTCTCTCTCTCTCTCTCTCTCTCTCTCTCTCGCTCTCTTTCTGACCCTCAGTTTTCCACTACTGTTTCCGTCTGGTGTTTGTGCGTCAGACAGGAACAGATTAAATGCGCAGAAGGGGCCAAGCCCACAGCTGGGGGCAGTGGTGAAAGAACCACACCTAGAGCCCTAAAAGCTAGTCTGATTGGCTTTCTGGCCCTCTCCGCCTATAGCAGCCCTTGTCTGTGTCTGCAATGTTCCCTGCCTCTGAGTCTTTGTTGCAAGTCTGCCATGAGGACATTGTTGTCGGCCCTGACTGCTGTTTGCTGTTTTATCGTGATGGAAATCAAGTGATCATGTTGATCCCATAGAGGGCGGTATGGAGCTGCAGAAATGCAGCCAGACACAATGATAAACCCACTAAAACACACACATACAAACACACAGTGAAGTGAGAGGCTTTAAATGTGCACACCAGTGGCCGGAGTGTAAATGTGAGTTTGAAACAGGAAGTAAGAAAGAAAAGGAAGAAAAGATGTCAGCTCTGTCAATCCATCAGAATCTAGCACCTGAACTGAAAGAAGAAGGGTCACATGACTAGGCAGCCCTGTTCCAGTCTGATTGTTTGGTAGAGTCAGGGGGTACGTACTCCAGGTTCATTTTTGAATATGATTGGCTCCAACTTCAGGTGTTTGATGGATGACTGTAGCAGTTGGGATGAAGTGAAGAATGCATCATTGATTTACAATCAGAGCAGGTTGTTATTTTGATGGATGGAACTTATCGAGTTATGCAAGACATCTTGGTGAAGTCTTGGAAGTAATGTTATTATAGACTTTTAAAGGCTAACATTGCTACCTAGTTTTCAGCTTTTGGATAGAAAGTCAAATATCATGGATAACAGTTTGATTATAGCATTCAGAACAAGCATTTCTTCTCATTTTGAGTATCTTGACAGAGAGAGAGAGAGGGAGGGAGAGAGAGGGAGAGAGAGGGAGAGAGAGAGAGGGAGAGAGAGAGAGAGAGAGAGAGAGAGAGAGAGAGAGAGAGGAGAGAGAGAGAGAGAGAGAGAGAGAGAGAGAGAGAGAGAGAGAGAGAGAGAGAGAGAGAGAGAGAGAGAGAGAGAGAGAGAGAGAGAGAGAGAGAGAGAGAGAGAGAGAGAGAGAGAGAGAGAGAGAGAGAGAGAGAGAGAGAGAGAGAGAGAGAGAGAGAGAGAGAGAGATAGAGAGAGAGAGAGAGAGAGAGAGAGAGAGAGAGAGAGAGAGAGAGAGAGAGAGGAAGATAGAGACAGAAAGAGAGAAAGGCTTGAATGAAACATGTAAATGTTTTATGGGAATATGAGTGCACAGTAGGGACCACTGTTACGCTGGCTATATGAAAAGAAGCCAGTGATTACCTCTGTCTTTTGTTTCCGCCTAGCACCCTGTCCCCTTGGGTGCCATTTGTATCCCTATCACACATGCCATAATTAAAAGGGACGCGTCACCAGACTGTACGCTAATTTATTGTGACTGGCTCTTGCTAATGTAGCAAGAGCGCCTGACATTTCACTTGACAATCAATCCTGACTGGGCCAATTACCCATACAGTGCGCCTGGTCGCCAGTTCATATTGCTCTAGTCAGAATGTTGGCTGGCTGTAGTCTCAGCACTGTGGGACTTGTAGTCCATTAGATATACTGCAGATACTGCTGGGTTTCTGAAAGAAATGATATCTGAAAAGACTAGAGGTTATTCTATTCTAAAGTATTGTGTAGTGTGGGGTTAGTTGGCTGATTTATAATGTTTATTGTTGGTCATGCTTTGACAGCTTGCCCTCTGTTCTGGAACTGATCAATATTTGCAACTTTTACTGGAATTTTAAACACAAAGTCCTCGCACTTTCATTTTGGTTGGCTGCCAATCGTTCTATTGGTTTGTTTGTGCGTGGTTATGTATGTGTGTGTTTAGTTTATTTGTTTACTTAGCAGGGGCCATCCACAACACAACCGTTGGGCCAGAGTTAGCTGTATAACAAATTTACAGCTACAGTCCCTACGGAAGTCCTTTATTTGTATGTTGCTACAGTGTGCAGTAAATACTGCCCATGCCTGTTGTGTTGAAGAACATGTCAGTTCCCAGTGGGAGTTAGAGCAGGGAGCAGAGAGCAGGGAGTGTGCAGGGTTAAACAGGAACAGGGTGATACTGACTGACTGAGCTGCCTCTGTCCACTGGAGCTGAAAATAGGGCCAGAGCTGCAGGCTCTCTCTCTCTTTCTCTCTCTCTCTCTCTCTCTCTCTCTCTCTCTCTCTCTCTCTCTCTCTCTCTCTCTCTCTCTTTCTCTTTCTATCTATTTCTATCTATTTCTATATATCTCTCTGTTCACTGCTGCAGCACTGTCAACTGGACATAGCCTAAAATCTATTTTGTACTTTCTCCATCTCTTTTGTCTCTCCATCTGTCTCTCTCCCACTTTCTCTCCCTCTCCATCTCCCTCTCTCTCTCTCTCTCTCTCTCTCTCTCTCTCTCTCTCTCTCTCTCTCTCTCTCTCTCTCTCTCTCTCTCTCTCCATCTCTCTCCCTCCCTCTTTCTCCATCTCCCTCTCTCTCTCCCCCTCTCCCTCTCCCTCTCCCTCTCTCTCTCTCGTTCATTATCTCCATATCAATGGTTCTCTGACTCTGAAATTGCCTTTCTGCCTTGATTCCATGTGGTGATATTTCAGGACAAGTCCGTCCCTCAGTCAGGGCTTTCTTCCTCTCCTGCTCCTTTATCTGTCTGTGTGACCCTCCCATGTGGAACAATCACATCAGTATTTGGACTAAGGCAAGATATCAGCTTTTACTTAATTGGTTCATCCTGGTGAATGTTCCTTTAGGTTAATGGCCTTCTCACCTGTGGATCCTCTGTCAACACTTGTACCTCCCAGCTAAGCACACAAGTTGATCTCACTCCGATTAGCACTCTCGCTCTAGGGTAATCCACTCACAGGACATGGAGTTGGTTTAATGGAATGTGGATGCATGTGGTTGGTACCCAAGCTGTTGGATTTCAGTCCTTCCAGCCACAGAACCATCTGGAACAGAGAGAAGGCTCACTCACCTTACCCTGTCTCCTGCCCCACACGAAACACACACACACACACAGGCACACCAGCTCCACCCAGACTATCCAATCCCTTCCCCTCATCTGTGTGCGAGTCTAATTGCGTGTTGTTGTCGAGGGGCACGTGTTCTGACGGCCTGTCTCGTTAACTTGTACCGCAGCTCATTTGGGCGGTGATGACTCCATCGCTGGAGCGGTGGCGGTAGTGATTTGGTGGGAACACGACCCCTCATTAATTAAGCCGAACACTCTGGGAGCGTCACAGCGCATCAATATTTGTTTCATCTGCATATAGATGAGATTGGGTTGCGCCGATGATCCCGTCCGTGCCCCCGATAAACGTGTGTCGGAGTCAAAAGGTGTGGGGCTGTAGCTTTGCATTAAGTGCCACTTGATGTAGCCCTGAGGCTGTGCCAACTAGTTTTTGTTACGGTTCCTGCCGAGCTCGTCACGAACACAATATAATTAGAAATAAGACACATGCATGACTGCCAACCCCCTCCCCTCATCCTCTCCTCTCCCCTTCTACTGCCCTCCAGAGCCGCCATAGGCAATGTTCCATGTTGGTAGCATCATGGTGTCATGCCAGCATTCCCTGGCAGCTCATTGGCCAAGTTTCTAGACGGGCTTCCCCGGGTTTGTGACAGTGACGGTGATTGAGTGAGGAGTCATATCCTCCACCAGGGCTTTAAACCTCAGCCATGCTGCTGACCCCCCTCTTCCTCCACCCCACCAAACTTTCTCCCATACCAACCCCACCCCGAGGTCCTCAGGCTCACTGTTGACTGCACAAATCTCTGGGAGGGAAATGGGCCCTTTGTGTGGAGCTGTCTGGTGGAGTTCCACTTCCTGTCTCTCAGCAAGACTTCCTCTCAACAGTGAGCAGGCAGCAGTGATGGAACCTGACAGGTGGAGGTTTCTTTCTCTACTAAACTCCAAACAAGAGAAAGCTTGATCCAAACTCACTTTTCATCCTGGTTTTGCTTGTTGACTCAGACCGTTCACACACAAGCTGGACACGCATACAAACGCAGAAATGATGGATGCACAGTCAAACTTGCCAGTCACTGCTTTCTACCGTATCTTTCTCCAAGAAGGGGAGGACAAACGAGGTCCTGGTCAGAGTGGATCAGCTGGAGGATAGCTCTCACGAGAGTCTCTCCCACTCTCTGTCTCTCTCTTTCTGCCCTCTCTCTGCCCTCCCAGCCCTGAGACGCTCCCCCTCCTCTGTGTGAGTGTGTTTAGGAACACAGACTGGGCCCAGCGGGGTCATCAGACCGCACCAAATGGCCAGTATCGATCACTGTGGAAAAACACTCTGTTTCTCCCTCTTCAGCGTCCAAACTGCAACCAGCAGGTTCCCCTCAAAGTGGTCTGCCGAAAAGCCCTACCACTGCACGCTAGAGACTTGGTAACAATCCGTTTGTCTCTTTTACCCGCTTTCTCTCTCCCTCTCTCTCTCTCTCTCTCTCTCTGGCATCCACGAGAAAGGTTATGTCATTTGTAATTGCCTCTAGACAAATGGATTTAGCTGACTGCTGTTGAATTTATAATTAACCTCTTCACTCTCCGAGAATATCTATGTGGCGCTTTGTGGCATCATTAGTGTTGATGGTGGGCTTGCTTTCAGCAGAGACGGTGAACAGAGGTGGGTGTGGGAATCTAATCAAAAAGCTGTTTTTAATGTGGGAATGAGGAGCTGGTATCATTGTGATGTACCGTCTTGAAGGTGTGTGTGCATGCGAGTATGTGTGTGGGTGTGCATGTAAGGCTGTGTGTGTGTGTGGAGGGAGTCAGATGGCTGAGCGGTTAGGGAATTGGCTGTTAATCAGAAGGTAGCTGGTTCAATTCCCGGCCGTTTCAAATGACGTTGTTTCGTTGGGCAAGGCACTTCAACCTACTTGCCTCGGGGGAATGTCCCTGTACTTACTGTAAGTCGCTCTGGATAAGAGCGTCTGCTGCTAAAGTGACTAAATGTGTGTGTGTGTGGCGATGTACAGTTGATATAGTCTGCACAGCCAGATGGAATTGAGGCGAAGCACTCTTGAAGTGGGCTGTGATTGGCTCTTGACATGCCTGTTGTGACACGGGAGGTTGTAGGAGGCAGTTGGTCGCTCTAGGAGGTGAGCAGTTATTAGATGCTCTGTGTGTGCGTGTGTTTCTGCATGCCTATCAACCTCCCAGAGGTTTTCCCAGTCTGTGATTACATTTAAAACAAATATTTCTTCGACATTCCCCTCAGTCCTCTCAGTATCACAGTTCATTAACACATAATTGAATACGAATATTCAAGTCTGATAAAGTACAACCATGGCCTTGTTTCACTGCAGCCGGTCTCTATAGCAACACTTACACAGAAACTAGCCTCTCTGTCTGCTGTTGAGTTGCTGTCAGAAAGGTACCCAGACCTGAAACGCTTTCCACAACATCGTTCCCCCCTAACTCACCTCTAAAAATAAAGCCTGGATGTTTGAGAAGCGGGGCGTGGGATTTTGCCACTCCAAATGTAATCTCCGTCCCATCAACCTCCATTATCAGCACCGCAGCTTGCCTCGCCAAATCCCCTGCTCTGATTGGGTTAGCCTAGTTAGAGGGCACGTGTGGTTGTAATAGGTGCGCTGTAGCAGACTCTGCAGTCATTAGCCCAGCGGCCCTCTGTCAGAGAGGCCTACCATTAATATCAATAAGGCCCTGGTAGAATAGAAACAGAATGAGGGTAAGGGTTTACCAGCCAATCATGCATGTCTTGAGGTCGTGGTCCTGCAGAATCCTGCTGGACCCTGTCTGCTTATCAGAGGCCTTCAAGGTAACCACACCTTGACCACTGGTGGCAGTTGAACTGTCAGATTCCTGATGGTCGATCAGCCACAGGGACCAGGGGCTTGTAGAGCAGAAAAGCATTTCTTGATTGTTGCAGAAAACTAAGTGACGAATGAAATGGGTTCTGATTGCTTCTGCTCTGTGGGTATGTGTGTTAACGTGTCAGTATGTTCATATGTGGGGGTCTGTCCTTACAACCCCCCCCTAGGGCTGACGAAGCAGTTATATCGAAGCAGAATACAAGAACTGTGTGGTCTCCTTTCCTCTCCTTTCCTGTTCTCCCTCTGTATGGATTTTACACTGCTCAGTCCCCCTAAATGGCTCTATCAGTGGAAATCAGTGATGACACCAGCCAGGCCCCACCTCTTAATGAATGCCCAATTAAGAAACAAACTATTGATCGTTCCCTCCTCCTCCTCCTCCTCCCTTCTTTCCATTGCTCATATGGAGAGAAATGGATCTGGCTGAAATACATACCTCACGGTGACAAAATAAGAGTTTTCTTTAATTTGCTTTATAAAACGATCTCAGCAGTAAATTATGAAATCATTCAATTTCCTCTCCTGTGCATAAAACAAACGTCTGCAGATTTCTGCTTCCCTCAAAGTTCTGACTAGATATATGGATTGTCTGCTTGCTGTTTTTAGCCCATTAGGCATACAAAAACAATAAGACTGGATGAAAAAGGGAAGCAATGTCGGATAATTTGGTTTTCTCTCTCTCTTTCTGTGTGTGTGTGCAGAATGTCTACATAATGGAGGTGAAAGTGTTGTCTGGGAAACGGGCAGGCTGGAACAGAGTATGTCTGCTCACGTCTCCCCGTGTCTGAGCAGCCGAGCGGGTTCACATCCGGATACTAGGCATTCAAGATGGGTGTACCTGTGCTTTAGAAATACTAGTCCAGTCATAAAGCCCTAAAGTGAGACCCGTCTGAACTGGCTCCTGTGGATGCAGGTGATTTCATACTCTCTTGAGGCCGACACCTCTTCCAGCGCCCCCCCAACCACCACTTCCACCCCTGCCCACCCTTCCGCTCCTCTCTGCTGCCGCAACATCTCCCATCTGTGGAGATAAGTACGAAACGGCTGACATGTATTGTGAGGAGCTGGCAGCTCTTTGATAGGCCCGTCTGGTGTGTCTCTACCCCCTCCGAGCAACGACGCTTTCCCACTCCTATCTCACCAGCCATCGTACACACACACACACACACACACACACACTGACAAGCCCCGTTTGATTCCGACTCCCGGATGAATAAATAAACACTCAGGTAGACTTGTGTGTAATACACACCCTTGCTCTTCTCCCAGCTCCTAGATGCTGGATGGAGAGATTATGGAGGGAGAGAGAGAGAGAAGAGAGGAGAGGAGAGATAGCTAAGTGTGAGACCCGAACAGAGGAGTAGGTAAACAGGCAGAAAGGAGAGGGAGATGCAGGGGACACGAGGAAGCAGCAGGTTGCGGGAGCGCTAACGCTGCTTAGCCGCGGCGCGCCGGCTGCTTTTGAAGTTTAATTCCATTTGATGTATTATTTATCGGACACACTTTTCTCAACCCCCGTCAGGTTGTGATTTATTGATTGACGTTCCGGTTGGTGCCGGTCTCCTTTAAGAAGCGCACGTCCTCCTGAGACGCACGTTTGGAGCTCGGCTTTTCAAACGATTGATCTGAGGGGGCAGACAATCTCGCCACGTTCCAGCGGACGAACCACTCCGACGCCGTAGGAACGAAACGCCGTGGCCCGTTTTGTCGACGACAACGCGACCAGCCCGTATCCTGTGCGCCTCGTGCTCGACTCGGGCCAAGCCAGGGGAGATGGAGCCTGCAGGTAATGGAGCGCTGCCTGTCTGCAGGGCCGCGCAAGGGGAACAGTGGAGCTTATGATGGACACATTCCATTTCCTGGCCCAGCAGTGCTATCAGTACAGGAGATGGGGCCTGTCTCATCCTAGTGTCGGCGTGCTCCCCCCCGTCCCCATCCCCGTCCCTTCAGTCCCCCCCGCCAGGAAGGCTGCACACAAGCCAATTTCCATGGCGATGGGAGCGCCGTAGGAGTGGTCAGTGTGGGGAGATCATCAGGCCAGAGCCATCACCGACAGAATGACTTGGTGGCCCCTCGCAGAGAGGGGGAGGGACGGTGGGTGGCGAATCGTGTGAGAGAGAAAAAACTACGAGAGAGAGAAGGAGAGAAACGGAGGGAGAGAGACAGAGGGAGAGACAACCCTTTGAGTGATCACATACTTTGAGTACTGATTCGGAATGTCAATGTTGGCACAACAGAGAGGAGCAGCGCTTCCTCAGCCGCGGCTGTCTGACAGCCTGCACTTTAGACAGCTAAATGAGGGCGTCTGGTAAAACTGGCAAGGTTTTGGCCAACTGCGATCTTCTGATTAGGCTAATTATCTAAACAGCTGTCTGCTGCGCCCTCTCTCACCACACACGTGTTCACACACACACACGCCTACACACATCCACACACAATTCCACTCATCCCACACACGCATAAAAGAGCGTCATCGCTGTGCGTTTTGTTTTGGCCATGGGGGGGAATATAGGTGCAAGGTGACTAGCGCGCTGACAGCAGACCGTCAAAGCTGTTGACAGCAGAACCCCCACGTAGTGTTCATGAAGAGTAGGTCGTTTATCAAGGGGCTTGTCACACGTGTGTGTTTGTGTGTCGCCGTGTGTGCACCCATGTACACGCACACATTTCGTCTGTGCACGGGGTGGTCCAATCTCTATTGAGTGTGAGCTTGTCGAGCGTAACAATGTTCAGACGGCAGTATCGATCTCAGCGGGGGCTGTATGTCGTTGTCGGACGTCAGGTTATGGAAGTGTTTTCTTCTCCCTGGTGAGCCCATCAACAGATTGGTAAACAGCGGCAGGCTAGCCCCTGGCAGGCTAGCCCCCGGCAGGCTAGCCCCTCTCCTCTCAGACGCCCTGAGGGAAACGGCTGCTCTCTAGCTGGATTTCTCTCACTGGGCTGCCAACAGTACCAGGTGCTTCTCGGAACACCTGCTTAGCTCAAACCCCGCATTCTCCTGGAGAACCAGAAGAGAGTAGCTCATCTGTTTCTCACAACGCTCGCAGATGCATGGATTTTGTGAAGAGGCTCTGGGACACTGTTGACCTTTTTGCGGGTGAAAACAGCCGCAAAAACAACAACTGTTCGACTGTAGCTACAGTACACCGGTACTCGCGTCTGTCTGTGTCCTAGGCGCTAGGCTTCCACGGCTGCTTGGCTTGGCAACGGAACCACTGCAGCACTGTCGTTCCTGTCACCTGCCTCCTCCCCCATCCCTCCCTCCCCCACCCCTCCTCCCATCCTCATTCATCAGTGGGGTGATGATGGCGAGGGACGACAGGAAGGGAGGGATGACAAACAGTCTCTGGTGTCCCTGCAGAGCGGCTCCTCCATGGTGAGCTCATCATGCCAGCTTCAGGGGTCACCTCCTCACCTCATCCTCCTCCTCGCTGACGCCAGCCCCCCCCCCCCCCCCCCCCCCCCCTCCAGCCCGGGGAGACACAGCCAGGCATACGAAAAGTCGTGCAGGCACGCGCACGCGTGCAGGCACCCAATCAGTGTGTGCGCAGACACTCATACAGGGACTGAGAGCAGCCTGGGCCCAGAGAGAGGACACCTGTTATTTGCACTGCTAGCCCCTGTGGGTGTACTGCACTAACAGGCAGAGTGAGCTAGCATGAGGTCACACCGTCCGAAACAAAACCGGCAGACAGACACAGTTACATGCTCCTTCACGACGGTAGGAAAGATGAGGAATACGATTGAGGAAGGTTTGTTGTGTGTGGCTTTCTCTGCCAATTGTCTGTGTGAGCGAGAGAGCAAGAGAGACAGAAAGAGGAGAGAGACAAAAGGAGGAAGAAAGAGAGGAAGAGAGAGAGTAAGGGGTGCATTAAATGAGTAAACATGGCTCAGACTAGATAAGAAGCCCTGACGCAAGTATCGTGATAGAGTGTATTATTATTATTTTCAGAGAGCAGCCTACTGAATAAAACAACTGATTAACATTGTTTTTGTTTAGTCAGGTGAGAGATGTTGTGAACAGCATCTCTGAGCCTTTAGAGGGCTGTCCATTTCCTACAGCGTCAATAGTGATGGCGCACAAGGTCACCACCATCAGGTGCTGCCAGGCAGCGATGGGTCATCTGGTCTGGTCTGATTTCTGGTCTAATTTCTCCAACGACCCGAACCAGGATGCATGTAGAGGATCTGCTGCAGTTCCGTTCCCCACAGACAGGGGGAGCTTTAGATCTTCAGAATCCCAGCGACCAATAGAAAAAGGGATGTGATTGTGATACGTTCCCTTCCTCTGAGCTCTTTTCCTCTGTAGCCTCTCCACTGATCACCCCCCGCCCCCCTCCTGCTCCTCTCTCTCTCACACGCACGCACGCACACGCTCTCTCTCCCTCTCTCTTTCTCCTCATCCCCTCTCCCGCGCTCTCCTCTGCCTCTTTTCTCTTCTCCCCCTTCCGTGGCTGAACGCGGCTGCACAGAGGGAGGTGGTAGTGATCTGGGGCTGACAGGAAGACTGTAGACGGGTAGAATAGACTGGTAAAGCAGGGGCTGTGAGAGGGGTCTGGGGCTTGGAGGTCTTCTCTGGCATTCAGGAGCGGAGCGGAGCCGGGCTGCCTGCTCTCGTCTTTGTGAGGATACAGCAGTACCTGTGGAGAGAGGACCCTACATCTGGCTGGGCTCACATCTGTGAGAGAGGTGCCCGTTTACTCTTCTGTCTGTGTGTATGTGTGTGTGTGGGGGGGGGGGGGGGGGGGGTTGATAGTCATTGGTTCTTACTATGTAGATGTTTTACCTGTTCTAAGGCTAATGTCAGTTGGCTGGTTGTGCTGTGAGTTTCTGTGGCTGTGCAATGTTTTTTTTTTTTTTTTTCGTCTGCCCTAATTCAGGTGTGTTATTCGATGACAGTTTCATGTATATTCTGTGTGTTCATGTAGCTTCTGTGTGCGCACACATCCCTGGGTGTGTGTGTATGTACTGTGTGTCACTGTGATTGCAGTAAATAAAACATTGCTCCTACATGACAGAAAAAAAACTTGCTCCTCCAAACTAGGTTATTCATGAATCAATCTGACACAGTGATTCTCATTACCCGTAGTCTGGCTGGCGAATACCGATTGGCACTGACTGTCAACACGCATGCTCTACAATATTGTAATCGGATGTTATAGTTTTGGGTTGGTAGAGGACTTAAATTAAACCAGGCGCAGAGCCAAATCAGTGTATTTTAGTGCATGTTGAAGGCTAGGGGAAACAGATCTCTCAACCTCTACATAACTTGGTCCTGGATGCGAGAGAACCCTAAGCCAATGCAGGGTGCCCATCAGGGTGATGCTGCTCCCCTAGGTTGTGATGGACGTCTTGGTCAATGAGTGTGTGGCGATGATGCTTGAAAAGTGAAGCTGTATGTTAGAGGGACGCCCGTAATAGCACTCTCTCTTCATCTCTCCCAGGAGGTTTGCCCTTGCCTCTCTCTCTTTCTCTCTCTCTCTCTCTCTCTCTCTTTCTCTCTCTCTCTCTCTCTCTCTCGCTCTCTCTCGCTCTCTCTCGCTCTTTCTCTCTCTTGCTCTTTCTCTCTCTCTCTCTTTCTCGCTCTCTCTCTCTCGTTCTCTCTTTCCCTCCATCTCCTTTTATCACTCCATCCCTCCCCCCATCTTGCTGAGCTAGCAAGATTTACAGAGGAAAGTGATGGTCCATTCACAACACTGGAGCCTTTGGGGGAGGAGTGGAAGGAGGGGTGGAAGGGTTGAAGAAGAGGGGAAGGGAGGAGGAGAGGAGGTGGGGGGAATGAAAGACCCTCCAGGGAAAGCTTCTGTGATTTATGTGTGGACATTACAGCACGCGAGTTTGACTCGCACACCAATTAACTCCCAGCACCTCCGACCTGAGCCCAGCGCTGACAGATGTCCAAACAGCAGTTGCCAGACTAGTGTTTACAATTAGTGTTTCTGTGTTTCTTTGTTTGTATTGTTCCATCAGAGCTAAATGTTGTATCGCAAACCCTGGGAGGGATTGTGTGCTCAACCGTGAAATCCTGAAGAACACAATTTAAATGTCATCCGAGCCTATCTCATTTGATGAAAGCTGGTTCGAGGGTAACTTATTCGGCACCACCTAGTGTAAGTTCGAAGGCAGCAATGACCGGTTTGGGGTAACCGCTGACCGATTTTGAGGCAAACTGACTGTTTTTTCCCCTCCACTCCTCTAGGGGGTGTTATAGACAAGGACCTGCGCCACTACCTCAACCTGCGCTTTCAGAAGGGCTCAGTGGACCACGAGCTCCAACAGATCATCCGGGACAACCTCTACCTCCGCACCGTCCCCTGTGAGTAAGCCCCTTTGCACCCCGAGCTTCTAACCTTCTTCACCACTCACCCCGCTGTCTGAAGGCTCTTTCACCTGGACCAGGTTGGGTCCGTTTCTTAGAGAGTACCAGACTCAGTGGTCAGGCTGCTGTCGGGAGACGGGCAAAGCATCTGGCAAACGCAAAGAGTAATCAGATTCTCCGAGCTCTGGGGAATCCTCCAAACAAGTGTTTAACTGTTGAGGCGCCTGGATTCTCTTCCTGCATCTTTCCTACT
This sequence comes from Osmerus mordax, assembly GCF_038355195.1. Classification (NCBI taxonomy): domain Eukaryota; kingdom Metazoa; phylum Chordata; class Actinopteri; order Osmeriformes; family Osmeridae; genus Osmerus; species Osmerus mordax. The sequence goes on along the minus strand of NC_090066.1, from coordinate 5,601,637 downwards.
ATCCTACCATCCCTTGTTCTACCCCTCGATACTCTTCATCCCTGCTGTCGTCCTTCCGTCCCTTCCTCCGTGCCTCGATCCCTGACTCCTCTAACGGGCCAACTGGGGCCTCAGATGGGAATGTGCGGAGCTGGTTTGGACAGAAATATCCGTGTGTCTCAGGTGGAGCGTGCTGTGCGACGGGGGCTTGGCTTCCCCCACTTTATAATCAGCATCTGGACCACAGGCAGACACAGCAGGCACGTTTTACGGCTCGTTTATTCTATAAAAGGATGCGGGTTATAATCAAGTGCACTCAGGGAGTCTGACCCTACCCCTCTTTAGGACCCAAATTGCAGGACTCTGACCGACGAACCAGCATGTATTTATTCCTAGATAGCTTTTACACTGAGTGAAATGAACATATTTTCACAGTTTTTGTATTGTGGCAGTGTTGCTTATGTATTTGTATTTCGGTTCATATGACTCAGCTCACCTCATGGAGATAGTCACGCTTAATCCGTTTGGGTTTTTAAGGGTTCTACATGGTTGAACATGTGCTTATTGGATGCGTGTCTGGGGGTATGCTTGTGTGTGTGTGCTGGGTATGTGTGTACACACGTGTTTGTTTATTTCCCTGTGTGTTTCTTACCTCATAACCCTGTTCATGCCATTAAGCCCAGCTGCCTAATGGCTAAATCAGCCTCAGAATACAGAATGGAAATCATTCCTTCTCTACGTTTTTCCATCCTTCCTTCCATCCTTCCTTCCCTCCTTCCATCCTCTTCTGGGGGTCTGAGCCAGGAGATATCATTAGGATCCTTTCTCCTCTTTCCTCTGTGGACTTGCGAAATGAGAAGTACAAACAGAGCTGTTTGTTAGAGAATGCGGCGAGCGCCTTGTGAATACCTCCACCCAGAGCCACAGGAGTGTGAGAGAAGGGGGAAGAGAGAGAGAAAGAGAGAGAGAGGGGCAGAGAGGGAGAGGTGAAAGAGAGCGAGCTGTGGTGTTCCCAGAGCGTTCTAACCTACGCCTGAGTGAGAGATGGGAGAGAGGGGTGGGAAAGGAGAGAGAATAAGAGAGCGAGAGAGTAGTTAAACAACTGCATTTAATGAAGACTTAGGCTAACAATCGACCTCAGTCCCTGGCGGTGCTCAAATTAAGTTTGTGTGCCATTCCGTATGTGTGTGCGCACGTGTGTGTGTGTGTGTGTGTGTGTGTGTGTGTGGGCATGTCAATGTGAGTGTGTTTGTGCTTGAATGTGGTTGTGAGTCATTATTGCTGTGAGGAGCTGGGCTTTTCATCTGAGTTAAAGGCTGTGAGTGGGAAGGCTCTACCCCCCACCAGGACTGTGTGGATGCTGGGGAGAGAAGGGGCCATGCCACTGGTCCCAAGGTGCCCTGGAGCTGAGGTACAGACCCAGCCAGTAATGCCAGCCATGTCGGGTTCGAGTCGAGCGAGCGAAGTTGAGATGCCAAGACAAATTTCTCCATCCCATCCAAGGTCATTGTGATAAAAGCTTGCTATTCCAGAGTAAAGCCTCACAGATTGGATAGAGCGGATCAACAGGGGCCAGATGTGTGTGAGGGTGTGTGTGTGTGTGTGTGTACTCCTGCCACCCCCCTCCCTTCTCACGCGCACACACACACATCCGACTTGAATTCTGAGCTAATCTGCAGGAGAGTTCAACACTTATTCACTGATGATTACGGGATCTGTCTGTCTCTCGCTTTCTCTTTTTTCTCTCTCTCTCTCTCTCTCTCGCTTTATTTTTCTCTCTGTCTCTCTGGCTCCCCCATCCTCTTCACTGACCTATTTCCCCCACCATGCCTGCTCTCTCTTTTAAATGCATTTTTTCACTCCTTCACTCACTCCAGCTATTCTTGGCTTGCTCCTGTACCTAGGTGCATCTTATAATGACAGTGTATATGTGTGTGGACACAGTAAAGCTCTCTGGGGTGGAGTGGGATTCTGAATGTGTCCCTGAATAATGAAAGCCATGGAGAGACTGGGGGAGAGAAGCGGTGGACTTGGACTGTCAGTGTGACTTGCTTATCAATGTAAATACGCCACGATTGGCTGAGGTAAAAATCTGATGCTGAAGATGTCATCCGGTGGAACTGGAGCATGTACCCAGTTAAAGTGTGCCCTTTTCTTCTCCTCTGTTTTGTTTCTCTCTCTCGCTCTCTTTCTCTTTGTCCCTGTCTGTCACTTTTATTCTCCCCCCCCCTCCCTCTCTCTCTTTCGCTCTCTCTCTGCCCCCACATTTTCTTTCTCGCTGGAACTGATATAGGCTTTTGGTCTGTGTGCATGTTAACCACCGGTGCTGAGCCAGCCAGCATTAGCCATACAGTGCCTTCAGGTGAGAACAGGTCCATTGGTTCCTAATGGACAGCTCTTGCCATGGAGGCTCCCAGACAGTGTGATGTTAACTGGGGGTGGAATACTAAATGAACACCCAGTGAACATCTGTTAATGGGGAGTTAAAGTTTATGGGGGATGTGATTGGATGCACGTTGTTAGTGCCAACGTGTGTGTGTGTGTGTGCGCGTGTGTGGTGTGTTCAATTCGACAGTGTGTTTTAGCAGCATGAGGTAGAAAAGGAGTGTATTTTAATGTGGGAGTTCACAACAACATTGAGCGCTCCAAATGACCAGAGTGACAGCAATGGAGTTTTAGTAATGACTGAATGGTGGCAGGGAGAGAGGCGAAGCAAGAGAATAAAATACAAATATATTATTTCACACTGTCTCTCTCAATCTCTTGATCTCTCTCTGTCTCTGTCTCTCTCTCTCTCAGAAGGGTATGTGCTTGTTAAGTGGGTTGCCAGGTGTGCGGTTCCTCCTACCCCTGTCTGTTTAGGGGTGTGGGATGTGATTGATGGCAGTAATAATAAGGATAATAATACTAATAATGACTCCTGAGTGTTCCTTCATGCATTATTCACACTGTCTCTATTAGCTCACTCTTGTCTCATGAATGTCAGCCCGATGTCACCCTGGGCCTCACGGTGGAGCTGGGACAAAGGCCTCCTTGTGCAGCTCCGTTGTGGGGCTGTGTCTGGATGAAAGGAGAGTGTTGTCCAAACCTTACAAAGGTGTCTCCATTGGAATAAACCCATGTTGTCTGTATTCCAACTCAGTAAACCTTTGGCGGTATTCTCTCTCTTGTCTGCTCTTTCACTCTCTCTCCCTCACTGTCTCTCTCCCTCACTGTTTCTCTCTCTCCCTCTCTGTCTCTCCCTCAATGTCTCTCTCTCTCAATTGGTCTCTCTTTTTTCTGTCTTGTTCCATCCTAGAGTGCTCGGACAGGTGCCCTCATGCGCTCTCCAGCTCACTGTCTTTAATCTGCTCGTTCGTTCACGTTGTCTCTCACTCGCTGGAGCCAGGTTGGGGTTTCCATGGCAACGGTCGTCTCCACTCCCTCCTACGTCAAAGGAATGACGCCTCTTAATCTTTTTTACACTCTCTCTCTCTCTCTCTCTCTCTCTCTTCTCTCTCTCACAACTTGCAGACATGAAATAAGCCAAATCTTTCATATAAGGAGCGGGCTGTGAAACGAATCACTCCATCAACCGTGTTTGCTGTCACTCATGCTGCCAGAGGCTTGAGAAGGCGGGCTTTGGGGCTGCAGTTTGAGTGACAGGTGGTACCCAGCTGCTGATAGGGTGCCTGCTAAGCCTGCGATGGAGCGCACCGCTCCCATACAGATGTGTCCTACAGTCAGGAGTACACACTCTACATGAAAAGTGTGTGTGCGTGTGTGTGTGTGTGTGTTTGGGAACGTGTGCAGGTGCGTCTTCTTGTCTGCACACAGATGTCTCCCAGAACATGCTTGTCCAATCTCAGATACTGTTTTCTGCCTCGAAGCCATTCTGACATGTTGCTGTTCTGGGTGAGATCTGTGAGATCTAATCTTATCTTCAGCGCCTGTATTGACTTGATGTGGCCCGAGGGGAGAGAGGGAGATGGAGTTATGTGGAAACAGAACCTTCTCAAGGGATTAGACCACCCTGTGCCCGGGTCCTGACGGATGCTGACATTGACAATAAGAAGTCATAAGAAGAAGCCTGTTTGATCACGCCTGGCTCGATGGGATGCTTTGGTGAAGTGGCCGTGTGATCTGATTGGTGAACTTTTAGCCAATGGCAATTTAACATTCCTACTGGATTTGTATGGAAGGTAGGAAGGGACCTATTAGGCACACGCACACACAGTTGAATGAGTGCTGGTTACTGGGCCCGTCTCCCTCCCTCTCAATGATCGTGCTATCTGTCAACTTCAGTCCTTTTTATCCATTAGTAATAACCGTGTCTGTTCTTTAGAGGGAGATTCTGGCAGCCCTATCATTAATGGAAACTCTTCTTAGTTTGTGTTTTTAATGACATGGCAACGCTTCTCCACGGTACCTGTGTTTCTGTAAGATGCACAACAGTCTTCTGTCTTCCTCCCTAATGCTTGGCATCCATTTTGGCTGTGCGCAGCAAAGTGTTGTGGACCAAACCTGTAAGCCTTATCTGAGGAGCTCAAATGAAAAGCAATAGGTAGAACCATCTTTTACACGGAAGGCTTGCCTAAGCGCTCATTGTGAGGAATTTGTTTTACCCCTGCCTGGAAGGGATATACAGCAGATTGAAATGGAGTGTGTTTCAGCTAAACAAATAACACCTCCTGGTAGACACTGTTACTACGGATGACTTTCTGAGGGAGAGCAAGAGTTTGCTGTTTAGCTGCTGAGAGAGAGAGAGAGAGAGAGAGAGAGAGAGAGAGAGAGAGAGAGAGAGAGAGAGAGAGAGAGAGAGAGAGAGAGAGAGAGAGAGAGAGAGAGAGAGAGAGAGAGAGAGAGAGAGAGAGAGAGAGAGAGAGAGAGAGAGAGAGAGAGAGAGAGAGAGAGAGAGAGAGAGAGAGAGAGAGAGAGAGAGAGAGAGAGAGAGAGAGAGAGAGAGAGAGAGAGAGAGAGAGAGAGAGAGAGAGAGAGAGAGAGAGAGAGAGAGAGAGAGACACAACATCCATATTCATGAGTCGGGGATCTTCAGCAGTGGGTGGGCGGGGCCTGTCACCCCAGACCCAGAACCAGGAACACTTCTCAGCCACACAAACCATTCAGGCACGAACGGGACAGAATGCCAACTATTCACCTTCAACGAACCTCCACACATCCTAGATCTTAGAATGTAATTTCCATTCGTTTGAAAGGTGACATGACAGTGCATATCGAGCTCCTTAGCTGGTCTCTCTTCTCCCTAAGCTAGGGGGAGATAGCCAGGAATATAGTGCTTACCCAGGACTAGCTGAGAGTATGAAAGGTGTGGGAGAGAGGGATTAAGAAGGAGGAGAGAGGACAAGAAGACATTTTGAAAAGAGAGGGTGATCCCCTAACTGATCCCTCCTCAGAGTGTCACTGTCAGAGAGGCTCCTGGGTATTGTAGTCCAGATGCCATTAAACCCTCTCTTCTTAATTACTGAGGCTTTTAAAGTAATGGTCTTGTCACAGGGGAACCAAGGGGACTGAGAGAGGACGGGAGCGAGAGCAGCAACACCAAACTGGAATAACTGCTGAAATCTAGCACTGTAGTAGTTCCCTCTCTCCTGGCTGTATCTGGAACACTACACTGTACCTCCCTCTCTCTCCTGGACAAGTCCCATCTAGGAAGGTGGACAAGGATGGAGGGAGGATAGGAATGGATGGAGGACAAACCTGGGGATGGAAAGATTTTCCTGGAGTCTGTTGTCGGCAGAATTCACTTGCATGACCATTTACAAACACGCCCCAGGGAGGGTGAGAGGAGGAGTTGATTCATAGCTGTCCAACTTGGCGTCATCCACTGGCTTTCCATGATGCTCTACTTTATGGGGAGAAGATTGATCTTGTCGATGGTTTTACCCTTCTTTGACCCCCTACCCCCCCCCCCCCCCCCCCCCCCGCTCCCTGTCTGGCCAGTTATACTGCTTCCTCATCATTCTCCAGCCTCAGCCAGGCCAGACCAGCGTCATATTTGTTATTTTCCTCCCTAACCGACCATTCCTTCCACTCTGCCCAAATGAAAACAGGGTTTCTAGCCACAGGAAGATGAATAGTCCACCACACACACATGCATGCACACACACAATCACTCATACACACCCTTACATACACACACACACACACACACACTCACACACTGCTGATGAAGTGGTAGGGAAACATTGTCTAAAACCCAGAGCTTTGGAGATTTCCCCTGCAGACAGTCCCTGTAATATTTGAGAAATAGTCTCATCTAGGCGGGGCCACGATCACACATTCGATCTCTCTGCACAGCTTTCTGGCTCTGTAATGGGGATAGGAACCACAGGTATGGAGGCATCGTGTTCCCACACACACACACACACATGTTCACTTTCGCGCACACACCCGCAAACACACAGAACTGTCGGAGTTCCGGCATTCGGTTTACGGACGTGCTAATGAATAATTCTGTCTTTCTCAGATCAGTGGGATATGTGATTGAACGGTGAGGCTAGACGTCTGCCTGGGAGCATGGCTCCGAGTACCTCAGGGGAAGTGCTGTTAGCGCCTGACACACTGGCCCTCTCATCCTCTCCCTGGGAGGATCAACACACGCAGGCCTCGGACACGGAGCAGCACTTTCTCCTCCATCTGGTCTGAGTAGACCATCAGAACATTCGAGATGATTCTTTCATCCTACTGATTGCAGACATTTCTTTGTTCAGTACTTGGCCATATGGTTGTGGTGGAAATTGAAACCTCTAACACTGTTGTCTCTGGCGCTGGAGTCTACACACGTAATGACTGGATTCACTTGATATGCAAACACAGACCCAAAGTTCTTTTCCCTGTTTTTTTTTTTTTCTAGGTGCTCAAATTGATCTAATCTGTAATAGAAGAAGAATAAATACAGGCTTTGTGAATTTAGGTAATCATCCAATTTTTGTGGAAACGCTATGATGATTCCTGCACACGCTGTAGAAAAGTTGCGGTGGCAAAATATTTGGTGAGCTCTGCAGAAGTGCCTGCCAGTGGAAAACTCTCATTTTCCACGGAAGAATTGGTTTGTGTTTATACGTACAAAGGAGAGGGAGAGAAGTGCAGTAATTGTTGCCCCTCTTCATTTCTCTCTGTTTCACTCATTCTCGCTCTCTTGCTCTCTCTCTCTCTCTCTCTCTCTCTCTCTCTCTCTCTCTCTCTCTCTCTCTCTCTCTCTCTCTCTCTCTCTCTCTCTCGCTCTCTCTCTCTCTCTCGCTCTCGCTCTCGCTCACTCTCTCGCTCGCTCTCTCTCTCTCTCTCTCTCTCTCTCTCTCTCTCTCTCTCTCTCTATCTCGCTCTATCTCGCTCTCTCTTTCTCTCTGTCTTGTTTTGTCTGTTGCACTTCAGTGCACAGGCCTGTATTGTTGTTAGGGAAACATTGCTCTGATACAGTATACGTTGAGTATTCACATGAGTCAACACAGGTTTTCTTTGGATGACAGGAATAATACACCTCCCTAGACAATGTCAGAGTCTGTGCCATGGTGCGTCTCTTCTTTCTTTTTCTCGTTCGTTCTTTCTCCGTGCCTTTCCTTCTCTCACTCTCAAAGTAGTTTTCTCTCTCTCCCCCCTCTCTCTCTTCCCCTCTCTCTCTGTCTCTCTTCTCTCTCTCTCTCTCTCTCTCTCTCTCTCTCTCTCTCTCTCTCTCTCTGTCAGACATGGTCTATCTCCCACACATGTACACACACACAAGCAGAGGCTAGGAGAGCATGTAGGAAGATTGTGCGGGCTAGACATTGCTGTCATAGGATCAAGTGTCCAGCCATTGCCAAGAGTTTTTGAACGTGTCCTGGTGATGTTGAGTGCTCGTGTGCCCACCACACACGGCTGGGAGATCTGCACAGTGCTGTCACAACACGTCAGTCAGCGTGACGATGAGAAGCCAGTGTCAGGCCCCATCACCATCATGTCTCGACACACACACACACTTAATCGCGCACACATACACACAAGAACGCACGGGATCCCTCCATCACACACAAGAGAAAGGCTCCAAGGCAATGATGCTCAATTTCAGCATGAAAGAGAAAGAGCGTGTGTGCGTGTATGAGTTCACCGACATGCGTGTCCCACAGAGAGGAAGAGATAAGTGTGCAAACGGTACTCATGTTATTTGTATGAGAGCACGTTTGCCTATCAGTGACCTGGTTACTCTTGCGCATGCATGTGTTGGTTTCAAAAGGGGTCGTTGTGTGTATCAACCTGTATTCACTATTCACAAAGGAGTCACTTCTGAGAACCGTTCCTGTAGGAGACTGGAACTGAGGAAAGAGCCATCCTTGTTTTCCCTCGCCAAGACTAACAAAGAAGCCGAGAGACTCCTTCTCCACCTAGAATCCTCCTAGGCCGGATCAGGGATGTCGTTGGGGGGGGGGGGGTTGCGTGTGTTGTTGCGTATGACCTACGAACGTGTGTTTGTGTGTCCGCGTCAGCGCATACATGGAACAGCTCCTCTTTAAGTGGTGTTTTTAGCAGCAGGTGGTGGTGTTGGATTGTAGCTGGGGGTGCTCACGTGGTTTGGCTCCAGGGCACATCTATAATAGACATACCTCTCCTCTCTCTCTGCCTGACAGGTGGGTCAGGTGGCCCGGGCTCGGTAACCTGAGCCAGGCCTCTCTCTCTCTGTGGGAGCATCTCACCTCGATGAGGACCACGAGTGTGTCTCGCTTTGGTGACCTCGTCGTATAGAAAGACGGGCTCGAAGCGTGTCCAGATGTTGCAGCTCTGGTTGGATGACACACTGAAGCTAGTAAACATCTGCTCTCCTTTTCAAACGGCTCATCTGTCTCTCTCGTTCTCTTTCTCTTTATCTCCGTGTACGTATGTTTGTGAAATCGTGTATTGTGTGCTGTGTGTGTCTGTGTGAGTGAGCCTTCACTGATCTAGATATCCCTCTGAGAAGCATTTGATTCACAGTGTGACTCATTTGGGTCCTTGAGTGCTTAAAGCGCACTGGCTCATAATCTCCATGTTCCTCAGGGCAGAGAAAGAGGCTACCGTTAGCCAATTAGAGCGCTGTGGCTGGATTAGGTGAGGCGGTATTAGATATGTGAGTGGAATAACACACTAATAGTACACACACAATCAAAAACACAGATACAGACACACGCACACACACACTGTTGTCTTTGGAGGAGCAGCTGAGGACTGAAGGTAGTGACGTGAGCCCCTGAGGGAGAAGGGATGAGTCTGTAGAATGAACCAGAACACTACAGGATCACTGCAATCAATATCTTAGGAGGGCTGAGAGGAACCAGGGAATGTGTGTGTGTGTGTTTGAGAGAGAGAGGGAGAGAGAGACACAGAGAGAGACAGAGAGACACCAGATGGAACACCAGAAGAGAGGACATTTGAAGTGTTTGTTTACAACAGCATCCGAGCACTTCCACCTAGCCTTGCTAGCCCACCATAACTCTAACCTCAGCGGGAGTACCACTTCAGAACCCCCTTATAGCTCTGTGGACATTTACATTTAGTCATTTAGCAGACGCTCTTATCCAGAGCGACTTACAGTAAGTACAGGGACATTCCCCCGAGGCAAGTAGGGTGAAGTGCCTTGCCCAAGGACACAACGTCATTTGACACGGCCGGGAATCGAACTGGCAACCTTCTGATTACTAGCCCGCTTCCCTAACCGCTCAGCCACCTGACTCCCTGGACAAGGAGCTCATGATGCTGCCCCAGCACACTGGGTTGAGCAGAGCAGGAGAGAGATGGTCCTTTCATCCTGCTGTCAGATATTACCTGGCCAAGGAACATCAAATCTCCGGGGTGTTTTTGGTGAGTGTATTGGCTGGATAGTTGAAACTCTCCTTCCAATCTGTGTCTATTGCTCAAATCTGTGTCCTTCCATCTTGGACACCAGACTTCACCTCTCCCCTTCTCCCTTTCTCTCTCATCCTCTATCCTTGTCTGTCTGTTGAAAGTGGATTTCATTTGAGTTGAGCCAAATGAGAAACCACAAGAGCTCGAAATTATTCCGTCCTTCCATTTCTCTCTCCCTCTTTCTCTCCTCTTCAACCTCTTCTTCCCTCTTACCCTCTCTTATTCTCTCCTCCTCCATCTCTCTTTCTGGTGCTATATATAGATGGATGACTTTTCCAAGCAAATAGGTCAAAGCAGCTGAAAATAAAATAAAAAATGTAATTGTGCCTGTGTAGGATTCCTGGCAGACTGTATGTAACCCCCCCCCCCCACACACACAAAGTCACGTCAATAGATGCTTACTTTGTCCTAATTTTCCCTTTGCAAATCTCACATCCACACATGTAGGTTAAATCTCTTTAATTTTATGCCTGACTGAATCTTAGTTGAATCTTAGTTTAGTTAAAATCCCCATGAATAAAGGATTATGTGTGAAATGGGATGTCCAGAAGCTGTATAATGATCCACAGCTGGGACAGAGGCATATCTGGGGTCCATACAGAACTATGGACTAATGTGCTATTTGAGGGTGTTATAACATCCCCCCTCTTGCCCCCTCTCTTGCCCCCTCTTCGGCCCTACCTCCCTCAGCATCTGCCTCTGTGAGTGAGCGGTCTGAAACCTCAGTCCAATAGTTTTGTAATGTCAGTATTGGCTCCTGTGACATTTGTGCTCGGAGGCTATTTTTCACTGACTGTTGACAAAAGTGTGTGTGTGTGTGTGTGTGTGGGAGAGCGAGAGAGCGCGATAAAGAGAGCGAAACACACCACGTTTGCTCGCACGTGTTTGTCCTCAGGTGTGTGTCTGTGTGCACACGCCCCATGTAAGTGTGCGTGTGTGTGCACCTGTGTGTGTGTGTGCCCCTGTGTGTGCCCCTGTGTGTGTGTGTGCCCCTGTGTGTGTTTGCGTGCTCGAGCCTGCGCGCGTGCCCGTGTGGGTCCCAGGCATGGTTAGTATTCCTCCCTGCTGTCGTCACTCTCCAGGCTGCTGCCTCCCCTCCCCTCGGACCGCCGCCACGCTCCTCTTGCCTGGCTACACCTCACCCAGACACAGCCTACGCTGCTGCCGTCACCATGGAGACAGACATGATGTCAGCCCTAGTCCATAAGGGTTTGCGGGGCTGCAAAGTTGTTGCCTCCATAATGATCAGGATAACAACGTCCACTTACCCTCCGTGTCCTGAAGATCCCCGCACTTGTTTTCCACATGCCCACCAATCAACGGCTTTGCCTGGCGTCCAGCGACGCCGTCTAGTATGGTGATAGGCCACCCACCATGCGGGCCGCTGTAGCTGTGTCACGGGGGGGACGTCTGATTGGCTGGAGACACAGGTGCGGAAGGCAGACTGGCAGACAGGTGATAACTATGTGCTCCTGGTCTCAGGTGCAGTTCTAGACAGAGACACCCCACCATGCTCTCTAAGTTGGAAGCAAGCTGTGACTGGTGTGACTAGTGCGGCAGGAGCAGAACATCTAATGACTGGAGCGCTGTGTCTCAAACTGCAGTGGAGTGATGTAGTCGCCATAGTGATCCTATAGAGTATGGAGGTATGTGGGGGTTTATACATACGGTGTATGAAGGCTTGATGAAGGCAGATCAACATGCCTCATTTATTCCTGTTTGTGTGTGCTATTGGGAGCGATGACAAGAGAAAGAAGGTGAGAGAAAGTGTGAAACAAAAGAACATTCAAGTTCGCACGTGTAGTAAATTAAGATGCATCGACTCGTCTTGAACACACTGACTGAAGCACACGCACACACACAAACACACACACGGAAACAAGCATACTTTTAAACAAACATGTCCAGTCACCAAGGACATGCACCCCAGTGCTTCTAATGTGTAGTATACCATCAGTTATCCTGAGGGCTGGAAGTAAAAACACTGTGGTGGATTCCTCATAACCAGCAGAACTCACACCTAAAAAGATTCCTTCTCATATCTAACCCTATTCCACACACATACTGTATGCCTATTTATGGTGGAGTCAGATGGCTGAGCGGTGAGGGAATCGGGCTAGTAATCCGAACGTTGCCAGTTCGATTCCCGGTCGGGGGAATGTCCCTGTACTTACTCTAAGTCACTCTGGATAAGAGCGTCTGCTAAATGACTAAATGTAAAATGTGTAAAATGTAAATTTATGTATGAGGATGGCCCTAAATGTGTCTAAAAGTAAATTAAACCAAGCCGGCCCCAATTTAACAGTATTATGTAATGCTTCCTGGTTTAGTTATTATATTACGCAATGCAGAGAAAGTGAGTATGTGACATGAATACAGATCATGCAAACATGATACAACTGTAAATCATGCATGGCTTGAAATGAATAAGAGGTAATCTTCTAATGACCAGTGTTACTAATGATAATTGTTAGCAAGACTATAAATACTGTATCTGATATCGTTGAATTATGACATATTTCAACTATGGCCTCTAGTATCACTGTATTTGTCAGTGACTAAAGTAGACTGTAAAGAGTGATCCAGGCAATGTTTCTGAGGTCGTTTGTCTTTTTTGGGAACGAGCCAGGGTTTGGTAGCTGTGATGTTCTGGAGGTTTGGCTGTAGTGCTGTCAGCTCACGTACTGTATGAACAGCTCTGCCCCAAACAAGGACAGCAGAGAGTGGCCATGTCCTCGCCCTCCTCCACCTCTCTCCAGAGCCGGCTCCCGAGAAATGAACAGGCTGTCTGCCTGGCCTGAAAATGTAATAGCTCACACTCACACGGAGAAGCACCTCGATCTCTCTCTCTTTCTGTCTCTCTCTTTCTCTCCTTCTTTCTCTCTCTCTAGCCGTCTCAGAAATAGGTGCTGGTCAGGGGGGGGCTGTGTACTTCTGTGTTTTTGTGTGTTCTTACGTGTGTGTGTGTGTACATGCATGCTTGTGTGATTTAGTTACAGAGACAGTATTTTTGCTTGACTTCTCTTGAGTATTAGATATCTATCCAGTTCTGACCTCTGCACAGTCCAGTCTTCGTAGAAGCAAACCCGACGTGACAGAGGAAGAGGAGAGCTGAAACGATGCATGATTTCATCTGATATCCACCCAAAACGACCACAGAAGCTCGACTGCCACTGTGAATCTCCCGACATTTACGGCCGTTCCCTCCCTCGTACGTCCGCTCGTAGCCTGCAGGAGCAAAGAGGCCGAAGTACTGGCACAGAAAAAGACTTCCGTTATGTCATGGCAGATAAAAGAAATCTCCCCCGATGCCCTCCCCAATCAGCTCCAGGAACAGAACATGTATTACAGCTTCCTCCATCCCTCATTCTTTCACCCGGCTAATAAGCTCTTCACAGTAGCACAAACATCATGTTCCTCTATCCCTCCATCCCCCCTCCTTTTTTCACTCTCTGTCTTATTTTTATTTTTTCTTCTCAAAGGCCGATCCTTTCCTGTTATTCAGCCAACAACAGGAAATGGGACAGGGATTTGCCAGGCTCCTTTAAACCACGAGTTGTTTGGCGGATGATTGTGGAGGGAAGTGTGGTCCTGAAGGGCAGCTGGGTGGAGTGGTGCGTGTCTAGAAGAGGGTCCGCTTTTCAGCAATGGTTCACCTGGGTTATCTTGGCAAAGTGGTCAAGATCTGTGTGTGTCTGGAGTGTGCAAAGCTGTCTTTGTCATTAGCCATTCTTTCCAGTGCCCAGAGTACCCAGATATTCTCAAGGTTGGAGTGACCCAGCCCAGATACAGTACAACAAACTCTCCTTTTGTCTCTATTCCAATCCATCTCTCCTACTCCACCTCGTTCTCTCTCAAGTGTTCCTTCCATTCTCTCTCTCTCTTTCTCTCTCTCTCTCTCTCTCTCTCTCTCTCTCTCTCTCTCTCTCTCTCTCTCTCTCTCTCTCTCTCTCTCTCTCTCATATGCCTTTTCTTGGTCAACTCAAGTGTTCTACTACTGACTATCTCTCCCATTTGAATCGGTAGACCAGGTGCAAAAAGACTTGGGGACACAAATTCAATAGCATACCGACTCAGAACACGTCCACAACCACTCAGAATCCCACTGTGTTTCTGCCTGAGCTAGGGGGTCCAGTGTGGAAGGTGATTTGTGTAATGTGTGATATTATAGAACTAGGAACACACAGTTGAGTGCCACCAACCTCATGTGAAGCTACTAAGTGCAATACGTTAGTTGTTTGTTTTATGTGTTTTGTTGTCGTTTGTGTGTGCATGTGCATATGTGTCTGTGATTGTGTTTGTGTATGATCCCTGCAGACTTGAACTCAATGTTCGGTAACTTTGCCAGAACCTCACAGGTGTGTGTGTGTGTGTTCTCACTAAATCCTTATCCTCTGTGTGCTGCGCCCATCCAGGTGCACCGGAGAGAGACGGCAGTGTGTCCCTTGTGTGTGTTTGTACGCGTGTGTTTGTGTGTGGATGCTCTCTGCTCTCTCTTCTCTCTGTAATGCTAATAAGAACATCAGTCATGCTGATCATCCCTGCACTTGAATCTGCTGTTGCTTCTGACTGTGAGCTGCTGAGCACCAGAGAGAAGGAAGGAGAAATGGAGGGAGGGAGGGAAGGAATAGAAAGATGGACAAGAGAAATGGTAAGAAAAAGGAAAAGACCAAACAGGACAAGGATAATGGTTCTGAGTATGGGATGAAAGGGGAGTGAGGAATCGAAAAAGAGGGTGAGTGGGCTGTTAGAGTATGGAGTCAGAGAGTCATCTAAAGAAGTGATGGCTGGGGGTAAAAGGCTTTTAGGAAGGAAAGGGGACAGGAGTGGCAGAGCTAAATGTGTAAGGACACAGCATGATGCCAGTTTAAGAGGGAGAGATTAGATATCTAAAGTGTCAGAGAGACAGACAGACAGAGAGAGAGGGAGAGACAGACAGACACAGACAGAGAGAGACAGAGAGAGACAGAGAGAGACAGAGAGAGAGAGAGAGAGAGAGAGAGAGAGACAGAGAGAGACAGAGAGAGACAGAGAGAGACAGAGAGAGACAGAGAGAGACAGAGAGAGACAGAGAGACAGTTGGTAAAAGAGGTGTCGCTCTCCTCTGTGGAGCTTCAGAGGTCCCCGTTCCCTCCCCTCTCCCTTTTATCTGAGGGCCTGGGGGATGCAGGGAGAGGGAGGCAGCAGGGGAGGGGGCTGCTCTGGGATGGCGATGAAGGTGCCTGTTAATGTGGAGCCATGAGCGAGAGAGGAACCAGGGGGACTCTGGAAGAGAGAGAGCGAGAAAGAGAGAGAGCGAGACACAGCAGAAGAGGCAGCCTGATTTCATTATTCATGCTACAGACATCCAAGCCACTCACTCTGTGCTAGGTTTGTCTGATCCGGGCTAGACAAGTCTCACTTAGGCTAGGCGAGTCTGTAATAGGCTAAACTAAACTAGTCTCATCTGGACTAGGCCAAATTAGTCTCATCTGGGCAAGGCTAATCGAATATTCTTAGCCAGTGTTATTTAGACTAGGCTACACTCATCTAGGCTAATACAGGCCTTTCCTCCTATAATACTGGGTAACCTTGACTTGGTGGATTGAGGGGGATATAGTTCAGTGGTAGAGCATTTGACTGCAAATTAAGAGGTTCTAATCCTTCCGTACGTTGCTTTGAATCAGAATCAGAATGGGATTTATTTGCCATGGACTATCTATACTAAGGGTACATAATTAGCAGTACTAAGTGGAATTAGAATTAAATAAAATAAACAATAAAATATAAGTTGCCGTAATTTACAATATAAAAATACAAATATTACAAAAAATACAAATGTACAAGATACAATTTTGTAATGCATTGGAAAAAGCAGTGTGTTTTAAGCAGGAAGTCATTAGAATCAGTGTGGTCCCGTGGCCTTGTTGAAGAGGCCAACAGCGTAAGGGAAGAAACTGTTTTTGTGGGGTGAGGTATTGGTCCTGATGGACCGCAGCCTTCTGCCGGAGGGGAGTGACTGAAACAGGGAGTGCCCAGGGTGGGAAGAGTCGGCCAAAATCTTCATCGCTCGCCTCAGGGTCCTCGAGGTGTGCAGGTCCTCGAGGGTAGGCAGATTGCAGCCAATCACCTTCTCAGCAGTGCGGATGATACGCTGCAGTCTGCTCTTGTCCTTGGCAGTGGCAGCAGCGTACCAGACGGTGATGGAGGAGGTGAGGATGGACTCAATGATGGCTGAGTAGAAGTGCACCATCATTGTCTTTGGCAGGTTGAACTTCTTCAGCTGCCAAAAGGAAGTACATCCTCTGTTGTGCTTTCTTGATGAGGGAGCTGATGTTCAGTTCCCACTTGAGGTCCTGGGAGAGGATAGTGCCCAGGAAGCGGAAGGACTCCACAGTGTTGACTGGGGAGTCACACAGGGTGATGAGGGTGAGTGGGGCTGTGTTCTTCCTGAAGTCCACAACCATCTCCACTGTCTTCAGAGCATTGAGCTCTAAGTTGTTCTGGCTGCACCAGTTCACCAGGTTGGCCGCTTCCCATCTATAATCAGACTTGTCTCCACCAGAGATGAGCCCAATAAGGGTGGTGTCGTCCGCAAACTTCAGGAGTTTGCCGGACGGATGACTGGAGGTGCAGCTGTTGGTGTACAGGGAGAAGAGCAGAGGAGAAAGGACGCAGCCCTGAGGTGATCCGGTGCTGATGGACCGGGAGTCAGAGACTTGTGTTCCCAGCTTAACGCACTGCTTCCTGTCAGACAGGAAGTCTGTGATCCACCTGCAGGATCACAGATCTGGATCAAAGCTACTGCTAAATGAACACATTATTAATTTCTACTTGTTTTGGTAATCTGTTGGTAATGTGCTATTTCAATGTTGTTGTATTGCCAGTGATTTTCATGGTCAGTGTTTACCCACACAAGCAAGTTTGTGTGTGTGTGGTTGTGTGTTAATGTATGTGTGAGAGAGAAAAACAGGGTGAGAACACATTGATTGTAATAAAAAGGGTGTAAAGTCTTGAGAAGCCTGGCTCACTGTTTGTTTGTGAGAAATGAGACAACGATAGACTGAGTGATGCAGAGAAAGTGTGAGAGAGCAAGATAGAGGAACAGACAGAGAGACAATCCTGGCTTCTTCCCCATAGAAACCATCTGGAGATAGCTGTTTATCTGATTTGGTGCGTGTGTGTGTGTGTGTATAGAGGGAAAGGGGAGGGCAAGATAAGTTGGAGAAAGAACACAATGTGAGAAAGAACAATCAATAATGCAGTCAATCTGTCAGAATGTTTGTCAGTCATCAAGCTCCCCATCGGGCATCACACTGGCTGGTGAGGCTGATCTGAGCCCATACCAAACCACAACATCCATTTTAATCCTGCTCTTGGTAAACCCTGAAAGAGTAATGGGATTTGTTTTTATTAATGACAGAATAAAAGGATGATAATCTATCTCCCCCATCTGGTTGTGTGTGGCCTTGTTTGGGCTCTATTAAGAGAGCAAGCAATCATTACCATGCTCTTTGTGCTCGCTCGCCCCCACGCTCCGCTCTGATTGCCCCTGGTATTGAATCATTCAGTCTGGGCAGCGTCACTCCTCTCCTCTCGTCCTACTCTGTATGCTTGCTCCGTCTGGGCGCCGACAGTGCCACGCTCTCAACAGTCAGTTGGTGTGTGTCTGTGTCATCAGAAGGCAAGGTGGGCGTGGGTCCATTCAAATGTCAACTAGTTTGTGTTTTTGAAAAATCGATGTCAGGCTACATCATCTGCTGAATGCAGGCATGGAACTGCTCGCCGTGAGAAACCTTCACATCCGGGCAGGCTCTCTACCTCCTTCCCTCCCTCCCTCTCTTTCTCTCTGCTGCTCCCCCCTTCCCCTTTCCCTCTCTGAATGTCTCCCTCGCTTTCTGTTCTTCTACTGTCAGGAGACCACAGCAGCAGTTATATCTGTGAGTAAGTTTGACATGTTGTTGACTGTATGGAAATTCAATTACAACTTGAGAAAATTGCCTGTGTTGCAAGTAAAACAGCCCCAATACAGTATATTGATTTCTAGTTATGACTGACTTATGACAGCTAAGCAACACTGAGCTGCGAAATGTCAAGTTACAGAGGCACCATCCAGTAGACAAATTTATGAAGTGTTTTCTTCAGACTAACAACAAGCAGTTTGAAGTGTTTGACGAGCCAACGAGCCGGACATTTTATCCATTTGCTCTGTGGAAATGGAAAGAAAAGGGGGATATACTGAGCCAGTCTGGTAGGTGAAACATTGACTGACTGCTCAGGCTCCTGTCAGTTTTATCCAGTGAAATAAATTGCTCTTCAAACGGCTGGACCTTGAAACATTTCTCCTCATACAGCCTCATACAGCTTTTTCATCTATGGGCTGTCTGAATCTGTGTACATGGATAGAGTATGTGTTGTGTTGTTATAGAAGGGAGGTGGATGCGGGGTTAGGCTGGGGCGGGGGTCCGGGGATACCAGGAACTGTGCGGCCCAGTTCTAGGATAACCCTGAAAGCTGAGACCAGGGGATGGTTCATTTCGAGCTGTCAGGGCACATCAAGCCCTACATGAAGCCTCCACCATCTTTTGGTTCTCTATTTCGGTCTCTCTTTCTCCACTTCATTCTCTCTTGTCTCTCTGACACTTTCTATCTCTCTTTTTCTTTCTCTATCTCTGTCTCTCTGTCTGACCCACTCAGCCTCTCTCTTTCCCAGTTCTTGTGCAGCCTCTCAGGCCCGAGAAAGCGGGCATGAAACCCTTCGTCCCTGGCTTTCCTTCACAGCTCCAGCAGTGTTCTAAACGGGGCCGGGGCCGTCTTCTTTTTACAAATTTGAAATGAAACTGTTCCCCACCTCCGAGGACCTCCCAGCCCTCCCTGTCTGAATCTACAGGAGAACCAGGCTTCTCAGCAGGGCTCAGCGAGAGATAAGAAGGAGGGCTCTGTAACCCCTCTGAGAGCTCCTCTAATCCTCCCCCCCCCCTCCCCCATCTCACCTGCTTGAATCACCGGCACCACACTGAGGCGGATGGAGGTGTGTGTGTGAGCGTGTGTGTGTGTGTAAGAGAGAGTGAGAAAGAGAGGGAGGGCGAGAGAGAGAGACAGAGAGAGGAGAAGGAAAGAGAGAAGGAGAAAGAGAAGGACACAGAGAGAGGGGAAAAGGGGGGGTGTTAGGTTTTTGGAGTTCTGAAGGATTGCATTTCTCAAAAACAAGACTATGCAATCCTAGTGGGTTACATGAGGTCAGGCTTCAGAGCCAGGGACAAAAAAAAAACTAGCTGGACGTGACAGTCCTGTTCTCAAAGGGAGATGGGTATGGATGGTCCCAACAACACCTGTCCACTTATTTCATAACCTGAGCCACTCCATAGCAGTATTCATATCCTCTCTTTTTGTTTGCTCCTGTGCTTTATTCAGAAAAGCAAATAGGTGATCTGAATCATAGTTGTGATAGGCCTCTCAGACGAAAATAAAATGTTAACTGTAGCTGTGGCAACCTTTTAGGTATTGTTGTCTGTGTTGTCTCTTGAATCAGGCAAACCTTCCTGAATAGAACCAAAGCAGTTGAATATGTCAATTCCAAGATTCTCCAAATATCCCCGGTTTCTCTATCTCTCGGAGAAAATATTTCATATTGACACAAGCACGGTTTTAACTTTATCGCAACATGAGTGACATGAGCGATATCAGAACCAGAAATGCCACGGTAGATGAGTTAGATAGCACAGAGAAAGAGTTGCAGCCTGGCTCCACACTTCTGTACACTCCAGTTCCTCCAGAGATGTTGGAGCGAGGCGGATGCCTCCCTTTGATGCACATTCCTCACTGCTCCTTTCCCACTGTGGTGTAACTGCTTCTGTACGATCCGTGACCTCTGTCACAAGGATCACCGGATGTATAGCTACTGTCAAGCAGTGACTGGATTCAGCAGACTGCAACCGAAAGCTGACACACACAAAACAATCAGGTTTACTCCTGATCACAGTGTTTCGAAGTGCAGAGAGCTTTCAATCATGAATAACAAAATGATGGTTCTGTGGAAGTCAAGTGTTGGTTTACCCCGTTTTTTTTTTAAACATGTACATAAAAATACATAGTTAAACAAAGAGGCTATGGGTTATGTATGAGCAACATGGGAGGCTGGGTGGGTGGATCTCATCTGAATTTCACACATCTTAATCAGAATCCACAGACCTTGGAAAGGGAAGGAGGTCAGTATCCAGCTGACATAGCTTTTTCTTCCTTTCCCTTCCCACCCTGTCTCTCTCTCTTTCTTTCTTTCTTTCCTTCTCTCTCTCTTTCTCTCCCACCTTCTCTTTCTCTCTCTCCTCTCTATCTCACTCTCTTTTTCTCTCTCTCCTTGTATCTCTCTCCTCCCTTCATTCTCTCTCTCTCTCTCTCTCTCTCTCTCTCTCTCTCTCTCTCTCTCTCTCCTCCACCTCCCTCCCTCTCTAACCAGGCCCTAAGTTGCTGCACTTCAAAGCACTCTTGTTGTTTCATTGTCTCCTTTTCATGGCCAATTGCTCAGGAAGCCTATGCTGACAGAGACTTGTATGTGTGTTTCTGCGTGCGTGCCTGTCTGCATGTGTGTTTCTGCATGCATTTCTGTATGTGTGTTTCTGTCTGCGTGTATGAGCTTTCTAAGAAGTGGGACTCCATCATCATTTCCATCTCCTGTGCTACAGCCTGCCTGGCTGGACACCAGCGCTCCTGCTACAGTTGACATGCTGCCTCATTGCCTCGTACACTCTAAAGAGGCAATCAGTCATCGCCTTTCTTGCAAGCTGATGCTGTTCCGTGAGAGGTGAGAGCTGATTTGGGATGTGTGCGTGTGTGCTTGTGTGTTTCAGTTTGTGAGAGAGCATCATAGAGATGGAGAGAAAAAGGGGGGAGGGGGAGAGTGAGGGACTGAGAAAGAGAGACAGGGAAAGATAGACACGGAGAGAGAAATCACATTTTCATTAGCTCGTCCAGAACGCATTAATTCTAACCAAAATGAACAAGCCTTGATGTGGCAGAGGCGGGGTAGACAAGAGCATCGAGCTTTGTCCACGTCCTCTCCATATAATTCATGCTTTAGGAAATCTAGGACATAATCTTCCTCTCTGTTCAGGCTCCCACATATCAGCAGGATTTGCTGCTTTACAATAGAGGCATTACAATAGAAGCCTCCTCTCTGGCTCAGTCCAAGCTCAACTAGGCCAGGACACCAGCCCACAGTCATGGTCTGATGCAGACCCACACTACCCTGTCTACAGAATGGCACTTCCTAGGCAGGGGGAGCCCTCTGCTGTAGCCCAGCCCCACAGCCCCCTAACCCCCCAGCCCCACAGCCCCCTAACCCCCCAGCCCCACAGCCCCCTAACCCCCCAGTCCCACAGCCCCCCAGCCGCCCAAAGCCCCAGAGCCCCCCAACCCCCAGCCCCCCAGCCCTGAACATTTAACCATTGGATGTCAGGTGGCTTACACATCTTTAACGTCTGCATTTGAAATGACTTAATTTGTGTTCTTCCACAGTGTCAAATTTGATAACAGCCATTTTTGTAAGGTCTGTGGTTTTGACTATAATGTTTAGATTTCATTCCAGCCTAGGTCTGTCAGGTTGTTTCAGAATGTGGTCGTTAGGGTATTTTGACAAAACCAAAGGAAAACTATAATTATCCTCATTTGGCCCTTTTGAATGTTCCGTATGGAATTGTATCTTCCCAGTTCATGACAAAGGAAAACACATCTCTGGCACTAGAGAAATCCTTTTTGTGCACTTATAGTATTATTGGAAAGGTGCCTGGGTAATAACTCCTGTTGGATGTACAGGTCTAAAATAGATGGTGAAAGCCTAAAGTGCTGGCTGATCAGACCTCACTCCGTGATTTCACCAGTGTTTTGTGGACTAGCGTGGTAGCTACATGTTATGTTCTAATGGCCTAAAGAAAGCTCTTTACCCATTTATTCATCCAATACACTGCCCCTCCTCCCTCTCTCTTTCTTGCACTCTTACGCGCTCTCTCTCTCTCTCTCTCCCCCTTATTCTCTCTTCGTACATTTATCTCAATTTACATCTCTTTTTTGCCTTCTCTTTCTATCCGTTTATCTCACATGGTCTCTCTCTATCTATCTCTATCTATATCGTACTCTCTAGGGGGTGGAGTGGGGGAGCCAGCCAGTCAGTTTCCTCACTGTGAGTGTGAGGTCAGGTCGTCCACTTGGGAATACTTCTAAGTTCCACACATGTCCTGTCACAGAACTGTGTTGTTTCAGTTGGATATCATGTCCTTGTATGTTCAGCTACAACCCTTCACAAAGACCACTTGAACTGAATGATTGCCTGCTTCTCTCAAACAATTGGCAAAAAGCCCTCTCCAAAAGCACTTAAAGGATGGTTAATCTTCTGACACTTGTCCAAATAATTGACTTGCCACATACATCAGATGACCCTCCAGATACTTGTTTGAAAAAAACGCTTAGCTTTCCTTCCTAGCTTTCTGTTCCTCCTTATCTCATCTCCCTTTGAAGAGATGCTTATCAGGGAGTAAGAGATAAAATAACAAAAACGTATTTCACTGGGTAAACCTCAGTCTCATCTTGTAGCAATTGTTATTTAGCTCTGCACAGCAGGTATAGGACACGATAAATGAAAACCAAGCTTTGAAGTCTTCATTTTATAATCTGGAGGTCCTCTTTTGTGTGTGTGTGTGCGTGTGCACCTGTGTGTGTGCGTGTGCACCTGTGTGTGTGCGTGTGCACCTGTGTGCGTGCGTGTGCACCTGTGTGAGTGTGTGTATATTGGAGTGTGCGTGTGTTTGTGTGTGTGTGCAGAGGTAGTTAACCTTTACCTCCCTATGCCTTGGCTTGGCAAATGAGCTTTGCTTGTTAAATGCCACGGTATTTCAGCACTATTAATTAGATGTGGGCAATGGGCACAGGATGTCTGGACACAAGGGTTTGTGTGCAGGGCGAGAGAAGAGAGAGATTAGAAACGAAGGATAAAGGACCTTTATTTGGCTTAATCTCTTTGTTTCGAGGGTCTGTTCTTGCCTATTTACTGGAAATGACTGAATAGATGCTCGACTATACACTCAAATCCTCCCTAGACTCACTTCCTGACTGGCCCAGGGATCAAGTGTTGCCAAGATCCTCTTCTACACATACAGACATGTAGACACAGAGCCACTCACACGCACCCACACACATGAATAGTCTAGTGCACAGTGCATATTAACTAGTTTTGATAAACAGTCTCTGACACACCGGCTCACACACTTGACAAGGAGGCAGAAGAACAGGAACTCACCTGACACTTCACACACACAAACACTTCACACACACACTTACATGGATGGATGGAGAAAGAATTTACTAGAGCATACTGTAATATACAGATGGACATAGATATAGATGTACTGCCCTATTTCGTGGCTGCTTCCAGTACAGAGAGCAGAGATGTGATGGTTCTCTAATGTCCTGTGGCAGAAGTAGAGAAGGGATCAGGGCTTACTAATGAGATAGACGGACCCAGTTTCTTTTAAAATGAGTTTTTTCAGGAGAAAAGTTTCTTCGCGCGCACACGTGCATGCACGTCCACACTTTCAAGCCCTCACACACAAAAGCAAAGACCTTGAGCCTTTCTGTACAGCAAATGAAAAAAGTCGCAAACAGGAGGAGGGGAAGAAATGATAACCCATCCTTCCCCCTTTCTTCTCTCCCTCCCTCTCCGAGGTGTTTGTGTGTATCTTACCTCTGCAGACGAACGCTGGGCTGTTTGGAGCAACTCTCCCCTGACACAGGCGCTCCATTACAAAACATTTTAGAGCGTGTAGATTAATAGGAACAATGAGCCAGGGTCATAAATATGCATTTTCCATCCTGTCGGGATAAGCGCAATGTCTTTCCACTTCATTTCTCTCTCTTTTTTTACTCTTTCTTCCTCTCTTTTTCTCTCTCTCTCTCTCTCTCTCTCTCTCTCTCTCTCTCTCTCCCCTGTTCCCTTCTCCGCCCTCCTTCTCCCTGGGTCTTCTGACTGAGTACTAGGTTCAGCTTGTGATTCAGAGGCCCGGTGATGAGACTCTCAGAGGAGAGGCAGGGGAGAGACCAGGGAGAAGAGAAGCAGGAGAGAGGCAGGGGAGGGACAGGAGGAGGCTGTGGGGGGGGGGGGGGGGGGGGAGTGAGGGCTAGCCAGGCCTGAGAAGTAGTCCTTCTGAATGTGTCAGCTGGGTCTGGAGGGAAGGTGGTCATCACATTTACATTTAGTCATTTAGCAGACGCTCTTATCCAGAGCGACTTACAGTAAGTACAGGGACATTCCCCCGAGGCAAGTAGAGTGAAGTGCCTTGCCCAAGGACACAACGTCAGTTGGCATGACCGGGAATCGAACTGGCAACCTTCGGATTACTAGCCAGACTCCCTCACCGTTCAGCCAACTGACTCATCATCACCCATCAGCCAGGTTCTCATGGTGAACGTTGGGTACGGGTCCAGGTTGTTGTGTTTGGTTTCAGAGGAGAAGATCTTTATTATTGATGGACCAGGCTTCTTTGATGCACACGGGGCAGGTAACACATGGCAGTTGCAGGCGACAAATCCTGCCGTGCATTGCAGTAAGAACAGCTGAGGAATGTGACCTGGGGCCCTCACCCTCGTGCATGCGTGCACACAGACTCACACCATTCCCTCCACACATTCAGCACTTTACCTCCATACACAACACACACAGACACACCATCCACACTCAGCTCCGCCAACATTAGCACCCCTAACCCTCTTGCACACTCCACACACCATATACACGCACCCCACGCACTCTCACACGCACCTGACGCACCGCCTGCACACACTCTCACACACACGCACCCCACGTGCTACACGCGCACAATCGCACACGCACCTCACACCCTACACGCGCACAATCTCACACACGCACCTCACACGCTACACGCGCACAATCTCACACACGCACCCCACGTGCTACACGCGCACAATCGCACACGCACCTCACACGCTACGCGCGCACAATCGCACACGCACCATATACGCACCATCTCACACGCGCCCACACAGCGCACACTGTGCAGTCACCGTTCCTGTCATGTCAGAAACAGCCCCATTCTCACCTGCCACTCACAGTAGCCCATGACAGGGTTTGTCAAACCCTGTGAAGTCTGTGAAGATTTTATATCTGCAGATAATCGGTTGCACCCCCCCCCCCCCCACACACCACACACACCCACACACAGGACCGTAAGGAAACGGCGACACACTCAAGTGGTGTGGCCGTGGAGTTTATGAACCTCCTGATGATGAAGCGTGTTCTTTTGGAGACCAATCAAATGTTAAAGCATGTGTGTCAACACACACATACATGCTCAGACTCTCTCTTTCTCTCTCTCAAAGAGACTCTCACAGACCATCTGTACACAGTGGCATACCATAAGTAAGGTTGTTGTCGTTGTGTAGTCAGTCATCTGTGGCCCTGTACTGCAGACTCAGGGTCTTATCTAACTTTAGGACACCCGCTTCACTCCGCCCTCCCCGGAGAACTGTCCCTCCACCAAAAAGAAACGCTCTTCTTATCCTCTTTGAAGTTTTTTGCTGCACGGCTTTCAAGTATCATCTATCACTGTGGCGTAATAATTTCCTTCCGTGTCAGAACCGAGACTTATTATTCTACGGATTCTCTTCCCCCCCTGTCCTCAAACTCCCTTTCATTTCACCAGACTATGACTGCTTGCCCAAGGAGCACAAATACAGTCATTAAGATACAAACACACGCACACACACACATGCATACATTTGCACACATCCACACGCACACACAAACATACACACACTGACAAACTAATACACAGGGTAACGAACAAACCAGCATGCATTTCAAATCTCAATACAGTCTAATCTATAGTCTCTCTACAGTCTCAATTCAGTCCTCTAAGGGTTATCTCCCTGCCATGGTTATTTGGTTTTCTTTTTTTCTGCGGATGTGTCTGAATAGAGGCCCCCCTGAACTGCAGGGCTGAGGGCCACAGATAAGAGGCTCCCCTCACAGCTCTCAGGTGAAGGCTGAAGCTTCACACAGCCGCTTATTCATCTCACACACATTCACACACGTCCACACACGTGCATTAGCAAACACACTCTCAGGCAAACTCTTTTCCGCATGTATTACTCGTGCATACGTTAAATGATGCATGCGCACACCTAACCCCCAGTCATGGGGGCGGCACGTAACTGTGCTTGCTATCAAGGCACTGAAGCCCTTCCATACGTCACAACGCCATTCACAACTTACATGTTCATTATGTAGGTTAGTGTTTGTCCCTCACTCCATATTCAGATATCATTACTCTCCAGCATGGGGGATAAGGATGAATTTGAATGGAACTTGGTGAGTAAGAGATGAGAATGGTTAGATTAACTACAAGCAATGAATGAGTCACTTCACCCAGATGGGCAATCCTGTACAGCGCCACTTCACCACAATACTCTGATGTACCGTGAAAGAATGAACTCTCTGTCACTCCATTCACTCTCTGTTTACCACTTTGATCTCGAGGCCACATGCAAATGCAATTAGACTATTTACGTCAATGAAATTAATCAGGATTTAATTAATCAGTTAGAGTAATGGTCTTACGCACTTAGCATGTTCTTAGTCATCCTGTGTGTTGATGGTCTGCCATGCCATATACACCATTACACATCCCTTAAGTGCATGATGGTTCCTTCCCATCAGGCTTTGCGGGAGCAGCTGCACAGATTTTTTGTCCGAAGACAGGGGAGAGGAATAGAGAGATCCATCGTTCTCGATTCTCTTTCCTCCTCCTCCTCCTCTCCGTCTGTCTCCCGGGACGAGGAGGAGAAGAGAAGTGTGTGAGGGATGGAGGTGTGGTGGAGGGATGTCTGGGGGGAGAGGAGGAGGTCATGATCCCGCTGTGTCGTAGTCCCACTGGAACCATGGTCTCCAGGAATGAAACTCTCACTACAGCAGCTCAACTCATCCTCCTCAGTTCTGTGCATGATCGACCAATGAGTTCCCCACGAATCGACCTTGGACTGTTAATGAGCTCGTATTATCTATGCCACTGTATATATTGACCAGCGGGACATGTTAGTATTGAGTTTGAGCCTGGTGTCTTCCTGATCTGCAGACAAACCATGTGTTTGTGTCCTTGGTCTGCTGAAGTGTTCAACCAAAACGAAAGTAGATGGATGCCTCCAGGGTTGTGTCTTCTTATTCTCATTTATGCCATTAAGCTGCTTATCTCTCTCTCTCTCTCTCTCTCTCTCTCTCTCTCTCCCCCCTCACTGTGCCCTTTGCCTACGCAGTCGTATTTTGATAGAGCGTGTACATATATTATTCATCTGATTGACTTCTCCTAATCGCCTCAAAAGTGCCGGAATTAATCATTTGAGAAATCCGGTCATTTGCATGCTGTCAGGGGAGTTTGGTCATAGAGAATGTTCCAGACTGACTTGTACATGCTGCAGCGCAGGGAGGACTGGAGCGTTGATCCTGGGGAGCTAGCGAGGTGTCGGCCAGGACAGCCATGCGGAGAACAGGGGGCTTTTTTTCACTTGGGAGAAATCAATGAGGCTGGATATTCAACAGTACTCAATGGCTTTTATGGTGTCCCATAAAAGAGGCCATTGAAAAAGTATATATGGCATGAGATGATTTCTCTGTGGGTGAAATTGGATTACCCTATACTGTAAAGCCGAAGTGTCTTGGCTTTTTCTTGCGAGCGCAAGCGAGAGCACTCGGCCCACGACCATTAAAGGGGACGTGAGTGGGGGGGAGAAAAAAATTTAATTACATTGGTGGAAGTGGTCATGGTGAGCACCTTTAAAAGGATCCAATTAAAGTTTGTGCAGAGCTGGCAGTCCCGTCACTGGGGGTTGTGGAGGAGCAGTGTCTGAAAGATCTGGTTCTGATTCTGATTCTTCTAAACATCTGCTGGATTGTTGAGGCAGGCTCCATTTTCTTTCCTCATATATACTGTGTACTGTAAGCCGTTTCCAGAACGTCCACACATGATTTTATTATGTACATGTTTGTGTTTTGAACTGCTTTGAGTGTGTCTTTCATGATTGGTCAAAAGCACCATGGTGATGAATTAATAAATGGGAACAAGTGCTTATAGATAGAGTATCTCTCTCTCTTTCTCCTTTCTTTCTTACTTCTCCGTTTCTCTCTGTGTGTTCTCTCCTCACTAGCCTCTCTACTGCACTCTCCAGTGTTCCCAGTCATGTGTATTAAATGTGAATGAAAGAACTAAAATGCTAATCAGGCACGTAATTAATTCAGGTTACAGACAGTGGTCATAAACCATTACAGAGAAAGCACACAGAGGACAAAATAGGTTCTGAATTGTCTTTCTGTCTAGAGTCCCTACTCTATCGGACTCGTAATCCAAGCCCCCACCTCAGTATTGTGAATATATATAAACCTAGTTTTCATTATTATTCATAAAAACGTTTTCCTCAAACCATTATTTACTCCAACATAGCGAGTCAGTTAGTATGTTTCCAAGAACACATTTTTTGCCCTGAGCGAGAAACAGCAAGCTGGAAGGGAGCCAAAAAAAAACATGAAAAATGCATGCAATGTTTCTTAATTATTTATGATTTTCATATTAACGGTTTGAATATCACTTTGAGAACTGTTGGTCTGAGTTTAAGGTTTGTTGTCAGGAAGGCTTCCACGTAAGATACTTAGTTGTTTTACTGTTCCATGGTGCTGTTGAGAAAATCAAAATTCTACAATGCTGAAGAATATAATTATTATGTATCTATTGTGAAGAGTTTCACACATGAAGATGAAGGATATTGATCCACTAAGGATTCAAACACTTTTCAATGACCTTTTTTACTTTAACACCACTGTACATCTTGGGCTAGACTGGGACCTTCCAGAGGGAGATGTCTGGGGCGATCCTCTCCACACTTCTGTCGCTCCATAATTGCTGTTCTTGGGAGGACAGTCGAGGGCATGGAGGAGACTATCTCTCGTTCTCTGTCTTTAATCACACTCTCTTTTCATCTCCCTTTATCTCTTTCTCTCTCTCACTATTTCTCTTTACTCTGACTGTCTCTGTGGCTTTCTCTCTCTCTTCTCTCTCTCCATATCTCACTCTTTCTGTAGCCCTCTATAGCTATTTGTTCCTTCCGTCTGTTTTCCTTGTGGCAACTGTATGTGCCCTGCAACACTTTCCTTCCAATTGGAGCAGCCATTAAATCAACAGCAGGGAACTGCGTGTAAAAAAAAAACACCACGTTCTACCTGCATATCATTTCCTGTTAGCTTTCATGGAAGATGTTCCAGCTCCTAAATTGTGATTCAACAGTATCCACACCCCAAAGGTGTCCTCCTGCAGTCCACACACACACACACACACACACACACACACACATTATGATCAATTCTTCTCACACAAAGACACACAACTTCATAGAGCCACGTGCAGACAGACACACAGCGGTGGTTGTTGGACTCGCAGCAGAGGGTTGGGGAGGTGGTGCAGAGCTGCTGCTGTAGCTTAACCTCTGGACTTCCAGGGCTGAGAGGCCTCTCTGTGTAATGATCACCGCCATGCGGAGAGTTGATTATTCTAGCCCCTGACCCACACAGCTGCTGGGTCAAATCCCAGCTTGGACTCAAGTGCCTCTCTCCAGAAGAATTGGCACAATTGCCTCTTGACACTCAGGTTATTGTCAGTAAAATGAAGTCGGACGAAAAACTGAACTGGATAGTGAGTCTTGAGATGAAGCCTAATGGGGTCACCACAGTATATGTGAACCTGTTGTCTGGTAGGATTGCTGTCCTAAGCCTTTGGGCAAACCTGTTGTGATAGGGCGTTA
The DNA here is from genome assembly GCF_038355195.1 of Osmerus mordax. Classification (NCBI taxonomy): domain Eukaryota; kingdom Metazoa; phylum Chordata; class Actinopteri; order Osmeriformes; family Osmeridae; genus Osmerus; species Osmerus mordax. The sequence goes on along the minus strand of NC_090066.1, from coordinate 5,571,982 downwards.
TAAATGAATAAGAGCCAGTGAGCCATCCTGACAAACAGATTGTGTCATTGGGTGGTAATGTGTTCTGGCCTGGACGGCCCAGCTGAGGGATTAGGCTGACACAGCAGCACACATTCACATCCCAGATCATTCCTCTCACACACACAATCTCTCACAGACACACACACACAAACGCACTTACACATGTGCGTCAGGGCAGCCCATCCGCCCCATCACACACGCAGCTTGAAACACACACCCACGAGGTCGCACATCCAAACAGATGACATCAGCCTCTCTCTTTAATCTGTGTGTGTGACTCTCCCCCTCCGTTCCTCTTTACCTGTGTCAGCTCTGTGTGTCCGTGTTAGCTGTGTGTGTGTGTGTGTGTGTGTGTGTGTAAGGAGAGAGAGAGAGAGAGAGAGAGAGAGAGAGAGAGAGAGAGAGAGAGAGAGAGAGAGAGAGAGAGAGAGAGAGAGAGAGAGAGAGAGAGAGACAGAGAGACAGAGAGACAGAGAGACAGAGAGACAGAGAGACAGAGAGACAGAGAGACAGAGAGACAGAGAGACAGAGAGAGAGAGAGAGAGAGAGAGGGGAAGAGAGAGAGGGGGGAGTCCATGGAGGAAAAGCTCAGTTCAGTCAGAGGCACAGGGAAGCAGCTGTGTTGAAACAGGCATGTTGTGCTTCCTGTTCTGTTTGGATCTGTGCAGATTAAAGACTGTGGTCGGAGAGGATGGCTGACTTTGTGCTGTAGAACCAGATCTCCTGTCAAGAGTCCCCAGGAAGCAGAATCATTCTGCCTTTTTTCTTCTGCTGCCCCCACCATATCAGGAGAAAGCACTTTGATCCTACCTTGAGGTCCCCACGCCACCCAGGGACCAAAGACGATTGGTTTTCAGCGACACAAAGGAAAAAAAGAGGATGTCTGAAAGGCGATAAAAGAAGTTGTCCCATTGACACGCCGCAAGGAAGGAAGGAGGGAAGGAAGGAGGGAGGGAGGAGAAAAGGTGTTCTGAGCACTCGCTTGTCCCACAAGGACACAAACAACATGATGAAGTCTCTCTTTAGGGGTAGGTGCCTTTGAGTGTGAAAGTACATTTGTCCTAGCTTGTGTTTCATGTTGTATATTTAGCCTGTTTCAGGTCTGTAGCGTTCAGGCGGCTTGTTTTTTGACAGGAAACATTGTCCCCGCTTACTGAAAGGGATTGCTGGGTAGTTCTTTAGAAGTCAAATTATGATGGTCCAGCCAATCAATACATAGCACTGCAAGGATGAGCTTTATGACAAACCAATCAGTCACTGTCAACACCTCTAAGCAGCTTAATCACTCACCCCTCTGTTTGACTGACTCAAGTGAGTGAGTACCACAGATGCCCCTACACAATCATAGTGACATCATCATTTAGGACTAGAGTACTCTCTGCACTCCAGACTCTCTCAAGCATCTTAATATACTGGGCAAACAGTAATCACGTTTGGTATAAATGGGAATTGAGCTAATTCCCCACATCACACAGGCACGGTGCAGTGTTAAAGTAACAACATTAATGCAGATGCTGCAGTAGCTAGCAGCTAAGTAGGTGCATCGATACTGGGAAGTGAATGAGACTAGGAGAGTATGACTAAGCTGTAGTTCAGTATGAAGACTTTTCTGTGTTGAAGTAGCCCATTACAGGGACCCCTGGCCCTGCCCAGGAGTGCTCCTCTGTCCACATTGCATGCTGCTTGAGCACCTGTAGATAAGGCCAGTCACCCTGCTCTAACCTCCACAACAGCTGAGCCATCGGTTCTTGTTTCCTTTCTTCCCTCCTCCAGCCTCCCTCCTCTCCCCTCCCCATGGCCGTGTGTCCCACTTAGACCTCTCCGTGAATAGAGTCTCCTGTGCTTGGAAAAAGAAACCAAATTAAAAAAAGGAATCCAAAGTATGTTCATGTTCAAGGACTTGCTTTGTACGTTAAGCTCATAAGTACAGCAATGTATGTTGCTATTCAAGCAAAGCCAGTGACAAGTGAGGGGTCAGTGAAGTGTCTCCTTTATGTACATTTACATTTATTCATTTAGCAGATGCTTTTATCCAAAGCGACCTCTACGAGAGAGCTTTACAAAAGTGCATACGTCAATGATATGATCATAAACAACGAGATAGCCCCAAAAACATTGTGGGAAGCCAAAACATGAAGGTAGTGTAGAAATGGCTGAAAGTTGTGCCGTGTTTTTGACGACCTCCTGTTTTTCCCAATCCTCAGTAGTCCTCCAGCTTGTGAATTTATGTGTCTCTTTCTGACATGCCGGTCCGAGGCCTGAGTCATCTGTGATTGTACCCTGCTGATGGTTAAGAGAATGATTTTACTGTGTGATGCTGTTTACCTGGCAGGTCGTTACATCTTGCCCTTTGTCTGGAGAATGCTTGTTCTCTGTCTCTATCTCTCTCTCTCACTCTCTCTCTCTCGTTTGTTGTTTCTTTGTGTTTTGCCCTTTTGGACATGGTGACGTTCGTTATGGTGTGTTGCCATGTGTAAATTCCAGCTTCCAATAACCTGAATGATCACGATAGATGTATTAAAACTCAAACTCTCTCTCTCTGTCTCTTTCTACGTCTCTCTCTCTCTCTGCTTCTTTCTCTCACTTTCTGTGCTGTTGTTCTGGGGAGGCTATCCGTCAATACCTTCTGTCTCGTCATTGGCTGGCTTTCTAGACAGCCACTCCAGGGGACCAATCCAATAATGGAATTCTGGGAAGGGTAGCAGGTGTCAGGGCTGGTCAATACTCAACTCCTCCAGTCAGTTCCCCCATGGATAGGCGTAGTAGAGACACATGCAACCTGTCACATTGGACTCGACTGAGACAGGCCTGTCCCAGGCAGGAAAAAAAACTTGCAAGATAAAGTACCAGAGCCATACACTGGAGCTGTTGAAATATACAGTTAGGTATTTGGACATTGACACAATTTTCATCATTTTGGCTCTGTATACCACCACAATGGATTTGAAATGAAACAATAAAGATGTGCTTTAAGTGCAGACTTTCAGCTTTAATTTCAGGGTATTTACATCCAAATCAGTTGAACGGTGTAGGAATTACAATACATTTTATATGTGGCCCCCCCCTTTTTTAGGGACCAAAAGTAATTGGACAATTGGCTGCTCAGCTGTTCCATGGCCAGGTGTATGTTATTCCCTCATAAAGGGAGTTCGTTATTTCATTGACAAGGAGCAGATAAAAGGTCTAGAGTTCATTTCAAGTATGGTATTTGTGTTTGGAATCTGTTGCTGTCAACTCTCAATATGAAGTCCAAAGAGCTGTCACCATCAGTGAAGCAAGCCATCGTTAGGCTGAAAAATCAAAACAAACCTATCAGAGAGATTGCAAAAACATTAGGTGTGGCCAAATCAACTGTTTGGTACATTCTTAAAAAGAAAGAACGCACTGGTGAGCTCAGCAACACCAAAAGACCCGGAAGACCACGGAAAACAACTGTGGTGGATGACAGAAGAATTCTTTCCCTGGTGAAGAAAAACCCCTTCACAACAGTTGGCCAGATCAAGAACACTCTCCATGAGGTAGGCGTATCTGTGTCAAAGTCAACAATTAAGAGAAGACTTCACCAGAGTAAATACAGAGGGTTCACCACAAGATGTAAACCATTCGTGAGTCTCAAAAACAGGAAGACCAGATTAGAGTTTGCCAAAAAACATCTAAAAGAGCCTGTACAGTTCTGGAACAACATCCTATGGACAGATGAGACCAAGATCAACTTGTACCAGAATGATGGGAAGAGAAGAGTATGGAGAAGGGAAGGAACTGCTCATGATACAAAGCATACCACCTCATCAGTGAAGCATGGTGGAGGTAGTGTTATGGCGTGGGCATGTACGGCTGTCAATGGAACTGGTTCCCTTGTATTTATCAATGATGTGACTGCTGACAAAAGCAGTAGGATGAATTCTGAAGTGTTTCGGGCAATATTATCTGCTCAGATTCAGCCAAATGCTTCAGAACGGGACGGCGCTTCACAGTGCAGATGGACAATGACCCGAAGCATACTGCGAAAGCAACCAAAGAGTTTTTTAAGGCAAAGAAGTGGAATGTTCTGCAATGGCCAAGTCAATCACCTGACCTAAATCCAATTGAGCATGCATTTCACTTGCTAAAGACAAAACTGAAGGGAAAATGCCCCAAGAACAAGCAGGAACTGAAGACAGTTGCAGTAGAGGCCTGGCAGAGCATCACCAGGGACGAAACCCAGCGTCTGGTGATGTCTATGGGTTCCAGACTTCAGGCTGTCATTGACTGCAAAGGATTTGCAACCAAGTATTAAAAGTGACAATTAGATTTATGATTATGTTAGTTGGTCCAATTATTTTTGGTCCCTTAAAAAGGGGGGGGCCACATATAAAATGTGTTGTAATTCCTACACCGTTCATCTGATTTGGATGTAAATACCCTGAAATTAAAGCTGAAAGTCTGCACTTAAAGCATATCTTGATTGTTTCATTTCAAATCCATTGTGGTGGTATACAGAGCCAAAATGATGAAAATTGTGTCAATGTCCAAATACTTATGGATCTAACTGTAGATCATCCGTATCATCTTTCCAATGAAAACACAACTCCCCAATTCTCTCAACTCAATAGAGCTTCTAACAGATTAACGGATGCCTAATCAATACTCATTTGAGACTTGACAGCAGTAGTTAACAGTTAGAGAGTTTACAAAGCTTTTGTGAAAACTGGCAGTGAACATATCCACAGTCCCGTCTACATTGCCACCCTGCGAGGGAAACAAAAGTGCGTTGAAAGCAGCTTTTGGTCGTGTCGTAAAGACCGTCCCCGCAGAGCACTGCCCTAAACTCCTGCCGCCCCTGCCCCTCCCACCCTTGTGGCTGCCTGGCGCTGAATGGCTCTATAAATCCACTCTCTAAAACCCAGGCATTAGCTGAGGCCCTCCGCTTCCTAATTGGTGAACAGTTAGATTAGGATCTCCACAATAGTGAGCGCTGACGCCATCATGGCCAGTCACAACAGGGGGGATTAGAGGGGTGAATGGAAGAGGCTGCCGTAGCCGACCCTGGCGGGGGCCTCGCTCTCACCCAGCCCAGCCAGGTCTGGGCCTGTCGCCCTGGCTGTCACAACACCATGGGCCAGAGCTGCAGTCAGATGAAAACAGGTCTTATCAGCAGTCCTCTCTCGCCCCTTTCTCTCGCCCCTCTCTGGCCCCTCACTGGCCCCGTCCTGGTTCCTCTTCGAATCCAGGACTATGAGAGATAGATGACATGCTTGACATAAACCTTCATACTAAACCTTCCCTTCTGCAATCATTATCTAAAGCAGAAGAATAACCAGTGCGTTTGGATGCTTGAAGGCAGATGCAGTACAATATGGAAGGCCTCTGAAGCCTGGCATAGTTTCTCTCTGGAGACCAAGGATATATAGAGGATCAAACCTATCCTACAACACCAAAAACTGACTTTGATGTGGAGGCCAACATGCAGATGGTTTGACACGCTCATTAAGCTCTCAAACACAGCCTACTGTTGTCACAGGCTCGATGTGATCCAGTCGTATGGACCAACATTGATATAAAGTAAATGCACATATGGGTCATGTTAAACGCATGATATAACTAGTCTACCGAAGTGTTGGAGAGGGTAGGCTTAATGTATTCTGCTGAACGAGCTCTGATATGGAAACACACAGGTGCTACCTGTGACCTGAGCACATGAAGTGGTGCTTTAAACAGCATGTTTAAGAGCTGATCCTATGGCCTCCAGCTATGCAGCTAGCCTGGCTGTGTATGCCTGGAGAACACATGGGAGAGAAGAGGGGAGAGGAGAGCAGGACTGGTAACCCTCTGCCCACTCACCTCTCTCTCTCTCTCTTTCTCTCTCTCTCCTTCTTTCTTTCTATCCGAGAAGCACTCTCACCCTGCCGTGCTTTTCCCTCGCACACACCATCCTCGCCTCTTTCTTTCACCCACTCCTTCTTTCCCTGGAATAGATATTAGGCTACAGCGTTCAAACTGCTTTTTTTATGTTTTCTTTCTCATTTTCTCTTTCCTCCCTCCCTATCTCTCTCTCTCTCTCTCTCTCTCTCCTTGTTTCTCTTTCTCTCTCACATCTCTCTCATCTCTCCCCCATCTCTGTCATCTCTCCCCCATCTCTCCGGGAGTTCCAGAGAACATTTTGTACACAGAATATTCTGCCGGCGCTTCCAGGTCATTACGCTGCGTTCCCTGAGACAAATAGCTGGGTGTCCGCCACAGTCATCTGTGTTAATCTGTTTGTGTTACACTCTCACACTTGTTTTCACCATCATAAGAAAACCGGTGACGTAAATCTGCCTAAATTTTCTCTCCTCTTACTCGCTCTCCCCTCACTTTCTCTCTGTCTCTCTCTTTCTCTCTCTCTCTATCTCTCTCTCTGCCTCTTTGAAAACAGGAGATTGAGCAACAGGATGTTTGTAGTTGAACATAGAAAAGTGTTTCCCACCCAACAGGGCTTCAACCGTCACCAGTCTTCAGTGATTTTGGTCCTCAGCTCACCTTGGGATAAACCTCAGCAACACCACCCAGCCATTTTGACAATAATCAATGAAGTGGTTGGCCCATCGGTTTACTGAAATACTCACAGAGACTATTACTGTGTAGTCAGGTGACGAGATAGCTCTCTTCCCCAAAAAATCACACAATTCATTAGCCATAGCACATAACATACATTATATGTGTTCTAAAATGTTCAACCTATGAAAAATTACCTTGAGCATAAGGTGGGGGAAAACAAGGCATTAATATCTCTTTGAGGATTACATTGGTGTCTTGCTACTTGTATAAACTGTCACCATAAATAAACCAATATTACAAAGTGCTTCTCATTATAGTGGCCCAACACATCAAAGGTCCTCTTTGAAGCTCTGACTGAACTGTAGTACTGTGGGTAATTTGAGACTGCTACACTGGCCTAATGGAGCCAGACACAAGAAGCCCACTGGTAAACACACACACACACACACATACAAATATTCACTCTCACACAAGCAGACAGAGACCAACACCTAAACCACACACACACATACATACACACACACACACACACACATGCACACACACACACTCATTTCACTGTCACACACAGAGGCCAGCACACAAACCACACATACACACACATACACACACATACACACACACACTTGTTTGTCCTCTAGTTCGACCATCATCCTGTGCATGTCAACCAAGGGATGTTCCCTGATTCAGATCCTGACCCAGCCCTTCCTGCTTATCTCTCAACACACTGTGTCATAAAGAACTTTCCCAGCATGCCCTTTTTTGACATATGGCCATGCCGTTGCTGCTGTTATATGTTAAAATGATGCAGGTTGTTTGTTGGGAAAAAGGATGTTAGGATATGATGCTTGAAAGTATGATCATGAAAGTGCTCTGTCCTGTACACACACTGCAGTTCTAGGTTTCAGGACAGCATCTCTGCATTAAAGAAGGGTTTAACTGCAAGAGGACATCTTGAGCAGATTTTTCCCACTTAAGAACACATTAATCAGCAAATTGAGCTTCAAGACAACATTGCCATCAATTGAATGGCCTTGGTGGATTCATTTTCTTTTCATTACGCCATTTCATGCTTGGACAGCCTGCAGCTAGATAGATGATGTGTCTGTGTCCAGAATCATCTCTCTGAAGAAAACACTGAGAGTCTTGCCTTGTTTGCTGCAAAAGAGACATTCAATTTGCACCAATCCTGACTCACCCTGTCACCATTGTCACCTCATAATGACATGTGACAGGTGATAAGAGCCTAGGGTGTGTGGCAGGGGTGGCCCGTGTGGCCAATAGGCTTTGGCATCATCCTGTAACATCATAAACACTCTTGGTCTTGGAGAAAGTAAGATCCCATCTGTGATGAATCGGCGATTTCACACTCATTGACAAATTTTCCCCCCCATGTGATCCAGGACACAACCGTAGCCAATCAGAATCAAAAGGATCAAACGTACCCTTTCCCTATGCATATATACATCTTTTTTTCTTTGCCTATTCTGTTCCTCGTTCACATCCAACAGACCCCATGTCTCTCATTGAACCATTTCCCCCCCATGTGATCCAGGACATAACCGTAGCCAATCAGAATCAAAAGGATCAAACGTACCCTTTCCCCATGCATATATACATCTTTTTTTCTTTGACTATTCTGTTCCTCGTTCACATCTAACAGACCCCATGTCTCTCCACCGCCCCCAGCACTAAAGGCTGCCATAGGCCAGACTACACAGCAGCAAGGTCTCACACAGTGTTGGATGTGGAGCGCTCTTTATCACCTCAGTAGCTCTGAGCTATCACAGCCAGCATCAATTAGACCAACCTCTGGAGCTGATAACAGCCTAATGAAACAGCTATGAGAGCGCTCAGCATTCTGTTTGCACCTAGCATCTTAGCATCATAGCTCCTTCTGTACAAACCAGGCAAACGCTGCAGTTATTGTGCTGAAGATCTGTATTCGAATCAAGATTCAAATTGAGAGTTGGATTCAGTATTTCGTGTGTGACACAGGGATTGTGCTAGGCCAATGGAGACAGTATAGTTTGTGTTCCTGAATCTTATGAGCTACTGTTTATCACTTCTAACTCTTCTTCTCTCCTTTCCTCTCTTGCAGGCACAACCAGGCAGCCCAAGGAAGGAGAGGTTCCGGGGGTGGATTATAACTTTGTTACTGTGGACCGTTTTATAGAATTGGAGAAAAGTGGGGCTTTACTAGAGAGTGGAACTTATGAAGGTAAGTTTCACACTCATTCTGAACCACAACTTACACACTCTTTACTCTTTTATGAAATCATGTTTCTAGTCTAAAGGTAAGTCCATATCTTATTGCTAGAGTAAATATTATAAATGTAATACTGTCCTCGAATGTGTGATATAATCTATATCTTGTTGAGGTTTCTTCATGCTCAGTATTTGTCCTTTCCTTCTGTCTCTAATGGAATCTCAGTGCTCTCTCCAAATCAGATTGAGGCTCCCTCCATCCTCTCTCTCCCCAGGATGGGAGCTGCTCTAGACTAGACCTCCTCCAATGGTCCTGTTCCTCCCCTCTGTCACACTGGACATCCACCATACAGTGCATAGAGGACATCCACCATACAGTGCATAGAGGACATCCACCATACAGTGCATAGAGGACATCCACCATACAGTGCATAGAGGACATCCACCATACAGTGCATAGAGGACATCCACCATACAGTGCATAGAGGACATCCACCATACAGTGCATAGAGGACATCCACCATACAGTGCATAGAGGACATCCACCATACAGTGCATAGAGGACATCCACCATACAGTGCATAGAGGACATCCACCATACAGTGCATAGAGGACATCCACCATACATTGCATAGAGGACATCCACCATACAGTGCATAGAGGACATCCACCATACAGTGCATAGAGGACATCCACCATACAGTGCATAGAGGACATCCACCATACAGTGCATAGAGGACATCCACCATACAGTGCATAGAGGACATCCACCATACAGTGCATAGAGGACATCCACCATACATTGCATAGAGGACATCCACCATACAGTGCATAGAGGACATCCACCATACAGTGCATAGAGGACATCCACCATACAGTGCATAGAGGACATCCACCATACAGTGCATAGAGGACATCCACCATACAGTGCATAGAGGACATCCACCATACAGTGCATAGAGGACATCCACCATACAGTGCATAGAGGACATCCACCATACAGTGCATAGAGGACATCCACATTCCTCCCAGACTCAGAGTCTGCTGTAACAGGCTCCTGTACCAAGCCATAGTGCCAGATACCGCTGCAGAAAAACAAATTGCAGATGGTCAATTTAACGGTCGGTTGCTAGGAGCAATGTTCGTTTTTTGTCGTTGATGGGAGCTGTGTATCACTTCCAGCACGGAGCCTGCGACGAGAGAGCTGTCCTTCTGGGTGGCTGCACCACCATCATTTAGGACCTTAATATGTAATGCTCAATTAGAGGATGGAGAGGGAAGCAGTGTGTGGGAGATGGATAAGATGTTTCTTTGATAAATCGACTGCAAGGAGTCCAAAAAGTGAGCCCACGCTGCCAGATTAGTCTGTTAGGGATGTGTCCATGTAGAAGCAGAAGAAGAACGGTGATATCGTTGAAGCTCACACCATGTTCTTGGCATTTCCAGAGGCCTCATCTAGAAAGGATTACCGTTTCTTCATCCAGCAGACGCTATCCAAAGCGACTGACAAATAAAGCACAGAGAAGGCAGTAGGTGGGCCAGTGTTGGACTGACTCTGTGTCAAGCTTTTGGAGGTTTTACATGTTTGTTGGGTCAAGGGTTACATAACAGTGCAGTGAAGCCCAGTTCAAGCCTACTTGCTTTTGAATTGATTTAAATGTTAAACATGTTTTGCCTCTGCGAGTGTGTAGATGTTAGGCTGCGAGGCATGAGTCTGGGGTCTGGGGTTTCAATCCCTGCAGCCCTCTAAGATTTTTACAGCAACTGTTTCACAGAAACCATCCTCTATTTTTACATGAAAGCTGCAAACTGTAAAAAAAAAAAATGCAAGCAACGATATTCAGTGTTTTGTTGGATTTTTTTTTTTTCGACCACAGTTAGTAGTCAGAGATACCAAGCTGACGTCTTACTATAAATCTCCACCAGCTTTTCTCAACCATCCCAAAACTGTCTGCAGCATCCATGTGAGGACTTCTATTTAATACTCATCCCCCCATGCATTAGCGTAATCTTGCAGGATTTTCACACATTTTCACACACCACCAAGTCAGACTTCTCCTCCAGCCGCTCTCAAGCACCACTGAAGGGATATTTTCAACTTCAGACTAATCTTGCTGGGCACCCGTAGAGACTCACTGCAGACCTAATCTCCGGTCAAGAACCACGGCCTTGGAGCCCGCTCTTAAGCGAATGCCAGACAACCTTAGCAGTTCTCTTTTTCAAACACTACCACACTGTGGTTACAGTTAGCACCCACACATACACACACACTAACACACACACACACTCTTATCTTTACATGTACACCTTCTGCCTGGAGCTAGGCTAGGTACGGTATCTGTGTATCAGTACAGTACCTACAGACAGGCAGCCCTACAAGACAATGCGTGGGGGATGTTTGGCAGGGCCCACAGTGTGTCTGGGAGCAGACTGGGGGGGCTGAGTGGGCGATGTGTGAAACTGTCAGAGAGCAGGGGCCCCGGGGGAGGGACTTTTTAGTGGAACAAGCAAACGCTCGGCATTCTGAGGGCTGGTAACGCCGCCCAGATGAGAGGAGTGAGGCGACCCCGCAGAGCCCAGAGAAAGACATGGTTATTCACTTAGCTGAAGCCGAAACACCACACACTCACTAGGAATCTGTGCATGGTCTGATGAGGGATTGGTGTACTGGGATAGCCCTGGTGTTTCACTTTAACAAGGGTGAAATTGGCTTGGGAGGCATTGTGGGGGAGTAAATTAGTGTGTGTGTGTGTGTGTCTGTGTGTTCCAGTATGTCTGGATCTGTATGAGGGATTCTCTTCTTTGAGCTGCTGGTAAACATGGCTGACCTTTAACCCTGGGCATGTCTGTTCATGGATCACCTGGCTTTGACATGAAACATGACATTAGCCATCCCGTCTATCCCTGTCTCGTTTTAGAATTTCACCGGAGAGACATCTTGTTTCTCTCTCTCTTTTCTCTCTCTCTATCTCTCTTTCCCTCTCTCTTTCTCTCTCTCTCTCTCTCTCTCTCTCTCTCTCTCTCTCTCTCTCTCTCTCTCTCTCTCTCTCTCTCTCTCTCTCTCTCTCTCTCTCTCTCTCTTTCTCTCTCTCTCTCTGCCGTCCCTGTTCTCCCCTCCAAGTCTTACACTCTAAGGGTTGGAGTAGGGGAGCCAGCTAGTCAGTTTCCTCACTGTGATAATAGGGAAAATGAAGCATGTACTCATTTAAAGTATTCCCTTTCCATTTTCCTCTTTCTCTCTCTCTTTTTCCCCATCTTCTCCCTAGGGATACTCTTAAATATTAACTGGTTAAGTGAGAGGAAAATATCCAAGCAAATCTTATTTTAAACATCAACCATGCCCATGGACATCAAATGTTAACAAAATACATGCATGATACATATTAAACAGCGTTGTTCATCCAGTGCATGTCATTTACATGTTTTCTCTCTTACCCTGTGTAAATGTGTCTGTGTGTACGTGTGTGTGCTTGTATATATGTGTGTGTGTGCGTGTGTGTGTGTGCGTGCACGTGTGTGTGTGTTCTCAGACAACTTTTACGGCACCCCCAAGCCACCTGCAGAGCCCAGCCCCCTGCTGCTAAATGTAACAGACCAGATTCTGCCGGGCCACCGACCCAGCTCTGAGGGGAAGAGGAAGAGGAACAAGTCAGTCAGCAACATGGAGAAGGCCGGCATCGACCCCCCTGAGGAGGAGGAGGAGGAGAGGCCCGTTGTCAACGGTAACGGCGTTGCCATCACCCCAGGTCAGCTTTTGCAGAGTCCTTCATCTCACCAAGGGTTATCGTTGCCTCGCTGCGGTGACAGGGGCTGCGCTAGGATCAGCAAGATAGAGCTGACCAGAAATTGTTCTTGTCAACTACATAGACTTGGCAACAATACTGTCACCATGGATACCTACTGTGCTAGAGGATGCTTCTTAGAGACTGTTTCTTATTATTGACAGTTATCATGAATTTAAACATTTGAGGGTTTTCTCATTATTTAGAACACGTCACATACCATAACATGATATGTTTTAATACCATTTCCTGTTCTTGTTGAGGCATTAAAAAATTCCCCATATAAAAAAATCTAAAATAAAAACATTCTAAATTAACAACGTACCAACTTTTACATTATGAACCATGTGACCTCCAGTACCCTCTGCCCTCATTGGCTCTGCCAGTCGAATACTTTGGTGACCAGAGTTCAGTCTATTGTCTTGGTTACCACATAGCAACCGCCTCTGTTTTGGCAATGTCTCGCTTAGCAACAGGTTTAACAGGTTTGTTACGTGTCTTTGTTGGAAAAATCTGCATAATTGTGAGATAAACAACATAGCATTAAATAAAATGCTGAACTACTACAACACTTTCCACATAAAAAAATATAATCCACAAGTTCCCAGGTATGTAGAGCTGTACACACACACACACGAGCTTGCACACACTCTCAAACACACTCGCACAAACACCCATACAAACATAGACAAACACAGCTGCGTACAGTATGGAGGTTTTCTGCCCATGTATTACCTGTCACTCAGCTGAGGCAGGGCAGATGGGACCTCTACTCTGGACACTGACAAGCCTGTCCCAGGGCCAGATCTAATCAAGCCTGAGATTCCACTAAGCACATTTGCTGGATCAATGAGATTCAGGTCCCAGTCGTCCCTCCACGTTCCCCACACTGAAAGCACAGACGCCGTGGGCTTCAGACAGGGCTAGCTGCATACCAGTCAAAAGAACTTCTTAGGTGAGAAAAGCCATTTGAAACCCTTGAAAGGCTCCAATATTGGCATTGGGATTATAATGATATCATTATTTGAATATTGATCTATAATTTACGGCTTCGTGATAGTGGCGCTGCCCTGTGTGCTGAGAAGTATTCTGTGTGTAGTAACATCCGAGGGCTCTCTGGAAGATGAGCCTGGGTCTCCAGCTGGTAGGACTCTGTTCTCTGGCTGTGTCCCACTCCCAGATACACACAAACACACAGACACACAGACAGACAGACAGACACACAGACACACAGACACACAGAAACACAGAAACACAGACAGGCAGGCAGCCAGACAAGAGAGACAGACAGAAAGGATAGAGAAGTCTGGTCATTGTAGTGTACACTGACAGAAACCAAATTTCTAGATTCCTTCTCCCTCTATCCCTCCCTCAATCCATCAGCCCCTATATCCCTCTATCCTTCCATCCATCAGTCCCTCCATCCCTCTATCCCTCCTTCCATCCATCAGTCCCTCCATCCCTCTCTGCCTCCTGCGGCTCAGATCTCCCGTGAGGCCAGCACAACATACTGCCACAACACAAACTAGGACACATAAACCACCCCTCTTCCTCTCTCTCTCTCTCTCTGGCTCTCTCTCACTCTATCTTTTGCTCGCTCTCTTTCGCCCTCTTGCTCTCTCTCTCTCACTATCTCTCTCCCGCTATCTTATTCGCTCACTGTTTTTGAACTCTCAGTCTCTATTTTACTTTTCCCTTCCACAAACAGCTAGTTCATAATTACTCTCCTTCCCTCTCCTCTCAATCACTTTCTCTCTTATTGCACCTCACCTTTTCTACCTCGGTGTTATTGCATCTCTCTTGCCCATTTATCCTCTCCCTTTTTCCTCCCCCCCCCCCCCCCTGCTTTATCTGTTCTCTCGGCGGCTCCCTCTCCCCATCCTGTCTCCTTCTTATCTGTCTCCTTCACTTCCCCACTGCATCTGTATTCATCTCTCTCTCTTATAGCAAGAATATATCAATAAAGTCATCCCTCTGCTCCCCGAGCGCCGGCCGCAGACGTGACTCACATCCTCGTTCCCGTCCCGCAGAGTCCAGCGAGCACGAGGACAAGAGCACCGATGCCTCGGGGGAAACTCCCCCCCAGGCCTGCCCAGCCGAGGCCCCCGCCGAGGGGCCCAAAGAAGAGGGCGAGTCCCCCAAGATGGCCCCCAAGCTGGAGGACAACGATGAGCTGGGCCCCCTGCCAGACAACTGGGAGATGGCCTACACGGAGAAGGGAGAGGTCTACTTTATTGAGTAAGTGTCACCAGGCGCACGTACTTAGCCCCGCGCGGACGCCAAAGCCCACTGACCTGTACTGTAATGAGATTTTTAGAGGTCTGCTCTGGTATTCATTGTTTTGCAACCAGAGTAAAGAGGGTAAAGCATTTTAAGGAGCTTTAATCCCACGTGCACGCACGTGCACGTGCACGCACACACAGGATTGGACCGTTATGGATTGCATGAGTTCATTGGGTCCGGATGTTTCCATGCTGTGTAGTACAAGCTGCGTACAGTAATTCGTTAGGCTTATTAGATTTGTTTATGGCCACCGGAAAACCGTAGAGGTGAGTTGTGTTTCATCCATTTAAATGTGTGCTTTTTCGTTTTACTGTTTATGTTTACGTTCCCGCTGCTATAGTATTGTGTGAGTGGAGGGAGTCAGGGGGCTGAGCGGTTCGGGAGTCGGGCTCGTAATCTGAAGGTTACCGGTTCGATTCCGGCTGTGTCAAATGACGTTGTGTCCTTGGGCAAGGCACTTCACCCTACTTGCCTCGGGGGGAATGTCCCTGTACTTACTGTAAGTCGCTCTGGATAAGAGCGTCTGCTAAATGTCTAAATGTAAATGTAAGTGTGTGTGTGTGTTTGTACACTCATAAGTGCATGCATGCTCGCATCCCTGCCTAAGAGCTTGCTTGTGTGTGTGTGCGTGCATGTATGTACATGATCACTCACACCTGGACGTAGGCAAAACATAGACAAATCCTTATTAATTATCAAAGCTCACTACCCGTGTGACAGTAACATGGTCTTCTCGTCGTACCAGAGGCTCACTAAGCAGTGAACAGAGTGAGAAAAACTGTGTGGCGGCGACACAAGACAAGCAGCCAACAAATGAAGAAGATACTGCAGATTTAATGTGGTTGTCAGCCTGCCAGCCGGCTCTTCTTCTCCTGTTTTCTCCACGGAGGCAGACTTTTAATTCCCCCCGCTCCCTACCGCAGACTAGCTTCCATATGTCTCTCTCCACATCGTACACACCCTATATTTATCAGACAGAGCGCCTTGTTACAGCATTTAGCCGGCGAGTTTGCAGCTGGATGTCTTTCGACGAGTAAATGATGTTGTGCCGAGGCGGTGTTGCATGCTGGGTGGTGGGCGGCGGAGTTGTGGGCAAGGGGGCAGGGGGGCTATGAGGCTGCTCCTTTTGTTTGGTCTCCAGATGAGATCAATTTGTTTCCCAATTCTCAGTCAAGGACAAAGAGAAAGTGGATGTAGAGAGAGAAAAGGAGACGGAGAGAGGAAGGGAGAGAAATGAACGGGGTAGGTGTTGTAAAGAGGTGGGAGGATGAGACAAGAGAGGTGCAATGGTAGATTTTGTAGTAACATTCTTTGTTTGAGTATCTGTTGGATAAGTATATCTTGGTTCTTCTGTTAAGTTTCTGTCTGAAGGGACTGTGTTTTGTTCATCTAACCAGGGGGGTGCTAGCCCTAGGCATTGACTGGGGTTTTGATTACTTCATGACGGGCCATAGGAAAGAAGACTGTTTTACTCCAAGTGATCAATAAATGACCAGCGTTATGTTTGGTGTTTGGTGTACGAACCTGTGACATGCTGTTTGGGCGCGCACCGTTCGTGGTCACCATGTGGTTCCTGGGCCAGGTGGTTTTTGTTTTATGTTTGTGTGTCATTGATGGTTTTGTATTCTGATGTTTGTGTAACAGTAGTGTCCGTTAAACAAATACTTGTTGGAAAGACATTTGATACGTTTTTAGAGATGGTTATTCTCAGAATTTCCACCACGGGGGGAGAGATGGGAGTGAGGGAGGGGGAGGAGAGGAGAGGTTAGAGAAGAGGACAAGAGAAGAGAAGGGAGCGTCAAAGGAAGGGTTCAGGAAGTGCTCCCGCTCTTTTCAGCAGCTTGCCTTGCTTTACTGTAGACATGTTGTTGTCCCCCTTCCTCAGCTCCCTCTCTCTCCTCCTTCCTCCTCCCCCCCGTCCTGTCATCGTGCTGAAGGGAGGACATTGTGTCTTCAGATGAGCTAAAGAGATCCATTGAAGTTTTCCTGGCACTGGGTCTTATCTGATCTGGGTCCAGTACTCTGCCCAAGGTGCCCAATCTGCCAAGCCCACAGCTGTTGACTTCCATCGTTTGCACACACACACTCACACAAACATACACATTTCCTCACACACACACACTTACTCACACACACCTCTCTGTCAATTACTTGCACTCTTTCCCCCGTACTGTCACTTACTTACTAACCAAGCGCCCCCCCCCCCCTCTCTTTAGTTGCCTGTTTCTTCCCACCCCTCCCTCCCTCATTCACTCCCCCCTTTCTCTCTCCCCCTCTCCACCCCCGCTAATGAGAAACCGTGAGCAAATTAAAAGAATCGATTGGCATTTTGTTAACCTAAAGCTTTTCTCTCTCTCCATCGTTTAGAGGTGAGCCCACAGGGGACAGGCTTCTCTCTCTCTCTCTCTCTCTCTCTCTCTCTCTCTCTCTCTCTCTCTCTCTCTCTCTCTCTCTCTCCCTCTCTCTCTCTCTCTCTCTCTCTCTCTCTCTCTCTCTCTCTCTCTCTCTCTCTCTCTCTCTCTCTCTCTCTCTCTCTCTCTCTCTCTCTCTAAAACACTGCTGAAGGGAGAATCCTCCCCGTCTTCCTTTTTCGCTCTCCTCTCCGTCTCACTCACTCCCTCTCTCTCTTTCTCTTCTTCTCTCGTTTCTCCACCAGCCACAACACCAAGACGACGTCCTGGCTGGACCCGCGGCTCGCTAAGAAGGCAAAGCCACCAGAGGAATGCAAAGAGGATGGTGAGTTCCTTCTCAGTCTCCTTCCTTCTCTCTCCTTCTTTTCCTTGTTTATTTGCTCCCTTTCTTTCTTTGATGTGTGATTTGGATTTGATTTGGATTCTGTTCATTCCAAAACAGCCTATAGCCCCGGGCTGTGAATGTATTGATGACATTAAGAAGACGTGGTTGTGAATGGGTGATAAAACATCAGCCACTTCTGAAACAGAATGGTCTTCATCTGTCATCCTGCATTGACACACACTGTTTGTGTGTCATGCAATGCAGTTTATTGCGTGTGTAGCATGTGTATCAGTGACATGTGTGGCACCTGACCTACGTGATGTTTAAGATGCTGATATTAGCTAGCCCCTGGAGCTGTGCTTGGTAGACCCTGTACCGTGTGGGAAGACTAGGGGTCTGGCGGTGTGAGCTGGCTACCTAGAAACAGAGAGCTCTTTATAAGCCACTGTGAGCTGAGCCCAAACCCCCCCACACACACACACACACACACACACACACAG
The DNA here is from genome assembly GCF_038355195.1 of Osmerus mordax. NCBI lineage: Eukaryota > Metazoa > Chordata > Actinopteri > Osmeriformes > Osmeridae > Osmerus > Osmerus mordax. The sequence continues at coordinate 5,553,936 of NC_090066.1, read as the reverse complement.
GAGCATTGGGAGAAGGATGAATGTCACATTTACTATGAATGAGTTTACATGCGAATGCCACATATCCCAACCACTGCCATTTATAGCTCTCTTAACCTCTCCATCTCTTTCTCCATCCCTCTCTCCATCTCCCTTTCCCGTGTGTCATGGGGTGAAATGTATTCCAGATGTATTCCAGGTTGATTGCATGGTAAGATGTTTGTGTGTGGGGGGGGGGATGATGGTATAACTCAGAACAGCCCACAGACAGAGATGGAAACGGCGGGTGAGAAATGAGAGATCATTTGTATCGAGAAGCACTCTGGTGGAGCCTCGCTAAGACAATCATGTCTGCCTGATAAACATTTAATCACACAGCTAGGGGTGTCTGCAAATACCTTCTCAACACACCTATCCCTCACACATGGGTGGGAAGGTGTTTTTGGGGGGTGGGAACTCTCACTCATATGCACACACTCAGAGACAAATGTAGCCCCCATTAGAACAGAGGCTGGTGTAGAATAGTTAGTGTTGATTGGAAGGGGAGTGTGTGCGTGTGTTTGTGTGTGTGGTGCGCGCGCGCGGCCAGTGCTTGTGCTCTGATGAGTGCTAACAGGATCACAGGGGGTCTCATCTCGGTCTCCGAGCAACAGACAAGAGGAGGAGGAAAGCGATACCCCCAACAGGGAGACACAGAGCCTTGAGTAGGGAGAGATCACACATACACACATACACACGTACACACAGACACACACACACACACATCTTGTTTACCACCGTACCTACATATAACAACTCAATGTATGCACCCAAGACAGCCAGCATTTTTCCTTCCTTCTACATTAACAAACAGCTTGTCCTGCAGATAGCAAGGAAATGTCTGGTAGTTTCTGTTTCTGTTTTGGTTTGTGACTATTTGACAGACTAATGGAATGTTTGCGTGTGGATGTGTGTGTGTGCGATTGTTAACGCCAGTGTCAGTTGATTCCCTTCGTTCAAAGGCATGTCAGCACCAATGAAGTAGCAGTCATCATCAGAGGAGTCGTTATGTTACATAACTCTTCCTCTCTCTCTTTCTGTGTCAGTATATCTCTCTATCGCCATCTTTTTCTCTCTGTGTTTCTCTCTCTGTGTATCTTTCTCTTGGTTTTTCAGTCTCTCACAAAATCTTGCGATATCTACCGGTACTTCTTTTGGACTTGAGGAAGAAAAACCAGGAGTAGTCTCGTATCAAAGCCTCATGTTATCTTTAATTCTTTCCCTCGTATTATTTCAACAAATATTTACTGGTTGAGGAGACAGGATGAGAAACAAGTAAACAGGCAGACAGAGACAGACACAGAGACAGACACAGAGACAGACACAGAGACAGACAGAGACAGACAGAGACAGACAGAGACAGACAGAGACAGACACAGAGACAGACACAGAGACAGACAGAGACAGACAGACAGAGACAGACACAGAGACAGACACAGAGACAGACACAGAGACAGACACAGAGACAGACACAGAGACAGACAGACAGAGACAGACAGAGACAGACAGAGACAGACAGACAGAGACAGACAGAGACAGGCCAGGCAGACAGACAAACAAACAGGCAGACAAACAGACAGGCTAGCAGGCAGGCAAACATATTTCTCTGTTTGTTGCCAAAGCCATCCCAATGAGCCACCCCGGTATAGAGCAAAGCGATAAGAAAAATCCCCTGATCCAGTGTTGACTATCTATCATCTGGATTTCAACCCATTTCATCATGTTCAGACGCCACTTAGTCCTATCAAGAGACGCTCCACACGCCCCAGACCACGTGTTCCGGGCGCCTAATGAACAGATACTCCTTGAGGATGATGGATAGACGTCTCTAGTGTTTGAAGGTCGAGGGTTTGGGGATGGTTCTCTTCTGCTCTTCCAGTAGCTCTGTGTAACGTCAGTGTCTGACGTTGTTTGAAAGTTGGCTGGGAGTATATATTCTCGTCGTTTAATGCACCATGTAACACCAAGGCAAAGTGATTGTGTTTTTTTCAGTGATCAACACTAGATCTCCCTCACGTCTCTCTAAAGTCTCCGAGGGAGATATTAGACACTGCTTTTTTCAAGTCTGCCTTACAAACGTGCCTGTCTCTGTGATTTTGGAATAGTAGCATGAGTTTTGAGCTTGACAGTTCAAGTCAGTAGCAGTTCCTGCAATCCAACTCTTGCCAGGTGTAGGGTTCATCCAATCAGATCAAATTGAAATGTATTTGTATAGCCCTTTTTACAAGCAATTTCACAGAAGGCTTCACATACGCCCATAGAACTGCCCCTCAGCCAACCTTAACCCTCAAGGAAGACAAGGGAAAAAAGCGAAACTAAATAAGGTACAAATAGCATACATTATATAAAACGATACATTAAGATAATGAAAAAAAACAGGAAACTGTGCAGGGCTCCCCACTTCAGAGTGCAATGTTTAACAGCACAGCAGACAGCTGAGAAAATGCCTCTTCCTCAAATCGTGTACACATGTGCCCGCATGCACACATACTGTTCATACACACACACACTTGCACAGACCATGTTGATTGAGTTTCTGCAAGTCATCCAAGGACATGGACCTTAACAGCGAGCCTGTTCCCTCCTCCTTGCCGTTGCACACGCACACGCACACACACACACACACACACCAGGCTGCTCTCCTGGCAGGCCCATCAGACAGGTGAGTCATTAGAGGAGAAGAGAGAGAGGAGAAGAGAGAGGAGCAACGCCCTCCTTCACCTTGACTGGTCTGCAGAGGAGGGGAGGGGGAGGAGCTGGGGCTGTCAGCCAGGTGATTGATGGGTGTATTTGGAGAACATCCCCGACAGAGCTTGTCTGACGACTGGAGATGAGGAGAAGGAGGAAGAAGCCGACTTTTACCAGTCTGGGAGTGGGTGTGTGTGGGTGAGAGAGAGAGAGGGAGAGGGAGAGAGGGAGAGATGGAGTGTGTATTGTATGTGTTGATGTGTATGTTTTAGTCCTTCTCCAGCTTATCAATGATCCTTCTCGACTAGGAGCAGTATAATTACATCCCAGTCACGTTTGCCTCCGTTCCAGACGCACTTAAAAGCTAATCACGCTCAACAGTCTCAGTTTTCTGGCCCAAGCGCTCTCCTCCCTCCACACAGCCCACAGCCAAATCAAGTCTACTCTAGTTAATATCCTTCCTGCCTGCACAATTCACCTTAGCTCTTCCTTGGGCTCTGATGTCCCCATATCCCAAGCGTTGGTGTACCTGTGTACCTCTCTGCAACTGAAACAGACTCCTGACTCTTTAGTTCGCTCGTAAATCCCTTGTTTAAGTTTCTCACTTCTGGATGGGTTTTTTTTCACATTCAAGCCGAGATAAGTGAATGCCATACCGATGTTCCGAATGATAAGGTTGTTTGTCCTCATCACGGAAAGAGGAGCATGGCTACTGTCTCTGATTGGAGGACCCTCCTAGTAGGATTATGAATGATGGGTTGGGGGATCTGAAAGTATCGATGTGTCATTACGTCCACACGCAAGGTAAATATCAAAGTTGAAACCTGGGCGGCTTTGCTTGTCACTGTAGCCCAGATTGAGTGTGCATTCATTTCAGGGGGTGTGAGGTTGAAGTGATTGGGATGGGGGTTGGAGGTGGTGTGTGGGTGGAGGTGGGGGTGGGGGGGTGAGTGTTTATACTGCTGGCATGCTCGGGCATCCTCTTCTTCAGCTGTAGGTGTTGCACCTCCTGCATAACAACTGAAAGGTGACCACACAGAGGGGAAAAGACAGGGAAAGACTAAAGGAAAAGGGAGGGACAAACAGAGGGGATAGAGAGAGAGAGAGAGAGAGAGAGAGAGAGAGAGAGAGAGAGGAGAGAGAGAGAGAGAGAGAGAGAGAGAGAGAGAGAGAGAGAGAGAGAGAGTAACATGGCTAAATCCCAGAGCTGGTGGAGGACTGTGGTTCCCACCGTGTTCCTCAGACAAAATTAGAAAAGGCTGGATGAAATATGCATGAGCTTCAGAGCATGAAACTTTACTTCAAAAAGTCTCTCTGTAAGAGTGCATATTAAAGTGTTTTTCTTTCACGCTCTTCAAATGGAGACACTGAGTGAGGGGAGAAGAAGAGGTTATTGGATATATAGGAAAGGGGGGGAGAGAGAGGGAGAGGGAGAGGGAGGGAGGGAGGGAGGGAGGGAGGGAGGGAGGGAGGGAGGGAGGGAGGGAGGGAGGGAGGGAGGGAGGGAGGGAGGGAGGGAGGGAGGGAGGGAGGGAGGGAGGGAGGGAGGGAGGGAGGGAGGGAGGGAGGGGAGGGCAGAAGTCCTTCTGCAGTCAAGAAGACAACCCAACCAAGCCATGCTAGCCTTCTAATAGCAGTTATATTGCAGACTGCAGACAAGGCCTCAGGGTAGAGCTTGTTTCCACAGGGGCGACCTTCAAAACACTCCTACAGTACCTGCACACACCAGCATGACAGTTCCAGTGCTGTAAAGTCAGACACACTCACACACAGTTAAAGATAGTCATCCCTCTAGCACAAGCTGCTGAGAGAGAAGGGTTGGAGACACGCCTCAACCATGTCTGGTGAAGATGAAGCAGAGAGAGAGAGAGAGAGAGAGAGAGAGAGAGACAGAGAGACAGAGAGACAGAGAGACAGAGACAGAGACAGAGACAGAGACAGAGAGAGAGAGAGAGAGAGAGAGAGAGAGAGAGAGAGAGAGAGAGAGAGAGAGAGAGAGAGAGAGAGAGAGAGAGAGAGAGAGAGAGAGAGAGAGAGAGAGAGAGAGAGAGAGAGAGAGAGAGAGAGAGGGAGGGAGGGAGGGAGGGAGGGAGGGAGGGAGGGAGGGAGGGAGGGAGGGAGGGAGGGAGGGAGGAGGGAGGGAGGGAGGGAGGGAGGGAGGGAGGGAGGGAGGGAGGGAGGGAGGGAGGGAGGGAGAGAGGGAGGGAGAGAGGGAGAGAGGGAGAGAGGGAGAGAGGGAGAGAGGGAGAGAGGGAGAGAGGGAGAGAGAGAGATTCTGTCTCCTTCTGTAAGTAATCCTTGCCTCCTTCTGTGAAGTCGAACATTTTTATAGAATGGCGTTTCATTAACACTCTCTGTAGAAATACATGACAGGACTTTGATCTTGTTTTAAGTGTGTGTGTGTGTGTTTAGATCAGTGGAGGTGAAAACATGAAACAGTCTCTTTCATAATTAATGACTGAATGTGGGCCAGAGAACCTATCCACAGCTCTCTGAGAGGGGAACCCCTGGGCTGTCAAATGAAGATACAGTAGATAGGTAGATAGATCGGTGCTTTGCTCATCCCCAGGGGTAAATTGAAGTGTGTGTGAGAGAGTGTGTGTGTGCATGTGTGTGTGTTCTGCTGACATGTACTGTGTGTGTGAAGGCGAGAGGCATGGTGTAGACTAGGGTGCATTGTTCTTATGTATGTGAGAGTGACTGAGGAGGAGAATATGTCTCCAGAAAGACTTCTTTGTGTGGGCTAGGCAAAGGAGATAACATTTTTGCATGGCACAGCTGTGTGAAATTCCTGTGTGTGTGCGTGGGTGTGTGCGTGCATGTACGCACTCCCACTCATGCAAGCATCACACAGAAGGCCCTGGTATCTGTAAGTGTGTTTGAGGAGGTGTGACCGCTGCTGTTTGTGTTCCAGCAGCATTATCTCCTCTCTCATCTCCCCGCCCATCCGGGTGCGTGAGACCGGAGTCTGGAAGGGCCAATGCGCCGGAAGTAAGGGGAAAGGGAGTCCTGAAGTCAGGAAGTCCTGTCAACACGAGCGCTGACAGGGTCCGGGCTTCAGAAGATCTGCTTTGATCACGAAAGAACAAAAGTGATTTGCTGACCCCGCTGCTATACCGGGCGGACAGATCAGAGTAGCAGATCATAGCAGCCCTGATACAAATGTCCACAATCTAAAGGTTGGGTCACCGACCTTAATCATGGATCTGTACTGCAACTTGAAACACGCCTCTCACACCCTTGGTGTTGTTCCACACCCATCCTCATGAGAGAGAGATCAGTGGTCCAGAGGAACATGATCCTGAGAACCAGATCAGCCTACCAGCTCATGGTTTATTTGCTTTGGCAGAAGTGTCCGGCCACCCTCGCATTCAAACAGATCTCCTTCTAACCAAAATCTGGTGGGGCCTATCACAACCTTTTATTTGATATGGGGTGGGTTTAGCACTATATGTACAGAGCAGCACCGTTGAGTCATTTTCATAAATAACCGAGATGAAAGGAGTGTTGTTGCTTTGATTGGTTGTATCTATCCAATTATATCCAATTGCAAAGGTTGCATTTTGGTCTGCTCCCGTTGATAAGGCCCCTTGGAAATTAAAATTTAACTGAGAGGTTCAAGTCGAAATACGAATGCGCAAATTGGTCTGGCGATGCCAGGCTTGAGGAACAGGCCTTATCACCACACATGACACCACTCCTCATACCTGAACAGCTCACTCCTGCTTACATCACCACTAAGAATAGGTACGAATGGCTTAGTTGGAACAATGTGATCATCATTATGACCTGATGTTAATACCAGCCTTTATTGTCATACAGATGAACATATTCTGTGAGATATTGAGAGTAATATGGTTTGATGTGCAGTCAGTCTGTTTCCAGTCCCACTTTAACGCAGTCATTTAAGAGTGTGTTATGGTGGATGTTGTGTGGGTTTGAGTCCTCAAGCTATGTGTGTGCTCCAGTTAATGCGTTTAATCTATGCTAACGTCCTTGCATCACAACTGAATATTCACAACATGGAAATGATGCAGGAAACATGAATATTTCAAGACATTGAAAGTCAGCAACTCTATGCATGTTGGGTCTAATTGTGGAGATGACTGCGTGATATCTGTTGCAAAATTACCCGAGCATTTGGCCACCTTGAAAGCTGCCAATTTATTTATACGTTAGAGGTGTTCATTTCAGGTCTTGCTTGGAGAACGAGGTGTTTGCTCATCGTATCTTTGTTACAGTATGCATTTAGCCCCAGAGCTTAACCCTGCAGAGCGTTTAGGAACGCCACAGTGTTCATCGACTGTGTTCAGATACAGGTTCAGCCTCTTTGTTACGATGACATCCGCTACTTACGGATGATCGACTATGCGATGATGCTGTAATCAAATGCAGAGAGGGGAGATTTTGTTGGCCTGTCAATATGCCAACCATGGTAATTCAGTCCCTTGAGTAATACAATACATCTGTTGTTGTTTCTTTCAGAGCTCCCGTACGGCTGGGAGAAAATCGATGACCCAATCTATGGCAGCTACTATGTAGAGTAAGTTGGAAGCTCTTTAATATCTGATGTTTGTTTTGATTTCCCTACAGAAACCTCTCCACCCTCTCCATTCATTAGACGTGAACTACATCTGTGGTCGTTGCAGCTGCTCAGTCTTTGTGGCTGGTTAATGTGTGTGTGTGTGAGTGTTTGTGCGTGTGTGTCTGTGTGTTTGCGTGTGGCTTGTGTACAGTATGGGTTTGTGTGTCTTTATGTTTGTGTGTGTGCGCGCGTGTGTTTGTGTGTGTTATGGGCTGCAGAGTCGAAGGTGTCTCCTCCCTCCGTGCTGAACTAAATGTACCCTTCCTATTCTGAGGTGTCATTTCTCTGGCTGGACGCACTCTGCTCTGCTCCTCTCCAGGGAGAACGGGGATCTATTTTTAGCCCTTCTAGGAAGGGTGTTTTACCGCACTCTTCTGTACCTAGGAAAACCATGGGCCGTACATAAAGTATAGTATCTGTCCGTTGAGACTGAAATGTTGGTAATAAGCCGAGGATAGATGCTTTTGTGGCATTTACACCCTTTCTTAAAGAGTCCTGGAGCAGAATGTTCCACGGTGAGCTTTTGTGGGTCAACATGTAAACAGATGTTACGCAGTTGAGAACTGAAATGAGTCAGCCATTAGCTTGTTTACTTTCTTCCTATTTGACCAATGAAGTTAAAGGTTTTCTGATGTTGGTACTAATCCTTAGTTTGTCTCTGTGCTGAATGTGTATGTGCTAAACAATATCAAAACAAATTAACAGGGAGCTGTGAGATAGCGACAGCAAATGTGAGCGTTGTTGACAGACATGAATCTTAGCTGATTGGTTAGTTCATCTGCCTGTGATTTTCTTTGAACATCAGATTTCTATATTTGCGGTTGACACTATTGTAATGACATGCTGAGGTTACTTTTACTTTGGATCATTTCTTTTACACTTGGAGTTGGTGTTAGCTGCTCTCCAGCTACATCTTAGCTTTTATGGAGGGATTTTTATACATTCTTTAGGTAATTCGTGAGCGTAATTATCTTGTTTTGAAGGTTTGGCCATAGAACCCTACGCATGTCACTGTGAGATTGTCCTCGGAAGACGCCAAACCCGATGATTATCTTGTATACTCTAACACGCACTCTAACACATGAGTCATTTAACAGTATGTACGTGTGTGCATGTGTGTGTGTAGCAGGCGTGTCTGTGAGCTGAGACACATTCTTAGTCTCCCACTAAGGGGATATCTAAATGATGACTAATTATTTCATGTCACACTTGCAAATTACAGTATTTATAATTATGGACTTGCACCCAGAGTCACACCAAATTAACACTGACGTAAGATGTTTAAGGAAAAGTCTTTTGGATGAGAGATCTCTTTTATACGTGAGCGAGCGCTCAGGAAACCACACCGCTAATGATTCATCAAGCTGATTACAGTATTGGGTGAGTTTCAGAGGAGAGAGACTTAATTGGGCATTTGTTCATTTTTTACTTTCTGAAACCATCTTGCGTCTCTGTTACATAACAGAGACGCAGACTGTTGAATGAATCATAGCGTCGAGCTTCTAGGACTCTTCACAGAGTTGTGAGGAGGGGGGGGCGTAGGCTAGCCCTGGGAATCCTCCTCCTTTATCTTGTCCTCTTGTCCCGTGTGCTGCCTCAGCCATATAAACCGGAGGACCCAGTTTGAGAACCCGGTTCTGGAGGCCAAGCGAAGGGTCCAGCAGCAGCAGCAGATGCAAAGCCAGGGCCTGTCCTCGCTGCCCCTGCCCACCATCTACAGAGGTAAGACCCTCCGTCTCTCCACCTGCATCCCACTCCGACAGGAGAGAATGCTGTGTGGCTGGATGCTTACCTGGTTTTAGACCCCACAGCGAAGACACTGGATGAGACAGGTTGTTCTGTTTTCCTTTCTCGCAGATTTTTCTAGATTTGTACGTGTTAACCTTTTCTGGGGGGGGTGGGGGATGTCAGTCTGCATCATTGGAAACGGGATCTTGAGTGTTTTTTTATGAATATTTGTATTGAATTCGATTGCGAGGCCCTCTGTATCACTGTGAGCTTTCACTGAGCTTGTGCGCACCTAACACTGTCCCTGACCTTGAGCACACAGCTCTGCCCGCGCCAGGGCGTACACTGAGAGGCTCTCCATGCTAAAACTGCCTTGATGAGTGGAGTGCAGGCCGTTTGTTTCCCTAGAAACGGAGCTATCGCCCAGTCGGTGACAGCTTGTCTCTGTGGTTACACTTCCTGTGCAGTGAGGCTCTCTCTCCTCCCATCCCACCCACCCTCCCCCTGCCCTCTCCCCCCTATGCCAGTGGAGGACGCCACTCCCTCTGCCACCCTCCCCAGACCCTCCCTGGCCCACATAGGCCCCGCCCCTGAGCGCTGCCAGAGCCTCAGCGACCTATCACGGTCCCCGGCGGCGGGCCGCAGGGCCGCGGTTTTCGGCCTGCACGGTACGTCCGCCGCCGCCGTCTCCCCGCTACGGCGCCCCCTGGTGGGCCGGAGGGTTGCGCGCTGCCCCCATCACCGGCCGCTTCACGCCTCAGCCTGTGTGTGTGAGCGGCAGCCTGTCTGTAGCCTGGCTCTCCCCCTGTGGCTCTCTCTCAGTAAGTAGGCCAGGGGAGAGGAGGCTTGTTGTTGTCTTCTGGCTGCCTGTGCTCCTCTCTTCAGCATGCAGCGACAGACCCAGTCACCCCCCCCCCCCCTCCCCCCTGCAAGAGACCCAACATGCCTGGGGCTGGATACACTATTTCCTGCCCTTCATATCAACAGACAGTATTGTGAATAAACACTAGAATGAGATGGGTAATCAGTCCTGGACTGTTGACAGCCTGGTTACAGAGGATATGAACCCACGAGATCAGAGTTGTTTCTGCATGGTAGAAGAAGGAGAAGGTTCATTAGATCATGGCAGCGCTTGTTGGCTGAGATTTGAGCTTCCCTCCCTCTGTGATTCCCACAGATTCACTTCCTGGCCTGTTTACCCCCATCTCCCTAGCATCTACAGCTGGATCCAGAGCGCTCACCACGCATGTCATTCCGGAATGTTCCGAAATAATTCCGCACCTGCTTTTCCTCAACCTGTGAGAGGCGGAAGTAAGCCAGGGACTGCTAAAAACGGATGCCGAACTCAGTCCATGTCTCTGCACCTTGTTTTGCTCTGGCTCAGAGTGTGTTTACAGCAACCAAAACACCTGGCATAGGACGAGTTTAACTGATGAAAATGTAAATGGCCGGAGGCAGGCAGGGGGTGGAGGTTTTGGCAGTGACACCTCGAGCTAGAGCAAAGAAACCCACCTGCATCTGTCAGGCTGCTCTCCACTGTTGGACACTGTCCGTACCATGGCCCTGCCCCTTTCCCTGTGTCAATGTGCCCCCCCCCCCCCCCCTCCTCCCAGCCCCCCCAACCACAGCAGTGCCTTGCCTCATGCCCTTCCACCGGAAGATAAGATGGCCCCGCATTGGCATTTAAGTGCATTTGACTCTTGAGAGAGCTTGAAAACATTGAGTAGCCATCCAGTGTGTGTGTTATTGCTGACGGTGTGCATTTTGCTTCTTCTTTCTGCGTGTACGTGTGTGTGTGTGCTGGTCGGTGTCTTCTTCCCCCCCCCCGCAGAGAAGCCCCTGTTCACACGGGACGCCACCCAGCTGAAGGGCAGCTTCCTGTCCACAGCGCTCCAGAAGAGCAACATGGGCTTCGGCTTCACCATCATCGGCGGGGACGAGCCCGATGAGTTCCTGCAGGTGAAGAGCGTCATACCCGACGGCCCTGCTGCAGCCGACGGCAAGATGGCCACAGGTACGCACACAAGTGTGTCAGTGTGGCGGTGTTTCGCATTTGTAGGGGAGCGTGTGCACTAGCGCTCTGCTCCCAGTCTGTGTCACAGTGGGAGATTACAAACAATGGGCTTGTAGTGAGCCAGCAGGAAAGTCTCTACCTATGTGAGTGTGTGTGTGTGTGTGTTTGTGTGTGTATGTGTGCGTGTTGAACAATGGGCTAGTGTCCATCTGCAGTGGTGACCCAGCAGGATAGTCTACCTGTCTGTCTGTGTGTCTGTATGTGTATGTGTATGTGTGAATACCTCTTGCCAAGGTCACACATTTGCTTGTGTGTCTGTTATGGACTCTGCATAGATGTGGTTGTGTGTGTGCATGTGTGTGTGCCATCTGTGGGGCTGTGTTCTTCCATTAATCACTATGGGGACTTTATGAGCACCATAACTCCTGGGCAGAAGCACACAGGGGGGGGACTGCAGCACTGTAACGTCACTTACACACACACACACACACACACACACAGAGACCAGGCAGCTGCACTGAAGGTCAGCAGGGGGTTGAGACTGGCAAGCCTGTCAATCCTCTCTGCATGGATTTGTTCTCTTCTAATGTATTTGGACATCACACTGGGTTGGACTGGGCCAGGTACAATGTCACTTGTTCATCTGGCTATGCGGCAGTGTGATTGTCTCTACTCTCCTCACGTTACAGAACATCTTCTCTTTGCGTCTCCTCTCTCTGCATCCATCCTTCTCACCTCTTGTCTTCCTCGAATGCTTAAATTGCTGCATCTTGGCCACACTTTTGTCTGTGTTTTGAATTCACTCAAACACTTTACTTGAAGTCGGAAGCCGGCTCCCTGCGGGGTGCGTTTCCACGACGCTGTTCAGCTGTGGCGGGTTCTGGAAGATGGCGGGCGCACAGGTTAACAGCAGTGTGTTCCGGGGGAGTGCTTGTCATTCTGTCAACAACAGACCCGAACCCTTTCTCTATGAGAGCACATGCCACAGTTCCAGATGGCCTCTCTGTCCTTCACATCCACACATATGGACACAACTGCTCTCACTATCTCTCTCTCTCTCGTACTCCCACACACACATCACACACACACACACCCTGCTGGTTCTCTTTACAGCTCAGATGGTCTGGCGTGTTCTTGGCAAGGTTTAGGAACCCTCCTGTCGTGTCCATAGTCATGAACCAGCGTTAGAGGATGATGAATCTGTCATATCGCCCATGATCAGCTGACGGTGGAGTTGGAGGCCCTGTCCTTGGTCCTGGAGCATGGGTTTTATAGTGGAGGTGATTGTATGTACAACCATCCTGGACATTGCTGCATAAAGGTTAATGGGGTAGCTGGAGTGTGTGTTTGCCCATTCTAGCTGGCGTGTGTTTGTGAGGTTAGACTCTGCCATGTCATGCTAGCCCCTCCCCCACAGAGACGCCACACGTTTCCTAGGCCACGGCGAGGGGAATGTGAGATCACAAGGTACCGTTTGTTTTCCCGGAACGCGTGTGAACGTATTGATTTTGACACACCGGCTCAAGGCAAATGTCATTGGCGTTTATCCAGATTAATTAAAAAGTCCCACTTGTCAGGTTGCTTCCAGGACGGTGTGCTTGTGTCAACACCAGTGGAGCATCGACAATCGGCGAGCGTTCACTGGTCACACAACAGGGCCAAGCTGACTTGGTCCAGACAGGGAGAAAATGACCTTGATATCTTAACTCATCTCTTGGACGTACTCTCCTCCCACACCTGCCTCAGATCAAGCCGGGGTCACCTGCAGGGCACGGTTCAATTCCATGTGATCAGTCGATCAGGGAAATCGTCCAGTGTCTAAATGGATTTTGCCCGTGTTTACTGACCCTGTCTTCTCAACTGGAGCCAAGGTGGCTGATAGTCATGGCTCTCAGTTAGTAAAATGACTAAGAGGCAATCTGTGTTAACACTCATCCCTCTTTCATAGACCCAGTCTATCTCTATCCCTCTTTTCTTCCCCTTCTCTCTCTCTCCCTCTCTCTCTGTCTCTCTCTCTCTGTCTCTCTGTAATTAGCATGATAATGATGTCTATAATTGAAAAATAATGACATGTCATTATCAACCTGGCCCATGCATTTAGAGAGACTTCTATTGAATGTGGATCCCACCTTGTGTTCTAACTTCATCGACATCTTGGTGAATAGAGGTTGTGTATCTCTCACAGTGGAGCACATACGACCATATTCAATAGACCACAGCATGAGGGAGCTATCACAACTAGAAACACTGAGGGAAAGACAGACAGAGAGAGATAGACAGAGACAAAAAGAGAGAGTTATTGTATTGGGAGGGTTCATTTGAAAGCTGTGGGCTTTGTTATCTAAATAGCTTGTAGGAAGAGAGGAATCTTTTTTATTATTCAGCGCCATTTTCACTCGCTAGCAGTGACTGTGATCTATTGTCTGACGTGAAGTGCTGGTGCTAAAACTGCTAGCTAACATTGGACAATAACGGAGGATATTTCCGTTCCTAGGTCGCTTTTTTGGGGGGGGGGGTCATATCTCTGTCGCTCTTTTCCCGTCCAGTCTCATCGAGCGTCTCCCTCTCTCTCAGGTGATGTCATCGTGTACATCAACGACGTATGCGTCCTGGGCACCACTCATGCCGACGTGGTCAAGCTCTTCCAGTCAGTGCCCATCGGGCAGAGCGTCACGTTGGTCCTGTGCCGCGGGTACCCGTTGCCCTACGACCCCGAGGACCCCGGGATCAACAGCGCCATCATCTCCCCCCTGGGCCTCATAGAACAGCGCCCCCTGATGGTCAACGGCCGCAGCAACTACGACAGCTACATGGACTACATCTCCCGGACGGCACGCTTCGTCCAGGAGCACGGCGGCGACCCGATGGGCGTGGCCCAGCAGCAGCAGCTCCACCCGCACCCCCACCCGGGCGACACCCACCTGGACGGCTCGCTCCAGCCCGCCGCCGCGCACGAGGACAGCGTTTCCATGGCGTCGTCGGGGGCGACGCAGGCGGAACTGCTGAGCCTGACCATGGTGAAGGGGGCAGAGGGGTTCGGGTTCACCATCGCCGACAGCTCCACGGGCCAGAGGGTGAAGCAGGTGCTGGAGCCCCAGGGCTGCCCGGGCCTGTGCGAGGGCGACCTGATCGTGGAGATCAACCAGCAGGGAGTGCATGGCCTCACGCACACCCAGGTGGTGGAGCTGCTGAAGGAGTGTGCCGTGGGCGCCGAGACCTGCCTGGTGGTGCAGAGGGGCGGAGGAGGTAAGGAGGACGGGGGGCGGGGACGGGGGGGGAAGTCAACCGTTGGCTCTCCTTCTCTGTAAGGCTCCTGCTTCCTGTCTCTGTCTGTCTTACCTGCACTTGGTTTCTGGCTGTGTAATGCTAACCCCCACACACATACCTGTCTCTCTATCTCTCTCTTTCTCTCAAGGTGAGTTTGTTTAGTCCTGTCTGTCTGTATGTGTCCTTGGTCCGAAGACCACAGAACCCTATCATACAGGTTTTCTAGAAGGAGTCAACCATACAGCTTCTCTCACATGCAGCCATACAGTACTTCAGCTCTCTAACTAGGATTAAAAAGTATGTATACATTCAGTTTAACGAGAGGAATGAGTGCTGTGCATACTTAGTAGTGCTATTTGGCCTCTCAACAAAGATTCATTGATTGAAATGGCCTGCTGTGTACTCACTGGGTAAAGCACTGAGTCATTGTCAAGGTTCTTTCCTCGTTTCATCTGCGCAACTGGCCTTTCTTTGACGACAGCAAAATGTAAGAGGGTCTTTGAGAGACAACAGAAATAGACTATGATGACGTTGACATGATTTTTTATTGTATTCTTCTTTCCGGTGTGTGGTTTATCCTTTTGTTCAGATCCTTGAGTTACATGAGTCCACCAACACATAGTATTCGATTTTATTTCATGTCTCTGGAGTGGTTGTTCCAAAAGGGATGTTATATGTTACATCTACACGTTAAATTTTCCATGTCCTTTTTAAAAATATCCTTACTGTCATTGTTACGTCACTATGGCTGTTCTCTGGGAGGAACAGGAAGTGAGCTTTCTTCTTCTCTGAGGGTTGTTAAGGTAATGACAGGACATGAGGAGTGTGTGAGTCAGCTGTGATCTTAAGCCTTTCCTTAATGCCAGCCGTCCTAATGAAGTGTGGAGGAATCACTATAACGTCTATGGCTCAGTAATTAGACCGGCCCTGACTGTTGAACTCAGAGACACTACATGTGATTTGTCTTCCTTTGAGCTGGGAACTGAGGTCGACATTGTGTTATCCCATTGCGCAATGATTTGTTTTTGTTCGATTTGTTTAGGTGTGCTTGATTCCAGCATACTTTTGGAGAGAATTTGCACTTTCAGTACTACTCTGTCAGCCATTATGTAGCGCAAGCTAACTCAAGCGTACCAGAAGAATCAGAATGAGGAATAACAGTATTTGAGCTCAGCTCTGTAGCTTAGACTGGCCACTGGTGATAGAACAGAAAGTCGTAATTAACAGATGAATGTAATAAATCCATTTTAGCTAGAGAGAAAGGTCAATGGAGTTGTTGTATTTATTGTTCCGCCTCATACTGCTGGTTTGATTTAACCACGCACAGGGTCCACAGCCCTCTGCTCACGAGCAGAAGGATCCGTTAGTTACTGTTACTCCTAATAGTGAGGTGCTGAGGAGGTGCACACACACTCACATACGCTGACACTCCCAGTCACACACACACCTACTCACACACACTCGCTGGCACGTGCACCTATTCACATGCACACACACAAACTCAAAGGCATACTCAAAGGGAGAGACTCCCATCTGTGCAGGCACCTCACTGTGTTCTGAGCACTCGCCGTCTGTGCTCTCTGAAGGAGCTGGAGAAGGAGGAGGAGCGGGGAGGAAGTGGGGGGAGGAAGTGGAGGAGGAGGAGGGGGAGAAGAGGAGGAGGAAGAGGAGGAGGAGGAGCCAGAAGGTCATACCGAGGTGCTCACATATAAATGCTGCCTACTGGCCCATGGAGAGGCACACTGATTTATATTCACTCTCATTACTTTGAACCGGGGACGCCGTTTAGCCGTGCCACGCTCAGATCCCGAGGAAGCAGGGGCGGAATGCCGCATCTGTTTGCTTGGCAGAAAGAGGGGGGGGGGGAGGTCGAAACACATGACCCTGCCCAGCCTGCTCTTCAAATGGCTGACTGCACAGAGGAGGGGGGGGGGGGGGGATGTCTGAGGGTGCTGATGCTAGCTTAACAACCCCACCAGCCTGCCCCCCGCACATCCCCACCACACTGACTTTAGGAATGTGGCGTTTTGCCCCTGATGCTTTTCCAGACCTGGAGAAAAGTTGGGCTTTACCAGTGTGCTTTTTGCTCCCCCTCACCTTCCCTCCCCCTCACCTTCATTCCCCCTCACCTTCCCTCCCCCTCACTTTCCCTCCACCTCACCTTCCCTCCCTCCCTCCTCCCCCCCGCCTTCCGCCCCACCATGCTTTGAGGGGGGGGGGTTACATCGTTCGATCCCCCCACAATCTCGACCCCAGGGATTGAGCTGAAGAGATGGCCCCTCCAAGAAACCAATCAGGGAGGCGCACTGGCTGCGTTTAGCTAGGCCATTACACACTCTAATAAAACTGTCACCGTTCCATTGAAATGATGTTCCAGCTCCTAATGCGGCCCAATTTGGCTCCACTGTCAGGGAACTGGACACTGGCCATACATCCTAATTAAAAGAGCTTTGTCTCAGTCCAAGTGCCCTCTGCTGCTGTCGGCTACACTCTCTGAGTGACTCAACGCAAGGTGAGCGCACATGTCACCAGCCCTCACTCCGGCACGCCTCACCATCCACAGTGCCCCAGGCAGATTGACTCATTCCCGCCACGCGCGCGTGTGAGGCGCTCGGCCTCCATCGGAGTGCGCTAGCGTGTTAGCGTGCACCAGCGTCTCAGGAATGATGCCGCCCAGATGGTGGTGTGGGTAGCGTTGCCACGCGTCTCCTCTAATAACCATCAGAGCTCTCCAGACAGACGCCTCCGCTCCACCACCTCACCGCCCCCTCACCAAGCACTCACTCCGTGGCCATCTACTGGTCACGTAGCGCAATAACACCCCCTGCTTTGTGACCGGTGAAGCTCTCACAGACCAGTTAAATAATCCACCACTGACCACCATCAGTACAGTTAAATAACGGTACTGTCCCCGTACTTGGATACAGCAGACCCACATATTGCAGGAATCGACGGCGGTAACAGAAAGAAGGCTTCTTTTCCGGAAGCGCAGCACCGCTCCATGAAAGCAGCCTTACCAAGGCTTGACTCGTGTATTTACATCCCTCCCGGACACCCACTCACCCGTCAGAAACCCCTTGCAGTGCAGCCCCGGTTGTTTTAAACCCGGCGTTGCCAGGGTAACGTCTCTCCAGACAGGAGGAGGACATTGTACATGACCAGCGAGGCTGCGCGGAGGGTGTCAGAGCTGGCCGGAGGCGTCGGTTAGGTTGAGGGAGCAGCCTCATCACTGAGAGCCATTGTGATGGACAGTATGAGTGTGCTGATGGAGACAGATTGTGGTGAGTTCATGATTTTCTGCCTCTCCTCTTTCACCATCCAGCATCCACACATGCTTTTGTTCTCCCTCCTGCTTCCCGGTTGTCATGGCACCGGTTGCCTGCTCCATGTTGACGAGAGGTTTCCATGGAAGTTGCGTGTTTTGTGTCGAGAGTTGCACTCCAGTGTCTGTTTTTAAATGCTGTCTAGTCTGAATGATTTAAAAAGGAATCTGTTCAATGGTTTGCGGTAACAACAATACATCTTTTAATGGCGGGAATATGTGTGTGTGGGCTACATGTGTGTGCCCCTGTGTGTGCCAGTCTGTCTCCATGTATCTCTGACTGTATACATACCCAGTGCTTGGTGTATCAGAGAGGGGGCGGCACAGAGTTAAACTCCTCTCCATGGACCAAAGATGGAGCCACTTAGCGTCAGAACATCCAGTCAATTACCCACCATCACTTAGAAACCACCACACTCCTTATAAAGTTATGATATTTAGCCAGCCCTGAGACAAACGGCAGACTTCTAGCCTGTTACGCCAAACAAACGGCCTGCTCGGCCTCCCATCAGTGATAATTAGCACGTTTTCGCGGCAGACATCCTCATTAGAGGCTATCTACACCATTAGCTTCCTGCATCATGTCGCCACCTCCATAGCCAGACCAGCAGTGCCTAATTAGCATCGAAGGATTTCAGCTCGGTTTCACCTAGAGATATACCATTTAGCAGCAGCCAGCGTAGCGTGCAGCTCGCTCACACACCTTCACCCTGATGCTTAGTGGAGGCTTCCTGTGCATACTTGCATATACAAACTGCATAAAACATACACATGTACACACATATACAACAAAGACAGATAGCTGGCTGTGGATGCATCTCTATCTCCTACTCTGCTTATTACAGTTGAGTCAGCAAACTCTGTCCTGAGTCCTCTTAATAGTCTTCAAGATTTGGACTTGTTTCAAGACCCCACCAATGATGACTATCTGTACCCAGCAGAGAAAAAGGAGAGGAAAGGTGTTTGAATCAATGGACCCCGCCACAGCAGCCCAGGAATTGTACCGCACCGGGGCCAGCTCAGACAGTGATTCATTGGCTCGGAGTAAGAGAGGAGCTGAATCAGGCAGTCTGCCAAGCGGAGCACTGAGCAGACAGCCATGTTCACAGCTCTTTACCCAGCATGCACCGAGAGGGCCCAAGCCAAGCCAGCACCAGGTCCGCGGCAACCTCCAGGGATCGATAGCCAATCAGTTTAGACCTGATTGAGAGATGGCCAGGGGGATTGTGGGTAAACAGACAGGTTGTGTCCCCAACAGCTGGGGAGGAAATGGTTAAATCAAGCCAGTGGGCCACAGTGGGGCTGGGAGCGCTGGATGGATGGAGGGAGAGACGACTGGAGATGGTTAACCTGGATTAGCACATTGACCCTCTCCCTTTTAACACGGATGATGAGAGACCTTGTCCGGTTCAGACAGGAGGGATGAATCGGGGTTGTTTTGCTGTGACGCTGCCTTATCTCGCCACAGACCCCCCCGTGGCGGACGAGTGCCCCTCAGCATGGAGGCCTGCTGGGATGCTAAGCTCTCACACGAAAAGGACATGGAATCAGTAGCCATTGTAATCACTTTCATGTACCTGATGTTGTACAAAGCAGCCTCCTGTCGTCGTGGGCTGCGTATTCAAGTGATGAAAGATTTGAGCACCTCCATTAAATCATTGTGTTATCCAAATCTCATTTCAATAATGAAATGGCCAGCAGTTAGGCTGGTGGTGTGATATTTTAGTGCTCTTAGGCAGAGCGTGTGTGTGCAGGTGTGTGTGTGTGTGTGTGTGTGTGTGTGTGTGTGTGTGTGTGTGTGTGTGTGTGTGTGTGTGTGTGTGTGTGTGTGTGTGTGTGTGTGTGTGCTTGTGTATGCTTGTGTATGTAGACTTGTATAAAATGTAGTTTGTGTCTTTCATTACAGGATGTCTACATACTTTGTAGTCTGAATCAGTCACACAAAGAGTGTCACAGTGGCAGCTAAAAGAGCCATTAGGCAGTAATGATATTAGATGGATTTAAACTGCACTTAATGTATATAGAGGAATGACATAATTCCCAGCCCCTATACGACACTCATTCACTACATTTACATTAGTTTAAAGTCAACTTGTTATACATAGTTAGATGCAGTTCAGCCCTCCAGGAGTTCTATCCATGGCCCCCACCTTGCTGAGATGCATTAGGGATCAGGGCAAAAGCTTTAAAAACCAGGGGTTGCCATGGGAACCACAGCCCAGCCTCAGTCAGAGGAGTCAGAACATAATTGACTTCCTGTAGAACCAAAACCCCATGCAATGTCCTTCACTTCCTGTCTTGAATGAGCCAATCACACCTCTGTTCAGGAAGGGAACTTGAGGAATAATAAGAATAAGAATGTTCTTCCTATTAAATTACAAATTTAATAGGAAAAAAAAGGCTATATTCTTTCAATCTTGTGGATATGTTACAAAGGTGGTTGTGACACGATCCTGACAAACACAGACCTGCTGGGGTTTGTATTACATTACAGGATGTTAGCCAGGTTGCTTCAGTGGCAGATCTGGTCACAGGTGTCATGATCTAGCCTCATTATCAGTGTTATAAGCTGTCATCTATACTGTGTATGATACTGTGTGTGACCTAGATACTCGGTGAACCAGGCTCAGTCTCAGTAGTACATTATGTGTAGCTGAACTGACTGGTGCTGGAAACATGTTAGCTTCAGTATAGGAATTTCAGTACAATGGACAGCTCCACACTTTCCACACACCAGTTCCAGTGACAAGACAGAGAGACTGAGAAAATAGCCTGTCCTTGGTCACACCGCTCTTTCTCTCCTTGTCTCTCCCTTTCTCTGTGTCTCTCTCTCACTATCTCTTTCTCTCTGTCTTTGCCCTCCTTCTCTAGATGGATTTATCTCCAGCGTTACCTCAGTCAGTAGTGCACATTGTTGCCCTGATGCTGCTCTACTGTAAAAAACAAAAAACAAAACTGCGTTCCTTTTGGACTTATAAGGGTCTCTCTTTCAATTAGGCCTGGTTGGTTTTCAGCAGAAAAAGTGCTCATTGATCTTTGTAGAATGTTTTGACCAGAAGGCTGTTCTCTCTCTCTCTTTCTTCTTCTCTCGTTTGAGTCTGTGAACATGTATAATCTATATTCTATCATCTCCTTCTTTTGTGCACCACTGATGGAACAGCCACGTGGATTCATTAGGAAGTCCAAGGCTGAGAAGTATGACAAGCTGTCGTTATTTCCACGTCTCTAAAACACCTTCTGTTCCATGAGCTAGGATTCTACGAAAAAGCCTCACTTTGGGTGATGAGTCACGAAAAAAGATTGAATCATTTAAAAACATTCCTTTTCCTACTGGTCTCTACCTCGTTTTTTTTTCATTTTGGTTTTTTCATTTTCTTTCTTTTACCATGTGCAATGGAGTCCGCAATTACTTCGTGATTGCCTTACAGAGTTGAAAACCCTGGCACACTTAACATGTGCAGTCACCCGTCAATTCAATCCCAGCAATTTGCATACACTCATTCTTCCAGGGGGGTGTCTATGTCAACACTTGAAGGACAGGAAGAGCCTGAATTGCATCAGGAGGACACAGGATGTTGTTTGTGTTTGTGTGTGACGCATTATGTAAATAGTTTGGGTGAATGGTACTATGGTGTGTGCTTTTGATGTCAGACACATAGAAATTTGTCTGCTTTGCTTTTCACTCTTGCAGTATGTTTGAATACTCCACTCATCCCATTATGTTTGCTGTGCTGGTAGAATGCCACTGGAGAGGAAGGATGCAGCTTCAGTGAAATGTGTTAT
This sequence comes from Osmerus mordax, assembly GCF_038355195.1. Classification (NCBI taxonomy): domain Eukaryota; kingdom Metazoa; phylum Chordata; class Actinopteri; order Osmeriformes; family Osmeridae; genus Osmerus; species Osmerus mordax. The sequence continues at coordinate 5,532,531 of NC_090066.1, read as the reverse complement.
TTGGGCTTTTTTGAAAGGTCGTAAAATGGTGATCAAGGATTTGAAAAAGGTTACAGGGAATGCATACTCCATTGTAGACTGGATAACATTTAGAGACAGGCTTTCCGAGACACGTTCTAACCGGAAACGCCTCCCTACCATTGTAGTCCTGGAGAAAAACACACAGGACCTGTTCTCTCTCCCACAGACGATACACTAAAGATACCCGCAGGCCAAGTCATCACACACACACACACACAGGCACACGCACACACGCTCTGCAGATTTAAGAAGTGCCTCTGGTCTTGCCATAGTGGGTGTTGCTAGTTTGATACAGTGTAAAAAGTGTTTGAAATATTTACTGTAGAAATGGATACATATCCCAGGGGTATGTGGGTATACAGTCCTACCATCAAACCGCTGAGAACCCCACCATTCATTCATCCCGCACCCCTGAGTATTGGAGTACATCGGCAAGTAAAGACCAAAACTAATGTATCCAATACACTGGAGAGAATGTCTTAAACGTTTCACCTCTGTAGGTAACATAATACTGTTGGACCAAAATATTTACATGTTTTTACCTGTTTGTGTCAAGGACCCCACTTTAGTGTAGTCTTGCCGATTTACGATGAACTAGCACTACAAAAGCTGTCCTTAGTTTGAACTTTTGAGATGTCATGTTGCTCCCTTCTCTGCGTTTACCCTCCAACTACACACTAAATTGTAGTCTTCTCTCTGCTTCTACTCTGAGCTTTCCCCATCTACCTTCCCCTCTTGACTCAGCTCCGGAACATTCTTGTAAACATCTCATTTCTGCACTACGGGCGGCAGCAGCTCTCTGGGCCTAAACCTTTGTTGTTTTCTCACCATTGCAGGTCACTATTCTCCCTGGAAGACCCCTAAACAGGTAACATGCAGTCGTTCTAATCCTCAGCTCTCCCCTCTCTGGTCTTCTTTAACCATCTTAATCTAACACCTCATTTAGTTGCCAGTGGCTGCAGTGTGCGTATGTGTCCGAGCTTCTCTGTATGACTATAACTCTTGTTTTATTATTGTAAAACTTGCTCAACTGCTGTTCCAGCGTGCAAGATTGACTGCTCTACTCCCCTTAACCCCCCTTCCCTCCCTCTCCTCCATTAACTATAAGGGTTATGTTTTGTGCCATGCCAATTATGTTGCATTTTTAAGCCAACATTGACTTTTGACCCATTCCTCTCAGTCACATGATCAGGAAATGGTCAAGCTTCCCATTCGTAGATGAAGAATTACTAGAGCCGTCGCACCGCAAACCAGACTGACCTTGATCCAATAGACTGTCAGTGACAGTTTACAGTTGTCTACAAGAACGGCAGCATAACTGCGCTTAACCAATGTGGTTCTAGTAATCCTATATCTATGACCAGTGGAATGGCACCATCCTTCTCTCAGCTCCTCCATATTTGATAAATAGTCAGTGGAGAGGGAGTGAGAGAAGAGTTTTTGCCAGACATACTAAGAAATACCAACTCATTTATTCATCCTTTCATGTTTCTCAATGTTGCTTCTCTTAATAACCTACATTTTAGTACTGTTTTCCCTTGAATGCTTAAGCTTCTAATGGCAAGCCTGTCAGAAGGGTGTCTTCTAGTCTGTGGAGGTGGTTATCGCCCCTAAAGGCGAAGTCCCTGAATGAGAGGTTAAGATGTTGGGGAGGTGGTCTCTAGTCACACAGAGGTCTCATACGAGCACACAGAACCCACTTACTCACAAGATTTAGTAAACACTATCCACCTGAGTGAGTGTGTTTGCGAGTGTGCATAATGTGTATGTTTGTGCATGTGTGTGTGTATGTGTACATGTGTGTGTGTGACTGGGTGTCTGATGTATGACTCTTATTCCATGCCAATGCATCTTTCGGCCCCCTCGGACCACCACCGAACGCCATCTCATACTTACTCCTTCAGAGCCAGATCATAACACACTCCCTCAGGCTCTCACAGCACACAGCCTCTGTGGGGTCTCAGTCCCCAGTAACTCTTTCCTCTCTCTCATGGATTCTCCTTCATTGTTCATTCTCCCCGTTCCCTGGATGCAAGATATCACAGTCTAGCTAATAAATGGGGACTTTGCCCTTCCAGAGAATAGTCAGCAACATGGCTGGTGGAGCTTCCCTCTTTCTTTATTTCCTCTCTCTCTCTCTCTCTCGCTCTCTCTTTCTGTCCCAAAAGTTAAAAAAATATGTCTCTACAGATATGAACTCGGTCAACTAAGGCCTCATAAAATGTCTGTCAACTTACTGAGTTATCACGACAGTTTTCAACTCTCTTCTATTCAAATATGTTTTATCTTTGCAGCAACGGAGTTGTTCCTGAAAGTAATGACACCTAATTAAACCTTCACTGGACCCTGGGGCTTGGCAGCAATTGGGCGAAATGGGAGAGAGAGAAAAGGAGAGGGAGAAACAGTTAGAGAAGGAATAGTGTATGACAGTGCCTTAGTTTGGTCCTACAGTTAGCCAGGTCTCCATCAATCAAACTTCATGGCCAGACATTTTCTCAGATCAGCAGCAGATTTGAAGCAAAAAAGAATCAGAGCGAAGACTTTAATACATGGCCTCCCTTTCATCTGTATCGCCGTTCTCTCTGTGGAAACATCTGCCCGGTTGCTTAAACATATGCGGGGCATCTCTTGAAAGCCTTCTTGATTTCCGAGGGTTCAGCTGTCCGGGTGGTGGGTGGAGAGCAGCTGCTCTAATGGCCGTGTCATTTACACTGCCACTCATCCCTTCAGACGGCCATCTTCTCTGTCAGCTCAACACTGTGGTCTGAGCCAGGCAACACTCTCATTGGCTGTGCACGAAGGCTGACATTTTGACTTAACGAGAAAGCCCTGGTGTCTTCAAAACTGCCTGTGGCCCTTCTCCAGTTCTCAAAAACACTGACAGAAGGATGCTTTATGAATTGTTAGGTTTGATGCCGACCCAGATGAGTCCACGGCTTGTATACAAGAGTAAATGAATTAACTAAAGGAGCTAGTGGCTTGTGGTCTCAGTCTAATTCAGTCTCTTTTGACGCTAGTTTGGCTCTTTCACAATGTCACTGAGGACAAAACTGTGTTTTATCAAGAAGCCCTCAAAAAGATTAAACACAAACAGGCACACACACACACACACAGAGAAACTCTGTGTGTGAATCCTCTATTCTTAGAACACGCAGGCTCATCTGAAAGACTGGAGGAGAGCTCTGAGTGTTGTTTGATTGAGGTCTTCCTCTGGCCATGTCCCTCAAGCATCCACTAAAGTTCCTGTCAGAGAAACCCTGGGCCAATGGCTGAGACATCTCAAATCTGTTTCCTCAAACTCTCTCCCTCCCTCCCTCCCTCACTCCCATCCATCCATTCATCCCCCTCCTACCTCCATCCCTCTCTGCATCCCATCCCTTCTCCTTCCATCTGTCCTCCATCCATCCATCCCTCTCCCCCCAATCCTCCCTCCCCTTCCTCGTTCCATCCCTCCCTCCCTTACCCTCCTTCCTCCATCCATCCATCCGTCCCTCCCTCCCATCCTCCCTCTCTCCTCCCTCCCTCCACCTCACCCTGCAGAAGCCCAGAGGTGTTGTGCTTGTGTTGCATAATTGGTGTGCTCAGCTGCCCAGACCTGCTCTAATAAGCCCTGGCATCTTGCTTTCAGTTTTCTTCTTTATTTCTCTCTCCTTCATCTTTGTTTTTGTTTTTAATTAAGCCGGCGTTCTGGTTTAGCCGCACAGTGCACTCATATTAGGCCAACAAGAGATGGCAAGTGCTGTGGCCTCTAATAACTCCCTAACCCCTGTCCCCTCTCTCCTGTGGGTACTCTCCAGCACTAAGGTATCAGGACTGAGATACCACCCTCCAGTGTCCTCTTTCCTTGTTGGGGAGTAGGAGGGTAGGGTAGGCTATGCTGGGGCAGGGTGGGGTAGGTTAGGGCTGGGCGGACCAGGGCTGGGGAGGGCAGGGTGACGGTGACTGAACCATGATGATGTGTTTGCAGGTGCTGGAGCAGTGGGACATCCAGCAGGGCCAGGGCAGTCCCCAGACCAGCCTGTCTGCCCCTGTTGTCCCCCTCAGCGCCCCCTTCCCAAACCACCACCTGCACAGGGCCTCAGTGCCAGACTCAGCCGAGGCCTTCGGCCTGCCCAAGCCCGACCCCTATGACCTCTATGAGAAGTCCAGGGCTATCTATGAGAGTAGGCGTAAGTACTGTACCACAACACTACTATTTCCCCGGCTGGGTGTCTGGGGGACAAAAGGTGTGTTTCCTCTACACAGGTGCAGCGATGAAGATACAAACACACACCAAAGACACACCAGCGCACACACTAAAGCATGCACACACAATCCTCACACTAGCATGCACACCATTTAAATCTCTTCTACATAGAAACATTTCTCCTAAATCACAACGAGCCACAAACAGCCACAATAACAATTGCTACTCTCCGCCTTGTTAAACATCCTAGGAGATGTTGTGGGACGCGTAGCAGAGCAGCTGATTACATCCGTACTTCCATCTGTTTATCAGAATATTATGTTGTATGAGGATGGTTTAAGAGGATATCACAGATAAATCTGTGTCAATATCTTTGAACGTGGGCCCAATCTCCTAGCAGAGAAGAGGATCTGGAGTGGCTAAAGGGATCTCTGCTCGCCAGTGATGTCACGCCAGCTAACACTCCTCATAAATGTAGTCATGAGAAATGTAGAATCAATTCATAAATATCTCAGTTATTGTAGGATACCAGCCTCTGAGGCAGTTGTAATGTGTTGGTGTTATTGTATCATGGCCTATGTGGCACGTCTGACTGTAGCACTTACACTGTGATATATGGACGTGTCCAGACATGTTAACAGTTTCTTGGACCTAGACCCATCCTGCTATACAGTACTGTACTGAAACATTTACCTTGAGGAGAGTTCTCGTTTGAGTAGCTAAATCTGGGCCATTGGAACTGAAAGGTTTGGCTGATCGAAAAATACAACGTACTCACGTTTATTACCGAAGGTCATGTGGTCCTCGAGCAGGTGTGTGAGGATACCTTTAAAACGTTCAGACAGCTTGTTGAGTGTAGAAGGTGATGTATGACTCAGATGTGGCGTTAACTCAGCGGGACAGTGTCACTGCTGCTGTAGTCCCTGCTAGGGGGTAGATGGTTTGGGTTTGACATGGAGGTGGTGTCGCTGGTTCACAGGCTGACGGCCCTCGCTCTGCCTGGCTCTGGTAGGGTCTCTGTCAGTGGGCCTGGTGTATACTGAGGACTCACACAGGAGGTTAGGAGATGTGTGCACTGCAATTATGTAAGGCAACCTTTATCAAAGAGGACAGGGCTGTCAGGAAAGATCCCTATCAAAGCCTCTCTCTCTCTTTTCATCTCTCTCTCTCTGCTCTTGCTTTTTCTCTCTCCCTCCCTCTCTCTCTCCCTCTCTTCCTTTTTCCTTCTCTCTCTCCCTCTCTTCCTTTTTCCTTCTCTCTCTCCCTCTCTTCCTTTCTCCCTCTCTCTCTCTTACTCGATCTCTCTCCCTCAGTCTCTTTCCCTTTCACGGTCTTTCTCCTTCTCTCCCTCACTCGCTTTTCCTCTCTCTCTCTCTCTCTCTCTCTCTCTCTCTCTCTCTCTCTCTCTCTCTCTCTCTCTTTCTCTCTCCTTCTCTCACCCAGACTCTCTTTCTCTTTCTCTCTCTCTCTGGATCTCTGTGTTCAGTGTTGCATTTCATGTTGACACCATACCCTCGTTCAGCGGCTAATCGTCCACTCAACCAGACCACTCAGGGTTCCTGGGTTCAGGAGGGGTAGACAGTGTGAGGAAGGCTATGCTCGACTCTACCCACTTTATTTGGTCGGCTGGTGACCTTGATGAACTCTGATCAGTCTCCGGAACCTTCTCAACGCAGATATAGGATGTAGCCCAGATTGAATAGTCGCCCAGTTAAACTGATATAAAACCTCCAAGATTCATTGCATGTGAGAGAGCTGGATGACGAAGCAACATATTTGAGAGTTTAAGGAATTTCTCCTGAATAATTAATCAAATCAAAAATTAACTGAAAGGCTGTATGGGTTCTGTGGTAAAAAAAATTGTCAGTCATCCTTTAATGCATGTAACGTTTTGTGTTTTATTTTCTCTTATCTCTGAGCCCCAAGGGACATTCCTCCTAGTGGTTACAATAGCTCCAAATAAAACCTATTCCTCATTTACTATACAGACACTGTTCCAGTCTATTTAATCCTTTAATAGGAAGGTTTTACTGGCTAATGATTATCACTATGCTACAAATCATGGGTTTTCAGTGAATCAGTGAACCTCTTTGATTGCAGATGAGTGTCTGTTACCCCCTGCGTACTGTAAATAAAAAGATGGGTCTATTACACCCGGTAAGCACTTCTGGCCCTGATAATGGATGATGTGAGAACTCCGCTTAGACATACTGCTGAGGCGAGGGTTTTATCTAGCTCACAATCCTGACACAGTCTTTACTGTAAGTATGTGTGTTTCTGTGTGTGTGCTTATGCACTTGGAGGTGTGTATGTGTGTGCTTATGCACGTGGAAGTGTGTGTGTGTGTGTGCTAGGTTTACTATTATTATTGTTTAAGGGTGTTTCCTCAATCCCTTCCCCCTATCCAGAACCTGGCCAACCACGGACTCCCTTCCCAGGGGACGGCCCAGGTAAGGGCAGCCTCCAATGGAGAACCTTTCATGGATTTAACCTTTCAGCATAGTATTGAAAACCAGAAACACAACAGAAGGGAACAGAGTAGAAAACAGCAGAGAGTGCATCATGTAAGAGTAATGTGTGTATGTGTCATGGTCCGTCCCCCCCAGGTGCTGAGTACCAGGAAGTGGAGGTCCACCTGCGCAGGCAAAAGTCCGGTTTTGGCTTCCGTATCCTGGGGGGGGATGAGGCAGGGCAGCCTGTGAGTCCGGACACGCGTGAGAAGGCTCGTATGGGATGGGCGTGGAACCCTGTCATTTCTACTTCTCTAACCCACTACACAAACACCTAACCCCCCTCTTACCTTGCCTGACTGAGAGAATGACATCCCTGGCAGATCTGTGTGAGACACCGTCTGCCGAGGAAGCAAACGCTCCGCCACACGACTATTAACAACCACTGTGTTCAGCGCACAGCACACACACACATCATCTGCATGAAGTTCTTTTGTACATTAACAGAATAATACCTCTCTCACATGTTCCTATGGCACCCTAACACACGGCATCAAACACTAAATCCAGGGTTTTGACCTCTCAACCCTGTTAACTTTTGAGCCCCTCTGGCTTTCAGATCCTGATTGGGGCGATCATCGAGAAGAGTCCAGCGGACCGCGATGGTCGCCTGCGGCCGGGAGACGAGCTGATCTTCGTCGACGGCATCCCTGTGGCAGGGAAGGCTCATCGCTACGTCATCGACCTGATGCACGGAGCAGCCCGCAACGGCCAGGTCAACCTCACCATCCGGAGGAGACTACAGGCGCCAGGTAAGTGTGTGTGTGTGCGTGTGTGTGTGTGTGTGTGTGTGTATATGCGAGTGTGCATGACAGTTACTCAGTAGTCTAGCATTCTCTGGTACAGAGACAGTTGAATATGTAGGGGTATTTAGTTGTGCACTGTTATCTTTTTCTCCACTCCAAGTTCCCCTTATTTTCTCATTAGCCTATTTTCTATATCCATCCCTTGTTCTCTCTCCTTCCTCCAATCCTTCCTCTCTCCTGCTTCTGTCTGCTTGTAGACTGTGCGACTGTCCTGTGGTTTGAGGACGGAAGGATTCAGCACACACATACTACACACACATGCACATTCAATACACACAAACACTTTACACACAGACATACTTCTCTTTCAGAGCCCTCATCCCAGCTTGTGGCTTGTCTGCCTGTGAGGAGCAGAGCCCCCAAAGTGCTTCTCTTCCTTCCCATCATCCCTCGTCTTCTCCTTACCTCGATACCCTTCTTTCTTCCCATCATCCCTCCTCTCCTCTATCTTTCTTCTATGTCTCTTCTATCTCTCTTCTATCTCTCCTCCCTCCCATCATCTCTCCTTTTAACCTCTATCCCTCCTGTCCTCCCATCCTCCCTCCCCTCATCCCTCCTCTCCTCCCTCACTCCCTCCCTCCTATCCTACCTCTATCTCTCCTCCCTCTCCCTATCCCCCCTATCTTCCCTCCATCTCTTCTCCCTGCCTCCCTCCTTCCTTCCCTCCCTCCCGCCTCATCCTGGCATGAAAGGCGGGCGCTGTCTGACTCATCCCATCGTCTGTGGCCCCCGCCTTTTATCCACGCCGTTTGATTCCTGGGAAGACTCTGTGAGGTGTCAGACTCTGCCTTCCTCCCTCTCTCTCCTCTGTCTCTCCCTCTCTCTCTCCCGCTCTCCTTGTCGGCTTTTAACCTTGATCACACACAGAGACAAGTTAAGCAAGAACATAACACGTTTGTTCTCTCTAACCCTTAACGTGCATCTTTGTTTGCGTAGATTTTTTCATTATCACTAACTCGAGCACTTAGTGTCGGCGTGGGCTGTGTTTTCGACCCGACCGCAATGTCGCCTTTCAACTGCTACGGGTTTTGAGTCATTACTTATTTGTATCTGTGAGTGTCAGCTACTTGCCCATGGGAACTCCTCAGCAGTAGAAGAGCATTGAGAGACCCTCGTCCTTCCAGGAAGACAGGGCCAGTCTTTGTCCATTGATAACAGTTGTGCTGCAGTGGCGCCTCCTCATCTCTCCATCGCCCCCTGCAGGTGAGAGCTGTCCCGAGAACGGCCGCAGCCCCGGCTCCATCTCCACCCAGCACAGCTCCCCTCGCAGCGACTTCACCTCGGGGACCTACCCCAACAACGCTGGCCTTGCCCCTCCCAACGCCAGCACCGGCAACGCCCCCTCGGAGGGCAGCGCGGCGCCCAACGCGCAGCCCAGTGACGTCATCATCCACCGCAAGGAGAGCGAGGGGTTCGGATTTGTAATCATCAGCTCGCTCAACAGGCCCGAGGCTCCATCCGCTGTCGGTGAGTGCTTCCCCCCTCCTCCTCTCCCTTCATCCATCCATCCCTCAGCAACCTGTCCGCCTCCCCTCTCTCCCTTCCCTGCTTTTCGTTTAGGGGAGGTTGTTGGGGTTATCCTGCATTGTGGGCCTCTTCCTTCTTCTCACGTAGCACAGTAGGAGAGCGGTGTCCAGGCATGAATCCTGTTGGGCCATGCGTGAAGCGCAGCTCCACAGCTTCCTTTTGATAGCTGTAAGTGGGGATGAGAGAGAACGATTTGTCTAGGATTGGCCGGAGGAAGAGGTCAGGACTTAATGAAAAATGTATCGACTCTCTCTCCTTAACACGACTCGATCTCAATTATAAATGGGCTCTTATGTTAGTCAGTCAGATGTTAGGAGGTCTGTGGCGTGCCTTTGACTCTCTCGTGCTCCTGCGAAAAGCTCCCCCGCTTACGTCAGCCCCAGGACGGGCAGGGAGAGCGAGAGGGATGGGGAGAGGCGGATCGAGAGGAAAAGGAAGAGCAGCCAGTCGGCTCCGTCCGATCTCAGACACACGGTAACCTGTGTGTGTGTTTGACTGTGTGTGTGTGTCTGCGTCAAACTCCCAGCCGTGCCGCACAAGATCGGACGCATCATCGAGGGCAGTCCAGCGGACCGCTGCGCTAAGCTGAAGGTGGGCGACCGCATCCTGGCCGTCAACAGCCAGTCCATCGTCAACATGCCGCACGCCGACATCGTCAAGCTGATCAAGGACGCGGGCCTCAGCGTCACTCTGAAGATCATCCCACAGGAAGGTGAGACGGGAACACGCCAAACACCAGCAGAGCCGTGGAGATTAGCCCCGACTGAGTCTCCGATTAACAGAGATCGTAGAGATTCGGACAGTGTTGTGAGGGTGTCACACACATGCTGTTGGGGTGAGGGGGAGGATTAGGATGTATGTTCTCTTATGAGGGTATATTTCCATTAATTAGTGCTGGATGTGTATTTGAGAGGACCATGTCTGATCAGGCTATGGAGATCTCGCCTCTAATGTTTGTGGCTGCCAGGTTACTTATGTAATGGCATTTTGATCACTGTGTGAGTTCTTGCTACATGGAGTGCTTGTACAATACTTGGAGAGGGAGCAAGTGTTTTCTAGTCTAGCTTTTACCATGGTTTGTATAGGTGTGTGTGTGTGTTTGTGTGTGTGTGTTTATGTGTGCATGTTTTAATCTAATACTCCTCTCTCTGTGTGACTTCCTGTACCTCTGTGTGTGACTTCCTGTTCCTCTGTGTGTGACTTCCTGTTCCTCTGTGTGTGTCTCAGACCTTAGTAGCACTCCCTCGGCCCCCAACTCAGAGAAGCAGAGCCCCTTGACCCAGCAGCATAGCCCCCAGACCCAGCCCAGCCCCGGAGTCTCCCAGCCCAGCCCAGCTGTGACCGAGGCCAGCCAGCCAGCCAGCCAGCCCAGCCCCATGGTCACCCAGCCCAGTCCCATGACCCACCAGAGCCCTGCCAGCACCCAGCCTGTGGCTCCCCCGCCCCAAATCTACACCCACGACAGCAGGTAAAGAATATCGACTCTCCTCTTTGTACAATAGTTGTATGATTTACAATTTACTAATATGCTTTGCATCCCAAAGTTTAGTTTCATGAAAAAGTTGGCAGATGATGAGCAATGTTTGTAGTTTATCCAGATGTAGGCAGCTTTATGTATGGGTCTGTCTGTTAGCTTCAGAGCTTAGTTTGTCTGGCAGTCTCTGATACCGTGAAGTCTTTTTATAGACTAGCTCTCTATCTCTGGGCCAGAGCACTGTTCCTCTGAGATTACAGGTGAGTGAGTCATTGTCTCTCTGATTCCCTATTTGCTTTTCCTTTCTCTACCTCTCGCTCCGTCTCTCTCTTTCTCTCTGCCACTTTTATCTTTCTCTCCAGTATTTCTCTCTTTCTTTCTGTCTTTCTCTGTCTTCCTCTCTCTTCCTCCTCCTCTGACTCTCTTACTCCTTCTATGCAGTTTCTTCTTTCTCCCTCTCTCCTAGCTGTGTCTTCGTTGGTTGTTGTATAACATCACTTTACTCTTATGGGCCGCTGAATAATTTAAGTAAATAGCTTCTTTATAGACGTAGAATTAATATTTTAGTGAGCTCTGCAGGGGCCCCAAAATGTGCGGTGTCATTTGCCTTTTTTCCTGCTTTACAGAAATTCTAAATATCTTAGTACTCAGTCATGCTGTATGAATTGACACTCTATGAAGGACTTGTTTTCCATCAACATTTCATGTGGCGAGTATCTACTACTGGGACCCTGTACAAAGGCAGTGAGACTGGAACAACCAATCTATTAATGACAGGCGAGCGAGATTGGCACCGATCAGCCTTTTATTTAGGGTCACCTTCACCGTCCCCTGAATCCCCCTCCCTCCTCTCAGGGGACGTTTCCATGTGAAACTCTGACAACTTAGTGGGAAAGCTGAACTGTTTCCCTCAGACAACTGTCTTCACTCCAACTGGTTTGACAGTTACAGATCAGAGGTCAAAGCCAGACAGGATGTGAAACCAGACATTCGGCAGCCTCCGTTTACCGACTACCGACAGCCTCCGGTGGATTACAGACACCCACCGGTAGCGGACTACCGCCAGCCGCCCACACTGGACTACAGACACCCCCCTCTGATGGACTACAGACAGCTGTCCACAGACCCCAGGCAGTTTCCCATGCCTGACTACAGACAGCCACAGATACAACTACAGGTACATCCCATTCCTACTAAATACTAACCCAGGATTGGGGATGATCCCATATACCAAGTTGTACATGTTTGTGTGCTCAAAATGAAGGCTATAGTTCATGTCTGTAGGTAGAGGTACTGCCATTTTGAGATGAATATCTCTTGCTTGGACCTGTTGTACGTTTTTGTAAGACCAACAATGATCTCATGGCTGCTAACATGTTTAGCCTCCCCATGGTTTTGTACTCCTTGTTGTCTGACTGCATCAGGACTTTGACTTTTTCACTGTGGAGCTGGAGAAGAGCATGAAGGGCTTTGGCTTCAGCATCCGTGGGGGGCGGGAGTACAAGATGGACCTTTTTGTCCTGCGATTGGCGGAAGACGGTCCTGCCATCCGCAACGGGCGAATGAGAGTAAGTCTGATGATGTCACATCCTGTTTATGATCTTTCACTTTTTCTCAGTGCACTCAGCTAGTTCCCAAACTCATTGAAATCATTTGGGGATTCTCACTGTAATAGTCAGATGATTATCTCAGATTGCAATTATAATTTTAAGCCCTGTATGAAACTAATCTGCGTCACGTAAAATGATTGAGAGAGGGATGTCCCCTGAGTGTGTGAAGGATTTATGTTGTTATGATTCCTGATGAGTTGCTGCAGAAACCCCTCTCAACTTAGTTATCAAAAATACATGAGTGTTCAGATGGAGCAGGTCTGCTTGAACTAGCCATGCTACTTTATGTTTGGTAGAAATAGTACCGTCTTTACTGCTCTCTGCAGAGATAGATCCAGCTATCATTGTCTGTGGAATGAGACCTTTTCCGAAGTTAGGTTAAAATGCATTACTCTACAAATTTAGGATGGCGGGCTTTCAATTCTCCCTCCTTCCACACTCTCTTCTTCTTCCACTCGCAATCCTTTCATTCTGTCACGCTGTGAACACTTTATTGCACTTTATTGCCGGCAAAAAATATGGAGATCTCACTTAGCCTCACCAATACCGAGAAGTAGATTAAAGGTCCGGGCTGTCACTGCGCCTCTCCATATCTTCTGATGTATCTAGTATATCTCCATACTGTCAAACCCCTCTCTCTTTCTCTTTCCCTCTGCCTCTCTTTATCCCTCCCTCTCTCTCTCTCTATCCCTTTCTCTCCCTCCCTTCCTGTCTTTCGTTTCCCCTTTCCTCCCCAAATCCTTCCGTCGTTGGCGGATAGCATGGTCCTGCTGTACATTTCTTATCTGGAATGAACCTGTCACAGATAATGTGTTTGAAATGCCCCAGGGGAGCCGTGCCTCTCCTGCCACCACGGTGAGGTAAACGCTGCTCGGCAGGCTCGTTGCCGAGGTTAGCCAACTGGGAATGAGGGATGGAAATGCACCCCTCTCTCTCTCTCTCTCTCTCTCTCTCTCTCTCTCTCTCTCTCTCTCTCTCTCTCTCTCTCTCTCTCTCTCTCTCTCTCTCTCTCTCTCTCTCTCTCTCTCTCTCGATTTCTCTCTCTCTCTCTCTCTCTCTCTCTCTCTCTCTCTCTCTCTCTCTCTCTCTCTCCCTCTCTCCCTCTCTCCCTCTCTCCCTCCCTCCCTCCCTCCCTCCCTCTCTCTCCTTCTCGCTCTCTCTCTTTCTGTCTTTGAGCCTTGTCTCAACACCGGAGGGATGATTAATTCTGTTCCTAATAGCGGACAGAGCCGCGCTCCAGCTGTGTTCACAAGGCAGTGTGACCCTTGATCCCTGCCAGATGAATGGCTCGGCTGAGGTAAGGAGTTAGGATCATCAAACAGCAACACAGGAGTGAACGGGCCCAGGCTGGCCGTCTCAGGTGGTTAAGTCACTGCTCCGATTCCTTTGAGTCACCTCACTAAACATCACAGACTGGGTCAGCTGGGCTGGGCTCGGGGCTGTCTAAAGAGGAGGTGGTGCTGCTGGAGGGAGAAACCTCTGAGAAGTCCATGGAGTTGGATTGACACATACTTACCCTTTTAACATCGATAGTCTCAAACTATGTCTTCACATTGTCCTTTCTTGCGCTGTTAGATAAACCTAGTTTAATGTCTCACATCTGATGGTAGCCAAGAGAGGAGTGAAGGGCCTTTGAACCTTACACATGCAGTCCAAGTCGGGTCCTGACCTGGGAAGTGAGGTCCTGTTAAGTATGAAGATTAACTTACTGACATTTAGGCCGGCCGGCATGTTGAGTTCAGGGCTTCTGGGCTGCTTCAGAGCCAGACATTGGTATTCAGGAGGGTTTCTTTCTTGAACGCAAAACCCCTACAGCAAAGTCTGTCATTATTCCATTGGAATGACGGGACAAATTTGCGTCTGAAATTAATTACAACTGACATTCAATTCATGGGTGGTAATGCTGATTAGAGCTTTACACTGGCTGATAGGTCCTGTTTGAATTATGGGTCCGTATTGATCCTAATAAATTGCCATCCACAATAAATGAAGCTTGTTATTTTTATGCTTAATATATGTGGTGGGTGTGCACATCTCCAAACCTGCCTGGAGATAATTCGCCCAGTACTTTAAGTTGCGAGCACCTCTGTAATTTGCTCATCTGTTTGCAGGCTGGTGATCTCATCACACATTGGGCTGACAGAGTAGCTCTTGGTTGGAGATCCTCACATGTATTTGTCATCCTATGATTTTGTGGTAGAAAACATTATCTTTTCTTTTTCTCTTTGTCTCTCAATTTCTTTCTTGCGTCTCTCTCTATCTCTATTCTTCTCCCTCTGTCTCTCCCTCTCTCTATCTCTTTCTGTCTTATTTCCCACTCTCTCATTCTTTCTCTTTCCCTCCCTCCCTCCCTCTCTCTCCCTCTCTCTCTCTCTCTCTCTCTCTCTCTCCGTTTTCCCTCTCCCTCTCTCTATGTCTACTTAGGTGGGAGACCAGATCATAGAGATCAACGGTGAGACCACCAGAGACATGACTCACGCCCGGGCCATCGAGCTCATCAAATCAGGGGGGCGTCGTGTTCGTCTGCTCCTGAAGAGGGGCACAGGGCAGGTCCCAGAATATGGTGGGTGTAATCAAAACTAGTCTCTCTCTCCCTCCCCAACCCCCAGGATAAGCCTTACACAGTTCATGTAACTCTCACAGTACTCAGTCTAACTTGGAATCAGTAACTTCTTAATATCAGGACCATTCATTTCTATGTATGTCTCTTGCTTACTGAGTTTCTTAATTATTTGTCTCTTGCTGTCCATCTCTTGTTGAGTCTATTCATTGACACAACTCTGCTTTTAAAATCAGAAAATATTCTCTTTTTTTCTATCTTTCTTATCTTTGTCTATTTACTATCTACAGTATCTGTCGTTAATACACTGATTAACAAGTCACTGTCTCTTTTACTGGTAAATCTCTTGTTTCTTGACTAACTGTAGTGTAACTCTCCATTTCAAGGCCTCTGGTTTAACCCTAATGACTGCTCCAGGTTGTCACTTCCCCTCCTTTAGGAATGGTACCTTCCAGTCTCTCCATGTGCATGAAAAGTGACAAGCATGGCTCCCCCTATTTCTTCCTAATGGGCCACTCTAAAGACACGGTTTGTGAAAGATCTGCATGTGTTTTTCTACCAGTCGCGTGCTGGGTGTTGTTGGTGTGTTGTGTGGTGTTGTGCTGTGATTCGGTGTGGTGCTGGAACTAGCAATGCCTAGTCATAGACTTAGGAAGGCCCTATTGAAGTCTTTGACACACTGATCCATTACAAAGGATGTAGCAGTACATGTTCAGCCTCAGTGTCCTCTGAGGATCAATCATGGCAGCAGATATATCCCTCAGGACAGCCCAGCATGGTGCCAGCTGAATCTAGAGGACCTTCTTTATGACTCTTCACCAGCTCGGGGGAATAGTCATTAAACCCTAATGTGTAAACATACATGCACACACACACACGGCCATGGCAGTGAGTCACATCCAGTGCTGAAGCCCCCCCCCCTTCCCCTTGTAATATTCAGATGATTGTACAGTTCAGTAATATACAGCCACCTTCATAAATTGATCTCCCTCTATCTCTCTTTCTATCCCTCTTTCTCTCTTTTTAATCCTTCTATCTCTCTTTCATTCACTCACTTATTCCAGAGCCTGTTGTGACAAGGGTTTAGCTCTATTTCTTTCCCTGTCATTCTCTCAGTCTCTGTAATACCTTCCCAGACAGATATAAAGCTGTGATATAGGACCAGAGGGACTGGAGTGCGGTCAGCCAGAGGACAAAATATTTAATCACTCGACATCATTTGTCATATCAACCCCATGTGTGTGTGTTCTGGCCCAGAACAGTCACTGTACATAAAACCAGAATAGCTTACGTAAAATGCATGTTTTCCGTGTTTTATTGCCTTTTTATTGGAAAATAAATGTTTATTTGCAAAGTGGGAGTGTTAACAGTTCTGTATGTTGCAACAGTGGCCGCAGTCTGTTCATTGGGAACACTTTGCATGCTGATCAGTTTTAACAGCAACAGCAATGGGTTTTTTGTGTGCTGGATATCGTTTGGGTGTGGGTGTTTGTTTGTGTGTGTTGTGCATTGGGAACGAGGCAGCATGTGCTGTACACTTTATGAAGGAGCACAGGCAGTTATCTGCGCAGCGGCGCCCTTTAGAAGACCAGAGCAGTATGTGAGGTGACAGGAGGCATTAGCTCAGCGTGTGACGATCACAGGCCGCTCTTACACACACACGCGCACACACACGTACACACACGTACACGCATGCAGGCACGTATGCGCACACAAACAGGCACACACAGACGCAGACACACACAATCTCATTGGGCCACGTCGTGGCCACAGGAGGCAGGATGTCACTTCAATGTGCTGAGCAGAGGCTGAGGGCTGGCAGGGATAAGTCGGTGTGAAATTCCAGCATTCTAGAAAGCACCAGGTGCCATCGCGGACTGCCAGCTACAGTGAGAACTCCAAACACTAGCTCTTCCGACTCCTCTTATAATGACCCTTGACCTATGCCCCCTGCCCACTTTATTGATAAGGAATGAGGACCCTGGAAGAGAGGCTCTGCAGTGCAGAGAGGGGAGCTCAGGCGTGGTGAGCACAGTAGTCTCCAGGGAACTGAGCGCTTGGATTCAGCTGCTGCGGTGGTTAGTTACTGAAGGCCCCAGTGCCAGGGAGAGTAGCAGACCCACAGGTTTTCTACCAGGATAAAGCAGCACTTTATTTAGCACATCATCCATTCCATTAAACCTGTTTTCGATTTTCTGTTCCCTGGCCTTATGGTCCTTATGGTCTGGGGCTTTAGATAGAGTGAGAGAGCCTAGATTTATTCTGCAGAAAAGTTGTTGTGTGACGTACCGTACGTGAACTGTGAAGCTTTGGTTTCTCATTTGCCGCCCTGACCTCCTTACATCAAGGAATAGCATGTTTGTTGTGTGGTTTTTAAAAACAGAATATGTAAAACATAGTGTTTGATGAATGGTCAAAACCGTGTCCTCTCCCACCTCTAACTGTGTGTCTATTGGTCCCAGCAGACAGTCCCTCCCCTTGGGATGCTCACCCTACAGCCTCCCCAAGCCTGTCGGAAGTAGCCCTGCCCCTTGACAGCCTGTCCATGCCATCGCCATCATCTCATCTGACCCCGTCCTCAGACCCGGCTCACCAGGCGCCCCTGGAGGTTCAGCGGGATCCTGCCGGGCCGACGATGCCAGAGAGCAAGGCGGAGCGCTCCCAGAGCCCCTGCAAGGCCGAGCCGCTAAATCCGGATAAGACCGGTCAGGGGAGGAGGGCGGCCGGCCCGCCCAATGGGAGCAGCCGGGCCAAGCAGAAGGAGGGTGGCAGGTCCACCCGCCGAGGCAGCGGTCCAAAGGGTCAGCCCGCCACCGAGGGGGGGCTAGGGGGGAGGGGAGGGGAGCAGCCGGGGGAGCCCAGGCCCTCCAAGAGCTCTAGGGGGAGATCCAAGGAGAGGAAGGCCGGAGAGAGCAGCCACCTCACTGGGAAGAAAGAGCTCACCCAGTCCCCTAAAGGCTCCAAGCCCTCACACACTAACTCGAATGGGAGCAGCGGTGGAGCCCAGAGCAGCAGCCACCCAGAGAGCAGTGCAGCACAGCATGGAGAGTTGGCCCAGGAGAAGCCCTGGACCAGGGAGCCCGAGAGGAGCCAGGGAGAGAGCCGGTCCTGCCACCCCAGCAAGAGCACCAGCAGGGGGGGCAGCGGCGGCAGCGGACCAGGGAGGAAGGTCACCGTCTCTCCTGGGCCCTGGAAGATCCCCGGGTCTGATAAGCTGCCAAGCACACTGCGCTCTGGCACATCCACTCTGAGCAGATAACAGCGTGGCTGGCCCCCCTTGCTAAAGGCCAGGCTAGGTCACACCTCTCTGGGCCCCCCCACTGTCTCTCCCTCTCTGCCCTGGTCTCCCCCCAGACCTCAAGAGCGAGGGGGGGGGGGGGATCTCTCCATGCGTTTTTAGAGAACCATTTTTATTTATATTTGTTGTACTCTAAATTATTTTGAGAGATATTTTACACCCACCACCTTAAGAGCTGGAAGAGCATCAACTTTGAATAGAAAACAAAGAAAATATAGAAGAAAAAACAAGCAGAATGTGTGTAGCATGGTAGGGTTCTCTGGTTGTAGTGTGGGGTGTCTGAACACAGGAACTTCTTTTAGAAGTGCTAAATCACCCACCCACCCCCCCCATCCCCCCCCCCCCCAACCCCCCCAGCAAGCATGAAAAACCAAAAGACCTCCATGCAAATCTAACCACTGATGGTTAAACCACGGTCAGTTGCCACTGCAGTTTTTTTAATACAGTAGGTATGTCTATATATACAACGAAGTCTATTTTAATGAAAAGGAATGTGGAAGACTGCTTGCCTGTTTTTGAAGAGAGAGAGAGAGAGAGACATGACAAACTAGGTGACATGAGTACTTACTAAGCATCTGTGGAACTTTGCCTTAAAACGAGACTGAACCAGAACTGAATATCTTGTATATTCTATCAGAAGATATGGAAATATAGATATATATTATATGAGTGTGAATATGTGGGACGTTGTGTAAATAAGATCACCTGTAAACATACCTTGATGGGTTGATGGTAGTTTTGCAACTTGGCGTGTGCTAGCTAAAATGAGCTAAGGAACACAGAGTTCATCATCACATTCTTCTCTTCATTCTCCTGTCCAGACTTTGATTACATCGCGTGTGTGTGTGTGTGTGTGTATGGATCCACTTCACAACGACTGACTGTTGTGGACTGCAGTGGAGAATGCAGTGGACGCTCCATTTGAGCTTGAGCTATCAGTCTGTGGCTGCGTCACAAGCCATTTCCCTCACTGTGCTTCACAAACAAAGCAATTTACAGAGGTTTGTTTCAGTGGACGCCTGAAGAAGTGAAGGCTCATGGGACATTGGGGCAGCGTGCCTTACGACTGGAAAGGGGCACAAATGACAGAGGGGTTCGATAGAGGCTGCTATCTCATTACCGTCAGTATCCAGCTACATGGTACCATGAAGTACATTTACAATGTCCTGTGTTTTTTTTGTTTTTTTTTTCACTTTAATGAGTACAGTCTCCAGCCCCACCGATGGCACAGTGTTTATTTTGTGACAAACCAAGCTGTGCAATTTGAGACAGATTGAAGGCCTGTCGCAGTTCCCATTGAGTTATGTTGGTGTTTGTTGCAGAACTGTTTATGGACCTTAATGTGGAAACAATGTGTCAGCACATCTCAGACAAGATGGTGGCAAGTATCTGCACTGAACTGAAAGTATGGAAGTTAAAATGAAATAAAAACAATAAATAAAATAAAAAGACATTAGTAATTTTAGTGCGGCTATTGTTAGATTGAGACTCAGTCCCGGTTGTCAGAAGAAAATCCATAGCTCACATCTGTCTATCAGTGTGTAACTTTACCTAATGATCCCAGTTTACAGAAGAAATTCTCTCATCTTCTTTCATCTCTACGTATGCATGTACGCCAGTCTAGAAACAAATTCTCTATATTTGTTCAGGCTCGGCTTAAGTGATTCTGACTTCTCAGTCGGCGACAGTCATTTGTGTATGTCTCTCTCCTAGACTGCTTACCAATTACCTTTTCTCAACTTTTCTGACAGTTTAGTGCCATCAAGGCCCAATCTCTTCCCCTTATAGTCATCACACATCCTGCTGAGTCACATTGTCTGTGCGATGACTAAGCCTCAGGCTAATTCATCTGTCGCTCTTAGGAACCCAATGTGCACAGAAACAAGGGAAGACTACAGTGATCTGGCCGTTATGACCTGAGATAACCTCACTGATGGGAAGGGAGGAAAAATCACTGAGGAGAAATCACACCTTTCTCCTCTTTTTTGATGCCGATTCTAATTTTCATCACATCATTCTTATGATCACACTCAATAACTTTCAATCAATCTATCTCTCTTTCTCTCTCTATATATATATATTATAAATATATATTTCTCTTCATCTATCCCCCTCTCTATCTATATATCTCTATCTATCTTTGCCTGGAGAATGAGGAAGGAAAGTAATTCAGTGAGCCAATGTAATCAGTAATTACACGAGGAATAAGATCAAAGCACAATCTCATACAGAGGATTGGCAAGAACATTTGTGCTCTGGATGAACAGGTAGCAGCTTTAGGCTTCAATGGACCAATTCTTCTTACTGTGAGGGCCACAGGTGTCTAATGGGGTCAGAACATGGAGCACCCAGACCCTAGACTCTGCCTTCTCCCCTGTCTGGGACATGAAGAAGAGAGAGGCGTGTCCTTCCTCTCTCCACAGTCCACCACTGTCCTCCACTGAGCTGTCTCCATCAGGCCAACCACAACATCACGTTATGGGAATCAAAGAGATCGATGTGTACACATATATATTATCTGCAAAGTGAGTGTGTTGAAGACGGCCCTTGTGTGACCCCTACCCCCCCCCCCCCCCCCCCTCCCAGCAGCTGGGTATCACTGTGTAGTGTTAGCGCTGTGTTGATCTTGTACAGCTGTCTCTCTATAAATATGACTCAATGTATTACTGATAGTCACAAAGACTGTAAGTGAGCAACTATTTTTATGAAATGCAACACTATGGATATATTAACTTTTGCAGAAATCTTGTTTACTGTATGATATTCTGAAATGCTGTCAAATAAAATCTTGACGCAGTGTAAAAGATTAATAGTGATATGATTTTTGGGGGTTTATGTCTAACATTGTGTCATGATAGATAAGCTCAGCCAGAGAGCCAACAGAAGGAGCAGTTTAATTCTGTATTTTTGTAATAGTACCATACAAAGAACTACAAAAATGCTGAGTTGTGCCCTGGGAAAATCTTTAATTATAAGGCAAAGTTCCTGTATGGTAATATAGGAACATTATGGCAAATGTGATTACTGGTGAATAATGATAAATATATATATAAATACAAATTTTGGCCTTAATTTGTTCATGGAAAGGTTTGTTGATATAATATTTGTGCACCTTCTCATGTTGTCCATGAGGGGGCGATATAGACTTACATGTGTTTTTTGCAGTGTTTCATAACCGATTTTTTTTTCTTACATAAATTCCCTGAAATAGTATTTCTTCAACTCAAAACTATGTTATAAATCTTTTGTACTTTGATGATTGTTCTAGGTAAGGGATTTAATCAACCAACCCACATTTCATTCTAAACTACAACATAATTACATAATTGTATAGTTTCCCTTCAGGAGACCAGTCTTAGCAATATTGAAACTGTTCTTGAAGGTCAGTCTTGATCAAGATATTCAGACCCCAGATACAATAAAGAGAGACACAGAATACTCCATATCTCTGCGTTCATCATAACTGGAACTCCAGGTTCATCTCTCTGACTGATGCATTGTAACCTAAATAGACGTGATACGATCAAAAAACACATCTTCATGTTTCTTGTTCTACCAGCGAGAGTGGAGCAGGTTTGGATAAGGAATGTCCCGACCTTGTTTTGTTGGTCCCAGACATTACTGCTGTCTCTGTCTGTCTGTACCCACTGTCTGGTCCCGCTCGGAGCCTCTTTAATCTTCATAAGGAGAGAACACGTTGCTTATCACCACGGGTGCTGCATTTGGTTTGTTCATCCAGACATCTTTCATTCTTCTCATCCAGCGATTCAAAGCAGCTAGAGGGAACGAGTAGTAGGTAGTAGTTGTATATTCCAAAGGATCTTTGTTTAGGTCTAACACGTTCATGTTAGTCTGGTTTTAAGTTGTTGCTGGATTACTTTGAATATCTGGTGCAGACTAGCAGGCTCTGTCTGTCGCCTGGAGTAAGCAAGCAGGGTAGCAGTCTTCCTCTCCTCATTACTGCGAGGCCTAATGAGGGATATGTATGCAGAGCAGTGAGTGTGTCCGACAGACACTGAGCAGAGGAGATAACAGCAAGAGCACTACAGCCTCCAGACAGACAGAGGCTGGGGAGGTGGGAGCGAAGCTGGGGCTGGAGAGGTGGGAGCGAGGCTGGGGCTGGAGAGGTGGGAGCGAGGCTGGGGCTGGAGAGGTGGGAGCGAGGCTGGGGCTGGAGAGGTGGGAGCGAGGCTGGGGCTGGGGCTGAGATCGAGGCTGGGGCTGGGGCTGGGGAAGTGGGAGCGAGGCTGGGGCTGGGATCGAGGCTGGGGCTGGGATCGAGGCTGGGGCTGGGATCGAGGCTGGAGCTGGAGTTGGGATCGAGGCTGGGGCTGGAGCTGGGATTGAGGCTGGAGCTGGGTGGTGCTGCTGCTGTGGATCTCTGCTGAAGAGAAAATCAATCCTTGGCTGCAATACTGTTTCCACAGAGACAATGACACAATGACAAGTCAACTAACCATCCTCTTGTAGTCCTTGCCAACATGCTCTTGTTTGCGAGAGGAGAAACTTAAAAGAAAGGATAAAGATCAAATCTTGAAATGAATGTTTGTGTGACATAAGAATGCAGCTAGGGTGCTTTCTTGTTGTTGATGGCATGAGAGATTGTTGTTGGAATGAGAGATACTAAAAGCAGGGTGCATCCTGGTGGCTCACCTGGTAGAATGCATACCACGTAGGCTAAGTCCTTACCACAGTGCTCTGGGCTTCTATTCAATTTCCTGCATGTCATCCACTCTCTTTCTCCATTCCACTCTCTCACTACAAACTGTCACTATCAAAAAAAAACGACGCCGAAATGACCAAAAATATAAAAGAGAGATACCAGAAGCTTAGGAATGGTATGTACAGTACACCAAATCTTTTTTTCGATAATGCTTCCTCAACAAGAGATAATGCAAAGCCTGTTTAGAAACTCCAAGGTTCTCTCCCAGCATCCAGGCCTCCCTTGGATGACTGAGAGTGGAGTCGTCTCTCACTCCAAACCATGTGAGGCGATGATGAATGGTCTTGCCCTTTTCCATTCTGTCTGTACCTTTGAGATCACACCACTCCCTTGCAAACTATGAAAGGTGGGAAATTGATAGAAGACTTTTACCACTAACATAAATGTGTGTCAAAGACCTTCCTCTCAGAAATAGTGTCTTATCTATAAAATGTGTTTTATACATTTAGTCATTTAGCAGACGCTCTTATCCAGAGCTTATAGTTGATCTATACCTGGAAAGAAATCTCCACTCGTTTAGATTCTACAGGAAGCAGGTCATTTTGCATTGGGCATAAAGCTATAGTAGTTTATCAGTGTATCTGAACAGGTTATCTGAAGCGGGCCTGAATTAGTCTTCTTGATCAGAAAAACACTTCCATTATTTCTTTATCTCTGTATGTGTTACCTTGGTTTCTCTGAGTCCTGGTTAAGGGTGGGCAAGTCTACAGGCCTGGGATAGTTTGTCTCTTTCTGCTTTGACGAATCACCACTGTGACATAAGTACATCCTGTGGATGAATCACTATGGACTTAAATGACTGGATACATGTCTTTGTCCATTTTCCTTTTATTTCTCTTGACAGAATTTAAATTGTATTTTATCTGTTTTAGGGGCCAGCACTCGGTCAGTGTCTACTTTTTATTTTTTCTCATTGACAAAATAAACATTTAGAGTTGTTAGACTAATGCATACTGTTTGTAAGAGTCCTCTTCATCTGAACTGATCTCCACCCTGTCACTCGTGTTAAACCTGTTCTTCCAACCCTTCACATTGTGTATCATAAAAGCGCTTTTCTCAGTAAGCACACCAACAGGAAATGGGGAAACATTTTCCTGAGGTTATTCATTTGTTTCATGCAGGAAAATAAGGAATCACCATTATGTCTTTGATCCTGTGAATGTTTCATATGATGTGCAAATAGATATTGTGATACCACCCAAATCCTTGCTTCATGACTCATAAGATTAAGGTTCTGCCCTATCCTTTATCTTTGCAACTTAAGAGCAAAATTGTAATTTCTTATGCTTCACAAACTGGTCTGTAGAACAGGTGGACCTGTTAGGACACGATAAAATGTTTTAGCTTTCCTTCAAATGAAAAATAGACTTGGTTGAGTTTTAAGTGTTTACTAGTGTTCTTTAAAATGTCTAGGCCTAATGCTTTTTGCTACAATTGTATATCATTTTTATCGATAGCAATATTAAACTATGAATATCAAATGTGTGGCCAAGACTCACCAGGAGAGAAGCAGTAGAAAACAAAATCATGTCTTAAGTCAGGTAAATAAATGAAGAATGTAGCCTACTTGTACAAAATATTTTTATAAAGCCTTGGCCAGTAAATATGTGCGTTCAAACCGTTTTCTGCTACATACTGTAAAAAGTCAACATTTGGAATGCTAACGGTGCCAAAACTCTTGGGCAGGATGTAGAACAGAAAAAAGTAGACCTGTTATGTGCGTAAAAGGTGTGCCTTGTAAAAGGCTAACATGTCCCTGCCACGCTGATTGCTTTCGTTGACATATCATCAGTACCACGTTGCCTCTCTACATGAGAGCGGCCAGTTGGCTACAGTCAAAGTATTCCACGCCGAGAGACAGGCAGCAGCAAGTCTGCAGTCCTCAATTGACAGGCGCACGTTTGTCGGCACCGGATCCCAACGCAGCAGCCCACTAAAAATCAAAAGGAATTCTACCCATGATAAAGGTAAGGAGAGAACTATTTATGGTTTAAATTTGGAAATGTTAACCAAGTATATATTTTTTTAATGGTTAAAATAATGACTCGAGTCCAGGTTGGAGGAATGTGCTGGGGCGTTTTGGTTGACATGAATGAGTGTGCACCCAGCCAGCGTTCAGGAACTGAGAAAGAAACACTTGTTTGCTTTGTAGATCTTACGTTCGATATTATGGTAATTTCGTTTTTTGTTGTTTGTAAGAACACATCGCTCCCGAATATCTTCCTTGCATGCTATAGCTGTCTGGGATAAACGCAGCGGCTAGTCCAGACGTCGCGCTAGTGTACCCAGCAGCTGCAAGCACAGCCCGCTCGAACGAAGCTGATGCGCTTCTGTTCATTGTAGCCTTTGAATGTGCTGTCTATTGAGTAGAAAAAATGACTACATTCAACCGGTTTACAAATAATAAAGAGGAATCCAAGGATGATACATTGCAACTTCATACAGTGAACGAGAGCAGTTTTATTTTATACAATTCCCCTTGTTTTCTGTGTATTTGGAATGAATCTGTGCTTGGAGCTCAATCATTGAACATCCTTGGTCGGGGATGTGGTCTCTAAGCAGCGTGCTGAATGGGACCATTCATCTGGCACGAACTGTCTTTTCAAGTTTGTGCTGTTGTGGTCTTAGGTAGGTGGCTGTACACAATTAGAACAACCGTTGTATTTAATAACTTTTTTGATATTATGTGCAAATTATCCAGGTATCGAGAATCAAAAGGTGGGCCATTTCCAAGCTTTTATTTAGCCCACAATCAAGTTTCCACATTGTCTTTCTTTCTGTTCCTCCTTCTTTCTAGAGGCCTTACGCAAACATTTTATTTTGGCAAGTGGCCAATGCAATATCTTGATAAGGTTAAGCAAGAGATGGCAGTTAAGACTCATCACTAAGCATTGCTAAATCCCACACTCTGTTCCCTTTGTATGTCGTCCAGGACCATAAGCAAGTTCTTTCAGTTAATCTGATAAAGTCTGAGTTAACTTTTTCCTTGTTCTGGAGTCTCAATATGCACTTCTACTCTACCTCCTCTGTCAATGGGGTGAGGCCAAATCGGTCACATCAAATATCTCACTTCCTCCGTCTCCCTGTACATCATCTTCCTATGCTCCTGCTCTCCCAGTATGTGTGTCTCTCTCTGCGACGGGTGCTTTAAAGCAAGGCATCATAAATCTTTCAGCGCTGAGTAAATGTGTTTTTGGTCCTGCCGGTGCTGTCCTCCCTGCACTCCCCCCCCCCCCCCCCCCCCCCGCTGAGAGTATGGCATGCACAGAGGCATGATGGAACAGCAGTGACTGTGGGCATCAGCCAGTGGCCACAGTTCAGTCTGCCTCCTCCATTCTGGGAACTCATGGCCAGTCTTTAAAACCACTTTATGGCAACAAAAAGGGTTTGTGTGAACCCTCAGTAATTGTATCAATTAAAGGTTTGGTTCTATTGCATGTATGGGAATGCAGATAGGATGATTACTATCGTAAATTGGTATGGTATTTAACTGCTCTGTCGTATTGTGCTGTGATTATATCACGTGTGACAACTGGGTGATGCGTCCGCTGGAAGTGTACTACAGGTGTGCCGCCTGTCGTCCACCAATGAGAAGAGACGTAGAGTAGGCTACCTGTTTAGAATGTCGGGCATGTCCTTCTCACTACATAGAAATGTAAGTGACACCCAACCCAAGAAAGAAACATACAGTCTTACGGACACTTAAGGTGATGGGAAGGATTGGCTAATTCATGAGGAGAAAGGTCATAACCTAGCTGATGAAAGTGCAAATCCTGGCTGTCCAACCACAAGAGAGGCCATTAACCTTAATGAATGAATAAATAATGTGGGCCAATGGAAAAAGGGAAAGGAGAGACCACTGTAATGCACTTTTTGTGATTGGTGGAAAAAGGTCATCTCCGGAAGTTAAGCTAATGAGGCAAAATGAAGCCAATTAAGCCCCAGCCACCTGATGCAGCGCAGAGCTCTCTGCATGGAGTGAAGACCAGGCCTGCTCTTATTAAAGCAATCGCTCACTATAACAGCATTCTTTATAAAGCACTGACCTAAATCATCATCAAATATACACATTGAATATGCAACACATTTCCCTTTGAGAGGAAATCTTTTCTTTTCTTTTTGTATATTTTTATTTGGATTCTCCTCACATAATGTGAATCAAGCTCGATCTTTCTTTTTGTTGTGATGAGTCTAGCACATCTTTGCATAGTTAGTTTGATTGGTGCTTTATTCCTACTCCAAGTAATCAGGGGACAAGCTGGCTCACTGACCGGCCAGCCAGTCATGTTTCAGTTCATGTCTGTCATGTTGACTCTGTCGTCTGACTAAACACCCACCAAAAAGACTGCATTCAGAAAGCACTGGAAACCAGTAAAGTTGTATGAACAATAGAATCAGAATTTGTGTGGACAACTACAGAGGACAATTTGACCATGAACTGAAGCAGATGGGGACTTTTCTGTACCATGTGGTTGTGTAGTTCCCTGCCAGCCGTGGGATGAAGCAGAGGTAGTGCTCTGTTAACACCTGCAGGACATTTCTCACCGGAGGCCCTCCATGCCTCTGCCTCAGCTCCGAGTGCCACAGCTTTCAGAATAATGAGCAAGAGAGAGGGGCGAGCGAGGCCTGTGGGAGTGGATGGATGGTTTCGGGAACGGGGTTACCCGATATACACTGATAGGATAGGAGGACATCATAAAACATTTAGTTCCCCACACAGGGAGAACAAATGAGGCTGGATGTTAGTGAATCAACACCAGCCTCTCTACCGACTCTATGAACACTGCTCTCGTGTACCTCTTCTGCCAGCTGTGGCCTATTGGTTAATGGGGATATTGTGGCTATAGGTTTGAGTGTGTGTGACTGTGACATTACCTAGGCACAAGGACATGGTCAGTTGACTAGATTTCAGAAGGGTAATAGTAAAGATGTTAGTGTCTGTGTGACATTGTAGTCCAGGCATGAAAGAACCAACGGAAGACTGGAGCCTACATTATTTAATCAAGAACACAAGTTTCAAGTTCAAATTTAGTTTATTGCAATTTGTAACTAGTACAGGTACATTGAAATTATTCGGTCCTGTTCCTTTTAACAATCCTTACAGGCCTATCAGAGTTACTATACTTATCGACAATGTGTATAAAATAAGTAATGATTAAAAATGTAAAAAATATATATAATATTTAATAATTTACCTAACAAATGACCTAAGGTAAGAATAACCTAACAAATGTAAGCAGATGTAAGTAGAGTAAAGTGACTTCTTGTGACATCTTGTGTGTTTGTGATGCACCAGCACACAAAGCTAATATATACAGTACTGGAATGTATAATATATTGGCTGCATGTTAACAGTGCAACCTTGCATGCACTGAGGTCATCAGTAATGGACCTAAATTACATTGCATGTGGGCCTCTGTGTGCTCAATGTGAGCTCTAATCTTCAGTCTGTGACTAGGCCACAATTATAGACAGTGTAGATACTGTGTATTGAAGTAAGATTATATGTCTCCCCCAATGACATATACACCATTCTAATTGACCTTGGAGCAGTCTAATCTTTTATTTTTATCAGGCCAGATGCTGCATTCACGTAATCAGAATGTCAACGCCTCAGCTTCACTCCAATTGCCTTAAAGTAGTACATCACTCACACATTTGCCTATATGTTCAGTTGGCTCAGAAATATTTTTGAGCCTGCAGCTACTTTTCGCTAGCAACTCCATTATTTTTCTCTTTCTTGAAAACAGTCACTTCCTTTGATTAGAAACTTAGGTGCAGTATTGTATAACTCGTGTTTCAGTGTGTGCGTATGATAATCCCCTTATACAACGCAGCTTCTCTCTGTTTACCTTTTGGGAAGATAGTTCTGACTGTATTTTACAAGTAAAAGATGTGGTGTTCTAATCTTCACAATTAAAATGATCAGCATCTACCAGACAAGCGATAGAGCTTCCCCAGTGGGCCTGTGGTGATGTTCCTCACTAGAGATGTTAGTGTCAGGGCTGCCCCAGCCTCCCTCACTGTCTGGGGATTTATGAACTACCCACAGTCCTGGATCTATCTCTGGCTATAGGCCAGGGGGGTATTCCAGAAAGCTGGTTATGCGACATAACCGGATAAGTTAACTCTCCAGCTGATACACAATGTTGCAGCAACTTACTGGCAATGTTGCTACAATGCTGGCTGTCATATGAGGAGTTAATGTACCTGGGTATGTTGCATAACCTGCTTTCTGGAATATCCCCCTGGCCTATCAGATACAGATAAATGTACCCCTTCCTCACATACATAATTCCCTCTCTCCACCCTCCCCCAACCAGCCTGCCATCTTTATGCCAGCTAGTATCTCAGTAGTTAATCATATCCCATTACACCATCATAGGATCCACAAGAAGTATCCACACCACATGAGACAACGTCAGCGATGTGGCGGCGATAGAATCGTTGTTGTTGTTGTTGTTGTTGTTTACAGTGGTAAAGTGGCCTCATGGCTCCTCCCCCCTCTCCTCCCCCGCTCCCCGGATGTCCAGCCGGGTCTTGTCCCCAGCAGACAGGCCTAAGCTAATTGCATCCCCCCCCCCCTCCCACCCTGGAGAAAAAGAACAACAGTAGCTATAGACCTCTATCCTCCTGCCCCAGATTCCCTGCTCCTCTGAGCATACTGCTTCATTACAGAGCCTTTACTTCCTGGAAGCCAGAGAGTGTGTAAAGGTACTATCTCCCATGGTATTGTACACTGTAAACTGTAATGAGATAGTGAAATGTGTTCTTTATGTGTTTGAACACTGTGTATTTGTCTGATGGGGGGGGGGGGGTTATGGGATGTTCCAGAATGTTCGTGTGTGTGGAATTCAGGCAGGCTCGTGAGATTAAGGTGTTTGGGTCCAAATGCTTTAGTTAAATCTTGCCCTTTTGGTATAGGCCTTAATCTTCTAGTCAAACGTAATCTGTGTGCAACTCCCTAAAATACACACCATTGCATTATGCAGTTACAACTGATGCAACTTCAATGCTTTTTGCTGTCAAACTTACTGACCCTGATGGAACTGTACTAACTTCGAAGTCCAGACAATATGGAGAGCGGATGGCTGGCATACCCACATGACACCTAACCTCCTTGTGATTAATTATGGAGTGGTGCTGGCACCCAATAAACCTGACCGTCATTACTGTGGATATGTGAAAGGTAGCAGATTACATTGTTGCGCACTTGTCTTCCTCTCTCCTGTTCTCTGTAATCCATCTGTCCACTCAATAGCTGATTAAACATACTGTTTCATGTCGTCACAGACTAAACCAAGCCGGTGTGTTTAACTTGGTGCTCATAGTGGGGTGATCGACTATGCTAACAGCATGCAGCCATGATCATGTGTGGAGTGCCACTCTAAAACGTCACCAGGTGGGTGGCTAGGGCCTGGGGCTTTCCGGACACTCTCAGTCTAAACCAGACAGAGGATAGCACACAGTACGGGTGGAAGGACAGAGCAGGGTATCATTCATAATTGATGCAGCTCCCCAGGTTTCCGAGTATTGTAGAGGGCGTGCAGGTAACATCTGTCTGTGGGCTGCTAAACCATGTGCTCCCCTCCGTCCTGCACTGTGTTTCACTTTAGGAGGTGAGACCCCCAGGGGAGGGGGGCGGGAAATGGGGAGGGTCATAAGCCAGCAGAGGTCCACTTTTCCTGTCTGAAATGGGGGGGGGGGGGGGGGGGGGGGGGTTCAAACAACAGACTCAATCACTTTTACACAATTACGCTTGTTCTCAGCACCTTGACGTGTGTGTGTGAGCCAGGCTGGAGAAAAGGCCGGGCAGACACCATGGGAATGGCTGACTCTTAACTGGTCATTAAGAACTGTATGCTCCAGGGCTCAGCACGGGTTCAGCAGCCCCCCCCCCCACACACACACACACACACACACCTCCCCCTACCCCTTATTTAGCCTGCTCATGGCTTTGCTTCAGCCAGGCTTGTAATGCCAAGCATGTAAAATCTGTGGATTTTTATAACGTCACATGCAATGTGTTTATTTAGGATTACATGGTGTGTTTACCATGCCGTCCATAATTTTGTATTAATATGAACGCACAAGAAGCCTTTACTGAAATCCTATCCAGGAATTTCATAAATGTCATACGATAGACAACATTAACCTTACTTTGCCGAAAAGGTTCTAATGGCAACATCTAAAGCTTTGTGTTTTACCAGGTTTTCCTTAATCAAGAGGCTAGTTTGAGAGACCAGAAGTTGTACAGTACGGTAGCTGTCTCTCCTGGAGAGGCGTTGGCACCGCACCATGTGGTGTGTCTGCCTGACTGACAGTGTGGTATCAGAGCCGGTCCCAGCTCAGGTGACGGTACTGTGATCTCTGTGACCCAGTGTGGGTTTGGACCCGGGGTAAACTGACACCACATTAAACAGGCTCAGTCATGGCAGCTGCTCCAACGGCATGTCTGTGATAGCAGAGATATTAACAGTACGCATTGCCAAACACATTTACACTCACACACACACTCACCCTGTCATACAGTATGCTCACACACTCACTCATACACACACATACACACACACACACTAAACCATGCTGGGAGAGAATAATTGTACAAAATAAATGACTTATCAAATTAAATTAAAGACCAGATAAAATAATCGGAGCTGAACCCCTCTACTGTGCAAAGCTAATGTTATTTATTGTAATCAGCCTACTGTATATTATCAGATGCCTAGACACTGTGCAAAACAGAAACATTGGGAGGGGGGGGGGGGGTATATGTGCATGTGTGTGTGAATGCTGTATAAGTGTGTGTATGTGCATGTGTGTTGGGGTTGTTTTTGACACAGCATGAACTGCTTGGGATGCATAGCTGTGTCTGACTATGAATATAAGAACACTACAGGTTGTTGAAAAGGAAGCCCTGCTCTTTCAGACCAGTTCTCTGACCTTGATTGAACTACACACACTCAGATGAAATCTTCAACTTGACTAGCTCTCCCTTTCCCTCACTAATTTGTCTTCCATTAGTCATCAATAAGTCACATATAGTAATTGTTTTTTTCCTCTCTTAGGGGGTCATTTGTATAGAATGAATGTGCTAATCTAATGACCCAGCTAGTGCCCCTCCCTCCTCCCCCTTAGGCGACACAGCGCCATATAGAACAGAAGAAACCCAATTTCCCTGTTGCTGGTCTGTTTCCTGAGATCTCTGACTGGATCTGGGAACAAACGGCGCCGGGGGAACGTTCCACAGAGGGAGAGAGGTGGTTGGTGTTTACCCAACCACTTGCACAGTTCATGCCCTCATCATGATAATGATCAGGATTCATCTACTGTGTCATCCATCACAGCAGTGTTCTGTCTGTGGTCCATTAGTCACCACCAGGCAGAAGGTTTGTCTGCGATGGTAGAATATTTGTGCTCGTAAATAAGGCCCTGGTCCTGAGGCTTGTGTCCTGGTGTTGCCTGGTGCCAGGTTATTGGAGGAGGTACTACTCTTGGCAGCGGGTCCCCGAAGGCAGGGTGGTTGGCAGCTGTCGCCGTTGGCATGGCTACGTAGGATTGATGCCCCGTTGTGGTAGCAGACTTCACCAGGCCGTTCTGCTGGAACTCCAAGCAAAGCCTAGGTGGATTTTGTTTCAACTCTGACCCTGAATTACTTTGCTCATTACAATTCCACTGTAGCATTCTGCTTCGATTATAGGTCAATATGGTTGAGGTATTCATGCTGAGGCACTAACTCTGACCATAACCATGCTTGGCTGGCTCCACCATTCACCCCCCCGCCCTGCCCCCAGCCCATGTGTTAAGACTGGGATTCTGTTGCAGCAGCTGGCATAGCCAGTTCCACTGGTAAAGGGAACAGCTGACATCTAGGCCTAGTGAGCTGAACCACTAGCTTTGGAATAGGGAATATAAAGGGTCAGTACAGTCAGACAGTACTACGATCGTGGTGAATAGTTACCACAGTTACTGCGGCTCCAGCTGAGAGCTTCTCCCTTATGCAGATCCAGTGTGTCAACCTTAGTGTTTGTGTCCAGGCCCGTTTTCTCTGGGTCAGCAGTCCTAGTGGGGAGGAGAAGCTGCAGCCTGTGACCTGGGAAGAATGCTGTGGCTGGCCTGGTGTGTGTGAAGCTGTGTTTCTGTCCTTTTCAACACCACTCCAGGAACACGTTTCTTGTCAAGCACAAATCCATTGCGATTTCCAGTCCTTATCCCCCCACCCCTAGTCTATTCGTTCCCCAGGAATCTCAAGGATGTTCTAGAACACTGTGTTGGAATGCTGACGCCTTAATGGAAAGTAAATTGAGACACAGCTTGAGCTAAGATGACTGTAGGAGAGGCCACCGGGGTCCAGCTTTGTATGAGACAGGCAGAATCAAATGCAGTTCAGAGTTCATGGCTGCTGGTGAATAGACAAGTTGTTGGTCTTTACTGAGCAGCAATCTACAGCGTCACAGATTGTCAATGGACGACACAACTGTGTGTGTGTGTGTGTGTGTGTCCGAGCATGTCTGCATGTGTGTGCACATGTGCGTGCATGCATGTGGGTGTGTTTGTGTGTGTGTTGGTGTGTAGTGCCTGTGGTGGCTGGAGGTGGTGGTGGTTTTGGCGGGGGGGGGGGGGGGGGGGGGGGCTACAGGGAAAAAGAAAAGGACTAGAAATGGAGAAAGATATATTGTGTGCGTTTTCTCTGTTATCTAGGTCAGCCATGGCTCTGGGGGACGGAGCTCCAGTCCTCTGTCCTCCAGCAGACACTGTGCTCCATGGACCAGGAGGGCAGCAGGGGAGATGGGAGATGGTTACCACAGAGCAGCCACACACAGCCTCCCCCCGCCGCTCTCTCTCTAAACAAACACACAATCCTGATTAGTTTAGGATTACAACATCCACGTTCAACCTCAAATTAGCCACATATTTGGAAAGATATTTTGTGTCTGGTACGTCATAGTCATGCTTTTGACCGAGTTCAGACAAGCATGCTCTTACATTCGGTCTGTTTATCTGAGTGGTGTCACAGGATGAGGCTAAACAGAGACAGGAAGTTGTCATCTGCCATTAGGAGGCCCCGTGATATGTTTGAGAGCTGTCGTCGTGGTGACAGTCACAGGCGCGGCTCTGAGGGCTGGCTGGCTCTGAAGTGGGAAGAAGCATCTCTCGCGTGGTTGGACAGGGCTGTGAGAGAACAGCCATCATGCTAACTCTGAACCATAAGGCAGCTATGTTCAGTCACATGTCCGCCTAACAGCTCTCAACAGTGCATGCATGCCATGTAGAAGACTCCAGTGAAATAATACGTTTAAGTTTATCTACAAAGAATAATGTAATGCTTTAATAAATGGTCTGATTCATAAAATGAAGCTTTAAACACCAGGTTGAACTTCAGTATCTTACATCAATAAGATTCTCTCTCAACTTTTGAAGGTAACCTTTACACATTGTCAAAGTCCCTGCTTCGTAAAGTGTCCGTCTGTGCGCTCATTCGATTCTCAGAGTGCCAATAAAAGGCCAGTAGTGATGCTTCTATCTGGAGACAGTCTGACAGGCCTTGTGTATGAGATGTCCTCTTCTCTCTTCTCCCCTCCTCCTCCTCCTCCTGCTCCTCCCCTTCCTCCTGTTCAGCTGCTCCTTGACCTCATCACACTGCAGAGCTGCTCGCTCTGACCCGGCCATGACTCATCACAGGGTCATCGCGTTACTTTCCTCCCCATGGAGCTACGCCTATGGAGACCTTGAGAAAGACACAGTGACTAGTGGCCAGTGACACTTTGAAATGATTGCCTACTCTCTCTTAGCGCACACACACACACACACACAGCTACTTGCACACACAAGCCTGCTCATACATTACTACACAAACACCTATACAGATTCACCGTCCTTAGTAGTTTATTAAATCTTCTTATAAATCAATAGTAATGCGAAGACGCTAACCTAACTATCCTGTTGCACTTAGCCCTAGTCCAAGATAAACACTGTGGAGAATCAATGACAACGAGATTTAACAGGAACAGGAAGTGTGCTGTCCCAATCCCCTTCAGTCCCCACAGAGCACAGGGGATGAGGGCAAGCCCGAAGGTAGGGCTAGTGGCTGGTCCCCAAATGTGGCCTGTTCTGTGCTGTAGCGATCAGGACCTCTCACATGAGCCCTGGCTGTCTGCCACCAGCGTGCAGCAGGCACAGGCTGATAAATCGTATTGAGTAGGCCCAAGTACCCAGACACAGTTCATTACACCCTACTCTGCCATTAGAGACCGCATTGATTCAATTAAGTCTCTATGGAAGGGACTGTGCCCAGTCAAAGTTAGTAGGCATGGGTAGGAATGCCAGTCTGGGTCTATCTCTCTGTGCCTCTGTCCCTGCTGCTGTC
Source organism: Osmerus mordax (assembly GCF_038355195.1). Taxonomy (NCBI): domain Eukaryota; kingdom Metazoa; phylum Chordata; class Actinopteri; order Osmeriformes; family Osmeridae; genus Osmerus; species Osmerus mordax. The sequence goes on along the minus strand of NC_090066.1, from coordinate 5,497,449 downwards.
TGTCTCTCTCATCTCTCTCTCTCATCTCTCTCTCTCTTTCTCTCTCTCTCTCCCTACCGCTCTCTTTCTGCTTCTGTCTCTATGTCTGTCTCTGACTTTCTCTCTCTAACAAATAGGGTCATAGATGCCACTCCCTACAGGGGTAAAAAGGTGTGCCAGGCTATTGTTTGTGATGTCAGGTATCACTGTGGAGTTTGGTCTCGCAAATAGTGTGGTGATTCACAGCTACAGAGGAGAAGTTGGTATAAGTAGGCAAATACAGTCAGCCTCTAATACACGTCAATCTTGGATCCGAGTGGAATGTATATCCTCATAGCTAGAAGGAAGGGGGAAATGTGGGGAGGTATAGGGAGGAAGGGTAAAGAGTAAGGGACTGGAGGTCATTTCCCCCTGTGTAAGATGTGCGTGTGTGTTTGAGACTGATCTGGTCTGAATGCATTCACCTTTTGTGTCAAGCAAAAGACAAACACACACACACAAACACACACACACTCAACCTTATCCCTGTAGGTGTCACAGTGGTAGGTGTGTATCCCACTGTTCTGTCATGCAGGTAAAGAGGTTCAAACCAGAGGGAATACATTACTGAACTGATCACTTTTTCGGTGGATCATCCCACTGTGAAAGAGCCCTCTTCCAACACCACACCCTGGCTATGCACTGAAGAGACAGCAACAGGCTTTGTTTAGGCTTAGAAACTGAGTTTCCCTGATCCTTTTAATGTAGACAAGCATGGGCCAGTCCTTCCAGCCTGGAAGAGAGAGTCCAAATCTCCTGCTCTCCTGGGACTGGGCATGAGCCATGTCATGAATACTCATCTCATTATCATGCCTGCCGTGACTCTCCCCCAACTCTCTGTGAAGGTCAGAGGACAGACAATGCTCACTATATCAAGTGTGTGTGTGTGTGTGTGTGTTTGTCTGTGTGTGCGTGTGTGTTATCTTTGTATCTGTGTGACTCACAACATAGTCCAGGTTTTACCTCGGTCTGTGCACAGCCCTGTCCCCTGCACTCAACACGAGTCGCAGTCAGGTTATGTTAAGCTGTAATGAGCTCTTGATGATACACACACTCTCTGAGAACTGTATTTACTGTGTATTTAGGGTGTATTTTTCCCCACACTCATTCCCACAGCCTTAACACCTCTTTCTCTCTCGGTTTCTGTCTTTACTTCTTTCTCTCTCTCTCTTTCTCCTGCTGTTTTTCTCCTTCTCTCTGTCTCCGTCTCGCTCCCTTTCTCTCTCCACCTCTCCCCCTCTCTCCACCCTTCCCTCCCTCCGCCCTCTCCAGGAGCCTTCTTGTGTTGGCCGTAACCAGGACGACACCGACAGGGGCCCGCCGCAGCAGCAGACCTGAGGCCGTGGCGCGGAGATGGCCTCCATCGCAGACTTCTACGCCGGCAAGAGCGTTCTGATCACGGGCGCCACGGGCTTCATGGGCAAGGTGCTGGTGGAGAAGCTGCTGCGCTCCTGCCCCGAGGTGCAGACCCTGTACATCCTGGTCAGGCCCAAGGCTGGCCAGTCCATGCAGGAGAGGGTCAGCGACATGATGAAGTGCAAGGTAAGGAGGGCCATGCCCGTGTCGTTTGATACATATACATGTTAGATGTTGTTCATTTAGCGGACGCTTCAATCCAAAGCGACAAATAGCGCATCTAGAAAGTGCCGCAGTAGATGATGGATGAGAAGTGCATATTTCTAACAGTATTTTGATGCTCAGAGCATCCTGGCTACCAGGCATGGTGAACTGTAATAATATCAATAGTTGAATATCTTGTACACCAAAGTTTGTGCTCTGATCTACTTTGTGTGGAGTTGCATCTTAGTTAGGTACATCACAAGTCCTAGGATGGCACCCAAAAGTCAATATCAATATTCTTAAGTGGATCTTCTCCCTTTTGTGTACTGGTGTGAACTATTATGAAACCATTATGAAAGGGGCTTGGAGAGAAAGCCACTTTATATTGGGTGTGTCTCCTCTTCCACTGGATCATTGCCAACTTTCAGCTTATGATTCTACATATCTGGATCTTTTGATGCAAGCTGTTCATTCTAACCGCTTCACCTGGTTGATATCACAGACAACATATAACATATTACTGTAATGTACAGTTTATTGTACAATGGAGTTATATTTCTGTTGCCATAGTGACATTGATTAATTATCATAGACTTTGTCAGTACTCACTCACAAATGTTTGAAGCCTGCTAACTTACAGATGGATGGGGATGGATGTAGGGATGGGGGGAGAGAGAGAAAGATGATGGGAGAGGTGAGGGAAGAGAGAGAGAGAGGGGGAAGAGAGATGTGGGGGCTGGGCAGAAAGAGATGGGGAGAGAGATGAGAGGGGAGAGAAAAGAGGAGAATGATGAGGGAGAGAGAGAGAGATGAGGAGAGGGATGATGGGGTAAATCTAGAGATAAGGGGGTGAGACATGAGGAGCGAGAGAGAGAGATGAGCAGGGAGAGAGAGATGAGGAGGGGGAGAGAGAGATGAGGAGGGGGAGAGAGATGAGGAGAGAGAGATGAGGAGATAGAGAGATGAGGAGAGAGAGAGATGTGGAGGGAGAGAGAGAGATGTGAGGAGAGAGAGATGAGGAGGGAGAGAGAGAGATGAGGAGGGAGAGAGATGAGGAGGGAGAGAGATGTGGGGGGAGAGAGAGATGAAGAGTGAGAGAGAGATGAGGAGGGAGAGAGGTGTGGGAGGAGAGAGAGATGAGGAGGAAGAGAGAGAGATGAGGAGGGAGAGAGATGAGGAGGGAGAGAGAGAGAGAGATGAGGAGGGAGAGAGATGAGGAGGGAGAGAGAGATGTGGATCAGCAAGCTGAGCAGCAGACTGTGAGTCAACACAAAAAAGTGACTGTGTTACTTCTAATGAGGTTTGAAAGGTTGAACTGGGAACATATTGACGTGCTCACCAAGCCATGCTGTAGCTGTGTGTTCCTGTGCACTTTGCTGCTGCGCAGGCCACACACACTGCTTTCCTCACACACACTCAATGTTTTACTCAGCTCAGTCTTTCACTTTTGTGCAAATACTTCCAGCCTCACTATTCCAGCCTCACTACATCCAGCCTCTCTTCGCAATGGCATCTGGTTGGTGTGAGATAAATATTGGGACTGGATAGAATTCAATCTCCCTCACCTCAGCCCAGTTCTATATTTCTTTCATTTGGTCCAAGGTGAACCTGCTACCAGAACCAGATTCCAATTACTGCAAGCATCTCTCACCACTTAATTAGCCCTCTCTGTCACAACAATGGAGGCGGCTGGTAATGGCACTGCAATTTCCACACTGTAGTGGCCTAGTGAGAGGAGCGGGTGGGCAGGGGGATTGCTGCAATCTACGTACCTGATGTGGTTCATTCAAATGCCTCCACTTTCTCTCCAGGCGTGGCTTTTAAACTAGGGCAAACTGCAGGTGTTTATTAAAGTCAGTTTCTGTCTATAGAAACATGGAAATTGAGCATACAGACACATGGGCAAGGAGGAGGGGCACAGAATGGTTTACATCGTAGCTAGTTGATTTGTTCAACAATAATGCAATGTAATAAATTATTCTTCCCACAATGCACTTTGGCTACATCCCTGGCCCTAATTGGTATTCATGCCAGTGTCGCAGTTCACATTTCTCCACTCACAGGTGAATGGATATTTCATGAAGGAGAACGGGAGAGGGCTCCATTACACAGACTGTTCTTCCAGCTGTGTCCTTCGGATTCTAGTTTTGTCCTTGTTGCCTCTTGAGTGTCACTCTGAACACCTGTTGCTAGGTAACAACCAATCGGCAGAGCTCCCCTAGTTTTGTGGCTCTTTTAGAGGATTCTATCAGACCAGCCTGACTTGGGTGAGGAGGGAAGGCCAGGTAGACAGCACTGACTGCTACCTGTAGCCATGCCTGGGTGATAGATCATATGTAATAAGGTTTGTGTAGTAGAAAATTCTCCATATAGAAAAGTCTCTCACCAGTAGAACCTACATCCAGTGAGTCCATAGACCTGCTTTTACAAACCTTATTTTATTTAAATGTTAACAAAGTATTGGCCTGTGTCTGGAGCAGAGGCCTGTGTCTGGAGGAGGGTGTGTGACGTGGGAGAGGTGAGGAATGTTGTAACAGCAGAAACGGAAGGACATTCTGACTGTGTCGGTTAGTGACTGAGTGATAGTGAGTGGGCTGGGATCCCTTCATGTGTGAATGGTTCCATTGATTGTCTTTCAGAAAGTTTGATTAGTGGGAGGTGGCTAGGAACGGTCTGATAGAGAAAGTGTGTGTGTGTGTGTGTGTGTGTTTGTGGGTGGGGGGGGTCCCCGGTCCCCAGTGTGACTGGGGGGGGGGGGGGTCCCTAGTTCCCAGTGTGACTAGCGGTAGCTTATAGGGATTGTGATAAATACTCCACCATGCCAGCTCTTACCTCAGCCCTTTGATCAAACATGGAAGGCCCACTGTAACTCCACCAGTGGGACCAGTGCCCACTGTATTTGCTCAGACATACAGAGGACTTGTCAGAGGGGAGGGGGAGGAGGCCAAGGAGGCTGGGGAACTAAGGCTTCACTGAACAGCGGTTTTGTTGTTCTTTAGCAAGGAAGAGTCATCGTTTCCTCCCTTTGTCCTCTTCTTGTCTTTCTTCTCTCCCTCGCTCAGAATAAAGAGGTACATTGTGAGGTGGAGCAGTAAAGGAGGGGCACCGTGACTTTGTCTTTGAGTGTGTGTTATGTGTGTTACTGTGGGGGATGTGGGGGTGAGAGAGAGAGTTAATGTATTCAGTTCAAGCCTTGACTTGCATTCATCCTTGCCAGGCTCTTAACCTGACTATAATTTGATTCTGTAGCTGTTCTTGGAAAGAGGCTGGATGCGAGGTATCTAGGTATGTCACATCAGGAAGAAAAGCAGACCCTAACCCAACCACATCTCTCTTGTCAGTGACACGGCTCTTATTGTGATGTTTTAATCATTCATAGATAGGCAGGTATTCCTCTGGTGATGTGCCTAAAGTTTACTCACCATTAAGGTAGGGCACAGCTAACATGGCTGCCAGGACTGGGAGAGGCAGTTAGGGCAGGATGAGGCAGGTAGGGCAGGATGAAACATGTAGGGCTGTGTTATTATATTATCTGGCATGGGGTACTGGTTACACCCAATTGATTGACTTTTCTTAACAGTACTTGGAGACTGTACTGTAGTAACTGTCAGTTGTACCATAAACAAACCATTTCTTGTTAATCTGATCATCTGTTCCCATGGCTACATTTCAGCTAGTTATGTTTTACTTGATATGGTTATATTTACATTTACATTTAGTCATTTAGCAGACGCTCTTATCCAGAGCGACTTACAGTAAGTACAGGGACATTCCCTGGATAGATATATAGATCTGTATATCTCTTCCCGAGGCAAGTAGGGTGAAGTGCCTTGCCCAAGGACACACATCATTTAGCACAACCGGGAATCGAACTGGCAACCTTCTGATTACTAGCCCGATTCCCTAACCGCTCAGCCACCTGACTCCCACATGTAGTCCCAAGTCTTTCTATGAAAAGTAAGTTATGCAATGGGTTTAACCGCAGCATGTAGGCACTTGTAATAATCAGAAAGATCATAAGTTGGCATCAGGCCTATATTCAAGATCTCTGTCTTATGCAACTCCTCCCAGATATCTAGCACACTTTCACAGTAACCCACTATGACAATTCCTATTTTTAGGGCCCTTTTCACCAAAATAGATATGCTGCCTTTCAAAGTTATAAGTTAGCATCACAGGCTGAGGTGACAACACTGAAAGACACAAGTTCAGTCTTGTTTAGACTTCCTTCATCCACCAGTGCATTCAAAGTAGTGTTTCCATAGAGGTAGACTTGTGCATTTGTCAGTTTCTCGACTCTTTAGTGCTTCAGTGAAGCTGTGGGGACGGTGTCTGCTACGTTCTGCCCTGCAGTTATAGCATGAATTATTAATGTTTCCCTTCGATGGCGAAGCTGGTACTAGCAAAGGCCTCTGGAATACAGTCAGAGAAAGACATCATTGACTGTATTAACAAGTGTGGGAACGCAGGTGTAGCCTGCTACACAGGGAGAGACCAGGGCGGATCCCCCAGAGAGGAGAGGGGAAGCTTCACTTAATGCTTTACTTTATCCAGGCAAATACTGTAGGATAGCTGTGTTATTGGAATCTGTTTATTGTTGTGAGGATAGAGTAATCACAGTGTGTTTGTTAGCGAAGGAGCTAACAGTAATCTATGTGTATTGTTTATTTAATTTGTCTGCGTTGTGACCAGAACAATGCTGGTCTATTATGGCTGAATAGCAGTATTGATTTAGATGTCTGCATCTAGAAACGTAGGATCTTCCCAGCTAAATAAACATTGAGGAATTATCGATTTCTTCCTAAGTGGTTTTTGGATTGTGTTTCTGCTTGTTCCTGTTTTTCATGCAGAGTACTATAGTGAAGTCTCTCCTCTAGTATAAACATCTTCAGAAGGGTATCACACAACCGTCCGGTTTCACATGTAGTACTGCACTCCGGCTCCCAGCATGCCTTGCAGCATTCCAAAGTCAGGCACATTACCTGAACCCTGTCGTGGCAGAGAGAGGTCTTGGAGGTGGCTGTCAGCATGGAATGGTGCCAACCCTTTTCCTTTCTCTATCTTGTGCTGATTGGCATGTGGCATGGGGGAGAGGCAGCGAGGCAGGCGGATAGCAACCACTCCAGGCCCTCTTGAACCCCCCCCCCCCAAGAAAGGATAATAGAGAGGACAAGAGAGGAAGAGAGAGGATATGAGAAGACAGGCTTTGTATGTAATTAGCCTGCAAATGAACTGTAGTTTGTCAAACAAATTAGCACATTAAGCATTGCTGGCAAACATATTGTATGCAGGGCTGACAGTCACGCTCTCGCACATGCTCAGTTGCTCAGTCCCTCTCATACTGGGGCCCCAGTGGCGCTAAAGGGTATGAAGAGCCTGCCAATCTCCTGCCCCAGTCCCTTAAGTCTCTACTATCCAGATGCCTGTTCTACAGTGCTGGAGAAGCAGTCACTGAGCTGATCAAACATGACGGTGACCTTGTATGTTTCTGTGGGAGTTAGCTTGGCCTTGGCCTTTTTGTTGTTGAGTGACTTGATGAGTAGCATCCAGATGCAGCGGTACGCTGTTCTGCATCACAGCCAGCTCCAAAGTCTCAGTCTCTGATGTATTAGCTTGCTACATGACTGAACTGGAGAACAAGTTTGCCCATAGTCCTGCCTCAATGTGACCGCCTGTTCTCCCCTGAGAGACCTGGTCTTGAACTTGAGTTTGATAGATGGTGCAGGTGAGCTGCAGGAGGAGTAGCTGGAGAGGCTGGTGAAGTCCAGAGAGGATCAGACTTTTGGATGTGTAATTACTTAACTCTGGCCAGTGTGGGTCTGTGTGGGTGTTATTGACCCAGTCCAAGATGGAGAAGGCTTGGCCTCGTTACCTCAGGGGAGGTAGAGGGTCTAAGGTTTGGTGACAGGACAGATGAGAACCCCGATCAACAGGGATCGTGTTCGAGACTCTCCAGCCTCCCAGTGCCCCTGTCCTCAGATCGGACTCTCCGTCCAGTCTGCCAGAAAGACACACCGTCACCGTACACTGTCTCAGAGCCCCCTCAGGTGTTTCCTTTCAGGCGTAAGTAAACGAGGATGGTTTTCACAGCAAGAGGGTGCTGACCTTACACATAGATTCGGTGTGTGTGTTTGTGTCTGAATGCATTCGAGCTCTTCTGGTTATAGCTGTAGAAATGTGTGCGTGTGTGTTTTGGAGGCCGTGTTCCAGTGTGTGTCTCTGAGCTCAGTGGCGCGTGTGGGGTGTGTGGAGCGTGTGGAGAGGGGCTTTCAGCTTGGTTTCCTCTCTAATCTCCGGGCTGACGACAGCAGAGCTGCGACCCCGGCCCCAGTATTCCACTCATCTGTAAACACACACACCACCACAGGGGCCAGGCTAGGGGACATGAACTACACACACACACACACACACATGCAAACACACACACCACCACAGGGGCCAGGCTAGGGGACTTGAACTACACACACACACACACACACATGCAAACACACACACCACCACAGGGGCCAGGCTAGGGGACTTGAACTACACACACACACACACACACATGCAAACACACACACCACCACAGGGGCCAGGCTAGGGGACTTGAACTACACACACACACACACACACACACACATGCAAACACACACACCACCACAGGGGCCAGGCTAGGGGACTTGAACTATACACACACATGCAAACACACACACACATACGCACAGAAAAACCTGAGGAGCATGCACAAAAAGAGGAACTTGATCTCTCACTGGTATTTCAGTCACCTTCCCAAAACCCAGCGGGTGACCACTACTGGAAGACACGGTTTTGCTCCTGCGTTACGTGTGGTTGAGTGGGCAACCACACAGGAGGGCCTGTATGGGAAGCTCCTGTGTTCCCTTTTATAGGAACATTTGGCCCCGTACTGGTCTTACTGTTGGAACTGCAGTCATTGTTAGTATGGGATGTTCTAAAGCAGGATAATTTAATTTTCCTTTGTCTCAGCATGAGGTCACTGTCTCTGAAACAGAAAACGATGCCATCAGCATTTCAAACGGCCAAACCACATAATTCTATAATCGCTGTCACTGTAAACCCTATTATTACGCTGATATTGATCGGCCCATATTGACGAGAGCAGCAGACGCTGGCATCTGAAAACCTTCCATCTCTCAGAATGCGCTAATGAGCTGTGTTCTGAGCGGTGTTCTGGCCCACTTCAACCCCCCACGCCTTCCTCTTCTGAGACCCTGACTAGCACCGATGAATTAGGAGATGAGAGTTTGGATGAGTTCCAGAAGAGGCTGCCGTTGTCTCAGAAGACTCCTTAAGGAACAATTTCCAAGTCGGTGAGCCAGCCTCGGCAAGGGAATGATACAGGACGATGTGAAAACACACACGGGGAACCGGGGAAGGCTGAGGTTTATATTTGTTATTTGGATCCTTTTCATGTCGATCCATAGACGCAGTGACTCTTGGGTAGCCTCCCCGGGCAGGTGTGTGAGGTGGAGGATGGCTAGACAGCAGGTTTAGTTCTAAGCCACAGCAGACAGAGCCGACAGGCATTTAGCATTGAGAGAGATTTATGTCGGCATCCAGGGAGAAGGTTCTGGGGCTCAGTGACGCACGCGGCCTGTTTTATATCCGTATTGGAGCGGGGTTAACGAGGATTGGAGAGCAAAGGAGGGACGGAGGAGAGAAGAAGTGCTTCTCTCAGTCTCTCCCCGTCGGCAGCTGTCTCTGATCTGTCCGCCCACTCCTCTTCCAGATGGACCCAGCAGGGCACCTCTCTTTCTCCCTCCTCCCCAGGATCAGCATCACATTGTCAGTCCAAGCCCCGCTCCCTGTCCCCCTCCCGCACATCTTCCCTGGAGCGCCACGAGAGCAGAGGGCGGCTCTGAGGACCTGTTTGTCAGTTTGTGCTGATGTGTGGGGGAGCTCTTTTACACCCGGCATCCTTTCTCACATTCACTCTTTTCATCCACTGAAGAGGTCACAAGTAAGGCCACGAGGGTAGCTATCGTTTCAACCATAGCATAGCCTGTTTGTTAGCAGGAAGCATCCGGACCATGATGTCTGCCTTATGGCCTTATTTCTCTCATTGCAGCTACTAGATCTGTGTAGTCTGGAAATGGAGGTCAGATTTGAACATGCAGCGTTCTGCTGTTTTCCACCTCGAGGGATGGGGAGAAGAGAGCTACTGTACGTTTCCAGCCAGCTGATCTCTGATTGGACGTGTATAGCTGACTCAGCAGAGAGCAGGCCTACCACAGAGCAGGGCCAATTACCCAGCAGTCTGCTATAAACAGACGCTCCACCTGGTTCACTCTCTTTATTGTTATTTTAATCAGAGCACTTGAAATCCAGCTTCCTTAAGGCTTTGGCAATTGGCAGCAGTCTTTATTAGAGTTCCGTCTACATTCATACGGAGTGATGAAGACTTGACGATGTTTGTTTGTTTCAGTGCTTCACGTGTGCTTGCATGGGTGTTTGTGTCTGTCGGTGAGGCTTTCTCGGGCAATACTGTACATGCATGACTCTGAATGGACACTATAGTGTGTTTCTAAGCAGGCAGGAAAAGCATGGTCCACTCTCCTCTCTCTAGTCTTCTATGCGATAATGTTATTTCCCGCCTGTGAAGTTGCCAGTCCTGATGAGGGCTCCCTCCGCTTCACTGGGCATTATCTCCGAGCAGATCTAAAGATGCTGCAGAGCACTGTACCATTCTCCCTAGGCACAACAACCGGGGCAGAGCAAACCATTCATCCTCCTTTCCGTTCCCTCCGACTGCATTTCTGCTACTTTGTCTCCTTGTATCCTTTTTCTCTCTCGGACACCCTTTTGCTCGAGGGGGCGGCCTTGCATCTAAAGGGCTGTGAAAGACTGCCCACTTTTAAAGGGCAGTTAGTAAAGGAAGTGCTGTTTAAATGGCTGCTTGAGTTTGCCAGCAGAAAGAAAACTGCCGTCAGTTTCTGTGAAAGTCCCCAGAAATGGCTTGAAGAGGGAGATTTACAACCTCCAGGCTCCTTCACGCAGGCGGGTGCACAGGAAGAGGGGAAAAGAAGACGACTGGCAACCGCTCACAAGCTGCAAAACCATAACTGAGGACTTACAACAGGCAGTCATCAAAACTGATATTTTATAGGTTTTGAACTGCACTCAATGGGAAACCTATAAAATATTCCACTGAGTGAATAGAATGCTTTCTTTTCTGGCAGAGATCTTGGCTCTGTGTCTGATATGTACAGAATATAAGATCAGGACTGTGGTCAGCGGCTCATTGAACCCAGTTGAGCCCCAGCCCAGTCGATTTTTGCCGCTTATCTTTTGGTTGTTTTTTTGGGGGGGGGGGAGAGGGGGGGTACTTGTGTACACACACACTTCTTTTCTTCACCCCAATGGGCGGAAGGGGGGTTGAGGGTTAGGGCAGTGTGGGGCTGGCACGGAAGGGCCGCCTGTCCAGAGAGCCGCTAACAAAAGAACACCAAGATCCCACAATGCCCTTCTCTCCTTGTCACTGAACAAAAGCCTCACAGAAGCCCACAGTCTCCGTCCTCACTCACCCTGCTGACCCCAGTGAACTCTCTCTCTTGTCCCCTCCCCGTTTCTCACTTAAGCTGTGTTCCTTGCTCCCTCGGCTTGTTTGCCATTCGGCTGGAGTCACTGGGTTCTTGGTGTTGAGGTTGTAGTCCTTTAAGATTGTGTGTAATTACTGTCCAGCAAGGTTGTCATGATACACATAGTACCTATACCGGTTATGATACGTTTAGTTTCTATGCAGGTTGGGATACATTGTACAAATACAGTCCACGGTTGTGGTCAGAAAGTCACTTGTCCTCTGTGGCTGTAGCTTCTAATATTCTTTACCAGTCTCACCCTGTGTGAGAGAGCCTCCTCACCCTCACCCTGTGTGAGAGAGCCTCCTCACCCTCACCCTGTGTGAGAGAGCCTCCTCACCCTCACCCTGTGTGAGAGAGCCTCCTCACCCTCACCCTGTGTGAGAGAGCCTCCTCACCCTCACCCTGTGTGAGAGAGCCTCCTCACCCTCACCCTGTGTGAGAGAGCCTCCTCACCCTCACCCTGTGTGAGAGAGCCTCCTCACCCTCACCCTGTGTGAGAGAGCCTCCTCACTCTCATCATGCCACTCTGAGCAGACCTATAGAACGCCATGCCACATGTGAAAGGTGTCGTCTCGTTGCTTGTCAGTCCACGTTTCCTCCCTCCCTCGCCCCCACCGCCCTTCCAAATCGGGGTTCTCTTGATTCACGCACGCAACAGCCACCTCTCAGAAACCCTGCTTTCGCCCGCTCGCTTTTCCATCCGTTCGATCTCTTCTCCTCCGTACAATCGAGTTGAATTGATTCAACTCACTCCACAGTGTAAGTACCGCCCACTCGGGACATTTACACCGAGGAGTGTGTTGAATCAATTCAACCCGATTGGACGGAGAACAAGCCTAGAACTGCCAGGCAGACGCCAGTTGTTGAGATGGCAGTAGCCGTGTACCGTACCTGTGTGCTGTGTGTCTGAACAGAGCCTGCACCCTCCAGAGGGCTGGGTCCTTCTGACCCAGTCTGAGTGGTTAAGGAGCTGCTGCCAAGACCCAAAAGTGTTGTGTTTTTGTTGCTTGGTTACACACTTTAAAAGGGATGTTTGTCTCTGTGACCAGACACTGCATGGTAGAAACATTTTGGGATATTTGGGAATGCATGAATAGAGTGAGATATGCTGCAGGGATGAGGTTGAGAAACAAACACACACATCATTGCCAGATGTTAGTCCAGGAATTTTGAGTTTGAGTGTGATTTGCAAGTCTAGGTTACATCATGACTGTAGTTTTTTACATAATGTTATGTACATTATGTAATAACATAACACACAAACACAGCAAAACTGGGCTAAAATACTATTAGAAAATACTGTAATTTCAATTATACCAGAACCTTTGCATTCTAGGTAGACTTGGATAAATAAATATTTAAAGCATGAGTGTCTTGGAGCAAGTACTACCCCTAAACAGGATCGTTCTTTAAATAGGGTAAGGTACAGTACGCCAAGACCCTGAGTTATGAAACAGCAGTAAATCTCTTAGCAGCACAACATGACCACTGTGGCTTGTTTTCGGCTCATGACATCAGGGTTTGTCATAATGTCATGATGTGAGGCGAACAGCCATCAGCATGGGGCCATAGAAGAGATGGGAAGAGAGATGGGGACAAGGGGGATGAAGAGAACACGGAAGTGAACAGCTGTTAGCAGCGTTACTCAACATCTGTCCTCCTCTTCCCTCACTGGGAGTGCTCTGCTTACCAGGACAGCCCAAACACACACACACACACACATTTCATAACTCACAGAGCATTGCGTGCCAGCCTCATACCCACCCCATTCACCACACCCCCCCCCCTTTTTATGTTGTGCTATCTATCACTAGCAATCTCAACAATGTCTGCGTACACATTTTAGTTCACATTTAAACGTCAACATGCATGCAGCTTCTCAGTGATTTAACGGCACAGAGATCAGCATAGTGAGTCTGGATTTCGTTTTATATTCGTGTTTCACAATCCTATACTTACAATAACCGTGTACCCTTTCTGGACAGTCCCCAGCCTTGATGCACTCAGGGGCTATGGTAAAGGATCTATAACTATCAGGCCATGCATTACCAGTGAGCTCAAGGTGCTCAGGGCTGTAGAGTACTTCTAGAGGACGTCTGGGAGCCTAAATCCAGACACACAGGGTGCACTAAATCCCCCTGGAACGCAGCCTGCTCTCCTCATAGTGAATATCTAACCACTGAGAGAACAGGTGGAATATTACTAGTCGGGAGGGGACGGGAGGGGAGGAGCTCTTCTGGTTGGTTGCTCTGGTGTTGCTCAGTTTTTAAAGATAACAGTTGGAGGTCATGCTCTCTGCAAGTCACAGCAGGGTTTGAACGGATGTGGTTTTTCCTTCCTTGGTAATGAAATGTGTTATCTTCCCAGGGTTCGGCCCGTTCATAATGAGCTGCTCTCCCACTCTGCCCTGCTCTGACTCATCCTGGCAATGAGGAACACATGTTCAGTTTGAACTTTGTGACCCAATCTGCAGCACCATGCTTCCTCACATTGACGCACATGGCTTCTGAAACTGAAGTCAGTAAACCATCCAGGCAGCTAGTCAGCCAGTCAGTCAGACAGACAGTCAGTGATCCAGTCAAACTGGTCGTGGTGCAGGGAACATGCAAATATTCACACTTACTGGCTTCCTATTTGACTAAAGCGATCCATCAATGACTTCACACAATATGACCTTATCTCCAATGTGTTTATTTGGCTGCTGTTACTCTTTTACAAATGAATGAGTTTGCATAGGACCTGACTAACACTTGTGGACATCAATTAAACTGACATCAGGGTTGGCTACTGCACAAAGTGTGTTGTCTACGCACAACATTGATTGACTTGCAGCCTAAGTGACAAAAGAAATGTGGATCAATAGCTGAACAAATCAGTGGTTTATGAGCTTATTTATAGTTTGTATGTGCATATGTCTTTGTGTGTTAGTACGTGTGTGTAAAAATGTGATCCTACATGCAGATCTTTGACTCTGTGTGTGTGTGTGTGTGTGTGTGTGTGTGTGTGTGTGTGTGTGTGTGTGTGTGTGTGCGTGTGTGTGGGTGTGTGTGCACATGTGTGTGTGTGTGTGTGTGATGTCTCCTTCAGCTGTTTGACCGTGTCCGGGAGGACAACCCAGACTTCCACCAGAAGATAGTTCCCATCAGCAGTGAGCTGACACAGCCTGGCCTGGCCATCAGTCCCGAGGACGTGGAGAAGCTCACTGCCTGCATCAACGTCGTCTTCCACTGCGCCGCCACCATCCGCTTCGACGAGCCTCTCAAGTGAGAACACACACACACGTAAACACCCATTCTCAAACACACACATCGACACACACGTTCACAAACAATTAGTTTATACACCATAGGTGTCCCCTGGCACATTCCAGCCTCCCCACAGTAGAGACTGGGGTCTCCAGTCTGCATATAAGCTGTGATGCCATGGCCTTTGTCTGGGCTACGCTTGATGGTGTGTACTCAGAAAGACCGGGTATTATTTGCTCATTGTCTCAGATAGCAGGAAGGGCCACTGAGCAGAGTCTTCTACAGGATGTTTTTGTTCTGATGTAGAATAAATGGAAGGAGGATGTTGAGAAAGAACTGACATCACAATAGATTTGTTTTATATTTGTAAAACATTCTGGTTCTGGAAAAGGATGACTAAACACAAAGAGCTTTTACAATGAACCCATGATGAATACAGGATCCAGACACCAAAACTGTGACACAGAATAAAACTGGTGAACATTTTCCCAAATTGGTTCTTAACTTACCGAGTATCGTCGAAACTCTTCGTATTGTCTGTCGCACGACACGTTTCAGTACACTCGATGATGTCATCAAACTGAGGCAGTGTGCATCAGTGTCATCTAGGCCTGTCGCCCTGGGTCTTGCTGCTGCAACTGAACATTCCCGAGGACAGCAGTCTGTCGATATGTTGAAGGGGAATATGTACTGGCATTTTCTGGCGGGTGCAGTCCCGGGCTAGTAGACCATTACTGTGACTGTGGTGTTGTTCAGCTATGTGGGGCACATTCTGATACACGCCGGTATGGGCTTGGATCGTTCCTCTTACACCAACGAAAAGAATGTGACGGCATCCAGTTATAGATTTCAAGTCGTATTATTGCGATGTCATGCAGCAGATTACGCAAAGTAGAATGTGACTGGCGTAGTGGCATGGTGTTGTGACCTATAGAACAGAGACACGTCCATCGATGAGAAAGAGACACCGATAGATGGAAAAAGAGAGGAACTATGTTTAGGCTGTGCAATTAAGACTGAGACACCGTACATCCCTCAGCTTGCAGCCTGCTGAAGCGAGAGAGTGACTTGTCTGATTTCTACTCCGGGGTGAAGGGCTTCTGTGGGATCAGGCTGGTGACAGCTCTGTCTGCGGTCAGGTGTCGGTGCATCTGGGAGACAGAGAGAGGGAGTGAGACGGAGAGAGTGTGATGTCCGTCTGGGAGCAGGAAGGGGCTGCAGATGGATGTCTAAACTGGACTAACAGCTCAGTTTGCCTCCCTGTAATCTGAATGGTTCCCACCCGACTAGCAGCATATTCTCGTTGTATCGCCTTCTCAAGTTTCATTCCTTTCTGGCTATTTTCTCTCTCTCTCTCTCTCTCTCTCTCTCTCTCTCTCTCTCTCTTTCTCTTCCTTTTTCTGTCACACTCTTTCCTTCTCTCCCTCCCTCCATTCTTGGTTGAGACTCATAACTCTCAGTGTTCCAGGCAACAACCTTGTTAGGGAGGGCAGGGGCATAAATCAGATGACAGTGTTCTCGCTGAAGCTGTGGGACAGAGAGCAGAGCACTTCAAATAGCTGCAGGCACACCTCAGACCGGTCCTGCAACCCTCAATCACTATCAAGAACCGCAAGGCTAGCGCCAAAGTACTGATAGCCGTGGTAGCGTTTTTCCCGCTAACCGCTAGCAGCCGTCTGTCACCCAAATAAAGACAACACAGCGTCAGTTTGGGTATGAGTCACAGGCTTGGAACAGCCCGGAAAAGGAAACAGCTAGAAGGGGTAAGTAGGTACCACAGTCACAGTGATGTTTCTCCAGAGTTAGCTGGACCCTCAGACCGGAACCTTCTCCTCACGGTGACACTGACTGTCACGACCGCAAGCCTCCCCAAAGCTGTCTCTACAGGGCCACATGATGCCGCCAAACCGAAACTGATTTATGCCTATGGACCCATCAACCGTCACACATTCTCTCGCTCTCTCTCTCTCACACACAAACACACACACACACACACACACTGACTGCCTCTGTCTGAGCAGCACTGTCTGTCCCCCATGGGCGTCTGGGTGACATGACCTAACAGTCAGTCTGGTTTCATCCCTAGGCAACATTCTCTCCTTATGTCACTATGGTTGTCACAATCCTCCTTCTAGGTGTGTCATGGACGGATGTGGTATGCTATTTGGAGATTTGTTTGTGTTGGTAGACAAAGCAAAGGCTTGCATGGCGCAGTGCTTATTGTGGAATTGGAGCACATCACGTAAGCATGACATGGTGTAAGTGGTATCACTGATGATGCGAGTGTGTCCGTCAGAAGTTGCTAGTTCTTCTCATCCTTTCTCTCTTTCACTATCTGTAATTATATGTCATTTAATTCATTAAATCCCTCTCTCTCCCTTTCTCCCTCTCTCCCTCTCTCCCTCTCTCCCTCTCTTCCTCTCTCCTTCTCTCTTTACTTCTCCTCTCTCCATCTCATTCTGTCTATAACTGGTTTGTGTCTGATGTATCTCATTATGCTTCCTGTGGTGAGAAAATAAATCCGAAGTCTGCAAATGCTCCTTGTTGAAAAGGCAAACATTTGTACACACATAATCGCACACTTTGTCTCTTTCTCTCTCTCTCTCTCTCTCTCTCTCTCTCTCTCTCTCTCTCTCTCTCTCTCTCTCTCTCTCTCTCTCTCTCTCTCTCTCTCTCTCTCTCTCTCTCTCACACAGACACGCACACACACACACACATATAAGCTTACACACAACACAGGCCCCACACACATTCCCTGGGAGCTTTATTGTGTCTTCCTCATCTCTGCCAGGCACGCCCTGCAGCTGAATGTGATCGCCACTCAGAAGCTCCTGTCTCTGGCCAAGCAGATGCAGCACCTGGAGGCCTTCATCCACATCTCCACCGCCTATGCAAACTGCAACCGCAGGCACATCGACGAGGTCATCTACCCCCCGCCTGTCGAGCCCAAGAAGCTCATTGAGTCCCTGGAGTGAGTACAGCCTCATTTCTACTTGAGGTAGGGATCCATGTGGGCTCCTTCTCCTCTCATCCATTCAGGGACGGGACCGAGATTTGATTTCCGACTTAAGAAATCGATTTTTTGGAACCATGCAGTGTTGCTGGAGAGGATTATGGAGGTCAAGGAGGATTGTCAGACAGCTCTGTTCACACCATGCACCGACAGATAAGGAGGACATTAGCTGACGTGTACAGTACATCTCCCTGTCTGTCTGTCTGTCGTCCAGTAACATCCACGTGTCCTCTTGTGCTGTGTCTGCAGGTGGATGGATGACAGTATTGTGCGTGATATCACCCCTCGCCTCATAGGGGACCGTCCCAACACCTACACCTACACCAAGGCCCTGGCCGAGTGTGTGGTCCAGCAGGAGAGTGACAAGCTCAACATTGGCATTATCAGGCCCTCCATAGTGGGGGCCAGCTGGCAGGAGCCTTTCCCTGTGAGTGTTACCTCTTACCTGGGCAGAGGAGCAGCATAAGCGGGGGGTCGTGGGTCAGACACTCCAATGTCGACTGTCACTGTTTGTTCAGTTTATGCTGTGTGGATGCTTGAGCATGTTCAGGACTGAATGCAGTACTTCTGCCCAGAATGTTCTCCTCTTGACTATTGAATGTCTCTACAAACGGGACATGAATACAAAACATACCATACTATTACTTTCATGCTCTGAATAAAAACATCCTTTGACCATTTTGACTATAACCTTTCGACAGCCAAAAAATGGCATACTGTCATGTGTAATGTTGTCATGATGTTCCAGCCTGTTGATGTATGACGCTATCATTATTGAAACAGTGTCACATTTCAGTAAAAGCCCTAGGGCTAGTGTTCAGCCTGCCTGTTCACATCCATCATATTCTGTTGTTATTGGAAACAGATAGAAACAAGCTATTGGTCGCTGTAACATTACACTGGTCAATACCACTCCTGTCTGGATCCTAAGCGGCTCAGGGCTGAAGGCTTCACAAGGCCTGGGTCAGGATTAGTATTTGGGGTATAAAATATGTTTGTTCATCTGTCCATTCAGCCTGCTTCTCAGAGGGTAATCTAGACTGACCCTAGCATCTGAGATGGAGGGAGGTATTCCCGAAACTCAATAGTCCCTGAGTGTCCCCACAGAAGGTCAATAAAGAATTTTGGAAAGTTCAGCTGAATGCTAGTGAAGAAGACCAGCAGGTGCAGTGCTGATGGGGCTCTCCATACTAAGATTAACCTTTACCGGTTTTACAACATCTCAGCATTAAATTCTATCCAGTTAAGCATTTAAGTCTTCACTTAGCATAAGTGGTGATTATTATCTTTCTCTCCTGCCAAATATCTTTTGGCACCTGGAAGCCTTAAAGGAAAGATGTAAAGTCATAGATGAACACAATAGACAACCCCTTTCTTTATCCTTTATATCGGCTTGTGTTTGTACACCTGTAGCTCCTGAGCCAGGAGTTGTGTGAGGGTACCTTGGCTCTGACTGGCCTGGTCTGGCAGGGACACTGCAACCCTATTTGTGTTTGTGTTTGTGTGTGTGTGTGTGTGTGTGTGTGTGTGTGTGTGTGAGATTTACGCTACTTCAATCCCCAGTACTTCAGTATCCCACTAAGTGCTAAAAGGTCATTAACAAATCCCCTATCAGGTTTCACAGATTTATTGGCTCCCTCTTTCTCTTTAAGAAAGCAATCTGATTGGCAGTTGACTGCAGAACGGAAGACGGCTCTGTTTACCACACGAGTGTCTGTTAAGACCAGAGCTATCTGGCCCCTGCATTAACCTGAGCTACATACCCACACATCAGCACAGTCTATTACCAGCACTCCTATTCATTTTGTAATGCAATTTTTTTATGACACGTAATTGACGTTGACCCTGTGTTACTACCCACCCGGCCTCCATCTCCATGCTGACTCAGCACACTCTCACCAGCCTCACCACTGCTGCTCTGAGCACTGGAGCTCCATGCCCTTGTCCCTTGTGTCAGGGCAGGGCTCGAGGAAGCGCATGAGGAGCTCCCACTTCTCCCATCACTCAAACACGTTCCTCTCTCTTCTCACTCAGGGCTGGATCGACAATTTCAACGGACCAAGTGGAGTCTTCATTGCGGTATGATTTTAGTCGATCATCCGTATACTAGTATCCACCTGCCTCTTCTGGGAGTGGTATCTAATCCCACCATAACCAATCTGGAACCGAAGAAAAAAATAAAATAATTTAAACCTCTTAAAGGTCTCATTTAAGAAACACCTCCCCACAGTATAAGGCCTTCTGCTGGTTGTAAGCCTGTGTGGTCCTGTGTCGTCCTGTCCTGCAGGCAGGGAAGGGAATCCTGCGCACCATGAGAGCCAACAACGACGCCGTGGCAGACCTCATCCCTGTGGACGTGGTCATCAACTTGACCTTGGCAGCTGGCTGGTACACGGCAGTGCACAGGTTAACACTCCCTGAAGGTGGACTATGATTGAACCCACACACAAAATCAAATAAACTAACCAGCAGCCCCCTCCCCCCCCTTCGTGACTTTTTCCACACTCTGGAAATCTTCCATAATGCCTCCCATACTTGGGGTTATATAATAGAGTAAGTGGTGCGGTTGTGGTGTGGAAATATTTGGGGGAGGAATTCTTATCACAGCCATGCAGTGACCTCTTCTCTCTCTATCCTCTAGACCCAAGTCAGCCCTGGTGTACAACTGCACAACAGGAGGCATCAACCCTTTCCACTGGGGAGAGATCGGTAGGTTTTCTTTGTCTGCCATCTGGTGGCAGGGATGAGCAAGACACATAGAACCCCCTGCAAGACATTTCAGCGAGAATGTTTCTATGACATCATGAAGTCACCATTAATAAACAGCCGTGGTATGGTTTGGCCTTAGCAGAGAGTGGGAGACTTAAATGTTTTTCACTGGAGCATTGTTTGCATGTGGCTATATCTGTTACCGTATTGCATGAATCATCATATTTGCCGAAGAGTGTTGTGTAACTGGTCTTCAGGGTCATACATGAGTCATGAATATGGACCAATATCAGTGCTCCAACAATCATTGTTAGCTATTGTTCAGTCATGTATACCTCAGCGGTCAGCGAGGAGATTGTAGATTAGATGGCCACAGGCGTCGGGCAGCCTCAGATTAAACTCCCCGGTCTATCAGATTAGGAAATCTGATCCTTTCACCCTGGAAATTGTCTCCAGATGGCTAGCTTCGGGATTAGGCCTCATCACTCTCTCTGACTGTTATGAAACAGGCACGGTGCTCGCTAATCTCACTGGCCCACATAGAGGGCTAGGAATCAAGCTAATAATGGGGCCAAGAGGGGTAATGGTGGACAAAGATGTTCACAGGGTTGGGTTAAATGTAATCATAGGCATTCGGGTTACCTATACAGATCGTTGGTGTGGTGTAACAGATGCAGCCAGCCAACATCTGACTTGGTGCCGCACCCCTAGCAAAGCTTTGTGGGCGGTGCAGCAACAGTTTGGTTTAGTCGTGGTCCACTGCTATCTCCATGGCAACTGGGGTGTGGAGGCTTTTCGTTAGCGATTAGCGGTGGTGCTGTTAGCATAGCCTGTGAGCCAGCCAGGGCACATCTGGTCTGTCACCTTGAGTCTGATCAACTGAGCCGCTGGCTGCATTGTTACCATGGAAATGCGGAGGACTGGGTCGGCTGTGATGTAAGGCGTTAGGTCGCACAGATTCCAGACCACTGGAGGAGGGTTTAGCAGTGATATATACTGGTCTAAATGTGTTCATAATTGTAATTCTATAAGGAGCAAAAGCTAAAGGAAACTGGACCCAGGCCCTTTGTTCTACATCTCTGTGATCTCTGTCCTTTATTAACCCTGAAATAGCTGAAGATCTGAGATAGCCCTGAAATTGCTTTTGCTCCATCACTATGTCAGTGCAGGAATAGCAGAAAACTGTGTTATTGACTGATATTTATGACTTTATATCAGAAGATAGGATCAGTGCTTCACTCACATTCATCCTAATATTGTTCTGTGCTCCTCCCAAGAGCACCATGTGATGTCCACGTTCAAGAGGAACCCTCTGGAGCAGGCCTTCCGGAGGCCCAACGCCAACATCACCTCCAACTACCTGATCAACCAGTACTGGATCCTAGTCAGCCACAAGTTCCCTGCCCTCATCTACGACTTCTACCTGCGCCTGTCTGGACAGAAGCCACAGTGAGACCTTAATACTCAGGACACACAGGCAGAGCGCAGGATGGCCACAAGAACCACCCCATATAAGCTCCCACTAGTCATCTCTATCAGAGCACAACCATGGTTCTGGAATTTAAGACTACGTTTAGCTTAATTACTATAAAATGGATCAGAACATGTTGTGTATTGGGCGGGTGGGAAATGGTTCAGTGGTAGAGCATTTCATTGCAGGTCAAAATATTGCAGGTTTAAATCCTCCCCTCTGTATGTCGTTTTGGATGAAAGCGTCTGCTAAATGAGCACTTGAAATGTTCTACACTACATAACCCCCTCCATGTCTGCTTCCCTCCCTGGCCAGGATGATGCGCATATTCAACCGGCTCCACAAGGCCATCGGACTGCTGGAGTACTTCAGCAGTCAGGACTGGGAGTGGAACTCCGACAATATGAACATGTTGATGAGTCAACTCAGCCCGGAGGACAGGAAGGTAAGCTGCCACTCACCGCTAGGGCTACGAGCTGTGAACTAATCCAGCTTCCCTCACAGTGTTCGAGGTGGATTTGTAGATGGTATGTATGATCACCATTCTGTCTCAGCATATAAACCTCCTTCTGTGAATTTCCTTACTCGCTCCTGCAGACGTTCAACTTTGACGTCCGCCAGCTGAACTGGCCAGAGTACATTGAGAACTACTGTATCGGCACTAAAAAGTACGTTCTGAATGAAGACATGTCAGATATCCCTGCTGCCAGACAGCACCTGAGGAAGTAAGTCAATTACAAACATGTACCAAAGCACTTCAGCAAATATACTTACATGAAGGATTAGAGAAAGGGAAATGAGCCTTTTTTTTCAATGCAGGATGGTGATCATGTGATTATCAAGCCTTCAATATTTGTCCTGTATGTCAACTTCTCTCACTATGACTCTCTCCCTATACATCTCTGACTGCCTCTCCCCCCTGACACATCTCCTCCTCTCCCTCTCTCCCTCTCTCTCTCCAAGGTTGAGGAATATCCGCTACACTTTCAACACCCTGGTGCTGGTCTTTTTCTGGAGGGTGTTCATCGCCCGCTCCCAGATGGCCCGCAACATCTGGTACTTTGTCGTCAGCCTCTGTTTCAAGTTCCTCTCCTACTTCCGAGCCTCTAGTACTCTCACCAACTAACTGACCGGCAGCAACAGCCAACAAGACAGCACCTTTCGGCCCCTCTCTGCCCCCTCCCCCCCCCCCCCCCCCCCTGCAGCAAACGCCACCCCCAGTCCAACCAAGATGACCTTCTGAGTGTAGGTGGTAAAACAAGGGGGACAGAAGAGGAGTAAATGGAGTTTGAAGTATTAGGAGGGAAAGAGGTATATTATTAGCCATGGAATGTATTCATTTCAACAACCAAAAATCAGATTCTGCACTGTTCATTCATCAAAACCCCAGTAGTTCATACAAAGCCAAGTGACTCCACATCAAATTTATTATTTTTATACTTATATTTATACCTATACTGATTATATATGCAACTAAAGATCCATTACAATATCCTATACTTTTCTTCTTTTCTTCTGCTTTCTCCACGTTTATTGTCACATTGCCTGTCCTCTCATGATATATTGCCTTGGAAATTGTGATGATTTTAGTTTTTTTCTTATTTTTGCATACTTGAAATTAGTCAGTGCTCCACAATTGGGCACTTTCTGTACATGAATCATTAATGGTGTGAAATCTTAAAATATCCATGGTCTCTCTTTTCTAAAGATGGGTGATTTTGGGCAAGTATTAATTTGCCCGTATGTACTGCCTGTTTAAGACACACACTAACAGGCTGTAGGCAATGCCATTTCAACATTTTAGATATCAACAGTTAGTTGTTGGCCCTAAATCTAAATGTACAGTAGACAGCAACTGTAACACTACAAAGACATGGCCAGGTCCAGTGTCTTACTGTTGATGGTTGTAATGAACTACTATCAATACTGATATATCAGTATGTTATTTAACGTACAGTGTTGGACTCCTTGTTTGTTTTGATGCTCATTCACCTTTTGCCTGTTTGTACAGAAGTTTCTACTGAGGCTAGGGTAACTACTTTTTCATCTTTTTAAATTATTGCATCAAACAAAGGCTAGTCTTATAAAGGCTGTTCATGGTGAGGGACTATACATAATTACGCTAAAACACAGTTTTGTGCATATTTACTGTAAATATTTTAAGTTATATATTATTCTTATATATTGTACCTACCAAAAAGACAAAGTGTGTCATTCCGTTAGGAGCTTGTCTGTTCTACCAGAGAGCTTCCCAAAAAATCTACCACAAGTGTTAGCGTGACAGCAGACCAGTTTTCATAAAACAGATGAAGAAATGTATGCACAGTCTTTGTACATTTGATGTATCGACTCTTGGCAGACTAATTGATATATTGAAGTGAAAACAAATTGAGAAAGATAACCCAAAACCCATCTTCAGAAATGAAATACTACATTTTTGTATGCTAAGCTAGTTTTCGGGTGCAAACATGGTGACTGTTCTTTCCTGATTTCAGGAAGGGACCATGACCCCACCCATCCAACCCAATTATCATGCTATGGATCTTAAGTATGAAGTAGCATCAGAAAGGGATCAACATAACATCCTGCTTGTTAGTGAAGTTTGTTCTTATGTGTGTGTCCTGTTGACAAAAAAGTGGTGTACATGCTTTTGGATTCTAAAAGCAGAGGTGGACTGACACTTCCTAACAGCCACACCTGCGCTATGATTTTTGTCTCATAAATGTTTTTCTAATACCATTTGCAAAATGTCCAGTCACCCTATGTCTCTGGCTCTGAAAGCACTTCATTTAAGTCTGCTTGGCAAAACTTTAATAAAATCTAAGAGATCAAACATACTAGTGTGCTATCCATTATGCTCCATTATCCTGTCCTATTATGTGCAATAGTTTGTCTTTTTTTAATGCAAACTAAGGACGGAAAGCTGTTTGTTTGTAAACACTTCCAATGTCTTATAAAGGGAAAAACCAGCAGTAACTGTATGTAACTTCATCAAACTGTTCAGTTTCTGAGATCAAGACTGTCCAAGAACATACCAAGAGAGGGTTCCAGTTTGTACACCATATTGTCTTAATCATAATTCAAAATTCTGAATAAATTACAACCTGGGGTAAGTGGTGGTTTACCAGGTGCAGAGTGCAGCTGGCCTACAAACCTTTTGACAAAAAGAAGACATTAAATACTCCACATTGACAATGTTATCAAAGGACATCTTGGGGCCACAATGTAGGCTAGTTATTTATACAACTTCAACAGCAGTCAACTATCATCCTCATGCTTATTTTTATAGTTTTCTTTTTAGGTCAGCATTCACATGTTGATGTGTAGCTGTAGAATCTCTTTAAAACTGTGGCTGAATAAAAGTAAAAAACACCTTACCTGTGGACTGGTGTATAGTGTATATGAACAACATCACTTCAGTAATAAACTGGAAATAAACTCACCCTTTTTCTGTTGCACATGGAACTTTATCGAACAGATTAGAAAAATTTCAACACCAAGCAAGACAAATGTATTTAATGTGAGAAATAAGTAATTTTATATACAACTACAAACCCAAAACAAATACTGCAAAATACCTAGGCAGTCAAAATGCAAATATGAAAGTGTAACATTGTAGACAGCTTGTTTCCATATCAGTGCACTGTAATTAAAATGCTCAATGACTTGGAACAAAGAATAATAACACCTGACGTTTACAGCCCCAAGATATTCATTTCAAGAAACAATTTTCATTTTCGTCTTAATTGGTAAAATAAAACATACAAAATTAGCAGCTGTCCTTTAATTGCAAAATAAAACATAGATAATGGGGTCTACAGAAGCTGTATGAAAGTCTGTCAGTTGAACATTCTTGTGCTTTGGTACTTCCTGTATGTCCTGAGAGCAGGGGACAGAAGGCCCAGGTTCCCCAGAGCAGGGGACAGGAGGCCCAGGTTACAGCTCAGGCTGGTTACTCGCTTGCAGTGTCGTCTGATAGGAGAGGTGCATGGTTATTTATCTGGCAGCCTGGGTATGGAGCCTGGAAACAAATAAAACACAGTGTACTGTAACATTAGCAACACCAGGAAGACAGGGATTCACTCAAAGATTCTCAAGTCACTGCCAGATCGAGTTTTTTTCTTGGTACCTCCCTGGGTCTGTATGAACCCAGTTTGAGGCGACAGCCAATCACATCAAAGCAGAAACCAACCAGTCCATGGAGCATTCCTGAAGGAAGACACATAGAAAGGAATTAGGCTACTTTTCTTTTTTTACCATTATGTCACCAAAATGAGTGTGGGAACATCATTGTGTAAGACCCATCTTATACTATATTAGATTCATTAAGTCTGAATTATCAAGATATTTTTGATGGTTCATACTAGTATAGAAAGTAGAGGGTGGACCAAGAGTTACCTGTGGTGGAGAATATGCCCCCGATGATGCCACATAGTCGTACCAGGAACTGCCAGAGTGGCATGTGCTGCTCGCTAACCGTCACCATCAGAGAACTGGTGTCGTACTTGACGAAAATACCAGACACGCCGTGGCTGCCCGCCGCATGGTTTATCACCCTCTCCTGAGGACAACACAGCTTCTGTTTCATGTGCACTTTACTGTCTGCCAGTGATATTGGTCCTGATGCAAAAGATGCACTGACACTGTGCACCCAGCAGGGGGAGTTCAAGGCAATTCCCCTCTAGGATTCAAAGACTGTGCTGATGAAACGTCATGACATCGCAGTGGTTGCCACATCGATCGAGCTAGGATTGTGGCGGTCATTTGAATTGACTTCCTTTTCAGGCTTTTCATAAACCATAACTTTTTTAATCACCACTTTATCTAAATGCCGGAAAAGTAAGAGGGAACACAGGAGGACTAACCCGCTCAGTCACAGAGAACTGGTGTGTGTCTGCAGACACCTTGGATGTGTGGAGCTTGGTGGGAACTACTGTGATAAAGTACTGGAACATATGGTTATCTGGAATCACAACAATATCAATCTTAAATACACAATGCACAAACACAACAAAAGAAGGATATATACTATGCAAAGCATTTAATCCGCATGAACTGTAGAATTTCTAAATGAACTAAATTTGTACAGTAAAATATGTTTATTTTAGGCATATCTAAATTAAAACAAAGGCTTTGCTCCAAAACGTATGCAGTTGAAGTGTAGGATTATTTCCCAAAAATAATCTAAAAGACTTTCATGTCTGCTGTAATAAAGCTATACATGCACTAGTCCAATTCAAATGGGTAACAAAATAGCAAATAGTTTCATCCTTATTGTGGCAGGACATTCAGTCAGAGATTATGGAAATATATTTACAGCAAAGTATAACAGCAAATAGAGTCCCTCCAAAGCAAACAACAATGCACTGGTACAGTGTAAAAGGACACATAAAGACACACTCCATCATTTATACAGGTTTCATGGAGGAGCAGTAACTTACTGTTATCTGTGATTTTCTCTGTGCCGTCCAGAGGATTGATGATGCCTGGGATCTCCTCACCAAAAGACAGATGGTCTATCCGATGGGAGAAATTGTATGCTGCATGGCAATGGGGAAAGACAACTAGGGATGAACACTGAATGCCTCTATTTTACAGAGACACTTTAAATTCTGACAATAACCTTAATTAACCTTGTAAGTGTTTTGCATCAAAAAGACAAAAAAATATAAGTCTGTGCATAACCGCATTACTATTTATTTTACAGAAAATTGACAGAAAGTTTTTATGGCTATGACAAGTGAGTGGTAGGATAACTTACTATCATGGCTGACAAAGGCAGCTATGTGTGCATGTCCACGAGGATGATGGATAGGCCTGACAAAGACAGCAAACCAGGACTATGAGTAGTCACCAAAAGCAACAGCACAGAGTAGTAATGTACAACATTGTATAAACATGGCTGTAACTAGACTATTTACCTACTGTTGGGTCAGACTTACTTTCCCACTGTGACATGGAAGTTCCCTGCTACTTTGTTGACATAAACATGCCCATGGATCCTACAAGCACTGAGAGGCTCTGTGGGGTTGTGTTCCCTAAGCACACACACACACAATACACACTCCTTGTTATTACAACATACTTGCTTGAATTACATTGTAATCCCACCATGCAGAAGGGTATTGTTGAGGCAACATAACACCCATACTGACCGGGGGGTCAGGGCAGTGGGGGATCCCTTCAGGACACTCTTGTACAGGACCTCCTGAAGGGCATGCTCCTCTCTCAGGTTGTTCTGGACCAGCAGCAGAGTCCTGAGGACCAGAAGCAAGTCAGACACTCGAAACAAAACAAGATTGTACAGTTCAGAAGCTACCTGCACAGGTAAGAGCATATTACTGTGAAAGCTGCCTGAGGAAAGTTTGTACCTGTGCCACAGTCTTTGTTGTGGAGACAGCTCAAAAATCACCTACAATTATAAAAAATTAATAGATACTATGGGTTTTAAAGTTGAATATGTAGGGTGCTGTTTAACACAAGTATGCAGATCTGAGTAATTTATTTGAAGAGGACGTTTCTATAGGCTTGATCCACTTACAGGTTCATAGCGAAGACCATTAGATGTGATCATGGTTTCTGCCAGATCCAGAATGTCTGCACCCACATCTGAAAGCATCATAATAAATTTATCTCAAATGTATCCATAATATTTCAAAGATGTATGCCAAAACTGTACTTTTGCAGGTTGAAAACTTACGCTGACATTTCATGGCAACGGTGATATCTATGTTTATTCTCATTTTGCTGTGGATACCAAAAGATAAGTGTTATGATCAAAACGTAGGCTAACTTTGAAGTCTAGACAGACACTATACCGCAATAAATACGTTAACCTTTAGACATACCTGGAAAAATCCTTATCAACTTCATAGTCATACTTCATCCAGGTTTCTCGGTAGACAAAAAACTCAAAGAAGACAAGCAGTGCCATGGCAGTGAATGCTATCAAAGACACTGCAGAGGACAATAATTAACATTCAGTCATTCAGGATAATGGCAAACTGAATGCTACTCGATGCAGTAGCATACAATTCTGTGATAATAACCAAGTAGCGACTGTAATATGCACCTGTTCCCCCGGTAGCAGTTGTCTCTACATAGCTTTCCGGGATCTTTGGAAAAGCATCCAACTCCTTCACCAGGCTCAGAGCCTTCTTTTTCGACAAACGCCTCATCCTCGCGACTGTTTACCTCCTCCCTTGCTCATGGGTAAACTGAAACACATGCACCATCAGTTACAAGCACAAGTGTTGGCGTGGTGACATTGGCACTCTCATTTGTTTCTGTAAATTTACGTTTTACTTCCGACCCCAAAACTATGCCCAACCATGGTCACTGTATACAGTATACAGTGCATGCATATCGACTCGAGAAAGCAATTCCTAAAACTGTCAAGACAACGATCATCGCTACATTTCAACAGCAAATGACAGGAGCCTAATGCAGAAATACAATTAAATTATATTGAAACTGACCAGTTGAGGCGGTCCATCACATTTAATTTCTAAATCACCATCCATTCCCAAGCACCTCATCACATTCAGTCATTCACTGTCTTTCGCACTGTTCCTACCTGCGTTAATACGTTTAGAAATCTATTACTTAGGCCTTGCTCATTAAACCTATAAGGGTTCATTAAACAAAACCACAAGAACAGAATATGAACACGCTTTAACGTAATAAGATTCTTCCTTATTTTTGACAGTATTATCTTCACTGCGCCTGCGCCAGTTGTTGACGAGATTGCAGGGGGTGAAGTGTTCCCCTTTATCCACCAGGTGGAGCTATACATCCATGAAAACGTGGAATCAATGAAAATAGGTTTATCCTCTGTGGATTTCAGTTCACAAAGCGTTGGCTACACTGTGTTAAGGTGTCGAGCTGTCTGTCTTGAAACCATAGGGAAGATGCCAAGCAATACCGAGGCGGGTATAGAGCTTTGCAATATAACCAAATATTAGGCCTAATGAGTGGTAGCGACACAACTAATAATCATGGTAGAAGTAATTTGGTTGCAACCCTTGCCAACATTGGAATATCGGATTCAATGCTCTGATAGTTATTGTATAGATTCGAGTTATTTTTAGTTTTTTTTTATGTATTGAAAACAACTGAATGATCTGTAGTATGTTCAGTAAGTCAGCCCTTCATATCCTGAATGCATTAGGCCGATGTGTCTGCAAAGCAGCACAGATGGGCGTTTGGGGGGATGGGCGATGTCAACTCACAGATCATTGTGGGTCGCAAGTCCCATTGCTATTCGCCACACAGGCACGCAAGGCACGTCAGACATGCCCTTAGAGACAAAAAGAGGGGATTATTTAGGGTTGTGAAAGTCTCTTGTGTCTTCAGCCGTAGACTTCGCAACCATGTGACCTAACAGTGAGAAGGGGTTCACTAGATGATGAAATATTAAGACAAACAACATCAAAAAAGTTTGTTTCAGAATCACTGAAGCCAATTAGCCAAACACTTTTGGAAAGTATTGCCGAGCAGTATCACACATTGTGTGAATTATGTCATCTTTGTTTATGGGTCAGTGATCACTGTCACTGAAAGCCTGGCTGGCAGACAAACTATTTAAAAACGGATGTAAACAACATCAAACAACAATGCTTTGTTTTTACAATCTGTCATTTGAAACGTGTCTGTTTAATATAACACATTTTATTCACATCCAAGACACCAAAATCCTCCCATCATGACCTAGCCTAAGCAAAAAGCGCTATTGTCTTCTGTTTTAACCAGTTTAAAACGAATAGTTTTTCAAATTGTCGTCAAATAAGATTGCACTCTTGTCTTTCGTGAGCAGTCGGATTTTTTCTCGGCCGTTTCCGTGAACTGAAACAAATCCCCGCCCCACTTCATTCCTGCGTTGTTTGGGGACAGTAGGAAGATGGCGGCGGCCCCGCTGTACTGTGTCTGCCGGCAGCCCTATGATGTGAGCCGGTTTATGATCGAATGCGACATCTGTAAAGACTGGTTTCATGGCAGGTATGTAGATTATAGATTTAATCAATTACATAATTAATTTCAGAAGCGAAACCAACTTTATTTGTTTCTGAATAAGCGAGGGTTGTCATGCGGTGTCGACTGCTATGCCTGGTGCTAAGCAATGGGGTCTTCAAGCTTCTCTATTGACACGACCTACGATGAGGTTCTCAGTAGTTGGTGTTGCCTAAACAATTAACTAATGTTTTTAAGTTAGGAATGTTTATTAGACTGTGTCTAAATGTAATTCCTGACCCCACGTTCAAACTTCTAAGAAATTAGCTTGCTAGCTAGTTAGATTGTGTGACGAGCTGTCAATCTCAGAGTCAGTGACTGATCAAAGCCTGCTCTGCTTCAGAAACATTTGGCCCGTTCAGAAACGCCTTTCGCCAGCTGTAAATGAGAGTAAACTCGCCTTTTGGCTTATTTTAGATATCAATGGTTGCTGAGATGATATATTTCATTTTAAATTCAACCCTTGCTCTGACTATGTTCCCCGTGTGTATGGATCATAATGCATCATGTCAATGCTGAAGGAATACAACAGGCCTCGCAATACCAAAAGAGCTTAGACACTATACATTAGTGTCTAGAAGTAGGCAGTAAATAGTTATGACATGTTTGAATGTGTCTCTGAGAACATAAGTCTACAATGTTTCAAAAGATTGCCATGTTGCTGAGGTTATTCGAGGTAAAAACAAAGGCTTTTGAAACTTTATTTAAAACTATGCACTTTGATTGCTGCCACAGGTGGAAATTGGTTAGCCATAATTTTTATATTTATTGACTGAATTCTTCAAGGGTTTTAAACAGATATACATTGAATTGCCCCAGTTGAATATTAAACCTATTTTTGACTTTGAAGTTGTCATTGTCCAGAAATACCCATCTACATTTTATTTGCAGTAATAAGCATGGCATTTTTTACCTATATCGTTTGAAGAAATAGCTCCTGTTCAAGAGAAAATGGTTGTTATTGTTGGGCTGTTGATTGACAGCTGGAGAAATTTAAATCCCCTTTCAACCAAAATAGGCACATGGTTAGAGACCCCTAGTGGAAGACAGGAGAACTGCCATTTAAAGGTATTCGGCACGTGTCCCAGGAAAGCCTGTCCTATTTTCCTTGCAGGGAAGGAATGTGCTTTCCTTGTATCATGTTAGGTTTGTTGTTGGTGTACAGGCCATACCGTTAGTGAATCCTTTCGTGTAGCCTAATATTTAGACTGGATGAATACTGTTACATCATTAATTATGGCCAAATACTTTCAGCAACTTTCTTCCAGTCTGTTGCGTTGTGTAATCTCTCATTCTGTCATCACGTTCTGTCATCATCCGCATAGCAACATAGCATCCATGTTTATGGCAACCATCCAACTTGGGACTTGTTTAGACACTACTTTAAATACTTCATTTATAACAGGATGTTTACCACCATTACCCTTTTTTTCTAAGATCATCTTCAGTTCTGCATACACCAGGACTGTCAAGGTAATAACAGAAATATGTGACTGGATGGAATACGTGATCTCCACGGCAACTGTTTATGAACACAACAGCAGATTTGCCTCTTCTGAAATGACGGAAGTTGTTGCGTAACTCCACTATCGACTGCCAAGAACCATACGCCCTGAAC
Organism: Osmerus mordax; assembly: GCF_038355195.1. NCBI lineage: Eukaryota > Metazoa > Chordata > Actinopteri > Osmeriformes > Osmeridae > Osmerus > Osmerus mordax. The sequence goes on along the minus strand of NC_090066.1, from coordinate 5,465,204 downwards.
CATGAGAAGCCTACACCAGGGAAGTATCCCTGCCTGCGCTGTGTGCCAAAAGAAGAAGAACAAATGAAGCTGCTTCCCCCATTGATGACTAATCATAAGCAGCCACACACAGGAACCCCCCACTCACTCACACACACACACACACACACACACACTTCCCCAGTTTTCCACATGTCTCACTAAAAGGAAGGGGTGAATCTTAGGCTACCTCAACATAGTGGCAAGCCAAGGTGTCGTTGGCAGATCTTCGTCGACCTGTTTGTCAAGTGAACGTTTGAGCAGTAGTCTATTCTTAATAAGACAGAGGCGCAAGGTCTTTCTGTCTAGGGAGTGTGTGTGTGTGTGTCTGTTTTCCATCACCTGTGTCTCAATGTCTTATTACAATATAGGCTGCCACCAGAATGATACGAGGCAGTCTGGATTCGTCAAAGTAGACACTAATTAGACTCTCATCTTATTTGCTATAACTACTGATGTCACTTTAATGACCCAACGTGGCCTGAATGCAGATAGCTTGCAGCTTTAGTTCGAAAGAGTACTTGTTAGTTTTTGTAATGAAGTTCTGTCAGAAGGTCAGGCACTTCTATGTGTAGGTCTCTCTATGTCTCCCTCTCTCTCCCTCCCTCCCCATTTTGGGGACAGACACTCAGCCCCCCTCATGTCTGGCTGAGGGTCGGAGGGTGGGGGTGGTGAGAGACTGGGCACTGGATTGCACATGGAGGGATGATTGATGGGAGCTAGGCCGAGCCAAGTTCAATGCACCATCCATCAAAGTCCCTCGAAGGGGGAAGAGCTGTGGAGAGATGGATGGGCTCCACTCTGCCGATTTAAGCGTTTAAAACAGCTAAAAGTCCTCCATTGCTGTTTTTTGGGCTGTTTTTCCAAAACCAGACAAATCTATGTGATCAATTGTGTGGGCCCTTCTCAGTTCACTTCACAATTGTAGACGTAGCATAGCTAGCACTGGGTTTGCACTGAGTGCTGTAGCTGTCTCTCATTAGGGTGGGTAAATCACATTACTTTTAGATTGATCAATGTAGAGTAGCTGGTCAACGTCATTGGGGATTGATTTCTAGTCAGTCAGAATCCTGGTATTACCCTGGGATAGCTGCTTAATCCATTAGCAGGTCTGCTATGGTAGTGAAACAAACGAGAATTACAACAACAAAAAAATTGTTAGAAATTGAAATCAAATTGGGTTCAGATGAGTATGGCGTCTGTTGCGTTGTAAAGGAAAGCAGTGTGGTCTGACAGTGCTGGTTCGCACCCTGTGTTGTCTGGAGCAGGCATATTGAGGGCATGTGTGAAGAGGACCAGAGGCCTAGCCTGCCCCCCCTACTTCTACTCTAACCTCAGAACGCTGAACCTCAAAGCGCTGCAACCTGCACCGTAAACAATCCAGTCAGCTTGTAAACTTCCTGGGGCCGGGCCTCTGCAAAGCGCCGTAAACAACAAAGCAATCCTCTTTTTTTGTTGTTCTCCAGCTGACTACAGAGAAGACGCCGTGTCCGTGGTACAAGCTGTGTCCACTTTAGAGGCTCGTTGGTGTCTGTGCTGTTATTGTTGTTAAACAGGTTAAGGCCCAACCACACTTCCTGCATAGCTTGCCAGTAGATGATAGGTTTCACCTCATTTTCCTCAGGGTTCAGTTGATATCTCGTCTGTCTAATCGTCACATCGGTCAAGTGGTGTTTGTGGTACAAAGGAAACTCTTTAGACTCGGGGTGGGGGGGGGGGGTGGCCAAAGAGTCAGGTGCCCCAGGGCTAAAGAAATCCAGCCAGGTGTGTATTTCCTAATGGGCGCCCTCCCTATCTGTCCTCCCCTACCCCACCACTATCCATTAAGAATCTGCCAGCCCTCTAATGTGGGCGTGTCATCGCCCCATGCAGGGGGGGTTATTTAGAGCTTAAAATAATGGCTGGGGCCGCCTCCAGGCTTTGTGTTCCCCTGCTGAGCGCTGAGCACAATGAACCCCCTCACAGTGAATAGACTAATGAATAACCCCACACACTCACACAGGAAGGAGAAAAGAGAGAGAGAGAGAGACGGAGGGAAGAGATAGTGGTGTTAGGGGCAGGAGAGGGTGCTAGTAGATGGATCTCTGCTGATGGTGCCCCTGTCCAGCTTCCTCAGTTGCTATCAGTCATGTTTGAGAGGAAGAAACACTACGTAGGACAGAGCTTTAAGCTATTATCCTTTAGTGCACAGCCTGTCTTGAATGTTTTGATATACAGGTTTATAGTTTGTTCGTGTCGATCAGCCACTCCACTGTGCGCCTATTATTGTTTTGATGAATGGTTTCGTTTAAGGTGTAAATTGGCCATTTCTGTCTCAGTTTGTTGTCCCTGCTCTCCATCTAGATTTGTCTGACGCAGAGAAAGTGATTTGTCAGAGGCAGAGAAAAGTTGGCTGGACGCGAGTTTGCATACGCACTCTCCCCGGCCCACCTCTTGCCGAGGTGACGCAATCCGTCATGCCTGCGCAAGAGACCAAATATTTTGTCCTCCCACAGCTCCCTCAGTATCCCTCCCTCCGTCCTTCGCTGGCGCCTGGCGTAGTCGTTAATCAGTGACGCAGGTGACACACGAGCTGAGTCAGGGTGGCGGCGTGCAGCGTTCCTGTGGCACAGTGCCCTGCTTTCTACCCCCTGTTACAGGAGAGCCGCAAGAGGAGGGTGGAGGGACGAGGTGAAACTGGGCTGTTTGGCTCTGGAGCACGTGGGTCCGGGCTTCCAGCCTCAGCCAAGATTCCACCCGGGCCGACACCAGCCAGTTGCAAGCGCCGCTGTGGAATTCCTCCCCCCTCGTTCCTCCTTCCGCAGTTCTAGGCCGTGGAGACGGTCAGCGATTGTCTTGTGATTCAGCGGGGGATGACACCCCATCACAGCACTTTGCCTACACGTCCTAGAAAGCTCCCCGTGCTCTTTGTGACTCGAGCGCGCTCCGCCTGCCTCCGTAGCTCCAGGCTGCCGAGTGGGCCTGTTTATTGGACGCTGAAAAGGAGAGCTTGTTGTCCACATCCTGTCGAGCGCAGGCTGTGCATAGTAGCCGTCCGCGGCAGTCCTCTGCGTCCTGTTGGCTTAATGGCTCGCCTTTGTTTCCTTTACAGTTTCCTGCAATTCCAGTCAGATCAAAGCTGATAGCAGGGCAGTGGTGCTGGCTGTCCCCCTCCTCTGGGAAAAGCTGTCTCTGTCAAAGGGACGTTGTAGACGGGGCACTTTAGACCTTCACGCCCACACCAAGCACCCCCAGGCTAACTAGTTTGAACCAGGGTTTGGCAAATGTTTTCCAACCTAAGATTTGGGCAAATGTGTCCCTTTCGAAACACGGTTACTGAAGGCAGGAAGTTTGATTTGTTCAGACAGAGCGATGATACTTTGCAATGTGCTGTTGGCTTTCGGCTGTGAGATACGGTCAGAAGATATTACCATGCGTGTTCTCGTCATGGGAGAGGGTCCGACCCTAAAGGTTTTGATCTGTTTACTGGAGAGGGGCTTGACAGATCTGTCGGGAGGATTCAGGAGCTACCTCAGTGACACGGGGAATTCACCCTGCAGCTTTTCTCACCTCAGACACAGTCAGAGCCTGTTCAGCTCACTCTGTGCTGGAAAGGGCTTGTGGTATGCTGCAGAGGTGTGTGTTTTCTGTTTACACTGAAAGTGAACACTCAGCTCTGGTATGCAGCAGAGGTGCGTGCCTGTTTGTGTTTGTGCATGTGTGCATGCGTGCGCTGCCTGTGGTCTGGCTGTCTGGGGGTGGGTTGGGGCTGGGGAGGTGCACACTGTTACTGAGACATGTTAGAGAACACAGAGTTGTGACCGCACACTGGCGCTAGCAAAGCTTTTTGCTGGGAACTTCTACTGACTTGACACGTAAAAAAAAAAAAAAAAAAAAAAACTCCCAACACAACGCTGCTATCTAGGCCTACACTAATGTAGTCTATCAAGTTTGAAAGTTGTGATGGGTCATGCTGTACTTGCCACTGAGCTAGAGAGTGTTCCTGGCTCTGTGTTTTCACTGTCACCTCTCCTCACACACACACACATCAAACCACAGTTGAAATATTGCAGGCTTGTGATATTTCAGTCTAGTCCTGTTCTTAAGGATGAGAGAACATTTCAAACGCTTGGCCTAAACTGACAGTCTAGAAAAGGATAGCACTATAAAGTGTAGTGGCATTTGTATTTATTTTTATGGACACCTTTTTACTTCAGGCTATCATATAGGCAGGTTCCCGTTACCATAACAGCTCCTTGGTGTCGCAAGGACCGTGAGAACCCCAGACTTGTATCCTGTCAGGTGATCCGGTCACTTCCTGCATGCCCAGCGTAGCTGGCGTCAATCAGCCGGCGTCCTCTTGAGTAACATCTGTCCTTCCTCTTGTCTCAGCTGTGTCCAAGTGGAGGAGCACCATGCAGTGGACATCGATGTGTACCACTGTCCCAACTGTGACGTTCTACACGGACCCTCCCTGAGTAAGAACTGTGTGTGTGTGTGTGCGTGAGTGCGTGCGTGGGGAAGACCGTGCATACAGGCACGTCTGTCCAGCTCCCAGTGGTTCAATGATGGACTAGCCACAGGGGAATACAGGCCAGTCTCAATAGCAGGGCCCCTGTCAGATGTAGAGGGGTTAACCCCTGGTTGACCGGGGGCCAGACATTAAAGCTCTAATTGAATGGTGCCGTGATCCTCAGACTTCGATTAGACATGAGTCATGACTAACTGTGGCCAAGCAGACTGGTTGAACAGAAAATACATAATCGCGTTGACCCTAATGTATTTTTATAGTACATATTAAACTATATATTATTGCAACTAGTATACTCTACCTGTTATTGTTATAATAACTAATACTAGTCTAGATTATTGTATGCAAGGAGATGATGTTAGGTGAAGGTGATGTTAGTTTAAGGGTTAGTAATAAGAGTAACATTAGAAGGAGAAGGGCCCTAAACACTGTGATGGTGGTGTGCTCTGTCCTCCTGCAGTGAAGAAGCGCAACAACTGGCACAGACATGACTACACAGAGCCAGACGATGGCAGCAAGCCAGTGCAGGCTGGCACCGCCATGTTCATCAAACAGCTTCAGAACAGGAGCTTCCCCAGGTAGGCACTGGAGACACACACACACACACGCACACAAGACAAAACCATCCTCATCTGTGGTACTGAGTGCCATGTCAGACCACAGACACGAGCATTACCAGTCTAGACCACAGACACGAGCATTACCAGTCTAGACCACAGACACGAGCATTACCAGTCTAGACCACAGACACGAGCATTACCAGTCTAGACCACAGACACGAGCATTACCAGTCTAGACCACAGACACGAGCATTACCAGTCTAGACCACAGACACGAGCATTACCAGTCTAGACCACAGACACGAGCATTACCAGTCTAGACCACAGACACGAGCATTACCAGTCTAGACTTTTCACCCTTTAACCTTCACTTATGATCCAGTGTTTACGTTATCCTCGTTTATTTCGGTATTGGTCCCAGACATGCGTTGGCACAGTGCGGGACGTTGACTGTGTGTGTGCACTGGGATTTTCAGTGGGGATGAGATCCTGAGGAAGATGGAGGGGGACCAGGTGACCCCCAGGTACCTGGAGAAACACGGCTTCCACTACCCCATAGCTGTGTCTCAGATGGACGGGCTGGGCCTGAAGCTACCGCCCCCCACCTTCTCCCCCAAGGATGTGGAGCAGTATGTCGGTAAGGACTGGGGAGAGGCGTGCGTGCGTGTGCGCTCAATCACTCTTGAGCTAGATTTTTCTTGACCCATTTACACCCCCCCGCCCCCCCCCCCCCCCCGCCCCCTCGCCCGCCTCCCTCCTTCCCAACCGAGTCAGAATAAATGGGACAGTGGGGCAGATATTTACCCTGTAGAGCAGAAAACCGACAGCTGACTAACTCCTCTGCTATCTTCTGGTGTATGTATACATGGCCTGGATTGACTTCCTGGAAATGGATAAATACCAGAAACGACTGGCTGTCACTGTGTGGGCGACCTGGCGCCTTCTGTCTTGTCAGACCGAGCGGGTTGCCAGGTTCAATGGGTTTATACCTACTTATCCACCAATCGAGCGAGGGCTGAACGAGGCCTATATGGAGGAGGGCTAGGTTTTCACTGCCCTCTCTGTGACCAGCAGTCCTCTATTGACAACCCGATAGCTCAGGGCTCATATTTCAGTCCATTACCAACCACAGGGATATGCCATCTAAGCCTGCTTGTGTTTTTATCATTAGGTTCACATTACAACCCCTCTTCCTCCCTCCCTCTCCCCCTCTCCATGCCTCTCCCCATGCCCTATTGAGCATTAAGCTGCTCTTGCCTGATAAGGCCCAGGTGATGTGACTGGACCTGTGAGGAGATCAGGTTGCTTGACAGTTGGAGGAGACAATAGGAGCAGGACTGGGACACTGCTGTGTCCTGTGGAGTCTCTCCTCCAGCTTCACTAGAAAGAACTTACATTACATTACATTTACATTACATTTAGTCATTTAGCAGACGCTCTTATCCAGAGCGACTTACAGTAAGCACAGGGACATTTCCCCCCGAGGCAAGTAGGGTGAAGTGCCTTGCCCAAGGACACAACGTCATTTGGCATGGCCGGGAATCAAACCGTCAACCTTCTGATTAATAGCTGATTCCCTAACCGCTCAGCCATCTGACCCCCCAGTTACACTCCAGTTAATCACCTCGGACTCTGTACACAAGGTCCCGATCATGTTACAATTGATTGGAAAGACCATTCCAAGCGTATGAATGGGAAGAACCCCTGTCGCTGTGGTAGAATGGAGGGCCTATGGAGGGTTCCTGCTGCTGACATGGAGTGAAGTCTGAGTGTGGGCGGGACAAAGACCTACAGTCTGTCTAGGGTGTTTACGAGCTCGCCTCTCCATTTTGGGCTTGTGGTGCGTAGGCCTGTCACGGAGCGCTCTGCACGCTGCTCTCTCTGTGGCTAGCTCCAGCTGTTCCCTGTCATCACCCAGGGGCCAGCTGGGGCTGTGCGCGTGCGAGTGTGTGTGTGTGTGTGTGTGTGTGTGTGTGTGGAGGCTGGGTATGAAAAGGTGTGTGTGGGAGAGGGGTGGAGGGGTTCAGGCAACTGCCAGCTGTCTTGCCCCCACATTGCCGACAGGGCTCTGTTTCCGGACCTGGTTTCTGGCGTGTGTGTGATTTGCTGCCTCCCAGCTGTGCTGGTGGTTCTACTTGTCTACCACACACACACATACACACTTAACATAGTGTCCTGGATTTCCACCCCCCACCCTACCCCCCCCCTCTTTGTCTTTTAGAACACATGTGGTCTGGACAGACTGTCTACCCCCCACGTTCGGTTTTCCCACTCCCCACCCCCTAATATCGTCTTTCCCATAGGAGCTTTGGCTGCGACTGTAAAAGCCATCCAGACCCAGACGCATCCGCTCAGCCGCTCATCCACTCACTGCCCATCAAAGACGAGGAAAAGCGCTCCTTGGCCTCTCTCCTGTCTCCACACCTCCCACCGTATGACACCAGAGAATGATGCCACCTCCAATGTCCCGTTTTCCCTTCCCGCAGGTGGTGACAAAGTCGTCGATGTCATCGATGTGGCCCGGCAGGCAGACAGCAAGTTGAAACTTGGCGAGTTCATCAAGTATTATTACAAGTCCCATCGGCCAAAGGTGCTGAACCTCATCAGCCTGGAGTTCTCTGACACCAAGTGAGTCCCCCTGTGAGAGGCTGCTGCTGTGCTGTCTCTTAGCACGGTGGAAAGCTTTCTGCGACCGGGTTTCCATTGACTAGCATCGCAAAAATCTGCGCAGCTAGGTGCCAGCCTTGTGCTAGCGATCCAGTCTAAACTGGAGCTTTGCTCTGCCCAGGATGTCGGACTTGGTGGTGGTTCCGGACGTGGCCCAGAAGATGTCCTGGGTGGAGAACTACTGGCCTGACGAGTCCTACTTCCCCAAGCCCTTCGTCCAGAAGTACTGTCTCATGGGGGTCAAGGACTGCTACACAGACTTCCACATCGACTTTGGGGGCACCTCTGTGTGGTATCACGTTCTCTGGGTAAGTGTGTGCATCTGTGTATCAGAGAGCTGGATGTGCGTGTGCGTAGGTGCAATAAGTCTTACAGGCATGCAGTTATCTACTCAGAGCAGAGAGATTCTGTACATGAGTAAGGAGTTTATCATAGTTTGGTCTGTGCATAGCAAGTAAATAAAGGCCAAAGCCCAGCCACCAGCACATAGTGTATAGCGGTAAATCAAGCCTTGATTGCCCCTTGGTTCTCCCCACATCACTAGCTGTATAATGCTCACTGACGTTTAATCAAGTGTGTTTGTACATGCAGAGTTATTTAGGGCAATCTAGGCTGATTGGTTAGTCTGCTGGAAGGTCACCTCGATTGTTAATGTCTGTCGGGGTGACTCTGGGGGCCCCTCTGTCCCCATGGTGATAGATGATCCTTCAGATGGCCACAAACTCACTGCTGCTAATCAGGACATGTGTGTGTGTGTGTGTAGGATGTGTGCACTGTGCAAATAGTCTGACATTACCATGCTTTCAAGTATACGCCAACTGTCTCTTCAATCTCCATCTTAGGGAGAAAAGATCTTCTATTTGATTAAGCCCACCCAAACCAACCTTGCACTATATGAGGCATGGAGCTCATCGTCCAATCAGAGCGAGGTGTTTTTCGGGGACAAGGTGGACCACTGCTACAAGTGTGTGGTGACCCAAGGGACCACTCTGCTCATCCCCACAGGTAAGGCACTCGGCTGTGTGTCTCTCTCTACTGTGTGTGTGTGTGTGGTCCTCACTTGGTCCTCAGAAGCTTGGATCTCAGCCCACTCTGTACTCTAGTCCACACACACACTTCTATGTACCATGTTTCTCATGTTCTATCATATTAATGGATGCTTGGCTGCACTACACTCCATTAGCTGACCTTCCAGTAGTCTAGTTTTCTCTCCCATAGAAACTTTGTCATCATGAAAGTTAAAATAAAAGTTTGACAAAGTGCCTGCCAGGAAAATAGTTGTTTTCCCCTCTCCTTCAAACGTTTCTCACTGCCAAGGGAACATGGAAAATATGATTTGGCCCTGCAACAGGCCTAACACAATCTTTATATTGTGGGAGAAATGATCACGTTTATATGTCAATGGAAAGATTTGAAAGACTGACAAGTCAAGCCATTCTAAGTAAAGAGCCCATATTAGGGGCAGGTTACCAGTCTCTCCCATACTAAAACCTTCTGCTCAAACATGGGATTTCTAATTCAAGTCTCACATTCCTTTTTGTGTCATGTAAGACACAACACATTTGGAGTCAACAAACCTCTACAGATAACCAGTTTATTTCCAGTCACTGGCTACAGATATTATGTTAAGAAACTCATCTCAGAGTTGTTTCCCTCCATAACCAGAGCAGTGCTAATTAAACCCAGGATTCCTTTGCCTTCTCCTGTTATCCATAGAGGTATTGTGAGTGAATGTCGGTTTCCCATTGTGAAGCTGCCCATGACTTGGTCTCAGTCAGGCGTCCAGATGTATTTCCTCCCGAGGGTGGAGGGGTGAGGGGTTGAGGGGGTGTAGAGAGGAGGGATTTAGGGGTCAGAGGGGAGTGTAGCTCACTCAAGCGGGACTCTGTGTCCGTGGCTGCAGTATCAGGCCTCTATCACCCTCGGTCTGCTTTCTCTCATGTCCAGCAGTAGAAACTCTTGTATTTATGAAGGCACAACCTCGTCTTATCCAGATAAACACTGATGTTGGAGAAACCTTATCTTAACCCCTAAACACTAAAGAGAGATAAGCGTGGCTATTGTGTGCGTCTTGAGTGCGTAGGAGTGTGTGTGTGCATGTTCTGTGCGTGCTCATTAGAGAGAGACGGGGGGGGGGGGAGGGGTCAGGCTGTGTGTATTGGCCCCGTCAGTGTGTCAGACGTGTTGAGAGTGTGTGCTGTGCTGCCCCCTGCAGGTTGGATCCATGCTGTCCTCACCTCTCAGGATTGCATGGCATTCGGAGGGAACTTCCTCCATAACCTCAATATTGGCATGCAGCTCAGGTGAGCTTCCCATTCCACACAGAGATACGGCCCGTCGTCCATCCCATCTTCAACAAACATATTCATACTACATGTTTATCAATGTTCTGACACGTTCTCTGACGTCTGTTTGTTGGTTCATGTAAAGTGTCCTGGTATCCTGACTTGTCTCTTTGCATGGCCCCTCACACAGGTGTTATGAGATGGAACGCCGCCTGAAAACACCAGACCTCTTCAAGTTCCCCTACTTCCAAGCCATCTGCTGGTATGTGGCCAAGAACCTGCTGGAGACCCTCAAAGGTGAGTGGAAAAAGGCAACCCAATATGAATATTTACCCAGTTTATACAAGAACAATTAATCAATGCATATAGCTTAGTCATGTTTTAATAATGCAGTCATGATGTTTTATAAATTATAAACTATTAACTAATTCTTTACATATTTTTTTTATATTGTGTCGTTTATTACTTTAGTTTGATTCCCAGATAAATAAATAAAAATGCCCTTGTGTTCTCCTCATCAGAGTTACGAGAGGACAGCTGTCCACCACAGGGCTACCTTGTGGAAGGGGTTAAGGCTTTAATCACGGCACTAAAGACCTGGCTGAAGAGAGAGGTAAGCTGGAGGGGGTCACCAGTGACAGGTTGGGCTTTGAGCCAGTTCACCCGGTCCATTACCCTACCACCTGACTCCCTAGAAGGACCTGATCAATATCAGACTGCCTGGCCGCTTACCTCCCAGCTGGACTCTGATGGGGGATCTCACTGTGGTTTGTCCCTTGTTCTCTGGCTCGGTGCCAATTGTAGAAAAAGGGGTCCTCTGTTAAAACCCCCCCCCCGCTAACTACCAGTGGGTCGTTCTGTGTCGGCAGGTTACTGAGCTGAGCAGCGAGGTTCCCGACCATATCAGGCCCAACCATCTGATTAAAGAGCTCACCAAGGAAATCCGCTACCTGGAGGTAAGGACCAACTCAGGCTCCGCTCCATCCCCAGTGCCCTCAACATTCTTTACCCACCACTAAGCACTACGCTGGGAGTTTGTGTTTTAAAATGCGAGTGTGCGGCGGGTATGTGCGCGTGCCTTGGAGGATTGGGCGTGTGGGAATGGGTATTGCTACACTGTAGAGCATCTGACTGCAGATCACGAGGAAGCAGGTTCAAATCCCTGTTTGCTCATTTGACCCAAATCCTTATTAAATGACAGGAGGAGCCAGGCAGCGGAGGCCGCCCAGTGAAACCTCAGGGAAGCGGGTCAGGGCTGGCGGGGTGCCCGGCCACCCGCTCCACCCTGGAGAGGCTGTGCCAGGCTCGGAGGGCACGGCGGGCAGCCAGGCGTCTCCGGGAGCAGCAGCGCCAGGCGCCCAAGGTGCCCTCCAACCTGGACATCCTGGAGCTGCACACCAGGGAGGTGCTCAGGAGGCTGGAGGTGGGGCCCCTGGAGGAGGTGAGGGTGAACGTGCACTGACACACACAACTACACTTTCACACACACACACACACACACTGTCTTACTCATCCACACACAAACTCACTCACCGACCCACACTCACAACCACTCACTCACCCACACACACAACCACACGCACCATTCTAGATTAAGGGATATGCTGTGCATTGCTGATGATGATGTGTGCACAACACTGTCCTACACAAAGCCCTACCACAGTACAGGAAAGGTAGCGCTCGGTGCGTGTGTGGTTTGTCCCAGCTCCTCCCCTCACGCTGGCTGTTTCCTCCCCTGTGCGACTCAGGACCCGTCCTTCAGCGTGGCGGTCCACGGCAAGTTTAACAAGGCCTCCACCGCCTCTGCCGCCGCCGTGGAGAGTCAGGACAACAACCACCTGCGTTTAACGCTGGTCAACGGCAGAATCATCCGGTGAGAATTCTACGCGACAGAGAAATTATACCCAAATAATTCCACAATCTTACTGATCGTAGTCCTGTATTGGAGAGGCATTGCTCAGTAGTTACTAGGGATGCTGAGATATGTGTGTGTGTGTGTGTGTGTGTGCAGAGATGTGCGGAGGCCGGGTAGCAGCCCTGTGAAGATAGAGGGGGAAAAGGGATCGGGGGGTGAGCTGAAGATCCCAGACGAGCTGAGGAGCGAGAGGACCGAGGCGTGCCAGGAGGAGCAAAGCACTATGGGAAGGGAGGAGCAGAAAGCCAGCCACCTCCGTAAGGCTTGCCTGAAACACCACGGTGTGATAACTGCGGAAACAAAAGCTACCAATATATTATGTTGTTCATTTGTTATTAAACTTGATTTAAGTTTGACAAACTAATTAAAATAGGCTATAATCTTCTAAGGGATGCATGTCAGTCAGTTAGACTTAATCTGAGATTCTGCAGGTTGTCTGATGTTGTCTTGTTTTCCCAGGGGGTCTGGAGAGGGTGAAGGCTGAACTCAGGGATGAAGCCTCGGGGAACTCCAGTGTGTCAGACACAGAATCCGACAGTGATTCCACCACAGAGGTACCTGCGGATAATAAACCTGTCTCTTTAAGACAATACGCTGGCTTTCAGTACTGATGACTTTTATTGAACTATGTATTTTCTCTTTTGTCTCTCTCCATCTCTGTCTCCCTCTCACACGCACAGCAAAAAGCCTCCTCCTCCTCAGAGGAAGATTCAGGGAGCTCCCAGGATGATGAAGACGAGGAGGATGATGATGAGGAGAGGGAGAGGCAGTCCTCCCAGAGAGGCTCAGGGCACACCATAGAGCTGGACCAGAGGGACCAGACACTCAGGCACAAAGACAAACCCCTCAAACGGTGAGGGAGGCCCCCTGCTACCCCGGCCGCTGGGCCAACTGCATGTAGATCAGACCGAACCAACCATCGGACTGGAAAAATGGCATTACGTTCTCTCTCTTTGTGACTGAATATACACCATTTGATAAAGCATAGAAATTCAGCGGTCACACACCATGTCATTTAATTTGTCAGTCAGCATGACATGACAACAGGGATTGCATTCAGAACTTTTCCATCAAGTGACAAGAGTTGTGGAGTCTATTTATCAGGGCAGTAATTAAATAAGCTCGACTCTGTGTGTGTCCCCTTGCAGAGAACGTCCTACCTCACCCAGCACAGAAGAGGCCATTCAGGGCATGCTCTCTATGGCCGGCCTGCTGTGCCCCTCCAAGCCAGAAGAGGGCACCAACTCCCAGGAGCCGTGGTGGTCCAGCAGCCCCAGCCAGCGCTCCCCAGAGCAGAGGGGCCAGCACCAGCTGCAGCACCAGAGGAGGGTCCCGGGGGACAAGAGCCCCATGGACAGCCAGGGCAACAGCAGCAGCGAGGCCTGGGACAATCAGGGGCTCTCCCTGGGAGCCCCCAGTCCCCTGAGCCACACGGCCAGCCCAGGGACAGACTACCAGTACTGTGACCCCTCCATGTCTCCCCCCCTGCACCCCTCCAAAAGGCATGCTTCCAACCCCCCGCCCATCAGCAATCAAGCCACTAAAGGTTGGTGGCCAGCTCCGATTCCCTTACATACAGTGTTTGGTTTGTTCTTGCTGCTGGTGTTATCTGTTGTTTTTGCTACTCTACTCTTTTGTGTGTGTCCGTTTGGCAGCCTTTAACATGGGCTCCCTGGCCTTGTTTTTCAGGCAAGCGGCCCAAGAAAGGGATGGCTACTGCCAAGCAGAGGCTTGGGAAGATCCTGAAGCTGAACAGACACAGTCGTGTGTTTGTGTAGAGTCGCCACGGTGACAGGCAGGGGGCATGGACACGCCTCCTCGGACCACACATTGGGACTTGTCTGTTAATTTTGTCAAGATACCCTTTTGTGCTGGAAAGATCCACTGCCTGGAAACGTCCCACCTGAGAGACTTGTTTACCAGACTGTGCATGCTTAGGAGACAGGGTATTGGATTCACGCAAGCAAGTGCACGGCTTTCACTACAAGCACACTAAAAGAGAAGGGAGAGATCGACACACAACAAGCATGTTGCGATTTCTTCAGCTGCAGGGAAATATTCAAAGAGAACCCAGTGAGGCATTCGAATGGGCCAAGGAAATTCTATTCCCTCATATATTTTTTTTGAGAAATTGCAACTCAGTGTGACTGCGTTGTTTGCTCAGCCCGTGATATCGGAAGCGTGCGCAGCAATTGCTTGGATGCCAAAACATCTGCATCTTGTTCATAAGTCTATTTTTTCATCTAAAAGCTTTCCTGCCTCAGCTACTTTCCATGTCTGCCTCTCGTTGAATTTGAGCAGAGTAAATGGTAAGGAGCCAGGCATGCTTTCTATTGGTTGTGACACTGGTATTATTGATGCACCTGACTCAGTGTCTGAGGGTGCACTCCCTCAGAAGGGGTGCTATGGAGATGAACTGAACGTTCAAAATGGTGCTTATTGTTTGTATGTGTGTCCTCCATGCTACCCAAGTTCCCCTTATCTCAATCACACCAGCAATAATGACTTTGAGGAGAGAGGAAAGAGGAGTTTGTAGAGGCAGCACTCTCACGACCATGGCTTTCCCTGCTACATTGTGTTGTTTATTTATAAAAATTACAATTATCTTTTGTTTTTCTTTCAATATTTTGTAACGCATCAGGTCTATTAGATATATTGAGATTTACATCTCAGCTTTTTTCTTTCCACCTTTTCTTGTCAATCTTAAATGTCTAATTGGGTTCATTGTCAAAGCCATACTCGAATTATTTTTGCTGTTTGATACAGTGGCCATGCTTCCCCCTGCTGTTCCGAGGGAGACTTACACTGTGAAAGTGCTGCCTCTGAAGTTTTTAGAATAGGAATATGAGTTGTTTACTTGGTCTAAATATTGATAGTGAGAAACAACTTGTAATATCCTGCTTAATTTATTGTTTTATTTGTGATGTTGGTTTCTTGTGTTATTTTGATGGATTCTGGATTATGTATTTATTAATTGAAAGAGGTGAATAATGATTTTTATTATATTTTGGGCCCTAGAACCTCATCTGATTCTTTTGTTTTCAGAAGGAGTTTTCTTGTTTTTCTCAATTCTCATTCTTATTGTAAATGTGGATACATTTTGACTTTGTTGTCATGATATATTGTGTAGCAACCTGCCTACAAATCTTTTCTCACTTTCTAGTATCTCTGTGGAAACACCACCCATGCCAGTCGAGGCTTTCTTGAATCTACTGTGTTTGTATCCTTTCTGTTTTTCTCTCACTTTGTAGCCAGAAAGTTACATTATGTGCTAAAAGAAAATAGGGTAGTTAGTTACATTCAGATTCTGAGACTTAAGTGTCACCTACCATTCCGTCACTTAAGTTACAGAATCTACACACACTTTTTGTTTCTAGCAACAACAAAAAAGAATTGTGATCTACCTGAAGTAGTCCGTTCACTTTGTTGACATGTACATTTTGGGAAATTCTAGTGTGGTAAAGGTTTTTCTTAAGTGATTCTAATGATATGGTGCTTTGGTGAGCTGAGGTGGGTTTTGATTGGAGTTTGCAGTTCTTCGCTCTCAGGGAATAATGCCACGGATATGACCTCTGATAAACCACCAGCTACATCATGTACAGCATGTTCTTCCAAGTACTCTCACTTACTATTCATACTTCCTTTGCTCATTTTACAGTTGCTGAGCGATTAGTGAAATTGACCACGTTAAATAAATTATCCTTTGTTGTCCATTATTGGTCAATTCTGCCTCCATTGTTATCCGACTGTATTGATGACACCAAATCCCTAAATGTCCTACAGTATATTTGTTTCCAATGTTTTGACTCTTCTCACTTAGTTGCAACTCTCACCTTAAGGTTTTAATGCTTGGCCAAAATCTTTTTGGGAATCTTATTTCTACCTAAGGGAGTCTGCAGACCTGTATACTTCCTTTGAGTAAAGTACATCCAAGCTTACTGTTGCCAAGTAGCTTTAAAATCACCCCTTAAACAGTGTCTGACTTTCAAAGCTGTGCTCAGGTCGACTCATGTGAATGATGGGGTAAGCTGTTGCTCAACATTAATGAGCTGTTTCACATGATCCTCCCAACACAACAAAACGCACATTAGCGTGCTCCCCTCTTACTGAATCCTAACAAGTGTTAATCATATTGCCAGACTGATTTCCTCTTTGAACACTACACTTTCACCTTGACTATTTGCATGTTAAATCATCTAGAAGAGCTAGCCTGCAGGCAGGGTTTGTTTTGAGCAGTAGTTCTCATTTGTAAAATATTCATTAATGGTAGCTTTTTATATGCAGATACGTTTTGAATTTTGTGTTTTTCTGTGCATTGCTTCTTCGGATGGTGTGATTGCTCGCATATGGTTTTAACCATACAAACACTGGCTTACTGTGGCACTGTTACTCAATTCATTGCAATTGTTTCTGCATTTCAAAATTACCTGTAAATAAATGAAATGAGGAAAAGTAGTTTTAAATCAATTGTTTCTGTCTTTTTTTGGGAAGGGGTGGGGGACAATGATTTTCTCACCATTCTACATCAGTAATTATTACAGATTGTGGGAATAAAAGACCAAACTTGAAAGTGAACCCAATTATACATGAGGAAATAAGGACCAGAACAATGTAGAAGTGGATTTCTTTATTAGTATTTATGTACAACAGTGCCTTTTAGCACATCCTCTTCATGGCAGCTCAGCAGCCTGAAAGAGCAAAGGGTGGTTAGCAGGCAGAAAGATTACTTAAGAACATTGCTTCATAATGCAGGTTTGGCTTAAAAGATCATATGACTTAACCAGGTGCACATATTTAAAGAGTTGTTACATTTCTACTATGAAAATCTGCAGCAGAATATGCTGTTTCCATTTGTGTATAGAAGGTTGTGGTTGGATATAACATGACTGATGCTTAAGGTAGAGTGAATGCGCACGTGCCAGTTATTTCAATAGAGCAGGGGCCAACTCATTCATCGTCATCAGCTGGGATTCCAAGTTCCTCGTCTGTCCATGCGGATGCATCAGGCCATGGGAAATGACCCTGGGAGCGGGTGGGAGTGACATTTTTAAAAAAAAGGTCTCCTTTTGAGCTACAGTCATAAACTTGTCAACCTTTAAGTCAGATGTTAGACTCACCAACACGGCATCAGGGTCATGCCAGCAGTGCCACAGGATCCAGAACCACATGGCACTACTAAGGAGCTCTGCTTGAAACTTCTGATTCTTGGTGATCTGGGGGTACTGCCTGTACTGGGCCTCTATGTGTGCTCCTCCTCCAGCTCTGCAACAAGGATAAATAAATGACATCATTCTTCAGCCTGACTGACTCCAATGTTTGCAGAACAGACATATGACATTTGATGACACCGGAATATAATGTTACACTAAAGCAAATATTCTTAATTTGATCATGCCTCTCACTCGGTGTGACTATATAGCATGTACAAATTGATAACTTTGAAGTTAACTAAATAGCTACAGCCATGTCTATCAAGGATGGACTGATATTAAAAATATTACTTTACCCAGAATTGTAGTATAAAACTAAACATCTAACGCACTAGCCATTTATTTCGCTATCTGGTTTGATGTATGCTTGGCTTACGATAGCTAATAGTTCTGCTAACCAGCAGAGACAAGCTAGCGTACCTAGCTAATAAAAACAAGACCACAAACAAATCTATGGTTTATACGTACTTCCGAGTTAACATTTTCTGAGGTCCGCGTTTTAAAAGCTGTGTTCCAGCACGAAGGACCCCTACGGCCCTTCCTAAAGAGGACATTGTAGGCTGTTAAATAGCACAATTTCAATAAATGTTGTTGCAGTCACCGACAATAGCACTTCGGCCTTCTGGAAATGTCACCTTCCCCAGTACAGTGGTAGACTTTTCAACAACGAGCGCTGTGATTGGCTAAAACACGTAGATAAAAAGGGTTGTTCGTTAATAAAACCTGGGCCGCTCCCCGGTACACCAGGTCACCCAATATTCCAGAGATCCGAAAATAATTTTAAAACGTTTAAAAGCAGACACGTTTTCTATACATTTTTAAAACGTGCCGACGGGTTGATAATATTTATTTCAACACATAAACCTAATTTGATCTGGACCCATGACAAGCCTATACATTTGAACGAGGTTACACAGAATGTCATGAAAGCGCTTTCTGCTCTAGATGGCGCTCGATACTTTGGATTGTGTTGTCTGACAAACGTGTCATCTGGGTTCACAAGATGAGAAAATGGTTCACAGTACTAGTAAACCATATTAGAAAATAAAACATTTGTTTTCCCTCGTTTAAATTAATTTAACGTGAAATATTTATACAGACAAAAACACAATTCAGATTACTGTATTGCTTCACCACTAAATAACTGAATATACCAAAGGCATGCCAGTCCATTCACAAACACAGGCGTATCTGAGAAGATGCGCTTTTATTTGTCGTCACATATTGTTTATGCAAACGAAAATACGACGTTCCATACTCTTTATAACAATTTTATTTTAAGTAGGCCTATAAGTCATACGTCACGTGGTTTAATTGTCACAGATCTGTAAAAAGGTACATTTTCTACAGAATGAAAGGTGGCAAACACAGAGCAATCAATCAATACCGGGCATAGAATTATGACCTGACAAACGACCCTAGCCTACTCAGTTTTTACAACATAACAGGCAGTGTGGGAAACTACAATTTTCTACAATAATTACAATACAACTACAACAATTTAAGCAGAGAGAAAAACGACTACAACTGAGTTAATTATTTTAAGACCATTTTGTTACATTTAGCATAAGTAAGCATAGGATAGCCTAGACAGGCTGTAAGTTATTTGACTGTATTGGTTTTGCTGTTATTGTTCTGATAAACTACGTTTTCATGAAGCTATTGTTGAAAATTTAAACTTCATCAATCATCAATCTCTAAACTAGTACCAACACAGGAAGTAAACTCTCCTGAGAAGAAAGAAGTCTTCTCGCCCTCCCTCGGGAATGCGCGCAGTGCCGCCGCCCATGAATACGCGCTTTGTGCATGTGCGTCGAACCCCGACGCCATCTTCTTTACCACTGACAACATTATTGCAAATGCGAACAGAGTAAATACATTTATTAAGCTTGATAAACGATATCAAATGTGAAACTTGGAATTGAATGTAAATACATATTTGCCAAACGAACTTCATAAGTAACGTAGGATACATTTTTAGATCACATATTCGTTTCAAGAGCATGTCGTTTTTAGCATCTCTAATGGCGTCAAGCTTCGCAAGTTCTCCGGTTGCGCCACTCTCCCCTCGCAGCTCAGAACCCGCCTACAAATTATATTAGAATGATGTCACCAGAAGCCAACCATTTCTGCAAAAACAAACCAATTCGTACTTTATTGGCTGAGAGCAATATCAATCCTTACAAAAACGTCAAACACGGCTTTGTCCATTTTGCATCTCGTAATGTAGGCTAAGCTACATCATATTTCTGTCCGAAGTCTTCCGTGCAACCAACTAGGTCTACTTTAACATTAGCTTATTCAACCTTTTCTGTCTCCAAATTACTGAGGCCATATGTGACACTTATGTTCAGACTGTTTGGACCTGTAGCAAGATTACTATTTTCTGGTTAAGCCAACTACACCGATTGCCGCCAGTTTCCATAAACATGATAAAGTGCGCGATAAAAGCTCGTCTTTCTGATCTGTCAAAAATAAGGATATCTTGTGCGCAGGCGCTCAAGGCTGCGGTTAGACATATCCATGTCTGAGTGGGGGATGGTAGCCTAGTAGCCAAACTGAACCAAGTGATGTGAAAGGACCTTTCATCGAGTAGCCAGTAGCCTGTTCGCTTAAATACTGCCGACAAAGGAAAATATTTGACGTCCGACGGATTTCTAGACAGCTAACTACAGGTTCCGTGGATACGTCCCTGCATAGGCTAACGAATAGCTTATAGCTTGGAGATATTTTTTTTAAATTCCCTTGTGGATTAAACATCATATTTACACAGAATGCATCGGACCAGTTTCTTCTTGTTCTTCGTACAGTAATTGCGTGGCTAATGCCCATAGTCTAGAAATTTAGTCCGCGCCTAAGTTTTCTAATGTATCTTTAATCATCTGTTACTCTGTGTTTATTAGTAAGGTCAGTGCCTGTATTGTATCCCATCCTCACCTTCAGTTCTATAAGAAAAACACTCTTGTGTAAGGGGGTTACGTAAGAGACGTGTTGCCTCCTAGGCTCCTACTGCGTTGGTAGCGGATTTAGGTGGTCATTTCATCAACAGAACAACTACAGGCCCTGTCCTGCTGTCCTGTGAGAACGACACTCACTCTACTTCAAATGAAAGAACACAACAATAATAAATAAAATAAAACGTTTTTGCTTATTTTACGTTACATGTTGCTAAATGCACGCACGGATTTGAACGATGTTGGAATAGCCATCAATCAAGGGTCCAACAAACCGGTCATATAAAAAGGTAGCGCTCTTGAGCGCAAACAAAGGAAACACTGAAGGAAGAGGGTTGACAATTCAGTAACTTCCTCCGACTTATAAATGTAACAGGACTTTATCCTAACCTTGGTAAAAAAGTTAAGGATGACAGGCAGAATTAAAGTTATAGACTATTTAAATTTTTCCATTCAATTGTGTTAGCATTCTGTTGACACGTTATACATTTATAATTCAACAGTCTCAGTATTTTATTTGTGCAGTCATTTTCACAAGAAATGTCAAAGAGGAATGCCCTTAGAACTGCACCTAAAGTAAACCAACCTAAAACCCTCAAACTAAATCAATGGAAGATATCTTATTAAATTAGGCTACATTATTTTAATTAATACTGCACATGGAAACCAGATGCTTTGCGAACCTATTGTAATGTACTATTCTCAGCTCGTTACTGACTGATCAACTTAATATCATGACTACACCAAGGGCCAAACAACATACACTGCTACATAAAGAGCTAGCCACTGCGTGGCTGCGTACATTCTTCAATGATCTCTTCTCTCAGCGCCCCTGTTATCGCGGGCTTGTAGACCCCGCAGGACGTGGGGGCGGTGCTCGGGCTAAGTTTTTTTTTTGGGGGGTGGGGTGGGGGGGGGGGGGGGCTCGTGGAGGAGGCGGGGTCACGGCAGTCCTGCCAGGGCCGCCATTTTTGCAAAGGGAAAAGAGGCTGGTAGAGGAGATCTAATTTCCAACAGTCGGCGTAGGTAGGGCATAATTTTAACGGTTCTGAACTGACCTAAAGTCTGTGTTGTGTTCTAGGAAACACAGAAGAAAAGGAATATAAGCACAAATATATCTGAAGTAGATAGATTTATATGTGAACATTTAAAAACCTTTGTTATAGATCCGCAGTGTGGACAGAAGTATTGTTTTGGTTGTGTGGAAGCTAGCTAAGCAAGCGACGGGGGTCTCACCCAAGTCCCCTGTTCCTTCATTCAGGGTATCTACAGTGGACAGTAACGGTGAGTAAAAAGCTTTACATTGGACTTATGTTAAATGAAGTCCATCGACAAGGGAGCACGTCAAATTAGAGTATGTCTAGGCTGCCTAGCCAGCTACTGTACTGGCTTTCTCAGACCATGGCTATATTGTGGAAGATGTCCAGGTCACTAACACCAGTTATCGTTGCCTATCAGTTTAGTGGATGACTGGGAACTATTTAGATCATCTACCTGAATAACTTATTAGGATGTGTAAGGAGTAAGCACGATGGATCTGCTAGCTAGCTCTGTGTTGGTGCCATTGCATATGTTAGCCATGAAGCATGCTAGGCAGCTCAAGCTGGCTGCGTTAAGTTTTACAGTTTTTTTTAACAGCAGCGTTACGTTAACTAACGTGGTTAGTAATCCAGCAAACATATTTTAAAGTTGTGCTCGCTTTAAAAGGGTAGTAAACTTACTTCAGATAGGCTTAGCTATAGCGTTAACTAACTAGGTAGTCTACATGGGTGCTAGTAGGCTAATGTACCTAGCTACGCCGTCTATTTATAACGTTTAGGGTGGTTGGAAAAGACACAAACGTTTACTTTCGCAAAGCTTCCCGTTTTTACTGATTTGTAACTAGCTAACAGTGTTGCAGTGCCTTGCGGACGACCATGTCAGGATGATATTTGCGCGTTTGCTTTCCGGTAACATTAACTAGCTTGCTCAGAAGACTGCTCAAAACGAAGGTCGCTGGTTCAGGATACCCGCTTTATTTCAGACAGTGCTTAAATGGTTGGCTAGTTACCAACAAATGTTGCAAAAATGATGTTAGTTGAACTCTGATGCAATAATATAAAATACACCTAATTCAATTGTAGTACAACTAGCCTAACTCTAGAGTTATAGTTAACAGTAATTTATTAGCGGCTTAACACGACGAGACAAATGAAATGGCTAGGTACACTCGAGCTTTTTGTTATGTTACGCACTTAGCTAGCAAGCAGGCTAACTACACACCTCACACAAGTGCGCTATTGGAGTTGGCAAGCTTTATTTCTATTTAAAATATAACTGAGGGAAACGTGAGGGAAGTGTCTCTCTGTTGTGCATGCGTGACATTAGTTTAAATTCACATTAGATAGCTTGCTAGTAAGAGACACTACCAGGCGTTAAACAGATCAGTTAGCTAGTAAAATACATGTATAAAATATGTCTAGTATGTCAGTTGTCGAAATCCTACTGTGCGGGGCCTTTTAAAGTATTACATTTAGAAAACCTCACTTCTATCAAAGCTCCGAAACTGAAGTCAAGAAATCCCCATCCTGTAGTGTTACAATAAAGTAGACAGAATGCATTTCGTTACTTAATTTAGATTCAGAGGGTATTTGGTTCAACTGCTGCAAACGTGGGGGAGGGGACATATTCCGTTTGGGAGTTTCTTTCTATTATTGATAGCTAGCTACATTGTACTTACATCGACCAATAATATGCCATTTACAATTCTTTGTAGAAGGTTTATCTGTTTATCTTATCTGTAAATGTGCAATACTTGCTAGCTAAAGTTAATACTGTATAGCGAGACAAGACCGAGCAAGACACCGTCGACATTAGGATGTAGCTGGCTAGCGGGCTAACGACGTTAGCTGATTTTAGTTATTGGCTAGCTCAATTTGCTTACGTTCAGTTAGCAGTCTACAAAACTAGCTTTTAGCTTTTTAATGTTGATTTCTCAGAATGTGTTGGTTAAACTAGCTAGGCTACGTTATCCGATAGAACATTACGGATGATGTCATCAGCTAACGTTAGCTTGATAGCGAGCAACCTGTTCTGCTGTTGAAATATTTGTTCCAGCTGAAGCTTGAGGCCAACGTTGCTTTAGAAGATGGCTAGATTGCTAGCTAACGTTAGCCTTCCTGATTCAATGTCGACGAATTTGTACATATCTGTCATAATAACAACACAGAGACGGTACCGACAGATTGATACTTAAGAATGTGTGAAAGAGACGACTGATAGCATTCTTGGGGATTTTCTTCTAGTGGTGAGGGTCCCCTCGGTTACACGATTTCTCGCTGTCCTTAGAAAAGGCTCAAGGAAAATGGCGACAGGGCTTGGATGTTGTGGTAATTCAATAGCCGCGTTAAGCCCTCCACACCCCTATCGGTCGAGCTGACTGCAGCGCCGACATACTATATGGCAAGCAACTACACAATGCTCGCATACATTTCTATAATAGTAATTTGTCTTTCTACAAGTCGAAAGGCACAGAAGGTAGTCAAGTTGTAGCCAATGGACGTTACGAAGCGTTAACGTCAGCCTCGCGGCAATGGTAACGTAAAACAATACCAATATAAACACGGTCTCCCACCACAACCACTATATGCAATGCTGTCTAGCAGCCTTTTACATGCGTCACATTATAGCCGGATCTGATACACGCTGTTGATCATACTTGTGCCTCGTTTGAGAATTGTGTTCCAAACACATTGAGAATGAATGAAGGTACTAGCCTACTACTAAAATTACAACAGACCATCTTCATTCTACCGTGCTAAATTTGAGTCTGTTATTGTCAGAATGTCATATTGTGTTACATAAAGGGACATAAATGCAGCACTTTGTATAAAAGAACAATAGGGGTTATATTGCAATCCCCTCTCTTCTTTTTACCTCACTAATGCTTTGTCTATTATAAAAATCCCCGACTCTTGACCAGAACAAACCAAACACTTCCAGTTTGTACTAGCCTGCATGTCCCACGTCTTTATTACATTTATTTTTAGGTCCAAGCTAGAAATTCTGTTTCAGTAAATATGGATAGTTATCTAAAAACACAAATATTAGAGGAGCCGTCCCTTTAGAAGAAGGACAAATGTAAAGTAAACAAATGTAAAGTAAACAAATGGAATGAAATGAAACTGCAGGAAGCCTTGTGGGGTGGGCATGGTTAATAAGTAGAGCCATCTCTCTGAAGGGTCAGATAAGTGAGAAGAGTAGTGTGTTGGCTTTTGTGGATCTTGCATGAGAAGCTCACAATAACCAATAAGATGACAATCCTTATTAGAATTTTCAGGACATTTGTAGGACAGTCAATTCTTAAACTTAATTCAAATAGTTTTTAACCATATTTGTAAACTGGCTGCTTTTCTAAATTTGCTAACATGGTTAAAACTACTTACTACTACCCAAAGTCTTCATTTTGGGTTTTGTAGTCGCTAAGGTCAGTTTTTCCCCCTCTCTCCCAAACAACAGCTGTGAATCTGTTATTCCCCTTTGACACTGACAAAGACCCCCTGCCCTGGATGTGCCCCTCCCCCTTCCACTCCTCAAGCTGAGAGGAGCAGATGCCTGTCATCAAATCACCAGACACAAATCTGACCAGAATGGTTTGAATGTGCTGCTTTGCTCTCGAAGGATGTGCAAGGTGTCACACAGCTGGATTCAATCCTAATGGTAAACGGCATCACGGAAATATCTTGTTTTCCTTGTTGTAGACCTGCCTGTTGTTCGAGCTCACTTTGGCGCGACATGGCTCGTGATCTAGTTTTATTGTTTAAACTGGCTGTGCTGGTTCCAGACCCATCTTCCGCTGTCTTGTTAGACTATCTGAGGCTGCAGACTGGTCCAATGGGCCCCAAGTTTTCGACCAGTTTGCAACAGTTGAGCTGCCACATATGACATTCTTTTGACCTTCTCCTTTTCAGTGAGAGGAGCATCACTACTGTGGATATACTATGCAAAAGATATCAATGTTCAACTAACTGTGACTCAAAGCACCTTTTCAGCCGTGAGGCAGCTGCAGCTCTCTGCATCTGTTCTCAGTCTAATGCAGCACTGTGAGGAAGTTGTACCATCACTGGTACAGCCGACTAGCTCCGATTTATGCTCATTTGTTTGCATCAGACACACACAGGTGCACATATCACCATGCATCCAGCGACGGCATAAAGGGCCAAGTTACCCATCCCGTTTCCATAACGTTACAACGGTCAGAGGGCGTTTCTGAGCCCTGAATTACGGCTTGTTGTTGTCGATAGTTTCCCACATCCGGGACATCTGATCACTCGTGAAGCAGAGATGACGGCGGAGGCCCTGTTGAGGTCTGAACTCGACGCAGGAAGTTATAGCTAGGAGTTTCAGAAGAGGTATTTTTCCACGGAACAAAGATCAAGGCATTTGTGTGCATACGGCATAGTAGATCAGGTGGTGAAAGAACCAGCTTTCTGCATTCTGCCAAAGGTCACCATTTTGTGAGAACAGGCTCTGAATACTAGATGAGAGTGTGCCCTACTGTGCCTAATCAGAGGCTGATACATAATACACAAAATCCCCAGCCACCTACCTCTTCCTCTTAAAGGAACAGTGACCTCCGGTAGAGGCACAATGTTGTGCTCTTGTGTTGACTGTCACACGCTTTGGTCTAACGTTCATCCGATAGCCTCGTAACCCTACAGCAACACACGCCCCAGCCTGCCACGGTTGGTTGTGGGGGGGGGGGCCTCCTCTCTCCCCCTGGTGGGACTTGCTCTCTCTGCAGGGTTAGCCCTGCTCCCCGCTGTAAATACCCATTGGCCTGCATGCGTGCCCAGCGGCGCTGGTGAGCAATGCGGATTGTGTTTGCTTGCTGTGTTGACAGAGAAGGGTGGAGAGGTGGGTCGCTGCTCTCTCCTCAGGGGGACGGCTAAGTGCGGCAGGTGGCAGAGAGAGCGTCACTGCTGGCTTTCGATGACACGCCTTTCTTTCTTCGCCTCAGCCCTAGTTCGCGCGGGCTCGTGCCCCCAACTAAGACAGACACTCGCTTGTCAAGCTACCGGGCTGAGGAAGTCGAGTAGTAACACAGAATCTTAAAGGCTGCATCAGCAGTATAGTCATAGTCCATGAGGGCCACCATCTATTGCCGCTCCCTGGGCTCCTCTTCTCCTCTAGTTAGTTTATTCCTCCCTCCTCTTTCCAGAAAGTCCTCCTTCCAAGTCTTCCCTTATCTGTATCATTTGTGGGTCTATCTACCAGTCGTGTTGGTCTGAGGATTCAGCCAGCGGGGCATCCTGAAGCCGTAGCAGCCTAGCCTGTCCCGGTGACTGGAGGCCTGCCTGTGTGGAACCTCAGGATCTGAGAGGACGTCCTCCCAGGAAGCGGAGGCCCTCCAGTCACATGACTCGAGCAGCAGCAGCAGGCCAGGTGTCAGGTGACTGGTCTAGGTGTTGCTCAGAGACCAGGCCTGTAACGGATCTCTTTTCACGGGCTTTGAGGTAGCTACCTCTCTGCCAGGTGGCCCACGGGCTGACACTGCTGCAGCTGCAGTGTGCCGCTGCTCCCCCTATCCCGTGACCACTTCCTGTCTGTTGCTGTGCGCTGTGCTCCCGCTAGCGAGCGGCGCGCAGGGCCGGGGCTGGGAGTCTGGCAGGCTCTAGGAAGGGGGATGTGGCGGCGGTGGTGACGTAACTCCAGTGCGAGCCAGGCGTGAAATCGATCATGGAACAGGGCTGTAATGGGGCTTGAGTGGCTCTGACTGTTCTTTTGGCCTGCAGCGCATGATGGCTGACCCCTCCCCCTTCTCTTTAGACACACACACATGCTACAGTATACACACACACACAAGCCTATGTGCACACACTCACTCATTGTTGTACAAATGCATTAACACCAAGGTGCAGCGTGTTGCTTTTGTCATGGCGATAGTTCGCTACATGTAGTGAACATTACATCCTGGACACAAGGCTCTTGTCACTTACGAGCAGACAGGCTTGCTGGATGGGAATCAATGATTTTGTTTGAGGTCAGTCGTCCTTATCTAATTTAAGAATGTCAAGTGGACCCTCTTGCCTGGCCAAGCTGTCCGAGCAGAGAGAGAGAGAGAGAGAGAGAGAGAGTGTGTGTTTGCGCACGTGTGTGCATGCATCTTCTTCTCTTGGGGGTTCCGTTGAGCATGCATTAGTCAGAGCAGAGCGGGGCTGCCCCCAGCGCTGCTGTCTCGATCCTCTCTGAAACCCTGCTGTTAGACCTGAGACGGGAGCCGCAACAAGCCTGATTGGAAGATCACTGTTTTAGTGCTGGAGTGTTGCGTGTTCTGAGGGCCAGAGCGCTCCCCCAGTGTGTGGAGAGGGAATGTGCACAGGGCAGGCTGGAGAGGAGGCCTCCTCCTTCCCCCTTCTCAGCTGGCAGAGCTGGCCCCGGGCCATTATTGTCTGCTGGTGCTGGTTAGGGTGCTCTGTGGGGCGGGGATGTGACGGACATGCCAAAACCACTCTCTCCTCCCAGCCCTTTTTAGTGGACCTTTACAGTCTGTCGAGCAATTGGTTTTCAATAGTAACGTCCCAATTGCGCCTCCTCTTTTCTCCGCGGCCCGGGAGGGGGGGTGCCCGGCGTCTCATCGGCTCACACGCTCTTTGCAAACCCCTCGTGTCCTGCCGTATTGATGTATGGCTTCACCTTCAGAGGTCCAGCACAGAGGGGGCGCCGGGCTGCCGCTCTTGGCACAGGCTGTCACGGTTTTCAAAGGACGCAACTGTAGGCTCTGGGAAGGGGGAGAACCGAGCCTGCCGCTCGCCCGCGTGCTCTCCCTGTGTGTACGAGCCTCTCTCGGCCCGTCCGCCTGCATGTGCGTGCTCACATGGCCGGCTGCTGAAATGACTCAGCTTGCGAGGATGGTGCGAAGTCACGTCGGGGGGGTTGGAGTCCCTCTCTTTTCCGTCACTCCCGGTTGAAAATCAAACGCAGAGACGTGGCCTCCTGAGAAGAGGACGAAAACAAGCTCTGACGTACAGCAGGGCGAGCTAACAGAAGGGGGGGGGGCGGGGGCGGGTTTCGACTGGGCGTCTGTGTGGGTTTTCCCTGCTGAGTTCAGCGAGGGTCTGTCCTAAAAGGAGAGCTATTCCCCCACACAATGACATGACTGTCCTCGCCGAGGAGCGGAAGGAAGGGGGGGGGGGGGAGGGGGCTGGGCACATTTCTGATCCCCTGTGCCACCCAGACTTGTAGGCAAGGCTGTGGTTGCACTCCTGGCTGTAATACCCATGCCGAGTTTGGGAGCAGGGATGGGGGAGGTGTCCAAACACATGAGATGGATCATTTGTTAAGCTCGCCGCTATGAATACAGAATCGGTGAGGAAATTCCAGTCAGGAGAGACTGAGGGGAAAGTGGCAAGACCCGAGGGTTGAGCTCCCCCCGTGACCAGCTTTTTCTTCTCAATTCGTATATATTTTTTTGCGCTGCGTCTTTCTCCTGCCCTCGCTCTCTCCCTCTTCTACTCACCCTCCCCTCGCTGCAGCCCCCTTTCCCCACCCTTTCTTTTCTCCTTCCGTTTCCATAGCGGCAGTGGATCTGGCTGAAGGTGGCTTTAAATGGCCTCTCCCAGCCTCCTTGTAATCTGGAGCCATGTCTGCGGCACTCCCCTTCCCCTCTGCACTCCCCGGTTTATTTAGGAAGTGCAGAGGGGAGGGAGAGAAATCTGGCTGGCGGGGCGGGGTTACTGGGCGCAGAAGGGGAGGGGGGGGGTGGTAGAGAGAGAAGGGAGGGGGAGCATTTTCCCTTTTTTATTTTTTTCCCTCATTTTCCCCTTCTCTTTTTTCCTCTCCTTTCCCCCCTCTGGTGTGACAGACAGCTCAGCTAAAGGAAGTGGGAGGAGCAGCGGAGGCAGTCACACTGCTCAGATGTAGTCAGGAATGCTGTACTGTACTTGCTTTTCTTTCCCCCACCCTTTGTCAGTCTTGAACGTGTCTGGCACTAATATAATTGCTCTGTGGTCAGGCCTCAGCACTGTGTGTGTGTGTGTGTGTGTGTGTGCTCTCATTTGTGGGATCCTCCTGGTAAAAGAATGTGTGGAAGGGTCTGAAAGAGTGTTATCGGTCTTGTTTGCGGGGGGAGGGGGCTGTTGCGTGTGTAGATTGTGTGTGTGTGTGCATTCCTGAGGAGTGACAGCAGGATTCCCTGGCTGAGGGAGAGACGAACACAGTACATGTAGCAGCAGACGGGCTGTTTCCGAAGACAGGAGTTTTATTGCAGTAAAACATACGGCCCCTTTGAGATGCTACAGAAGGGATTCATGTCCTTTCAGTGTTTTGGATAACGGCCATGTTGCTTGGAGAACGTGTTTCCATTGTTCGGTAGCCATGAAAGCCCTGTTGGGACACAGGCCTTGCAGTTTAAAGGCACTGGGAATGGCCTGTGTTGCCTTATTGAATAATTGCCTGGATTCTAAGTCCAAGATGGAGATTTTGTCTGCAGATTCTGTACAGCCAGCAGCCCTGAAAGCCCTCAGATGATGGGCCTCGCTCGCTTAATTAGACCTGGAGCTGACAGCTGTCATGTCTGTGAGCCTCTGGCCAGCCTCCTGGCTCTCCAGAGAGGGGCTCAGCCTCCAGGTCAAATTGTCGGCGACACACACACACACACACACAATCCCATCCTGTGTGTGTGTGTGCAACACAGAGAGAGAGGGAGATCAAAGGAAATTCATGTTCAGGCCAGATAGCCTTCATATTGTAGAGGCATGTAGAGACCCATCCATGTGTGATTATGTGTGTCGCGGATTTGAAGGTGCGAATTAATGTTGGCTTCCAGCCCTGCTCGGGCCCTGGCCCCACTGTCTCCGCCCAGCCCAGCCCTGCCCGGGCCAGGGCCTAAGCTGGGAGACGAGCCTTTGTTTGGCCACTAGTGCAAACGCGGTGGAGGTGTGACCTCCAGCCTATTTTGTCTGGGCATCTGTCCCTCCCCCTAATCCCTCTTCTCAACAGAGCTCTGAGTATCAGGGGCTCGCACACACATATGCTGCTGTCTGATAGGCGCACGTATTTAGACGTTCGTCAGAAACCCTGCATGCCCGCGTTAGTTTGATCATGACATGTTTAGCCTCGTTTCTACAAGGTTTTCTACTGACACACGTTCTTCCACGACACCCTCACTGCCCTCACTCGCCCTCTGCTCTAGTCCTCTTAAACAGGCCTGGTGTCTGACGCCTCATGCAGTTCCTCACTGTAGTCTCCCTGCTGGTCAGCCTGGGATGGGGAGATGGAGAGGGACAAGATGGCTCTGGAATAATCCTGCCTTCACATGCAGAAGCTGGCAGGGGCCTCATGTGATGGCTCTAATTACAGCACTAAAGGATTCTGCAGTGTGTGTGTGTGTGTGAGTGCCACTTTGTGTCATTTACATGGAGCAATAGAGTGTGTGTGTGTGTGTGTGTGTGTGTGTGTGTGTGTGTGTGTGTGTATTCAATAGAACAGTCCTCCTTGGTGGGGGAAAAATGGCCTCTGTGTTGTTGCGTTTTCTCTGCGCTGGCTCCATTCACGGCTGTCGCCGGCCATGTGTGCTCTTGCACCCTCATGTGTCCATTCAGTGTCACTGCAGCAGCCTGCTTTCCAGCAGTTGATGTATAGAGGTCGCATTTGCGCATTTTACAAAATCCAGGCTTCACTTTACAATATCTCCTCTTCCACCTTTCATCAGTCAATGTCTCAGCCAGACAAGGTTGAAATGGAATCTCACTGAGGAATCCCTGCAATAGCTACTGTTCACAGTCAGTTACACTTCTGAGGAATCATTTTGTCAACTGGAAATACCCGATTTTCAGTTTGACTGTTCTACTTTCAGGTTTATGTGAGGCAAGTCTGACATAGTTATCTGATCACATAATTCTGACACACTTTTTCTAATGTCCTTTTTCTCTCTCTGTTTCTCTCTCTGTCTCTCTGTCTCTCTCTCTGTCTCTCTCTTTCTCTCTGTCTCCAGGCCTTGTGGATGCACTTAGATGTCTGCAATGAGTGCTGTGGCTGGCATGCCTCAGTGTTTTGGACTCCCATGCTCTGGACTCAGTAGGACAAGAACTGATCAGCAGAGAAGGTCATGAGCATAGTCATCCCAGTAGGGGTGGACACAGCAGACACCTCGTACCTGGACATGGCTGCAGGCTCAGAGTGAGTAACCTCCCCGCCCCTCCTCTCACTTTCTGTTTCACTCACCCTCTCTCGCCCCAACTTCCTTCCTCCCCCCTGCCCATCCCCCCCCCCCTCGTGCGTGTCGCCTACGGGCAGGTTGTCAACCTTTCATCATCCTGCTCTCATTTTCATGTCACCCCCGGCCTCACCCATGGCCTCCCTGACAAAAATCGGTTCTGTCATGGTCCTGTGTTCAATCACATGTCCTCTCTTCATAGGGTCACCTCTCTCTCATCCTGGTTCTTTCCCTCCCTCCCTCCCTCCACCTCCTCCCTCTATCTCGCTGCTGCATGGATCTTTGTCACTTACACTTCTACATGATAACGGTTATCGTGGAGGCACATTGGGGTCGATGTGTGAAACAGGGTTGACCACTGGCTCAGATAGCACTGTTATTGCCATTGGCGGTCGATGCCAGCCAGCCTGCTATCAGTGATCAAGCGCACACACAGCCCTCCTTCCTGTCACTTGTTCTGGGCATTCCCAGTGCTTTCTGCTCCAGCTGCCCATCCCGGGAGCGACGCTAACCTGAAGAAAGGGGTATGACGTAGTGCGCTGCTTAACTCATCCAGTGAAGAGGCGAGAGGCGTCGAACTGGGCCCCGAGTGCGCCTGTCAAACTCTCCACAGCATCCTGTCAGTGAAGCCAGAGAGGCTGGACCGAGGCCACGGCGTAGCCACCCTCTGCTCTGTGTGAGGCTGCGTGTTTCTGCCTCAAGGGCACCGGGCGGGAGGCTGGGAGGCCAGCGCGAGGGGATTCCTGGAGCTGGAAGCCGGTCCACACACAGCAGGGCTCCTGTCTCTTTAAGGAAGGAGAGCGTCATCCTCCGCCCTCGGAGCAATCGCAGCCGAGGCTTGTGTTGCCATGGCACCCGAACACCGACGTCCCTCCCATCCGCACTGCGCAGGGGCCGTTGCCACGGCCACCGCGGCTGAGTGACAGGTGGCCCTCACGCGGCTCAGGCGTCTTAAATGGACCTCCCCCCTCACCCCCCCTCCTTTCAGCCGGCTTTTTTTGGGGTCTGCGTCTCAGCCCTTCTGCTCATGGGGCGGGGTTAAGCCCTCTCCTCTGTCTCTCACCCCCTTCTCTCTCTCTCTCTCTCTCTCTCTCTCTCTCTCTCTCCGTCTCCCTTTCTCTCAATGCCTTCCTGCTGCAGATTTAGTCAAAATACGTTCTTGAAATCTTGAAATCACAATCTTGAAATGGGTCTCCACCTGGTCCTGTTCAGGCCCCATATAGAGCAGAGAGAGGGGGGGAGCATGCCCCCCCCCCACACACACACACACACACACACACCGTACGGTACCTGCTGTTGGTGTCGTCCACAGATAAGCTAGCCGTACAGCTACCCGCCAGGACCCATGTCCTCATCATTTCCCAGTGAAACCTGCAGTACTGTGCCAAGCTGCGGACATGCGCAGTGACGGCAGCCTGTGTGTGGAGGGGGGGGGCTGGTCCTACTGCGTGCGGCGGCACTGCGTGCATGCCTCCTAGTACACAGCCACTCACGGAGCCCAGTGTGTGTTTGGGAGTGCGTGCCCGCTGGTGAGCACAGAGCGTTGCCATGGCAGCGAGTAGGAGCGCTTTCGAAGTGAAAGTGCTGCCTCTGGCTGTGCAGCATTGCTTTCTCTCTGTGTGTGTGTGTGTGTGTCCTTCATCCTTCCCTCTGCTGTTCTCACGATCCCTTCTCTGCCACCTCTCACTCTCTCTGCAGGTGTGCCAGTGTTTGTGTGAATGATGCCTGTTCCATATTATGCTCTCTTGAGCCAAGATCTATGATTAGCACATGCCTTCGTGCAAGTCTAATAAAAAAAATTCACTTCAGATCTCCCATCTTTGTCACTGAACTGTAGTATATCCACGTGTGTGTGTGTGTGTGTGTGTGTGTCTGATTGACCATAACACACATAATTCCCTGCTGTCTAACTCCACACTGCCTCAGAGCAGTGCTATGAATGATGCAGCCCTCAGCCACCCTTCTCTCTCTCTCTGTCTCTCTCTGTCCCTCTCTCTGTGTGTATGTGTGTAATAATCCTTGGATTATTGCCTTGTCTTAATTACCGGTTCATCATAAATAGATGTGGCGGGGGACCTGCATCTCCAAATCAGGGATCTCAATCCCTGATTGAGACGTATGCATTTACCTCTGGTCAATTATTCATCAAAGAACACCTTATGTCCCTTATCTAGTTATAACTCCCCTGTCCTTTGGAACTGGCTTGTGTTCCTTGTCTTGAAGAGCTACTGTGGGTGTGTTCTCCTGTATGTATATGCACACACACACACACACCTTCCCCCCAGGCCCGCCCCCAAGCCTTTGGTGTGCTCTCACATTTTCAGTTTGACACTCGACCGCCAATACATACAGGAAGTGTAGCACACAGACGCACAGTGCACTGGGCACGAGGGAAAGAGAGAGAGAGAGAGAGAGCGAGCGAGCACAAGTTCAGGTACTGTAACTGCTTTGACTCTGGGTCAAGAGTTTGGGAGGGAAGGAAGGGGAGAAAAGGAGAGGGTTTTGCTTAAGTGTGTGATTGTACCTAGCATGCAGACACGTGGCACATCCATTAGTGTCTGTTCCCGTTTCTGTGCTGCCCTCAGTACTTGGCCAGTGTGCCACGTAGATGACATGCCCTAGTCCTATTGTTTGTACTTGGATGTATCCGGCTGGAAGTTCATGCGTTTACCCTTACTGGCAGTCTTGAGTAATGTACCTGCTCGACAGAGCTGTCAGAAATGCTACCGAGCCTTTCTTTGGTATCCCTTTAGCGTTTGTATACCACGATGATACACTGCACTCGTTTGGCTGTGTAGTTTAGGCACTGAGACGTTCTCCGTGGTGTCGTGTCGTGCCGTGGTCGTCAGCAGAGCTGCTGGCCTCCTGGTGAGTGTCTGAGCTTGTTCCCAGGCTCCAGGGGCAGAACCTGAGCACCGCGAGTCAGCCAGCCCCACACAGACCCCAGGGGCTCTCTCTGTCTCTCTCTGTCTCTCTGTCTTTCTCTCTCTCTCACTCTCTCTCTCTGACCTTGAAGCATTTGTCTGGACTAAGGATTCGGTGTTATTTCCACACGACTGCCCTGCAGTCTCTGCCGCATGTGTGCGTTTCGTTGTGGGCGCTAAGGGCTCTCACTTTTATCCTGCGCCCTGTCGGGGCCGTCGTCACTTTGACTTTCTAAAGGCGTTATTGCTTCATCCTCCTCACATCCCAGCCACACTCGAATCTCACCGCTCTCTCCACACTCATGTGTCGCCTGTTTGCCCGTATCACTTTTTTTTTTTTATATTTCCAACCAGCCTTTCCTGAAGACTGAAGAACAGGCAAGGCATGCCCCTGTAAGGTTGGGCTGCTCAACAGTCAAACAGGCTTTTTCTGGTCCACTCCTGCCCTGTCATCTGGGGGAAGTGGATTTACCGGTTTGGTGATATAAATAAGCTCAGAGAACTTAATGCCAGTTTGTTATTGTCACCGTTTTGAGTGTTGTTTGGGTGCATTGTAAGCAGGAGGGTGTGTGAGTGTGTGTCCTCTCCAGATAGGGGCCTTGGGTTTAAACCGTCTTTATTCGAGGGAGATTAGGGGTCAGCTTCTGTTATTTTCCAGGCTATCAGCCCTGTGCAGTTTAGCCAAGGTGACTGACCAGGATGAGCAAAGCAAGCCCGTGTTGGTCTCCCCTGTCTGGCTACACACTCCAGTACCCTGACACACACCAGCCTCCCTTCCTGTTCCACACCCTGGGAGAGAGTGAATCACTGCCACTGCTTTCAGTCTCCCCTGTTAACTGTTGTTTTCCTCTCTCTCTTCTCCCGTCTCCCTGTGTGTCCAGCAGACCTGAATCGGTGGAGGCCAGTCCTGTGGTGGTGGAGAAATCCAGCTACCCGCACCAGATCTACAGCAGTAGCTCTCACCACTCCCACAGTTACATAGGCCTGCCTTACGCCGTGAGTACGCCCTCCCGGTCCTCCTGGTCCCTACAGCAGGGCTGCACCCTCCCTCAGCCCCTCCCCGCCTGACCTACATACCTGAGTTCTGCCTCCTGGTTAATCATAAGCAAAGGTAGCCCAGCTAATATAGAACGCTCACCTGAGGTAGGGAAGCACTGTGTGTGAATCAGGTTTTCAGGTTAACCCCCCCCCCCCCAAAAATGTCAAGAAAGGAAACGCAATTCTAAAAACTAAATTGAATCAAATGGATCTGAAAGTCGTAGTGTATGGAGATGGGTATTACTCAGTAGTTGAGCGTTTCACGTGCAAAGCAAGAGGTCTCAGGGTCAAATCTCCCCCCCCTTGTACATCGCCCCAAAAGTGTCTGCTTACCCGAGAGATCCACCCCCCTTCTAAGTTTCCCCCTCCTCCTCCTCCTCACCACAGGACCACAACTATGGGGCTCGCCCCCCACCCACTCCCCCGGCCTCCCCGCCCCCCTCCATGCTGATCCGGCCGGGCGAGGGGCTGTTTGTTCCGGGGGGCCAGGACGAGGCGTCCAGGGGCACCACGCTCAGCACCTCGGAGGACGGCAGCTACGGGACCGACATCACCCGCTGTATCTGCGGCTTCACCCACGACGACGGCTACATGATCTGCTGCGACAAATGCAGGTAGGAGGGACCGTCGGGGCCCCTGTCTGGGGCAGGAGGTCACCCTCTGCTGTTGCGGTCTCAAGGCTGTGTGTGTGTGCGTCTGAGCCGTGTGTGAGCCCCGTGTCCTGTGTGTGTGTGTGTGTTTCAGTGTGTGGCAGCACATAGACTGCATGGCCATCGACAGGCTCCACATTCCTGAGACCTACCTGTGCGAGCGCTGCCAGCCACGCAACCTGGACAGAGAGAGGGCCATCCTGCTGCAGACCAGGAAGAGAGAGAACATGTCTGGTGAGTGGGGAGAGGGAGAGCGAGAGAGAGAGAGAGAGATCTAAGAGCTAACTAGACTGATAGGTCGACCCAGCCATGTAGGTAGGTGCTGTCTCCCGTGTCCTCCCCTGTGCTGCAGTGTCTTTGAGACCGATAAGCAGGATCTAGCGAGGCAGTGTCAGTCTGCTGCCTCCGCCCCCTGCAGGTCTGACACCAGCTGCCTAGACCTCAGCACACAGGCCAGAACACAGGCCAGGCCCCAGCGCCACACTGACACCTGCTGGGCAGGCTCTGAACTGCAGCCGTACTCCATAAATGGAACCAGGCAGCGCACGGACATGACAGCCACGGAGACTAGCTTTCGTTTGAATGGGAATGTAGCTTGCTATGGAGTTGTTGCATTACAGACCACTATGCCACATTTCTCTTGGACTACTGTTGTTGTGTTTTTTTGTTGTTGCTGTTGTGGAGATGACGTGTGGAGATTGACTTTTGCCATGTGCCTCTATTATGATGAAGGTCTGTGTGTTTGTGCAGACGGGGACACCAGCGCCACCGAGAGCGGGGACGAGGTTCCCCTGGAGCTCTACTCGGCCTTCCAGCACACCCCCAACACCATCACCCTGACCACCGGGCGCCTGGCCAGCAAGCAGGCCGACAAGAAACGCAAGAGGAGCGGAGACAAGGAGCCCGCCGCCGCCGCGGCCCGAGCTAAGAAGGTAGACAGAGCGCTTTCCATGCTTTCGTTGTCTTTCACTCGTGTTTGGACGTGTCTGCTGGTGTCAAATTGTTGACCTGGAGGAGGCGTGGCCTACCGTTGGTTGTGTCTGTCGCCGGCACGGCCCGGCGTGTTCTCACGTCTCCTTGTCTTGCGTCCACAGGCATTCCGTGAGGGCTCTCGGAAATCCTCCAGAGTAAAGGTACCTCATGAACACACAGCCTCACCTGCTCACCTCCCTGTCTGCTGTTGGCTTCCTGTTTGCCCTGAGGTTAGGACCTGCAGGCTAACCCTGTCCTCCTCTCCTCCTTCCCCTGCCATTTCTCCTTTCTCCTCCTCTCCCTGTCTTCCTCTCCTCCTTCCCCTGCCATTTCTCCTTTATCCTCCTCTCCTTGTCTTCCTCTCCTCCTTCCCTTCCTCCTTCCTCTCCTCCCCAGGGCTCGGCCCCGGACCTGGAGCCGTCGGAGCACCCGTCCCTGTGGGAGAACAAGATCAAGTCCTGGATGGAGCGCTACGAGGAGGCCAGCAGCAACCAGTACAGCGAGGACGTCCAGATCCTGCTGCGGGTCAAAGAGGCCGGAGACGGCAAGACTCTGGCCTACAACACCAACCCTGCCACCTTCAAACCACCTGTAGAGGTAACACACACACACACACACCTGATCATAGAGAGCGGGGGGTACTCAATAGGCGGACTCCGGTTCCAGTCCGGACCCAGACTCTCACAATTTGGACCGAAGACAAAATCAACATTCATTTAGTCGTGATCCAAGCGAGTTTTCATTGGTGCGTGATTTTGCGCTGTAGCCGAATTTTTTTTTCCTACTAGATGTTTCTATCTTCCTGGTCCAATCAGGAGCTGTAATAACTGTAATCTCTGTACGCACTCAACGTTGTTCGCAAAACCCGACACAAAGTGAAAAGTTGATTACGAAAATCACACATTTCTGACAGAGTGGACTGAAGTAAGCATTTGTGCTGCCGGTGGGGAGCACAAAACCGATGTGTTTAATCTGCAATGAGACGGTTGCCCTTGTCAAAAGTGGTAACTCGAAACGTCACTATGACACAAAGCATCGACACTTTGAACAAAATTACCCCAAGAACTCTTGAGGTAAGGGCCAGAAAAACAAACCATCACTGTTCCGAACCTTGGACTGAATGGAAACTTGGTGAGTGGACCTTTTGGGTTTCTAATTGAGTACCCCTGATATCGAGGTTCTGTTACAGCATTCATACACGTCACACACGCAGCCTGCATTCTCTAGAGCAGCTGAGGTTTCCTCCCCAGCCTGTACTCATATCCCCCCCCCCCCCCCCCCCCGTGCGTGTGTGCAGAGTCAGGTGCAGAAGAATAAGAAGATTCTGAAGGCAGTGAGGGACCTGGCTCCTGACGCCCTCATCATTGAGTACAGGGGCAAGTTCATGCTGAGGCAGCAGTTTGAGGCGAACGGCTACTTCTTCAAGAGGTGAGCACACCACCCAGTGTCACAGTGCTGTCCTGCAGTACTGGAGCAGTGGGGCCCTATAGCAAGCCCTAGGCAATGTCGGATTCTTATACCCTAGACACAACTCTCTGTGTGTATGTGTGCTGGGTGCAGTCCGTGTGACTCACTGCAGTTGTTAGTTGCAGTCCTTCAGCCGTCTCTGTGTCCCTCCCCCGCCAGGCCCTACCCCTTTGTGTTGTTCTACTCCAAGTTTGACGGGCTGGAGATGTGCGTGGACGCCCGCAGCTTCGGCAACGAGGCCCGCTTCATCCGCCGCTCCTGCACCCCCAACTCTGAGGTGAGCGGGCCAATCAGAGTGCGCGTCACTGCGTCCAGAGTCCCTGGACCCCCTCACCCACCCTGCGGTCACTGACCTCGACAGACTGATATCTCTCTCCTTTGACTCGCCACCTCTCTCTCTTCCTCTCTCAGGTGCGCCACGTCATAGAGGATGGCATGCTGCATTTGTATATCTACTCCCTGAGGCCCATCACCAAGGGCAGTGAGATTACCATAGGCTTTGACTACGACTATGGCAGCTGGTGAGCCCAGAGGAACCCCACAGACCTCCACACCTACATCCCCACCGACACATCAGCAGTCAGTTCTCATGTTGTTCTCCCCCCCCCCCCCCTCCATCTCTCCCTGTTTCCAGTAAATACAAGGTGGACTGTGCCTGTCTGAAGGGGAACCAAGAGTGTCCTGTGCTCAAGCACAACCTGGAGCCCACGGAGAACCTGGGGGCGGGCACCCGCCGCCGGGGCCGCAAGGACAAGGAGCCCCCCCGGGGGGAGGACGGGGGCCAGAACCAGAACCTGGGCCTCGACTGTGAGGGGAAGGGCCGAGGCCTGATGGACGGCAAGCAGAGGAAACTGTCTCCCCTCCGCCTCTCCATCTCAAACAACCAGGTGAGTCTCTCTCTCTCTCTCTCTCTCCCTCTCTGTCTATCTCTCTCTCCCCTCTCTCTCTCTCCCCCTCTCTCCCTCCCCGTGTGTGTCTCTGTCTCTCTCCCTCTCTCTCTCTCCCTCTCTCTCCCTGTGTGTCTCTCTCTCTCGTTCTCTCTCCTCCCCTCACTCCCTTCATCCCCTTCACCCTCCTCCCCTCACTCTCCCCTGCCTGTCTCTCTCCAGTCCTAGTAACACCATGGCTCTGACTCACCTTATAATGCATAGTCTGCTGTTATCGTTTGCTTCCTTTTCCATTCAGTTCTCATCAATGTCCATGCATGTGTCCTAGTATGACCTTGCATGTAATATCTATAGTTACACACATGTATCCTTCTATGAACTGTATGTTGTCATCTCAGTTTCCCCCCGTCCCTGGCTAGCAACCCCTCCCCCCCCCCCCCCCCCCCAACCTCCACCCCTCCCACGCCATCATTCCAGACCCCCCACCCCCTCCGTCAGCTGACTGCTCCCGCAGACGACCTCCCAGTTCAGGGGCGTGTGTTGTTCGGCCCCCTGGCACGGCAGGTCCCAGCCAGCATGGCGCTGTGCACCTGCTCCCCCCCTAGCACCGCTCATCACCACAGCAGACTAGCCCTTCTGTTGACAGTGCAGATGACATGTGGAGAGGGCTTTTCACTTGTTCAGGGGTGGGAACAGGGGTGGGAACAGGGGTGGGAACAGGGGTAGGAACAGGGGTGGGAACAGGGGTGGGAACAGGGGTGGGAACAGGGGTGGGAACAGGGGTGGGAACAGGGGTAGGAACAGGGGTAGGAACAGTGGAGTTGCGATGTGCGCTGACTAGGTTGCGTCTGTAGGGAGCCACAATGCAGGGGGATCCATGGAGATGGGGGGTAGGGCGTCTCAGCTAGCATGACGACGGGTTAGTTTCGATGCCGACAGACAATGGAGATAAGTGAGGGCCGTGACGCGCACTCGTAAGCACATGTAATTACTGTGTCAACACCCATATACTGGGGTCGCGAAGGCTGACAGTTGTGCACAAAAAATAATGATGTGAAAAGAGACAATAGACAGAGAGGTAAAGCAGTTGAGGTGGCGTGGGCGGTTTCTAAACGATCCAAGTACTCGA
The DNA here is from genome assembly GCF_038355195.1 of Osmerus mordax. NCBI lineage: Eukaryota > Metazoa > Chordata > Actinopteri > Osmeriformes > Osmeridae > Osmerus > Osmerus mordax. Next base: position 5,424,824 of record NC_090066.1, on the reverse strand, counting down.
AGACGTTTCCCGTCAGACCTGTACCCTCCTTAAGATCACCACACGCTCTCGCACAGTCCCAGTCAAGTCCCAGTCAAGCCCACCACAGACCACCCGTCTACCTCACTAGTGCTCAGTTCACTTAACCCCTCCCCCCCCCCCTCCCCCACTTACCTAACTACCTCCTAGTCTGTAACCAGACTGACAGCAGAGCCATGATAAAGCGCCCCCCCTCCTCTTCCCCCCCTCTCACAGGATCCTGAGTTTATTGAGGATCTAGAAGACAAAACCTCCGTTAGCAATGAAGTAGAGATGGAGTCAGAGGAGCAGATTGCAGAGAGGAGGAAGAAGATGGTAAGTGCGCCGGGCTGCGGCGTTGCTGTGCAGCTGCCCCCCCACCCTGCTGATGTGGGTGTGGGCCCCCGTTTTTGTGTGGTGGTGGTGATGGTGGGTGGGTTGGGGGTGGGGTTGGACCTGTGCGTCCTCTCTCTCCTAGTCTCTCCCCCCCACAAACCTCCCCCATCACTCCCCCCCCCCTCCCTTCATCCTGCCCTGCTAGCACTGCCGCCGTCTCTGCTCCTGTTGCTGTGTAGCTCCTCCCCCCCTCCCTCTGTACCTCGCTGCTCTCGCCCGCCCGCCTGCCCTCCCTCTCTCCGGGAGGCTGCTCATTCTTCTGGCAGGGCCCCCGCACCTCCAAGCCCCCCCCCCCCCCCCCGCTTGTGCTGACATCGCTCAGGGGTTGTTTTTCCTCATTTATTCCGTTTCATTTTTGTAACCGCCACACGACACTCCGACCCATAATGGGGCCTCCAGAGCCACGGGGCCCTCGCGCCCTTCCTTGTTAGCTGCCAGAATGAACAAGCGTGGGCATCAGGTACACAGGATCAACCCCCCCCGACCGCTGCTTATGAGTATGACGCTCACGTACAGTTTGGCCACACAAATCTGAAATTGCCAATTACTGTTCCAACCTCTTCCCTGCCAGTGAGCGCCGTGTCCTGGTTATACGGGGTCAAGCATGCACACAAACACTGACCCTGCCACATTCCCACACACACACACACACTCTCTCTGGAAATTACCCTGTTGTCAGCGCCCCTCAACACGGTGAGCCTGAGGTGTAAAGTGCTGACTCATGCTGCTGGCCATTGGACAGGCTGGGACTGCTAACTGGCCGTGGAGGGGGGGAGGGGGGGGAGAAGGCTGGTCCACGCTGTGTTGCCAGGGCCAAATTGACTGTGGGGAGATCCTATAAGCTGCCTCCAAGAGAAGCAGGGCCAGGAGAACCCCCCCACACACACCTCCACCCCCCCCACCCCCCCACACACACCTCCACCCCCCCCACCCCCCCACACACACCTCCACACCTCCACCCCCACACACGCCTCCACCCCCCACACACACCTCCACCCCCCACAAACACCTCCACCCCCCACACACACCTCCACCCCCCCCCACACACACCTCCACCCCCCCCCCCCACACACACCTCCACCCCCCACACACACACCTCCACCCCCCACACACACACCTCCACCCCCCACACACCTCCACCCCCCATGATAGAGCCAAGCCCTCCGTATTCACAATCTTATCTCCACAGACACTTCCGGGGGAGGGGGGGGGGAGGGGGGGGGTGTTCATAAGCCTAACCATGCAGCGTCTCGTGGGCTCGTAACTCACCTGAGGAATGTTAGTCAGGCATGGTATGTTGTCCTGTCGCACTGAGGCCTGGGCTGGTCCAGGACATGGGGGATGGAGCAGGGACTGACCGGTGTCACACACTCCTGAGGTCGCGCCGCGCGAGGCCTGGTTTCACAGCTGCTGTGGCGTTGCGGGGTTGGATGGTGGTTGGGTTTGTTGCATTGTCTGGATTGCCGTTTCTGCAGGGGACAGATGTTGCTGTGTGTTTTGTGATGATGGAGGATGGTATGGAAGAAGGGGGAAAGATCAAATAAAAAAGGTTTTATACACATCATTAACTCTTAGATGTCCAGAATATTAGACTTGGGGTCTTGATCCATCCATGACCTCTATGGGGGTGTACCTGTACTAATATGAGCCCCCCTCTAGTCCTAGCCTAGTTTTCCTGCCCCTCCCCTCAGCGTCAAACCCCCCTGTGGTCAGTCACACACAGGCCTGTCCCACCTGCAGCCCCCCAGGGCTGCCCGCCAGCCTGTGTATGTGTGTGTGTGCCGGGGGGGTCCTCTTTCCTTCTAAACCAGGCTGTCTCCCTGTAAACCATCCAGGCCAGCCCAGCAGAGGAGGCCCATCTGCCCGGCGGAGGGACCTCCAGCTGGATGGGCTCCAGAAACAAGGAGGTAAACTTGACCCACTGTCCCCGCTGCCCATGACCTTGGGGTGACCCACCCACAACCATAAAAGGGGGTCCCACTGACTTACAGACAAACTAACCGACCCGCATCCTCTGTAAGCCCCCCCTCCACACACACGCGCACGCGCACACACACCCAAACGACTGACCAGCGCTGCAACAAATCTAGGGGGCTGTGTTGGCGCTAGTTCCGGTGCACAGTTTGTTTCGTGGCAGACAGGAGAAAGGGGGGAAAATAAATTGAAAGTACCTGACCGTGGCTCACACACACACACACACACACACACACAACCCCCTGACAGGTTGGTAAAGGGCTGAACTGTTCCAGTGACTTTTTTTGATTTGTTTGACGTTTACTCACTACAGGGTTGATATATTTTGTGCTTCCCCCCCCCCCCCCCTCCCCTACCGGAAGGGTCCGAGCGGCCCCTTCCCCTGTGTCTGCCGCCCTGCTGTTCTCTCTGCCAGCTAGACCGCCTGTCGCCGGTGCTGTGTGTGCAGTGTGTGCCAGGCTGAGGCCCTGCCTCTGTACTCAGAGGGGCAGGAAGCTCAACACGAGTCTAACGCTTTCACCCGTCCCCTCTCTCTCTCTCTCTCTCTCTCTCTCCCCCCCCCCCTCCCCTCTCTCTCTCGCCCCCCATCTCTCTGCAGACCCGGGAGGAGAGGAAGATGGAGGCCATCCTGCAGGCGTTCGCTCGCATGGAGAAGAGAGAGAAGCGCAGGGAGCAGGCCCTGGAGAGGATCGGCACCAAGTCGGACGTGTTGGGCCGCAGCGACATCAAGGAGGAGCCCCCCGTCACCCCGGAGGCCGAGTCTCCTGCACCCATGCAGGTGACAACACACACACACACACACACACACACACACACACAGCAGGACACATCCCAGGTCGGTGCTAGGACCCACCCGGAGTCAGGAAGTTCAGTCATGTGTTTGTGTCTGTGTTCCTGACCCTGTGACCTCTCTGTCTCCAGCCCCTGCTGGAGGTGAAGGAGGAGCCGGGCCTGAAGCCCGCCAAGGTCAAAGGTTCCCGCCAGAGGAAGAGCTTCACCAGGAACCGCACGCACATCGGCCAGCAGCGGCGGCGAGCGCGCACCATCAGCACCTGCTCCGACCTGCCGCCCGGCTCCCCAGGGGAGGGCCTGGAGCCGCTGGCCAACGAGGGGGCCCCCGAGGGCGAGGCCCCTTGCGCCCCCGAGCCGGAGACCCTGCTGTCGCACCCTCCCGACGCCAGCCCCCCACACAGCTGCTCTCCCGCCCCGGACAGAACCCGCCCCGGGCAGAAGAACTTCAAAGCTAAAAAGGTAGCGCTCTCATCCACCCGGCCTTCACGTCTCTGCGTCACAGCGCCCCCACACATTGCCGCTTTGTTCCCCGAGTCGGCATCGGTCGCCTAATCAAGCCTCTCTCTCTCCCCCTCTCCCCTCAAAGGCTTCCTCTCTGTCCGCACAGCAGCACTTTGTGAGCGAGTGGGCGGGGGACAAGCCGGAGCGCTCCGTGCGGACCCCGGAGCCCGTCCCCGAGCGGCCCCTGAGGATCAGCAGCGACCCCGAGGTGCTGGCCACCCAGCTCAACGCCCTGCCGGGCATGGCCTGCAGCCCGCACGTCTACAGCACGCCCAAACACTACGTCCGCTTCTCCTCGCCCTTCCTCGTCAGCCGCAGCCCCACCACGCCGGGCGTGCCCACCGGGCGCCGGCGCTCTCGGGAGCTGCCCGAGACGCCCCCCACCTCCGGCTCATGCAAGAAGGTACTCAGGGCCCTGGTGACCAGCTGGGGCCAGGCGGGTTCATAGCTCCGCCTCCTAGCTTCATAGAGGGCTTGTGTAGAGGTGTGGTTTGGTAGCAGTGGTGTGGTGCTGACTGACCTGTCCTCTCCTCCACAGCGCTGGTTAAAGCAGGCTCTGGAAGAGGAGGGCTCCACCAGCCCGGCCAGCATAAGCAGCCGCCCCGCCCTCCTCCTGCCCCCCGACGGGCCCCTCAGCCCCCCCATCAACGGAGACTCTGACAGCCCCCTCCCCTACAACGGCTGCTCTCTACCAGGTGGGTGTAGCGGCCAGTTTGCACGCCATGGGAACAGCAGATTTCTCGTTCTGTGTGTGTGTGAGCGTACAACTAACGCAAAGGTGTGTGTGTTTCAGAGTTGCCCACCCCCCTGAAGAAGCGTCGCCTTTGTCCTCTGGACGCCTGCATGTCAGAGAGCTCCACCCCCTACGGCTCTCCCTGTGCCACGCCCACCCGGGCTGACCTATCGGAGACGCCGGGCACGCCCCTCCTGCTGGCCACCCCGCCCCGCCCCCGCGTGGAGGAGCCCAGCGCGGAGGCCCTACCCAGCACCCCAACACACACATTTAGCGCCCCACAGGAGGTAAGACCCCCCCACACACACACACACACACACACACACACACACACACACAGTGGTCCACAGGAGTTACGGGGGTGTTGTACTGACGTGTCCGTCCCTGTACCTGCAGAGTGAGTCTTCGCTGGACAGCTCCCCAGAGGGCAGTTGCAGACCCAGCACCCACGAGGTGAGCGGAGGGCCGTCACCGTGTTGCCGCGCCTCACATCTCCTCACGGATCCAAGGCCTTGTCTAAAAGAGCTTTCCCTCTCTCCCCCAGGTGGAGCGCCCCCCCTCGCTGCTCTCCTCTCCCTGCGCCAGGGCTCCCAGTTCAGACACCCCTCCCCAGGACGCCAAGGTGCCCGCGGCCCCCCCGAGCCCCGAGGCCCCCGCCGTGGAGGTCCAGGACTGCGGGGAGGAGGAGGCCGCTGACCCCGGGCCGGGGGCCGAGGCTAACAGCGAGGCCTCGTCCTCCGCCGACCCAGCCTCCTCCTCGTATCCTCCCTGGATGAAGAGCCCCGAGAGAGGCCCTGCGCCCGGCCCGGGGGGGCTGTCCTTCTCCCCCATCAACTCCAACCTGAGGGACCTGACCCCCTCCCACACCCTGGAGCCCATTCTGCCCTTCAGGCCCGAGGCTGGGGCCGCGGCCGCAGCTGGGGCCGGTGTCGGGGCCGGGGCCGTGGTTGTGGTGGCCGCTCCCTTCAGCGAGGCCGCCCAGCTGTTCTACCCCTGCTCAGAGGAGGGTGGAGGCCTGGGCTTCACGCGCTCGCTGAGTGGAGACAGCACAGGCGAGGGAGGCGGGTCGGCGCACAACCCCCCCCAGAAGAAGAAGGTGAGCAGCTGCTGTCCGTCACATGGTCGGTCACATGGTCTGTCACATGGTCCCACCCAGGGGGGCTGAACAGCACGGTCGAGCAGGCCTCGGTTCTGACCCCGCCAATGTGGTCTCTTCCCAGGTGTCTCTGCTGGAGTACAGGAAGCGCCAGAGGGAGGCGCGTCGCAGCGGCTCCAAGACTGACTGCGGCTCCCCGGTCTCCATGGTGACGCCCCTCACCGTGGACGTGTTCCCCGTCGCCGTGGAGGCCGCCCACGAGCCCCCGACCCCGGCGCCCAACACGCCCAACACCCCCCAGGCCTGCGAGGACCCAGACCCCCCGGCCCCGCCCCCCGCCCCGGGGGACAGGGAGAAGGAGGAGGGTGGTGGTGGAGGAGAAGGACAGTGGTAGGTGCTTTCCCTCCGGGTCCTACCCTACCTGCAAGGCCGACCTTTCACCCTTCACATATTTCCCCGGCCTCTCGGGTCTGACGAGAAGGAAGGGCTAACGTGTGGTTTCCCCGTCAGGACGTCGTCCACCTCGGTGGAGCAGGCCAGGGAGCGAGGCTACCACCGCGCCCTGCTGCTCAGCGACCACCGCAAGGACGAGGGGGGGGAGGCCGAGGGGGGAGAGGCCCCGGTGGCGTCGGGTGACTCTCCGTCGCCCAGTCCTCAGAAGACCCCAACACACACGGTAAAGACACACACACGCGCGCGCTCTCTCTCTCCCTGTGTCGTCTGTGTTTCTGATGAGCTGATGGAAGCTGCGCTGTGTGAGATTCACCCCTCATCTCCATGTGTCCCCCTCCAGCCGTGTTCCCCAGGCCCCAGCGCCCCCCCACAGCCTGCCAGCCGGACAGCCAAGGAGGAGGAGAGCGACAGCCAGCCTCAGACCCCCACCCCGAACCTTGCCAAGCCTGCAGGCTCTAAACCCACAGCCCCCCTGACGCCCACCAAGCTGCATGCTGCCCCTCTCCCGTCCTCCCCCAGCCCCTACCCCAACCCCTCTGTCCTCCACTCTCCTAAGGCCCAGGCCTCGCCCTTCCGCGGCCAGAGGGCCTTCCTCTCCTCCCAGCCTCAGACCCAGCCCCAGCCTGGCCCAGCCTCATTCTCCCAGTACAGCCCCCAGAGTGCCCCGCCACCACCGCCCCCTCCTCCCCCAGCACCTCAAGCCTCTACGCCCTACTTCCCTGGCCAGGCCACCCCCACCACCGGGCCCTTTCCAGGGTTCAAGCCAGCTGTTACGTCCCCCTTCCCCCCCGGCTCCCAGCCTCTCCTCCAGACTCACCCCCATGCCCTGCACTACCAGACCTCTGGTGCCCCACCTCCCCCTCCGCCCCCACCTCCTCACCCCCAGCCCGGCCCCTCTCTGCTGCACGTTAACCTGCAGCCCCCTCCCATCCAGCAGCACCAGCTCCTGCTGAGCGCTGCCCCCCAGGTCCCTCCCCCTCCGCCCCCTCCCCCCCAGGCCCAGACCCCCCAGCCTCAGCAGCAGCAGCAGCCTAGTGGCAGCACCCTCCTGGCCCTGGCCCAGGGGCCTCCACCCCCGCCGCCCCCTCCCCCGCCTCACGCCCCCTCCACCAGCGCCTCTCTACAGGCCCCGCTCCACTTTCAGAACCTCGGGGGCTTCCAGCCCTCCTTGCTGCACCCCGGCGCCTCCACCAACCCCTCCGTGCCCTCCGCCACCTACCCCCCGCCCCACCAGCAGACGGGACTGCCCCCCCCTCCCCCTCCTCCTCCCCAGCAGACTCAGCCGGGCCAGGCCCAGGCCCAGCCCTCGGCCACCCAGATGCCTAGTGGGACTCGTGGGGCCTCTGCCTCCTCCGCCCCCTTCCACAGCACTGGGTACTTGGGTACAGGGTGGCACTGACCAACCCTGAGCAAGCCTAACGCCCCTCCCTGCCGGCCCCTTTGAACTCACTCTGAGAGGGGGCTCCTACAGACGACGTGCGTGTAACATAAGCTGTATATATATTTTCTATGTACCTGAACACATGGCCAATGGAAAAACAGGAGGACTTGGGATGAAAGGGTACTTTTCAAAAGAAAATGGACGATTTGAGAAGAAGAAAAAAAAAAAAAAAAGGACCTTGCAACAATCCTTGAAAAGAGACTTTGTAAAATGAAGATGGACGATCTCCCCTGGTGCTCATCACCCTCTCTCTCACTGGTGTCACTCTGCCAGGGACAACTCTCCTCCCTTTCTTAGTTTATTATTTTTTAAATCTCCTTCCTGATAGACAGAACAATCTGTCCTCTGTTGTAACGCCCCGCACTTTCTGTATCAATGGACATTCCAGCCTCGATCCCCTTGTCAGTTTGTTGTTTCTCTTCTCTTGTCTATTGTCTTGCTTTACACCATTTATTTGTTTTTATCTAGTGGCTCATTATAGCGAAAAGAAAGCTTTTTGTATAGAGAAAAAAAAACCTGAATACAGAATTATTATTTTTTTTTATTCCTCTGTGTAACAAATATCTGTGCACCGCTGCAGAGATTCAGAAAAGCCCTTCTGGGAGCCGGCTTTTCTGGCCCAGGAGGACGCAGTCATCCTCACATGGAAGCTGCCTGTGTGGAAGGTGTGTGTGTGTGTGTGTGGAAAGTGGGAGTGTGTGCGTGTGTGTGTGTTTGGTGGGGTCTGTTTCTGTGTGAAAGAGTGAGAGATGGAAAGAAAGCGAAAGGCAGATTCCAAGTGACTAAATGTTTGTTCCGTGTGAGTTTCTGAAAGTGAGAAAGCAGGGTGGAATGATGAGTGCTGTAGTCTTCTGAAGTGGTCAGAGAGCCAGAGGACTCGCCGTAAGTAGAACGTTAGCGGTTTATTTTTGAATATCAACGGTTATTTGTAGAAAGTGTAATTTAATGTATAGGTGGTTACTCCAGCTTTCACCAGAAACAGGATTGTAAATATTTGCTTCTTTTCTTTTCTATGCTTGTACAATTCGCTCCCATCCCATTTTTGAATATGGTTGTAAATACGAGTACTCCTTTGGCAAAGCTGAATGTTTCCGTGACAGTAGCACTATTTTATTTTGTTTTCTTTCTTCTGGACTATTCAACTTTGTCTTTTTTTATTATTTGTGTGAGTGTATGTTTGTGTGGAGGAGAGAGACTCACAGACACTGCACTGGTTGGCTATTTTCATGGTTCATATAATAAATCACTGTAATGACAGTTTTATACCACTGGTGGTGTCGTGTGTGTGCGTTTTTGGTAGGGGGCAAGTAGCGGTGGGTCCTGGGGCTGTCATTGCTGTCAGGCTGTTGATGGATGTATCACTGAAAGGTCAAAGGTCGTCTGCAGCCTGTCAGAGAAAGCAAAAGGCTCATTACGCCATCGGGCTCATCAGGGACATGACGGCCTCGGTTCATTTGGTACTACATGTCTGGTCATGTTGAATTTTCAGTGCTTGGCTTTCTTTCCACAAAAAGCACATTGAGAATATGATTGGCTGGCATAATTGCCTATCCTGATTGGGTAACTTGCAAAGGGTTGTTCAGTGTTCAGGTGACCAGATGGGCTCAAACTCTCGTCTTTGATCTTGCACACTGTCTGCTTATGAAAGCTGATATGCATTTTAATGAACGTCAATGATTTAAAAGGGCTCTTTACAATTGCAGAGTACACACTTGTTCCTGTTTTTGTCTAACTAGATGCGACAAACAAGTATTTCCAAGCACCAATTGTCTGGAGTGTTATCATTTTATCTAGCAGAAAGGTTTGTTTTGTTTCATATATTGTTTCACAGTAAGAACTTGAGTCAGGATTAAAGACAAATTTATTAACCTGTTTTTTTTCTATATTTTTTTTTTCATGGAATATTTACACATGCTGACAGGATGAATGTTATAAAGGTTGGAACAGCTGTTAGTCTTCTTATAGTTAATCAAAATGTCCAAGTTGAACACACTAGTAATATCAGTTTGGGAATGTGAGGGTCACGGTGACTGTCAGAGAAATGAAAGCCTTCCAGCATGATGAGTGGACACATTACAGTCACACACATATCCTGGATCCAAGGAAGCACATCATTTCCAGAAAAATCCACATACTGTATGGAAAGATGTCTGTTTCTGCCATGAAGCCCTCATACAAGAGAAGTAGGCACATTTACTAGGATCACACGGACATGGAACAGAGTTGTGGTGCGCTCCTACGTTACAGTGAGTAACTACCACAACTGGACACTGCAATACTGAATCTGGCATAGATAAGCTTTCCTCATACAGCAACTACATCCTAAATAGTATTGGACCTTGGTCCAACTAAGAACAGGCGATAGAAAGCAACAGCCTAAACAGACAATAACCAATCTGTTTGTTTTTTAACCCTTCATTGAGACAATCCTGGCTGATAATGCGGTATGGCACACACTGAAATAGACCAGTAGCTTTCAAATACTGCATCAACTGTAAAGGTCAAAGTCAAGACAAAATACATTCAACACACTGAATATATACAGTATAGATTTAACACATTTCATATATTTTCCTATCCTCAATACTGTATTTTTTTTTCTTCATGTTTCTGACCTAGTCTATTTTAACAATCACAATTCTTTTTTTCCATTTACAGTGGACATTTAGTTTTCTTCCATGAAGCAGTGTTCAGTGTGACTGTCACTGTCTTCCATTTAGTATGAAGTGATTTCCAGCAGTCTGCTCATGGTACGGCGACATCGTGGTACGGTGGCTCTCAAGGCCAAACAGTGTAGAGTCTTCACAGCTCCCACCTCTGTGTTGTCCAGTCTGATATTTTCACAGCCAAGTAAAGACTACAATGTTGACCAGTGGCTTGGAGAACCCCCTGCACTGCGCACAACTGACTGCTATGGAATACTAGTATAACACAATTATGACACAATGGAGATAGTCCGGTGCTATTGGCACAGTTGAAAATCACCGACGTCACAGGGGATATAGAAAGAAGTTCTTAACCCATAAAGGTTCTTGGATGGAATGTCCGTAGTATCTAGATGTAGGCCTACATGAGAATAGTTTTTTGTTGTGAATTTACATTTTACTATTCAGAGTGAGGAATTCCTTCTTGACATAATGGGCCTATTTCTCTCTTTGATGTTCTCTCCTTTCCCCCAACGGCAGCCCTCCATCCTCCAGGGGGTGACTGGTTTAAGATGGAACGCGACATCAAGACCTCCCATAGGCTCCAACACCTGTGGACATCAACTAAACTGTTCAATCTGCTCATGGAATCACTTCAGAAACAGATTACAAACAGAGAGAACGAGATATTTAGAAATATGCCCAGCAAGACCTCTTACCTGTGTGTACTACTGTGTTAGGCATTACCACTCTCTGTGGAGAGAGAGACAAGATGTAAGCATGCAACATTGGGATATACAGTTAGCAGGATATGGAGCTGCAGTTCAAGTGATCGCCAGAAGGTGGCAGTGTGGTCATCCCAATCACAGAAAACGTCTATGTACGTGCCTCAGATATCTCATTCGCAAACATGGTAAATCAGTTGACTGACTCATTACTGTAATGAAGCAATAAATCAAATGGCACCTGGAGTACCCCAGAGACAGGTAGGTCTGTAGACAGGCCTTGTGATACACTCGGGGGAACTGACGTTAAGTAATTGAAGAACAGTGTCTGAATTTAAGATCTATGCTCATCAATCGTAATCCCTTTGTATACCAAACATGAGATTCAATAGAAGTACACCATCCTGCATTATCTCCAACCCTTCTCCTTCTACCTCTCTCGCCCCTCTCTCATATGGCTGATAATGGGATTCTCAGTGCAGGGAGATGGAGCTCCTGTGATTAATTTAGGCAGGCTGAGTGCATGCTGTGTAAACAACCATTAGTAATTCATGATTCCGTCCACTGGCTCCAGGCTTCAATTAACCCCAGCTCCTGCTAAATTCCCTCCTTTGCTGTCATTCCCTCGCTGTATCGCTCATTCTTCCCGTGTCTTTTCATCATGTTGATGTTGTTTTCAGACACAGTCCTACGTCCTTGTCTTTATCATGCTTCCGCTCTCTGATTCCGCTCCTCAGCCATCCAATAAAACCGGCGGGGCTAGCAGTAGTCAGGTGCTGTGTAACACGCATCCGATATATTCAAATGGCTGACTTGTGTGTGAAATTATGCTCAGAATACCTGTATAAAGAGACACATTTAGAATTTCTAACATCCCTTTTTTCTGTGGGGTGTTTAGATAGAGAGGTGCAGTAGGCAGCTTTGATATACACCCCATGGAATTCACTGGCTGTTGCTTTTGCTTTAAAGAGAGGTTTTGCAGCTGTCACCAAAACACCAGGGTCTGAAGCTGTAGTACTATTGCCAATAGGATTTAACAGTAGTGACTTACCATGGTTAATCTTCCCAAACTCAACCTTCATACTGACACAACACCATACAGCGAAGCTAAGCTTGACTGTTTTTCAAGCAGGTTAACATGGAGACACTACTGCTCCGAGCGTCTCAAGGCAGGTTGAGAATGGAGCAGGTGAGCCTAAAGTCTCAGCTGATCTGAAGGCAGGATGAGATGTGGTCCTTACTGTCTCCCAGCAGATCGTCAGCCATCAGGCCGTCCTGGCGGTTCCCCAGCACGAAGGCCAGGAAGGAGAGGATCAGGGCGTCCATGATGCCCATGATGGCCAGGATGTAAGCCCAGCGGACGGAACACGCCCCCAGGGTGTACTTGTCCGTCTGCTCCCCGCACATCCGCTTCACCTCGTCAGAGTCCCAGCCGTCGGGGTAGATCATACAGCCCAGGATCAGACATGTGCCTGGGACAGGGACAGAGACAGGGCCGAAAGGAGTGGGTAAGGAGGAGAGGAAAAGGATGAGGGACAGACGGAGAGGGATAGAGGGTTCAAGAGAAATGAAAAGAGAGATGGCGAGCGAGGACAAGTGATTGTCACACCACACCTGAGCTCATTGGCCATCTCTTCACTTGCCCTTTTGATATCAGACAGACACGGTGTGCGCGCACACACACACACACACAAAAACCTCACTGTAAGGCTTGTCGATGACTGAATGGGGACTGTCAATCTGACAATACCAGACATTTGCACGGAGCAATAACGGTGTTGTCAGGGGACCATCATCCAATCACGCGGTCACATTACGGGAGGAACAAGTGGATGTCTGCGGTCCTGGGAGTGTAAAGCTAGTTAGCGCTGTCAGAGGCAGAGCAGCTGAAGAGACAGGCGTGCGTGCAGCAGGAGACAGACAACAGATACACAGGTAGGAGAGGACACCCTGCAAATGGAAGCCTCCAAGGCATTCAAAAAAGAGGGGTTAATCTCAGGAAATGACAGAGGGAATACCCCCCCTTCTTCCCCTCTCTTTCACTACCTTTCTTTCTCTTTTCCCCGCCCGGCCTCATTCAAGGTAAATGCCGTCATGCCGAGACGGAGTGGGGATGAGACGAGGGGAACCTGAATGAGGAGAGGGGCCCTGTGAGGGCGTGTGGAGTCGAGCAGTACAGAGAGCTGTTTGGGCTCAGGACCCCCGCTGGGCTTCCATTCTCTCTAATCTCTGGTTTCCTGCACACACAATCATGCTGGGATACAGATCAGAATGGTGTAATAATCATCATCCCAGTGTAGGAACACTAATCCATATCCTATGCCTCCAGTCTCCACTCACTTGAAATGCATTATTGACAACTTCAGTCTGTTAAATCTTGAACAGCCGACCATCTATCTGGTTTCTGTTACTTCTGTGTTACATGCCTCGACAGCAGTGTTAACTTATGCTGAGCAATGCTACATTCTGACTCAGAATTACTCATGGCCAGGCTATTTTCAGTCTACAGAGAAAATCTCCCGATCTTATCCAGCGCACATTCATCATCTCCACATCCAATACTGCCTGTGCGCCTACCTATCTGTCTCTCTGTGTAAAAACGGTTGGATAGCCTGCCCTCACCCATCTGATTATTAATGCTCTCAATGATTTGGCTTGATGCTTTTGTTGGTCTGAACTGTTTTTGAACACACTTCATGCACACACACACACCACCCTTTCAACAATCTGTCTATCTGTCTCTTTCCGTCTGCCTGCACACGAGAAGAGAGGAGAGAGAATCTGAATGAGAGCCCCCACGGACATGACAAATCCCTCAGCCCCTCCAGAGAACCTCCAGAAGGTCTGATAATGAACTGTTCTGAGGGTCTACCTTGAAAGTGACTTGGCATCTACAGTAGGTTGGGCCAATTAGCACCTGTGAAGCCAGCAGATGTTCTGCTAACAGCAGCCTCTAGGACCTCTCAGTGTGTGAGTTCTGGTGTGTCATAACAGCTGGGGCAACAGGAATATTGTGGTAGAGATCCATGGTTGCCAAGGTGACCTTTAGGAGGAAATGGCTTAACCTGTGTGTGCAGTGGGCTAATAATGGGTTGTATCTTTCTCTCCTTCCCTCCCCGACACCTTGTTTCTGTTGTCACTGGGGCTGATAAAGATTCTACAGGCAGGAAAGAAGAGACACTACAGATAAAGGAAGGGACGAGCAAGGAGATAAGAAAGAGGGTAGAGAGACAGAGAGAGAGAGAGAGAGAGAGAGAGAGAGAGAGAGAGAGAGAGAGAGAGAGAGAGAGAGAGAGAGAGAGAGGGAGAGGGAGAGAGGGGGGGGGACTAAGGCGAGTGGGTGATTGTGAATGGTGTTGGTCTGCAGGGCTGATGGAGAGGAAGACAGATGGACCGTACAGTGGTGAGTCCCTCAGGAGGGGGAGGGGGACAGAGCGTACACACAGATCAGACAGTGGTGCAGCGGAGATGACGAGACGGAGAGGGAGGGGAATACCGAGTAGAGGTCTGAAAAGGAGTTGCAAGGCTGGAATCCCAATGGACCTCGTATGACAGGAAGCTAGAAGAAATGGGGTGTTGAGAAATGCAGAACTTGACGGGAGCGCTGGTGAGTCCAAGTCAGGCACTACGGGCAACTAAAGTCAGGGCTCATCAACACTCATTTTGTTTAAATGTTGAGATCAATGTAACTGCTTGGTAGGCCTCAACAACAGACTGTTCATGTGTTCTAGATGACCTGAGTGGCCCGTTTCTGAATGCTCCCTATGGAATGGTTTTGCCATAAAATTGATTGAATAGGAAATTTACAAGCCAATCATTTAGTGTTGGAGCAGACACCATCAGCCCTGGTTACTATCAGGCCTGGCGGAGGCAGTAGCTCAGAGTTATAGTGTTATTAGCTTGTCATCATTTCCACGCCAGAGGAACAAACTGATGCCCTCAGCACAAGGTTGTACATGCTTTAATTGGAACCATAACTGTAAGAGAACACCAGTCATATCTCCCTCTGGAAAGTATTTTTGCTGATTAAATAAAATAAGTAATGTTTGTTGATGGTAAAAATAATGATCTGCATAAAGAGCGTAAAGGGATCTCCGTTTACCCTCATCAAAGCACTTTACCTGTCAGCATCTGTCACATCTGGAAAAGCAGCTTCATGAAGATTATTTTGCAATGACAAATAAAAATGGTCAACATCACCAGTTACTAGACAGAGCTATAACAATTCTTCATATTTTTATCACATGATCGGTAAGTCATTTTGCTAATCCTCAAGAGCTTATGTTTCCTGTTTAAACTATTTCATAAGGCACACTGCTTCAACGCAAAGTTTCCAAATGCTAGGTAATACAATGGATCTAAGATCTAGCTCAATAGTAGATGTTTTGAGCTTCCTGAAAGCTGAGATTGGATTTAAGAGTAATATTTGATACTAACTGATCTGCTGCAATCTTTGCTTTAGATAGTACCATTCCACCAATGATGAGAGACCAGCTACTCATAATAAGGCTCGCCACAGTTGCGATGTCACACTTTAGCTTCTCCCATTGACAGACAGAAGGGGCAGATGCCGCATCGTCATGGTGACTGGCTGCCTGCTGTCAGTCCTGTGATGCGTACAGTGAGTGATGAGCATCCAACTGTCAGCTGCGTCCACATGCAGCATGACATGGTGGCATAGCTGCTGTCAATCACCGGCATCTCTCTCATTCCCCCTCTCCTGTGTACTCTCCCTTCTCTGACCCTCCTCCTCTTGACTTTCTCTCCTCTGGTCTCTTCCAGGACACAGCACGAGCAATGCCTGCCACACGTCGCTTCCCTATACGAGTGCCATTTTTGACACTCGGTCAGACCCGCTCTCACATAGACAGTAGGACTACACCCTCTCAACATGCTCAAAAGGAAGGCAGAGTTATCCACCATTGCCCGGAGGACACCGTTTACCTTGAACCTCTAGGGCGGAGGGAACATAAGAGGTGATTGGGAACAGGTGTTCCGATTAATTACGGGCGGCAGCCAGAAGACATGCAGAGTAACAAGCTGCTACCAAGGAGGATCCTCGGCGACGAGCCTGGCAGTCTCAGATAAAACGGTCTGAGTTCATACATGTGTGCTTAATCAGGGAGGAGAGCAAAAACACCACAAATAACGTTTTGATGAAATAAAAGCACAGGGGTTAATGCAAGCCTATTAGGATAGGTCCCAACAAAGACAGTGACACGGAGCTGCTTGTTGTCAAGGAGACCGACATGCTTCTGACCCCCTTAAGGGTGCTCATGTTTTCGTTCAGGGCCAAAACATTTTAAAAAAACATGTGATGTGCACTTGAAACAATGTCCCTGTGCGTTGGATATGTTTGACAGAAACGACGTCCCATCACCTGAGCACGTCTCCATTCAGGACATGAAAGGGAATCAGCTCTCATCTCTGAAAGTGAATCAGCTCTCATCTCTGAAAGTGAATCAGCGCTCATCTCTGAAAGTGAATCAGCGCTCATCAGGGGCGGAGCTAGACTCTCAGTACAGTGGGGGCGGAGCTTCATCACGGGGCCCTCTGCTACCAAGTCATTTTTTAATTAAAACCGTAAAAAAAAAACTGTTAAATATCTGATGAATGTACATGTTGTAACGTATCACTTGTTGAGCCAAGTAAGCTTATATGTCAAATGAAACACAAAGAAAAATGTTTCAACACCACAGACAACGACAGACAGCGATGGTGCTGAACAGGCCAAGTACGCTCAATCAGATGATGAGAAGTACGATGTGAGAGGAGCACACGATGCTACCACACTGCTCCTACTATCTCGTTAGTTCTTTTCTTTTTAATGCGCCCGATTTACGTTCTCTCAATTTTCGTAACTATTCTCCTAAGTGCTATATCTACGGTGCTGCCACTGTCTAACTGTAATCCCTGGATAAATATTGTCTAATTACTGGAAAAAACGAAAAAGCTACTTGAAAAAGAAGCAGACAGAAGGGTTGCATTATGCATTTGAAGGTTAAACTGTGAAAATGTAAATAAGTGATGCAAGATCAGTTGTGTTTGAGGGGCCCCTTATTGGCACGGGGCCCTGAGGCGGCCGCACCCAAGCACCCACGCTATCTCCGCTACTGGCGCTCATCTCTGAAAGTGAATCCGCTGTCATCTCTCCCAGCCTCCTCAAACAGAGTGACGGTGCTCTCGAGGTGCGAGGTGACTTCAGCAGCCCCTCTAAACGGTTGACAGACGTCAACCGCTCCTCTCTCAAAACGTCACCCCGCTGCGTTTGAAGCTCGGTCTAATATTCCTCTGATCTGGTTCGACAGCAGATCTCTTTCCCTCTCTCTCTCTCTCCCTCTCCCCCCTTCTCTCTTCATCTACTCTTCTCTCTCCCCCTCTTCATAACAATGAAGACCTGAGAGAGGACATAGATAGCTTACTTAGGGTACCAACTGACACAGTTGCCCACTCACGATAACTTAGAAGGAATCCATCTGCCATGAAAAGTGAAGGTTAATGTGAACCAACAGTGTACCCAGGTGATCCCTAACAGCTTCAGGGGGAGCCAGAATGGCCCGGATGGTTATAAGACACACCTTCAACATCTTTTTTATTTTATTTTTTTGTCATTTTAGCAGACGTTCTTATGCAGAGCGACTTACAGTAAGTACAGGGACATTCCCCCCGAGGCAAGTAGGGTGAAGTGCCTTGCCCAAGGACACAACGTCATTTGTTACGTCCGGGAATCGAACTGGCAACCTTCAGATTACTAGCCTTCCCTAACCGCTCAGCCACCTGACTCCCTGGCCATGACTGTGATCAAGGGCTCAAGCCATGTTCCCGCCAATCGCCAAAGGAGGGGAGATGCGGGCAAACGCTGCCGCTGTGCCGTTTCTATGGCAACCCCAGCCAGGGAGCGAGCGGGTGGCCGATCGAGCTTAGGAAGAACACGGACTGCAGAGCTCACAGAAACTAACCGCCTACCAGGGCTTGCTCTCGTCTGGGATCTCTGAAAGGCAGTCCTCACACACACACACAAGAGACTACACGACTGAAGCAACAGTAAAAAAAAACTACAACAATGACAGCCAACTCATAATATCTAGTCACAGTCCTTGTCTTACGAATGAGGGGGGAGAACGTTATTGGAGCCCAAGAGACCTACTTCTGAACACAGATGAATTCTTTCCAGACTCCCTTGAGTATCTGCCTCTTCCGTTGGGATCAACACAAACGCACGCACACGCAAAGACGTCTCAGAGTCTCTGTGCTAAGTTTATCAAACAGCAACCTCTGCTGCGCTGCCTGCTAGATGAAGACAGGAGCCGTTTGATGTCCTCCCAACTCAGCCCTCATTTGTATTCTCCGCTTGCCCACAGTTGTCGGCAGAGCTGTCTTTGATGGAAGGCTCTCTGTCAACATCATTAGCAGTGTTCTCCTCATGGTGAACACGCTCTCATTTGCACCTCAACGCTACTTCTGCTGCTTTACAAAGCAACAACGGCTTATATCAAGTCATTTCATTCCTTTGGTTTGGAGAACATTGGGAGTCCTTTACTTTTGCAGACTGACCCCATTATGGTGCGAGCTGATGCCACATGCAGTTCCTACCATACTGGATAACTCCACTACAAACAGACAGCACCACATTATTGCCCCGCAAAGGACAGGAATTCCAATTGAGTTCATCAACAGTTTTCCAATGTACAGATTAAATCATGTACAGTTTTCAATGTACAATTTGACAGACTTCAAACATCACCGTCAGGTCTTTCACTAGCCCTTTAAACCTGATAAAAAAAATTACCGGAGAGAGACACGGAGAGAAAGAAAAAAAGGAGGAGAGAGGACCGAGGCTTTGATCCCAGGTTGCACATGCTCACACGACTCATTTCCACACGCAGACAGAACATGGACCACGACCGAGGTTGAGCACATCAAAGGAGAGTCACCATGTCTTTGATTTCTCTGGAAGCTTAAAATGGATGCGTGAAGAGAGGGGATATCTGGAATGGAATGCTGAGGAGGGGAGGGTCCTCCCTGCAGAACGCGTCCCAAACACCCGATATCTGTATGGTCTGACAGCCTGCGTCCAGTCACAGGTGTTGGAGCGTTGGCAGCTGGTTGTCCACGCTGGAGGGTATTTGTCCAGGTGTTGCCAACATCACCAAAGCTCATTCACCCTCAATCACTGAACAAGAGATCATTATTCATGGCCTAACAATGACAGCCAGGTGTCACACCTGGCACGCTAGAGATTGATGGATGAGAAATATAGCTGCATACACACAAACACTTAGCAGCCTACACTTGGGCGCAGGCATACACACACATACTCACACTCAACCATCCCTCATCCCAAAATACAATCCCAGATGCCAAAATCAAGAATGTGTGAACACACACACACATCAACTCATTTACTGCAGTCTTGCTTGATTTTGTATTTTGTGTGTTTTTTTTTTACAGGTCGCGTTGCCCTTGTCCTCCAGCCTGGTCTCAGGAGGAGGGATAAATCAGTCGGCTTTCTGTTGCTTTGGCCTGGTGATCAAGATAGACTTAGATGGAACATTTATAAAGCCAAGCGCTCCTCTGGAATCAGAGACACAGGGGGCAGTCTGGAAGAGACTTGGGGACAACATCTATAGTCTGATGATAAAAAAAAACACTGCCTAATCTAGTTGGAAGGATCAAACACAGTTTTGATCCAACTGCTTTCAGTTGGACACACATTTTTCAATTATGAACAGGCTAAGCAGCCCAAATAAAGTTGACAGGTGTAGCTCGGGGGGTGTCATGTAGCCCCTTCCTATCCAACTTCTATTCCATGACAATATTCATACAAGGTTCAACCTAAGAACATGTTTCTGTGTTTTTAGGTTATGTGTTTGCATGCTAAAAGTTGGGGTTGTTGTTGATAATTATCTCAGTTTCCTTGTAACCCTGGATAGCCTCATTGCCTTGGGCAGCGATATGAACACTACCAACTGCATTCTCGTCCTAATTATGAAACGTGGTTAGCTAGCTTTACATCGTAATTATGAAGAGTGTGAAGTGTTTATTTCAGATTGTGTTAAATAAACAGACTGAGGCAGAGGGGGGAAAAAAATGAGACAGAGATAAAGAGAGAGAGAAAAGGAATCTGGAGAACATCTTAGTCTGTCCTGTGGTTGAGTAGCTGAAGTTTCCTAAAATTATTACTGAAGAGTAATCCTGAGGTTTGCAGCATTGTGCATTTTTCTTTGTTAATTTCAGTTGTCTGGTTTGAGGACACATCCACAGCATTCATGCAGTTATGTACTGGCTGCTATCCCCAGACTCCAAACATTGAGCACTTTTTAAACAAGGCTTTCATTTGATCTCAAACCACTCAGAGGGAGACCAGAAATACAAAACTCCTTCAAAGGCTTTCATTCATGCTTGACGGACCATTAACTGTTCTCATGAACCAGTGTTATGCACACATCGGATGTGCGGATGTGTAAAAGCTTCATAAGGGGATTTTCAAAGATAACTGCTGATATCTACGGGGTCATGTTCAGTTCATTGTAGGCTATAGCATTTGAGGTGCATTGCAAAAACCACCGCAGCAGCCACATCTACAATGTTAAATCCATGTCTATTAAAGTCACTGACCTAAGGAACACTTAGTCATCCAACTGCAACATGGCCGTTCGAAACGTTGAGTTCAAACACGTTCAAACACGTTCAAGTCACGTTTATGTATTCAAAAACACAGTCCTTGAAATCATTGATAATCAGCAAACGAACCGGTAAGACTGTCGGCTGCTCTTAAGCTGTATGTGGGTTTTAGACTTGCAGGGTCTTCCCCTAGTTGTCTGATGTTGTGTCAGGTTGTTGGCTGCACCTGACAGGGACTCTCCTTCAAAAGGATTAAGTTGTTGATATGTAGGTCTCTAAGCTACGGAGATGAGCTGCCCAGAGGCAGAGCTGCAATTAGGACCTGCCCCTCCTCTTCCGCCACTAATTACGCTGGAGAGCCAGGCTAATCAAGTCTTAACGAAGTGCAGACTACTTGGCATGGATATCACCTGACAATTGGCCTAAATAGTGAGTCCCAACTGCAGCGTCCAACCTACACCACCCACGGCTCGGGATCTAAACCTCCGCAACACTCATGACCCCAGCGAGAAGGCCTGTGTACTGCAGCGGTGTAATACATGATTAGGCCAGTCGATAGCTGCAGATTACAAGCCAAGTGGGTCAAATAAGAGTTATTTTTACACACTACTGGAAGATGCCTAGACTTCTAACATGGACAGTTCCACTTAACGACAAACCCGTAGATAACCAGAGTTATTATGGACAGTAAACTTTCCCTCAAGAGGAAACAGAAAGAAAAGGACAAACTGTATTCTGTTCCTTTCTGGGACAAGCTTATGCTCCTTGAGATTATCACTTTCCCCTGCTGGGGGATTTGTCACTGATCCCTTGTGCAGTGGAGAGCAGTAGAGCTATTTAGTGATGCTCCCTAAGGAATACATAACACAAGGAAGCAGAGAGACACCATTTCTATTGCAGAGGATAACTCTATACACATCAATTCTGTGCACATTCACAACATTCATTTTCTACAGGTTTTTCCAACACCCACGCACACACACTTATATAGTCTCTAGACTACTACACAGCACACTGTGAATACTAACAGTACCTAAAGATGCCAATCTCCTCAGGTGAGCCATCATGTGGCTCCCCTGTTGCTAGGTGCCCCGCCGCTCCATGATTACCTTGATTGGGAGAGTTAGGGTGGTTGGTAGCATGAGATACAGGCCAGGCTGACACCTCAGCACCCTACAGGGACTATGCAACAGGCCCTTGTTATCTCACCTGTCAGACGCCTCAGCAACCGGAGTGAGTCCGCCCGGGCCTAATCTCCTCATTCGCTCTCGAGTTTAAATGGCCAGAGAGGAGGAGAAATGCTAACAGAGCAGAACCACCCAACCACACGCCTGAGCCAAGGGCATCAGCCTGCAAGGCTCCCACCACAGCAAAGAGGTCGCCCCACACAGACAGACTGAAATGGCTCTTTAGGGAATGGGAGACGCACAGAGGAAGACTCTCATCCAGCAAATCAAGGGTTTACTTAGTGGTTCCGCTGTGGAGGTATTTCAACGGAAATCCAGATGCTGCTGAAGCGACTTTGAAAGCACTTCTGGGTATTTTGATAACACTGTGAGTTGTTTTAATGATGGAGTACTATACTCTGCACTCAAGAAGGTCTACTATCAGCAACTTTTTAAATTGCCACGTCAGTAGGGACTATGACCCTCTGTCATGTATGGTAGTTTAGAGAGCAGTGTAATAATATGAAATAATGTTACATTACATTAAGACATCTTTATCCCTATCTAAGAAGAGATTGAAGGGTGATGTTCTTGTCATTGATGTGGTAGAGAGCTTGGACAGTATCTCCTGCCTCGCTCCTCCACTTGCAATCTTTTCTCTATTTTAAAATCGCCCTACCAACTGTTCTCTCATCAAAACTGTCAATCACACTTCAACCCATTAAGACCTTGTGGCTCTTCAATCAGACATGCCACTCTCACTTAAGCTCAAACAGGCTACCACTAGCCTGCCACTGCATCACATAAGCCTTTACGCTTACATATCTGTAGTTACAGTATATAAAGATGGATTATTCAGCAAAGGGACGGCAGGAACTAAAAGGAGAACACATCGGCATGTTTCTATATGAGGTCCATTTACTGAAGGCCGAGTCCAGTGTCATAAAAAGTTGAAAATGTATTTTCTTTCTTTACATTTGCCACTATCCCCCCACAACGGCCTTGTCAATGCCCCTCAGCCTTCAAAGTCATGAGCACAGCTGAAATCAGACACCTATGAAATCTGTCAATCATGCTTAAAGCTAAAAAGCCATTCATTTTCAGCTCATGAGCAAATGACTAACATGTCATTAGTACTAATAAATGATTTATCATTTCATGGTTCCTCTCAAAAAGGTTTGATGAAACTCCAAACAACGATACCATTAGATCACAACTAAAACATTTCCCCCAACTTTGAAAGAAATTGAACAATTGAAATGGAAAATACGTTTGTAGTTCCCGCTCACACACAAATGAACTAGTGGCAGGTACACAGGTAACACCTCTGTGTTTGGCTGGTGTGACCATCATCTCACATATGATCCGCAGGGACACACATAAACCAACTTCTTCACTTCAGAACGTACGGCCCCAGTCTCACGTGTGCCCCTCGTCACTCATCCACAGGGCAACAGCTCTAAGTGGCATGCTGATCATTTGGGAGTAAAGATTGAAAACACACATTTCATGCCTGGTAGAAACAAAACACCACTTCCTGGAGCCAGAGTGCATTTACATTTACATTTAGCAGACGCTCTTATCCAGAGCGACTTACAGTAAGTACAGGGACATTCCCCCCAAGGCAAGTAGGGTGAAGTGCCTTGCCCAAGGACACAACATCATTTTTCACAGCTGGGAATCTAACCGGTAACCTTCAGATTACTAGCCCAACTCCCTAACCGTTCAGCCACCTGACTCCCTGGGGGATTTTGAAGCATTGTGGGGGATTTTGAAGTACATACAGTACATCTCTCGTGTTTTGAGATTCCATTAATCTATGCTCTTTAGGCACTTCATGACCTTTAGATGATACGACTGTGGATGCACTCCATGGCTTTCAGAAGAGTTCCAAAGGGCTGTTATGTGATTCAAATTCTCTGAGTCTCGTGCTAAATTCCTTTGGCCTTGCAGCGCTTTGATTCATACAGCTCGACAGCAATAACTCCATTCCACTTTTACTTTGTGTTACAATAAAACACTCTCTGAAGCCCAAACCATCCCTCCTCTCACTCCTCACTGTGTTTTCCAGCCAATCACGCGGCCCTGACACTGCATCCCGTTCTACTTCATCGAGAATGTGATTGAGCTGCAGGCTGTCCCTCTCCAGGCATTGGTGTGCTGAGCAGTGGAAGGCTCAATACGCTCAGAGTGCTGGAAAGTGATCTGGCTTTCATCTAGTCCATTTACAACTCTGCCAGATGACCGAATGGCTGTGTCCTAGAGAGCCCCGACTAATGGCCTTGAAGGGGATGTGTCTGTGCACTTGGGTCCATAGGTTTGTGGGAAAGAGTGTTTGTGTGTGTGAATTTGACTGTTTCTAAAGGTTCCTGTGTGCGTACTTTGTTTATACGTGTGTGTGTATCTCTGGGGCTCTTGATTGGTCACATTGCTTTAGCCCAGTAATCACCTCAGACCCCGCCTGTACGTCACAGTACTGCTGAGAGGATAAGAGCAAGTCGTTATCCAATGAGTTTAGAGGGGGGTCTATTGGAATAACTCTTAGGGTTGTAAGGTTTCGTGTACAGAGATAGTGTACAGAGAACAAGGTTAACTGAACTGACCCTGACCCCAACAGTACATCCGTAGATCAGTAGTTGCAGTAAGCAATCACACACACACACCCGGACAGTGTTTGGGAGCCAGACAGTGTCCATGGCTGCTTCCGATTAGCAACTCTGCTTTGTGCTTTTCTAGAGAAAAGCTCCCTTGATCAATAAGACACTTGCAATCAAATGGGTTCTATTATGTTTGCTTTTAATGCCAACATCCTCCTCAAGAGGCCCATTTCCTGGGCACTGAGTGCAGCTTTGAGCGGAACACTTTAGCCATGCGGGGAAGCCAGGAACCAGGACCAGGAAACAAACTTAAGATCCCTCACTCAGTTCCTTTGCTTTGTTTTCTTTGGAAGGAATTTCAAATAATTATAATACCTTTATATCTAGGTGCCTTTCAAGGTCCTCAAGGACACGTTACAGCATAAAATACACATTAACAAATGAGTTTTAAACTGGGAAATACAATCCAGCTGACAGGATATACAATGGTAGAGAATTCCATAATTTTAGCACTGCGTCTGGGTCGGACTGCCAGCCAGGTTTGCTGAGCATCAAGCTGCTGCCTGGTGTCAGGCAATGCCAGGATGCCTGCCACTACACAGCCCCGGCTGGCACTCAACTCATCCTAATTCACCAGAGAGGGAGACAGAGAGGGCTCTGAGATTTGATTGTCACAGAATAAGTGCTTGTCATTGACCTTGCAGACTATTCACCCAAAGAAGGCAGCCTGTCAGTCAAGGTTAGCTGTTAATACAGTAGTAGGTTGTGGGTGGAAGAGGAGGATGTACTGAAGAGAAAGAAAGAGAAA
Organism: Osmerus mordax; assembly: GCF_038355195.1. Taxonomy (NCBI): domain Eukaryota; kingdom Metazoa; phylum Chordata; class Actinopteri; order Osmeriformes; family Osmeridae; genus Osmerus; species Osmerus mordax. The sequence continues at coordinate 5,399,876 of NC_090066.1, read as the reverse complement.
GAGAGACCTTGTGACGAGTGGTCAATTGAAGTACATCCACAAACCACTGCAGAGTCTGGGAGAGTTCGAAAAAAAACACATAAAGGTAGGCTCCAAGGCACTCAAAAAGGAAGAGAATAAAGCAGATACACTTCACTTACGTACAATCGAGACACCAACTTTGATAGCACATCTCATACATATCTAGAATAGTGTTCAGTGAATAACCACCATCAAACCCATCCTGTTAGTCTATCCTATGTTCAGAGAGGTAGCCCTGAACTTGTGCAGCCCTGCACAGCAGCACATTACTATGGTCAATTCCTCATGAAATCCCATCTGACCCCTTGAGCTTAAGAGGGTTTGGACCTATATAAAACCAGGATTTATGGATTCTCAGAGATGTAAAGTCCCTTACATTGTTGCCAATTACAGTTTCTATGGAGAAATGTAATAGCCAATACAAAATGACATTTGAGAAAATGGTAGGTGAAAGACCCCCTTCAAAAAGACAAATATTAAGTGAGTTCACTGAGGATGAAGACTATGTGGTGAATACTGAAACATGTCAGTCTGGGAACATAGCACTGTGATGAATCCATAAGATAGTAGGAACTATGAGGAGTCCATTTTCTGTACAGACGGCTTCCCACATCATAGAACTCTACACAGCTCGTAGCCGCAACACACTTATTCTGTTGTGTTTCCTCAAAAAATACAAGGATAGACATAATAACTGTTGGATTCATAAATCATTCTTTACACCTGAATATTTGGCAGTTTATTATTACATCCATTCCCTGTGGTAAGCCCAAAAACAAGCAAAGCAGGCACTGACACAGAGGAATACAAACTCGCTTTCATCTGCGGAAAAAGAGGAAACACAAACAGTGTTGCTCCTCATTAGGCTGGCTTGTGTTTTAATTTTGCCCCAATGATGCAGTGCTGCTCTGGATTTTACTCCAGATAATATCAGTGGTGTTGTTTGTGTAATTGTGCAGGAATTATCACTGGGGTGCCTGTCATTACAAACACACATAATATGGTTGACCTACATCTGATGAAAATGTCACCCACTCAGGAAAGCTGAGGAATCTTAGACTCATTGGACCATTTTTTTCATTAAATCATTAATTCATCAGTGGTCATTCATTTTATGGGACATATCTATTAAACCATAGAACATGTCTATTTTCCATGATGTTTATTTTTGAATATATAATATCTACAGATTTCATTCTTATCATTATGGAACAGTAACGTTTACTTGAGGCCAAATTGCAATATATTGAGACGCTTCATTTCACAGCTGGCTAACAGGCATTAATCTACATATAGGCTACTTAAAATGCATAGCAATTAAATGTATGCAGTGCTAATGAGGTGTTGACAATACTTTGTCAACAATTTTAATGTTTGAACTCCATTGTGCATCACTATATAAACAATTATTGTAAATGTAGCCAATAGGTAAGTGTTACATACTTTATAATCTACACTTGATTCGGACTGCACATCAGGATTAATGTATGAAACTTCCAGGAATGACCCTATACCTGAAGGCATCAATCCACTTACCTGCGGCCAGCTGCATCCAGCCGCAGATCTTGTACACCGTCCCAGTACTGCAGAAGAAGAAGAGAGCGAAGCAGCCAATGCAAGACAGGACCAGTACCATGGACATCCCGATGAAGAAGGACGCTGCCTTGAACGCGCCGGAGGGGATGGTGCTGAACTCGGTGAAGCTGCCCTGACAGGTCAGGTCCCGGGACAGTCCGTTCCCTATACAGTAATGGAACAGACCGAAGTAACCAGCCTGCGGCGTGTCTATACCGTCTCCAATCCAGTAGGGCTGTATGAAACACACCACATTGACTATGGCGAAGAGGATGGTGAAGATTGCCCAAAGAACCCCAATGGCGCGGGAGTTCCTAACGTAGTTGGTTTGGTAGATCTTGGCAGCCTCCGAGGCAGGAAGCATTGTTGCAGTAGCACCTGGCACCATTATTTAGTTTTAGCAGATTTGAGACGCGACTTTCTACAATGACTATCTCACCATTCAGTCAACATATCAAAAACGATCACAATATAACATGGTAAGTCCATGACATAGGCTCGAGCAACTCCTTCTTGCGACTACGTTGCCGATGCAAGTCCAGCTTGCTCTGAAAGGGTTGTAAACTTCTCGGTCACTCTCTGAGCCCCAGCGTCACCTGACCCATTCCTTCCGTTACCATCGTCTTCACTAAACGAAACGATGAATGAATATCATGAATGACTGCCAATCTCGGATTAATTCTGCATTCCAATGTCTGCGCCTTCACAGTGGTCACCAACCGCAGCAGCTCTCAACCAATTAGTCGTCTGAGCTCCATAACCTATTAAGCGCATAAAAAGGTGGTCGAGGCTAGACCAATGCGAAAAAATACCCCTACCTGGGTTGACCAAACCATCCGATGTGTTGTTACCTACAATCTCAGTTATCCCTGGTTGAGGTTGATTAAAATCAGCGATTGGAATATCTGGTCAATGGCCATAGGTAAGGCTAGAGTTATATTGCGTTCGTTTATCTATAACCTAGCCTAATTCCCAGAAACACCTGCTTTTAAAGCAGGGACTAACGTAAACGCATCGACGCCCCTCTCGTAGCCTGCCGTTGTTCAGTAAAGCTGAAGCCAACCAGCATCCTTTAATCACTCTCACGTCCATAGTCACTGCGTCGTCCGACGTTATTTGCGGGAAATTTGATCGCCATACCACTGCAACGGGATAGGCTGTTCCTGGTGTGACTGATATATAGCCACAGGTAATTTACCTGCATAATTGTTGATACGATGTTAATTAAAATACAGTCATAATTCAACATCACAATAATGTTTCAGGTTTGACCATATATGCTACTGTGAAATGTGACCGAAAATGTGGCAATAATGTAACAGCAATGAAAACATAAAGGTAGGCTACTATAACTAAATAGTCAGTGAAGCCCAATAAAGGATTGTTAGCGTGTTTCTGTATTTTATCATCCTAAAACATTGTTAGACATCAACAAAATACTGATTGAATAAAATGTATTGAACACAATGTTTCGTTATTCTACAGTTTATAAATATGAAACTTGTTTGTACAACTGCATTTTGACTACATTTCCCAAAGTCCAAAGCCCTTCAACAGCTATGATTGGCTGTAAGGGACAGCAAACAAGTGACGAAGGCTCCAGAAGGCGCGAATATTTTTCTCCGCGAAACTCTTCAGATTGTTTTTATATTTAATACTTGCTTGGGAAATGTCGACGTTGGAAGTTAACATTGTTGTGGGCATTAAGCGTATCATTCGCTTGGACACTGCTGTTTCCACACCACTATTCAACGTTTAAGTTTGTGAGTAGCCTGTTCCGTCTCACCACTCCTACATGTCTTACTTACTACTAGCTATTCTAAGCAAGTATACTAGGTAGCTAAGTACAGTAAGTTAAACGAAGAAAGTCAGCAATTTAAGGTTTCAGATAGCTTGTTATATCAAGCCAAATCATGAACAGCCTCATGTCAATTCTTTATAGGTGATCCGAGGCATTGTAAGGTAACGGATAGTTACTACTGCCATACAAACTGCTCAAGGAAGTACAGACATGTCAGCGCAACCTCAGCACCCGTGGTACTCGGAAGAAAAGCTTCAATCAGTGTCGGAGAAGCTGCGGTGTAGAGAGACCCAGGCCGGCACGGTGCTTTCGCTCATGGGAGAGGTATGTGTTTGTGTGGGTTCTTCAACGTGTAACGCCGGTGGGGGATTTCTATCGGTTCTGTTTATTTCTCAAATTTCTTTATGGATCAGTAAAGGGAATTTCGTTGAATGCAAAATGTATTTCCTATCAACAGCCGTATCAGTTGTGCTACCCTTCCATCTTTATCTATGGCCATCGGGCCACAGGGAAAAGTCATGTGATGCACACTTTGATGAAGGAACTTGAGGTGAGAAACCGTATGTAACAGAGACCATAACTCTCAAAACTAAAGACCAAGGTATTCCTCAAAACCCATAAAACCACAAAGAGTAGCACTGAGTTCACTGGAAAACTGAAAGCACCCTGTTATAGTGTCATGTGTCCCTCTCCTCTCCCCAGCTACCCCATGCCACAGTGAGCTGTGTGGAGTGTGTGACCGTGGGGCTGCTGTTTGAGCAGGTGCTGCACTCCCTGTTTGGTTCAGAAGCCTCTCCCCTACTCCCACGCACTCCCTCCTTGTCTGACTTTGTACGCATCTACAGGCAGCTGTGTTCCCAGTCCCCTGCCAAACAGACACGATACATTGTGAGTGTATATATAGATTTTTCTCTCAGATACAGTATATTGCTGTTACACCAACATCTCCACAACTGCTGTGTTAAGACAGAATCCCAGATACAGAGTGTAGTCTTGTATGTTGCTAGGTACTGGAGCGAGCAGAGCTTCTTAGGAACATGGAAGTGAACCTTCTCCCTGCTCTTCTGCGGCTCCAGGAACTGGTAAGAGAAGTCCGTGTTTTAGTTTTCCAAAAACGATGCTGCTTGGTAATTTTGCAGTAGGTGACAGATGAAGGTGAACAATTTCAATAGGCGTAGGTGTCAGTTCAAAGGCAGAACAATACATTGTGACAGAGCAGGGGGAGTTTTACCAAAAAGGGTGTTAACATTTTTTTCCATACCAAACATACCCCATTTGGTAGAGGCAAACAGCTACACCAGGGTTCCCCAATTCCGGTCCCTGAGGGCCGCTGTCCTGCATGTTTTAGATGTTTCCCTGCTCCAGCACACCTGTTTCAGATGAATGGGTTGTTATCAAGCTACGTGGAAGCCGGGTAATGACCATTCATTTGAATCAGGTGTGCTGGAAAACCCTGAGCTACACTGACCTGATCATTTCTTTCATAGCTGTACTGTTTGTTGTCACTGACTTGTCGTTTCTGTGGCAGGTTGAAGACAACGTGACAGTAATCCTGCTCAGTGAAATAGTCTGGGACAAGTTCCGACCCAGCACAGGCTGCTTTGAGCCCCTCTTGATCCACTTCACTGATTACACTAAAGGTAACACTGAATAATAATCACTGAATAATAATAAGAGTCACTTGGTAGAAGAGCTCAGTGTACCTGTGCAAGTCCCCACATGATTGAGCAATGAATGTGGCAGAGTGTGATGTGCTGTGTAAATATCTGTGAGTGTGTCTGTTTCTGTGTGTGTGTGTGTGTGTGTTCCTGGCTGTGCGTGTGTGTCTGACCATCCAGCGGAGCTGCAGCACATCCTGGATCAGGAGAGCCATCCATCCTATTCCCCTGAGCTGTACTCTGCCTTCATCAACATCCTGCTGGGGGTCTTCTACTGTGTCTGCAGGGACCTGAGAGAGCTCCGCCACCTGGTTAGATACACACATACCATACAATTATATTAAGGGGAGGAGGGGGGGGGATTGGTTAGGACATGCATGGCATTAAATATTCACAGTAAATACAAATAGCAAGACATACACAACACTTAGTATAATTTATACACTTTCAAGATTCAGTGTTTTGTTTCTGTCCTTCATATTGTTTGTTCTGTCTGCTTCAGGGAGTACTTTGAACGGGAAAGTAGTTTGCTTTAATGTGAACTTGTGTCTTATTGTTGATGTAGAAATCATGACTGACATGTAATGGGGTTTTGTCCGTTTGCACAAACTTTCATTTTCTTTTTTAACAGGCTGCCCTCAACTTCTCAAAGTACTGTGAACCTTTGGAGGAAGGCAACGGTAACTAAATACTCCTCAGTGGTTGTGTCACTGTGAACTTTCCGAGTTATACTTTCCCTTTCTCCCTCTTTCTTTTTCTGGCCTCTGTAACTGTCGTTTTGCATCTGTCTGTAGTGAAGGAGAGCGAGACCCACAAGCTCTGGAGGAACATCGAGCCTCACCTGAAGAAAGCCATGCAGACTGTGTACCTCCGAGAAGTGTCCAGGTCTGTCTGTCTCTGTGCGTCGGCCTCTGGAACAGACCACCACGCCATGTTGATTTAGCCTCAGTGATCATCCTCCCATAGGATCTGATCACAAGCTTTGATTCCATTGGCCAGGCTTTACAGCATCGGCTCGGACGTAGTTGTCCCCCCTGACAACACTGTGTCTCTGTTCCCATCAGTGTTCAATGGGAGCAGCAGCAACAGATGGAGGAGAAGGAGGCTGGAGCCATGAGAGGTACCCATAGAGACCAGGGATACACTCACACACACTGGGAACAAGACAGGCCTCAGTAACCTACTCGTACTTAGGGGGTTTTGGTAAACTATCCAGCCATGTGTTCTGTGTGGGAGATGAAAGGTTCTCTAAAGGCTGGTCCTTATCTCTTTTCCTGCACATCAGAGCCTGCTTTGTTTGTTTGTAGACACCTGAACTGGGAAACAAGTGACTCCTCTTCTCCTTTTCTTGTATTGGACTGTGTAATGTAATTTTTCTTCATTTGGTATGGTATTTTCGTTGCATGTGAGGGGTGCTGTGTTACAGCATTGCTGTATGATAGAAGATACTTACAAATGGCTTGATGGTGTAACAAATGTTGTTGTTTTTCTTCAACATTCCGTCAGGTCTGTCAGCTCATGGTCATGTAGAGCTGCCGTACTACTCTAAGTTCCTGCTGATTGCTGCGTATCTGGCCTCATTCAACCCTGCCCGCACAGACAAGCGCTTCTTCCTGAAGGTGAGTGTTCTCATGGCACGACTATCACTGAGTAACTTGCAACACCGCCTTCCATTATCTAATCGATGTTTCCAGTTTGCTAACGTGATGATATCTCTCTCTTCCCAAAGCATCATGGTAAAATTAAGAAAACCAACTTTTTGAAGAAGCATGAAAAGGTGATTATCTGTAGATTCTTTTTTTCATTAAGCACATATTTGTTATTAACGGTGTTGTACTAGATGTTGTATTGATTCACCGTATCACTTTTCTTGTCCAGTTTCTTCTGACTTCCTGTCTCCCTGCGTGTCTCTCTCCTCCAGACTAGTAACCACCTGCTGGGGCCCAAGCCCTTCCCCCTGGACAGACTGCTGGCTATATTCTACAGTGTGGTGGACAGCAGAGTGGCCCCCTCTGCCAGCATCTTCTCCCAGGTCAGGTTTGGTCAACAGCAGCTGACTGCATTCACTTTATTGTGTCTTCATCACGATGTGTTTGAATTATTCATCTGTACCGAGACAGTTCTTGAATGATTGGTTCTTCCTCCTCCTCCTCGCCCTCCTTGCCTCCCCAGATCTCCTCCCTGGTTACTTTGCAGCTGTTGACTCTGGTGGGCCACGATGACCAGCTAGACTCCCCAAAGTATAAATGTGGCGTGTCTCTGGACTTCATCCGGGCCATATCTAGGTGTGTGTGTGTTTACTTTCCTATTCGGAACAGCCAAATAGGATAATTTGACAAAGTATTGATGGATTGGTTCAGTAATGACCTCCTCACTGACGTTTTTATTCTTTCTTTTTCTATCCCAGGACCGTGAACTTTGACATTGTGAAGTACCTGTATGACTTCCTTTAAGCTGTTATAAAATGAAGACAGAGAGAGGGGGAAGGATGAATTTAGCTAGGTCACACTGATGGATATCCATTAACATCGAGGTGGGCGAGGACTGGTCTATGTTGACTCTTACTGCTGAATCCGATGTTGGTGGCATTGTGTTGTACTGCCTCCTGGTGACTGATTTAAAGCACTGTCAATTTAAATCTTTCCATTTGCAATTGACAACTAGTTGAGATAGAGGACAAATGTCCACACGCATATCCAGTTCATAGCTCTGCATCCATACTGGTGTGATGATAATACAATGACTCGTTACCATAGAGTGCACAAAACGGTTTGATCCTCCGTGGGGGGGATTGCACCATGTTATCTCACCATAATTCATAAGGGATTACGGGAGCTGTCTGGGTCAACTGGACGTCTGTCACAGTCTTGTTCATCGGCCTGTGAATCCCCTAACTGATGACAGTGCTTTTGTCTTTGAAGAGCACTGGGGTCATCGTGACGGATACAGATTAATCACTGGTTCTCATCCCTCTTAAACATGGTTTTGTCCTCTCAGCGGGTAAACATTGTAGTCTCCAGAAGTATGAAATTCAGAGGTAAGGGCCATTTGGTGCAAATGAGTCTCAACATTCACTGTGACCTCTAGTAATAATATTTTGGGGGGAGTTCGGTATAGGACTTTCATCCATATCATTTTGTTACAGGTCTTTAATTGTCTCTTGTCCATTCCACAATAAATTCACATCAAATGCATTTTGTTGTGTGACCTTTGTAGTCCTTCTTGAGGGATTTGTGTGTTACCATAGCTACAGTTCATTGTGGTTGCCATGGTAACTAACCGCTGCAGACTGGCTTGTGACTCATCGCTTTGTGTCTACTCCCAGAGGTTGTGAAGTCTGTAACACAGTTTTGTTGCTAGATCAATATTGAGCCAGCTGCTTGACTTTGAAGTTGTCAAAGCTGTATAGAAAGAAAACAAATACAGACTGCTGCATTTAATCTTTTATTGTATAAATGTAAGCAAATGCAGTGTCTTTATAAACACAAGCTGTAGTCCACCTACAGAAGGCACCGGTTGAGCGAGGCTACGGTACTGTAAAGGTCATCCTGACTGCGGTGACCACAAAGCATAGCATCTCAATATATACAATACACGTTGTACAATAGGTACCAGTTACTGCTAAAATATTAGTCTACATAATATATCATTATTTTCAGTTCTATTTATACATATCCACTTTTCAGTCGGCAGATTCTAGAACTGATAATGCAGCTTGTTTAATCTCTTTGAAAATTGGGATCTACAATCTCGAGTTTGCTTTGTGGCTCAGTGTATTCAAAGTTCTCAAGAACTGTCCCTATCCAGATAAACTAACCATTTCGTCATCATATCGTAGGTGAAAACTGAACTTTAACTTCCTGCTATAGACCCCACGGACACTGAGCGTAACAGCTCAACAGAGGTTCCCACAACCTGGCTGGAAACCAGAGAGAAACAGGCTTTTCATATTTGAAAAATGCAGTTGGTACAGGCAAAGAGTTTCCACCTTACCCTCTATCCCCTGTAGCACCCTTGATTAAGATCTACTTGTGTCTCAAGGTCAGGTGACTGTCTGAAATATAATGCTTTTCACCATGCAGGACTTTGAGAGATTTAGATCATGTGTGTGAGTCACACACGTGTGGTCTGACACTACACAGAGATGCATTTAAAACTGAGACCTGATTCATTTCCCCTTATAATAACAAAATGGGTGAAATCACATGAAGGCCGAGACCTTTAGGGTATGGGTGACCTCCATGAGGGTAGGGATGTAGCAGAGTAAGGGTGGAGAAGGGGGACACCTCTAAACGCTGTGTCTCCGGCTATGAATCATGGCCACTATGTGGTTGAGGTCCAGAGTCTTCATCACCACCTCCATAAAGTCCTCATCAGTGCGAGCCCCAGCCACAAACTCCTCCAAGGACAGCTCCCCTGAGGAGAGGAAAATAGCATTTTTTTTTTATGATATATGGTACTCTTAAACTGTCTTGGCTATTAACAGAAGAAAACAAAATACAAACGTGAAACACACCATCTCCATTCACATCTATGTTGTCAAACACACGGTTAGTGAACTCCTCTGCGCTTGTTTCCTGGGTTTCACATCCATTGATTGCACGGATGGCCTACAGACGAGAGGAAGAGAATGAGGAGAACATTCGTGTTTGTGATCAACATCTGAGGAACATACTTTGTACAGCACTGGTGGGATATTTGAGCTTAAGTATATTATTGTACCTTGATGATGTTGAGGAGCTCATGTCGGTCAATGCAGCCGTTGCCGTCTACGTCATACAGCTTGAAGTACCAGCGCAGTTTGTGCTCCATTTTACCCCGCATCACCAGACTCAAGGCAGCCACATACTCCATGAAGTCTATGTAGCCATCCTGTAAAAACCAAGAGTGTCGTTCTTTGCATGGTGGTAATAGCAATGTTATGGTCCATTAAAATTCAATAAAATGTTGATCAGAAGTTGGCTCTGTGCTTTTTTTCTTTTTCTGATGTCTTGAAATTGTACTGTGTTTTTTGATATCACATGTAATATTGTCTGAGTCAGTGTTCATCTGGGATTATAAGTATCTGCGGAGAGATAGTCCCAATCAATCTCTTCCAAAGTGGCAACACAGATACATGGGGGGACTCACCTGTTCTCCTCTAGTCACTCTAGGTTAATCTCCTCCCCCAATATCATGGTACCGGCTTTAATCTCATAGCTCAAGCATGAAATAATCCAATCACGCCGTTTGCAATTAAAACGGACAGTGTTGCTAAATAAAGTACTGTCAAGATGTGTCTGCTTTAACCCCTGCATCAGCAATGTGTCAATCCTAAGGACCAGTCCTAAATTGTGCCCTTACTGTGAAGAGGTTACGTACTTTGGACATCCTCACAAGATTTCCCAACATTTTCCCATACTTTTTTTTTATTGACATCCTTACCACAAATTTTAATTTGGTAAGACAACCAGCAACAATAGGCCATTCCCAGTAACCTCAAGCAGAAGTTAGGATGATATCATGATAATTATAAATTTCTCAAATTTCTTTGTCAGTGTATTTCTAGAAATATAAATATATAGAATATATAGAAATTTCCCCAGAACCCTTGTGCTCTGTAAATTACCATCCCACTTCACAACCCAACAGCTGCTCAAAGATCGAAAACAGTCATGAATCAATCCAGTCTTATTTGGATGCGTCATGGCACTTACCTTATTCATGTCAAAAGTACGGAACATCTGCTCGATGTATGCATTGGCTTCAGGGTCCAACCCTCTGAGTCCGAAGAACTGCTTGAACTCATGTAGAGTGAGCTGACCAGAGGGGCACTCCGTCATAAACTTTTTGTACCAGAGGTGCATCTCCACAGCCTGGAGGTCATCCACGGTGCATCCTGTAGAATTCCCCATGTCCCTGGAGTGATTGTGGACTTCGTGTGAGAAGGGATAAGTCTTGTCTTGAGGATAGTGTGTGCGGTCGTAGAGCCCTATTGGTCTACTGTGAAGTGGAGTTTATCGCTCTTCACAGTCACACAACAATGGCATCTAGATGGGTTGGGGTCACGGGCTGAAGCTTTTGTACCAGGTCGGGATGGGCCACGCCTCTCTGCATTCTGCTGGGTCTAATCACTGGCTGTAATCCAGGTGCAACAGCAGATAAACAGCTTAAAGACTTCCCTTGGTGTGAAAGTGGACTGTCCGGAACCAATCATGTTACCTGAACTCAAGCCCTTTGTTTGGCAATGAATGCAGCGTGGTTAGTCATAGACCTAATGACATGCCGGTGGTTCAGCAGTAGTAACAATGTTCTAGCTAGGAACCTGTGAAGAATGGTAATACAATAAAGTATTAGAACAACTATATTTGGCTTTATTGAGACACAAGCACAATCTTAAACCAAGTCATTACATAGGAGTTAGTTAGTACATGATTGGACCACAGTTCAGGTATTGCCAGACATGCATAATATTAAGTGTGAAACATGTTAAGTGGTCTGGTGCTTATGATAGAATACATCCTATTACTTTCAGCTATAATCAGAGTTTCTTAAAATAAGAACAGACATTCTATATCTTTTTTCTTTTGCATTTTAAATGCATGATAATTAAAAAATCTACAATAATTTCACAAATTTGTAAACCAGATAATAAATATCAAATATTTCTCTTTGATTCAAAAGCCATACTTCAATAATGATTTCACAATTTGTCTGCCTCTAAATATGATTTAATATCATCTTTATTTTTAATCATAATGTCTGATACTGAGAGGACTCTTGAAAACAAAAGACTAATACTTCATCTATATAACACCCGGCTTTGTTTGAATATCTGGAATATATTTAACAGTCACATGAAATGGATAACTGGCCAACTGTGATACATAGGCATCAAGTCTTGCAGCTCAAACTTAGGTTATACAAACAGCATTGTATCTTAGTCCCTATTACTGCTTTATTCTTTCTGAGTTAAAAGCCTGTGATATGCATTATATTGTATTTACATGCAATACTTTGACAACAAATGAAAATATATATGTAGTATACAATTATACTACATGTAGGATAACATTTAACCATGTAATACTACAAAAGAAACAAATATAAAAGTAACTTTAAAGCTAAAATTGTAATGACTTAGATAAGGCATATCTGTCAAATCCATTCTTCTCAGTGTCAGTCCCAAGGGTACAATTTTTGTCCTTTCATCAACTTCACATTCAGCTTCAAATGGGATCCGCTCTGTAGTTTCACAGTGTCAGCAGCTGGTTGTCTAGCACTGTTTAAATCACCCAAAATATCCCTGGATACATTTAGATCAGTCATCTTTCAGGTCCTGGGCAGACCTCTTTCACAGTCCCACAACCTCCCCTTCTGCGCCACCAGAGCAGGTGTCTGTAGACTGAGTCAAAGGCTGAAGCAGTGTACTGTGCAAACATTGTGGTCCACTTCACCACCTCTACCATCCATTTCACAGAACGAGCCACAAAGGCCACAAACACTGTAGTGTAGTGTGCAAGCAGGAGGAGGTTTCGTCCCAGTTGTCTTCCATGGTTGATGATCACATTGACCCTTAGGTCATGTCCAACCATCCTAATAGTCTGAATGAATTCTAAATGAGAATCAGTGACGAAATGTAAAGATACAAAAGATCCTTATGTCAAAAATAAATTCTTATTCTTCTCACAGACTTTTTCATGAAAATTCGTTTTGTCAATGTCCTTGCTTTTGTCAGAAAGTCTCTAGAAAATTGTGAACAAGACGATATTTTGTTGACACTCCCTTTACTGATGCGCAGATCGTATTGTCCAATCACGGAAAGCCCAATTCTGTTTCCGGCATCTTTGGTGATGTGGCTATGCTCAGCAATCCAGCCGTGGAGCTATACCAAATAAAACGCAGAAACAAGTGTCTTTGAGAAGCACTCATACAGGTTAGTCCCTTGATCGTTCAATTAAAAAAACTGACTCTTCCCGTGGTTTCATTAGCACAATTGACAAGCGCTGCAACTATTCTTGTCACGGCTATTGATTTAGTAAGCTATTGAGAGCTGCTTGTTTACGAGGTAGCTAGCCAGTCAGCTAGCGCCATATACAGTGTCTACGTCGTGAAGAAAATTTAGCGAGCTTATTTATATTGCTATCAGTGATTATAATCACATACGTTTTATACGTGAATCTTACCAACCTTGGCATCGTGAAATACACATAGCAAATTGTAGTAGGAGAAACAGTTGTCAATTTCTCAAAAATGGTAAAAGTTAGCTAGCCATCTATCTCTTCAGTATCCTGAAGCCAGCTAGCGACAGACATTGGCACGCAGCCGCAGTAGTATCGCTGAATTGTTCGGTAGAACTCGGTTCCGTTCGGTGGAGTCGAGCAAGTTGACATGTTTTATAGAAGACATTTAAAATACAAAACCTTCAAGCATCTCTGCATCCATGCATCATGAATATTTGTTGTTGGGGCGTACAGACAACAAAATACATGTTGTTAAAGACAAAATCCCCAAATTGTCTCGTAGAGTTTGTGGTTTAGCCTAGGTGTTGTGTTACATATCTGTTTTCATCCCAACAGTTTCATCCATATGTTCAGCCGGCTGGCCCAGGGAGTGAGCACGGTTCTCCACGAGCTCTCTGGAGAAGAGGCCCCTGATGGAGACCCAAAGGTGAGACAGGATAACCAGCATGCAGCAAAAAACAGGGATGATGTTACACACCGTCAGTGTGACCTTTACTAAAAAGCTGTTCGTTTAACAGCTAGTGTATTTTGGTGCTGTTTTCCATCAGTATCAAAGATCTTGTTCATCCAAATCTGTCTGGGCCCAATCAGGACGGGTTGGCCCCTGAACTCCCTGATACTGGTGTGGCTCCGGAGGAACATGGGATGTCCGAGGACACTCTTGAGAGGCTGGCACACATGGAACAGCTGGTGGTCGAGCTGAAGGAGCAGGTCAAAGACAAGGATACCCAGCTGGCCAACACAGAGACTCTGCTCAAGGTGAGGGCTTGGGTTCTCTTTACGCACGCACGCACGCATACACAAACACACACACACACACTGTGTTAAGAGAGAGAAAGAAAGAGAAAGAGGGTGGACTTAATGAGAGGAATATTACAAAAAGATGATATAGTTGGAATACAATTTTGTTTGCTGGGGTTTGCATACAGAATGAAAGGGACACAGCCGAAGCACGGTTCACCAAACTCAAACTGCAGGCTAAGGCCAAGATGGCCTCCCTCAGCAAACAGATCTCTGAGCTGAAAGGCCAGGAAGGTGCCATGGTAAGTCAACAGTAACCCTATTGACTTGGAATTGACTCTCAATTACACAGGACTTAACGAATGATCTTAGGGTATAGCAGTAGTCTCTAAAGCAATGGAACATTGAATGCATCTGAGGTGAGATTGTCTGTATATTCTATCGTGTGTGTTACCTATGTTTCCCATTACATATGTATTTCAAATACTCATTATGTAACTGCTCTTGGAGTTACCTAAACGCTTGAATTTCCTTCAGGATGAATAATGTGAAGTTCTTTGAATTGAATTTTATCTTTGTCGGTGGCGGCACAGAGTCCTAACAGCTCGTTCAGTGCTGCCCCCGGGGCGGAGGAGGAGCTGCAGGAGCTGAGACAAAGGCTGGGCGAGGAGAAGGCTTCCTCTAGGACCCTGCAGGAGCGCCTCCAGACCTCCGAGCAGCTCCTCAGGGAGAAGGACCAGGCACACGCTGAACAGGTACCCCTTATGTTGTTGCCTCGTCCCCCTATTTTAGCTTATCATAGATGTAACTTATGTTCTGTGTACTTATAAGTTATGTTATGCCAGGTTTCTTTGCGTTGTCTTGTCCTAAGAATTTCAGTGCCCAGTCTAACCCTGTGATGTTCTGTGCATCTGACAATAAAAGATTTGAACTTGAACTTGTCCTCTGACGGAGGATGTGGCTACTCGTTTATTTCAACCTGTTTGTCACCTGGTTGTTTCGGCTTTCAGCTCCGAGTGATGCAGATGGTGGTGAGCGAGAAAGACGTGCGCTTTCAGGACCAGGTCCAGAAACATGAGGAGGAGCTGCTGATGGTCACAGCTCAAACTCCGAATGACCCGGAGCTGCAACAGGTACAAGCTCTTTGTTAGTGAACAGTGTCTATAACTATAGAGGTAGACTACCTGGAAGACTATGCGGTAGTCCATCAAGCTACGTTGGCAAGCAGGAAAACCTTTTCGCTCCTGTAAACAAATGTATTCGTATTCTGTCCTTTTATCCAAGAACTAAGGAGTGTGTGTGTGTTCCTCTCTAGACCCTACGTGCTGCCCAGAGGCGGTGTGAGGAGCTGGAGGAGGCCATGCGTTCACGCTCCCAAGTCCTCGACATGCTGCAGCAAGAACTCAACAGTGCTGACCAGCAAAAACAGGTGGGCTACATAGCGAACGCAGCTCAACCAATATTGCTGATTTATGTAAGAAACAAAATCATTCCCAATCTGTACCGCTGCGCAATCGTCTCTCGAGACTTCATTACTCACCCACCCACTGTATTTTGGGGTTCTCCAGATCCTTACTTCTCAGTTCCGCCAGATGGAGCAGGAGCTGGCCGAGGCCACCAGGCTGAGAGAGGAGGAGAAGCTGAAGTGGGCCCAGCAGACGAGCAAGACAGACGCAGATCTAGTGGCTCTCCGAGCCGTTCAAGACGCCTCTCAGCGAGAGGAACAGGAAGTGATCCGGTTGAAGAAACTAGCATCTCTAAGTCTAAGAGAGTCTGAGTTCGAGGCCCTGCAAGCCAGCTTAGAGGCCTCCCAGCAAGATAGAGAGGAACTGGCCAGCTTGAAAGAAATGGCTTCTCTTAGAGAGATTGAGTTAGAAGCCCTAAGAGCCAGCCAAGAGAGCTCGGAGAGCGAGAGAGAAGAACTGTCCAGGATGAAGAAGCAGATTTCAGTAAGAGAGGTTGAGCTAGAAGCCCTGCAAGCTAATCAAGAGGTCTTGGAGGGAGAGAGAGAGAAACTGAAGGAGCTGGTTTCTCTAAGAGAGGATGAGGTCCAGGCTCTGCAAGCCAGCCAAGAGGCCTCGGAGAGAGAGAGAGAAGAACTGAAGGAGCTGATTTCCCAGAGAGATGCTGAGCTGGAATCCATGCAAGCTTGTCAAGAGGTCTCAGAGAGAGAGAGAGAAGAACTGGCCAGGCTGAAGGAGCTGGTTTCTCTAAGAGAGGCTGCCCTGGAGGCTCTCCAAGCCAACCAGGAGGCCTTAGAGAGAGACAGGGAACGAGTAGCCTGGTTGGAGAGGGAGCTGGCTGCCCTAAGGGAAGAGCAGGGAGATGGTCAGAGGGCTGAAGAGGCCTTGGCTGAGCTGTGGAAAGGTGTTCGCTCTTTGGCTGGAAGGAATGTGGAAGGACCAGGGGAAGAGAGTCATGTCCCCACCAACCCTGCCCAGTTCCTGGGCACGCTTCAGGCCCTGGATGCCCAACTAAACAGGCTGAAGGAAGAGCTGAGGGAAAGTGAGGAGCGTTGTAGCTATGTCACCAACACCATGGAAACCCTTCATGGTAAGGGAACAAAACAAAGATCTAATGGGTTTTTCTTTAAAACAAGATGGTGTGCTTGTATATCCTACCTAATTATCACCCCTTATGGTCTGTTTGCTGTTAGTCATTCAATGTGAATTTTAACAAGCCTTTTGCTTGGTTTTTTCTTTTCAGAACAACTTGATAGGAGTACTGCAGAAGGGGTGGATGCTGTTGCCAGGATACAACAGCTGGAGCTGCAAATTGGATTGGTGAGTAGTGAGCAATTAAATGCAAAATATATATATGGAGAATTTTGTAGTCTTTCAAAAAGGAGAAAGCTGGATCTACACCATGTGAATTTGTTTGATAATGTATTTCTTGTTATTTGTTTATACTTGTGTAGACTTACTTCCTTACACTGTTCGAATTGCACAAGTCAGCTCATTGAATATCAGCCATGCTGAGTAATGCAGCCTGACTAGTCTCTGCCTTGACACCTGGGATAGGTTGGAACTTCTGTCTGTTACCAAGGGGTCAGACAAAGGGATATAAAGTAGTTGGGGTTAGTGCTGATACCGAATGTCCTCTGCCTTATGGGTCAGGGAAAAGGTTAATCCCTTCTTCACTTATCCCTTGTTATGACTGCAGCCTCAGAGCTGACCTTCATAGCCAGGCCAACACACTGCCATGTCACTACCTCGTATCGGCAGCAGAGCTGTTTGAATGTGCAGACTCCCCACAGAATGAGGCTTGCAATGTATCGTTCTGTTGAGTCGTTCTGTTTATTTCCTGTTTGTGTGCCCAAAAATGACTTGCTTGTGATGCATTTGCCCTCCCCTTCCGCACCAAATCCAACCCAACCTACAGATGTCTGGTGAAACATCAGCTCAGCATGTGATTGGCTCGTCTGTGCTGGAATCATCTGACGATGCTAAAGGTAACCGGACCAGTGAATTGAGTTTTTGCATTTGTTCTACGAGGACTTTGACCTGTTATGAATCCTGTTTACACACACCCTCTATTCATGCGTTAGAAAGTGACATTCCTATTGTTTGACTACATTGTGATGCATATTAATGCCTAAGCCTAACCTGTCTCACACAGGCTGTGGGGAAACCTGAAAGACCAGTCATTAAGGAATCTTTAGCGTTTAGTCCTGCCAAAATAAAATATAATTGTTTGTTTGTTGATATCTTAATGATTCAATTGTGTGAGTTGAGAACGTAGCTGACCATCTTGATCTTCATTTACTTTTCTCAGCTCAAATATCCGCTTTGGAGCAGCAGTTGCTGGAGAGAGAGGAGGAGTTGACAACCCTGCGAGACCGCCTTGCTGGCGCTGAAGAGCAGCACTCTAGGGATGGACCGGAGACAGAAGGTGAACCGATTCCAGACCCGAGCCACAGTCACCTCACTGCCAGCAGTGACAGCCCCACAACCCTGGCAGAGCAGCTGGAGGACTCTACCGAGGAGGAGACCACGCTGGTAGCTGAGGATTCTTCCATCTTATCCATCGCGGGTGATATTGAGAGCAGCCCAGAGCTCATTGGGCCACAGTCTGATTCCAATGGAGAATCTAAGGGGGCTTCCTCAGACGAGATGGTGACCAGTAGCGACTCTGAGGTGGCCCACAGCAGCTGGACCCTCCTGGAAGCCGTCAACCAAGATGGAGGCCAGGAGTGGCCCTCGTTGCTGCAGGACTTTGGGCAGGTGCAGCTGCAGTCCTGGGAGCAGACCAGCTCCGAGCAGGAAACCTCCACAGTCCAGGTTGAGTCCTCGTCTGTGGTCATCCGTGAGACTGTGCAGGTGCACCTCAACCAACAGGGGGCAGCATCCATCTCCGGTGCCGACTCAACTTCTGGCCAGATGTTTGCCCAGGCTCTAGCAGAAGAGCTCCAGAAAAGGTATAGCGAGCTGCTGGCTGAGATCAGCAGGCTGAGAGAGGCAACAACAGAGTCTCAGGAGAAAACCCAGGGCCTGAATGAAGAGATCAGGTTATTGGCAGCTGCCAAGGAAGAAGCTGAGTCCCGGGCCCAAAACTACGAGGAAAAGCTTGATTTGGCCAAGTCAGAGATGAATCTGATGGCCCAGCACAGTGACTCTGAGGTGGAAAAGCATAGTGTTGACATACGCCTCCTGCAGGAGCAGCTAGCTGCCCTGGAGGCTGACGCTCATTCCAAGGAGCAGAGGATCCAGGTCCTTCAGGTAGATCTGGATGAGGCCCAGCGTGCTCTGTCCGAGCAGGAAGGACAGGCCAGGATGCTGGGCGCCCAGCTGCAGGACAAGGAACTTGCTGCCTCAGAACTGGACCGGTCGCTACAGGAACAGGAAGCAAGCCTGCTGGAATTCACTCAGGCAAAGGACATGGCCATGGCTGCTTTATCAGAGAAGGAAGCTGAGATCAGGGAGCTGCAGGGACTTCTTACCCAGAAAGACCAGGAGATTATGGAACTGAGCGACGGGATGTCGACCAAACTATTACAGGCAGGGGAGGAGAAGTACCAGATGAACGGTGAAATGAAAAAGCTCAGGGACCAGATTCTCGAGTTGGAGAATGCAAGAGAACATCCAAAGACAGTTATTGGAGAGCACGACACAGAGGAAACTAGCGAGCTCGCTGGTTTACAAAAGGACAAGGATGAGCTCACCACCCAGCTATCCACTCTAAAGAAAAAGTTCCAGGTTGCGATGATACAACGCAAAGAGCTGATGAAAAAGGTAGAAGGTTTCGAGAAGAATGCAGACAAAAACATGGGGGGCACACCAACGGAGGAGACTCCAGCCAATATATCATATTCCGAAAAAGACATTGAACAGGAAATTCTGAAAATGGAGGCAATGCTAGAGGAGACCAGACAAGCCTTAAAAAACAAAGAAACGGTCGTTGAGACTCTGGAACAAAGAAATAGTGAGAAGGATCAAGCATTGGCCGTGGCACTCTCTCTCAACCTAAAACTGAGCGAGGAAATGGAGCAAAATCAGCTGGCCAACACAGCCGCTACAATCCTGGAGCTGCAATCCCAGGTGTCCTCTCTGGAGGCGGAGTCTGAATCACTACAGAAGAAACTCCTGAATGCCCAGGAGGCTCGAAAGGACACCATTCGCAAGGCCAAAGAGAAGGACAGGCACCACCGCGAACAGCTGAAGCAGCAGAAGGATGACTGCAACGAGTTACTGGAGCGTTTCGAGCAGCAGCAGGTAGAGAGAGAGAGCCTGCTGCTCAGACTGAAAGAGCTGGAGGAGCTGTCTGAACAGAAGGAGAGGAGTGCCATGAAGGAGGCACAGCCAGATCACGAAACAAAGGCTGAGAAGATACAAAAACCATCTTCAGGTGACTGGGTCCAGCAAGACTGGGTGGATTTCGCTGCACCCGAGAATGAAGCACAACAACAGGAATCTGGTCAAGCGATCCCCGATACTGAGAAAGACACCCAGCTACTGTCGGCAGAGATGGAAGCACTGAAAAAGCAGGTCCAGGCTACAGAGATGGCTTGCTCAGAGTTCGAGGAGCAGCTGCAGGAAAGCCAGGCCGGCCTGGCACTGAAGGAGAGCGAGCTCCTGAAGCTGGGAGAAGAGCTGGAAGCACTGAGACAGAACGAGAAACAGATCGACTCCCTCACCGAGGAGATTGAGGCTCTGAGAGACCGGTGTCTCCAAGCTGAGACTCACGCGGCGGCTCTGAAGGCAGAGTTGGAGGCAGCGGCCGAGGAAGCCGCCTCGTACTCGGGGTCCTCCATGAACACACTTCAGGCCGAGGTAGAGGAGTTCAAACACTTCCTGGACCAAAAGAACACTGAGATCATGGAGCTTAGCCAGCAGCTAGGTGAGCAAAACTCCCTTCTACACTCCATGCAGGACACGGTTTCTGACAAGGACCAGCTGATTGTCTCCTTGAAGGAGAGCCTGAGGGCAGAGCAGGAGAAACCCCAGAAGCTGGAAGCCGAGTTGCCTCAAAGGCAGGAGGAGGGGCAAGGCAGTGAGGCCAAGATCCAGCAGCTACAGAGGAAGCTTCAGGCCGCCCTCATCTCCCGCAAAGAGACCCTCAAGGAAAACAAGAGCAAGAAAGAGGAGCTGGCGTCCTCTGAGAACCTCATTGCTGAGCTTCAGCAGAAGATGGAGGCCAGGGAGGCAGAGCTGGGGAAGCTTCGAACTGAGCGAGAGAAACTGATAGAGGAGGTTGATCGCACCCTACTAGAGAACCAGAGTCTTGGGGCCTCCTGTGAGAGTCTCAAGCTGGCGATGGAAGGTATGATCACAGAGAAAGATGCTTGTAAAAGAGAGGCCGACTTTGCCAAGGAGGAGGCTTCCAACGTTCGCCGGGAATGGGAAGAGAAAGTTCAGGGATTGAAGGATGAGTACGAGACTCTGCTGAAGTCCTATGAGAATGTCAGCGATGAGGCAGAACGTGTGAGACGAGTGCTCGAAGCCGCCAGGCAGGAGAGGCAGGAGCTAGCAGCCAGGATCAGGACCCATGAGGCGGCGAGGCAGGAGGCTGAACGGCAGGCAGAGGCAGCCCAGAAAGAGGTGGACTCGGTCAAAGACAAGATGAGAAAGTTTGCGAAGACCAAGCAGCAGAAGATCATGGATTTGGAGGAGGAGAACGAGAGGCTCAGAGAGTTGGACGAAAGAAAGGGAATCAGGAGGGAGGACAGGGGTGTCAGTGTGGAGCTTGCAAATCTAAAAGGTCAGGTAGAGAGTCTGAACGCAGACCTGGAAGCTACCAAGGCAGAGAGAGACTCATTAGAACAGCAGGCCACTGAGTTGAGGGAGCAGCTAGCTCAAGAGTTAGAGAAAGTGAACAGTCTAACTTTAGATATGACCCCCGGTCCTGATGCTGTTGTGGAGGAGGCTATTGTTGCCCAGCAGCATGGTGGTGTCATGGCTGAATATACCCAGGAGCCTGTAGTTGAGAGTCAGGAACCTGAGGAAGTAGAACAACAGACTGAAGATACAGAGTCTGAGCTTGTAGCAGCTGAGACTCATGTTGATGATGAGAAGGTAAAGATGGAGGCATTCGAGAGTGCACAGGCTCTCTTTGAAGATAAAACGAGGGAGATGGAAGCAGCTCTACAGGCAGAAAAAGAACAGAGACAAGATCGTGAGGCAGAACTCGTGGCTAAACTGGCCACTCTGGAGCAACACCTTCAGCAGAGCGAAGAGCAGGAGCAGAGCCTAAGGGAGGAGAGCTCCAGAATGGAAGCCCGGCTCAAAGAGATGCACAGGAACCTGGAGGCCGAGAAGGACGACCTGGAGGAGCGTCTGATGAACCAACTGGCCCAGCTCAACGGCAGTATCGCTGGCTACCAGCAGGAGGCAGCAGACAGCAGGGAGCGCCTGGCCGAGCTGCAGCGGGAGGTGGAGCGGCTGGAGAGGGAGCGGGCCGAGCTGGAGGCCCTGGCCGAGAACGAGAGGGACCGGGCAGCCAGACTGGAGGAGGACAAGCGGCAGGCTCAGAGAGAGAGGGCGGAGGCGGAGGCGGGAGCGGGGAAGCAGAGGGAGCTGGAGCAGAGGCTGAAATCTGCCCAGAGGGTGAAAGAGGGCAGCCAGAGCCGGGCACGACAGCTTGAGGAACTGCTGAGGGAGAAGCAGCTCGAAGTGCGTCAGATGCAGAAGGACTGCATCCAGTACCAGGAGAGGATCAGCGAGATCGGCAAGGACGCCAAGGCTCTGCAGCACGGCCAAGATGAGCTGAGTGGCGAGCTGGAACGAGCCCGCCTGGAGACCTCCAAGGCCCTGGAAGAGCTGAAAAAGACCGAGGGCGAGCTGTTGAGTTGCAGAGCCCAGCTCGTAGAGACCCAAAGACAAGCCAGTCAAGCCGTGGCTGAAAAGGCGGCCTGCGAGCAGACTGCTCTCCAGAGAGAAGCGGACATGAAAGCCGAGGCAGAGCAGACTCTCGACTCGGTGAGGTTCCGGCTGGGGGCGGAGCTAAAGCAGGCGGAGCTGAGGCTGGAGGACTCCTACAGAGAGAGGGAGAGGGAGGAGGAGGCCACCCATGAAGCCAGGGATGTAGCCGAGGGCGCCGAGAGACAGGCCCACAAGCTGCAGGCCCGCCTCGACGAGTCTCTGGCCCGGCTGGCGGCCTTCTCGCGCTGCATGTCCTCCCTGCAGGACGACAGAGACCGTGTGCTTGACGAGGCCAAACAGTGGGAGAGTCGTTTCAATAGCACCCTCCAGGGGAAGGAGGCTGAAGTACGTGAGGCAGAGACCCGGGCCAAGGATCTGGCCGAACAGCTGCAGAAAGAAACTGCCCAGAAAGAAGAGCTGCAGCTTGCAGTGGACAGGTAAGAATTTATTACTACAGAGGTCTTATGAATGGGTCCTCCGAGAGAAGAACCCTATTGTATTCTTTGCGAAGATTAATTACTGAGTCATACTTGTTGCTAAATGCTTTGTTTGTGTATGGTTTGTGCACCCAGACTGCAGAAAGCAGACGAGCAATGGCAACTTAAGTGGGAAGAAGAAGAAAAGAGGTTCCGGCAGAATCAAGCAGCACTGGAGCGGGAGAGAGGGGAGCTGCAGCAGGCTCTTACCCAGGCGGAGAGCTCTCTGGCGGAGGCACGTGCCCAGCTGGACTCCCTTGAGAGTGAGGCCGAGGGGCTGCGGCGCAGGGCCCAAGCACTGGAGGAGGCCGTGGGGAGGCTGCAGAAAGAGGCCAACCAGGCCAGGGCGGAGCTGAGGGAGAAGGAGGCTGAGGAGAGGAGGCTGGGGCTGAGTGTGGAGCAGCTGGAAACTGACCTGCGCTCCTCCAAGGTCCTCACAGAGACCCTGCAGACTGAGCTGAGCGAGAAGGAGAGGAGAGAAGTGGAGCTGCTAGGGGAGAAGGAACAGGCTGTGGCACAGGTATCTTGTATTTCATTGCTCTGTTGTGTAGTAAAGTTCTCAGTGCCTTTCTGTTAGAGGTCCTAAAAATATTGTAAGCTAGAATTGGTTCTGGTGTGATCCCTCTGCCAGTCATCGACATGACTCTTCCATGTCCATAGACAAGATTTTTCAGCATCCTGAAAGTTTTCATCTCATTGTCATGCTTGCTCCTCCCAGGCTGCCGAGGAGGCTAGGAGGGAGGCTGACGGGAGAGCGAAAGAGGCCGAGAAGGAGCTGGAGGAGAGGAGAGAGGAGGTGCGTGTTCTGGAGGACAGACTGAGGAAGGCCGAGGAGGAGAGCAGCCACAGCAAAACCAGACTGGACTCCTTCACTAAAGCGATGGGCTCTCTGCAGGACGACAGGGACCGTGTCCTCAGCATGTACAAGCAACTGGAGGAGAAGCACCTGCAGGTAGTTTTACTATCCCCTCACTGACTTTCGACACAACATTTTCTATACAGCCCAACTGAGGGTAGACAATTACAGAGAGCCATTTCATTGCTGAAACTCATGAAGCGTATATCCTAATTATTCCTTCTCTGTTTCTCTCCCTCTGCGTGTGTGTGCGTGCATGGTATTCCTCAGGTCATGATGGAGAAGGATGGGCTGATACAGGAGGCAGCAGGGGAGAACAACAGTCTGAAGGAGGAGCTGAGAGCCCTGCTGGTCCAGAGAGACGACCTCAACGCTGAGAAGGCCAAGCTGTCGGCCCAGCTCCACGGCTATAGGGACGACCTCAACCAGGTTCTCAGCATGAAGGATTCCCAACACAAGCAGCTCCTGGCTGGCCAGCTCGAGCGCATCGCTGCCCTGGAGAGGGACCGAGAAGAGCTGGAAGCCAAGCTGACATCCCTGGACAGAGGGGTGCAGTTGGAGGGTGAGGCCCCGGCAAGCAGACTGGAGTTGGAGACCCTCAGCAAGGCTGGTGACGGTGGGGGTCAGATGAGAGACGCCCCTGGTGCAGAGGTGGAGAAGCTGAGAGAGCAGCTGCAAGCAGCCAGGGCCCAGGTGGAGGCCCTGGAGGACAGCCTGCAACAGGAGAGAGAGACCCAGGCCACCGAGACCAAGGAGCTGAACGAGCTGCGCTGGGAGGGAGGAGTGATGCGTACAGAGTCGGAGACGGCCCAGGAGAGGGTCGCGGAGCTGGCCAGAGACATGTTGATGCTGGAACAGATGCTATTAGGTGAGAAGGAACTATCAGCCCAACTCAAGGCCCAGAACCAGTCCTTCGGGCAGGCCATGGCGTCCTTGCAGGACAGCAGAGATCAGGCAGTCAACCAGGCACAGGAGCTGGCTTTTAGACTGGAGGAGATGAGCAAGGCAGCGGGCCAACAATCCCCCACCAGCCCAGGAGGTTCTACTGGGGAGGTTTGGGGACTGAAGAATGCACTGTCAGCCCTGCAGAATGACAGGGAGAGACTGGTACACACCTTAACCGTTTAATACCATGCATGTGATATACTGTATAAGAACGCTACGTCCACATTTACCACATCTAAAACGGCATTTTATTTCTGGTCCTCTAGTTGGAACAGCTGCAAAAACAGCATTCGGAGCTTGCCAGACTCGGAGGGGGAGATCTGGCTAAACTGGCCGATGATCTTGATGAGGAGAGGTGGAGGGCTAGGGAGATGATGGCCCGGATTCAGCAACAAGATGATCTGCTGGAGAGAGAGAAACAAGAACTTGAAATTCTCCAGTAAGATTGAATCATGTTTACTGCTGTCTAGTCTGACCCGCATTTCATTGAATGTCGCTAACTGTGTGTGTGTGTGTGTGCCAGGCTGGAGCGTATAGACTGGCAGGCCCAGGCAGAGCTGCTGAAGCAGCAGACCCTTGCCACCCTGTCCGAGCGAGACAAGCAAGTCCGCCAGCTCACTGCCATGCTG
Organism: Osmerus mordax; assembly: GCF_038355195.1. Classification (NCBI taxonomy): domain Eukaryota; kingdom Metazoa; phylum Chordata; class Actinopteri; order Osmeriformes; family Osmeridae; genus Osmerus; species Osmerus mordax. Next base: position 5,374,595 of record NC_090066.1, on the reverse strand, counting down.
GAGGAGGCTCGCACGCCCAGGCCCAACCTGACGGAGGAACACTACCAGAGGCAGGTCAGTACCCCAGGGAAACCAGAGTCGAATGGTTTCCTCCTAAAAGTGTGTGTACTGTGGAGCATGGAGGGATGGGATTAGGAATTGTGATGAGGATCTGCAAGTGATGGTCCTTGAACCTCCTCTGGGTGGGTTCTTCAGGGAACAGGAGAAGTGGACAGTGCTCCAGGGGCCCCTCAGGAACGTGGAGGCTCCACTGAGAACCAGGACCTGAAGACTGAGTTCAAGGAGCTACAGCGCAGGTATCAACACAGCACACTGCGACGCCAAAATAAATCCACATCCTTTTGTATCTCATGGCACAGATTTCCATTCTGTTGACTTCTTTGCTCGTTTCTTTGTTTGCTTGTCAGACTTGATGAGGAGCAGGAGCAGAGGCTGGTGGTGGAGGAGCAGTTGATGGCTGCTCAGGAACGTCTACAACGGTACACGCAGGGTGAATGGCAATCGGGACATGAAGGACAGTTCTCTGAGACCGCCGTACTCATAGAGCCTCAAGGAGGCACCGTCTCTCGCGTGAGTTCAAAAAACCTCTCGCGAATGACAAACGACTGCATATGAAGCCTAACCGATTGACAAACTTGACAAATGTTACGCAACGTTGTCCTATGCGGTCACTCAACTCATGTCATCCTCCTTCTTCCTGTCGCAGTCACGGAGTGGTGGCCCGGGCTGGATGCGGATGGTGCGCGGGTTTCTCTGCTCCCGCCAGCGCACCCCCCTCCTGGTGTCCTTCTACCTGCTCACTGTGCACGCCTTGCTGCTGCTGTGCCTGGGGGGTTACCTCTGAGAGACCTGCCCCATCCCAGACCAGGAGAGAGGAGGGAAGGAGACCAAGCATACTTATGACACGTACCATAAGACTGACTGACCCTTATTTAGTGTTTCATTGAATACCTTAACATACTAGTAATCCCGACTCCGCCCATGCACTTTTTATACAAAGCACTAGACAGAAATCAGCCTTTTTAGCCAAAGTAAATTGTTTTATGTGAGCTGATTTTATTTAAGTTTCTGTAGTTTTATGTTCCACTTTAATATTGAATGTTGTTCAAAAGCAGAAGTTGGTCACATTTATGTCAAATTAAAAGCAGCAGAGCCCTACCTCTGAGGCCTAGTTAGTTTGGACTCTATAAAGGTGAATGGGTACGTGGCTTTAATATACATTACCTGTAGGAACTGATTAGGCAACATGTAGATCCACACAATAGATTTTATCAGCCAGATAACATCGTTTTAGGTGCCTTTAGATTTGAGACATGAGGGTTTCTTTATCTCTGGGTGGCGTGGTGTTCTGCATCTGTGGGTACAGTATGCCAATAGAATCTCCTTCTCTCACTCTCCCACCTGTACGCATGCAGAACTGACACAAATGGAAACGTGTGCAATGTGTTATGACCGATACATTCCGACCGATCATGGGATTTGTCTTTTTGTTTTCCACTTTATACCTTCATTTAACAAAGGAACAGTGGTGGCTGATTTGGTTCAAGGTTATGTTGTGGATGTGTGCTGGACGTGGGTGTTCGTTGTGGTTACAATCCGGGTCTCTGTCATTCCCATATGGGTGTTCCTTGTTTTATGGCTAATCTACCACAAGCTTCTTTGCCATAGAAGGTGCAATGATGTTACAGTTTAGGACAATTTAGTGATTATCTTTGGTTAGTATATCATGTCCCACCCTATAATTCTCTGCTGTATCACTTATTTATTGCTCACAGTCACTACAGTACATGCATAGATGTACGAGCTCCTTCTCATAATTTAACTTCTGGTAAACTGATGACTACTGTTATTGTCCTGTCACGCTTCACGTTACTGCTAGTCCCCTAACTGTAATAACCTACTGTAAATGAATTACCCCTATTAAGGGCTGTATAGAATGAACTGTGATGAAGATGCTTATGGTGGTTAGGAATTTTTAATTACAGCCCTTGGAAGACCAGGAGCAGATTGATTACGTGTTTGCACCGCCCCACTTTATAATATAATGGTATGTATGTGAATGAAATTAAGTGGAAACATAGATGTTGATAAAGGGAAAATTACTTGACTGTTGAGTTTTGGATGCGTCTGAGGGAAAACGCCCAAGTGCAAACACCTAGTAAATCTGACCCCAAGTGTTGAATCTTGTATAACCATCAATGTAACACCTGGAGTTTGTTCTCTTGGGCTAATTTTGAAATAAAGTTTCCCTTTCGGGAATCACAACTGACGAATGTTTTTGTCTGCCTGACTCGTCTGATCAATTAATAAACATTATGTTTAGAAAACAGTTTTAGCACAATTGACTCGGATGTGAGCTGGCAGACTGCTACTGTATTTCCTAAATCGCTGTAGGGCATGCGTATTTACTCAGCGTCTCCTCATCTTCGCGCAGTCGAAAAACTAATTGAAAGGATTAACGTGAACTTTGACAAAATACGAGGAAATTATTGAAGGGTAAATATAACTTCTGCGAAATTGTTCTGAAATGTAAAATGTGTTTCTGCAGATAGGGCAAAAACTTACTTGTCAAAACATACCTTTACTTATTCAGGAAGTGGGCTACCAAAACGTATGTGTTAAAAAAAGGAACAAGTCAAGCTTAACAAGCATAACTATGCAAGTAACAACTACCATATCTTTATAAGAACAATGTCATGTTTTACTTGAAGAATCCCATTTTAACTAGAATGGCAGAATGGTACACCAAACTGAGGACCGGCCAGCTGTTGAAAGCCAAAAGTTCCTTTCTACATGATCTATATGAAAAGGATATATTATGGTGTTAATCTCCTGGAAAACGTTATTAATGTGTGTAATTTCATTATTATCTCAAGAGGATGTTGTCGTTGCTGTATACTGTGATAGTTTGGGATGAAACTAATTCAATTCACTGCTGTATAAATAGCCAAAGTATACTTCCTTTTTGATGACCTTTAGCTAAATAAGGGATTAAGTTTCCACGGTGAACCGGTATCACAGGAAGGGAAGGGATTAAAATTGTATGAAAAGAGACTTTGCAGGTGCAAATTATGAATGACACCCTCACTCAAACGATTCACTCCAAATACCTGCCAATAGCCAACATACTAAACTGTACTCAACTGGGTTTAAAATCAGAAAACACATGGTTTTGTTTCTCCAGATGTGGAAATCGGTGGTGGGACACAATGTTAATGTGAAGGTGGCTTCAGAAGGGGATGACTGGGAGACCGACCCTGATTTTGAGGTGAGCAGCCGGGCTTGATGTTGTGCAGGATGAGGCGTTTATCATGGAGCTATGTGCAAGGAATACATTGCTGTTGACTTGATCATTCTCTAATCAATACAACCTCCCATTGGACTTTGTTTTGTTTGTGCTAGAAAGTTTCTATATTCCAATAACTCCTTAAGTCATGTTGAATCATGCGAGGAATGTGCATAGACATCTTCTGGTTCTGTTTTCCAGAATGACGTGTCAGAGCAAGAACAGAGATGGGGATCCAAGACTGTGGAAGGGTCTGGCCATAAAGAGCACATCAGGTAACCAAGCATGGAAATATTTAAATAGATCTACAGGGCAGATGAAACATAGATGATTCGGGATTACTTGGGAGAAACAGCAAATTCAGGTTGTGCAAGCACCGAGCACAGAGCTCAATAACAGTAGAAACAGGAAAAGGAAGTGAAAACAGCATATGCTGACAACAAGCAGCAAGTCTTACCTTATATGGGATGGCGACTGTCAGTACACCAAAGGGCTGGGTCAGCCCACACAATCAGCTGTATTATTAAATCCTATAGCCATAAACACTAGTTCTTTGATGTCTGCATACTGTGTCTATGTGTGCACATGTGTGTGTGTGTGTGTGTGTGTGTCTCCTCTAATGCCCCCCTCTCTCCAGTGTTGCAGAGTTGAGGCAGAAGGTGTCTCAGGAGTACGAGCATGTGAAGAAGAAGGAGCAGGCGCTGGCACCACAGGCCTCCTACGGCTATGGAGGCACGTTTGGAGTGGAGAAGGACCGTATGGACAAGGTTCGACTCCGACATATACAAAATCAACATAGAAAAGTGAACATAATAGTTGGTGATGCAATCTCAATTTGAACTTTTAAGGCGGCTGATAGTTTGGTTGACCCCTCTCAATGTCTGGGACTCTGATTGACTGTGTGTGATTACCCAGGGGGCTGTGGGGCATAGCTATGTGGCTAAGGTTGAGCAGCACTCATCACAAACAGATGCTGCGAGGGGCTTCGGGGGGAAGTTTGGAGTTCAGAAAGACCGTGTGGACAAGGTGAGACATACATTATGCTTTTCCAAACCAACCCTCTTAATATGAGAAAAGACACCATGGTTAGATACAATGAGTGGTATTGTATGAAAGGCAGTCATTATAATTCACGTTTAAATGTCCCCTGCTTCTGTCAGTCTGCCATGGGCTTTGAGTACAAGGGAGAGGTGGATCAACATACTTCTCAGAAAGGTACTGGTCATGGCAATACCCAACCATGGTAGCATAGTAATTGCCCCCTTGGTTACCCTAAACATCTGTCACCTGCTGCTACCCTTAAGATTACGCCAAAGGATTTGGAGGGAAGTATGGAGTGGAGAAGGATAAGGTTGACAAAGCTGCCATGGGTTATGACTATAAAGGAGAGACAGAAAAGCACCAGTCCCAAAAAGGTCAGACCTGTATATTTTCCTTATGAATCCTTCAAGTATATATTTATTTAAAATACTGCCAGCATGTTGTTACTTGATACTGAATTATTTTGTCATTCTTCTCTTTCCTTCTCCGTTACTAGACTACTCAAAGGGATTTGGGGGTAAGTTTGGTGTGGAGAAGGAGAACGTGGACAAGGCTGCTTTGGGTTATGACTACAAGGGACAGACAGAAAAACATGAGTCGCAGAAAGGTGAAGTACTCACAGATTGTTGCTGTGAACAATTATGTCAGATGCAACACAATATTGACTATTTGCCCTTTATTCCCAGACTATTCTAAGGGCTTTGGGGGACGGTTTGGAGTCCAGGAAGACCGCATGGATAAGGCAAGTATTAAAGACATATGATAAAATATCCTGTCCTATTTCCCTTTTTTTCCCCATTTGTCCATTTATTTATTTGATTATGTCTCTAGAATGCAGCAAACTTCACAGATATGGAGTCTCCTACCTCAGCCTATGAGAAGACACAGCCATTGGAGGCCTGTTAGTATAAACACGTTGTAATGCTGCCTTTGCAATGTTTGCTGAGAATATACAGTAATGTGTTGCTCCCATGTTTTTATCTTGCCTCAGATCATTTTGTAAGCCAATATTGGCTTGTCAATCTGTGGTTTCCAATAGTTTCCCAAAACTTTTTTTGTGTTGTTATTCTGTGTAGCAAGTGCACGTGCTGGTAACCTAAAGGCACGGTTTGAAAACATGGCCAAGGCATCAGATGAAGAGAACAGAAAGCAAGCAGAGGAGGAGAAAGCCAGGAGACAGGCCAGGGAGAAAAGAGAGCAGGAGGAGGCCCGACAAAGACAACAGGTAGTAAGGAAGATCATTTAAACACAGACACGCAAATACAAGCATTTGCGTATGACACAGTGGTTCATGCATCTCCCTAGGAACGGAACAGCAGGGAGGTGGAAGAGGTGGAGGAGGTGGAGGAGCAGCCTCCCCCACCGTTACCAGAGACCAGGAGGGGCCCACCACAGCTGCCCCGGGCACTGCCTGAGGTACCCAGAGACGAGTACGAGCCAGAGGTACTGTCAACTACCTCAGTATGAAGGACCCATTCTATTATCAACTAAAGTGTTCCAGAGAGCCATCCTTTGACTTCTTCCTCTGTGTCCTCCGTAGTCTCAGGTGGAAGAGGAGCCTCCGTGCCTGCCCCCTCGCTCAGCTGACGTGCTGCCGGAGGAGGCCCCAGAGGTCCTAACACCCGTCTTCCCAGAGCCACAGTTGGAGGAAGATGATGGAGACTATGAGGACATCGCTAACATCGCTGAACCAAATGCAGCTGGTTAGTGTGCCACACCTACTGTAGGTCAGAGGCTATGGAGCCAACCTCAGATATGTGTCTGATTCAATTCCAGCTGACTCCTGTGTCTTTTAACAGCTGTGGAAAAAGACTATGAGGATCTTACAGATGGCTTGACTGCAGTGGCAATTTATGACTACCAAGGAGGTATGTAATGTTTACTGTTATCAAAGGTGTGTATAAAATGTGTTCAAATGCCTTCCATTCAATTGTCTCGACTCTTCTCTTTTAATATAGAGGCTGATGATGAGATATCTTTCAATCCGGATGACATGATCACCAACATAGAGATGGTGGATGAGGGGTGGTGGAGGGGACAGTGTCATGGACGCTTCGGCCTCTTCCCAGCCACCTTTGTGCAGCTGCAGCAGTGAGCTCACTGTGTTGCCAGGCTCAAACTCATTTTCACCTTTTAGGGCTTCCGTGAACCTCCCATCACACAGGAAAGTCTTCATAGCATGTGCTACTTTCATGAAGCCAGCATGATCAACGGTTAAGTGCAAATATACTGTATTGAATAGGCAAGGCATTCAGATATGTTGTCTTGTTCAAAGTTATTGTATTTTAAACTGAAATTCTATACACATGAATTACATTTCAATATTGACAAGTGTTCTATATTTAATAGGCACATTTGTGCCACATATTCCATGAATCTGACAAATGTTATGAATAAACTGCCCGCCCCCCCAAAACAAATTGTCATTGATCATCTCTCATCTGGAATTGCCATTGGATTCTACAACTAAAAGTAAATGCCACTGACATTGCCATTAGTGCATCAAGGATCAAATTACTGGAACAGAGCTACCCTTTAGGGTAAAGGTATAACCAGCTACCATTATTAATGTAGCAATGTTTCATTTTTCTTTAAATCCATTGAAGATACAATGGCATTTTATTAAAGTTGATTATGTCCATAAATATGCTGCATTCAAGATTAGAATTTCCTTAAGGTTACAGGTACACCTAGTAACAATGGTCAGGACATAGCTGACTAACAACCATCTCTCACATTGCCACAACATAAACAGATGTACAGAAAATAAGATGAGTGGCACAAGTCAATAAGCTACATTGCCTTTAACCCCCGAATTTCAACAATTCGCAAGAGTTCAAGGCCACGGGTTATACCGAAAATGTGTTCGAAATCATGACACATGCATTCCCAGGATCAGGGTGTTGTGTTGAACAGGTTAGGTCCAAGGAATAGTCCTTTCGCTTTTCAAGTTTACCAAGCCATGCCTTTCTGCTTCTTGGCCTTTCCTGATTTCTTGCCAACCCGTTTGCCCTTCAGTTTCTTGGCCTGCCGTTGGCTCATCCACGTGGGGTACTGTCCATGCTCATCCAACAATGTTTTCTTGTTGCGCTTGCTGTCCAAGTCCATCTTTCCATCTAAAAGGATAAAAAGCAAGAGTCAAACTTATGAATTCTTTCATTGGGGAGGATGCCAGGTTCATATACACACAGGCAAAACATAAACCCAGGTTTGACAACCAGATAAGTCTTTAATGCTGTTTAAATGTTTGAACTTTAAGTCACTCACCATCACCATCATCCCCATCCATAACAGCGTCAACTTTCTTTTCCTTTATCTTCTCTACTGGCACCACTGTGACAATCTCTTGCATATCATCCATGGAGATCTCGCCTTTCCCACCATGCGCCAACGCTTGCTTCAGTCTGGCAAGTTCTTTTGGAGCATTCTTTTTCCGTTTCTCGGCACGCATCTTCCTCTTCCATTTGCTTCTCAAACTTTTGGCCATTGTAGATTCTGAAAAACATTATTAACCTCGTTATTTTTATTCGGATTATGTTCATGTGTGTGATAAAATTGCAATCTGGTTAAACCCACCGCACCATTGTGTGCAATAAAGTCGATTGGATTATTAAAAGAGCATACAAATCTTTTAGAAATGTGCCCTTGCTAGCTAGCTAGCTATCTAGCGTTAGTTGAAACTGGCTGAGCATTGACTTTTGCTTATTTTAGCTAATATAGCTAGCTCGTGTACTTTCGATTTTAGCTATACTCTTGCCTACATAAATCTGACTAGCTCATCGAACCACGAATTTACTTATCTACCTATGTATCTAATGTAAAAAGGTTATTCACTTACAATTGTTGGTGGTCAGGTTTCTGCTCGATGTATCCCTCTGCGTAAGGAAGCACACGTGTCTGATTTCCGTATTGGAGTAACAACGCACCTGATTGGTTGGTTCGTCTGTCCTTGAAGATTTCCACACATTATTGGTTACAGTGCAAACTGTAGAGGAAACCCGATGATTGTAAACAAACCAGACACCTCTCAAGCTTGGTTCCATTCCTTTAAAGCTTTCGCCCACCATGTCATTCTTGAGAATTTGGGTTTACGTTTGCTGCTAAGTGAATTAGCTAATACATCTGACGAAGCATCAAGTTGTCAACGTAGGTTTTCATTGTACAGTTTAAGCAACGAAGAAGAACCGAAGAAGAAATAATGAGCAACTCTACCTCACTTGTCAATACTCGTTGCTTTGGATCTGAACACCATAGCCCCGCGCTAAATGCAAATATAGTACGGACACACAGCCTATTGGATTTGGCTTCAGAACAGTTGATGGTTCTCAGAGATTTCCGTAATGCACTTGACACATGTGAGAGAGGTTTGGAGAGTCTCACAGATAACGATGGTGAGCAAGAGGACTGCAGGTGAGTGGTACCGACAGATGGAAAACGTTAGGTTGTCTAATTAATGTGACTTGGTTAGACGTTTTTAATGATTTCACATTTTGTTTAATTCACTTTGCCGATGTTTTGCCATTTTTGCAACCCTATAAGATTTTGCTACTTTGGGCAAACCTTAATCTTGCTCAGCGCAAACGCAATACTTCCTGTTTTCACGTTCTGATAGGTTGCAAAAAACGAAGGACACCGGTACAAGTAGCCCTTACTGACACCCACTTTGGTTCTAGGTATGCAGAGTTTAAGGCAGCACTCTGCATTTTGGGTATACAAGCTTTGGCTGAACTTAATCAGTGGCGTGGGGTACTTCAATGGATTATCCAGCAATACGAGTGCCCTGAGAAAATGCCTGCCAAAATAATGCAGATGTGGTAAGGAGCTGATTAACTAAGAAATACCTTTCATGTTTGGTGTACCTTTGCTCTGTTTTGAATCTTAAGTAACCAGATTACATATAGTTATGTTAACATAATTATCTGTATTGTTTTTAAGCATTCTTCTTTACACCAAAGTGGGTGAACAAGCCATGGTCCAAGAGGCAGGTAGAAGTTGGCTCCACTACCCATCCAACAGAAGTCAAACTGGGTTCAGGACAGTAGCAGAGCTGTACCTGCTGCATGTCCTTACGCCCCTGGGCCTCCTGGAAGAGGCTCGGGACATGATCCTGGGAGAGGTGGGTAGTGATGCCTTCACAGACGACCAGAAACAAACAGCGCTGGATATTGTGGAAGATAAAAAGAATCAAAGTCCTGCACAACCCCCGGGCCCTCATTGTGGCTCTAGCCCAGATGTGACAGCAAGACTTGCTACGCCTCAAGGTGCAAGCTCACTTTTTATTTATACTTAATAAGATTAAGTATGAACACTGACCCTCATGTGTTGTTGTTGTAAATTGTATAATGCTGGTAGTGAAACAGTCTGTGTGTTTGTGTGGGACAGGGTCTGTGGTTCAGAAGCTTAAAGCCGTGCTGCGGTTTCTGTGTAGAAAGCTGTCCGTGGCTACTGTTGGGTCAATCCCTCTACGAAGAGTATTTCTGGCTTTCATCCTTCTCTACATGCTTTTTGTCAGGATAGATCCAGGTAACAAGTTAGTGTTTTTTGATGTGTTTGTGCTATTAAAGTATACAGTATGTAAATAAAATACACAAGGGACTCATATCAACCTCTGTTATAATACTTCATTTGATTCACTCAACCCATCATCAGTAAAAAAAACTTTGCCAAAAGATTTTTCCCAATGTGATTTCTCCACAGCTCTTCAGTCATCTTTTCCTTGGATTTCAAAGCTGTTGCAAATACTGAAGCACATGTGGAATGTCATGTTTGCACCTTACTACCGGACACGTGCACAGAGCAAACAACTTTAAAATACTCAACTTGCACTGGGATATCCTGCAAAAACGGACAAGAAATTGTGAATTGATTGCATTTACGCTTAAAATCAATAAGGTGCTTATTTCTGAAAGGATATATCCACCATAATTCAAAGAAATCAGTAAAAGCTGGTAAATGAAAACTAAAAATATTCATGATAACAAATAGATTGTTATGGTTTATTTATTTGTACATGTACATTACATTTAACCAACCTTACTTTTGCACCATAGGCTATGCAATACCAGCCTTTGTTATGAAGATCATGGAGCATAAGTTTGGGTAGCTGTAAACAAATTAATTGATAACGAGGCTGGGTTATCAATTATTACAATAAGAGAGACTGTGTCGACGACGACTTGTGTTTAATGTTTCATGATTGCTGAACTAATTGAATGATGTAGTTCTCAGAAATGCCTATTATTCCATTGTTGAAAAATGAAATAGGGATGAGAAACTGTTGCGTCTAATCAGCGATATCATGTAATAAAGTTACACCCTCGTTCAACGGCTGTCTTCAGTTTATTGCTGGTAGGCCTACTGCCTAAAGTTTCGTTTGTGTGATGCTAAATGGAGAATAGAAAGCGAAACCTAAGTGCCCTACTGTTCTCTGTGCGTAGTCCTACATGGGGTGTCGCTCGGGGGTTTAAAGGATATGCAACGTCCATGAGTATCGGTTTACATACGTGTCTGACACCGCGCTGTGTATTAGAATTCACAGATTGTGATGCTGTTTATTAAATACTATGGCAGGCAGTGGTCAATCAAGGTATTATCGGTCGTATTATCTTGGATCACATCTGATTAATAGAACACAAGGTAGGAATGCAAACATGAGCAAGCTAGAACATACAACACGCATCACCTGCCAATTTGTACAATCATTTCGCTTGAATCAACGCGGCTGAAGACAGACGTATGTTCAAAAATAATGATGTGATTTGATGACTAGGCATACGAGGGCTCGTGAACTATGGTTTGTCCTGCTGTGTAAATGCATTGCTGCAGAGTTTCTGTGCCACCTGGGAACTGGTAGACATACTTGACAAGTAAGCAAGGTTACACAAATAGTTTCTGAAACTCAAAAATTAATCACCAGACATTTAAGTGTAGTGTATTGTACGTGGTTTGGCTCGAGATGGTTTGTCTGTTGTCTCGGCTACTACTGTACACCAAGTTATAATACTGTCTTTTTTTAAAGGTGGAATCCACTGCATGTTGAAAATAAGAACCGCAATGTACCCCTGCAGCTAAAAGAAGTGTTCAAAGCCATGCAGAGTGACCACTCACAACCAGTCTCCCATCATGACTTCCTGAACTGTCTGGACAACAATTGCATTCGCCGTATGATACTGCCCATGATTATGTGAAATGAATCATGTCAATACTATGGATTTATTTCACCAATGTTGAGTAGGTGATTGCCAGGCCAAAACATTGTGTTGTGGATGTCTTCTGCAGTTTATGTGCAGCATGATGCGGATGAGGTATTCCTCTTGATTCTGAACTTCTTACAACGACAGATGGACGATGACACCTTGGTATGCACTCTATCATGTGACAGAAAACATGCCTTAATTCTGAATGTTTTTCCTATGTGGTGGTTCTAAATCTTAATTTCCAAATAAATATATCCTGATCCTATGTGAGCTGGAATTCTATATCATGCCTCCCCAGATGCAGGCGATCCTCTCCCTGTACAAGGTTTCACTAGAGACAGTCCTGCACTGTAGAGATTGCACATACATCCAGTCCTATACCAGCTTCCTTCTCAGCCTCCCACTACACATCAAAGAAGACCACAACTCTTTGGTGAGTTGTGCCATAACTTCGTTTTAAGCCTTCAAGTGAGCAGTCATGGCTATGCATTTAATTTTCTGTTTTTCATTGCCTCTGAGATGTCTTTACACTTCTAGGAAGATTGCATTAAGTCCTTCCTTGAGCCCGAGGTTCTGAGAGATACTGAGAAGTGCTATTGTGAACAGTGTGGAATGAAGACATGCGCTACACGGGCAAGCTCACTAAATTCCTATGTGCTGCAGGAATCTAGTTATCTTATTATCTTTTACTATCTATAAAACTATAGCATTGTGTGAATTCCATGTTCAGATAAGTAATCTTCTACTTTGTAATCCAGGGTTTCAAGATAATCTCATTGCCCCCTATTTTGTGCCTGCACTTGAAGAGATTCCGCAGCTATCATGACTATACCAAGAAGTTGCAGTGCAAAGTCACTTTCCCTGAAACTTTTGATTTTTTGGAGATTGTGAAAGAAGAGACACTGTCACAAAAATATGTTACGGTATGACTAAAATATGTTTTGATATACAAATGCAAGTCACTGATTATCTCCCTGCATTGGGAAATACGAGTTGTAAACCTTTTCATGTTCTCATGTATGTGTTCTTACAGAATGGCAGCAAGTACAGTTTGTGTGCTGTCATAGTGCATATCGGTATTGCCATGTTTGGGCACTACACTGCCTATGTTCATCATAAGGGGGACCAGAGCTGGTACTATGCAAATGACAGCTCTGTGCGGAAGGTAAACTCTGATGATAAAACCTTATAATAACTAGTAAGAACAACAGAATGTATTGTTTTAGGGCTGTTGAACAGAGGCATATTGTGTGAAGTATTTTCTGTCATTCATTCATAGGTCGGTTGGAGTGATGTGCAGAGCTCTTATGGAGGTGATGGCAGGTAATATCAACATGGATTAATCAAATAATTAACTTCACTTAGTGAAGTCAAAAATATATTTATTTGAGGAAGTACGTAGTTGAACTATGCATAATGTTGTCTACAGAGAGAAGACTGCATACATGCTGCTGTACAGGAGAGACACACAGGAACAGCAGTTTGATGGCACAGAGACCCTGTGACTTTAGAAAACAGGGGCCCTATGTAAAGGGACTTTCAGATGGCGGTCCTCTTGTACACTAATTTAATTTAGGTTATCATGTAATGGTATCTTTTTTATGTATTATGCTAATGTATTTAGCTCACTAAAATCAGAGAGAATTATGTCATATTTAAATATTTGTACCACAATCTTATTATTTTATTGTTGTACAGGGGAGATTACTGGTAACATATAGAGTTATGGCCAAGCCATTTTGGAGTCAGAGCAGAACAGTTTCAAATGTACCACTAGGTGGACACAAAGACTTTTAAAACAAAGAGTTGCTCTGTCATTTCTGACACCACATATTGAGACAGTTCTAAGACACTGCTGAGTTTAATATTTAGTGTGTGTGGTGCAATAGGTCATTTTGGAGGTAGATATTTGCACTTTAATTGATTGGAAATGTGTGAATCATTGTCTTTTAACTGTGGGCACATCTTTTGGTTGAAGTGCTCTTTTTTGGTTTCATTCACTGTCCAAAGCAATAAAAAACATTCCTGGCAGCTGAGACTGTGTTCTACTTTGCAGCACCAAAGGGGTGATTGCAGTTTTAAGATTCAGATCAGCTTGCATAGTCTTAATACTAAAATACTGTATATCTGGTTTGCAATGTCATGCTAAGAATCTGTCATGTTTATGTAATTGGCGTCCCTATTTTTCATTCCACCAACACACAAACACAATAATAACATGACACCTCAAGGTAAAGGACAGAGTATTCCACTTTTAACCCCCAATGTTCCGCTACTTACAGCTACAGTATGGGTGCTTGGTTAGGCTGTCTGGGGAAGTCTCTCCCATAGTTAAACCAGACTGTTCCCACTACCTCAGCCAGGAGACTGAGGAGCATGTGAAATGGTGCCTGTGTGCTGGCCTGGCTCTGACAGAATGGAACAAGTCTGTACAGTGCCACAGGCAGGAGGCCCCATGCTTAGTCATCCCAGTACCGTTTAACACAAGCACAGCCTTCAATGTAGGGGCCTGTCCCACCCACAGCTAGACGGGAGCAGGGCTGTGTATGTGTGTTCTGTACAGTCTGCATCTTGTTAACGGTTGTGTCACTGCAGGCTTGAGGCTCTCCAGCCAATCAGAAATAGCGTAGGGATTAGTTCACCTCTCTTGTTCTATGAAACTCAGCATTATTGTTTCTGAGTGTAAATTGTTTCGTTTTACTTTCTCTGATTGAGGAAAAAATCCTTATGTTTGCGCTTGGTACATATGTCTTTATGGACTTTTGAGGACTAATGGTTAAAATTGTAAAAATATTTTTGACATTTCCCTGCAACTCAGTGTCAACAAAGTGTCAACTGACAATCGCTTACAATACTCCACCTTTAAAATAAATACTTTTTCCATTGAAATGAATCAAATTAATTATTAATACCTCAATACAAAGAGACCAACACCCACCAGATGCTGTGCAATGAATGTTGTGTGATCAAGTGATGGCCAGCATGTGCCATAGGTTTCACTCAAAGAAACACCTGTCAAGGCACACCTCACTTTCAAGCACATCTGAAACTCACTGCATGGCTCAGAGATGGGGAACAGCTCCAGGGGCGGTTTAAACCTCTGCTCCACTAAAGGGACATATTCTTTTCCATTCATGCATGCAGCGCACATGTCTGGTGTCTACAGCTCTATTGTTGAGGCTCCAGCCTGTTGTCTGGCCTTTGTACTGTGATTACCTAGAGACCTTGTGTGATTACACTGGTCACCTTATGGACTATAATGCAAGTCTGTTGAAAACATATACCTGTCAGTTTAGTCAGGAGACAATTGTAATGATCGAAGTATTGGTATATTTAATAGGTTTACACAAGGTAATTTCTAGAACAGTATAACAGTAAGTTATAAAAATTATATTTTGCTTGCTAAGTCATTGTGCCACTACAGCTACAAGATTTGTCAAGCTAAGAGTGAGGATCGACATCGTACCAAGTGACAACGTGGTCGCTCTCCTTGGCTCATAGTAGCTGGCATTGTTACAGTAGATGACATTTCACAGATGTTACTCTGTGGCAGCTGTGAAGTGGTCCTGGAGGTTTTTTTGGTGGAAGTTAGAGGTTCACTAATGCTTTTGGGGTTTTGTTGATGTGTGTTTACCAGTTTCTAGGTGAGTTTATGTGACTGTGATTATTCTTGGATGAAGCAGGATTTGGCCTGTTCTAGAATGGCTCTTTTGTCTTTTATATTTTCCTCTTTAAGTATGGAGGTATTGAGGAGCTTAGATCAATGCTCTTTGGGGAATGAATCTTTGTGACATTTCCTCACCCTGCCAGTATTCCACCTCCCTTTCCAATGACTGCAGCACTAGTTACAATATACTGTAATATGGCTGTAGTCGTCCTCTCTGTCTTCCACCCACAAAGACACAGTGAAAAGAGAGGTTTGATGTGGTTGGCATTGTCTTTTAAGCCATCGTTTATCCTACTGAACTGTTGTAGGCCAGCTTGCACATGGCTCTATCAAAAGACAATTTTGATTTAAGGTTTGCAGTCTGAAAGACTTTCAAGCATTATCGGCATGAAACGCGAATTCATAAGAATAGAGAGAAACTCTTCCTTCCTGTACTTTTATCATTTCCTCTTTTTTCAGTCCAGGGCTTTTTCACTAGCCTGTTTGATTTAAAGGTAAATGCTCATTCGCACAATTATGAGATTAGGAGAAGGAAAGAAGACCCAACATCCATTCACAAGCCCAGTCACAACTGCTTGTAATCTACTATAATCTCAGTTAACCCATCTTGCATGATCTCAGGGGTGGCAGAAAAGCTCATATGGCTGCTCTGTGGTTACGTAATGGTTTTCAGAAAGGAAATGATTCGGTTTCAGTGTTCATGTTAACTTTGTAGGCTGGTGACCATGGTGAAGCCTGGTTGTTAATAGCAAACAAGAAGTGAAGGCAAATGTCTGCTGCATGACTGGGATTTTTCCTATTCATCATGCTATTGGTAAATCGAATAATGGAATGCAGGGCACTGTTAACTATCAGCTGCTTCTCTCTTACAAAGTAAAGGCATTTTATACTGGCCTCCCGAAGATTATTTACTGATTAGTTGAACTGAATCATGTCTTTAAGTGAATATCAATTAGACACATGCAGTTTAATACATGCGTCCTGTATCTTTTACCCTTAAATTATCTGGTTAACCTTACCTTAATCTGCTGTGCAGTCAGGTGTTACAACCATCTGGTGATGTACTGAGGCAACCTTGTGATTTACTTTGATTGGTGGCCTATGACCTTTCACCTTTGCTTTCAAGATGGTGACCCATGGCTCGTGTTCATACCAGTACTCACAAGGTTCCTCACAAGAACCTTTGTCTAAAATGGGATATTCCCAGACCTGAGTTCAGCGGCTGTATTTCCTCTGCTAGAATTGACTGTCATGTTGCTGGGAGACGTAGTTCAGCTTTCCCTACTTACTTCATAAAATATCTACTCTTGAGAGAAAGAGGCAGTCTGGACGGTCAGGAAGTTTACCTCTTCTCTTGGTCAGTTCTACTCCCGAGGAATCTTGGCAGCTGGGGGGTAATAAAGAGCACATCTGCTGCGTCTTCTAGGAAAGAGGATATAGTAAGCTCTGGCCATAACTTAAGACTGAAGGTGGAGTGTGGTTCAGATTTAGTTTGGCTAGCGTGCCAAGACTGTTGGCCACAGTGGTGCTTCTTTGGTCTCCCAGGAAATGTGATCAGACTTTATAGTCATCACCATGGGGACATGATCCAACGTCCCACCCTGTCTTCCAGGGCTGTCGTTACCCCTCAGCCGCCACCTTATCTCAGAGCGATTATCAGGCTGGGGATCCGGGCCTGATGAACCCAGTCCTGCAGAGATAGACTTTCTCAGGTGACAGAAATGGCTTGACTGAGGGCCTCTGTCTGTGCATGTCGTTGCAAAGACTCTGTACGTTCCTGTTTTGACATGTGGCCTTTGATAGTTCCCAGGCTTTTGTCAAATTCTTTCTCTCCAGGTTGGTTTGTGCAATGAATGTTTCAGATTATTAGTCTCTATGTTTTCAGATTTCTACTGTGTTGTCTAAAGCGTTATTCATTTCTCTTAAAGATGCTGTAAAGCAGAACTGAAAATGAGTTTTAAGTTCATCACACCACAGAAGAATGTGTTGTGTTAACTACCCATCCAAATTAGAATGAAAAAAAACACAGACAAGTATGTGAAATTGGGCTTTGAAATCGTGAGAAAATCATCAGTCTTCTCTGCTTGAGACTGGGGGGGGACGTGTCGCCTGAAGGAGCTGAAGCTCCACCCACTCGAATTTATTGAATTTAGCAACAACAGCAAAAACTAGCTAAATCAATTGTAGATATCAGAACAGACCTACCTGCAGTCTCTGAGTGTTTTATATGTTAATTACTTTGTCTTTTCATTGTACCAGCTGAGTAACAGAGTGCAGGTTATATAAACCGTCTGTGATCTGACATAGATAGGTGGCTGTGACGTAGATAGGTTGGGTTTTGCCCCGCCTATACAAAACCTGAGCTGAAAACGGGTGAGAAACTTCACGCTTTGCACATGCTTTCAGCAACTCATTTCACATGTATATAATGTACTGAGAAGCAAATCATGGAATTTGCTTTACAGCATCTTTAAAGCTTCCAGAATCTCTGATTGCGTTTGTCAAAGGCACAGAACTTTGTCACTGTGACAGTGGTGGCTCCCCTTCCCAGATCACAGTCAAGTTTTGACATTCCTCAACACACACACACAACTGCATCTCCTTTGCCTGTGTAACAGACGTGGTCTTGCAAGCTCCGTCAGAGGCATACGGGCCACTGTTCACTCCGACCAGGAGTCGAACCTACCACCTCTGGCTTCCCAAGCGCCACCACTACCAACTACGCCAACGAAAAGCTAGCAATTTGTTGACACGGGAGGCCTGTTATACACTTGAGGAGTGAGTTTCACCACACACCGGCTACACGTGATCAAATGTTTTAGTCTATTAAATTATTCAGGGAATAATAAATTACGTAAAATTCAAGTTAATGAATGAAAATGAATGCTCATAATTTCCTAATCTAACCCATTAACACATTTGTTAGACGGTTTTTGCAGTAGTCCATCATTAATATTTTAACATTCAGGAACGTCTGGAACTGCTGTATATCCAGAGGCTAACCACTGCCTCATCATTCTGCCAGAGAGCGAGGAATGAGTGACCTGTTAGCTGCTGCTGTAGGCACATTTTAATTGGTTTACACCAGAGTTGCGTGTTCCCAAAAATTTTGACCTCAGTAGACAAGTAAATGATTTAGTAGGACAGTAGGACATTTCGAGGCGTTGCAAGAGCTCTCAAATTGAAACTGGCCTTTGCAAACACTTTATCCTTTTTTTTTGTTGCTAGGCCTGCACCTTGCCATGTTTAGAAGATTGACCCGGGCCAGGCAGTCCTGTTCATTTGCTCAGGTTTTAGGGCTGGGCACCTCAAGTGAGGTATCCATTGTCAAACCTCTTTGACCTGTTCTCTCCTTCAGCCTCTCCTATTTCCGGACAAAGACTCTCTAATGCCAGGTAGCAGGGTCTGGCATTCCATCTGCATTCCTCTATGGGGAAGTTGCTGGGATCGGGATGAAAAATGCCTGAAACAAAGACCCACTCTCATTCACAGGGTTTAAAGTTCTGTGGGAAAGTCCAGGCAGGACAGAGGTGGATGGCAGAGGAATGTGAACCATGGCATAGCTCACCCAGTTACTATGACACTACCTTGTGGAATCACAGGGCAGGGGTCTTCCAGCAGAAAGACAGCTAGCTGAATAATGGACAAGATATAGGGAAACAGAGCAAATATGGGTCCAACAGAGTTCATACTTTAAGGAATAGATATACAATAAATGTGTTACTTATTTATTTGTGAATTTACACAGAGGTTCTGAACTATTAACTTGATAGGCCCTGATGGATCTTAATAAACCCTGATGGATCGAGCTTGACTCATTTGAGTCTAGCTTCTACTGCTCCCAGAAGATATTCTGGGTCTTTCTATCTACAGACACACAGACAGCATACAATCGATCCATCATTCATACACCTTTCATTGACATAGTAGCACAATACACAAGAAACACAGTCATTGGTGGTACGGTTACGCATCTTATAGGCTGTTGCTGCACTATTTTGTGTGAATGTTTAAAGAGGAACGTACTCAATGAATAACAATTCTCCACTCCTCTAGTGTATTTCAGAAAGTAAGTTAGAGGAAGCAAAACATGCACAGTGACAAACTGTATTTATATTTACGGCTTTCATAAGAAACTATTCTGAGTGAGGAAAAACAGACTTGACCTGTTGTCACCTAGGAAATTAATCGATAAACATACTGAATGCCTCCAAGTCTGGATAAATGAAATGCCCTTTCCTGTACCTTTTTATCATGCCTCACTTGCTTCAGTCATGTAAGCAACGTTATTAATGGATTGGCTCCACCGTATGACCAGATTTAAAGCATATAATGTATATAATCGCAAAGTTTATATGCTCTTTAAGTGGAGATGAGTGAGGTTTAGACCATACCTCTGGTGGGCTGTGTGTGTGTATGTGAGGGAGGGCTTGTGGTTGGCCAGGGTTTGGGGTGGATTTCATGTGGAAATGACAGGAGGCCCAGCTGTAACCCACAGGCCCAGTCCAGAAGGAGACTTGCTCTGATGTGGCTTCAACACACATTTCCTAGAGAGCGCAAAGCCCTCTGGGATAATCGCAAAAACAATCAGCAGATCTGTGTGTGTGTGGGTGAGGGTCTGGGGTTGGGATGATTGGATGTGTGTTGGTGGGTCTCCTTATTTGTGTATGGCTCCCTTTGTTTCATTGTTGAACTTCTCTTTGATATCTGAGGACACAGTGCGGTGTTTTCCATGTGGATGGTGAGTGTCATGGAGGACTCTGTAAGAGACCAGAAGGGGAACACTAATCTCAATCAGGTGTTTTTTTGTTGGTCTTGACAGTGTCCTTGTGGGTGTGGCTAAGTCGAAAGACGGAGCACCATATGGAAGTCCTGCCTTGAAGCCTTTCCTTCTGTCACACAGTAATGACATCAGTGCTATTAACACCACATTCAATAGGCCTCGCCCGTCTTTTCTCCTGGGCTTTTCGCCATGGCTGTGAGGTGTTTGTCTGAAACAATAGAGTCGTAGTACAATAATCCTTCAAAATATGCTGCAGATATCCTTGGCTCTCCCCCTGGGCTATTATTGCAATGCAAACATGCATATTTGCATATAAGCATTGACAAAGCGTTACACATGTGTTCCCAGGTATGGCTTTTTAAAAATTGAATTTCATGGTACCAAGCACTCTGGGTTGAGACCCAGCCCTCTGTTCGAGCTCTCCCCCGCTCTCTCATCTGCAGCCTGTTATGGCAGACCGGGAGATGACATCATGCTCGTCTCGGGGAGCAGGGGCTGGTAATTGGCCCGCTCTCCTCCGGCAGCGACGCAGGCCAAACGGAACACACAAGTGGAGCCAGGCAATGCAAGTCAGATGCACCGGGTTTTTCCAGAGAAGCTGCTGGGGCCTCAACGAGAGCTAAAGCCAAGAGGCCTCTGTGAGGGGGGCTGATCCAACTGTAAATGTCAGAAATGAATGAAGGGCCTCAACCCAAAAGGAAATCTGATATAAGGAGCCTTGGGGGGCTTCGCTGTTTGATCGGCTCACAATCCACTGCTGTAGTCGTGGAATAGAGACGTTGTCTATTCTGCATGTTTGTGACTACAAAAAAAAAAAGAATCATTTTTTTATGTGTTCTCTGGCATTTTCTAAATCGTACGTCAGACAGCCTTATGCCCACACAGTTTTCCATCAGAGCAGGAATGAACCTCAGCACCTCTGGGATGCTGTGTAACTGTGACTAACGATGATGTTTGATATTAGAAATCAGCTCTTGGTGTTTTGAAATGGGTTCATGTGGCTTGCTACGTGAGTGGTGTTCTGTATAGATGTACAGTACAGCTTCACAAGGCATACTCTAATACTGAAATTCCCAGCACATGTTGGTAATGTTTGGAACATTAAACATCTGGAAATGAGATTAGACAATTCTTTCTGGGTTCAGATGTGTGTCTTGGGGACCTAAATTACATCAGTGGGACTATAACATGAAACAAAAAAACCTAATCCCATTCGCTTTGTAAGCAGCAATTTGATAGTGTGGCAGTGCATGCTCAGTCTAATTGGCTGCTCTGGATCTGTGAATGTAAGCATGCATCTCATTCCTTCTGGCCAGTCATACTGTAGACAGAGTATGGAGACTTACCTCTACAAGGCAGCACTCTGTTTGTCTTTCACAGTGTGCCTCCCAGTCATGCCTCCATGTTTCCTGCTATGTGGTTAAGGGAAAGCAGTAGACATGGTGATTTACAGATATACATTTTATCATTAACAATTGCGTGACACCTCCCTAAATCTTTGCTATAATCTCATTTTTGCTATAATCTCAGTCGCATGGGTGTGAAGACACGTTTTTCGGTGTGGGAAAATGGGAGGGATGTGATGAGGGGCGCTGGCAGAGAATGAAGCACGTTGGCACATGCCCGTCTGTTTGTCTCAGAGCTCTGCCCCACATAGGTTGCTGCTCTCTGGGTGGTGAATAGAGGTCAGAGATCTCTAGGAGGCGGTGAGAACATCAGATTTCCTGCCAGAACCAAAGTGCAACTCAGCATCTGTGGGCAAACAGCAGTCTTTGCACAATACAGAGCGAAAAAGACAGAGAGACACAGGCCTGTAGGCACGGAGTGATTCTCTGTCACTTTCATAAGCTGTCTCACTTCCACTGTTCCACGTTTGGCTCTCTTTGATTCAGAATTAGTCGTGTCAATTGTAAACTCGATACCTCTCCACTAATCACCCATCAATTGTGCCCACTGATTAGCTCACTCAATCTCTGAGCCATATGTGACATGACAGAGGTTGAATCATTTAGCCTATTTATGGCTTTCTTGATGATAATACTGAGTTTTTGATGTGAAGTGCTTACGGCTACGGTCCAGCTTCACCTGTAGTCACTGTGCTGACCCAGCCTTCCGTCTTCCTGAGGTAACTCATCAGTAGACTTGAAAGAACAACTTGCACAGGTGACACAGAGAACTCTCATCAAATACCTACTTAACAGCTACTGGCTACTGGAAAAATGAGCAGAAAAAGGTTCCAATAAATCTTCAGTTTTCTCGTTTGCTCAGGCATACTTTCCCAGCACATCCTCTTTCAGCTGGTGAGCTAGCTGTCGAGGCAACAACAGTGCCGGAGGGAGGAAATGAGCACAGTGTAAGGGAATGTGTTATCACTTTTTCTCCCAAGTAGAACCCTTCATACGGTATGACATGCCGGTTCCTTATCAAGCCAGATGAGGGGGAACACATTACCCAGCTCCAACCAAATGACAAATGTTATTTGTCCATACTTCCTGGTGTCATGTCAGCTGGTCATGTGCACCCGGAACACATGCCAAATGCCATGTAGGTTGTTGTGGTCGTCAACCACAAAGAAGATAGGCCTGTAATCGTGTTTTCCAGTCACAAACCACACTAGGGAGGCAGGGCCAGTGTAGTTACCGGCACTTTTGTTATTCTTCACTCTTGTGACGGTAGAGGATGGAATGAAAGTGAGAACTCTACCAGCTTGTTTTTCTTTCACCTTTGTCTCTGTGATTGTCTGATTATATGTCTGTAACACTGTCTGCATGACAGTTTAGCCAATCCTTTTGCATACCTGCTTGTCGATCTTTAAATTTGATTGCCTGCCTGCCTGCCTGCCTAACATTCCATGAGGGAGAGGGCCCTGGGAAACCAGTGCCCCAGACACCCTCCTTGTGTTCACTTCACAGGCAAAGCCTGAACTTCTGAGGCTACTGACCTGTCAGCACACCTCTTGGTTACAATCAGGAAAGTGAGGTAGGAAAAAGAAGTTGCACCTTGAGATCAAACAGAACTTTCTGTAAAGTCACTCTCGTAAACACAACACACTACCGAGATGCTTGTTTTTTTATGTGCTCATATCCCGTGTCAGAAATGCAACATGACTGGATCTGAAGAATTTGTTCAAGATATCTCATCTGAGGAATTTGTAATGCATTGTGGGATGAGTGTATGCATGCATGGTGCAATCTCAATCATGTCTATTATTGCAATTCAGAATCAAGCTTTTGGTTCTCAGTCATCACTTTTATGCCTCCTGTTGAAACTCTTCCTTCTCTCCGTGAGTGTTTATTTCTTCATAAGCTAACCATAAAGAGAGCCTCCCTGTGCTTTCACTTCCTTAGTGACAGTGGGAATCTTGACCGAGGGCCTGAGCCCTGGCCATTGCTCCAACCATAACATACGCCTCACTACTTCCTGTTATGGATACTTACATAAGGATCGGAAACACAGACGTCCACAAGGTCTTCAGACAGACCAGCCCTTCTGTATTTCCAAGAGAGTGGCATCAGAGAGTCGATTTCAACCGTGCCTTTTTACAGAATTCTGTTAGAAGGAATGGAAAAATGTGTTTTGCTATCGTTAAATTGATGCTGTCAAGTGGTTGAAACAAGCTGTGTGCTCTATGACAACTTGACAAAGTATACACCCGGTACAAAGAGTAACTTGTGTAGTGTGACATAAGTTCAGTAAGTACATTAAGTGGTGTATGTCCAATGTCTTCTCTCCACTTGGCGTGCCACTGTAGGTCTCTGTTGAAACATGTCACAGTCTAGAGGCAGAGTAGAGTCCGGGGCGACTGGGCCAGAACTGGAGGAGGGTTCCCCAGGGAGGTGGCCCTGGTCCTGGGAAGCTGAGGGCCAGCATCAACCACGGCATCGCAGCAGAGCCTTGCTGCAGCACTGTGAACCTTGCTATCTCCCCACTCACACAACTGGAGCGGTGTGGGCTGGCTCTGGCTGACATTGCAATAATAATGTTAACAGAGAGAGAGAGAGAGAGAGAGAGAGAGAGAGAGAGAGAGAGAGAGAGAGAGAGAGAGAGAGAGAGAGAGAGAGAGAGAGAGAGAGAGAGAGAGAGAGAGAGAGAGAGAGAGAGAGAGAGAGAGAGAGAGAGAGAGAGAGAGAGAGAGAAAGCATAGGTCTTATTCTTCCCAGAGATTCGGTGGGAAGAATTGATGACTTCCTCTTGTTTGACCTCAGGAGGAGCCGATCGTTTCTTCTGGCGGTATTGGTTATTAATAGTTCCAGTGGAGCCAACAGACTGGTGCCTGCGGGAAATGTTTCAGTGTGATCCTATATCAGTTCTCGAAAAGTTCTTAATTATTTGCTACAGGTATATGTTTTTCATGTGTATGTGCAACATGTTCAGTCAGCTTTGCTCTAATTATCCATGTTGGCATTAAGCCACTGTGTCTGGTCTGTCCTGATTTCAGTTTGTTTAAGTACAATCTACAGGTTTAGATTTCATTTTCATTTTTTACTGTGAAGGAGGAAGAATGACTTTCTGTGTCTAAATTAAGGTCCAGCCTGTTCAACAGGATCTTAAACTATCTGAGCTAAAAAAAAAAAAACTAAAAAAAGAGCTGCACCCACAGCAAACAGCAAAGTATCCTGGGAAAAAATACATGGGAAACATTTATCATTATTTTAGGAGACTTTTTTTTATTTTAGGAGAATTATGGGAAGAACAATTAAGCAAATTTCCAGTCTCATCATTCAGAGAAGGAGCATTGGGAAAAAGAAAAAAGGATTATGGATTTATCTAGACATCAGACGATGGGGCTATCTATTTACACTGGCTCCATAGCATGAATGATTCGGTCTCATAGTCCTCCAGTTCTGCAGGAGATTAGATGATTTCAGTAATAGCTGGCACTACGTGAGTTTCTCCGGCTGGGTCAGAGAGAGGAACGCCCTGGTGGGTATCTACAGTCCTGACATACCAGCTTGATGGTGCCCAGCACGTCCTAATGAGACCACCACGCTGCACGCCCACCCTGCTTAGACCCCCAGACCTCTATCTACTCTGGGGCATAGCAGGATCAAAGCTCTCTGCCCACCCTGGCAACATCATCACCACCCCTCTATCATGGCATTTCCTGCAGATAAACCTGGTATGCCTTTTGTTTGTCTTGCTTTCTGGGCCAGGTATTTAAAACGTGTGATTACGCAATCTGAGAGGGAAAGTATTTTATTAGCCCATAACCTCAAACAGTACTTAGTTGTTTGTTTTAGTGTGTTGGCTGCAGTGAAGTCGATATACATTAGGTGCCACTGAATGTATGTGCAGTTTGGCATTGAACTTCTGTAGTCTCTGCAGTCTCAGAGGGGAACATTCTCATTAGATACCATACGGATGCCTTTCTCTGCTGCCTAACAGAATAATCTAGATTGTACAGGACGATTGGGCTATACTCACTCAGTCACGATTCCTAACATGGTTTCATGGTCAGGCACAGATCTTTAGGGAAATCTGTAAAGGCTTACCTCATTGACATGGATTTCTAACCTTAATTTAGCTTTGTTGAATTGCTGAACCCCAGAACTGAGCTTGGTGGGGTAAGAGGGCAAGGGGTAGCATCTGTAACTGTAATTCCCGTACACAGGGGTCCTTATTGGGCTAGAATCCAGGTCCCACATTTCGCAGCATGATGATTTTCATCCTCCTATTTGAATGGATCAGACTGGCGACAGTGGAGCGCATTCACCATCAAGCTCCACTCTCAAGCTCCACTCTCAATCTAATCAAGCAATGAGTCCCAATAAGGTGAATTAAGAAGGCACTGAGTCAGCCTCACAGAGGCCTCTTTATGCCTTGTTGATGTCGGGAGGCCCAGGGTTAGCAATAGCGAGCATGTATCACACACAGGAAGGTGGTGGGGAGCCCAGGCAGCTACGGCAGGCTGCTCTCTCACTCCCTGCTAGCGATTTATAGGAGGTAGATCACCTTGCTTAAGCTGCTTTCAAAGCAGTTTCCTCACCAGCATGAGGGCCCCGGTTTCCTCCTTTTTCTCTGGAGGGAAACGTACGTGTGCTGGAGAGGAAATGTTGCAAAGTTAGAGGGAAGTCCGAGATGAAGAAAGCATGTTATTTGTAGAACAGTGAGGGCCAATGGCTTGAAATAAACGTTCTGAAAACGGTTGAGTAAAAACCAGTTTGATGCTGCCCGGATCACAACTAATTCAATGACACTTATGTTTTCTAAAGATACAGAAATCAGAGAAGGACTAACTTTAGTTAAACACAAGGTCACCGTCTGACCGGCTGCAGCTGGCTATCTGTCCCCAGGGTCTGTCTTCCTATTGGACATCCTGTCCCTGAAGAATTGTCAGTCATGTCCTTCAGGACTTTGCATAGGAAGCTGGTGGTCGTGAATACACATCCCTGTGTCTCTGTGTCCAATCCACTGGCTCCAGCTGTCTAACGTTCCCTCCCATTCAGAAATCCACAGCTGCTGACAGGAGCTCCTTTGCCGGAACTCATGTTTTTGTCCTTCCTCTACAATCTTTAACTCCACAGCCTCATCCTCTTGTGGCAGGCCACCATTTTGACTTATTGCCTAGTCGTCTGTCTTGTCGGTCTTCTTAACTACCTTTAGAACGTGCGGGGATGTAAGGAGAGGCAGATGAAGGAAAAGGAAGGAGAACTTTACAACCCAGCCCAGTTGAACCAGCCCAAGGAGGCCCCCATCTACACAGTTATATAACACACCCTTAAAGGCTGAACGCTAACATGAAGTACACCAAACCCCCTGCGACCACATCGCACTCACATGCCAATGCATACTGAAGGGCACACATTGCACACACACAGCGTCACAGAGACGCAGAGCCATCCCGGCCCTTGCTCATCACAGCGCGTCTCTCTGGACGTCAGAAGACAAGTTTGTTCTGTGTTCCGAGGGGAGGATGTGAGCTCACCCACGAAAAATCCAACCTATGTCGCTTGCTGCTCATGACTTAATCCAGGCTTCCCCTTTGTGCAGAGCGTCCACCACCACCACCCCTCCCCCATCCTCTCCCCTTCACTCTCTCCTTCTGTCCCTCCTTCTCTCCTCACCCCCCGAATGTGTGGAACAGAATAGGGCAATGTTCTCTGAGGCGCTGGTAGGAGTGAGAGATGCAGGCTGCTGGTGAGTTGGAGGAGAGGTAGGCATATTGGTAGAAGAAGGGGGATGCAGAGCCTTTGACCCAGGTCCTATTTTAAATAGAGAAGAAACCCCTGTGTTGAAGATTCAAGATCCAAGGACTCTAGACTACGGATGGGCTCTCTCTATATCTCTAGTCATCTTCCTATCAAATGTTGGTATTTGGGTTTGAATGATGGCTTTCATTTTAGCCAAAACATTCCAAAGACTTTGTGTGGGAAACACCCTCCTTTTCCTGTGTGGATGTTCTTTTCCATTGCTCTGACACAGCATGCTATTGAACTATATTCATGAACGTTTTACAGGGTTGCAGAGCTTCTTCTGCAGTGTCCACATGTACATAACGCCACATTCACATCCTGTCAGTTTGTTTGGTCTGTGTCAGTAACCTGATCACTTGTTATTATACAAATCTGAGAAGCTATCCTTGATTTTGGTAAACACACGTGACAGTAGATCTGTGGGAACAATTGCTTTTTACATCTGTCTGTTGCATTCATTTCACAAAACACAAGACATTTTTGTGACTTTAGTCAAATCCCATACAGTATTACAATGCATATGTGAGTGAATGCAATTTTGAGTGAGTGAATGTCTGTGTCTGTGTGTGTGTGTGTGTATGCGAGCAAGCGTGTGCATCTCGGAGGTTGGGGGGGGGGGAGACTGGGCGAGTGGGTGATGCATTTTTGGGCTTAATCAGGTGATAGCATACTCTACTGTAACAGATGGTCTGTTGTGGCTTCCTGACTTAGATACCCCAGTCATTAGTCATCACTTCAATGCTGTGTGTGTGTCTGTGTCTGTCTTGGGGGGGTGATCCCCACTGTTGACACAACAGCATTCCGGTCATAGCATCCTCCTCTCCTCTGTCAATGAAGAGACAAACAGACTGCTTGAGTCTTTATGGGCACTCCTTTTCCTCAGTAATCAAGTTTGGACTGTAACCCGCATGTCTCGTCACTGCTTTGTTCATTTCCTAGAAAGGCCCCAATTGTGGAACCATTACCCACTCCATCACAGGAAATTAATGAGATAATGTTGACCTCCGGGCAAAGTTTAAGAATGGCTCAACTTGAACCTTTGTCTCAAATCTCTTGCGCGCTTTGTCTTTCTTTCTCTTTCTGTTTGTCTTTCTCTCTAACCCTTTTTCTCCTTTCCCCCCCTTCCTTATACTGTGGCCCTGTGCTCTGAAGGTCTACGTACGGGCCCCAGCTCTGGAGGTCTATGTACGGGCCCTGTGCTCTGAAGGTCTATGTACGGGCCCTGTGCTCTGAAGGTCTATGTACGGGCCCTGTGCTCTGGAGGTCTATGTATGGGCCCCAGCTCTGGAGGTCTATGTACGGGCCCTATGCTCTGAAGGTCTATGTACGGGCCCTGTGCTCTGGAGGTCTATGTATGGGCCCCAGCTCTGGAGGTCTATGTACGGGCCCTGTGCTCTGAAGGTCTATGTACGGGCCCTGTGCTCTGGAGGTCTATGTATGGGCCCCAGCTCTGGAGGTCTATGTACGGGCCCTATGCTCTGAAGGTCTATGTACGGGCCCTGTGCTCTGCAGGTCTATGTACGGGCCCTGTGCTCTGAAGGTCTACGTACGGGCCCTGTGCTCTGAAGGTCTACGTACGGGCCCCAGCTCTGGAGGGTTCAGTGGACTGGTATGCAGCAGGAATCTTTGGATCAAGGTGATTTCACGCTCCTCCACGTTTTCCCAGGGCTTCGCCCATTCTGTGATACCTCTGTGCGACCCAGGGTGTGTGATAGCGCCTGACATGTGTTATCATTGGATACATGCACACACGGCGGTGCAGGGCAAGTGAGCTTTATCACTCTGACACCTCTGTTTTCCCCAAGGGTCTGACTGACTGTCTGGTACGGATATGGTATGGGTCTGGTGGTCTCCAAAATATTCCAAGTGGAGTCCTCTTCACCCTGCACAACTTGGTTGTAATTGCAGATCCTTCTGACCTGAAATTTCCATTCAGAATGAACTCTCTCTCAGCCCTTTTCCCTTTGAAGTATAACTAATCTGTCTAACCTTGACATTCCCGTGGAGACAATTCCCCCTCTCACTCTGCATTCCATTCTCAGTGCAACTAAGCAGCCCTTTTTTCTCAATGAAACTCATTATCTCATTCAGCTCCCTGGTCTTCATAGTGAAAGGGGATATTTGTAAAATCATCAAACCAAGCAGTTACTAGGGCCATATAAATTTGTCATACTTTCATTACAGTTTGTTCTGTATAGGTACATTTGGTAGCACTAAAAAACACATAAAAATGTTTTAGCTGCAGCTAGAATGACAGTAAGAACTTGGAAAAATGTGTAATACAGCTTAGGCTAATTATACAATATTTTGCAATATCTGATCAGATAAACATTGTTTATTGTGTCAATCAAAACTTGTATGGGAGTAATACTCTGTTATATTGTCAGGACACCTAATTTTATGACTACCCTATTGTACATCCATACACCAAATTCTTTAAAATAAGTAATCAACTCCACTCGATACAGGTGATTGAATGCCCTATATATGCATGCAACACTATTGTATTTTCATGACTATTTCTTGCTGGCACGACTGCACGTAGGTTGTGGTTGTCATCTGCAAATATATAAAATGATGCTTATTTTGGCAAATTACTATTTAGTCACTTATCTGTATGCCTATTTTCGTTCATTCTGTATTTCAACGCATCAGCGCATGTGTAATGCGCGAGGCCATGAGGATACAGTACAAAGGGTTGGGTATAGACAAAGTGAGGTGGCAGTCATCCGGTTCCTACTCTGCAGTGCACAGAAGGAAATATTCTCTGCGTTCAGCCTGTCTGTATAGCTGTCTGTTAATCAAAATATGCATGCGTCACATGGACTAGGCTACGTTACGCACTCTGCATGCTTCAGATTGTAATGAGAGGAAAGTATAGCCTAGTAGCTTACAGTAAGGCAGAGGGAGAGGAAAGAAAGCGACATCGAGAGGCTGGACTTCGCCTGGGAAGGCTACCCTGCAGTCTCCCTCATGTTTCCTCCAGGGCACTTCTTCGCATTTACACTGTCCCCACTCCCGTTCACTTTATTTTGACGTTATTTAGACGCTATTTATTTTTTTGTTAAAGAGAGGACCCGAAACCATGGAACTTTTTTGCTTCGAGGACAAAGTCTTGAGAGCCGAACCTGATCAAAACATTCTGTGTGATGACAGAGTTTTGCAAAGTCTGTTAACCATTGAAGACAGGTTCCTACCACAGTGTTCGTATTTTAAATGTGTTCAGAAGGATATACAACCGTATATGAGACGAATGGTTGCAGCATGGATGCACGAGGTTTGTGAACCTTTTGTGCGCATTGGTTAAAAATCATGTCTGCCGGTTTTGCATTGAATTGCATTAAGTTATACCGGAGCGCATGTTTGCGATAGAAGCCTAACAAATTAACATGAAATAGCATATTGCAATACATTAATTAAGTTGGTTATAGATGGGTTGTTAAATAGCCTATCCTGTGAGCTGATGTGTCTATGTAGCCTAACCTCATTCTGTCCATTGACAAAAAATGACTCATCTAAGGCGTATGAAGGGTCAAGGCAGCTGTTGTCATGTTTTCGATTTTCTGAATGTCAAAACATTAAATATTATCAGTAAGTGGATGACTTAAACGATAGACCACCCTTAAAGCTTAATTTTCATGTTGAATATATACATATTTTCCTTAACGTATAATTATTATAATT
Source organism: Osmerus mordax (assembly GCF_038355195.1). NCBI lineage: Eukaryota > Metazoa > Chordata > Actinopteri > Osmeriformes > Osmeridae > Osmerus > Osmerus mordax. Next base: position 5,343,745 of record NC_090066.1, on the reverse strand, counting down.
TTTCTCAGAAGTCAACGCTGAGCTGCGTCGATCAACATGCATGCATCCGCTTAGTTAACTTTTTGAACTTAGCCAATTTAAGGTTAGAACCAATAAAACATAATCAGAATGTTCGGGAATGTTAGAAGACTACCCTGTGACTTTTATGATCTTGATATGTTGTCATAAGACAATTTATCTATATTTTTTTAACATTTCTTGAAAATCGGCGACACGAGGGACATGGTGTGGGCTAGGCTAGATGTTTTGGCAGGACTTCCTAGCTATTTGACCTAGACTGTAAAGCTTATCAAGTAGACATTATTAGCCTATACGTACAGTAAACTAATCCAAACACTTGAGTTTTAGTTCAGAAACTTAACGTTTAGGCTGTAGCTTTTATTCAGGTGTAATGTAAAACTGCAGTTTTGGTTCCACATTTTAGTGCCAAGGCCATAAATTACACTGGAAAATAAAATATTGTATTTAATCCATTTCTATAGGTTTGTGAAGAGGAGAAGAGTGAAGATGATGTGTTTCCTTTGGCCATTAACTATTTGGACAGATATTTAGCTGTGGTGCCCACTAGAAAGAGTTACTTACAACTCCTAGGGGCTGTGTGCATATTCCTTGCCTCCAAGTTAAAGGAGAGTCGTCCATTAACTACAGAAAAGCTCTGTATGTACACAGACAATTCCATCACACCAAGGGAAATGCTGGTAAGAAACGTTGTCTTTAAATATGTGCTTATTGTTTTTTAGATTACTCATCACAGAAATGTATTTGTATTTAGATCATTACTCCCTTTTCATTCAATGCGCAACATCTGTTGTAAATCGGCAGGCCTAAGTTAGTTGACCACTGCAGAGCAGCGAAGGCCCATAAAGTTACAAGTAGAGGGACTTATTCTAAGAGCACATGTAAACTGATTGTCTCTGAAGTGACATGTATCGCCATCTAGTGGCAGTCATTCATTGACTCTATCATGGTGATCATTGAGTGAGGTAGAGATGAGGTTTGTGCATCACTGTTTGCTGCAGATCTAATACAGTCATAAACTCATTGATACTATAGTAATTTCCTGTTTTAAGGGCCGTATCCTTATCTTTTACTTTCTTTGCATTTCAAACAATGAAAATGAGATGGTCACAAAAGATTAAGTCATGAAAAATGCCTTCTGCTTTTTCATGAGTGATTTTAGTAGTGTTTTATTCCACTGTCTCAGACCATCCTCTAACCAGCCACACTGAGTACTGCTAAGTACTTCCTACTGCTTCTTCCTTTACTTTGTTACAACCCCTGTTTACGACATCTCCCACCCACGCTACACAGGAGGCCTAGTATGAATCACTAAAAAGCAGACTTGCAGGTTAGTGTATCTCTGCTCTCGGCAGCTGGGATTCACAGTAGAGTGTTTAGTGCTGCAGATTCCTGGGTAATTAGAGAGAGAACCTGATCGTAAGACACAGAGAAGTCACAGGAACCTGACTGTAAGAGAGAACATGTTGATATTTTGATATTTGGCTTCATACTGTAAGACCCTACTGGTGCATCTTCAGTGGGAATTCAGGGGGATTCTGCAAGGGCAGCTGTCCAGGAAGTGAGCACATAGCCCCAGTAGACCTCCTCCCTGCTCATCCACAGTCAACACTGCATGAGTCAAGCATAGGTTAAACATTAGCATGTGTATTGTAGGCTAGCAAAAACACAGGGATGGATGAGTTCTCTCTTACTGTGTCCTGCGCTGCCCCGGCCCTTACCAGAAAAAGAACACAAAGGGATTGTGCCATCTACCATGGCGATTTTGGAGCTTCAAATAAGGAAATCAGAAGTGTACCGAATTGGTCACACTTTTATTTATTTATTACCATTGCTTCATGACGCTAAGAATGAGGAGTTCTTCTGAAAAAGCTCAACTCAGTTTGGTTTGATCCCACGCTAGCGAGCTTGCTAGCTCAGGAGTGTGACAGGAAGGAAGTGACTACTGCTACTCTGGCTGGGAATCCAACCATGGGCGAGGCTTGTTACATGCTCTCAGTGTTAACCCCAAGGATGAGAAGAATGAGACAAGCATGCAGATAATGAGAGAGAGTAGGGGTGAAGGAAAGTTTGTGGGTTGTTTTTTCTCTCAAGTGTCACAGGCTGTGGTGTTTCATCGCAAAGCAGAAGTTCATAAAGGAACCCATCTCACACCCATCTCAGATAATCAAATATCGTATAAAACAAGACAAACAGCAACAACAACAAAAAAACAAGCGGTCATAACTAAGTTCCCAACTCTGCATTCACAGTTTTTGTTTAGTCTGAGACATTGAAATTCTTGCATGTTGTTTGTCCTTCAGGAGTGGGAGCTGGTTGTCCTGGGCAAGTTGAAGTGGGACATGGCGGCGGTCATTCCCAATGATTTCATCGAGCACATTGTGCGCAGGCTGCCCCTGCCCATGGACAAGCTTGCCGTTGTCCGCAAGCACACCGAGACATTCATCGCTCTGTGTGCCACAGGTAGGGTAGCATAAAACTATCTTCATGTACGATGCCACAATTTTCCATCCATCTGTCTTTCTCTGGTTAAGTTAGTTGCTTCTGCACGCACACACTTTCCCACACGATGAGTCACGTTTGAGTGTTCTCTTCTGACCCTATATCTGTACTCCCCTGTCTAAGGGCGGGGTTGTTTGGCTGGGAGTCCATTCCCCCCTCACTGTCCATCTATGGAAACACAGCTTGTTGTGTGCTAGTCCACAAAAACAATCCAGCTGCTTTCAGCTGCTTAGGAATGCTTGTGTGTACAAGACAAGACATGCATTATATTCTTCCAGGAGTATGGGAGAATTCTCTTAGTGAGGGGGAGTGTTTACATTAACCTACTCTTCTGATGGCAGTCAGTGACATCATCAGTGGACCCCCCCCTCCTTTTGTGACTGTGCAGCTGGATGACTGGTCATTGCTCACTATTGGTCCTGTTTGTTGACTGTGGGGTTTCCAGGTTTGATTATTCTGGGATAGAGGCCAGCCATCTTCCTTCCTTCCTCTCCAACCACTATTCATCTCCAAAATAAACGTTGGTGGTCGAGGAGTGGTGTGAACTCAGATGTCCCCTCAGGCCTTTCCTACTGCAGGGCTGAGTCACCAACACGTATTCCTCTTTCAGGGGCATTCTATGTCACGACTGACTAGGATAGAAAGACAGTGCAAGTCATGGAATGGCTAACCTCATCTTACACAGTCCTGTTATGTATGTGTTATGTATATGACTGTGTTTCTCGCTTCGGTCCTCTTAAACATGTTTCACTGAGGAAATGAAACAAAGCAAAGAAGGGCACTTAAACGTGGCAAGATTTCTTGTATATGCCTGTTTGGTCAGATCTGGCCCTGGGTACTTGTTTACAACAGTGCGTTATTGGAATCATGGGGTCCTTCAATGAGTCCCATGCCCTGTTTAGTGCTCTTTTAATGTAGCATTTCTTATTTGGGCGTGTTTCAGTGGTCTCCCCGCTATTCATATGCAGCCAGTTATATCCAAGCACAAAACAGCCACAGTGAAAAAAGGCAGCCAGTGGTTTGGAGAAATGTAAATGTTTGGGGTTTTATGTGATCTCAAAATGTTGTTCTCATGACAGGGGAGCTCCTCATCTGGCCAGCTGGGTGCACATGGGCCGGGAAAGACAGGCTTAGTGGGCTACTCTCTGGGGATTATCCAAACCTATCAGTCGCATCCTCTTTCTATAAAGAGTAAAAAGCCACCAAGGCCACCAGGATCTGTGCTGGGATGGGCCTCTGTTTGTGCTGGGTAGTGCCAGTGTAAGAGCTGGGATAGTCTTGTATATGTGCTGGGCTGGACTGAACCCGAGTATTTCCTGGCTTGGTTTCGTGCAAATATGGGAGGGGCCTGGAGCCTCCCCAGGCCAGACTGTAGCAGTTTCCTCCAGGTCTTTTCCCCAGGCATCTTTCCTCCCCCCACCAGACGGCCTGTTGTCGCTCAAACCTCTGGGCCGTGATGGGGGACCGGAGGGAGTAGTTCCTGGAACTCATTGCTCACTGAGTAGGAGGATTTCAGCACTGTTTTTCTAATCAGGGCTGAGGCTTGGTAAGGGAAATCATATAGCCAATCAAAGCCATGTTGACATTTTTAGACTGTGGGAAATTCAGGTTAGAATAGGTAGAAAGCTTATTGTGCATTTTTTGTTTTGTAGCTCTTCAATATGACTCACACACTTCCCTCAGACTACTTTTGAACTTACTTACTGCGCAGATTTGCACAATGGTGAACTCGAATTTCAAGTTGTGGTTTTGCTCCCTTTCTACTCATAGAAGTTTCTGTCTCACTGGTGTAGAGCTTGAGCCCCCTTGTCTCTCTTCTTCAGATTTCAGCTTGGCCATGAACCCCCCCTCCATGATCGCCACAGGCAGCGTGGGAGCAGCCGTCTGCGGCCTGCAACTGGACCAGGCCGACAAGTCACTGAGCCGGGACAATCTGACTGACCTGCTGGCAAAGATCACCAACACGGAGGTGGTGAGTACTGCGCTGCGCTACATAGGAGACAAGAGAACATTTCCCGAACATGGCAGCAGGGATTGGGTAGTACAAGTCTTTTTGAAGAAACAGGTATTCTCTGCCAACACTTAGTATAGGGGCTCTAGGAGGTCATAATGGGCCATCGAAGCCTGTCTTCCTTCCTTTTTCCAAGCTCCTCTGGGCTGCACCATGGAGAACCTTATAGTAAACAACGTCAATAGCTGCTGTAGACCCACATTGAACCTATTTACTTTTCATGGAGAGAGCCTGTGGGTCTTGGCTCAGAATCCAGACTGCTGCTATAAAGGGCCGCGGCGAGGGAATGTCTTCTTAGAACCCAGGGCCTACATTCTTGCGGTACAACACAGGCAGTTCCAAGGCATGGCTCCCTCTTTAACTTACCCCTCCTGGGTCTGTTTCTCCTAAACCTTACACATGCCATCTTTCCAGAAGAAATGACAGACAGAGATCGTCTGTCAGAGCTGCAGTGACAGCTCATTCCGGATTGCTAACATAGGCAGAAAGTTGTGGAATCTGTGGGCTGCAGTTAACAAACTGCATGTTTCAACCGTGATCCTTGCTCACACAGGTTTTGTTGATACAAGCACAAGAGGTTAGGGCAGAAGCACAGGAACTAGAAGCCACACCAGCCAACCCTGTCAGAAGAACAACCAGCCTCACCCCCCAGTGGCTTGTGGTTATTATGTCGCCATAGCAACACCGGCCCTGCGCAGCCGTCACAACAGGCGCTCCGACTGCGGCCCATCGGGTTCTAATTATCCGTACATTTCAAAGGAATGCTGGCCTCTTTGCGAGCCGGGTACATTCTTGAAGGCCCCCGCCGTCGGCTCGTAGACCTCCCACATCAGTTGCTTCCCTGGATCTGTGGAGGGGAACAAGGAAGACAGGGAAATATGGCACGAAGGAGAATCCTCTTCTTTTTTCTTTTTTTTTTTACAAGTGCTGCAGGGAATCTTGACAACATCCTGTCCTATATTCATTTTCACACCCCTTTTTCGAAGGTGGGTGGTTCAGGTCAAAGCTGTTGCCTCGTGGGCCACCTGGTTGTTCTGCAGGTCTCCACAGTCAGGGAGGAGGTGTCCAGGGTTTTAGGTCTCCTGGGCTTCCCCTGATAAACCTTGGTGACCTCCTTGGTCTCAGTTTAGTGGCTATTAGTAGGCCTAATGGTCACTTTAACATCCCACACTGTGTCTGACAGGACACAAGTGGCCCTAAAGCAGCTGTGCTGTAATGGTGTCTGTGTTCTCTGGTATCCATTGTTCTGTAAGACTGCCCATGAAACTGACAGGACCACCTAGCACAAGACCCATAATTCCATTTTGGCATGCCATGCATGTGACCAAAGCTACTCTACAACGGTTTGTGTGTGTGTGTGTGTATAGCCCAAGTGTTGTCAGTGTGATCATTGCTTTGAGTGTCTGTGTTACAGGACTGTCTGCGGGCTTGTCAGGAGCAGATTGAGAGAGTCCTGGCTAGCAGCCTTAGGGATTGCCATCAGCAGAGTAAGGAGACTGGATCCAAACGAGCAGGCAGCAAGGCCATGGAGCAGCAGGCCCAGTCCAGCACCCCTACAGACGTACGCGATGTCAACCTTTGAGCTTCCATTGCCACCACACACTCTGGATGATGTCTGTCAATGAACTCATGCGAATGGGTTTCCCCAAGGTTCAACATCAACCAATGAGCTGCCAGTATCAGCATTTGCACCAAGTTAACCGGTGATCTACTATCACATCAAGTTGTGTGCTTTGATTTTTAACATCTATGATTTGTATCTTTTTGTCCCATTTATATAAAATGTGTACGGTCACATATTGGCTACCAGTGTGCTATGCCATCAAATAAGTACTATCAAACAAGCTATTTTAAAACAAAATGTTTTTGAAAACTTGATGGTGCCTTTTTGGAAATGGAAACCTGCGAAACATTTCATACTTGAAATAATATAAAGTTTAAAGTTTTCAGTTGATAAAAGCTTTAGTGAGGTGCAGGGAATTAAATATTATTATTATTATCATTATTAAGGAATTATCCTTATTAAGCAGAGATGAAGTGGGTATGTATCACCTGATATCTGTTTAGATTCCATTAAACAGGAACCCCTGTAGTGCTGTTAGCAGGTGATATGCTGATTGTACACAGCATCCATACTTGGCATTTAAACAAAGCTAGTCTAGAGGATAGGAGTGCAAGCCGCTGCTCCAGTATAGTATACTGTGCACCTGTAGCACTGCTTACTATTTAAGCTTTTCTATGCTGGCCAGGAGGGGGCTGGGCCCACTCATAGAGAGAGAGAGAGGGTGGTGGGGTTGAGGAGGGATAATGTAATAGTAGCTAAGGCTTCTTTAAAGGGTGAGAGAGAGGACATTGGCTGTTAAGGTCTTAATCTCACTGCTGAGTTACCAAACCCATTCATACCTTTATTAGTACTGAATTACTTTATTTCTAGAATAATGTTATAGGTCTGTGTGCTTGGAAGTTTTCGTATGTTGTTAAGTCTGTGATCTGAAGCATATACCAGTATACTTTTGTCTGAGTAAAATTAATTAGGTTATACGTTGGTATGGATCAGGTTACAATTATGGAGAAAGGAGTGGCATGTTGTAGGGTTGGACATGGGCTGGACATTAGAGTGGTTGGTAAAATTGTGTGTGGGTGAGTAAGGGGACATGTCTGTGGATTGGATAGAAGTATATGGAATAAAGTTTTAGAAAGTGAGCGTAGAAAGGAAAGTCAATGGAAATGGTGGATATGATGAACAGCAGATAGTGCAACATACAAAGTACTGTAAAGGACATACAAGAATACTTAATTCTATGCAGTCCTATGATACTGCAGCGGCACAGCAGGACTAAATAGTAACTTACTGCCAGTTTCTGACAGCAGTTGATACGATGGAGCTAGTGGGCATACTGTAATGTTACTGCAATGCTGCAGTATTCCCCATTAGTGCCTTATTTGGCTGTATGGTAGATATTTAAGATTTTCATGGTCAAAGTGGGACTTGGATTAACCTTAATGCACTTTTAAAACACACTCCTTAAGAGTTGAAGGGGAAGGTGGTCGAAGGCGAGATGGTAGAGAAGTAGGGTGGTTTTCTTGTGTTGTTTTTTGTTTTTTTTCTGTAAGTTATTTGGTCTTTTCTGGGCTGGTTTCCCACTAGGGGCAATGCACGTTTCCTCGAAAGCATTCCCTGACCAGTAGTAGGGTTTACCAATTTATAGTTGTGTTAAAATATGGAACCAAATCAATTGCAATGCAAACCTAGGAGAGCTAATATCATACCTAGACTTGATTTAATTAAATGATTACATCCATTTAACTTACTTGAATAATATTTTTGCCTGCTTTATAGCCAAATATTGTGATGGTTCTTTGAACTCATGGTTACTTATATACAACAGTATACATACCAACATCTGTTTTTCTTCCTGGTTTATTGGTCATCAAAGTTCATTTAGAACTTAATAAAGACAGACATTTTGTAAGGTTTGACATTCTTTAAGACATGGTGAGTGGTTAGTTAGTTGATAAGTGTTCTATACCATTATTAAGAGTGATGAGGAAAATGTTCTGCATAAACCTGTGGTGAAATGAAATGTAAGGTTTATGAGGTGTGAGACTATTTTCTTCACCATTGGCATGTTTATCTGTGCACAGTTTTGGACCTCAAACTCAGAAAAACATCATGCAAAACATCAGAATGCATTGAAAGGTTCATATATGTGAATTACTTTACAGGGGAGGTTATTCCAAAAATGATAAAAACCAAAATAGATATATTTGTGTTTTATATTTGATATCTTTCTTTTGCTGCTATTAAGCTTTTCTTTTCCTGTCTTATACAAAGATGACATTGTCTAATTGTAAGATTCACTTGAGTGTGCTGCTATATAATGAATTTTGGAAATGTAACTGTCCTTGCTTTCCTGTGTTGTGTGTTTACTGGAGAGTAGCAAAGGAGGTAGAGGAGGATGGGTTCTGGACTGGAAGTACTCTGCAGTTCTCTAGAATAGCATGTTTATACTATTCTCTTTATGTATCATATGTTCTTTCTTTTCCTTGCTGCATTCTACAACTGAAATGTGTGTGTGTGTCTGTACCTCAGGTTTCTTAGAGCGAGATGCCATCTCGCATTACCTCACAACTCAGAATTATTTTCGAGAGCAAGGGGAAACAGCTCAGAACTCATTGAGATTGTTTGACAGATTTAGACGTTTTTCCCTGGATGAGAGGCCATCTCTTTAGACTATAGAGTGCATAGCTTTAATATTACACTGAATGCTATCGGCTGAAAATACACCATCACACATCACCCCTGGTGCTAGAGGAGAAACTGCTATATATCATATATCTGAAAGACAAAAAAACATTTATATTTTTATGATATTTTCGTACTATAGTCAAACAATTATTTGGCACATTTAGGATCAGTTCATTGGATTAAGTGGAAAGAATTTCATGAGGTACCCATTTAGTCTGTTATCTTCAACCCCCAGAACCGAATGTGTTATTGTTCAGAGTGTGGTCAAATTATGTGGGTTTCTAGTTTGTTTTCACCCCCAGCAATCACACCACACCATGTACCTCAGAAGTGTCTTATCCATAACTTCTGCTAAATAAATAAATTTGCTTAAAACAAAATGACATTTTACTGCTTGATGTGTAGCTACTGTTATCACCTTGCTGAGTGTTGGGAAAGGTTGCTTCATGACAGTTTCATCTTGAGCATGGCAAGAAGATAATTGAAGGTAGAGGGTCAAAAATCTCGACCAAGCACTTTCGGAATGGCTGGGATCAACCAAGGAATTTTACAAAATGTTAAAGTAAGAAGTACAAGTTTTGAAATATGATTTAACTATGAAATTGTAGCCTACAACAAGCACTTGGTTGAGGTCGGATATCATAATACTAGATAAAGTCATTGTGGCTAGTTGTGATGTTGCATCCATGTTTGTAGTTGTTTTTGGTGTGTATAATTAGCCTACGTTGGAGGAAGAGGCTGGACTTGAGAATGACGTTCTGTAACCGCAATACAGGAAGAATCACAGAATTTTTTGCGGACCGTGCAATGCTAAAGTTTAGCTTGACAATAATACGACAGTAAGTGGATTTTCAATCAAAATAATGGAACGATGTAGTATAATATCCGTATTGTATTTATGCTTGTACATTGGCTTTATATATTGGTAAGACCTTCAACCGTCATGAATGAACGAGTCTATATGAAAGGATTGTATATAGATAGTGCTAGCTAGATAGCCGGCTACCTTTCGGACATTGCGGAATATGATAGGCCAGTAGCCACGCCAGATCACCTGCGCCATACGATGATGTCACTCTACGAACTAATAAATCGCATAAATGTTTTTTTACATCAGAAAATAATGTCATCATCTCCTATTTGGAAAATGTCAGTCTATGTCACACTATAGTTCAGTTTGTCATTATTGATATTCATTCGTTTTTCATACAGTGGGGAGACGCAGTACAACAGAGACAAGTTGTTGCAAGGTATTTTGAAAAGCATCACTGTCTCAGCAGAGCACGTTACCCTACCAGTGTGTTGAGTCAGACACCCTGAGCAACTATGAAGCCCACACAAAATATAATATCAGGATCGATATGTATGTGTGATCAAACAACAATGTATACAATTAATGTCTAGAGACAGGTGTGTATGGGACCAATATTTTGGATGTCTTTTGTTGCCAGGTCAGGGAGTGGACACCCCCCTGTCAGATACAGGGCTGCAGCAGGCTGAAGCAGTGGGCCAGTACCTCAGAGAGCTCAGGTTCAACAATGTCTTTGTCAGTAATCTACAGCGTGCCCGACATGTGAGTTCTTATAACTGACAATGTGGATCCAGATTCTGTTAGGAATATCACAGTACATGGACACTGGACCGTGGAGTATGGAGTCCTTCCACATATGTTGCTTACACTTTTTATTGCTTTAGGCTTGGCATAAGCCAAAAGCCTGACTGTGAAGCATCCTTGTATAAGTGTGTCATTTTTGTATTTCTGTCATTTTTGTCAGACAGCTGAAATCATCTTGAGACACAATGCCCACTCCTCTGGCACTGAAATGGTTTTGGACCCTTTGCTCCGAGAAAGAGTATGTTTCCCTTGCCTGTAGAATACCAGAATCCTCAAAGCATGATTTATGCATTCATGAGACACACAATTACACTACATTGTGACAATGTACATTGTTAACACATCTACATCGTTCCATACATGTTCCACCTTCCAGGGCTTTGGAATAGCAGAGGGGCGGCCTAAGGAGGACCTAAAGAACATGGCCAATGCTGCTGGTCAATCATGCAGAGACTTCACCCCTCCTGGAGGAGAAACTTTAGAGCAGGTGAGCCATTTTGTGATATGCAAACACAGGAACAATATCCCTCCCATTAGTATCTTGATACATTTAACCTTGGACTTTGCCTGTCTGTAGAGCATTCTTTGTCCAACAGCGCCATGCAGTGGTGTTAATAGAAATTACAGTAGTACACAACAACAAAATGGATAGTAATATATGTGTGTGTCTGTTGGGTTTTTCTTCTTGCCTCCAGGTAAGAATGCGATTCAAGAAGTTTCTCAAGGTACTAAACCAGCGCATGGTGGATGAACATGGCTACTCAGGACAGAGTTATCTTGCTGGGGCGGAAGAGGCTGCAGCTGGCCCTGTGTCTCGTGGTGGACCGAAAGACAGGCCTCACGCTGGCCTACCTCAAGACGGGCTCCAGGGTGTCTCGGTCCATGCCCTGGTGGTCAGCCACGGGGCTTACATCCGGGTGGCCGTCAGACACTTTGTGGAGGACCTGCAGTGCTCCCTGCCTCAGGGAATGAGGATGTCCCAGTTGTTCTCTCCGTGCCCCAACACAGGTATCAGCCGCTTCATTCTCACTCTGTCTCGGGATGAGGCTGGCCTGGCACTCTCCACCGTCCGCTGTGTCTTCACCAATAGAAAGGACCACTTGGCAAAAGTCCAAGATACTGAGAAATAGAGATGAAACCCCAGATTGGGTTTTATTGTACAGTTTCTGAAATCTATTTTGGTGGGAACACTCAAATGAAATGGAAGGCTCCAAGACTGAAGTACTGTATCTAGACACTACTATTGACATGTATGCACAACATTGTTATGAACAGGGTAAATTATTTTTGCTTGAGCTCTTAAGTAGGTTACTCAGTTTTAGTCATTTTCCCTCAGTGCAATAGCACACTTCTGTTATCAACACATTATTGCATGGGTAGGATTGGTGGAAAACGAATCCAGTTCCAGCCATCGGACGTTCTTGTACAAGTAAGCACCTATTATATAAGAATTTTGTTGAATTGCTCTGCACTTTTAAATGTGAACTTTTCTGTTGTGAGTTTACAATGATTGATTGCACCAAAGGCAAAGAGTTATTGCTGAACTCTGTCAACAGTGTTTCTAAATTATTATGACTGAATGACAATGAACATATAAGTATCTGCTAACTTGTGGTCTGTGTTATTATCTATGTGTAAAATACAAATCAAAGGCATCACTGTAATAAATAAGATCTGAAGCTAAAATGTGTGCAGCGTGGATTCTTATACATATAACATGGATTAATTGCAGTGAAGTTAGGTTTGGTTTGTGGAAAACAATGTTCTGAAGTAGAGAAGTAGAAGAAGTAGAATTAACTAGACACTCTTTAGACAACTCTTGGAGGATACTTTAAGATATATTGAGTTAATGTATACTGTAATCAGATTATTGCTGAATTACAGATTAACCCCAGTTTTCTAGTGTTATTTATAAACTCTTTAAACAGAAATGTCACATTTTAATTTCATTGGCATGGATGGTAGGAGTTTATCTACCAAAATGTATGATCATTGACAGATCATCAATGTGTTTATTGGTATGATCATGCAGTGTGTGGCCAGATGGCACAGAAGCCTAGGAACCAATAGTAAAGAAGCAGTTTATATTTCCTTCTTCTGTATTTTGTTTCACACAGTATGTGATCAGGACCAGAACTACTTTTGTCTTTGCAGGTCAAGCATGACATGGAATGGTTAGAAAAACACCCGAGGGGAGTAATTAACCATCCACTGACCTGTGTCCAGGTTATTCCACTTACAACCTGAGAGAGGGTTGCCAAGTGTTTTCACGTCATATTTTCTATTCAAAAGGGTCTGTCTCTGTAAACATTTCAGACAACAATCAGTTTACTGTAGATAAACTACACAGATTTGGAAAGGCTATGCTAATACTCATAGCTATCCCACTTATCTGTAAACATGGGCCAAGAAACTTGATTCCTCAACACGGACATGTTCTTTAAGGAGTTAAGGCTGATAAGATGTGAATGGTCAATAGGGTTAACCTCAACAAGCCAACAGGATGCAGGTTTGTAGTGACGATACTGTGCTGCTTGGACAAAAATAACTCTGTTACCATTGTTACTCAGTAAAACAAAGATATGTGGAAATATTTATTTTTAGACAAAGATGATGCAGACAAAACTTTTACTTATCTACTTGTCCGGAAGCTTTGGACTCTCACCTGATGACAGGTACCTCAGAACTCAATGTTCAACCTGCTTACGTATTTGAACATATTGATGCTTACATTATGAGAGGCACCCATTGGGCAGGTGGTTGTAGAGAAGCTTTTTATCTCAATACAATAACAATAAAAAAAACTGAGCAACCAAAAAAAGGTTCCTTTATGAATGTAATTTATTTTTCTTACTATTATTCCAAACATCAAAACATACATGCTGTGCATTTTAGACAGAAACAGATTCATACATTTATGACTATTGAGCATCCGTATAAATACCATAAATAACATAAATGGATTTAAATAAATAAATACACTGTTGGTTGTTTGCTGGTGGTGACCAGCACCTGTAAATTCTAGTTTCAAATTACTATTTTTAATTGTACAAATACGATACCCTGTATTTTATCTGCGTATATAAATAAATACATGTGTTCCATGGGATGGTTGGTCATCGTTAAAAATTGTAGCAAAAGTGTGCAGACCGATTCGAGATTAGCAAACTGCTGAAGCACTGCGCAACATGTTAAATCAATTAGATCTTTTTAATGCACCAAAATCGAGCCTATAAATATTATTAAAGATTTAAACTAGACATGAGTGTCTTCATCTGGACCTGTAAACTTAAACAAATATTCAAAGACTGTCGTCAGACATCAGTTGGACCATGAGTAGCTCAAGAACGCTTGTGCGTTCCCGAAAACCATTAACAAAGTTACATATTCTATTTTCGCAATAGAATTGTTCACTGAACCATCTCAATCTACCGGCCTACTTTTGTTAGAATTCCTGGCCATGCCTTCAGAAAGCATCTAAAGCATGTAAATATGTAAGGCAGAAGTGGGTCTTGCATAGGCAGTGCTACCGAACAACAGCACTTCATGGTTAAGGGTATTTATCAGACCAGCTGTTAAAGACCCGACGTGAAAACAGACATTGTGTCCGGGTACACAATTACAGGTGGTCCTCTCATCCCATCGTTCCAGTAATACGCGGGCTAACGTTGGAGTTGGTGGAATGCACGTTCCAGGGGTCGTGAGTGGATGGAGACAGAGGTGTCTCTCTGGAAACGTTAACGGCCCCTTCTGGAAGTTCAACCTCCTGGTCGGCGTCCTCCTCCGGCATCGCTTTGGAGTCAGAGCCTTCTTCGGTCTGCCCATATACGTTGTGTGGATCGGAAGGATCAACGACACGGTTTCTTTTCTCCCTGTGCAGGAGGCGCTCCAGCGGCACCGTGTTCTGCTCCGAGAGGAAAAGGGACGTTTGTGGTAGGTTCTGACCAAAGGCGTACACCTGTATTATCCCTTCCAAGTTAAACAAGATGCCAGTTCTGCACGAATAGTATACGTCTCGGTGATTCTCAAGAAGTTTGTGGTTGAAAAGACAGTCATCCTTCTGGCAAATAGGCTGTAAACATAAAATGTTGGATTTTAACATAGAAGTGTTTGAAGCAGAAACAAATAAACTTAGTTTAAGATGAACAATTACAACGGTATTAGAAAGAATATGCAAGAAGTGTAGTCTGTAACACGTGCGTAAAAGGCGCTTTTGCGCATAGTACAAAAACAAATTGTTTGATTACTGAAGATCCCTCCAATAAAAAGTAATGACAAAGTTTGCATTTTAATAAAGACCATCACATTTATAAAAATGAACTTACAGAACTGAAAGGGTTACCCACTGTATCCATACACAAGTAACGGTTACTTTTGACACCAAGGATTGCAACACGTTCCCTTGTTTCAGCCTTCATCAAAATTACACCTGTAATGAAAAAAACATTTGTTAAATACATACAAGAAGTTTCAAATGAGAAAAACACCTCAACTTAATGAGTACGAAGTAACTTACTGTAAGAACTTCTAACGGTAGTTTTACGCACATGGCCATTCAAACTAATCTCAAGGTAGAAATTGTTTAGGTCCGTCGATGTCTGCAGGTGCACGTATCGTCTTGGATTCCCCCAGTTGGATCCAACAAGTGGAGAGTGGTTTGGAAGAGAATCCACAAGTCGGAATCTCTGTAGCAAAGCCAGTAGGAGCATGAGGACTATGTTCCTCATTCCATATTTCTTTCTTCCTTCCATTCTTAAAAAGAGTGAAGGTTGAATCCAGAAACGTATAAGTTGAATTCTACAGCAAGCTTGGGGAAACTTCAGCTGATTCTGTGTCCCAAAGTCTGAACGCAGCTCTATATAAAGGCCCCAAGGGCCACTCCTGCTCACATCCTTCTTACGCAGCGCTCGCCCCCAGATGTGCGGCTTTCTTGCAGCGGAAGGAAGGGGGCCGTGTCCACCTCTGCCTTTTCATCTTAAGGTATTGGTCAATATGTATACGTATAGTCGTGTTGCGCAATCTAAGTGATGGTTTCCTTTTACATTTCGTTTGAACATTTAGGTCCTCAACCATAACTGTTGTACGTTCAGTAAGACTGACCAATATGAAAACACACAAATTTCATGAAGAACAATTCGAACTTATCTTTACAACTTAAAATGTAAATGTATTTCTCTATATGTTTCTGTATGGCACGTTTCCGTCAAACATTATCGATCGGAATGTCAAGTTTGACATTAATTTGTGAAAACGTAACATTTAGGCAATGGTTTCATCTTTACGCACCTGCTTGTAATACTGTAGTTAGGCTTGTTAACATGTCCACGATTCAAATGAAACCAGCAGAGGGAGCCACAAACTTAAGTATTGAGAATAATGTGCAGTGGGAGTGACACTCAAAAAAACGCGCAGGGCTTTTAATTGGTGTCTATTGAAGGAGAAGATTTTATTCAAGTCAAATATCTGGTGAAGCTGGGTTTGACAGTTGATTAGTACAAAACTAAGAATGGCATGAGGCCAAATGACAACCATTCCAAACATTCTAAAACAACCAACTTAAAATTCTGTCTATTTGCTTCTCGGTAAAGACCTATAGTTCCTACCTAGTTCCTAGTTTTTTTTTACGCTTCCCCACACTCACCATTCAGTACAGCACACTTCTCTTCCAACAGGACAAATCATTCTAAGAAACATTGATTTTGTGTACTTTTCAGGGCATCCCCATTTGTCTGTTTTTGTCTCTGGTATTCCCTGTAAGAGAAAGGTCAATTATGTGCCTGTCATCCTTCATCACACACTGCTTAAGAGCACACCATGACAACAACCAATTAAAAAAAAAACTTTTATTGGTATCTTAGGAATACAGTAGACTGCTGTGCATAGCACATACGTACAAAAATAAAAGGAAAGACATTTTTTCTTATATTAATATTAACTAACGTAGCAATTGTTTTCAGAAACAAACTATCAGAGAAGTCTGTTGTTTCCTCAGACAGTTACAACAAATCCAAACTAAGGCAGAAGGTGAGGTATATGTTTACAGAGAGGAGGGGTACAGGTGAAAGCTCACTCCCCTTAGTGCAGGGGTACAAAACAAAGAGAGAAAAAGTTCTGCCAACACACACGGGGAACACATGCAGACACACACACCTAACCACGTTTGGGGTTCTGACATATTCTCGCATTCTGCACTGCACATTCTGCACTTCTTGCACTGAGACTAATAGTATCTCATCTACTGAAATGAACAGATAACACATTTCACAAATGATGCCTTCTCAAAAGGTGAGACCCTCTTAAAAGACTTTTTGGTCAAAGCTGAAACAAAGCTTCTCCATGCAGACTACAACTTTTTACCTTTAGGTTCCATCTTTAGGTTTTGTAACCATCCTATTATCATGTTCAAGCATGAGAAACTCAATGTGTTTTTTTAGCTCACTTTTCTTCACATTTTGTCCAGAATTTTTAAGATGTCTTTGATAAGGTGCACCTTGGGATTATAGACATCTTATAACATTATTAACGGAGGACAAGATACACTCTCCTGTAAACACGTGCATACACACACACACACACACACACACAATACACACATACACAGAACACACATGCCAGTTCAGTTGTAAAACCTCTAATGTTGATATTAGTATATATTAGTGCTCTGCCTGTCTAAATCATACTTTACAAACAACAGTCATAATGCAATTTGTTCTAAATTGTTCATGATGTGAATAAGTAACAATTGACTACACAAAAGATACATCAACACAGAATGACAGTGAATGTTTTTTGTTCAGCTGTGCCAATCATTATTCCATAATACATGTATCCCATGCAGTGTCATCCCACAACAGCAACAAAACCTTTTCTACTCAACGACACTTTGATCCACATTACATCAGTCAGGAAATTATTCCTGTTGGCGGATGGCATGATAATGAGCTAAAGGATTGTAAGTTTTGGGGTTACAATCTTTAAAATACAAAATACAAAACTGTCACAGACAAACTAGCATAATACCTTGTAACTTCCATTCAATTCTGAGTGGAAATATGGGGTCTTACAGACTGTACCACAGCAAAATGAAACTCTCCAGCTGTTCTAGCTGAATGTGCCACTAAGGCCTTTCTGATAAGTAATGGTAGGGTCGAAAAAGCTGCCTATGGTGTTTTGTCATGGGAGACTGGTTTTCAGGTCACATTAGGTTATTCCTGTGATCACATTGGCCCAAGGGTCTGTTAAAGACAGGGTGTACTAGGGAGGCTCTGCTCTGTTCTGTGTGATTCTGCACTTTTCCGCCTCACGCACTGCATCAAGTCTGCAGATGTCCCCTCCCAGAAATATCCAAAGATGTACTAGCAGAGTGTGGGGAGGAAGGGGTGTAAGGAGCTGCATTTCATGCACACACAAATGCACACACACTCACGCACACACACCAGCTGTTCTAATATCACCAGGAGAGAGATAAGATTGTTTGAAAGCACTGCAGCTCCCTTAGCACATGCATTGTCAGGCATTATAATGTGGAAAGTAACAACTACTCCCTGTAGAATTCCTCTTTTAGAGCTACACTTACAGGAGCAGTTAAGGACAAGATAAAGGTCTTGGAGGCCACTGATGGTCCACCCACAGTGACTATTAAAACCACTGTCTGAATAAGAGAAATAATCTGTATATCCTAGAGCTGAAGGTGAACTAGCAAAGTAATACTAAAATGGGTTTGGTGTAAATGCACTCAGTACAGAGATACTAGCATGGCTATCACAAAGTGTTGGGTGGAACAACGGTGCCCCAAATAGCAGACTACCATGGACACCTGGTTAGGACCAACGGTGGTCTGTGACCTTGAACTAAAATAGGATTGAAGCAGAAGAGGAAGCTGCTGGGTTACTGCTGGCATCCCAAGGTTCCTGGGGGTGTAAGTGATTGGTGGTGGGCTGATAATGCTCAGTGGGGGGTTGTTCAGGTATGTGGGAGGCAGCCTGACATGCTACGACAGCCACATTCTTAAAGGAGTTTCATCAAACAAGAGACAGCAGGCAGGATTGTCCCATACGTCTTTACTGGATTGAAATAGTCCAACTCTCTCAGTGCCAGGGTGTGGTATCATGAGAATCAGTTTAAAAGTAACCAGCAGCATGTTAAACAAAAAAATCAATAAATAACTGAAATGTCCTCCAATCCAGTGACACACATGGACTATCTAATAACTGTCCCATAATTACATTTTAAAAGACAGCTCCAAACACCATCTCCACTGTAGTTGCTGCTGCAGTGAAGCCTGCCCACAGCACACACCTCACTCAGTGGAAATCCATTGAACACTTCAACAAACAAATAAATAAATATGTGTGGTAATGATTCTTACCAAAACTATTAGGCACCATCATTGATGGTCATTGTGCAACCTGAACTCTGTTTTGCCACCAGGCAAACTAAAGCTTCTCGTTCTCTTTAGCAATGTCTCACATTCTCACTATTTACAACATTGTTAATTGGCTTCTTAGTCAGTAGCCTGTTTAGACTTTTTTCCACAGCGATGCACAAAGCTTGCAATTTTACATCTCACACACTTACCAGAAGCACCAAAACAGAAGTGTTTGGATTGTATGCTAGCAGTGTCCCATGTAGGTGACATGTAGTATTTTTCCACTGTGTGCTTGCATGTTATTAATACAGTTAATCTATTCATTTCAGAATGCAAAAAATAGAGTTTTGGGCCAATATAATTTGACACCAGTTATGGACAAACAGTTATCCAACCCTGTTATTATTATGATTGCCCCACATTATTGAACTTCTAGGTGGGCAGCTAGGCTCACCTCAGGCTCCACCACTACACAAAGCTGAGTCCTTGGGTCTCACTGTTCAAACCTAAATCAGTTCGAATGACAGAAAAAGAAAATAAACCAGAGATAGTCTTGCCCCCCTGAGGCCCTCTTCAGAGTGTCAGCCTATTTCTGACTTCAGTGGGTGTATCTTACATGCAAGAAGAAGGGGGCCACAAGTGGGAACAGCAAGGCACCTTCACATCGTGCAGCAAAAGAAGTGCATTTAGGTTGTCTGGGGTTCCCCTGGCTGGACATCAGTGTTCAACAGAGGAGTCAAGCACTCAAAGCCCTCAGAGAAAGGATAAACTTAGCAGGTATTTTTGAGTATAACTCCATGCATCCTTCATCCAGTCAAGTAGTTCTTTGAGGTAATAAAAAGTATCCGTTTCACTCTTTCCAAGGATACATCTAGTCCTCCATCCCAAAGACAGAGTGAGGTGAACTTCTGTTACAGCAAGCACCAAAGTAAAGTGTTGAGACTGGCAAAGTATTCGACTTCCCCAACAATAACGTTACAAACTATAAGCAGCACAGAATGGCATAATACATCAGTTGTAATACAAAGTTAGCTATCCAAATAATGTGTAACTCTTGCAGTCCGCCAGTCATTACGGTAAATGAATATGTATTTTCTATATTACCTGGAAGAACATCCAACATGTGCAAATTAAAGAGTTATTGCGAGTTCTGCTCATAGTCGGGGGAGGAAGTGTGTCACCGTCATGGCGGTGGTAGCCTTATTGCCTCTCTTCAGCCGGCCATATTTGCTGAGGGCGATGTAGGAGCCCTTGTAAACAAACGACTCGTAGGCGTTGTAGTTGTTTGGCAGCAAGGTCTCCTTGAACTTACACTCGTCCCGAAAGACCGGCTAAAAATGGTAAAAGCAGAGAAAATCTAAGGCGAGACCCACAACTGAACATCATTTTACATGCCTAGTTTTGAAATGATCTGTCTTTGATGGAATGGCATTGCAGCTGAAATGGCCTGAAGCACTGTCTGTATTTGCCAATTTTCTAGAAAGTAACTGGAGGACGATGATATTAAACATTAAAGGCATTCTGAATAACTAACACTCATCTAACCTTAATGAAGAAACTAATTTATAAGAATTGTGTTTGTTAATGGCCTAAATGATCAGATATAATTCACAGGTGACACAGCATTACTGAACAAACTATTTGGTAATAATGTAACTTAACATTGTGGGTTTGTTCAATCATAATTTAAGATGCTCATGGAATCTTAAAATGAGCATAACCCTACATCAGCAACGGGTCCCTGCTGTGACACAAGTAGGCCTAATTATACTAACTCACCACTGTACAAACACAGACCAGTCTGGTTTATCATCATATGGTAATACATGGATGTAGATATATATAAAAATTATTAACTGTAGCCTATTAGTTCGTGTTCCATGACTAAGTGTTTTTGGCTAATTTGCACAGAGAACAGAACACGCTTGTGTGAACCAATGAGCTATCACTTATTGGTAATCCTGGTAATACTACGGTGATTAACCTACTACATTTATCCATTTTCAATCACGACAGCCTACATAATCACACATTTCCACATATCATTGCGTATTTTCCCCGCGATATTGAACATGATGCAAATACAAGTATGCACACCTACCGTCCCGTATAACCTTCCTCTGCTGTTCATTGCGACAAACAGCTCACTTCTCACTCCGTACATGCTTATCACTCCTCGATCCACTGTAGAGATCTCTATTAGACCTATCAAACGAAACATGACGTTAAGGGAACCCTGGCAGAGGTTATCAATGCGAGTAGAACAAAGACGTGCACTATGCAGCAGTGGGTGTAACCTTGCAGGTGACGATATAGTCCCTGTTCAGCATTATTTGAGCATTTCGTGTTGATTTCGCATTTCAAACATGAGTATCTCTCAGTACTATACTTTCGGACTAGCGTGCATGGTAATTCGTTTCTGGGCCGCTGAAGGAGCCGGTGTAAAAATAAGTTGGTGTCTATATTGGTCCAAGCATTCATGTCATGTTTTGGCCTGGGAAGATATTTAACACTGACGGATACAAGGTTTTTTAATAGATTTGTCTTTGGTTTAAGAGACATCCAATGTTGCCGACACCACTGATTAAATATCATGCATGTAAAGATATGCTACCCGGGTTAGTGAAACTTGGGAGAACTGCTTTCACACCCCCATTTTTGCAGTACATTAGGCGGATATAGGATGTACTCACTGTATGGGTTCTCATTATGTATACCATTTATCCTGCCATCTGGGAGAACCTGCAGGTGAAACCCAATGCCTACGTTGCAGTAAAGTCGCCGCACTCTCTTTATGCCCAGCAAGTAGTCGTTCTCCCAGTTCATGTCTGATTTCTCGCCAGAAATCCCCAGAAAGGAGCGGGAGAATAGGGTCTCCCACCTTCTTTCCAATAAAGTTGCATTAGTCCTGCTTGGAATCGGATATGATGACACAATCCCCAAAACAGACCCCAAGAGAACAATTGCAGTCAACGTCCAGTGCGTGCTGGCCTCGTAGGACATACTGATGAGGCACCTTTGCGCAATTGCCATCCGGTTTACCTTCAGGGCACGTGGTCAGAGTTAACGGCCCTAAAAATACCGCTCTTCTTGTTTTTCTTCCTTTGGCATGGTGGTAAAGGATTATTTTAAGAAGGCAGATCAGAGCGTCGGGCATGGAACGGTGGCCCGGGAGCCGAGGGCTAGAAAAAGGAGAACGCGCGACTGAGCTTGAGGTGGTGGTGGTGATGATTACCATCTTTCGCAGCTCCGCGCCGTTGGATTGGCAACGCTGGCCGTGGAGAACACCACTCACCAAAAAGCTATCTCACCTTGCCAGGCACTAGCATCCTGGTATGACATCACTCTGACTTCACTGCTTGTTTTAAGAGAGGGGAGGGAGAGAGAGTTGCTACCCAAGCAAGTGTGTGCGCAGCGCAGAACCGCAATCCTGATGAGAGTGTGGTCTCGACTCTGTTCCCTCTCCTGTGAGGTGGGGGAAAGAGGAGTTTCATTGGATAGCGTTGAGCAATCATGGGATGCGATGGGTACGGTGGCAGAGCCCAAATCGGGACGGTGGTCATATGTCGGACAGGCTGCTTCCTTATTTAGAATGAAGGTGTAAAAACAGTCCAGTAGTCACCGGAGAGCAATGGCAATCCTGTCTGCCACTTCCTTAGCTGTTTGTTCAGGAAGTTTACACAACGACATATTAGAATGCATAGACGCACTGCAGGTTGTTATAGTAAGAGAATACACCTGCTACTTATGAAAACGATGCCACAAATCCGTGCACATTTTTGTCAAGGTTCAGATAGCCTGCATCCCATCTTTGAAAACATTGTGTCATTGTCAGCCTTCAAGAGTATACCCAACAGGGAATGCCCGTACGTCAGAGACCATGTTACGTGGTTCCCCAGGTGCTCTTTGATGCCAGAGAGCAGTCACACCGGAAGTTATGAGGGTTTCCGCCGTTTCCAAAAACCTAACTATTATATTCCTTGATGTTCAAATTGTTGAGTTTATTAAACATGATATAATTTAGCATTTAATTATAAGGCACAGTCAAATACAACTTGAAATAGTCTAGAAAATAACATAACTTTCCTTTCACATTGTCAAGATACTGACAGAAACGCAACAGTTCCACAATAATCCTGAAATTAAGGGAGGGTGATAGTCGGGTTTAATAATAATAATAACAACAACAACATGACTAAATATGGTTCAATCTAGATTCATCCAGTAGAATCCAGTGTTTCAGTTTTCCTGCGTAAGCATATAGTCTATTAAACCGAAAGTCTGAATAGACAGAAAAAAACTGGGATTGCGGCATTGACAAAGTAAAGTAAAATCAATTTTGAGTTGAAACCGCTAATGAGGCTGAGACTCACGCATGCTTTGCTGAGCTCTATGACAGTCTACAATAGGCAACCTCCGACAGTTTGAAGCACGGTTAAAACTGTGTGATTAATGGCAAGCCAGAGGAAAAGTATCGTATAAACTGAAACTGAAATAATAAGATATGGGCTACAGTGTTGGAATTTGGTCATCCTTACCCCAGCTGTTCTGACATACTTTTTTATCGGTAGCCTACGTGATGGGTCATATCACATAGCAAGAGTACAAAATATGGGGCTTCAACAAAGACAACTGCAGTTGACCTATCAACTGCTATTGTCCATAGCAATCTGACAAGAAATAGAGGATTCCACACAGCTGCACAAAGATAAAACAAAAAGCAGGCCAATAGCAAGAGCCTTCTGAAACGGGGTCTCCTACTGTAGGCTACATGCTTTCAACACAACATTCTGAATTTCAGATTACATTTTCACACTTCATGCTTTCTATGAGCTGAGCACAATGCACTAAACATTATTTTAATGACTATGCCATATGATACATTCCAGTCATGTCCATCAGTTATCTAGCATTAACCTCAAATGGTTAGGGTATTACTAGATGGAACATTGGAACTCCCTTGGAAAGTTGCCTGCTGGTTAGTATACAGCAATTGTTATTGGCAGGTCAGCTGTCTCATTGCCAATTACTTGGTTTATTCAACATACACTTACACACACACAAATCAATCAGAATGGGACGAACAATAAAGTCCAAGGCTTTGTGTACATTGCAGTGTAAGTGTAAGTAACTGGATATACTAGGATATCAGCCCCCTCAATTAGGTTTTTATTAACGTGGGGTTAGAACATGATATTGAAACAACAGCTGGGAGTGTGCTCTGGAGAAGAATTGTTCTGGCATGACATCAGAACCACTAGAATACACTGGCAATGTAATGGCTTAAAGGACAGATCTAAACTGAAAACGAATATTTGTGAAATAAAACTCACAGGCCATGAATTTGTAAGATGGACTGATGTAGGAATCACCACACATTCTGGGCCATTCAAATTTAGCAGAGTACCCATCTTCTTAAATAGCTCCTATGTATTGCCACATATTTAACAGTTCAACTCCCTTAACTATCATATTTCAGCGACTGATATAAGATAACTTTGAACTTGAACCCAAAACTGCAGGACTATAATAAGCTTGTTCAGATCTTCAGAATGAGGAATTAATTTCAGTGTTATGGTTAAAATTATGATTCAGTAGAAAGGCGTAACGAGGCCGTTACATCCATGGAGGAAAACAAACTGATTTCAGTTAATCGAATCACTGTCCCGGAAAACTATGGATACAACTTGGAAACATTTTCTTCCTGACAGAGTTGATCTATAGTCCAGAAGAAAAAGGGAGGATGAGAATGTTTCTTCCTGTTATGTATACTCAACCAGTGCTCTATTACTACATTTGCCAGGAAATGTATGATGCTGCTAGTATTAAGATATAAGAGCACAGCTTGTTAGAAGAGAGTGTTCAGAACAAAGTGTACAACTTAATCAACCTGCAGTCCTCCCTGGTGCAGCTAAAATGAGCATGAGTGACTAAGGGAAAATCCAAAAAGGTAGAGGTGACTTTTGATTCACCTTTTTATGCTCCGAATGACGGATGACAAAGCAAAAAGTCTGTAAAAACGATTTCAACAGACTACAGGGCTATTCACACAGGACGTGGTTATCACCTAATTAGATGTGCTGTCTTACATACATTTTACATGTAAAATAATGTTTTGTAACAGGAGAGAAAAACCAAAACGTCTTTAAATTTCCAAAAGGTTTCTATAATGCAATGTAACTTAAAATAAGTTATACCAGCAAAAGTAAGGTACAGACTGAAACTAAATTAAGCCATCAGTATGTTTATTCAACTCAAAATGATATTGCCAAAAAAGTTATATAGCATTTCTTCTTGTTACTATTATGGTACTGATGCAATAGTGTTTTATGACCAGTGATACCAGTGTCACTCCCATGTCTATTCTAAACAGGAGTAATTGCATGTTATAGCCTGTAATCACAGAGATTACAATTTATTGGTTTTCCAACAACAGGGGACACATCTCACCATGGACAATGATTCAACGAGGCAAAGTTATCACAACATTATCCGAGGAGGGATAAGCTATTGTATGTGTCCACATCCCCATAATGAGATGTCCAGCTACACAGGCTAAAAACACCAGCTTGGGTTAAGGCATATCTGGGCCTGATGAAAGGTTCCCATATGTCATATTCCTATTGCCCGGTATTTGGTTAAGGCTGAAGGAAGGGAGAGAGATCAGAGGAGTTGTCAGTTGCTGAGTCGGCACCCAATTCCCCTGGCTCCTCTTCCCTTACCCCCAGGAACCCAACACCAAGCCAGGCCTCCAAGACCTAGCCTAGGAATGTAAGGCATTCTGTGACACATTCAGTTACCGCTTCGCACGTTCTCACCCCCATAGGACGTAAACAGTGCCACCGGCTTGAGAGCGGTGTGAGGGTGTGACTACCACCTTGCCCTGCAGAGTGATTTGTGTGTGGGGGGCAGGAGGAGGAAGCCGTGAGCACTGATAAAGGTAATTGGACTGATGGAGGAGAGGAGATGCTAAGAGATGGCTCTTCTGTGGGTATGAGTCATCCTGTGTAGTGATTCTGTCATACTGCCAAAAGACCAGCGTTTCCATAATCCCTGTCAGTCACAGCATCGGTAGGACAGAAAGGACAACCAATAAATACTCTTGCTGTACCTGATTGGGCAGCGGACACATTGAACATGTATTATGATTGGGCTCCCACTGGATATAACCACCGAATATAAAAAAATAACGACACAACATTACAATGTTAACATCACATTTGTTAAAAAAGTACATTTTTATACACCTTTTTTTTAAAGATAGATTTAGGTTACATAATAACACTGCTAAAATGAAGTTCCTGTCTTGAAATTACAGTATGTAGTATCATGAAACAGTGGATCGGTTTTCTATCGAAGACTATTTGTTCCCAAACGGTCTGAATAAAACTAAATATTATTATCTAAAAGGGGTAAAATTCTTTGAGTAAGCCTTATTGTCAGAAAGCCCAGTTGGATGACAGTCAAAGGGCAATGCTTGACATTGCAGAAAAATGCTTGGCTTGCACTTGACTCTAGAATAACTTCCTATACAAGGACCACGAAGTCATTCTTCTGTGTGAAGGTCGCCCCCTGGTGAGAAACAGTGGTAAGGGCAGTTCATTATTGTCCAGGGACACTAATTCACTGCATTGCAGCATTCATTGGGACACTGGAATGTGGCTTGGCTGAACTCAAGTCACTCAGTTTTAGAGAAAGAGACTTGGGAAAAGTAGTTATTTAGTCTGAGAATGGAAATCTCAGAAAACGATGAAGGTGATAAAACAACATTTATTTTGTTTTTTTAAGAACAGCCGACTTAAAATATCTAAAGTGCTTGCAGAGGGACACCTTTACTGTTAAAACTATGTCAGGCCCTGCATTGTGAATGTGTCCCTGAGGAATATTAAAACAACAAGGAAGCTGCTATGTAAAATGCCTTTTGGATTTGAAACAAAAAACTTCAACAAAAGTAATTTCAGCAGAACCATTGTTTCGTAGAACAGGATCAACAGAGAGATGATTTATACTATATTCCTATATAAATCAAATGTAAGAGTTCTATACGTTTGGCACCTGCAGTAAACCATGTAATAAATTAACTGAGATTGTTCACGATGCTTTCATGTCAATCGTGTGGAGAAACATCAGTCCTTAATTAGGTTACATCGGATCTGAGTGCTGTGTCAGAGTGTTTGTGGAGGCTGATTGGTCTATAATGGTGGGTGTGTCTCTATGTCAGCAGCACAGAGACTGTCAGAGTACGACAACTCAGAGCCTCTGAGACAGCCAGTCTCTCAAGCTGAGAAAGGTCCTCTGAGATGGACTGTCGGTATGCTAAACATACGAGTCAGCTTGCTGAACACACATTAACACATGCACAGAACAGCCCACACA
Source organism: Osmerus mordax (assembly GCF_038355195.1). Taxonomy (NCBI): domain Eukaryota; kingdom Metazoa; phylum Chordata; class Actinopteri; order Osmeriformes; family Osmeridae; genus Osmerus; species Osmerus mordax. The sequence goes on along the minus strand of NC_090066.1, from coordinate 5,316,606 downwards.
CACGCCTTCAGCAGTCTCTTGGGAGATTCTGTCAATCAGACGTTTATGTCTATCTATCACATTTTTTGTGAGGGCGAATTATTGTCATTATAAAATAACTTGTAGTTGACTGCTGAAAATGTAATGAGAAAACACAAACTTTCACTATTGTAAATGACTAAAATACAATTCTCTTAGTAGGTGGACAATACATAAAAGTTGCATTCCATGATCCTTACACTCAGGAAGACTGACCACAAGAGCTAAAGGCCCTTGTGCCTCTCACCTTTTCAATTTGCTTAGAGGCAGTTGTCCTAATGAGTCTGATCCTGTGTGCCCTTCAAGTGCCACGCTGGGGTGCAGAAAACAATGCTGTTTTCGAGATACTATTTTCAATGGTGTTGGAGTGTAAGACTGGCAGGCCTGAATGGCTGTGAGGCCTTTGATGCTGTTTATATCTCCAGAGTCTGTCAACACTTGTAATCATACTGTAGAGGCCTGACCTGGGACCTGACACTGCCAACAACTTCACAACCCCTTCCTCTCAACTCAAGTGCCTGCATTCTTCCCAAGATGATTCAGCAGCACATATGAATGAGTCAACGGCATTGATGGTTTATTCATGTGCACTGCTTCCGCTCCTTTCCCAAATATAGAACTCTGTGTTCTTGTTCTGGTCTATTCTGGATATTTGAGGACGGAAATATTTGCAGCGGTGAATATAATGTGGACTAGAACTGTATTATGCAGCCTTACAATAGGGTGGTAACAGGCTGTCTACTCAAGTTTCATCAAGCATTAAACAATTTTTCTTCCCATGTTGTAATAGAAACGCTGATCAATAAAATGTGCCTTTATTTTGGTCTTAAATTGACTAGCTTCAATAAACTATGAGACGCTCTTTCAGACACACTGATGGAGCAAGGAACCTGTGGTCAAACTCTGGAGTGCACTTCCTTAAGTCTCTCTGTGATTGTTTCTCTACCGCCTCACATCCCACTAGCAATTAGCATTGTGGCAGACGATTGAGTGCACAAAAAAAGTATTCAAAAGCGTACACTTAAATGGAGAAGACTTAGAAAACAAACTCCGGAACACACTGATCGAGTGACCTGTCTGCCCACTCCGGTTACCCTGAGTGCCAGAGCAATGGTTTCTGTGGCTGGGTTGCGGTTAGAACTGGTTTATGCCAAAGACATCTGACCCAAGGCCATTTAAAGGTTACAATAATACCACGCATACACATCCAGGGTACCGGATATCCGCAACACTTAGTGACGGGTCAATTCATATTTAAAGGGGGTTGTATTTGAGCCAAGACCCCTATAGACGATACATTACTTAATATTAGTACTTATCATTTTTATAATATTGACCTCATAAGCCTATAGTCAGTGATTATTTGATTTGTTCAATTTCATTGGGCTACATTCTAAACTTGATCGCTGAATTATTGATTTACCTATTTCAATATTTCATCCTCATCCATATTGTGAGCGTACCTGGCAACCCAATACAGAATCATGTGTCTAAACATGTCTTCTTTTTCACCTGTGCTGTAGCAGTTAAGAATGCATAACATCCTCTGCTAAGGAACACCCATATAAGGCTTGTTAGTAAGTTAATCTGCATTGCACTCCAAGAGAACCAGGCAAACTGCCACTTAGTAATGCTATAGGTTACATAATGACAGGATTCACCTCAGTGGTGAAATAAAAAATAAAACCATTGTCCCTCTTAAAACCACCAATTCCATCTCCTCCTTCCATCTCTTAAATAAGCCCTATCTAATGACATCATCACCTACAAACAAATAAACACATTTCCATGACTGAATGATGTGTAGTTTATTGCACGCAATACTATATGGATTGCAAACTACAACAAGCAGTCTGCACATTCTGACTGCCCAAAATATTATGATCATATGACTTTGTCTGGGTACATGCAGTGGTAGAGTAGGGTGCTATTACCACACTTTTACAACATACATGTCTGAAGTCTTTTCCTGTACATAAAGTTAAATAAAGCCATATATGTGAATAGACTGGGCTAATTATTCACAAATACAACTAGACTGATCTATGGTAGTCTTGTCTAATTTCTTTGTCCAATATATAATATATTACGGCTACTACTTGTGTCAACAACATCAAAACACCTTGACTATACATGTAAATGAAGCTAGATCTTGTGACCGCATGAGGGGTGTGATATTTTGGTCTGGGCTGGAGGCAGTGCTGTAGGAGTGGAGGAATGTGTAACCGCAAGCCCTTTAGGCCCATGGCTGCATGTCTTCCTCCCTCGTCTGGGCTCGAGGATATGGACCATCATTGAACATCTCCTCCAGCAGGTCTACTGTGTGACAAACCACACCCGACAGCCACCCACCCACAAACTAGAAAATGACAACCCTCGGAAGGCTGGTGCTCTCTGGTGAGGTACCGTAAAAGAGAAAAGAATGGAGCTGTGATTGCTTCCGGCAGACAGTGGGCGGGCTGTGGACGTGTCGCTTTCATGTCACCCACCAGGTCAGTCCATCAGCAGCCTGGGCCTTGTTGAAGACCAGTCGCACAGTGCCATCTGCTGGGCCCTTGGAGGTTGGCCACTGGACCTCTATGGATTCTGTGTGACATCAGTTTCTACATGTTTTTCAACCCACCCTGGCTAAAAGACAACCACCAAAAGTGTCAATACTCCCCCTCAATTTTAATAGGTAGTATTCGGCTGTTAGAACTGGAGGCTACAGATCAATATCTGTTCTTTGGGAGCTTGTTTACTGTGTAGGCATGGTAGCTGTCAAGATTGACATTAATTTGCTAGATAACAAGCTTAATCAAATAGATTTTAAATAAAAACGTGAAACGTTACCTCTTTTTGCTTTACTATTTGCATGAGCCTTTGTTCGTTTGTTTGCATGACTGGAATACTTTGTTAAAATGTCAATGCTTTCTCCAAGTGAACAGTAGCTGGCTAACATGAATGTAGTTGAAACAATAAACTGTCACCAGTACATTTGTGTTGTCTCACCTGTCCTAAATGGGGTCACAGCATTTTAAACCTCCAAGGAAAAATATTTTATTATTACACACTGACACGCCAGAGGCAAAGGTAAATCCCATAATGGTAATCAAAATAGTGATTGGATAATCCCAATGTGGATGTGAAGACGTCAGCTGTGTCCAAACCGCTCCACTATATAGCCTAGTGGACTATTTAGGGTGTCAGCCATTTTGAAGAGGTGACCGAAATTAATTCACTACATCTCGTCAAAGAACTTAATATTGACTTATATTGTGCTTCTATACTCTTTGATCTCGTTCACTAAATTTGTTCACTTATTCTTACCCATAATGCAATCGGATTTCGAGGGTACATCTCTGGTACATCCTATGTACACTCTCCCATAGATATACAGTATGCACTCTCCAACCCCTAGGCTATTTCCCGTAATCCAACGCGGAGACGGCGGCAGAGTGAAAAAAAGAGAAAGAAATGCGGATGGCGGCAATTTATACAAATGTAAACAAAAATATATAATTTAAAAAGTACATATATGTCAAGATATAACGTAGTAAAATTACACATATTGATTGATGATTGGCCACTAAATCTGCTTAAATGCAATGATTACTTGTAACTAGCCAGGGTAGCCTAGCAACAGTAGCCTAGTTCATCTTTTCACCTCACCTTCACCTCACATTCCCTAGCTACAGAAAATCGTATCTAGCGACTAGTCACACGCAAAGCTAACAGATCGCGGACCAGACTAACGACAACTGTAGGTTGCCGAAGGTTGCCAGTTCGATTCCCGGTCATGCGAACTGACGTTGTGTCCTTGGGCAAGGCACTTCACCATACTTGCCTCGGGGGAATGTCCCTGTACTTACTGTAAGTCGCTCTGGATAAGAGCGTCTGCTAAATGACTAAATGTATATGTAAACTGTCGACATGTTGCTATTTCTCAATGTCTGCGACAGCTCCCGAGTGCTCTCTGACGTCAGCGTCTGAAATCGCTCACTCATTTCGTTCACTCACTGCTGAAATATAGTGCACTCACTGCCGTTCACTATAGGGAATAGTGAATGAGTGAACGAGTTAGCTGTTTCAGACAGCCACATCTCACTGTGTTAACGTTTAATCACCATGTTAACAGGATTACACATTGAAGAAATCATAAATGCATTCACTGTTTATAAATGATTCGACTAATAGGCCTACTCAGATCCATAAACACATCAATATAAGAACTCGGTTCAAAATGTAACAGGGTGACCAGACGTCCTCTTTTAGCTGGACATGTGCTCTTTTCTAGACCTAAAAAATGCAACGCAAAATGCAACTTTAAAATCTACTTTGAATATATTAAACGAAAATATATATACGGTAGCCGCAGCCCCTCAAGAACCTCGCAAACCTCGGCCAAAAGATAGCCAACTCATATTTACGTCAACTGGGGGATAGCCAAACAAAAAATTTCACATTTTCACAATGTTGGCCTTTTAGTTTCAGCACATCAGTAGCACAGAGCGCACTTATTTTTCTGGATCTTTCATGAAATAACTTTTATTTATTTATGAATGTAGCAAAGGAATAATGAATCCAGAAAAGGAACAATGAATCCAGATAAGAATAAAGACAAGGTAGGTGGTCAACCTTTCAACACTGATTATTAAAATAGTCGACTGGCTGTCATGATAGTTGTTTGTGGAATGAACTCAATATAGTTTGTTTCACAGGAGAAAGAGCCTCCTGAACGAGAACATGAAGCAGATAAAAAAGCCACAGTGAGTCCAACTGTCATCATAAAAACCTATTATTGTGATTATTCTGTATTCATCACACAATTCATTATTAACACATATTATATTGATTGTTGAGGGTGACAATGCAGTCACTTAATTGTCTCAATTTTCTCAAAGGCCACTGGGGAAAGCCTTTCACATGTGCTTGCTGACAAAGGAGACCTCACGTCAGAAGTGACATCTTCCAAGACAGTGGGCAAACCTCAGAAGAAGAGCAACGTTTGTGACCTGAAAGAGGCCGCAGGGGACAGGGAGAAGATGGCCAGACAGATCTGTCTTAAAATGATTGAGGAGAAGCATCTATACGTCCTCAGGGCAACAGCTGAGGCTGAGAAGGCCACTGCCAGAAAAAGAAATCTGGCGAAAGAGGTTGACAAGATGAAGGTGGAGAGGAGAATCTTTGAGAATACGATAGAGGAGCTTCACCAGAAGGAACCAGGCAGTCGAAGCCTTGAAGTTGTCTGAGCAGGGCCTCACTTTGGCCACAGCTAAGCTGCTGGAGGTCAGAAATACGGTCCCCAAACCAGCTCAGCTTGGGGTAGAGTTCCAGACGAAGCTCTCTGGCCTCAGAGCTCAAATCTGTGCGGCCCAGTCAGCCAGAAAGATGTCCGATATGAAAGGCAACAAGACCAGGTCAAATCTCTTTACGCTGGAGAGGAACCTCCGAGCAGAAATTGCAGAAAAGGATGGGAAGATCATCGTCCTGTCTAGTGAGAAGGAGGCCTTCCAGATGACGCAGAGGGCTGAACAGGACCTGGAGGCTTTTAAAGCGAAGCTGATGAAGATGGCGGGTGTCATGACCAAATTGCAAGTCAACTTGAAGGAGAAGGACAAGCGCTGCCATGTTCTGGAAAAGGCCCTGGACGAAGTTCAGGATGAATCGTGCAAAATCAGAAAGGAGCTCATTGGTAAATGTGCAGAGATCGAGTTTCTAGAGAAACAGGCTGCAGACACAGCTGAGGAGCTGCTGTCTCTGCAGAAACAGGCTGACCAAAGAGCTATTGAATTGGAAGCTGTGCAGAAACAGGCTGACCAAGGAGCTGCAGAACTAGAAGCTATGCAGAAACAGGATGACCAAAGATCTGCTGAACTAGAAGCTCTGCAGAAACAGGCTGACCAAACAGCAGCCAACCTGGAGGCTCTGCAGAAAGAAAAAGCAGAAGAGTTGAAGGAGTGCCAAGAACATATTGAACTCCTTCAACAGCAATTTAGGCGCCAAGTTGAAACAAGGTGCCAGTTGCAGGAGACCCAAACCGAGGTAGTCCAGTCGTGTCCAGGGCCTACACAAATTATTTGTGTGCATAGATAGAAATAAGCCTTCTAATATGTAATGTAATGCATATTGGAATGTAAACCCTGCATGTTCCCTTGTGTACTGGGGTAGATGTGTTGATACTTTGTGTTTTTCAGGAAACAACTGGCAAAAAGAAAATGAAGGGTGGCTGCTTTGGCCGCATCATGTTCGCAGCATGCTTAGGGGGATGTTAACACCTTCATCCTCCGCCCTCGCCTCCTCCCTCCTTACAACCTTCCTCCACCACAAACCACCATCATCTCCACCTTCCTCCACCCCAAAACACCATGACCCTTACTGTGCACACAAACGCACATCATCCTTACCATTATGCATCCACCCTGATCTTATCCAAACACACACATACACACACCTTTAATCAACCTAACACCCTAACCCTTGATACATGGCATCATGCATATCAACATTCTTGCATGCAGAATAGCTCAATAAAAGATGGCTCCCAAAACTTGTATACATATTGATTGATGATTGGCCACTAACTCTGCTTAAATACAATGTTTGACTTGTAACTAGCTAGGGTAGCTTAGCAACAGTAGGCACATTTTTACGGTTGAGGTTTCTGCAAGTTCAACTTTTCACCTCACCTTCCCTAGATACAGAAAGTCGTATCTAGCGACTAGTCTCACACACACAGCTAACAAATCGCGGACCAGACTAACGACAACTGTCGACATGTTGGTATTTCTCAATAATGTAGTGAAATGTTCATGACAACATGTCTGCGACAGCTCCAGACTGCTCTCTGACGTCAGCATCTGAAATCACTCACTCATTTCATTCACTCACTGCTGAAATATAGTGAACTCACTGCAGTTCACTATGTAGGAGATAGTGAATGAGTGAACGAGTTAGCGGTTTCAGACACAGCCAGTGTGAAAAAGAGAGAAAGAAATGCGGAAGGTGGGAACTTCTGCAATGTTTGACTTGTACACAATAGGCACGGTTGAGGTTTCTTAAAGTTAAACTTTTCACCTCACCTTCTCTAGATACAGAGTCGTATCTAGCGACTAGTCTCACACACAGCTAACAGATCGCGGACCAGACTAACGACAAAGGTCAACATGTTGCTATTTCTCAATAATGTAGTGAAATGTTCATAATAACATGTCTGATACAGTTCTCAAGTGCTCTCTTATGTCAACATCTGAAATTGCTCACTCATTTCGTTCACTCACTGCTGAAATATAGTGCACTCACTGCTGTTCACTATATAGGGGATAATGAATGAGTGAACGAGTTAGCGGTTTCAGACACAGCCAGAGTGAAAAAGAGAGAAAGAAATGCGGAAGGCGGCAAATTTTACAAATGTAAACAAAACAAAATATTTTTAAAAATAAATCTGTATCAAGATATAAGGTAGTAAAATTATACATATTGATTGATGATTGGCCACTAACTCTGCTTAGGTTAACTAAATGCAATGTTTGACTTGCAACTAGCCAGGGTAACCTAGCAACAGTGAGCACATTTTTACGGTTGAGGTTTCTTCAAGTTAAACTTTTTACCTCACCTTCATTAGCTACTGAAAGTCGTATCTAGCGACTTATCTCACACGCACAGCTAACAGACCGTGGACCAGACTAACGACAACTGTCGACATGTTACTATTTCTCAATAATATAGTGAAATGTTCATGACAACATGTCTGCGACAGCTCCCAAGTACTCTCTTACGTCAGCGTCTGAAATCTCTCACTCATTAGTTCACTCACTGCTGAAATATAGTGCACTCACTGCCGTTTACTAGGGAAAAGTGAACGAGTTCACGGAATCAGACACAGCCACGGCCATCGTTTATCTCGTGAATAAATTTAGGCTTATTCCAGAATAGCAGATTCATCATTTTACTCAATTTGTAGGAAATGCTTCTAGGTAGATATTTTATTTGCTAGAATTCTTTTTATAGAGACGCATATATTTGCTGGAAATGTGGACATTATATTGTTGAAGCGGTGTTTTAATTTGAGTTTAGCATTTATAACGCGAATCTGAGGCTACAATTGGTCAGATTTATCAATATGATTCAGTTTTCGGGCGGGCTACTGGTTTTGACTATGGGTTTTGACTACAATGTGCATTGAACGTTGTTGAAATAAGTTTCTAGCTCAAATTCACGCCAATCGATTATATCATTATTAGAGGACACAGAAATGGAGCGACCGTCAAGGTTTGTTATAGCTTTCCATGCACTAGCTAGGCTAAATAGGCTACTAGTTTAGGAATAATGAGCTTGTTGGCTTTATAGGTTGTTGTTTTTTATAACACCGCACAGATTATTAAAAACAGACACGTAGCTTGCTAATAAAAAGAGATTGTGACTATAACACTTTTAATAAAACGGTTACTAAAAAACGGCTTGGAGAGTTTCAAGTTCAGGGACGTTTAATCATTGTTTGACGTTTTGTGACTATTGTATTGTAGTTCTAGCGAGCGTAGCACTACTTACTCAACCTAATAGCTGTACTAGTAGCAAGCTTGATGCCAAGTTAGAACAATATAGAATGTGTTATCTTAATCATTGATTACCCTCCAAGGAAAACACAAACACTATCTGTGGATTTTGTTGTTCTTTGCTGTCAGGAAAACGAAGGTTGTAAACTATTCTGTAGTTGAACAAGACTTCGATGATGGTGAGTTCCACAGAATGTTTATCTTTGTGTGGGATGAGGTATTGACTGGTGTTGTGTGTTGAGGTGCTAACTTTTCATTTGAAAAAAATAATAATTTGAGATATTATTGTGATAAAATTGCATGCTCAGCTACGCATCACTATTCTGTCTTCTTGCCATAGATGAGGATTTTGCCTTTGTGAAGGCACCACCCAGCAAAAAGGCAAGGGACTGTATGAAAGACCTTGAGCAGGAAAAGCCCAATAAGTCTTCAAGCAAGTCATCAAGTCAAGAGAGTGACGCACAGTCTCTTGGCTGCAAGCCAAGGTTAGGAAAAATACTGCAACAACGCTAGAATATCTTATTAGATAATAGGGTGCTCACTGGTGCAGAGAAGTGTGACAAAAATCAGAACTCTTACTAGAATGAGTCTTCAGTGACGCACTTCTCATGATAATCCATATGCCTAATCTCAAACAAAGAGCAACATGTGTGGTTAAGCAATGTCTAATGGTTGCAAAGGGCATGTTTGTAATGTGAGACAATGGCTCATACATCATACCATATTCACAACTCTTCTGTGAAGAATTTTGTTGTGATTGTTAAACATTTTACTTTCTTTTGTTTCTTTTAGAGTACCAGTGGATGAGAAGTTGTATAATAGAGATTTAGAGGCAGCTCTTACACTCTCCTTACTCCAGAATTCCGACCTAACAGAGAAACATTGTTGTACTAATCAAGGTTTGTGTTAGTCTGATGCCTTTGTGTTTAATATTTTCAAATCCATGAAATGTTGTTATATGCTGTTTTAAATAACACTTGGCACTCTTTATTACTCTATTTTCCTTATGAAAAGATGTAAAGAACCAGCCACAAACAGATTATGAAAATACAGATCCAGCATTGCACCTTACAAACTGCAGTGTGGACATCAACGTTTTGGGTAGGTTCACTGCCCAATTCCCTGCTAATGTTGGTCCATACTTCCCAAACCATCTATACATTATATGAAATCTGTGGATTCTTTGGTCAAGCAACCCACAGAGGTGGGCCATTGAACACTGTCACTGTGGGTGATCTCTTTCCCCAGGCCTTGACAAGATAACAAGTGAGCAGGGATCCCTGTGCAGCCTGTCCAGACAAAGAAAGTTTGCTTGTACAGCTACCGAGAAACAGAGGTCCATGCTGAAGGATGAAGATGAGGACTATCAGCCTAAAGTAACAATAGGTTGTTAGTCCAAAACAAATGATTTGGCATTTCTTTATTCTCTTCATCCCAAATGTGTTTTATGCCTTTAGTACTTTATGTATATGAATATCCTTTCAGATGCGGAAAGCGATGATGACTTCAGTGATCAAGCAGAGAGTGAAGACGAGGAGTTTAGTTTAAAGAAAGCAAAGAAAACAAACAAGAAAGAGAAAATACCCAAAAAAGAGAGACGTAAACCACCACAGGTCTCCAGAAAGGGAACACTGGCTACAACAAAGCCATCCATAGTGAAGCCACACTTAACAAGTAAGCATGTTAACTCAATGTTAATGTATTTAAAAATGTTTACCTTTCTAGATCTCTATGATCTCAAAGGTTTCCACATTTTTCATGACACACAGCAAATCCTACAATGGTCAAAAGTCAGACTGCGGCCAAACCTGCACCCGTATCAAGGCATCCTTCCACCCCTCCTCTGTCCAGATCTACTGGCTCTGTTAGTCCAACTCCAGCAGGGGGCAGAATACCCAAATGGAATCCTCCAGGTAAGACAGAATGATAATAGTTCCAGGTTATCACCATCCCTTAAAAGGTTGGTATGTCCTATACTGAGGGGTTTGTCCTCATGCCTTTAAAATCTTTGGTCGACTGTCCAGCTCATTATCTTTCATCTAAACAGCTCAGATTGGAGGAAGTCCAGGGGCATCCCAGAATGCCTCAGGGAAGTCCCCTGGGCAGGGTCTACGGCTTGGATTGTCCCGTCGCATGAGGGTCAAACCTCTACACCCCAGTGTTGCCATCCACTGAGTGAGTTGTTTCAGTGGCCTGCTTCTGGAGATATCGTTATTTAGGACCCAAATTCATTGTCTGACTTTTTTGTCAATTTGTCTTTGCAATGTTTTTAAAGTGTAACAAATAAGTAATATTATATTTATTAGACAGGAGCCCAATATTATTGTTGTCGTTGGCCATTTTCATTTTAGGACCATAGTCTAATGTTTCTACATTGTTTCTGCTATTTCTATCCAGTTATCAGATCACTATAGCAAATTCTATATCATATCACTAGCAACATTTGAATGTTCATCATAGCTTCATTGACTGGGTAAAAAATATGCTATGCCCAAAATGTTAGTTTTTTTTCACTAATATTTTAGGCTATTTCTTCCAAAAACTGGCATAAATTGCTCCATCATTCAGTTACACGATGTGTTAGTAAAAATATGGAGAGACTGTAAATAAGTGATAAAACATTAAAGATTTGATTGTAGACTTTGTGGAATGTCATTATTTTACTCATTATTTAAGGCTACCAACCACGGAAGGCGAGTGACGTTGTTATGGGTGTAAAATGGCATAGACAGGCCACCTGTTGGTGAATGTTGTTTACTGCAACTCGTGTTTTACATGCCTGGAGGCGATAAAATGTTGCGACCGATATCTCATTGAATAAATTAATTGTAAGTTTGGAATTGGAAGTAGTTCTACTCACGCTATACTTTCCTCTTAGCTCTCTCAAAATAACGATAATTAGCCTACAAAATAAAAAGTATCTTCTGACTACACTTAAACAATACTGTCTCGCTACGTCATGTTGCGCTTCAACTAACAAATACGAATTATGCCGCTATTATGACAGAATTATGATAGCATAATGAGATGGCGCAAAATTTCAGGCCGCCAACCAAAAATAGCCTACATTTTCCGATTCGCTCGTGATTGCAAATGCAGTCATGAGCACAACTAATCCATCCTCTGGACGAAAGTGAGTAACAAGTTGTAGGCTAAATGACTAGGCTATACAAAAGCATTGACTATATACATTGATGAACTAACTTCAGAATATTGTGTAACTTTTAAACAATTAAGGAAAGAGATTAGAAAGAAGTTCGAGAAACTTATCAAAGACAGGAACCTCGCACTCCCACAGCTGAAAAGGGTAGGCTAAATTGCAGATTAAAACCAAATCCTAATAATAGAGATTAAGCCATGTGGAAGCTGATTGATACAGTAATATTCCATGCCACTGAATGTACCAACTGGGTTGATCTAGCTGCACAGCAAACCATTATTACAGGCAAATCTTGTTTCATGTGGAAAACCTTATATGCTGTGGCTGGGATCTGTGATAAGAATATCTTGGAAAAACCACTTTCAACATCAAATCAAAGAAGAATGAGGGGAACATGCTGTTCTTTTGAGTGCCACATGCTGCTTAGTAATCAGGAGTCTGAAGCCAGAAATATACCTATTTTTTAGTGTTTGAACTCTTGAAAACATATTTTTGATAAAAATGTTTTGCCTGAAAAATGACTTAGCCCACTGTCACAATGACCATGTTGCACAATGTAGCAACATCAACAACCGTTACGTAAGATGAGCCCAAAGCCCCCAAAAAACATACCTTCCAAAAATAATTCTAACAAAACAGAAGTAATTCTCGAGAACACCATATGTGTATACATGCAGCCACTTTATTACACTTATGGAAAGAGTGGCATGTGTATGTATGGAGAGTGGGTTGGGGAATTTACTGTTTGTATAACATACATGGCGAATAAACCGAATTCTGATTCTGATGACATAACCTGGTCTTGCCTTACCTGGCTGACAGTGGCAGGGTAGCCAGACTGATCCCCAGCATGGTGGACAGCAGCCAGGGGAACAGCAGCTCTGGTGGGCGTGCTGACAGACGTCTCAGTGGGACAGACAATGCAAACAGGTTGCTTACACCATGTTCAGGGTTTAAAACGAGTGTTAAGCCAAAGACATGTGCTCTACAACATGTTAATCGGTTCTCTGAGCAGTAGTTTCCGTGATAGTATCTGTGTTGGATGGTCATATAGGTACTCAGTGGATTGGTGCAGGCTTTTTAAGTCAGTGTTTAAAGACTTGTGTTTAAAAAGTTGTTAAGTAAGTGGCGTTGTAGTCATGTAACAACATTACGTATCAGTAATTTATCAGATTCGTGCAATACTGTTCAAAGTTTAGTTTCATAGTTTGTACAACAAAGCTTTCAGCTTTTTATCTGAAAGGTACAGTAGGTGATAGTATGTCATTTTACTCCCCATTCCTCAAGTCCTATGCCAGCATCTTTGACAGAGGTGTCTGAGAGACAGATGTGTCACCACCTACCGTTGAGTGCGAGAGGATAGAATTCACTCTGACCAGTCAAGTTGTACTACTTATGACCCCAGCCAGACTGTGCTTCATGACTAGCCAACTAGCCCAGTTCACTTTAGACACTGCTGTCTGTAGGTGGGTAGCGGATAATCAGCTACAGTATGGGGCTTTGGGGTAAGCCTCCTCCACAGGCTTCGGTAGATGGCTCCCAGCCTGTCCTGAGCAATGAAGACGAGAACGAGGTAAGACACCAGGAAGACGACGACTTAGTCTACTTCTGCTGTCTGAGTTTATTTGGCATTCTGTGGAAGATTCAGGTTGGCAGGTTTGCTACTGCTGCAGCATGTAAATGGCATTTAATATCCCCTGCTAATGAACAATTTTAGTAGGATTTAGGGTGCTTAAATACTTTAATCCTAGGGTTTATGTAGAACCCCCACTTAGGCTATGTTTTGAATCCCACACTTCTATTTGCTAGTAATGGGGGATATGAACATTGCACAATAGCCCTAGAGGATCTCTGTCTTTAAGGATTATATGTTTATTGGGTCATGCTACATTGGTGTTGGTTTTCCTTTTCAAGCCACTACTGGTTTGTTATTGGATTTGTTATGAGCTGTTCTGCTGGGTTGTCCTCCTAGTCAGAACGCCTGTCCTCCTGCTCATGTAAACACATCTATGGAAGATTGGAAGGGATTATATCTTTAAAGCCTGCAGAATGTTTTTGTGGCCATCATATAGCCTCATCTCAGACATCTCTCCCTGATTGGTTAAAAAATATCCTCTCCTTGCATGGGGGTGTACTGCATTATTATGTAAGTGAATATGCTTTTTACTCCACAATTTCAAAGCATCACATCACATTCTGATTTACTTAAGAGTGTGTTTTTCCTCTATCTCTCTCTGTGTGTGTGTGTGTGCGTGTGTGCGTGTGTGTGTGTGAGAGAGAGAGAGAGAGAGACTGTTAGTCAAATATTTATTTCTAAATATATTTTTGCTTCAAGGTAACTTGCTGGGGGGTAATAGGAAAGTAGGCTAATTATTAGCTTGGCTGTGTGATGCTGCATTCGGCACTGCGGCGCGTGGGTCACTGACTCAGTCAACATGACACATTGAGCGCAATAAATGTGCTCAGTTTAACCCTTTTCCAAAGATGGAAACTTTGTGACACCAAGCCCCAAAATGCAATTTATAGGAACATTTAGGCAAAGGGTGGATTCGTTGTTTTGCGACGGCTAACAAGACCTAATATATGACTCTGGGTTAACTGCTGTACTGTTGTAGCTATATGATTGAAAAGCACACTGTGATTCATGCTTGGGTTGAATGTTTTGCACCGTCGTAACCCCGGTGAGTTGACCAACACTATATCGGGAGCCCAAGCTGTCGGTGTGGATAAGCTGTCAGTTTTAACAGGTGTCTTTTCCTCAACGATGAACGTCAATACCAACAGCTTGTATCCTATCCTCTTTAATCTTCGGCTGACAAGATCCGTTTTCCTCAATGCAATGGTGTCCGCACTTTACTTCATTGCTCACAGGCATTAGTCCACTGCATCAATTGGCCAACGTCTAAGAATCGGAACTGTCTTTTTTAACGCCAGATGTTTTAATGGAATTTCCAGTGCATCCTTGTTTATGAAAGAAAAGAAAAAAAACTTTTCCTATTGGATAACCCTGTTGGAGGAAAACAATGTTTCCCGAAATTAATATAAAGGTGAGAAAATGAATATATAGGCATACAAATGTTGCGTAGTTCACTGAGGATATAGCGAGAATATAATTTATTAGCAAAATTTAGCATGGTTGTCAGTGAAACTGTATCTTGAGCTTTCTGCAAACCTTGATTTTAGTAAAGTGTGATCATTTAAAGTGCTTAATAATACAAAAGGAGAATTCATTCTTTTTGCTCTCAAATGAATTGTTGGACAACTTGAACGGGGATTTTAAAGTGGGTTAATTCATTGAATTTAGATAGAAACTGGGATATTGCAGTTGGAATAAGTCTTCAAGAGGAAGTTGCGGTTAATATTATGGGTGTTTTTGTCTTCTGTCAAAATAAATAAAATGCACTTCCGTTACTCTTTGAGAGACAGTGATTATTTACAACTAGGGATGGGCGGATCGATCCTAAAGTATCGATATTTTCGATACTGGCATTGTATCAAAAGGATCGATTATCAATTTGAAATATCGATCCTACCCGGGATTTCTTTTAAACAAGTGATTTTAGAATATTTTTATAATAGTAGTATGCCGTATAGTATAGAAATTTACTTAAATAAGAAAGTCAATGGGAACAATTTTTTCTTCCGCTGTATCTGTGTTTATCATGAGTACATCAGCGGCAGCGCGCCACGCTATCTCACTTCCACTCAGTGAAAGCACACAGCGCAGATTCGAGTGCGTTGCTGCGGTCATGACTGAAAGAAAAAGAAGCATAATCTGGAGTTCTTTCAATCCAGTTAACAACGATGAAGCTTCATGTGACATTTGTCAAAAAACTATACACCATTGTGGCAATACCACAAACATGACAAAGCGTCTAAAAGTTAAACACCCTAAAGAGAGGGAGTCAGGTGGCTGAGCGGTGAGGGAATCGGGCTAGTAATCCGAAGGTTGCCAGTTCGATTCCCGGTCATGCCACCTGACGCTGTGTCCTTGGGCAAGACACTTCACCCTACTTGCCTCGGGGGAATGTCCCTGTACTTACTGTAAGTCGCTCTGGATAAGAGCGTCTGCTAAATGACTAAATGTAAATGTAAATGTAAATGTAAAGAGCCAGCAGAGGTTATCAGCTGTCCTGAAAAGGGACCAAAGATTCACATGCCTATAGCTAACTAAAGTCAGATGGCTGAGCGGTGAGGGAGTCGGGCTAGTAATCCAAAGGTTGCCAGTTCGATTCCCGGTCATGCCAACTGACGTTGTTTCCTTGGGCAAGGCACTTCACCCTACTTGCCTCTGGGGAATGTCCCTGTACTTACTGTAAATCGCTCTGGATAAGAGCGTCTGCTAAATGACTAAATGTAAAAGACAAGTACTAAAAATTATGTATCAACTATGTATCAACATCAAAAGAAATGTTCTAACCATCAAATCCCTTTTTAAGACAGGAAATATTACTCTTATTGTTTAAGTCAATGAAATAAATGAAAAAATAAAACATAATCCCACACTTACCATGGACTATTCTGATTTCAGACATGTCCACCCTATACATACACATGTATTGGTATATAATTTATGCTATTAAATGTACATAATGCTGGAGTAGAAGGGAAGAAACATATGCAGGGGGAGAGCATTTCATGGCAGGCCTTGTTTTCCATTTGATGTAAGTGCAATGCACTCCCTGCTAACACTGACTAGGAAAGTGTTACATGCCTGAAACTTACTGTGGTTACTCATACTAGTGCCCTCAGTGTACAGTAAGGATCATTTGATGCTGGGATATACAGAACTGACAATAGAGGGGGATGCATTTCACGACAGGCTTGTTGTATTCCTTCTTGCCATGAAATGCACCCCCTGCTAACTCTGACTAGGAAAGTCTTACATGCCTGAAATTTACTGTGGTTACTCATACTAGTGCCCTCAGTGTACAGTAAGAATCATTTGATGCTGGGATATACAGAATAGACAATAGAGGGGGGTGCATTTCACAACAGGCTTAATGCACCCCCTGCTAACTCTGACTAGGAAAGTCTTAAATGCCTGAAACTTACTGTGGTTACTCACACTAGTGCCCTCAGTGTACAGTAAGAATCATTTGATGCTGGGATATACAGAACAGACAATAGAGGGGGGTGCATTTCACGACAGGCTTGTTGTATTCCTCCTTGCCATGAAATGCACCCCTGCTAACTCTGACTAGGAAAGTGTCACGTGCCAGAAACTTACTGTGGTTACTCATACTAGTGCCCTCAGTGTACAGTAAGAATCATTTGATGCTGGGATATACAGAACAGACAATAGAGGTGGGTGCATTTCACGACAGTCTTGTTGTATTCGTTCTTGCCATGAAATGCAACCCCTGTAACTTATATTAATAATATTTTTCAAAAAATATATATTTTTTATTAAGTATATTTCTTTTTTGTATGGGAAGTTGACTGCTTACTTATTTCGCATAGTTTTGTGTAGCCTATGCATTTCAATAGATTGATTTTCCACTTTGTTCACTCAATTTATGCCAAGCATGTTGTATTTATTCGCATTTAATGGGTGAGAGCTGTAGAGTTAGATAGCCTATCAGCGCATTGGACTAATGGTCAAAGTAACCTTCAATAACGATTTTTGAAAATCCCCAGTTTTGTGTGTTGTGCTGTTGGTTAAGTTGATCAGTGATGTTTTGGATTTCTGTGCTTTGCTAATTGTACCATTCTTAAGGTGTTCTGCTTGTAAATTCTCCGTAGCCTCCCTGCCGCATTGGCATGAATCTGATTTTAAGTAGGGCATTAGCCTCCCAAGATTCTTTATACCGGAGGTATGTAGATGTCTGTGTGTTCCCTGAAGACAGGGTACATGCATTTTTTATCATATGCACAAGTTATAAAACATTTCTTGCTTCCAATTCTTACAGGCAGGGAGGCCTGATGCCTATCCCCAGCAACACAAGATCCAGGCCGAAGGCACTCGTCTTGGATCCAACCGCCCCTACAAGCAGGTACACTTATCCCCCCTTCCAGGCAGGAGAGAACCACCCCCAGTGCATGAGGACTCCATGGTCCTCTTCACAAACATTTTTTTGGGAGTGTGGGGGAACTCTATGACTGTATTATGATCTGGCAACAAGGGGGAGTTCGATGACGGTTGTGTGCGCTGTTACTCTGACGCAGCTCCGCAGCCCACAACATGAGCCTGAACATGAGGGTCTATGAGCTAACAATAACCTGTGACTAACATGCTTCATAATCTCATGTGGGCACGTACAACACAGTTTCAAAATGTAAAAGGGTTTTCACAGTAATGAACTACCATTATCATCCTGCTAGCATGCCGGGTGCAAAAACTTGTATTTTGACGTTTTAAATGTTTAGAACAGCACTGCTGAGGATTTGCTTGCCAGATCCAGATAAGGAGGAGCAGCCTGCAACAGTGTAGGAACTGATTAGGGAAAAGAGAGAGAGTGAGAGTCTGTCCCAGATAAAGCCCTCCAGCTGGGTCTCCAGTGAAGACTTCTTTCGAGAGCAGACCTCAAGGCTTTTGTCTCTGGTTCTCTCTTACCCAGATGAGTAACTCTACTCTCTCTGGGGGGCCTCGGGCGACTGCTTCTTTGTTACTGATCAGTCCAAAAAAACAAAAACAAACCACTCTCTACTTGGTCTTTGTTTTCTCCTTTTTTTAAAAGCACAATGCAGGGGTCTCCAAACCTTGGATCTAATTTTGAACACCTAACTGAATGAGTTACTCTCATCCCTTGCTGCAGAATTTTGGCACTGGCCCAGGTACTCTGCCCCGCCTGGAGACCAGACCTGTGGCTGTGAACAATGTCAAGACCCAGCACCAGTCAGAGATCATCCTGCCCCAGATCACCTGCTTGGGCATGCAGAGCCAGGGTAGTTTCCAGGTCAGTCTTGTACTTACTGTAAATCTGCTTGCTGTATCTGCTGTACTGTGACTGTGTATTATTTGTATGTTGCTTTGGATAAAATAATGTGCTGAATGTCAAATGCTGCAGGGGTTCATAACATGCGTAATGGAAGAACACACCACCTAGTGCTGGCTTCTTGCATGTGAAATTTCATCGGCGCTCACTCTGTATTGTTTTATGGGAGGTCAGATGGCTGAGTGGTTAGGGAATCGGGCTATTAATCAGAAGGTTGCTGGTTCGATTCCCTGCCGTGCAAAATGATGTTGTGTCCTTGGGCAAGGCACTTCACCCTTCTTGCCTCGGGGGAATGTCCCCGAGTACTTACTGTAAGTCGCTCTGGATAAGAGCGTCTGCTAAATGACTAAATGTAAATGAAATGTTTTACAATTGTTTGATCTTGTGGGTTTTATGGTCAGCAGGAAGATAGAGTACGGAGCTCCACACTGGAAAGCCAGGGGGAGCCCCTCAATAACAAGAACAAGGCCCAGGATGAGTGGTCTTGTGAAGGACACCTGCTGCCCATGTCCCCTACTGAGGTCCTGAGGTTTTTCAGGGACAGCCTCACAGAGTTTGAGCAGGAGGAGATCATGGACTATAGTGAAATCTGGTACTTGGGGCTGGAGGCAGAGAAGATTGAGGGATCCCATGGGCTCCCTCACAACTCTGGTTATGATGACGAACAGGGAGGCTACGTGACGGTAATCACACCTCTGAAACATTCAGAGAATTTAAACAGCATTTGAAATATTAATATTCTTAGTTAATGTATTTGTTTCATGCACGGTTCTCGAAGTACACAGCTTTTAACAGTAGAGTAAAGCAATGACCAGTTTTTATTTTGCAGGATGCTCACAATCACATAGCGTATCGCTTTGAGGTGTTGGAGGTGATTGGCAAAGGATCCTTTGGGCAGGTCCTTAAGTGCCTGGATCACAAGAACAAAGAGCATGTGGCCATCAAGGTTATCCGAAACAAAAAAAGGTAACCCAACCCAGCTAGTAGTGCACTTTTATAAATCAAATAATCACCAGCTATACCTCAGCTATAGTATACCATGCTAACTATAGCATAAATAGAACAGGTATAAATCTTATAATACTGTATGTAATATACATTTTTAGCTGTCATTTTTGTGTGATGGTCATCATGTTGCAATGGTGCTGTGTCGGTTGCAGGTTCCACCATCAGGCCATGGTAGAACTGAAGATTCTGGAGGCTCTACGAAGGAAGGACAAGGACAACTGCCATAACGTCATCCACATGAAGGAATACTTCTACTTCCGCAATCACCTTTGCATCTCCTTTGAGCTCCTGGGGTAAGACAAAAATGTCTCTCAATATATACTGTATGTAGGGCACAGGACTAAAGGTCAAGGAAGGGAATATGTGATAGATATATAATGATTATTCTAATATCTGTATATGTGTTTGTTATATGCGTTTATCTGTTTGTTTCATCAGATTCATCATGTTCAATGTTAAATCTCCCTCTCTGTCTGTGCAGAGTGAACCTGTATGAGCTGATCAAGAAGAACAACTTCCAAGGCTTTAGCCAGGCCCTGGTGCGACGCTTTGCCTACTCTTTACTTAAGTGCCTGCAAATGCTGCACAAGGAAAAGATCATTCACTGTGACCTTAAACCGGTAGGGACTCCTAGCAGTACAATATAATATAAGTTAACTACTTACTGAAATGCTTTTGAATAAAAGGTAGTACCACCAGAGGATAATAACTGACTACTTCACTTGCTTAGAGAGGATGGGTAAAAGTGATTGTAGAAACAGTCCAACAATTACAATTTTGAAGGGGTGATCCTATTTATCAGGAATTCATGTTTATCTTACTGTATATCAGGTAACAAGTCCAGTGGAATGAGTTCCTACTTTGGTGTTTATATTTCAGGAAAACATTCTCCTATCCAACAAAGGTCAAGGGAACATCAAAGTGATTGACTTTGGTTCCAGCTGCTATGAGCAGCAGAGAGGTAGGTGTCTTTGGGAGCTGCTCTATCATTGGTCGACCTCATCAAGTGACAGTCTATTGGCTCCCAGTGGTCTTACTATGCATGCACCTTGTCTTGTCCTCCTGCCCCTCCTCAACAGTATACACCTACATCCAGAGTCGCTTCTACCGATCCCCAGAGGTGATCCTGGGCCACCCCTACAGCATGGCCATCGACATGTGGAGCTTGGGTTGCATCCTAGTGGAGCTGTACACTGGCTTCCCTCTCTTTCCTGGAGAGAGTGAGGTGGAGCAGATCGCCTGCATGCTGGAGGTAGCTGTTCACGATTGGCATGTTTTTGCTACTAACAATTCACTATCAGCATGATATTCCTGCTAATTAATTTATCATAATCATGATGACCTCTGTGTGGTTTCAGGTGCTTGGAATGCCTCCACATGGTTTCCTACAGACCGCAACCAGGAAGAGGCTGTTTTTCGGTGAGCACCTAAATCAACTGCCAACGTAACAGTCATATCTGTTACTCAAAGAAATCATTAAACGTTTGTGCCTTGTGATCACTTCAAATTTGTTCTTCATTAGAGTTGTTTATTAACTCGTGGGTATGTTCTTTGTGCAGACTCAAAGAACAACCCCAGGAACGTCATCAACAGTAAGGGTAGAAAGAGACGCCCCAACTCCAAGGATCTGGCCTTTGTGATGAAGACTAAGGATCCTTTATTACTGGACTTCATCCAGCGCTGCCTCGCGTAAGTGTACCTCACACAAGAACAACGAATATACTGCAACTATAATTTCTTGTCCACCCTCATGTGTGCATCAGGCTTTTTCGACTTACGCTCTCTCTGCTCCGCCTGTAAGGTGGGACCCTATGAAGCGCATTACACCAGGGGAGGCCATGCAGCACGAGTGGATCCAGGACACTCTGCTTTACAAGACCCGGCCAAAGACCCGGCCCACCAGGAAGCCCCACGAGGGTCAGAGCAGCATGGTCAATGTGGAGCACAGCTCCCAAAGACCAGCCACCAACAGGATAGGTAAGCACTCCAGGCCATGTCATACCACCCCTTCATTTGGCTTTACATGACTTGACTAAACCTCTCTGAACTTTTCTCAAACTCTGATACAGTTGAGAAAACATTTGTTGATGGCATCGATAGAATGAAGAGAGAAAACTCAGGGAAGCTGGAATCCTCTGAGCGCCTGCGTCCAATCGGGGCTTCTGCTGAGCAACAGGTGGGCGAGGGCATAACCAGGAACGTCAGGGAGAGGACCATTCACATTGCCATCAGGCCCCCTACAGGGACCACTGAAGAGTCAAACAGTCCAGCCCTGTCCCAAGGCTTGCCCTCCATCACTTGAGCACCCAGGCAGAGGGAAGGGGGGGGCTCCAAGGGTGGGGGGGGGCATCTGTCAGGGGTTGCATTACGTTTTTGTGTCATGAGAAAGCTCTAAATTGTAACACAATGAGCAAGGGCTGGGGTATTGCCTGTTTCATTGATGATTATGTTCATTAAAATGAGATGTATTTAGTTTACTTTCCATTACACCAAAGTACTGAAGGAAAATTATAGAAAGTGGGAAAGCAGAGCAAGCTCCCTTGTTGGGTCTGTGGACACAGATTGTTTATCTAATGACCATAGACATGTTGGTAATTTACTATATATTAACCCTATGTATAATTACACTTTAAAACATACAATTTGTCCCCAAGTGGTTGAACAGTTCTCCTCAGGTGGTGTTCACTGTTGTTTCATGGAGAAGGCCCCCCTGGTGGCAAATATGTCATCGTTCACTGACATGCAGTGGCAGGTTTAGATTTTAAGTTTAAATCTGATACAAAGTAAAGAACATTATTGTCTACAAAACGGGAATATCTACTGTCTCTCCAAAGCAATTTGTAATTTGTCAGTGCCTTTTAACATAGAAAATATTGCGCTAAACTTCTCAGCATCTGGGATGTTTGATAGAAAGCCCTGTTTTTCTCAGAAAAGTAACTTTGGCAATTTTGTTCAAATAAAACATGGGCCAACAAAGAAATTGTTATGATAAGATAAGATATGGTGCTTTACTTGTGAATAGAAATGATGTGGATATACTTCTTGTTAGCACGTAAAAAATTTACATTTTCTAAAATGTAAGAGGAAGTCCATTTTAAGAGACCTGCTGTGAATATATGTAATATATAAATGTCAAGTGTGTCCGCCGTATTGGTTAGTTTTTGTTTTTCAAAGATGCACTTTTTCTACAGTTAAAAGTGACGTGTTTAAAGTTGAAAGTGTTTAAACAACACAAAAAGTATCTTTCTTTTATTTGGAGCTCAGGGATATTGTTACAATATTTTATATTATTATTTATAAAATAATTTTGTGGCACAGTATTTGGTGTATCTCTCACACTAAGCTTAAGCATACATAGTAAATAAAAAAATACAATACAAATTGGGCTGGGTTGGCAGGGTATTGTTATCATAAATCAAATGACTAAATGTAAATCAAACAAAGTAGGCTATATTGTTCCCAACTCAATAAAGCCTGATAGGGCTGCCTTTTAGTGTGCACCAGGGTAAAGGTGACATTTAGTATCTACGTAAATGCTCCATTACTTAATGAAAGCAGGTAATCACAAAACGTAGATTAAAACAGCTGATGACAATGAGTGTCCTCCTCATTGTCATCATCAATTAAGGCCCTCAGTGACTGCTAGTTCTGTAGTGGTCAATCAGATACTTCCTAGCCATATGCATCTCAAGGGGCTATATGTGAATATGTGGCACGTTTGCCACATATTCACATATTCATTGCCTTTGGGTCATTTATCTTTAACTTGTTATTTGATATGCAATATCCCATAGATGCTGTACAAACAACGATTTTGCAGGAGAACCCACATTTTGGCAGCTTGTATAGGGCTGTATGAACACAATCCACAAAATAGCACGTATAGGCCACACATGCTCCCTCCCACTTTCCATTGTTCTCCAACTTGCTAAGGACATCTCAAAGTAGGTTGAGTATTCAGACACACAGTAACTATGAGGCTAGGCTGGCTCCGAGGGTTAGCCCCTGTCATGATTATGGCTGCTGCCCTGCTCTACATCTCCTCCATCAAACATGAGATACATTCCCACGGAAAACACCTTCAGAGGGCCCACCTGAATGACTCGGTCAGGAACCAACACATTATTATGAGACTGCAGAGCATGGAGGCTAACATAAACAAGCTGGGTGAGTCTAATTCTCTATATCACAGCATGTCAATTACTCTTAAGACTTATAACTTTTAACTGTTACATATGAGACTTTGTAGGGTCAAGTATAGGTCAAGTACGTATATGTCCTGTACAAGTATAACCTTGTACAGGATACAAGCAGGATGCTTGTCAATCAAATAACAAAATTAACATATTTCTATATTTCTAATAATCTGTCAACGTAGTTGTAATTTAATTATTTCTTTAGCATTTTTAATAAGTTTGATTTTTATTGTTAAATACCATTTTTAAGTAATAGGCTATGACATGTGCTCTCAGTACCTTTAGTCAAACATTGCCTAATGCTCTATTTGTTTTCAGGGAGTGGGAGTGGAGACCTTTGGGTTCCTATATGCCTTTTAATATTCTGTTTTTCTTCTGATTATGGGATATTATCATGAAAGCATTTGGTTATAGTTTCCTAAATGGCAAGTTGTATGTGTCTGCAGTCAAGTCCCTCAATAGCATTGATGTGAAAGCAGAACAGCCTGAGGAGTCTGCTAAGCACAAGGAGCACAAGGTGGTTAAGAAGTTGTACCCCAACTCGTATCTCTTCAACAAATGGGGAGAAGAGCTATCAGAGGATGAGCAGAGGGAGGCTGAGGAGCTGTTTAAGAGATACGGCTACAATGCCTTTCTGAGTGACAGGCTGCCCTTGAACAGAGATATCCCAGATACTCGCGATCCAAGGTAAACACTGTAGATGCAACTATGCAACACCTTTGGTACCTACTGTCGCTAGTTAAAGGAAACCATATAATTGTTTTTACATTTTGTTTAATCACTTAATAACACTTAATGTTTTGTTTAACAATTAGGTGTGCCCAAAGGAAGTACCCTCAGGACCTTCCCACTCTCAGTGTAGTGTTAATCTATCTTGACGAGGCTTTGTCTATTATTAAGAGGGCTGTTCGCAGCATCATCGACAAAACACCTTCACATCTGTTGAAAAGCATTGTACTAGTGGATGATCACAGCTCCAATGGTTGGTCTTTTTAACCATTGTACTGTAAACGCATTTCAACATTTGAGTTCAAGAATTACATCGGGTTGGCTGGTTTTCTTAATAGGATATCAGATTTGCATGTTTTCTTTGTATTGCTCCAGAGGACCTGATGGAGAAGCTGGATGTCTACATAATCTCCATTAATGAGGAACGTCCAGGCCTTCTGGTGAGAGTCAGACACTCTGAGCAGCTGGGTCTCACGCAAGCCAGACTCTCAGGGTGGAAGGCTGCTACCGGGGATGTGGTAGCCATTTTGGACGCCCATATAGAAGTCCATTTGCAATGGTAAGTCAGAGGGGCTTTTCCCTCTACAAAGGACTTGATGGAGGAATAACGATGGTCTATGTCACCAGTCTGAGACACTCTACTTTGTATTTATGTTCACAGGGCAGAGCCTCTGTTGGCCCGAATCAAGGAGGACCGAACAGTTGTGTTGACACCAGTGTTTGACAAAGTCAATTTTGATGACCTACTTGTGACCCATTATCACCCTTCAGCTCATGCCTTTGACTGGGCTTTGTGGTGTATGTATGAGAGTTTCAGACCAGAGTGGTATGATCTTAAAAATGAGTCCCTTCCTGGGAAGTAAGTTTACATTTTATAGTTACAATTCCTGCATACATGTAACAAACAGGATTTTATATTAATAAAATAAACGGTCATTACGATTTATTCTGTTAGAAGCCCGTCAGTCATGGGTATTCTTGTTGCTGACCGAATCTTCTTTGGGGAAATTGGAGCCCTGGATGGTGGGATGAAGATCTATGGTGGAGAAAACGTAGAGCTTGGGATCCGTGTAAGTCACGAGTCAGCTCGATGTAAATGTATTCTGCAAACATTTGTCACAAACATTAGTAATGTGCAACTGATCAAATGTTTTGAAAATGAACACAAATCTGTCAGGTTTATTGAAGTCCCCATCACTATCAAACATCTTAGCTTTACATAATCTCACTTGCTTCAGTAAAGGGAGGGAGTCAGTTGGCTGAGCGGTGAGGGAGTCGGGCTAGTAATCCGAAGGTTGCCAGTTCGATTCCCGGTCATGCCAACTGACGTTGTGTCCTTGGGCAAGGCACTTCACCCTACTTGCCTCGGGGGAATGTCCCTGTACTTACTGTAAGTCGCTCTGGATAAGAGCGTCTGCTAAATGACTAAATGTAAATGTAAAATGTAAAGTCTCACTCTTACCATGTTTGATTTTTCAGGTGTGGCTTTGTGGAGGAAGTATTGAGGTCATTCCCTGTTCTAAGATTGCCCACATTGAGAGGGCACACAAGCCTTACCTACCGGATCTAAGCATTACCATGAAAAGAAATGCCTTGAGGGTGGCTGAAGTTTGGATGGATGATTATAAAACTAATGTGAACATTGCCTGGAATCTCCCACCCAAGGTTCAGTTTACTGTACCATAAGCAAATAAAAACGTAGTTTTTGCTATTTATTTAGAATCTAGATAAATGCCCAGAACACCTCACATCCCACTGGGAAGAGGCCCCGGGGAAGACCCAGGACACGGTGGAGGGACTATGTCTCTCGGCTGGCCTGGGAACGCCTCGGGGTCCCCCAGGAAGAGCTGGTGGAAGTGGCCGGGGAGAGGGAAGTCTGGGCCTCCCTGCTTAGGTTGCTGCCCCCACGACCCGATCCCCGGACAAGTGGCAGATAACGAACGAACGACCGAATTTAGAATCTATCTGAAGAAATAGCTGTCAAAGCCAAAGTGCTGAGACAAGTGCTTTTATTTTAAATATATATATTTTTTAATAGGTTTAAGCAAAACTAAATAAGACAAAAATATCTTTAGATCACCACTGTTGCCCTTTGTTTATACAATAGGAGGGATTTTATTGAAGACTAGACCCTTTTAATTTCCTCCATTTATCTACTGTTGCCTGTGGCCTTACATAAAATGTAATTTCCTCTGACAGAATCATGGGATTGATATAGGAGATGTTTCTGAGAGGAAAGCTCTTCGAGAGAGGTTAAAGTGCAAGCCCTTCAAGTGGTACCTAGATAACGTGTATCCCCAATTGGACTACCTGGACCACCTGGTGGCTTATGGAATGGTAAGAGACATCACAATGTCTTCTACCTGTTATCCTTTTATTGGCAGCAGGACATCCTTCTTCCTAAAGTACTGTGGGATCATGACTTTTGTATTCTATCAAGATCTATGGCTATTATCTGTTTTATTAGGTAACTAATAACCTGAATCCAGACATCTGCATTGACCAAGGTCCAGTTCCAGGGACCATACCTGTAATGTACGGATGCCATGGCTACTCTCCACAGGTTGGTTCAGTAATGCAGAAGTTCATTATACTGAGGACATAAGTATCTGTACAATGTAAAGATGGTAGTACATAATGAGACTGAATGTTGCCTGTATCTACAGTTCTGTTATTATAGGACTACTGGAGAGATCTACATAGGGCTAATTAAATCCCACAAGTATAATAGTAACCGCTGTCTGGTGGACCCTGGCGTTGGTAGTGTACCAGGTCTCTATGACTGCAAGCTGGCTAAGCAAAAGGGCTTCTACATGCTCTGGGACTTCAAACAGGTGATGTCACTGCTAAAACTACTGACTATATTCGAAGTGACAGAAAATGAGCCACAACACAAGTTGGTGTTGCAGTAGAGGCATTCAATTAGTAAAATGGTGTTTGCGGTTGTCTCCACAGGGAAGAGCTATCCAGAACCGAGACACACAGAGATGTGTAGAACTTGTCAAAGGGGAAGAGGCCTCCTACCAACTCATCCTTCAGGATTGTAGTGGGCAAAAGTGGACAATCCAGCATGTAATCACAGATTTTTAAATGATTGAGATGGACTGGCTCACAACATCATGTAGGAGGAACAGACTTATTTTTATTTTTTCACAAAACTGGAACATTAACCTCAACTGTGAGTTAAATAATGCTGTTAAACGACTTGAGTAAAAGTGGTTGTAGAAGTTTGCTGCCACAGAAAAATGTGGATGTTAAAAAGGATGTAAATGACAGTTTTTTTTTTCTCACTAAACTCATAAGTGAATTAAAAAAGTATAATGGCTTTGGTCCTTCCGTCATCTGTTCAGTTTTCCCACTGTGTGTTCTCAGAGAGAAATGTATCCCACTTCTTCTGCCACATGGCTAGGCCTTTCTGTTTCAGTGGAGAGGGCAGAGAGCTGTACCTGTCGGAGTGTAAGTGGCTGTATTAAAAGGAAACACTTGACCCTAAACAAAATATTTCAAAATACTATTGGCATTGGCTAATGAGTATCCACAAACACCAGAGACTGATGTATTACAGAAGGTTACTGAAGGGTATCCAACCTGATGGAGTTGATTGCTAACTCCTTGAGGGTGCCCAAGTTCGCTCTCAGCCCACCAATCCCCACAAAGGCCTCATAGAAGTCATAGGAGAGGCCAGTGGTCCCGAACAGAGATGGGTCATCAGAGCTGATCACCATGGGATGTCCCTCAGACATCAGCATGGCAGCAGGGTGGTTCCTCATGTCTGACACCAGCCTCAGCACCTGGAAGAACAAACAGACAAAACTAATTAAGATACATTTGTCATACTTAATTGGAAGTGAGGTGTAACAGGAGAAAGAAAGCTATGCAGTCAAGGCAGGATTCAAACCCAGGCGGGTTTGTTAAGGTGTCAGCCTACATGGTACACACACTCATCCACTGAGCGACTGGAGTTCCCCAGAAACAATTGATTTGTTTTTAGATTGAGATTGAGATTCAACTTTGTCATTGCACAGAGTACAAGTAAAAAAATAACGAAAACCAGTTTGTCTTATCTGCTTCAGTGTCATAGAGACAACATCCACTGTTGACTCACTTGGTTTGAGATGGGACACACCTCCACTGGAACATTTTGTTTCCTGGAAATCTCTTTTGCAAGAGGGTGGTGTGCCATGGCAAACCCATGTCCAATACGGGTGGTGTTAAACAACAAGGCATCCAGGATGTTTTCATCCACATCAGTACCATACATATCTGCAAAGACGTCAAAACGCATACAATACTGTTGTAATCCACCTAAATGTCAGACAATCCCTTGTATCTAACCAACCATTGTCCAAGAGCCCTTAACCCTTGTGCTGCCTTCGGGTCACATGACCCAAAGGTTCATAACGAACCATCGTTGTGTTTACCGAATTTTACCCAATACAAAAATAAATAAAAATAATTTTATTTTAACCATTGCAATGTAGGGGGTCTGAGACACCCCGACGGTTAAAAGAAAATGCTTCACTTTGTTTTTGTATGAGGTAAATTGGTCGCAATACGACAGTGGGTTACAATGACTGATGGGTCAGAATGACCCGAATATAACACAAGGGTTAACCATATATAGCAAGCAAATAACATGGATTTGTTAATTCCACACCTGTTGTAGAAACTCTGTTCCTGTTCCCCTTCCAAAAGTGTGATTAGAAAACTCTACCTAAAAGGTTTATTATAATTAGGTGGGACTGCACTCCTATAGGGGCATTTCATAGTTATGCCCTTCAGCATGTTTGAGGTGATAGCAAGCCTTCTTGCTCACCTGTCTCTCCTGCATGGAAGAAGTATGGCAGTTCAACTCCAAACTGTTCAGGGAGCGACAGGGCCTCTCTGAAGTACCACAGAGGCCTACCACTGTCCTCCCTGCCAACCTAAAACCAGTGGTTAACCACAATGTTTGTCAGATGCGAGCAGGGAAGATAAACATTATAACAAAATCTTACCAGGATGTAACAGAAGCATTACCAGGTCGAATCCTGCAACAACTTGTGGAAATGTTTTCTGCAACTGAATGGCCTCTTTCACAGCTGCTTTGACATCATACACACTCCGAATCCTGGGGGCAAAAACAAAAAGCACACACCCACACCTTACATATACTATACAGTATATACATTGAAAGTATCATTTTAATAGGGACTGTATCTGTAACTGCACCTGTGAGCGCAAATTATGATCCGGGTTCCAAGAAAGTCAGGGTGGTAAGCCATGAATTGTTGTGATACTTCTTCATACACTCTGAGAGACCACGCTTTATCATTAGTGCTTCCATCAAGCTCATATGTCTACAACATGAATGAAAATAGTCTATATTTATTATTGAATAATAATATTTATGATCAATGGGTAATCAATGTATTTTAGACTAGACTTTTTCCATGTTGGCACAAACCCTTGACAAACCAGCCCTAAGTTCCAAGTACATGATGTTATCCTCATAGAGAAGTTCCAGACCCTTATAGATGTAGTCTTTGAACACAGGTGCATACGAGACCAGGCCAGAAGCTGCCAGGAATGCCTTCTCAAACTTCTCCCACACTATGTCCTGGTTTGGATAAGCTTTCTCTGGATCTTCAGTGAACAGAGTGAGGTTCCTGATCAAGCTGGGAAAAACATCCATAAGATCAAAATCAAATATATTTATCTGTTCTTGTAAACCACCTGGTGGCTTATGGAATGGTAAGTGACATCACAATGTCTTCTACCTGTTATCCTTTTAATGGCAGCAGGACATCCTTCTTCCTAAAGTACTGTGGGACTATGACTTCTGTATTCTATCAAGATCTATGGCTATTATCAGTTTATGTTATTAGGAATGTTATGTTATCTTGTAAACCTGTTGTCAAAGCCTATTGGGTCATCCATGTTGGCTCTTAAGGTCTCAAGCAGATACCAGGAGAAGCAGTCCCAGCGAGGAAATGGCCGTCCATTGGAGAAAAGGAAGCGCACAGATGTGTCCCAGGTAAAGCAGATGTAGCAATGGGGTCTGTATGTTACATTTTTCACCAGCCAATCAACACTGACCAGGGAGGTGCTGTGGATGTGAAGGGCTGCCCCTATGACAGAGTGGTGATCAACATGTTAAACACCACAGAGGAATAGGAAAGCTTGTTTTCACACCCTTGGTATATCAGGAAGGTTTGAAGACATATAGAATATAATGTCACCTTTGGGCATCTTTTGCAGTAAGCTGAAAATTTTGCTTTTTTGGATGAGAGGCTGTGCCTTGAAAAAGTGCATCGCCGGAAGGAACGGCACAGCTGTTATCTCTTGCTCTTTTAACATGTGCAGGTGAGAGTCAAGCCTCTGCTCTGCCGCTGTCAGCTCCATCCTGCCCCCTGTCTGCCTGGAGGCCTCCTGACGCATTATCAGATCCCGCTGACGTGGGTCCGGGACCCCAACACACACTGTCACAAACCACATCAACGCTGCAGATGCAAGGGTAGCTTTGTAGCTCCCTCTAGTGGACATAACCATCATTTTCTTCCTGGGGTGTGGTGGGAAGGAGTATTGAATTCCCTTGAGGAGTTCGTGTCACCTTCAGACCTCGCCAGTCACAAGAGGAAAGGTCTTACTGTGAGTCACCGTAAAAAAGGTCTTAGTACTGCTGGATAACCTACAATACTTGCACTGAATATCTAATAAAGCATGAGAAAATGTACGTTTAGGGTAAGCAAGGTTTCCTACCCTTCAGTTCTTCAGTCTCTCCTGCGATTGTGTGCCTCTCTCCAAGCTTTCCTCATGCCAGACTAGTTCAGCTATTTGCTTGTTAAGACTAGTTCAGCTATTTGCTTGTTAAGACTAGTTCAGCTATTTGCTTGTTAAGACACAGTAGCTCACAATGAGATGGTGCTTCCCTCTAAATTGCAGCTGCCTGTCAGCAGAATTCCCCCATCTATAAGATAATGGGGACATTTTCTTCTACACAATTGTGCAAGTGACGAACCAGTGGAGGTCCCATGACCGATGTTACAACATTTTTAGTTAAAAATGTTTTAAGTGGTTTCAGTGACCTTAAGTCATTGTATACATTGCGCAACTACAGCCTAACAAAAGAAGTAAAAATTATAATAATATTCATTCTTGATTTATACTTTATTACATCATATTTTCACAATATAACTTCTTCAGATGGACATATTTAATCAGAATTAACAACATAAAACAAAGCACAAACATACAAATATTTATTTGGAATCCTTAAACCTTATGTATTGTGCACCCTGTACTGTAGAATTACATCCCCTTCTGACACGAGCAATGTAGATATTAACATAAATAAATTAACTCAACTTAATAAGACATAAATGGTCTTCGCACTTTTCCACATTACTTCAATTTTGCTAGGTGGCAGGAAATATTTATTGTTATGACAATACTTACATGCAACTTGTCAAGTTATAGATTAATGTGGGGCCAACAGGGAGGAATCCATAATGAAACAGTAAAGAGATTCTGTCTCTTATGGCTGATTCAGTCGGAGTCTGAAATACTAAACCAATTTCACCAATCAAGACATTGTTGACTGAGGTGTGTAAACTAAAAACCCCTTGATGGAGTAAACCAGCAGTTACCTCAGTGCAAAAACATCTCCCACTTACAAACGCAAATTAAGTTGCAACTTCTATACTGTCCCAGAATTTGCACAAATATGACTATACATCACACAACAACAAACAAAGTGTCTTTTTGGAGTTGGAATTGCAATTTGTTTTCATAGACACAGGAATGGAGTCTTTTACACAACAAAAAAAATAAAAAAGAACAGCTTCTCTGTAAGACCACGGTGACACTCAGTCCATGAACTTGCGGTTCATGTTAGCGCCGAAGAGCTTAACACGGATCTCAGGCATCATCTGGGCACAGATAGAGACTCTAAGTTAGTGATGAGCTGAGAAACGACAACAATACTATATAGTTGAAGCATTAAATGGTATGGGTGTGTGTCCCTATCTCACCTGCTGAGCCATGAGATCCAGTCTGCTCTCCAGAGTGTTGGCCACTTTGATCTTCCCATCAGCATTGTAGACCTCAATACCACCAGAGCTGGGGGAGAACAGGCGCAACTTTTAACTTCAAACAATCATTTCAGACACCTGATTTCATTATTAGGTTGCTGGTAATGAATTGAACTTACAGGTCTGGAGACAGGTAGTTCTCCTGATCTATGCGGACCTCGATATTGTTCTTCACTGCTGCTTTGTAAATGGGTATGTTTTTTTGAAAGGATCCCTGTGCATACAACACAAAACATGTTTTATGCATCCACACAAAATGAACCATCCTTTTCCACAACTCCACAAGAAACAGCAGGAAATGTATTTGGTGGACTGACCTGGACCATTTGCACGTCCTGTTTACGGCAACGAATGGTCACTTTGGACTCAAGAAGTTGATAAAAACCCTGACAGAAACAACAGGACAATGTCAGTTGAATCTGGTAGTTGGATGGTTGGATGGAGGGAGGGATGGGTGAATAATGGATGGGTATATAAGAACTGTATTGATCCCAGAGGGAAATCTGTGTCAAACATTATAAGAATTGACATAAATTATATTCCAAACAGGAATACAACCTTTACCTTTTAACACTAAATGTGCATCATAAAGAGATGACCTCCTCACCTGCAGGACCAGACCATCCATCAGTGCTGGGTACCTGGCTGAGTCCTTAGCCACGTTTGACAGCCGTTGGCGTGCCTCGTTTAACATTTCCTGAGACCCATATTAACATGACAATGAATGTTAGTTTCATGGAGAAGAAAAATGGAGATCGCAAGGATATTCAAATGATGACCGGGGAAAGACTTGCGACTATCAATAAAATGCATTGAACAGCTGTTTTATCAGGAGCTGGGAATCATTGGTCCATCAATGCCTAGTACTTGGAGGTCAAATGAATAAAGTGGATAGGGTTCAGAGTGACTTACTTACATTGTAGTAAAAAAGTACAAATATTGTTTCCATATATTACTATACCATATAATATTTCCTTTTAAGGCAAAGAATGAGGTAATCATGTTTCTATCCTTCAAAAATATACAAGACACTATCATAACTCAGCAAAGTCCTGCTAGATACTGTCTCCTAGCTATCTTGAGAAAGAGGCCTCAAGTCATATATATATAGAGCTGTGTGAAGTTCACTAAGTAACCTATTGACCTTGGAGAGAGAGAGAGATGTCAAGTCTCACTGAAAACTCATCCTATCATATGTCCTGTACATAACAAAACTGACGGGACAGGATGGATGAGACTCACAGAGATCATGTCATCACGAGCCTTCAACACCTTCAGACGAGCCTGGTTCATCAGATTGGACATCTGACTAAAAGTAGAGAAAGAACATTTTAACATTGCTCAATGTTCAGTGTTTCCCCTACCATTATATTAGGGGGGCGCCCTGCCCCCCCAACGGCACGCCCCGCCCCCCCTGGAAGGACAAGTTAATTTTGTTAAAAAAAAGTTTTTATCATTTAAAAAAAATTGTATACAGCGCCATATCACAAAATAAGTCATTTAAGGTTACCTTTCCTATAAAACAGGTCTATAGCTTGCTCTTTTATTAAACAAACTAAATGGCCTTATGTTATTTATCTTATTTACACAACGGCATGTCATTTCTGTCTCTACATGGCCCAACCCCCGCCGCCGCCCCCCCCCCCCCCCCCCCCCCTCAAAGTTGTAAACCTAGAAGAAACACTGATGTTATAGTATATCTACATACAAGTTAGCTTAAAAAGTATTTGATCAGGACATTGTATGCCACTGAATCATGTGACTAACTACACAAAATATCCATGAGGAAGTTCCTCTTTCACAGAGGGAGAGGAAGTCGATGGGGTAGATATGCCTCTAGAACAGACCAGGCGGCCAAAAACATGACTTACATTTTCTTCTGCTGCTCAATCTGCTTCTCCTTCTTCTCGTAATACTCCATGATCTTCAGCCTCTGCGTCTGAACGAGACGACCCTTCTCGATGTTAAACTCTTCTTCGGCCTGAAGGGGAGACACACACATATCACTCACAGAAAAGGCTCGAGACAATTGTGAAGTACAAAAGGGAACTGTATGTTGTATGGCTGATCAGGTAGTAGATTAACCTCACTGTCTGAGAAGCCAGGTATGATAAGCAAAGTTACTTTAATCAACAAAATACTATCAGCAGTACACACCTGTCTGGAAATTGAGTTTGGGGTTTTATTTGGTATTTTTTTTAAACATTTTTCCAACAGACCATAAGATAAATAGACACTCTACCTTGGCATCAATTTCTTCTGCCTTCTCATTGGCCTCCTGCTCGATGAAGGCCATCATGTGCTTGATCTAAACAGAGCAGATGTTGAAGTGAAAATATAAAATACAATTCTGATAAGCATAAAGCACATTTCATTATATAAATGACTTTGATCTGTGTTCCCCTCATTATTAAATTGGACTGAGCTATGCCATCATTTTTCCCCTCCCAAATTCCTTTTGAATACTTGCTAAACGTTGTCACTACGGTGCGATTTGTGCCTAGTGTGTGCGTTTTCTTTAGGAACTGTCCATGCCATTTCATACAAGGAAGACCTTCTTTATCAAACTACAGATAGAGAATTAGTACATGTACGAGGAAGACATTTACATTTAGGCTGGGAAGAACTATTGCTGTGAACTTTACATGGAACCACATCATGTTGTATCCATCACATGGTTGGTGAAACCAGACAGTACACTCCTCAACAGACAATCATGTGACCAGAGGATTCAGTTAAATACGTTCGTATTTTCTCAATGTCAACCGTGACATTATTAGTTAAAGTCGATATCAACTCAGGTCCATCTAAAATTCAATTTACATCTAAATTGCAAGGCCTTTAGATCGGGGAAGGCCTGGGATGTACGTCTTTCCTCTGAAGGTTAGCTGAATTTATGTACCTGCTTCTGTACATCGGCATCGCTGAGCGCCATGGTCGCAGCTGTCTAAGATCCGCTTGTACCTGGGACAAAAATAATAACAAGGTAATTTCAACGCAACAAATACAAATATGTCAACTCTATTAACCGTGAACCAAAAAACACACAATCCAGTGGTATAATTACCAGAAAAAATGAAACACAATCGGATGAATTAATCGCCGTAGTCGTGACTCTCAAAGATGTCTACGATGGATCAGCTGATTTTGTACGTCACATGATGTTTATTTCCTGTTTAGTCAACCAATACAGTGAGGGTTTGGAAAATAATGAAATGTCCCTTCTTAAATATAATTTTAGGATAATGCAAAATTCAGCTTGCGAAACTGAGCCGTAACTTAATTAACCTTCTGTCAAAAGAAAATCTACATTGCGTTGTTTTCCAAAATCATATCTATCATATTTACAAGAAGCGAAAGCGAGAAGTGGGAAAAATACAAAATCTATGAAATACTTAGCGCTTTATAATCTAAATAAGAGGAAGTTTTACGTTTAATTTATACGGGTAACATAGCCTACTAAAGCGATGATGGCATTAGGAGGACAGTACAACTACCAGTAGAGGGTACTAGAGGCAAATCATTCATATAATTTCCAAAAACAACTGAGCATTGTAAATCCGTTCAGTTGATCCAACATCCATAATCAAAATATCCATAAATCTTTGCCAAAAACACTTAATCCAAACTATGAGCCTCACTGGAGCGTACTGAAAATCACACACTACTGAATAATTGTGGAGACCTCTCTAAAGATCCTACCATGCTGTCACTATATAGAATGTTTATTGTGTCTGAAATACACTAGTTGCACTATTGCAAAACTACTGCAACTGTTTACCAACCCTGAACCCTGTCACTGTGTCAGAGGTTATTCACCAAGCACAATAATATGATGTCTGCTCATGCATGCCCAGAACAGACATCTGATAGTTTGTCTATCTTACCAAGCTGACACAATAGTAGATATTGGAAAAGATTGTAGTATGAGGTTTGGATTAAAGTGTTTTTTGTTGTGAATAAATGGAAAATGATTTCGCTGCAGACTTACACTAACAACATGTTTTTTTCCTGCAGAAAAGTCACCACTCTGCCCACTCCTGTCAAATGTTACGTCATGACATGGACAGGCGGTGAGGGAGAGAGACAGTGTGAGAGAGAGTGAGAGAGAGTCTTGTATAGCAGCAGCTGGTGTTCCACTGCTAAGCACAGCCTCCATGTCAGCTTTTCTGTTGCTCAATTCCAGACTCCATGTCTAAATGTATGTCTCTTCTGCATTTTGACTATCTGTCTCTTGCTTAACAGCTCTCATCCATATAACAGTTTCCATAGAGGAGTCAGGTAGGTTGGACACTTTTTATTCTCTTTATAATATAAGGTTAAAAGACTTAGTGTAATGTTCCACACAAAAATAGTTGTTATGGGACTTAGCCAACTATTATAAACTGTCTGTATCAATAGAGTAAGTGCATACAAAGTTCTCTTGCAAATAGTTGTCCAAATTTGATTTGCTTATTGTTATGTGTTGGAACGGTACAAGTCACTATCGACACCGTTATGAAGGGCAACATGCTAACCTTGTTTACCACCTGTTTACTGTCTGTTTCTGGGGCTGTTTTTCGTCATGCTGTCATTTATAGAATGTTTTGTTAATCAAATCAACAAGGGAAGGATTATCTGAGTTGTTAGTTTGTTTATCTGTGATCTTCACCTTACTTAAAAATGTTCCATACTGTAAGTGCAAGTGTATGTGCTAACACCCTCAAGCATGCATTTTAGTGCTAGTTGTATCTATCGCTGTGGATGGATAAACATAAGAGTAATATCTGATCTGTCTCTGGTTTAAATAAGTAGTTATTAATTACTTCCTGTGTAGTGACATTCACTATGACCTTCACCGAGATCTGATTGGCTCTGAACCTATGACATCACTGCCTTTCCTGACTGATACTATCAGGCAAATGTGCAAGACTCCAATTTTACTGGATCTATTCACCTTGGTATGTAGTTAGGGTCAAAGTCCTCTGTCATTGGTAAATTAGGATGAATGAGAATCCTATTACTTACACAGACTAATCAGTAGATTTAGGATTATAGGAAGTGGTAAAAGGTTGATTGGCTTTTGAACCGGTAGAGTGACTTCACATCTTAATAGCAGCATGTCCAGCAAACAGCATATGTGATAATCATCACAAACAACATTCCCAAATTTAGTGTCAGCAGGCTAAATAAATCAAGCAGGCTCTAATTTGTCATGCAATGTTTATTGTAGAAGAGTTCACCATTTTTTTCTATTACACATGTCACTGTGTAGTACAGTGGAGACTCACTGTAGATAGTTGATTAATTATTGAGAAATTGGAATCATTAACATGTTCCAGATGTAGAGCCATGTTAGAGCCATGTTACATAACTGATAGGAGGAGGATTTGGGCTCTACAATACTACTTTACAACACTAGGATATTCTTTGTATAATCTACTATTGCGACAGACGTGAGTTTGTTTTAAAGCACGTTTTAGGTCCCATCTAACTTAATTGTTAGATTTTAGTTTCTTTCAATGAGCTTGTTGTCATTAGTGGGTAGGTACTATTGCTGTAGTGTTTAATAAACAAGGGTAGTGTTTTAACACAACCCTTTCCTCTTGATCTCAGTTTTTGATTGTGTGCCTGGGCTGGGATTAGATGTGATAACCTCCCACGTGTGTGCTGGGGGATTAGTCAGATTGTTCAGGAGGTAAACTGTTTGCAAAAAAACAACAAAAAAACTGTAAAATAGTAAGAAGCATTTTAAAAAAAAAATAATAATGATAATATGTGCTTTATGGAAGAAATTGAAGAAATTATATTGATGCCAGAACCCACCCACTTGCACAGCCTCACTTCCCCTAGATTTTCTCCCTTAAAATCACAAAACACAACAATCTGATCTGTAAAGTATATTACTAATTATATTATGAGATAAGAAGAGTCCTGTGTGTGTGTAGAAAAGCTGAGTAGTCATCCATTCTCCACTCCACAAATCTGGTATTTCAAACATCCTCATCACTTCCCCTCTATATCCCACCTCTTGACCAATCCTCACGTCATGTGAAATCTCTGAAATAGCTTCCACTCTTTGGTGACAGACGGAGGCATATATAGTGCCTATACATAGTCAGAAATGTGGGGACAAGGCTATACATAGACATGAGCATGCAGCGCAGGGCAGAACAAGAGTCCAACTTTTTCCATTCAGACTTTATCTGGTTATGGTCAGATAAAGGACATAACAATTTCTTTTACAGTAACCACAACCATGTCACACCACGACAGACAGCTTTTCAAAGCTGCTTAGTTGGATTTAGTCATGTGTATTCATAGATATCCATGTTAATGCATTGCTTTCCCCCCTTTGTTAGACCCCAGTTTTCAGTCTGGAGGGCAAGGCCCCAGTTGAGTCCAGAAGGGGAGATGGTGATGAGGTCAGTTCCCTGTCTGGAAAGCCCAACCCTGATTGGTTGAGCCCAGCCACCCTGCCTGTCACCCAAACAGAGAGTGCAGCGTCCGGACCCTGGCAAAGCGAGAGCTTGCTGGCTGAGTCTTGGTCCACCATGGGCGACATGGATCGCGAGGACACCAAGAGCCTGGACAGCAGTGACGGGATGATCCTTCCTGAAGAACGCAGCGAGAACCACTCCTCCGTCTCCGACATGGTGCACCTGGAGCGGGAAGAGGCTGAGCTGCTGGAGGAGGAAGACCTGGGGGTGGAGGATGAGGAGGAGGGCACCCTGGAGGAGGATGAGGAAGAGATGCAGAGTAGTATGTTGAGCATGCTGGGAGGGGAGAGGGAGCTGGCTGAGCTCAGGGGGGAGACAAGCTCCGCCCACCCTCGTGCTCCAGCCGACCAAGGCTTGCGGGGCCCAGAGACTGTGGAGCTCCTGATGTCAATGGAAGACCCGTTTCAGCACCTGGCACATGTCACCCATGTAACCCCACCTATGGCCATGCCAGTTGTCAAGCTGGAGCCGCCCTCCGCTACTTCCACCCCTGTCCCCTCCATCCCCACTGCCGCTGAGGTAGCAGAGCAGTTATATTCTATGCAAGAGCTCCACCCTCCCCCTGTCCTACCACAACCGCAACTGGAGAGCCAGACTGACGCTCACTGCGAGTCTACTGGCACCCTCCCCAATGCTGCGGAGCCCACCATTACAGAGGTCCAGGAGAAGACACAGCCTGAGGCTTCTCTAACCAGTTCCCACACTGACATGCCTGTGTTATTGTGTGGGGGTGCCGCCCTGGTGGCCATTGTTGGAGTGGCGGCTTATGGAGCAATGGTCTACTGCAGAAAGTAGCTACCCCATGAGCCACACTTACTGGTCTTTAAAAATAAATTCCAAACTTTTCCACATCCTTAAACTAAATACGAGATTTAATGAAATGATTTTCTTTGTATCTATGTAGTATAATGGACATTGGTTTAGATCTTTCATCCGCTTCTTGAGCTACCTCAGTTCACGTCATGAGATTTGGAGCAGGTTGGCGGAAATGCCTTTTGTTTCTATGTAGATTCACAGTGGTAAACCAGGAAATCTAAATTACATATATAAATTAAGAATTTTAAAGTCTTCATCTTGGTTTGTTTTATTTGGCTCTCCTCTCCATTAGTAATATAACACACAACACAGAATGCATGCAATTTGTGATGCTACACTGCCCCCTGTTGCTTTAGTCTCCTTTCGGCAATCTTTGTCAATGTCCTGTTCTATGTATTTACATTTACATTTAGTCATTTAGCAGACGCTCTTATCCAGAGCGACTTAAAGTCATTACAGGGACATTCCCCCGAGGAAAGTAGGGTGAAGTTCCTTGCCCAAGGACACAACTTCAATAGGCATGGCCAGGAATCAAACCGGCAACCTTCTGATTAATAGCCTGATTCCCTAACCGCTCAGCCATCTGACCACACACACAGATCCAATGGCCACAGTCCAGATACAAATCCAAATAAATTGCTGTATGATGAGGTTTTATTTAGGAAATCATTCAAATGCATTTTACTATAAAGATGTGAGATATAGTTGTCTTTTTTGACAAAGTGGGTTCAGTGGTCATGTACATTTAACTGACTACATTTAAAAAAAAATATATATATAAAAATTAAAAATAAATGTAAAATGCAACCCCTAACCATAGCATGATCTCATTTAAATGGATTTAACAACTATACTGCCATGCATTTGTTTCCCTTGATATGCTTATCTGTCAGTGGCTTTTAAACTTCTTGATTTTCTTTGATTGCCAGTAAATAAAGAAGTTAAATAGATGTTGACCATGTTGCGGTTACATTGCCCTTCCCTCACTGGTGTCGGTATAAATAGAGCCATTGAAAACAGAGGACAGAGAAAGGGAAGGAAAATGTTTCTTTTGTTCAGAGAGATAAAGAGCTCTCACGCCTGCTTTACCACAACGTGTAAACACCTTGACAGAAATATTCTGCCTCTCCCCTCGCCTTTTCACTTTCTTTCTCATGCACACAGACACAAACACACTGTTATTCTCCAACTAGTTTGAGTCAAATACATACACAGAAATGTTTTGTATAAATATGGTTTGTTCATTATCATCATTATAATCACAAATGGAACCCTATAAGTTTTAGAGTTTAGAGATTTCGCATTTAGAGTATATACATTAGAACAAAACAGAATGAGCTAGTCGGCTAGAAGCAGTTGTTGATAATTTACGATGGTCCCGTGACAGAAAATTCACTGTGTGTAATGTTCAAATGGGAAAAAAGTAAGAAAAGGAGAAAGGCAAGGTTTTGTGGTCCCTTTCCTTCAATCAGTCCAAGCTTTATCAGTGTGCAGCACTTACAGGAAGAACAAACACACACACTCACATACACACACACACACACTCACATATACACTGCTAGAAACAGTTTGCCATTAAACCTGTTACTCAACATTTTGCTTTAACAGTTATTCCATTTCTTTACACATCAATTTATCATTAAACTTTCTGAAATCTGTGCATCTTTATTTAATTTTGTTCATGATATGATCTACCTATCTATCTATGACCCCCGTGGCATTTACTAACACGTGAAAGGGGAACTTCAAGAGCCAGTCAGTTGATATTTAAAACTATGTAGGCAGCATGTAATAAAATAACTTCTCAAAAAGGCTATGCTTATTTGATGAGGGAGGAGTTTGTATGGTGGACAACAAACATCTACGTAACAATTGTCACAATGAGACATGAACCTTTCTAATGGCTAAAGATACACTAAATGCAACTTGTGCATACTCTCAAAAACTGGGCAGGAAAAATGGAAAATATAAAATGGAAGAAATATGTCATTTATCTGACATTAAATATGACATAAATCTGCCATTTATAGTTGCTGGCTTAAGTGTAGGCTAAGCAGATACATGCAAATGTTAAGTCATTTAATTGATATGGAAAATAAAGTATCTCTGGAAATCAACAGGCTCAGATTTCAACCATTGCTCAGTGCACAAGATGACTATCTACCAGAGATGCAAATATGAAGACTGGTAAATAATATTCCTGGATGTGAGTTTTTTTCCTTTCAAAAAATGTGAGAGAGGGATGGTCTACCTAATCTCTTCTTCCAAAAAGAGAAGTGTTACTCGACATTGACTGTAGAGGTGACGTTGACACATTTAAAACACCCAACCTTTATCTGATCCAATTACCCTTATCCAATTGTTTGTCGAAACGGTGAATATTGGTGGGTTGCTCTATATATACCTGTCCAGGTACTGCACACCTGCACCAAACAGCGCCCATTCTCAGGTGCAAGTGCATCAAATCCAAAGCCGGTCAGCAAAAGCCTTCACAGGCATTGTGATGCATAAGATGGTGAGTTGTGCGGATACGATTTTTACGATACGAAGTTTAATGATGCATGTTGATTTCTTAGAAGAATAATACATCTTATTTTCAGCACAAGAATATAACTTAAATATGTAAATATTTGCAATTATTCATATTGACAAATAGTATTAACAACATGTATGTAAGTGGAGGTAAAAAATGTATCACGTTTTAGGGCTTTACAGTATGGTTTCTGAAATTAAGTAAATTTAAGTTCATTTACTTAAATTCAAACTATTATGCACTCCTAGAGCTCTTTGGACAACGACATCAACCAACACTTCCAGGATGCAATTGATGTGATTCAAAGGCACTCCAGTAATCCATATGATGATCCAGGTACATTTACACTCAAATTTAATACAGTATTTTCTACAAAATGTTGTGGCTGTTCTTTGGTCATCATTGGAAAAACAAACACATTTTGCCTGAACAAATTAAGACGAGATAAAATAAAACATAACAATTACTACTAATATTATATTATTATACGCACACAGTAATTTATCATCTGATTTGGGAATGTGTACTTGAAACCTGAATTACCATACTCAATTGTATATTATTTGTGTTACACAGTACACAGTATAGTGTAGACTAAATGTAATTTGATCTTTAAATTACAAATGACAAACTTAAGCAAAATATTTCTTTCTATTTAGAGTTTAAGTACTACGAGGCGTCGCAGTCTCCTATGCGGCAGAGCATCACCGGATACCCAATCACACATTCCTCTGACTTACATTATGACTGGTATGAGACAACTGTAAGTATTGAGAAAAGTGCACACTTCTACAAATGTGACCACTTGTGAAGTGTGCAATGCTGTTTAAAGGAAAGTTTGTGTGTCCTACAGTATCACATGGATGTGAACCATCTGACTCACGTAGTCCCCGATGTTTCGCTGAGTCCCTCTGTGATGGGAGAGTC
Source organism: Osmerus mordax (assembly GCF_038355195.1). Lineage (NCBI taxonomy): Eukaryota > Metazoa > Chordata > Actinopteri > Osmeriformes > Osmeridae > Osmerus > Osmerus mordax. The sequence goes on along the minus strand of NC_090066.1, from coordinate 5,273,196 downwards.
TGCACAGATGTACTCCATCTTGCCCCCACTGAGAACTGGGAAAGGTAAGCAGGCTATCTTCATACCTCTTACTAATTTGTGCAAAAAATACTTGAAATCTAATTGAAATGATGCAGAATTGTCCTTTTATTTTCATGTACAGTACCTACAGTATGTTTACATTAATAGTAAGCTCAGATCCACACTTTACCAGGTCGTAAAAAGCTCCGTCTTTATGAATACCTACATGAAGCACTTCATGACACCAACATGTTGGACTCCATCCAGTGGACCGATCATGGCAGTGGAACCTTCCACTTCATCTCCAAGAACAAGGAGAAGCTAGCAGAGTGCTGGGGACAGCGCAAGGGCAACCGCAAGACTATGACCTATCAGAAGATGGCACGGGCACTACGCAACTATAGTCGCACCGGCGAGATCGTGAAAGTGCGGCGCAAACTCACTTACCAGTTCAATCCTATGATCCTCCAAAGGCTTGGAAACACACACACCTCTGGACATCCCTCTGGGCACCTTGGACGAGACATGCACCTCCATCACCACCACCACCACCAGCAGCAACATGCCCCACTTGAGCAGGGCTACTATCCCGGTTCTGTAGCACCTGAGTGGCCCAGCGGGTACGGACACTTCCCCCACCAGGCAGACTGTGATCTCGGCACTGGCTTCTTGTCACCCAGTGTCACCAAGGTGTAAACCTCAAGCACTGTGGAGAAAAAAAACATTTGAGACACTTTGTAAACAACAATTTGAGCTTTTTATGGGAGCCTAATGTTGGCTTTCTCACCCTGAGTAATTGTTTTGTAAGTCATGGTAATGCAAATGATTTACTGTGAAATTTTTAACATCCAGTCCACTCATACTTACCTTCATCTAGAAGAGTTGTGGACTAGTCACAAGCAATGTGTGTAGATACAGTAAAAAGCAAAATGTTTTTTTTTTTTTTTCAAAATAGCTAATAATGACAGTATTTCTGCAATTTACATTTCAATAAAAAAATTCAAAACAATTGTGTGGTACTATTATACTTTTAGCTGCAAAACAATTAATTGGTAAAATATTTTATTTAAAAAAAAAAATTGTTTTAAAGAACTAAACCATGTTGATTAATTTGATGACAGACAAAAAAGCCTACAATGCATCCATGACGTTGAGAGGCAAAGCCAAAGAAAAATGTTTTTCTCAGAAAGTGTCAATTAAGTGTAGCAGTCCATCTACTCTTATCTTGCCCAGTGGAGAGGATGTGGTCAGACCTGGGAGTTTGCTGGATGTCTGGGCAGGTTTATGGCAGTGGAGGACATTGTTCTTGTGTTGGGGGTTCATAGAGGGGAACAAATGGCTTGGCAATACGTAAGGGAACCCTTCTGGTTCTCATATCAGGGTGGTATTATAAAAAGGTTGAATGTCTTAGTGTTAGTCTGTCCTTTACTTCAGAAACAGCTTTGTGCCATAGCTGGCTGGCGTTGGATAAGTTCTGAAACCATCTTACCCTCTACTGTACACCAGACAATTATGGTAAATATGACAGCATAACCAACTATTGCCGAGATCAATGCAAACAGATCAATCCTTACAACAAAACTGTGGAGAGTATTAGTGGGTTTGCTGGTCATTATTGCATCTTTACCAGAACTCTTTCCAGGAAAATCAGACCGATTTGGAGGTTATCTTCGAGTTTCTGGAAGAGTACTACAGGCAGAACACTGGAGTCGGTAGTGAAAGAGGTTGGTCCTATCCAAAGTTAATTTATAGGATTCAGATAAAATGACAGTGTACAAACCCAATGTCAAATGTTCATGTTAAATTGCAGTGGAAGAGAACTGTGTTTTGCCCACACCTCTGCCTGTGAAGGAACGTAATGGAAGTGAATCAGGTTGCGAGCACTTGACATATGAGGTAACTGTAGGTAGGGTTATACTTCATTTAACTGCAATTTATGTGGGGGACAACATGAAATGTTGTTTAATGATTTTCATATTGTACATCTGTTCTGTGATTACTTTATCTGTTATCCATTTCAGGGTGATAAAGCTGACCTCCAACCAACACAATCAAAATTTAACACCACAACATTAAACCAAACAACTGTCACATTATCTGAGCTTTGGTCCGCTCCAAACTCTGTGTCTAAATGGAAATCGTCCTCATGCCACACTGAACCTGCTATGAGAGGTGAGTTCTCCTTTTGTGGGTTACTAGATCGGCATGCTGTCATTGGAGATAACGGGTACTAAGTGAACAACACTTAAAATAATAGACCAACCCTTTACTGTAAAACACAATGATGCTATTCAGTACCAAACCTTTGGGGCCCTATGTTTTACATATCTGTCTGATAACCAATACTTTGGAAACGTTACAATTTACTGCTATGTGGCACAGTCATAACAAAGCATCTCACAAATGACTTATGTGGGGGAATGATTAACTGATCCTCTGTACTTTATCTACTAACCACAATCACCATGGTGACTTACAGGTAGAAAGGTACGATTGTTTCACTTCCTGTTTGAGATGCTGGAAGATCCAGACATGGCCCATTGTGTTTCCTGGGTGCCAGAGGCCACAGGGGTTTTCAGCTTTTCCTCCAAGTACAAGGACCAGGTAGCAGCACTTTGGGGCCAGAGGAAAGGAAACAGAAGGCTAATGACATACCAGAAGATGTCCAGGGCTTTGAGGAACTATAGGCGTTCTGGAGAGATATTTAAAGTTAAGAAGAAGCTCACCTACCAGTTCAGCAGAGACACACTGAGTGTCTTGAGGATGTGCCACGGAAAACATTCACGCGCATATGTTAACAAGACTGAAACGTTATAAATGACACGGGCTTCGGATAGGAAGTTTTAGATATTTTGGTAAATAGCATTTAATCCAATATGTTGCATGTTGCGTTAAGATTTGTGTTCAGTATAGGCTCCTTTTCAATACTGCTAAAATTTCCGCACAGATAAAGCCACTGACTCGATAATTCGTCAAACAGTTTTTCGCCTATCAGCTGGCCCTTTCATTGAAAATTCATGGTTTTAAAAGACTCCCTAGATGATTCAATCAATTCTACAAGCAAACAGATTTGCATCAGTTTATTTATATTCTCTCAAAGAAGGAAGAACGCATGTTTAAACTACGTCGTTAGCATCGATACTTTCCATACTTTGTCATAACGTTTAAAACTGACTCCACACTCCTTGGGGAGCAGAACTCTGAAGTGTACGCAACAGCAAAAACTGTTGACTGAATGAGTAAGTTCACCACCGTATCATGCGTGAGCCTAGTTGTGGGTGGTTGTCCATCTTTATAATGTAACTGTAGTGTTATGTAACTGTGTCTTCCGAAGTGTATAAACTGTAGGCTTACAGGATTGACTTTAGTTAAAACCGTTTTTTTCCAACGTTGCATAAATTATTTGTATGTTTTGTAACCACGTTGGCACCTTTCTGTATATCTTCTTATGCTGTCCTTGTTTTATCAATTGCATTAAAAATGGCTAAAGTGTTCCTGTTCTAGTGTTACCTGAAGGGGGCAGTGCAGCACATCTATTGCAAAGAGTCTGTGTTGTCTGTTGCTACTCTTGAGGGTGACCTCATGGCTAAATCTCCTCTGTGATGCAAACTCCTGTCCAGCTCAGGCAATTCAAAATGATTTTGTGTGCTCTTTGTAGCAGACCCACATGATACTCCCCTAAGCCTAGCATTTACCACTGGAGCCCACAGAGTTATAAATGGGGTAACAGATCTCTCTGTGTCTGTTACCAAGAAAGGCCATACTTAAAACCTAACTGAGCGCAGTCACCTAACTCTAAGTCAAGACTAGCTTGTTTTGCCTGATGAATTCTAGGCTGCTTCATCAAGGCTTTCATTACAGCGACTGAGTTATTAATCTGATGGAGGAGGGAGAGAACAAATGAACTGTCATGCTTCAAATGAAGGGCTTTACTGTTCCCATTCCAATGTGACTGTCTGAACAGCAGCATGCAGACTGGTTGTCTCACAGTTAAACATGTTTACATTGCGTGTTGCTTTTGTTTTGTGGTACCGCAAATTCTCTTGTGATTAACAACATTTGACTGACAAATATTGTATATATTGACATTTGTGGTACAAAAACAGTCCAGTAACTGTGGTAATGTTCAGAGGTTATTTAAATTAAGTCTCAGCGGTTATGGATTGTTATGGATCTTGTCTTTAGGCTAACTATGATAAGAAGCCCTAATGTGTGGGTTTCAAAAGTCCTGAATACTGTAACTCTTCCTTTAAGCCCAGCAGCTTTAAGCCTTGTTGGCCAAATTGGCCTCACTGGAGACCAGAGCTTGAGTTATCACTTGTTTAACTTAAATAATAATGTTAATTAGGAACCTAGCAACCACATCCATGGCAAAATACTCTATCAAACCGTCTTTCCATGTTGAATATGTCAAATGTCAAGGTTTATGACAAGTTTCTATGTATAGGCCATCACTATTGCCCAGGCATCTCTCCAGTATTTATTGGCCAGGCAGGCAGGCCTTTTACACTTGGACAGCATCCCCTCTGGATTAAAAAGATCTTTGTCACTTGGCATCAGGTGAGTGGGTGTCATCTTAACCTTTTTGTTATGTGGAGATCACCCAGTCACTCAGAAATATGTTTGAATATGAATGCAATTACATCATTGGGAATCTCACACCAAATATATCTTTCTTCTTTTTATACCCCACTTGTCTCTATTCACAACAAGTTTCCCCCCACTTTACTGTTTTCCAACACCCTGGCCAAAATGATGAATACACCTTCCACTGTGACCATAATGTTCACCTCATCCCTCACCTCAATATCTTTAACATGATAGATCTACTATAAATCACAGTTATCACACTCATCACTTTCGAAGTTGATGCCCGACCCCTGATCCATCTCACAGTTTGCTGAAATGTTTTCATCAAGATTGTGTAAAGGTCTGTAACCGGAGAAGGATTTGCTTCATCTTGGAAGCTTTGGTAAGTAAGCAAAAGCTAATTATTTAGATCCGGTACTACAATATCACAAGTTGCTGGGGTCAGTGCCTGGGATCTCTTGTCTAGACCCTGAACCACACCTCTTTCAGAGCCTCCCTACCCAACACCATATCAGAACCCTTGAGTGTAGACTTTCCATAATAAGTGACACTGAAGCCGGTGATTGTAGGGGCACAATGAGCCCATACTGTCAAATGGAGGAGGAGCCAGTGTGTGCTCTATATAAGGCTAGGGAGCCTGTCCCCCTCATATCTGTCACTCTACCACCTGTCCTTTCCCACAGAGATTTCAAATACTGTCTCACACAGGGCCCTCCTCACCTCCCACCACTCTGGCCCGAGGGTCCCAGAGACTTGTGACTAGTGGCCCATCTTCAGCTCTCTCCCCCTGGACTGAGGGCTTCCACATCCTGCCTGGTCTCCCATTTAGTAACGCTGGTCTGAAGGCACCTACCTGCACATTTTGATTCATTGACGCTTCTCTTGGGACCCGGCTCAAGATGCCAGAGCCCACAAAGAAAGGTAGGAGCGGCCTGTTCTCTTCACTGAAGATGCCAGTTCAAAACCATGCAGTAACCTTAATGCACATTATTTTCTAAATGTAGCAAATGCGATAAGATCTTGCTTCAGATCTTAAAGGGGAAAGAAAAGTATTTTGAAGATGGTTTGTTATTGAAATGACATGGTGAAATTGTTATGTTGAATTATAAACGTATTCATCATTGCAGAGTGAGTGTTTCTAATGGGGAAAGTGTTGTCTTCTCAATGGACTGTAAAAGAGGGCCACCAATGTCCACCTCTAAACATTTAGCCTGTTGTTATCATTTAGTTTTGGTCTTTTCTAAAGCTTCCACAGCCTGAAGACGGGTAGAATCATTTTGAATATGTTGAAAAGATAGATGGATGGAATCATTTTTAACATGTTGAAAAGAGCACTGCAAGGATAATTCTAGATGTCTGCTGCAACCAGCTGCAAGAACTGATTGGCTTTCTGGAGTGTTTCCACCTTACCAAGGAGAGAGTTCAAAGAGGTTTATAAAAAGGGGCTGCGGTTTCCTCTGTTGGCATGATGGACAGTGCTGTTGGAGACAGGAGCCTTTTGGAATGAGATGTTTTGAAGAGCCCGTCTGGAGGAATGTTGATGAGCACAGGAGCTTGGCTCAGGGCTGAGCTGAACACAGCAAGCAAAGACGCTGAGGGATGATGCCTTGGGATTCCCTGTCCCTGGGCTGTGTGAGGATGCCTGTGGATGATGGATACAGTCCCAGGTGATGACAAAGGTGTTTGTGGTTGTTCTGACCCCAACAGATGACTTACGGACATGTGGCAAGGTTGGCGACATGACATTGTGCAGCTGGAGCAAAACAAGATGCCAATGACAATACCCCCTCCCTATCCAACACAGACAACTCCACATTCAACTTGATATTCATCTTCTGCATTACTAATGCACTATTTTGCCCTTGCTGGGCTGTGGCTGTGCTCATCAGTCATCACTTCTCCGTACGATCATCTCCATCAGCACCTCCTGTTGATCCCACTCGTCTGTCATCAAGATATTTCCCTGAACCGTCACTGCAGTGTCTTTGGAGACTGTTCTGACAGCCCAGATATGCCCATTTAGGAGTAGGAGGGACAGTTTGTTAACCCTTGTGTTATCTTCGGGTCATTCTGACCCATCAGTCATTGTGACCCACCTTCGTATTGCGACAAATTTACCTCATACAAAAACAAAGTGAAGCATTTTCTTTTAACTGTCGGGCTGTCTCAGACCCCCCACATTGGAATGGTTAAAAGAAAATTATTTTTATTTGTTTTTGTATTGGGTAAAATTGGGTAAACACAACGATGGTTCATTATGAACCTTTGGGTCATGTGACCTGAAGGCAGCACAAGGGTTAAGTCACCAGGCACTAATCATGTTTGGAGTGAAAACTGTATCCTTTAGTGGACCGTAGCTGTATTGGCAGCAGTGCTTACAGTACACATGGGGAATGGCACACATACACACTCTTCTTTCTACACATTTACATTATATTTACATTACATTTAGACATTTAGCAGACACTCTTATCCAGAGGGACGTACAGTAAGTACAGGGACATTCCCCCCGAGGCAAGTAGGGTGAAGTACCTTGCACAAGGACACGTCATTTGGCACGGCCGGGAATCGAACTGGCAACCTTCAGATTACTAGCCCGCTACCCTCACCGCTCAGCCACCTGACTCCCTACACACACACATCCAGGCGATTCTGTGGGCGCATTCCCGTCCGCCTCATGACAATGGGGATTACAGGATGGAATGGGAGGGATTTGCAAGATTGCTTTCATGGAAGTTATTTTAATAATGGCAATAAATATGGAGAGAGGATAGACAATCCTTAGTGGATGTTCCAATCCACCTTTGGCAGCTAAACAGCCAGTTGTGTGTTCTAAAACCCTGCCTTTGTTCAGGTTTATGTTAGGCCAGTTTGTTTTTGCGATTCGGCTGTCAATATAGTTTTGTGCTACATTGTAAAATATTGTAGCAGGAACAGAGGCAGAATAATTGAAGGGATTAGGAATCTACATCCGTATATTTTAATTAACGTATTGAAAATGACCTCATTAGAGAGTTTATCCCCTGTGATAAACATTTATGATCCTATGAAACTAAGCCACAGTAAAAGGAGTGGCTGCAGATGCCAGTCTACCACAACCATGGTCCTGAAATAACCACTGAGTACTGAAGACCAGATGAATTGCAATAAAAAAAGTATTGTTCTCTGAATGACTTGGAACAGCTGAACAGGAGGATGCCATTGTATGTTTAGGCTACACACTAAAGGGTTTGAAAAAAAGGATGAGAGATGATGGACTGGCTGAGTAGCATATGTAACCCTTGGGACTGGGATACTTGTCCCTGGAATAGTCCAGACTTTAAATCCCCATCCCTCGTCCCCCATTCCCTCTCTCCCTCTCTCACCTCCCCTCTCCCCTCATCAGAAATACAACCATCTCTTCAATGCTTGACAGTATCATTTCAACCGGAATGAGTCAGGGGTAAAACATCTCCTCAGGCTTGCCCTCAGGGTTAAAGGTCACAGTAACCCACCCCTTCCTATGGCTTCCTTCAGTCACTCTTGGATTTCAGTACCTACAGATCCACATCATCACCTTAGTTTATGTACTACCACCATCACTCTATCTAGTCTGCAGCATCTAACAGCGTCAAGTCGTAAATTTCAGAAGTTCACACCACAAATCAATCTCTAGGTTAGGTAAACAGCACAGGGGGCCGTGGTGATTGCTAGTCACAAACACTGTTAAACATTTTGTCTCTCATTAGGTCCAATCCTCATTTCTCGGACCTCACGTTACACGAAACAGAACTTTGTCTCCAAAAAAGTTAATATTTTATGGACGGCCACCCTGCACGATGGTGAAACAAAGAAGTTCCCCTTTAATAAAAAAACATTCTAAATTAGGAAGATAAACTAGACTCGGTTAGGTTCAAGCTGGAGTCTGTAGGATCCTGTCTTTCTTCACAACAACAACAGGGACAACAGCTGAAATACCTGCAGCTTCACCAACTGCAGTGGGAATCCTCTTCTCCCTTGTCTCATAATTTCCCCAATGAGACAGAGAATATATTTGCATGATGTACTCGCTGTGAATTATATTATTGTTGCTTGCTTTCCTCCAGGTACACTCTAGCACTTTCGAGGATCATGTTGTTTAATTGTAATTTATTTAACTACATGCTCTTCTGGTTCTACCCATTGGCACTTATTTGCTTTTCACAATATATGCTTCATGGTTTGGCTGTCTCGTTGCTTATGATCATTGACCTATGCACTTTTTGTAAAGCTCTTTCTTGTAAGTCGCTTTGGATAAAAGCGTCTGCTAAATGAATAAATGTAAATGTGACCCAGCAGGACTCTGATGATGAAGCCAACAAAACATTATTTTCGGTGTGGTGTGACCATCTATATGTCTATATATATATACATGTCTATATCTGACCTGGAATGCCCAGAGGGAATCATCAGAGTTGAGGGATAACAGAATCTGGGCAGAGAGGTTGATCCGAGCTGAAGGTCATCAGGGAAAGTATAAAAAACCTTATGACTGCCTCTGGTGGTACAATTACACACAGGAGAGCTTGTCAAGTGACAGGGACTTTCAAGTGAGAGACAGCAAGACCACCTCAGCATCATGGAATGGAGAGGAAAGATTTGCCAACAGTAGACTGCCAGGCTGTCTTGCCTGTCATCTTTAGACTGTGGACAGGAATGGCACTGTAATGCCCAGTATTTCTCTGGGGCATTAACAAAGGACCCATCATGGCTGGCACAGGGAATACTGGCATCCTAACAGAATTCACAGCCTGCTGTGCCAGTGCTCATCACTCAGAATGTAGAAATGGACAAGGACATGTGATGGCAACAAGGCTGTTCAGTAATGTCGTCATCAACCAATTATCTCTATGTTTTTCTCTCCTGTTCCGGAGCTTTCACTCTGTCTGTAGGCTTCCATGTCTGAGTTCATGTTACGTTAAACCGGAATCCATCCTGAGGATGTTTGGGTTGTGCGACAATTTGGTGAGGCTACAATTCCTTCTTCTATTCCTCATGCTAAATGAAGATCATGGAGTCAGAAGTCTCAAAGTCACATGGACTTTCAGACACAGGAAAAAGGAACCAGGTCTAAAAGGACAGAGTGGAGATGTTCTATGCCTCGTTCCCATGAGGAACAGAAAACCACACACACGTGACTGTGCCCCACTAACCCATTAATAACACACTAGGCTAATACCTGGAGACTAGAAGCTGTGGCATGTCAGTTGACCTACTGTATGGTGACTTTGATCTACTGTGGCGTTAAATCTTTTGATAATTATGCTTTCCAAATATGTTATGCTGCCCTCTGCATCAGTTTGGTATGTCCAGACAGTGCAGAGTTCTGACAAGTGGTGTATCATAGGGAGCCTCTATAATCAGTTAAGACTAGAGGATGTCTAGACATGAGGTGCCTTGAGGCACAAAGGTGATGTTGCAGTAAAATACATGGCTCAGCAAAGTCTGTGACATGGCTGCCTACACATAAATAACCGCTACATGTTTCTACTGGGATATTTGTTTTTAGTGGGGGTTTTTATTGGTGGAACAAATCATAGAAATAAACCTTGATTCTTTTCTCTCTGTGTTTCTTTTCTAGATGAGACGCCAAATGCCCAGCCAGAAGGTGAGTAAAGACTAATGGCCAATATTAGACTATAAAATGTTGAGGTGAGGGACAGATCAGTCAAAAAATACCAGTACATTTTTTGCAGTGACAATAATATTTGCCTTATACCGGCTGCAAGACCACAATGGGGAACAGTTACCCTATAGCATAAAATATGGTTCGCTGAAACACAACCTGTTTTGTGTTGTGCAAACACGAAAGGCTGTGGGCATCAGAGCACTGTGTTTAGTACAGTGTGTAACCATGGTGGGTTCAGACACTATGCTGGATTTAAGCAAATGAGAACTCAGAGGTACGACTGTGTCGCTGTGACTGATCAGTCGTTACAGCCAAGCGATCAGAATCTTCAACATTCCGCCCCCCTGACCGTCTGATCCTGCCCTGTTGATTCAGCTGACACCCCTGTCCCACCATGTGACCAGTACGCTGGCATGCAGTATGCTGTCAGAACACGTTTGGCTTTGACCTTGGAGTGGTATAATCCAAGGGGAAAAAAACTCTTAGCTGTGAGATAGAGATGTGAGATGTTTTCATCATCTGTGCCTGAATACCTGGTATCCCTTTCTGAAGCAAGACAGGACCAAACGTTTGCCTGAAAATTTATATTTTCAACTGATCTTGATCATATTCAGCCTAAATTAGCACATGGAGGAATTCTGATAAAGCCTGGTATACAGTAAGTGAAGGCCACTTTGTACTATTTGTTCATGCACAGTATTTCCTCTTGTGCCTACATACCAAACGAAAGACATGTACACAGAGGGAGTTGTAAGACAGTCCAATACTGTGCATGCAAGAATAAAGTGTCCCTGTCTGACAACAGGAGTGTGTCAGTATGTGAGACTGTGTAGTTGCTTTGTGCTTTGTGAAGAAGCCTTTCCATTCTTGCTATATTTGTCACGCACTCAGAGAGCATTGCCCCAGAAAGTAACGGTGTCCTGCCCCTCCCTGAGATATCGCTCCAGATATCTCCTCCCCCAGGTGGGTACCCCTCCCTCTTTCCCCATGGCTTCCCCTCCCTTTGCCCCTCCACACTCCCAGGATGTTCTTGTGCATATCACTGTGACAACACACATTGGGTTTGTGTGAGTCCTCACTGTTCCACTCATATGAGCATAACTGAACCACAGAAGTAAAGAGAACTGCACCAATACAAAGAAAGAATGTGCATAATATGGCCTATTAACTGCAATTTCAGTTACCTATTGAACACATAACCCTTACATTGCATTGTTCCTAATGCACAAATGCCTTGCTTTGTTATAGCGAGCAGTCAATAACACAGACTTCAGTCATCTAAAACCATGTGTAACAGTTTTTGTGTAACCGTATAAAGGGCTGAACATGATGGAATCATCCAAAGAGTAGGTATTGGGAGATGGAGGAAGTATGAATTTTACTCATTGTACTAGAAGCTGTTTTTTATAATTTGCTTACTTTTTGTTGTAAAAAATATATTTATATATATTCTGACGAATTACTGAAAAACTATTAAAGATTACACTTTTGACATTCTGATAGAACCTCTTGATAAATTGGTACATTTTTAATTGGTAAAACTCTGCTTAGTAAAATTGGTAAAACTGCTTCCTTGAGATCTCTAGAACTAACACTATAGATAAAGTGACCAGATTGGTGACAACATTCCAATGACTAGGTAACTGATGGTAACCTTGTAGTCCAAAAGTCATTCCACTAGCTTTCAAATAAGAATAATCAAAAGCATAACAATCAAAATTTAGTTTCCGGAACATTTTAATTTAGATTGGATGTCAGTGAATCAAACCAATGTGGTCACTAGCAATCTATGCACGTCTCAAATAAGGCAGTGTTCCGCGAGGCTTTGGTCCATTGCTTTTGCCCAAAGCCTGCTGCTCCAGCTAGGCGCTGTGTTTGCTGTACAGAGGCTGTAGCGGAGGCAGAGCCAGTAGAAACTGAGGGGAAGGAGCCAGAGCCCGTAGAGCCTGTTCCGGTAGAGGTGGTGGTGGTTAAGGAGCCTGAGCCAGTAGAGAATGGCTCTACAGACCCAGAGCCCGTAGCTGTTGGGGTTAAAGAGCAAGTCGAGCCTGAAGTTAAGGAGGAGGCCCCTTGCTCCCCCCCACCGCCTGGTAAGTACTGGAACACTCAGTCTCTAGCCTTTTACAGTCAAAACTCTCGCTGTTTACTGCTCTTTTAACTCAAGTAGCGCTTTCATTCAAATACCCTGTCTGACTGAATCTTATTTTCATTGGTAGCCAGAAAGATCACTCTTTCTTTGAGAAGGTTCAACATGTATCTTCTGTCAGCGAATAAAAACATAACCTAATAGATTGATGCTTCACTGTTTCAGGGAGTCTTTGGGTGAAAACGTTAACTGTAATTATAGACAATGTTATCTTTTGCTTCCAGGGCTGCTATATGACCCAATGCAATGGACTTAATTAATATTCTTTGATTGGGGCCATACATTGGTTCATGCTTTGCTATCTGCTTTTATAACCTGATCTCTTTGGTGAAAAGCCCCTCCTAAAATGCACTTATGCAGGTTTAAATATGTTTTAAGTTGGTAAGTAAACAGTAGGAAATCAGTGCAATGGCTTCATACTGAACATGGATTTATACGTTTCAGTGTCTAAGGAAAAATGTCTAAAAGGCAGTGCTGATTGGCTGAGATTCTTCTTGAGTGGATGTGATAGGCTACTGCATGGGTGGAAGGTGGGTTTCATTTATGACAGCCTTGTCCCAATCAGCCCCACCCCGTCCTGCTGAGATGGAGAAAGCAGAGCCAGTTATAGTTGTTACCACACCTCCACCTCCACCTCCAGCAGGTCTGGGACTGGACGTGACGTGTGTTGTTGTGTGTGTGTGTGAATACTGTATGTGTGTGTGCTTTCTGTGCGCAAGTGTATTTTCTCTGCCTATGTTTGCACTACATATTATGTACTGTGTGTGTGTGTGTGTTTGTGGTTCTGCCATCTGTCTTTGTGTGTATTGGTGTTGGTGTAGGTGTTGGTTTGTTTGAGTGTGTCTGTGTGTCTGTGCCTGTGTGGTCTGTGCAGAATCACTTTCAAGTGCTATACCTCTCATAGACAATAGGTGAGGATCTGTGTTTTATGCAGTTGAAAAAAACAAGCACACAGCCAACCGCCTGCCGCCTGCCGCATGCAAGGTCATATTTCGACCTAGTTATCAGTGTCACTTCCTGTTTTTCAGAAAACAAAAGGCAGACTTCATGCTATGGCCTTATTCAGTTATTTAATATTGTTTTTGGTGTAGTTTTGTTGTATTGCTCAATAAGAGTAGAAATATCTCTCACTGGCTTCATGTTGTTGTCTGCTTCTTTCACTGTTGTGTTGGTGTTATGGAAAGGATATAACTCAGACCGTTGACAGGGTTACTTGAAATGAATGCCTCTGTTTTGGGGGATTTGTCTTCTGGTTGTTTTTTGCATGGTGACTTAATCTCACCGTCACTGGTGTGGTACTTTAGTTCACAATCACTGGTGTGGTACTTTAGTTCACAATCACTGGTGTGGTACTTGAGTTCGCAATCACTGGTGTGGTACTTTAGTTCACAATCACTGGTGTGGTACTTTAGTTCACAATCACTGGTGTGGTACTTGAGTTCGCAATCACTGGTGTGGTACTTTAGTTCACAATCACTTGTGTGGTACTTTAGTTCACAATCACTTGTGTGGTACTTGAGTTCGCAATCACTGGTGTGGTACTTTAGTTCACAATCACTTGTGTGGTACTTTAGTTCACAATCACTTGTGTGGTACTTTAGTTCACAATCACTGGTGTGGTACTTTAGTTTATCAACAGGCTTGTGGTGTCTTGCATAAATCACTACACACGCGTGATGTCATACCACTGTCTCATCCCAAACACACAGGTGTGTTCTCCTCCAACACTCTTCAAGCTCATTGATCATGTATCTTAAACTCCATCCGTCCGTTTCAAAGATGTCCATTTTTTGTCCAGAATTCTGTCTTGTCTTGCATGGCCAGTCTGGTCTTGTGGCATGTTTTGCTGGCCTGCCCGTGATGGACTTGGAGCTTTTTCATAGGTGGGTCTGTGTATCAATCACACCTTTATTGCAGATAAAGATGATGATGCTGCAGCCAGTACTCCCTCCCCAACGCCCCCAGCAGGTTGGTAACCATAACAACCACGCTCATTAGTTCCTTAACCTCTTCAGGTCTTATTCTCCTCTTGATGATGGTTACCATGGATTGGAGACTCTTGAACGGTTACTCTTTTGGTCTTTTATGAAGAACAGTCCAAGACAATAAAAAGCTATGGACATTTCTTAAAGTTCATGGGTCCCTCAACTTGACACAAGCAATGTTTTTTAAATATATTTTTTAATAGAAGAATAGATCTTAAACTATTATAGTGTATGTATGTGTATGTAACAGACATACATGTAATCTATATGCCATCTATGTGCAGTGTCAAAAATTCCTAAGCGCAGTTTCTAAAACCACATACACCTTTATTTATTATGTCAAATAAAGGTATGGATGTGTCACATCACATCTGACATGTATGTATTATGATATAATACCAATACATGTACTGTATGTATGTATGTATGCTCATCATGTATATGCATATGTTATGTCTAAATATTATACATGCAATCTTTTATATTGTCTAAAACCTTTTTGTCTTATTATACTAGTACATAGGTTATCTAATTAAATTGTAAAATTAGAATCCTCTCATTAAATCTTTATATCTTTACTTTCCTACAGTTTTTTTCATCGATTTGGGTCATCCTTATATCAGAATGATCAAAATAGATGAGCCATTAAGGACAGTAAAACACTTCCATTAATATCAATAATAATGTGCTTTCTTCACAGAGGATGCCAATTCACTCAAGAAACTCTCTATTGAGCTGCCTCGTAAGATCTCTCTGTTAACCTTACTGTACCACTATATTGTAGGTCTTACCAAGTCTGCATAGACCAGAATGTTCAACTGCCTGGGTGTAGGAAACATGTTCTGAGACATGTTTGTTCCTATAAGTTTTTTGTGTGTTTTAAAATACTTTATTTTTGCCCGACTGAGGGGAGATAATTAATGGTAAATCTGGAGCATTAACATCTGTTTATTAGGGGCTGTTTAGGACCTAAATAAGATATTTTGTCATACAACGGAATGGCTCATGCAAACATATACTCTGTAAACCTATGCATGCTCATCTGAACACTTATACATCCTCATATGAATCACTTACACATTTATATATGAGAAACACTCATGCATATACCTCTGTCTCATACACATACATCTGAAAAAACTTGCATAATGGTGTTGAATACTTACAGATTCTTAACTGAACATTACAAAAATATAATATTATATATAATATTTAAGTCCTATGCGGCCCATGAAACTGGTTAACTACAATACAGGTTAATTGCTGTTTCTCCATACATTTTAAATTGAATCATATAATAGACATTGACCTTAAATATGTTGAACTTTGTGAGAACTTTGAGAAATATCAAATCCACGGTAAGATTTCTAGGCTTTTTATGCCCTTTTTTGGAATAGTCACTTGGTAGGTTTTTACATTGTCAGCTGATTCCTTTTTTTATTCGTCAGGCCCAGCTTGCTTTAAATTGTTTGTTATTGCTTGCTGGTCGTGTATTGTATGTTTGTTTGGTGTGTGCTTGCTTGCTTCTATGGACTTTACAGTACTATTCCTTATAATATGCTGTAAATTTCTCTCTGTCTTTGTTTAGATGATAACGTCCCTTTGTCAGCCATGGGGAGAAAAGACTCAGGTAATGCTGTGTAACCAAATTTATTGCCCAAAGAAAGAGCTACGAACAGTCCATTCAAGTAACTGGTGCTTAATTTTCCTCACATAGCGGGCCAAATGTAACCTGTCACAGTTGTCGTTAAGTTCATTTGGCTAGATACTATGTACAGTGGTGCTTTATGAAAAAGATTGGTTTCCTAAAATGTCATAGTTCAAACGCCATATTTCCTCTACAGCTTGTAGGAAGCTATGGGGCTTTTGGAAATTCTCATCTTTTTCATACACCAATAGGGAAATTGAAAATGTTACTGCAATTTGGCATTAGTATGAACATTTTAATCGTAGTTGAGGATAAGTCAGAGTTGATGACATGGGGATGTCTTTGGTTTGGCCTCAAGGAACATGTTGGATCTGAGATTCTTCAACTCATTGAGATGTGGAGAATGCAGAGAACTTTCACGTGAACAGCTGTCAGCTTTTTAAGCCTTCCCTGTTTCCAAGAAGAAATCTAATTCTTTCCTTGCAGTTTGTCCTTTCAAGAATACGTTCCTCGTTAGGTGTGAACTCGGTTCTGTGTTCCATGTTCTATGTTCTATGCTTTACATGTTGCAAAATGCTTAAATCGCAGCTTGAAACTGTATTGTGAAGGATTGTTGCGTGTGAGCTTGTTTCTGACTATCCATCCTGTCTGGAAGATACAAGTCACTCAGTGAATTGGGTGGTGTCTGTGTGATGGATGATTCATGTGTATCCCCTGTCCGACCAGTGTGGTCCCTGGGAGAGGGACAACTTCCAGAGGACCTGGACAAGCCCATAGACACCCCGCCATTGTCCACCCTGCTCATAGAGAAACCTCAGGGAGGCTCCATAACAGTGGGTGAGGGACTATGTATATATGTATTCCATTTCAGAAGATTCTTTGCCACTAACAAGCTGGTAGATGAGTGAAAAGTATGTGTAAGTGATCTGTTTGAAACGCGATCTGGCTCGATGGTTCATTGTGCTGTGCTTCACATGGGAACAAGGTGAGGACATCACCTTTGTTGCTAAGGTGGAGGCTAAAGACCTGCTTCGTAAACCCACCATCAAGTGGTTCAAAGGGAAATGGATGGACCTTGCTAGCAAGACTGGGAAGCACTTACAACTAAAGGAGACCTTTGACCGATTCACCAAGGTACGTAGTCTGATGCCGTTTATCCCCTCACCCCTCAGTTTGCTCCTAATGTAATTCTTTTTTCATCACCCTGCAGATACATACTTTTGAGATGCATATCATCAAAGCCAAAGATAACTATGCAGGGAATTACAGGTGTGAGGTCACCTACAAAGACAAGTTTGACAGCTGTGCCTTCGACCTGGAAGTTAAAGGTTAGTTGTGCTGTTGTTGTTGTCTCATTTACAGTTACAGTACAGCTGTGACAATACATGTATTAATTTATTACAAATAAATCACAAAGATGATACATGTATGCCATATGTATGTTTTTTTTCTTTCAGAAGTTGAACAGATGTCACAGAATGTTGATATTCGATCAGCTTTCAAAAGAAGGTAATAAGCAAGATGATGGCCAAAATATTACAACATAGTTGACTTAAATATATAAAGTCAGAAAGATTTCACTTATTAGCAGGACAAACTAGTATTCAAGATACACTATGTGCAACAAAATGAAGAAATTACTGTATGTACATTTAAGTAATTACCAAACAATCTTTTTAACAGTTTGTAGGTGTAGTAGTCTTAGTTTACTAATAGACTTCTGTAATATACTTATGTAAATCGAAATAATTGGGAACATAAAATTGCAAAGTGAGGGAGACATATTTCAGCCATGACACGAATCTGACAAACCAGTGTGTGAATATGGTTGCAAAATGTCATTAACCTTTACCAAAGGTAATTGCAAATCAACCAAACCTCTATGTGTTTATCTCCTTAAAGGCCAACGCTTGCATTTGGAACCTCCCTCCCAACAATGTGTCAGAAAGCAACGCAAAACATCCCGGCGCCATGGCATTTTCACAATGTAGCTGCTCAGCGATGTTGCTTCAACATAGCAGAAACATTGTGGCAATGTTTTCATAATGTCGTCTGGGATATAGCCCTCGAAGCTCCTTATACAAACCTGTTTGCTCAGAATCTTTAATTGCAAATCGGAGTGAAAGGTTTTGTGTGAGCCCCAATCATGCGTTAGTTTGGACCTAATGCATCGATTGAAGTCAGTGCCATTGCTTTGCGTTGTTCTTTTAACATTGTTTATCTAAAGCCTGTGACTGTTTATCTAATTCAGTCTCTATTAATCTCTTCTTGTTAACAACAGCAGTGAAGGACAAGAGGATGCAGGGGAACTTGACTTTAGTGGTCTTCTTAAACATAGGTGAGAAAAACTTTCCACCCCAAAGTGGCTGGAGCTTTTTTTTCTTCTTTTTTCAGTTTTGTATATATCTCATGTTGCCCCAACGACGGCTATTGAATCTTTTTCTCTTCCAAATTTGTAATTTTATGACATGGTATTTATGGGTATTGGTACATATTTGGGGAAAATAGAATACAATACCATGCAAAGATGCCTGTACTATGCACAACACAGTTAATACTTAATATACAAAATGGGTTCTGTAGTATAGCTAGATATGACAGTAGTTTTTACACTCAATACAAAGTTATTTTCTGCTTCCTGAGAGTGACCTGTATTTTGGAGTTTGAATACGATTTTTCAAGAAAGATGAATCTTGGTTGAGCAAAGTCATGTATTCAATGCACTGCTATAAGTACAACTTATTCAGTGACATTGTTCACTAAGGTAAAATTACACATTTATTATGGGCTTGTCTCTTCTTCTTTCCTACACATTCAGAATGAACAGGTTAGTAGAGAGAATACCATAGGTAATAAAACGATTAGACCTTACTGTGGGGTAAGTACTATAATCCTACAGAGTCACTGGCATGGAATGTAGCTCTAGGAACTGGACAAGCAAGAGTGTTGGCCTATAGTACGGTAACACTTCATTTAAAGGCTGCATTCTAAAATGCTCCACTAATAATCAGCATTGGTGAAAATGGACTTTGCTTCATACAGTATCCATTGTTAGGGTGATCACTCTTCCAAGTTGAATACTGTCCTTATGATGCAGAAATCTTCATTTTGGATCATTTCTGATCTGCTAGTGGGCCATTTATGAATGAAGCTGTGAAATAGTGTTATCGCTACATTGTCATTTTATTTCAACTCAGAAATACAAGGCACATTCTAAGATTGTTTATTTCAGACTTTGTTGATAATTGCCTGAAAATAAACAGAAGATATATAGCTTACATAGAAAGAATGAAATAATATGTCATGCTATTCGCCTTAAACCTTTCAGACATTTGGGAAAATGTCTAAGAAAGAAAGGGCTGATTGACTGTTCTTTATTTAGCTAATTAATAAATGTACTCACGCCCAGGGCAACATGCTTATTAACCTGGATCTCATAGATCTAACAACCGCTATGGACGCCTCCATCTTTAACAGTGTCAGTACCTTTCTGAAGTGATCATCTGAACACAGATAGATACAAAGGGATGGGCTAGCATAAATAGTCATAGTAATTATACATTTATTCACCTGTACACCTCTGTCTAAGGTCTCCTTCATTCCTGCATGCTGCACTTAGACAAATATATTACTTTCCCAAATTCTAAAAACACTTCATTTAGCTAACAGTGAATTATGCCCCAATGAATCATAAGAACAATTGCACTTCACATCACCAACTATATAATGTTGTTTAGAATTTGTTTCTACAACACTAATAAAATAAAAATAAAAATCTGTTTAATTTCCCAAAAGCTCACCCTGAAGCCAAATAACAATGACCAAACTAAAAGAACCCAAACCAGGTCAAAACCCTTCCCTGAAGTCCCACATCCCCCCCCTCTTCACTTCACTTATAGTGTTAAACCACAGATGAAACTCCCAGTATACCACCATAGTCCCCCTGTAGGACATGCTGTTCTGCCTTCCCTTCCCTGTAATAACTCTCCCAGGGCTTATGACAGCACAGGTAAGACAGCAGACCATGCCCATTCCTTTGTGTGACATGTCCTGAGGAACTGATTAGGGGAGAATAACTTTATATGTATAGACTAGAAAGAAAGATTAGATTACAGATACAGAGATTACAGAGAAGAGATAATCACGCATCACCATAAAATATCAAAAGAATCCAGATAAGGTCCAGATGAATTAATATGTCTACTACTGTAGAAAATATCACAGTTCAAACAGGTTGGGAACAATCCATGTATGCCCACATCAGAAGATTCAGCTCCACCAAGTGTCCACGGAGAATTCATTGTAGCAATACTTTTGTTCAACACGTGAGCACTTCAACTAGCAGTTCCTCAGGACATGTTGCAAACGTCCAGCTGGCGCCCCAGGACTCACACCCTGCCCTGGTGTCCGGTCCCAATAGAGAGCCCAAGCAGGAGGAGGCTCCTGACGTGGATGTGTGGGAGATCCTGAAGTCGGCCCGGCCGGATGAGTACGAGAAGATAGCGTTCAACTACGGCATCACAGACCTGAGGGGCCTGCTCAAGAGGCTGAAGAAGACCAAGAAGGAGGAGAAGAAGAGCGAAGGTACTGACTGTAGCATTTTACAAAGCTTCAGTTCTCAAATTCAGATGGGATTTTGGATGTATATACTACACTGTGTATACTAATACACTGTACAGGTATGCCTGTGTATATATACTGTACATGTTTGGGATTTAATATGATACAGTATGTATATTATTTATTGTTAATCCATAATTTTAGAGAAGAGGATTTAGATTACTGACACAACCTTATTATTCAGGTTGGAGAGTTATTCTTCTCGCAGGTTGGACAATGGGTCTAAGTACACTTCTAGAAAATTCAACAGCAACCTTTGTTTATCTGAAGCTTTTGCTAAGAAGCTGGATCCAGCTTACCAGGTGGACAAGGGAGGGAAGATCCGCTTTGTTGTGGACCTGGCAGACCCCACAGTGGAGCTGAAATGGTACAAGAATGGACAGGAGATTCGACCCACTCCCAAGTATGTCAAGTTTTCTTCATATCTATCTTTTTAGATGGTCTCCCTTCATCTTCTCACAAATGAAAAACGTTTTTGAGCATCTCTCATAAAATGTGTTTCATTCGTGGTCTGATCCTGTCTGCTGGTCCGTTGATCCTTTCTGATTTTGTTATTTGTCATGTCTCAGGGCTTAAAAGCAATGGTTCACATGTTAGTTTGATGTTATGGCAATTTACTAGGTTTAATATAAGGAACACTGTGAAAGGGAAACAGACATGCCTGCTCCATTCATGACATGCACACAAATGCAGAAAATGTAGCATGCACACCAATCACATTTACTCTAATTTCCAGCCTACTATGGCCTACACTCACCTAAACATCTCCACTCTCCCAGAGAGCTCTCTTTGTAACCTGGTCCATCCATATACAACCAGTACCATCCACTGCACTGTGAACCATTGCCAGCCGACGTACTGTGAACAAATAACAATCTCTCTAACTTAACTTCAAGAGTTGTCACTATTATCTCCCCTGCATTGCAAGAACATTAGATGTTTCCAGGGCTCTGTAGATCCTGAGCGTTATGTGGTTGATATTCCTGTGTTAGATGTTTTAAAAAACAGTCCTTTGTTATTAACTACAGGTCCTTCTCTGTACAGGAAAATGGTGGTACCTCCTTCACAGGTCTTTAACTCTGTCTGGCTTGGTAACTTTATAGACGGATGATAACAGTATTGTTCAGTAGCCTTACTGTTTTAAGTGTTTTTTTCACCCCTGCTTGGTTACTGTTTATATTCAGTAGACCAGATGCTAAGTTCAGATCACATTTGGAAAGGTAATGCAACACCTTATGCGTCATCTCAAAACCTGCATATTAACTTATTGTAGTCATAGCGAACTGTTGCTACACCCTATGTTGTGAAGGTTCAGATCCAGGCCAGGTTAAAGCCATCTGGGAGGCTATTGCAGTTTTCTGGTCATTGGTCTCCTGTGGAATGTTCCCAGGAT
Source organism: Osmerus mordax (assembly GCF_038355195.1). Taxonomy (NCBI): domain Eukaryota; kingdom Metazoa; phylum Chordata; class Actinopteri; order Osmeriformes; family Osmeridae; genus Osmerus; species Osmerus mordax. The sequence goes on along the minus strand of NC_090066.1, from coordinate 5,251,167 downwards.
TCCCTGTTCCAAAGGCTCTCTTTGTCGTTTGTCTTCTTACTGCTGTGACACTATTGGTGATCGCAGTCCCTTCCAGACATGATGTCTATCTGTCCCTCTGCCCTGTGTGTCTGTCTGTTCTGTCATGCCATGCCATGACACTCCTTCCTGTCTGCCATAACTACTTCCTCCACACTGTACTCCGGCTCCTTTCTGGCTCCACTGATGAACTTAAGCCAAAGGAAGTAAGTTCACTCGTCTGATTGCATAACAAAACTCTGAAGTGCGGGCCCTCCCCTCTTTGTAGTCGTCCATCTGTGTGCAGTGACAACCCTAAATGCTGCATGATGACATTTTGTTGGTTTTTCTATTTTTGTTTGTCTGCAGTTCCATAATTACAATTATGAATTTTTAAATGTGAAATTTCTCTGTTAAGACACAAGAAAGCAGTGACAAGGTCATCCATAAACGACACAGTCGCAAGATAATCTATTGTACATTCTCTTATTTACGGATATGCCTACTGTATATACTGCATTCACTACTTATTCTACATTCACCCTCAACTCAAACATCCACCACCTGTTTCCTGCATGTACCTGTGTGTACTTCGCTGTGTTTTGACTAGTTGACTTGCTGTATAGGTATATCTTTGAGCACAAGGGCACACAGCGAATCATGATCGTCAACAATTGCGTCCTAAACGATGATGCTGCATATTCCGTATCCGCTGGAGACGAGAAGTGCACTACTGAGCTGTTTGTTAAAGGTACTCAATCAAATACAATCTCTCTTGAGATCATGTTCTTCCCCAGCAATAACAGGATTTTCTTGACAATATCATGTTTTATTTTGCTTGATCTTCTTTATCTAACATGTTGATCCTTCCATCCAAAGAGCTACCGGTGAAGATTGTCAAAGACATTGAGGCCGTAAAGACCACTGTGAATGAAAGGATTGAGTTGGAGTGTGAGGTGTCCGAAGAAGGAGCTCAAGTCAAATGGTAAGAATGAAATAATAAATTTCTTAAAGAGTGACATACTTGTTGCTGTTCTCCTTCTGTTTGTGTTAAGTCACTTAAGTGAAGACGTGAGCTAGCAAATGTGTCTCTGAGGCTTTGTGGGTATTTTTTCTCAGGATGAAGAATGGCGTGGAGGTCCCTACAGGGGTGCGCTCACGCTATCGTGTCAAGTCAGAGGGGACCAAACACTGGCTAATCATCGACGACGCTTCCAAGGACGACACAGGGACCTACTCCCTCATGGCCACCGGGGGCACCACTGAGGCCCGTGTACAGGTCGACTGTAGGTGTTGAGCTTACATCTCACCTATCCTCTTCCTCAATGGCATTCTAGGAACAAGTGATTATTAGGATTCAAGTCGTTTATGTTTAAATCATATCCTCTGAATGTTCAAAATGTCCTCCTCGTCCGTCCCGTGTCTCACCTCCCTGTTCTTGGCTGTGTCAGTGAAGCCGCTGAAGATTCTGCAGGACCTCCAGAATGTGACGGTCATGCTGGGTCAGCCCCTGAAGCTGCACTGTGAGATCAACCCAGGGAACGTCCCGGGACGCTGGTACAGGAACGGACAGCTCATCCAACCCAACGACCGCATCAACATCCTGCACAGAGCCAAGTAGGTCTTCTCTGCACACTCTGAATTGATCTGAAGACTGTCCAGCTCTATCAATACGTTCCCGCTGCTGTCAACTGCTCTGTTAGCACATCCCATCTGGGATTTGTCTTGCTGTGCTATCACGAGACGGCTCACTGCGTTAACATTTTCTCTCTATGTTTAACAGGAACCACAGACTTGAAATTGAAAGCAGTTCAATCCATGATTCAGGGGATTACACCTTTGTGCCTGAAGGGTACACACAGAGTCTCTGTGCCAAAATTCATGTCATCGGTACAGTATTTAATCTCATATGAAAACATGTTTAAATTAATGATTATCTTCTTCTTTTTTTTGTTGCTAATTTGTTGGTCATTTCATTTCATTTCATTCCACAGACCCCCCTAAGGTGCACCTAGACAGCCTGAATGTGCCTGACAACACAGTGGTCATCGTGGCAGGAACCAAACTCCGCCTGGAGATCCCCATCAGTGGAGAACCAGCACCCAGGGTGGTGTGGATGAAGGGAGAGAGGGTAGGTAGAGGGGCGGGAATGGAGGCAGACATTGGTTCTAGAAGATGCATTTCATCTGCAACCGTATCTATGTGTGTCATGAGATCACAACATGCACCGCCACGCCCTCATCTGTTTGCTATCACAGGTCATCCTAGATTCTGGTAACCGTGTTCGAGCTGAGACCTTCGCTGATCAAACCTGCTTCACCATAGAAGTCACAGAGAGGGAAGACACAGGAAACTACAAGATAGTCCTGCAGAATGAGGCTGGGGAAGACACAGGGAGTGTCCGAGTCAAGGTCGTTGGTAAGAAATACAGAAGCGACATGAGACATGAGATCACCGTGGCAACAAAGAACTTCTTGATAACTCAGACTCGTGTCCTTGTTAGACATCCCAGACCCTCCTGAGGCTCCTCTGGTCCCGGCAGTGGGAGGAGACTGGTGCTCAATGACATGGGACCCACCCTTATATGACGGGGGCTCACCAATATTGGGTGAGTGTGTTTAGGTTGTGCATCTAAATATTATGATTGATTCCACAACATGAGAACAGAAAAAAAACATTCTGTTATTACCCAATTGAAGGCTATTTCATTGAGAGAAAGAAGAAACAGAGTTCCAGATGGATGAGGTTGAACTTTGATCTGAACAAAGAGGCTACATTTGAGCCTAAGAAGATGATTGAGGGCGTACCATATGAGGTGCGGGTCTTTGCTGTCAATGCCATTGGCGTTTCCAAACCAAGCGAGCCATCTAAAGCATTTGTTCCCTTGGGTAAGTGTCCCTGCCTTATTCCCTGTCCACACGGCATTGTAAACCTAGTAGCCTCTGAACTCAAAGTATCCCACTGCTGGACATTAGACATGACATAAGTCTGTTACGTAAGACTGTATTCCAGTTTATCCTTTGACTGTATGATGATAATGGGGAAAAAATGTCAGCTACTCGGGCTATAATACTTTTGCATCTGTGATGTGCCCTTGGTTAGCCTTCAGCACCTGTCTTTCTTGATGCTGCACTATTCAAAGCATTCTGGCGATGACCTCCAACACACAGGCCGGCGCTTTGGAAGATGTTAAATATGTCTTAATAATGGCTGCCAAATCACCTCCGGATTATAGGTTTAGGAGATCAAGTTCCCACGGAGTTCAGTGGAGTTAAATATATGTTTCTGAAAGTAAGAATAGAAGTTGGGTGCAGCCCCTAATGTGTCTGAATATCAGATTAATGGCATGCAAACTCGAGGGTTGCTGTCCTCACGTGCCCATGGCTGTACCTGTATTACATCTTGGCTATGAAGATTTTACGTATGACTCATGTTTTTTTTCCATTATAATTTGATTTTAAAGCAATGAAGGTCTTTGTTAATTTGAACCTCCTCAGCTGTGACCAGTGAGCCAACCATGCTGGTGGTCGATGATGTCACAGACACCACAGTGACCATGAAGTGGCGTCCCCCAGAGACGATCGGTGCTGCCGGCCTGGATGGGTACCTGGTGGAGTACTGCGTAGAAGGAAGTGAGACAACACCTTGTTTGGAATTCTTTGACTCACCTGATATTTATACTCTCTATGACTATGAATTTTTGTAGGGACCTTAAGGTGTTTTTCTCCATAGCCGATGACTGGATTGTAGCCAACAAGGGCCTGACAGAGAAGACCAAGTACACGATCACTGGTCTGCCTCCAGAGTCCAAGATCCTAGTCAGAGTTAGGGCCATCAATGCGGCTGGTGCCAGCACACCTCGGACCCTCCAGCATTCTATCCTGGTCAAAGAGGTCATAGGTGAGTCTAGGGCTAGTATTAAAGGCACACATTGACATTTTTGATCCCGTTCCTTTGCCAACTTGACCTGTCTTTTCCCAGAACCACCAAAGATTCGCATCCCCCGACACTTGAAGCAGACATGCATTCGTAGAGTTGGAGAAGCTGTAAATCTGGTGGTTCCATTTATGGTAAAGCAGCCATGGCATAAACATTCACATCCTCACAGCCGTGTCCATGGTTACCAGTTGAGGGCATCCTCCTCTGTCTTATCCGTAGGGGAAGCCCAGGCCAAAGGTGAGCTGGCTGAAAGAGGGAACTGCCATCGACCCAACCCACGTCAGCATCCGCAACACAGAATGTGACAGCATTATCTTCATCCGCAAGGCGGATCGCAACCACTCCGGGAAGTATGAGATGACTGTGAAGGTGGAGAACCATGAGGACACAGCCATCATTGACATCCAGATCGTTGGTGAGCCCAAGGATGTGGACATCCAATGGACAAATAATTATAATATTGTTGATTTCCTTTCCACATCAGATCATAGTCGTGTAAGCGTGTACGTTCCACACACTCCTGGTCTTGAAGAGGTATTGATGACTTTCTGGTTCTGTTCAGACCTGCCAGGCCCTCCACAGTATGTGAAGATAGAGGAGGTATGGGGGGAGAATGTGGCTCTGGACTGGACCCCTCCCAAGGACAACGGCAATGCCCCCATAACAGGCTACACCATCCAGAAGGCAGACAAGAAAACTATGGTATGAGGTTTAGAAAAAACATAATCAATAGTGTGCAGCCTGTGACTGCATTTGTTTTGACTCTGTGAGCATGATCCCTTTGACAGGAATGGTATACGTGTGTTGAACACTACCACCGCACCTGCATCACCATCTCAGAGCTGGTGGTAGGGAACGAGTACTACTTCAGGATCTACTCGGAGAACATGTGCGGCCTGAGCGAGTGTGCCACTCAGACCAAGGACAGCGCCCTCATCGTCAAGGAAGGTATGTCTGAGCTCCGCTGAGGATGTACGAGAACAGCAAGGAGTATGACCAGTAGAGGATGTATCAATAATATTGAAGCTGCAGTAGAGACATCAAGTCATTTAAAATCTTTACGCATTCAAAAAGATTTTGTAGAAGACTCACTGTCACCGCCTTTACATTTCTGTCAAAGAAAAATAAAATGAATACTTGCCTGACGAAAAATAAAAAAACAACATTGTTTCTTCTTCATCACAAGGGAAATTCCCCCATGATACAGCTCTATGCCCGTATCATGTACAACCCCATTCCTCTACCCTTCCTTTCACAGGCATGAACCTCAAAAACCCAGAGTATACAGACCATGACTTCAAAGAGCCCCCGAAGTTCACACAGCCTCTGATCAACACGTTCGCCATCGCTGGCTATAACGCCACGCTCAACTGCAGCGTCCGGGCCAATCCGAGGGTAGGTTGGGGGGAGTTACACCTACAATGGCCCAGTGTCATTTTATGATTAGCTCAGATAATGCCTGTCACTTTTCAAAAAGGCATTCACATCTTCTAAGATTGTAAGGTTTTATAAATTTGGATGATGAAGGCTGTGCTTGTAGAGAAGTTCACCTCAGCCATATGCCTCTTGATGCACCCTGAACGTCCCAGACCTCCCACTGAGATGTAATAGCTTTACACCTGCAGCCTTTCAGAAGGCCAGGCCAGGCTTTACACCTGCCTGCTATTCTCTGTCCTGTGGATCAGGTTCTACTCTCAGTCAGCAGCCCAGATGTCCTTTGTTGAGGGATATACTGTTCACTGAGGACAGCTTTAGTTCAGGTTCCTTATCGTAACATTGACATTAACTTGTAGATTAATGTGTAAACTGACAGAGCTTCTTAATAACCTCATAATTATATTTAGCTTCTTTGTTTCTTCCTGCTCACTTGTATTTTTTTGGCATCAGCCCAAAGTTATTTGGATGAAGAATAAGATTGCCATCATCGATGACCCACGCTACCGCATGTTTAGCAACCAAGGAGTCTGTTCCCTGGAGATTCGCAAACCTAACCCCTACGACGGGGGGACGTACTCCTGCAAGGCTATTAATGACCTGGGGGAGGCCCAGGTGGAGTGCAAGCTGGAGGTCAAAGGTCAGTCGGGGCTATGAGGTAAACTCTGTCCCTGGTGTATACCCCCTGTGTGTTTATGTAAACCTACTGACTCACCTAGCCTAGTGCCTGACTCAAGTGTTTCAGTACACAACCATGAGGACGCCAATAGCAGCTGGACATGTAAGTATCAGCCTTGCTGTGGATCTCAATCAGGATTTGAGTTCAATTAGTCTCAAAATATATTATTTCTCTTCATAATTACATTATTTCAAGTATTTATCCATCATCATTAGAAATATCATTATCAAGACATGTAATAGCAATACTTTTCATTTCATATTTGCCCTTCTCATCATTACACACCTACCTGAAAGCACATATTTGAACACACCTTGACAAGCAGTCCTTGTGTTGTGGTACAGTCCACATAACATCAGATCAATGTTTCCCTTGACCAAATTAAGTTGTAACTCCATAAAAAAAATATTTTTCACCTCCACAGACGGGATGTTTCCCAAGATACATGTTTAACTCCTCATGTAAAAGAGTAAACAGTAGCTTAACAGTATCCCCTGGAATATAACTCCTTCATGTAAACATTTGTTTAACCCGTCTTCTCTTCTCTCCCTCAGTCCCCCTTCAGGAATAGTGATTGTATGTTCCCATCTAAGGTAAGCTTTCATATGGTTTTGGCATATGAAGCTTATGTCATTCATTTTGCATTTTTCAAAGGCCATTAACCCAGCTTTTCTTAGCAGTGACTCAATATGTAGACTCTTTTAGTCAGCAACCACCAATCTGAGAGAACAGGAACCAGGAAAAGAATGCCTAGAATGTATTAATCCAAATAGGATTTTTGTTTTTTTGTAGTTGTCATGTGTGATGTTATTAGCCATACCCTTAACATTTCAGAACATTGTTTGTGTGCTTGTGTGACTTGTGTCTAACAATATTATTTATCATATAACGTGCCACACAAAAGGTGAGTAACCTTTGTATAAGTACAAATGATCTGGACTTGACTCACTGTCTAAACCAGCAACTGTACACTCAACCTCACATCATGTATGACATAATACATTTAGTCATTTACATTCAGTCAGTTAAAAACAATAGGCAGATTTAGCGATTTTCTCAAGAATATCCATATATTTGCTTGGTCTTGTATAATACAGCTGTGGATGAAAGGCTGCAACTTGTATCTAAATGTTACATCTTACATTCATATTATAACTGAGATTTCATATTTTTTGCCACACATGGTGAATGAGCACTTTTGCTCCTTGCTTTGCAAGTCTAAGTATATACAGACTCACTCACAGACTGAAAGTTATGTGTTCTGCACCTGCCTTGTACCAACGCTGACTTTTTCCCCTCCTTTCTGCTGTTCTCTTCAGATTCTAACTCTTCTGTATTCTGTCCTCTGTTTCACACTGTCCGTTTTTCTACTTTCCTCATTGGCTTTTGACTTTCTCTGCTGGGCCTGGCGTGTTCTCTCTCTCTCTCTCTCTTTCTCTCTCTCTCTCTCTCTCTCTCTCTCTCTATCTCTTTCTCTCTCTCTCTCTCTCTCTCTCTCTCTCTCTCTTTGTCTCTCTATTTGACCCTTTCTCTCTCACTTTTTCCTTTTCACCACACACACAAAGACACGCTGTCTCTCTCTTTCTCTGTCTCCCCCTACCCTTTCCTTGACCTTTGACCTCTGTCATTCCCAACAACAGCCTGAGTCTGTCTGTTCTCCCTTCCTCCAGGAGGGTTCACCTTCTACGAGCTCATGCAGCGTGGAGTGCCGTTACACTTGATTGATAAGTACATGAACGAGGCGAAGAACGTGGAGGCAGAGAAGTGATTGGACTGAGAACGGATGCATCTAGGCTTTCAAGGATCCTTGCCAACAATGCCCCTTCAGTTTTTGCCTGCAGTCTGAATAGGCCAGGGAAGAGGACTGGGGTCTTAGGCATGCTGTGTGTGCGTTTGGAGCTAGTTATCATAGAGAAAAGCCAATTTGTCAGCATCTGGTATTTAACAGCTCTGTCTAAGCTCTGATGCATGTCAGCAGTGGTTTGGTTCTATATTTTTTATTTGAGATTAGTAGTGTGTAGTATAGGTTAAATAACAACCTTCACCTGTATGCATTTAGTTATTTGTTAGGGAATGTCCTAGTGGGTACGAATACTTTCAAGGGCCTGAATTAAGAACTGTAGACTGGAAATGAATAATAACATGGTTTGATGTCTGTAAAAGGGAATCCTGTGATTAAAGAATGAATGAAACATTGAGACACATAATAGAAAGGACTGAAAACACATTAAGGAGCATTAAAAGTAACACTTTATTATTTATTGGTGATTTAACTTTTTTGTGAGTAGGATAATGTTGGATTTATTCAACTGTCCTTTTTTGATGACTGTAAAGCCGTCACTGCATGCCAAATGCTTTTTAGCGTTGATACTGTGCTGTATTTGAGTGTCTGACCACGTGTGCATGCCTTTACCTTTAATTTGTAATTATGGCTCATGAATAAAAACACTTACATTGTAACTGGAAATGCGTTGTTTATTTTTGTTACGATCTCTGTATTTTTGCTGAGATTTTTTATTTTTTTGTGACGTCATTAAATAACAATTAACAGTCCCTTAAGCCATTTGATATTTTCTTATTTGAGTTGGAAAATCATAGCCTATTATTTTAGTAGGTGGTGTTTACGAAGCTGTCGATGGTGAACTCGTAACTACTGACAGCCGATGTGTTTTGTTTTTCTAAATGTTTGGAAATTGCGCACATAGCGGTGGTAGGAATACATGGCATTTGAATCTCCCGGTTACATTCTCTTCCGGGCCTTGGCTTCCTGCTGAAAAGCAATTTTCGATGAAACGGAAAGGGTATCTACAACTCATGGTTGAAAAATAACCGTTCACTCTTAAATGTCAAATGAACAACCGTTTTCTGGCTGGAGACACGCAAATATTAAATCCGGAGAGACAGAAGAAAGTTAAGAGTATCGCTGGGTGGTACTTTTTGGAGCACAGAGGCTAAAAACAATGCCACATTTCTTGTGTCCAGAGCCGCTGTCAGTCGCACAACTCAAGCGACTAGAAGAGCATAAATACAGCGCCTCCGGCCGATCCCTTTTCGAACCAGCGTGTCAAGTATACTGGAATTGGCTGGTCCAACAAATTCCAACCACGATCGCGCCGAATACGCTGACTATAATTGGACTCGTAGTGAATATTGTCACAACTGTAGTGCTAGTGTATTACTGCCCGTCGGCAACAGAAGAGGTAAGTGACGGCGACCTTGGGAAACTTTCTGATATGAATGTCTCTGTCCTATGTGTAGTTGTAACATCATTGATACCACGATACGTGTGGAACCAGTGTATGCTGATATTTAAGCACGTTTTAGGTCAGTCATTGGGCTTTGCAACATAGTTGCAGTTCATTTGTTTGTAGGAACGACATTTATTTTGACAAATGGTTTATGGACAGAAGTAAATTGTCTACTTAATAATTGAGTGTAAAAAACGACCGATGTTTGTTAATAGGAAACAAAACTCGAGCTTTGAACTTTGGATCAATGGTGTGCAGTCAGCTTTCAACCCATTATCTCAACAGTCAGAATCAGTTCGAGTAAGATATTGCCACGTTGATTACGTTGATGACTGTAGGTTCCATTATCTGGCATCAATAGAGACTTACTGTTGCCATACTGAGTAGGCCCATTTGTGTGTGTGTGTGTGGTACATCATGCATTCATTCTTTAACAGAGGCATTCAGGACTGTTTTATCAGATTTGCAGAATGCCTTTGCCCGTATGCTTCAGTATAGATTAGAACCTTAACCCTGACACAAAGTCCAGATTGCAACAAGATTGAAAGATTTTTGCCTGTCATGCCATAGCCTACTTAGGTCTGAATAAGTGAGCAACCACTGTACCGATGACCTGTAATTACCCTGTGTAGGTGATATGCTACAAGTCAGAGCAGTCAATGGAAAGATTAAGGACGGCTGCCTACTTAGCGAATATAAGGATAAGACAAAAAACTGCTGGACTATGTCCCAAACGACACATATGTGAAAGTACAGCTTAATGGTTGTTCACAATCAACGATCATTTACAAGCATTTTACCATGGTCATAACACAAGGCATGGTTGAGAGAAACATAATGAGGAGAACGAGCAGAGCATCTTGTTAGACTAGTTTGTTTTACACATACACACACCTAGACACACCTAGCCTATAGTGTTGAAACAGTGTCTTGTGGAGAGACAAGCTGAGTATTGGCTTGCTCTTGGTGGGCAGATGGCTGGTAAAAGTCAAGTCTATGGAAATGCCCCGTTCTCTTGAAATTTTGGTCTTACTATTTGGGTCTTAGTGCACACACTTGCAATCTTGCCACTTTTGCCATTTCACTATGCTTTACAGGCACTTGGTCCAACATGATACAAATGCAACAACAGTTGTTCAGATCACACTGCCATCCTTCTTTGTTGAGTAGCCTCAGAGGAGTTGCCCCAACACAAAATTATTTGGCTTGTGTGACAAAGTGTACAACACACAAGTGGTGCCCCCAATGTTTTTTTATGCTGTTCTTGTGTGTGGGGTCAGAGTGGAATAGTCAGGGCTGGGGATGCTGAACGGAGTCCCATGCATTATGATAGGATACTCTTTAGTAGTTTGCAAAGTATGGCTTCCTTCCTGGGCACTAGCATTCAGCTAACTCTGATGGCCCTGTCTTAGGGGAAAAAAAAAGAGGATTTACTGACACAGCAGCCGCATCCTGCAATGTAGATTACATGAATTCTACTTTCATCTGTGCTCTGAAAGAAAAAACAATATTTTCAAGGAAACTGATTGTCCTTGCCTCGACTCATCTCTCGTCTCCACTCCCTCTTCCCCCTGTCTGTCTTTTCCCCAGGCTCCAGCATGGGCGTTCTTCCTCAGTGCACTGGGACTGTTCATCTATCAGTCTCTGGATGCGATTGATGGGAAGCAGGCCAGGAGGACTAACAGCAGCTCACCTCTGGGAGAGTTGTTTGACCATGGCTGTGACGCTGTCTCTACAGGTGTGGTTGGCAGTCTCCTAGCCTTGCTGTTTCGTCAGCACGTTGCATGACCAACATGTTGTACACAACCAGGATTACGTTTAGATTCTTTCATTTAGCGAACCGCTTTTATACTACTTTAGTTTGTGTCGATCTGTCATGTGATTTGAATTCACTTGTGACGGTTACATTTTGTGTACTCTCATTACAGTGTTTGTTGCCGTGGGAACATGTATATCCTGTGGGATAGGAATGTATCCAGACTGGATGTTCTTCTGCGGCTTCGTAGGGATGTTCATGTTCTTCTGTGCCCAGTGGCAGACCTATGTTTCTGGAACTCTCCGTTTTGGCTTGTGAGTTGTGTAATAAGTCTACGTTTTATATGTTCCATCCAAAGCAACTTACATTTCCTCATTGCTTTCTTACAACTGGTCTGAATCTTCCTTTTAAGTATCTTTCACTGTCCTCATGCAGGGTTGATGTTACAGAGGTCCAGATATCCATCATTGTCATGTATCTGATGTCAGCTTTTGGTGGAGTGGGCCTTTGGGACAACAGGGTATGATTTAAACATGCATGTGCAAATACTCAAAACATTCAGTCATACATACAGTTTTCTCTGTTTTCTTGGCTTTAGGGTTCTAATACAGACTCTAACCTCTAGTCTCAGTGCCCCAGACTTTCCTACAAACTGGGATAACAGCTCTGCAAATCTGGCATAAGGGGGAGCCAACTTTGTGACAGACTTTTTTCCGCCCATTTCAAAATGGCAAGGGCGAGTCTTGAACTGGAGATATGTGTAGTTATCTGTGTACCAGAACAGTTTAGTGCTCCAGTCAATTTATAGAAGATTAATTTTGAGGTTAGTGAAGTACATTTCTTCATGCCAGCATAATTTAATGAAGGGAAGTCTTATAGTGCTACACCTTTGTATAAGAAAGCACCACGAAAACTAAACCTTTAGCTTTAGACCAGTATCTTAGACTGTGACAAACTGAAACCAAACCCAATCAGTTACTGTGTGACAACAGTGTACAAAGTACCTGTCAGCCAACTCACAATCACACTAATAGTCATTAAATAGCACTTCTGTTTTACTTTTACTCTGTGCTGCCCGTGGAGGCTTGACTAAACGTGAAGTGAGAAGGTAACTATGGGTAGCTATCCTCATGGCAACAGGTCACTCATGGCCATGATCTGGCTCAGACAGCTGATGTCACCCCGCTTCTTTGGCTTCTCTTCCCATCATGCTCGGCATGCCTGCAGCTTTCAGTATAAAGAGAGCTTGTGGAGTGCTACTGGACACAAGTCGATAGATTTCCACGAACTTGACTATTTCTTTTCTTTTCCCCTCAGTTGCCTGTCGTTGGTTTGAAGCTTAGTGCCTTTCCCATCATAGGCATCATCGGTGGATTCTTGTTGTCCACCTATAACTACTTCTATGTCATATTGAATGGGGGCGTGGGCAAAAATGGCTCAACAGTTGCCGTAAGTCAAAGTATATTCTGATGTCATCAAACTCATTAGAATACAACAACAAAACATTATACATTACCTGACTTTTGAGTTCCGAGTTCCACATTGCATTGTAATATCTTTGCAAAGATCGATGTACTGATTTATACAGCATGTTTTCTGTGCTCTACCAACTTGTGCAGGACACCAGTGTACTGACCCCAGGCATGCACATTGGCCTCATCCTCACCTTGGCTTTCATCATCTTCAAGAAGTCCTCTACCCAGCTGTTTCAGCTGCACCCTTGCCTCTACATCCTCACCTTCGGCATGGTCATCGCCAAGATCTCCAACAAACTGGTGGTGGGTACACACCTAGATGAAAAACTGTGACTTATGGATAAACTTCTTAACCGAGAACATAGAAACAAAGTTTCCTATTGGTTCTCTTCTTATTTAAATCTCACTATCTCGCAGTATTGTAATCAGTTATAGGGGTATGTTACATTCCTCAGAATGTTCTCTTCTTATATGCAGGTTGCTCACATGACCAAGAGTGAGCTGTATCTCCCAGACACAGCCTTTATTGGTCCTGGCCTTCTTTTCCTCAACCAGTACTTCAACAGCTTCATTGATGAGTACATAGTCCTGTGGGTTGCAATGGTGAGTACCCTCCGAATAGGCTGTCAGTGGCTGCCAATCTGTCGGCTAATGCAATAACAATATTACAATAACATTCAAGTAAAATAAAAATGTATTTGTATAGCCCCTGTTACAGTGGGATTCACAGATCCCCACAATTCAGCATTGATAACCAACCTAAGTAACATAATAACAATAGTACTGTATTTACAATATTATATATTATGATATATTATATTATATATATAATAATTAGATATTATAGATAATATTCTATATATTAGGGAGTCAGGTGGCTGAGCGGTGAGGGAGTCGGGCTAGTAATCTTAAGGTTGCCAGTTCGATTCCCAGCCGTGCCAAATGACATTGTGTCCTTGGGCAAGGCACTTCACCCTACTTGCTTCGGGGAGAATGTCCCTGTACTTACTGTAAGTCGCTCTGGATAAGAGCGTTTGCTAAATGACTAAATGTAAATATAACAAGTCTAGAGAGTAGGTTAAACAGTGGACATATGTGCCCTGGTGAGTCATCTCTCTGTGTTCTGCTTCCTCAGGTCTTGTCTCTGTTGGACTTGACGCGCTACTGCACAGGCGTCTGCCTCCAGATCGCATCGCACCTGCGCATCAGCGTGTTCAGCATTGCGCCGCAGGGCCACAGCCACCACGACTGATGCCTTGCCCGGCGGGAGGAGGAGGCGGGGCAGGGCGAGGCCGACGCCACCCCGCTCCTGAAAGCAGACGACCATGACGACAGCCCCTCGATCCAAAACTGCAGCAATCTTGACACAGTGACCACCTCTGACTAAAGTCTGTCCCACACACAAGAGTTGTGAAAGGAAGACGACCAGCCGTGGTTTAGATGAAGGGTACTCCCGCTGACCACGCCCACTGCCAGACTGCTGCACTATGTAGAGGTAGTATAGGCAGCACGGGGAGAAGGATGGAAAACCAAGTGGGTTTTGGGTTCCCTTCGTCTTTGATGACGTAGGTCGTTTTCACTATCAGAGCCAATTTGGACGATCTTACAATGTCAACTTGAAATGTATGTCTTCATTAAAGAAGACAGTTCTGTTTTCTTGAACATCTAAAAGGCAGTCTTTCCATCTCCAGCTTATTCAATTTAGAGACAAAATTATTGCTTGCTAGCATGAGGTACTAGTTGTAAGTCTGGGTAAATATATCAAATGTAGCCTATACTGCATTGTTTATTGGCCTGATTTAGTTCAATTGGTATGTTGAGTACATTTGATAACCTTTCTTATATGCAGTATAAGTATATATCTCCTTCTAAAAAAGCCTTTTAGTTGCTTTTATACAGATCTAGATTGTGTTATGCTGTTTGATACTTGCCCATAATTTGCATAGACCTAGTACCTCCTTAAAATATGTGTGAATCATTTGAATTTATTTATAGGGTTATTCAATCAAAAGTTGCGGCAACTGAAATCAGGGCTAGAAAATTCTCCAAAAAAATGTACCTTTTAAACCTCTGATCATTTCAAATGAAATTTGTAATGTGGACTGACTTGTGTTCAGTTACGTGTGGTCAGCTCTACATCTGTCAAGGACTGCAGGGGCGAGGGTCTGTGTTAACACTGGCTCAACAATGACAAAGCTTTTACAGGGTTCCTCCACCAAACTATTATGGCTACGCTACTACTCCTCTTACTGTTTAAAGTATACAAACACTACATAAATCACTCTCTGGAATCTTAGTTTCCCATCCATCCAAGTCCATGTGGAGTTTTGTCTGTTGGAGTTGATGTGTTAACACAAGATCATATGCTTTCTATGTTTTCCTCCCTAAAGGGCTACATAATTATATGTGATTGTACAGAATTTTGTTTGAAGCCTTAAAGTTTATTTTTTAATTAATTGTTTTATTTTAAATTTCTGTGCGGATGTTTGGTGAGAGAAGTTGAGAAACACTGTCTTTCGCTTAAATTTTCTGTAGTTTATGCAGAAAACTTTACTTATGGATCAGTGTTTAAAACTATAATTTAAGTATCGTGCAAGATACCCAAGCTGAGACATAGGACTACTGGAATATGTTTTACCGTTAACTACACATAACTCTTGACTGGAATCTGTCTGTTTCTCATTTAACATTTATACAAACACATTTATACAATGTACATGTGAATGCATTTGGTACTTGAACCTCAATGATTTGTGATAATAATGATACGATGATTAGTGCAGTTTTCCGATACCAAACAGATACATCATGGGTCTGTTTCTTGAAGCATGACAGAACATAACATTGAAATTAAATCTGTGTTGAAAATTAGGATACAGAAAGGGATACATTTGGGAGAAATGGTGGTCAAGACCCCATGTAATAATGGTGGCTTAAATGATCAAAGATACAAAATGAATCACCCTTCTGTCTTAAACATGCACATAGTAGTGATTCCATGCCCTAAAAGGTAATTTTGTTTGGATGCAGATAATGAAGGTAGAATGCTAATAAAGAGCTTTCAGGGGATGTAAGGTTGCTAAGTGACTGTAACTGACACTAACTTGATGTTTCTGTTCAATCAGGGGTTTTTCAGCTGGTTAATTATGGAACTATGCATTAGAGGTCCACATGCTCAACCATAACATGGTATTGCACTGTTCAACACTATACAGTAATACACCTTTGTACTAACAAAAGTGAGTGAAAAGGTTTTAATAAAGACATATTTTTCATTCAGTCACTTGTATTTCTTTATTTGAAAGAACGAAGACCAAGAAAGCAAAGTTGTTGGTTGTCATTTTGAATTCTGGGGTGGGAGCAAATTACAACTTATGCACTGTGTGTGCTGGAATTAGAATAACGTCCGAAGAGTTATACATCAAAAATAATTTGGGTGACATGCATTTGAATTTGTAGGTAACATGACAGACATCAAACAGTACAGCAGCAAAACATCTGTCATGGCACTCTGCTGTAAACAGTTATTCAGGGTGAGTATTTGTCACTCTACAAGATTTATGGATGTCTGGTAAAAAAAAAAGAAGGTAAAACCATGGGAAGAAACAGGGTCAGTAGAACCTTTTGTGAGGTTAATAAACATTCCGTGGTAGTCATTACAGATGCATGAGAACATTTGGCTTTTCACGAACAATACAATCACATCTTTATTAAACAGCATGCCCAACAAGTCTGAATTTCAGACACTAGCAAGAGCTAAACGTGTCCCATGGGAACACACCGACGGACGGCTGAATGCTGCAGTCACTAATTTGTCAAACATTCACAATAAAAATAAAACATACAAATAAAACACTAGCAACTATCACCTAAGAAATCAACATACCTAGGTGGTATGAAATGTCAAGGAAATGTTAAAGGCAAGCAGGGACAGGATGAAAACAAGTACATACAAGCAGAAATCGATCATGGGTGCAGCTCAGGCGTTAAACTATTTAAGAAAAGGCACTTGTTGGACAGAGGACAGTGAGAGCACAGGCTGTGCAGGCTAAAACAGACAGGTATATCGGCTCATGTAACTCTTTTTTTAAATGATCATTATTCATGAATCCCTCTCAGTGATAGTTCTCTCTTTCTACCCTAACCTCTGAAACGACTTGTGCCTTGGTGAGTGTGGTTCTATGTAACCCACTAGAAAGGATCCTCCGAGCCAATCCCATCCAGGTCAAGTGTTTAACATTGCATAAATCACAATGGAGCGGATGCAGCAGGAGTGTGTCACACATTTGGCTCACTGGCTTGGATCTCTGGCACCCCTAGTGGATGAAATCTAGAGTGACCCCGGTATAATTTGGCATCTGTTGTACCAGCAGTTGAGGGCTGTCAATCATTTGCCAACACATGGTTGATGGCCACTTTGTCAAGTAACTTAATGGCCACTTTCTAAAGCCATTCTGAGGTGAGCACTTGACAAGCTTCAGAGGGACGGCTATTCCTCTTCCAACTTCTCTTCCCCTATTCACCCCTTAAGGGTTGTTTCCTTGCCACAAGAAGGGTGGAGAATATGGGGGAGAGACAAGAGGAAGGATGAGGATGGTGCAGAGAGGAGGAACACTTCCTTTTCTTCATACACGCTCTGGGTTGACGTCCTTGCTGACCCTGCGTCTCGGGAACAGCTTGCGCTTCAGTAGGATCAGCTGAGGGAGACGGAACAAAGGATGACATCACAGAGGCACTTAAACAAACAAGGGGAGGAGGAAGGTGTCACGTTTTTGTCTGTTTGCATATGGTGTGGTTGGCTTTTGAGTCTCCTTACTAACACATCAGGCTTTTCAAATTCACTTCCAAGTATATATATAGTCACCCAAATAAGAGTCAGGTTGCCTACTCCACTAATACCAGTAACCCCTATTTAAAAAGTGGCCGCACATCTAGCAGCCAGAAGATCAGGGCTGGATGAGGGTTGACCTGATGCCAGTGAGGGGGAGGTGTGGCCGGCGTGGGCTCACTGGGGAGAGCATGATCCTGCTGCCCACTCCCTCACAGTCCCCCACGTCCCACAGCCAACGGGGCAGAGCAAGCATTCCCTTTAGGTCACTCAGACTGTTGACCTTCCTTCATGGATCTCCGAGGAGAAACTGGACTCCTGTGCCCTTAGATCAGTAGGCAAACAGGTGCCTCGTGTCAACAAAGCGGAGTCAGGTGGCTGAGCGGTGAGGGAATCGGGCTAGTAATCCGAAGGTTGCCAGTTTGGTCATGCCAAATGATGTTGGGTCCTTGGGCAAGGCTCTTCACCCTACTTGCCTCGGGGGGGGGGGGGGGGGAATGTCCCTGTACTTACTGTAAGTCGCTCTGGATAAGAGCCTCTGCTAAATGACTAAATGTAACAAAGCAGGTATGTAACGTCATGCTCCACGGATGACAGGTCCATCATCCACGGTGTTTCCTTTTTTAATGATGTCACTTCACTTTCCAGCCTAGATTCATGTAGTGCTGGTGGGTTGTGACAATCAGGAGATCTCTGTGGAGCATGTCTGGGGCTGGAAATGGGGAGAATCAGACCAAAGCAATGGAATACTGACCTGTTCAGCGAAGAAGGAGATCACAGTAAAGATAACCAGAGTCACCAGCACACAATGTGTCCAGAACTTGAGCTTATCCCTGTATACTCGCCTGAAATATGAAACACACACACAGTTATATATAGTTATTACTAAATAAAAAAAACAACTGAAGTCTAAACTTTATACCAGAGGAAGATGGCTTGCCAATTCACCAAACTTGAACGCAGATAAAACACATAACACATCGCCCACATAAAACATTTCTGTATGGGATGCAGCTAAGATAAAACACAGCTGAACTCCTAATCCCTGAGGGAGACCATGGAAGTGGGAAAAGGGGAGTTGATGTCCTGTACAGTATGTGACCAAGCAGAATTCCCTGGGAACACAGACAGGGTAGCAAGGTGACAAGGTGACATCATCCCTGCCACCTGCTTATTACTTCACTAACACCATCAGGCTTTTAACACCAAGTACCACAGGGAGGTACACAGACTTGGGGGTGGAATGAAGGAGGGACAGAAGGAAGGGGAAGAAAGGAGAGAAGGAGGTGGAAGGGTGAGAAAGGAAAAGGGGAGCAGGTCATTCATGATAAGGCTAAAGGATAGTGGGTGATAAGGATCGTCCCAGTCTTACTGGCTGTGGTAGATCTAAAGAGAGGGGTCTAATTTTAAAGTCTCTGTATGCTGCTACATTCTCTGGCTGAGGTCTGCATATCTGGGAGTAGGATCCCTTCTCAGATCATCTAAACCGGCAGGGATTCCCACTGGCCGGCGCTGGAAACACTGGAAGCTCCCAGGTGCTGACAGTCATGGATCATTAAATATTCCTTCTGGAAAAACAAACTTGATAAATCACCTTTTCTTTCCCGTGCAAGAGACTTTGCACATAGCTCTGGAATAGCACAGTAATCCATGTGTCAAGTACAAAAAATGTGCGTGTACTGTAGCAGTGCTACAGTAACAGAACATTACAGGATGAGACAGTGTCTTAACATAGTCTTTATGGTGTGTTTACTAATCCGAGTCTTCCTGTCTTTCTTTCGACCCATCCATTCATCCATCCATATGGATCTAGTGTCCTACCATTCCTGCAGCTCTCCCATGTGGAGGAAGCGGTTCCGGTACTCTCTGGGCAGCTCAAACTGGGAGGCCAGCGGAAACATGGATTCATAGAAGTCCCTCAGCACCGCCTTCACTGTCCCTGCGTCCTTATGGCTGTGGTCGATGTTGTCGTTCAGACAGATGAACTTCCTGTGAAGAACAGGAAGTGGCTGTTACAGTGCAAACTAGGACCTTGGAGCCAAAACATGAAATCTGTTTTTAGCAGGCTCCAGGCTAGACAGCACTGGCACAGGACGGAGCGCTCACCTTGGGTTCTTTCTGATATCGTCTAACTGTCCCACCACATGGGACACGTTAGTGCGCACCATCTTGAAGGCTAACTCCTCCTCCCCCATGATCTCAAACCTAAGACAGGACAGATAGCTGATTAATCAAACGTTAATGGAGCGACACATTCGAGATTCCTAAAGCGTGCTATAGAGAACACCTACTTGTACTTGTTCTGGTCTCTGAAGGCCTTCTGTATACGCTCTATAATGGGTTTACAGTGGATGACCAGACCTTTGGTGACAGGAGGCTGCAAAGACACACACACATCAGAGATCCACCAGGTCAAACAAATGAGAGATTAAGACAATGAAGGGCACATTATCCTTTAGAGGGTGGTTCTGTGAGAGTCACCATGCTGGGGTCATAGTATGCCTCCTGGGTGGGGTTGACCATGTGGAGCTGGGTCAGGTTGGCAGGCAGCATCTTGGAGCAGTTGATCAGCATCTGCTCCAGACCCGTCAGATCCTGAAACGGACAGAACAGAGACACGTGTATCACTACTACATAGACACACTGAGTCCCAAAGACAAAGGATGAGACAAAGGATGAACTGAGATCGTTATTATTAACGTGAACAGAACTTATTAAGTGACAACACAAATCCATCGAACTGACCTGTAGGCTGAGGGGCAGCTCATGTATTCTGGTGGCGAGCGTTCGGATCTCGCGGTCCGAGAGCACCCCTGAATGGTCCGTGTCGATCTCGTCGAACACCTGGGAGACGTTGAGCTGCTGCAGGGCGCTCATCAGGAAGTAGAAGTAGGAGAAGGCGAACTGCATGTCCTCGGAGTGACGCACCCGGTGGGACGACGTCTTGTCGAAGCCCTCGGGGAACCTGCGAACAACAGAAGCTGTTAACCAACAACAGCAAATTCGTCTTTTTTAAAACTTAAAAAAACCTTTGCATTTTTGGGGTGGCGTGTTTGACCATCTAATTTTGTAAGACAGGAAGTCTGACTTTGTCTTCTGGTCTGGTGTGCTCTCACATGTCCTGAAGTTCTTGCATGATGAGCCTGTCAATCATGTGGGGCATGTGGGCAGGGACTTTGCGGGACGTGAATCCAAACTGGCCGTTCAACAGCTTGTTGACATAGCGCAGCGAATCAGCAAAGGTGTCCTGCAGCCTCCGGCCAGTGGCGGTGCTGTCAGACTGGTACATCAGCTCCCGTGTCAGACGCTCCTCTTCCTACAAGGCAGGGGGGAACATAGTCAACAAAGTAGTAACCCTTCGGCACAGAGCCAACCTGAGAATAGGTCTGAAATGCTTATTTCAAAACACTTTCGGTGCCCCTCATATGATCCCCACCCTAGACTCACATCCACGAGATCCTGAAAGAACTTTTTCCTTTCCCACGGCAAGAAGCCCCTGTCTGAGGAAGTGTAGTGTTGCAACTTCCTGCCAACAAACCCCATCTCCCCTACACCGTCAATGGCTTGGTGTGATTGGCTGTCTGGGCCTTTGCTTTTGGACCCAACCAGGGTGCTCAGCAACTTGGAGGATGGAGAACGCTCTGTTATGACGTCATCGGGTATCGTTGTCACAGGACGTTGACCTCCTGGGTTTTCGGGAGGTTTTCCATCAATCTGGACTTGGACAAGGGCCACTGGAGACTGGGATTTCTGCTCATCTCTCTCTTCAAACGCCGCCCTTGGTAAATCGCCTGGGCCTTTGGCTTCTTTGGCCGGCAATTCTTTGTATGTCTCCTCGTCACCTTCTTCTCTCTGGGCTTCCTGTGGTATAGGATCCACTGTTGGTGCCTCCATCTTATCTCCCACCTGCTCTTTGTATGGCTCATCCAGGGATTCAGTCTGCTGTGGCCCTACTTTGAGCGGTGAGCGAATGCCTTCCTTGAGCGGTGAGCGAATGCCTTCCTTGTTGGGTTTGGCCAGTGCCTTGTAAGGACCCAACAGAGCAGCCTTCGTGAGGTTATAACCCTTCACAGTTATATCACCCATCAGGAGCTTCTCCTCCAGCCTCTGCAGCTCAGTGCGCACAGCTGCAGGCAGCAGAGGAATGTTCAGATCAGGCACCTCTACGGCCACCTCGGGCTCTCCAGGGGGCCTCTTCTGGACCTTAGGACCCTGCTTCTCCCTGGGGACTTCGGCAAAAGGGACCTCGGGTTCAGGGGTGGCAGTGGTGGGTTTGGCCCCCTTGCTCCCTTCGTTCTGGACAGGGTCGGAGACGTTAGGCTGGGGGAGCTCCCTGGTGTCCACCGCCACAGTGAAGCTCATGGTGAACTCCTTGTCGTCCTTGTCCTGGAAGGTGAGGTTGTAGTGGACCTGGCTGGCGTTGTGGCCCGAGTGGAGCAGCAGGTGGATGGTCTTCCACTTGTTGGCCACCGAGGTGTGACGCACCACTGGGCTGTCACTTACATGGGCGTCCGTCACCTTGTGACCCACGCCAGTGAAGCTGAAGTAGGGCCTGATCTCCCCCACTGGCAGAGTGTACAGTGTCTGGTTCTTATTTAGTGTCACTCTGTGCAGCTGTCCAAAGTGGTCTAGAAGATAAATACAGAATAATAAACACTTAGATACACCATGTTCACTGGTGCAAACGGTGTTGAGTACTTTCTTTGTGTACCAAGGTTAAAATAACAGACCCCTACCTTGGCCACAGTCTCCTACATCAAACCCACAGGAGAGCACATTGCAGGCTTGGTCGCAGAACTTGTCAGCCAACCAAGAGTTGGCACAGCCCGGGTTGCAGTAGGAAATCCCTCCAATGCCTCCCAGGCCACCTGCAAAGTGCCATGGCGGTCCGCCAGCCCCTCCAGCTCCACCTGCTCCCACACCAGCCCCAAATCGATTGTTCGCACCTGCTCCTGACGGAAGAGAAGAAGAAGAAATGAGAGGGACCTTCCAGAAAAGTAGCGAGACAGTCAGAAGAGGTGGACAGCGTAGGGTCCTCCCTCACCCAGGCAGTCACCGCCATCCCAGTCGCAGGCAGAGTTGTTGCAGGCCTTGTCACAGTAGCCATCTTTAATCCAGGACCCTGGGCAGCCCTCGGCACAGTTAGGGACAGGCCAGGTCAAGTAAACCTGTACAGACAAACATATGGAGAATAATCAAACATGATACAGTGAAAGCTTTATTTTAATGTTATACTTTTTAAAACTCTGGATTCTAGATTCCAACCTTCTGTCCCTTGGAGTGACTGTAAAAGTCATCTGGCCACACATCCTTCCCAAACATGACGTCATCGTTAAGGTAGATGAACTTCTGGGACAGGCCTGGGATGCGGTGGATGTGTGTTTCAATGGCAGGAGAACTGAAGGTGGGAAGGTGAGTAAGGTTCTGGAAGATATCCTACACAAACAGGGAATGACATCACATGGCATATTATAATCCATACAATCGAAAGAACAAACCATTTTCTAAAATATTTTTGAAATGACAGAAGGACGAATTTGCTGTGTAATGAGAAGTGGACTCAAATGTCACCTGGTGCGTAACCACGGTAATGCGGGGGTTATCCAGGTTCAGCCAGGAAGGAATCTGCCCGTTTGTTACTATGAAGATGTGCCGCACCCAGGGGGCGTGTCTCTCCACCGAGCGCAGCGAATAGCGTAGCTCCTCGTTGTCTTCGAAGCGACTGGCTGAAACATCCTCATCCTGTTTAGACTGAGGGGCAGAGAACACAGCACGTAGGTGTGTGTGAGACCAACTACTCTTTATACAATAGAATGTAACAGAAAATGCACACCTGGGGTAGTAAAGTCATATGGTGGTGAATGATAGGTAGAGAGGGAGGTGTACCTGTGTGATGGTGGTGATTGATAGGTAGAGAGGGAGGTGTACCTGTGTGATGGTGGTGATTGATAGGTAGAGAGGGAGGTGTACCTGTGTGATGGTGGTGATTGATAGGTAGAGAGGGAGGTGTACCTGTGTGATGGTGGTGATTGATAGGTAGAGAGGGAGGTGTACCTGTGTGATGGTGGTGATTGATAGGTAGAGAGGGAGGTGTACCTGTGTGATGGTGGTGATTGATAGGTAGAGAGGGAGGTGTACCTGTGTGATGGTGGTGATAGATAGGTAGAGAGGGAGGTGTACCTGTGTGATGGTGGTGATTGATAGGTAGAGAGGGAGGTGTACCTGTGTGATGGTGGCGAGGTCCCAAAACAGGTAGGCAGGGTTGATATTTAACTCTTTCCCGTCCAAGGTCAGGTTCTTCTTGGCTTGCTGGGTCAGGACAAGGAAGTCCTGGGGGCTGTTAAGGTGGAGCAGAGCTATGCTGGCCTCGGAATACAGCTGGAACTAAACAAACCAATAAGAACACACAACAAACATAAGTCAAAGGGTTGTTAAGAGGCAGCAGCTGAAAATATACATGCTTAGTATAGCACCACAGACAAAGAACAACATTATTTATTTCAAGTCAAGGCCACTCAATGCCTCCACAACAAGCTCCGACAACAGGCGTAAAGCTGGTTGAAGACGTGGCCGTGGTCAAGGTTACAATGCAGACCCAGATTCCATCATTGTGACTTTGGTCACGTCTGTCCCTGGAGGAATCCTGGGTAACAGATGACAGGAGTGAGAACCACTACACGGCTGAAAGTGAGCTCGGTTCAAAGCAGCCATGTTGACCTCTGACCCCTTGGCCGTTCACTGGTTAAGAGACGGGCCAGATCAGAGCAACCGCTTGGAAGTGCTGGACTCGTCACCACCTTGACGTACACTGTCCCCCCTCCATGACCGAACAGCCCTTAGTCATGATGACCTGGACATGGGAATCGGATTGTGTGTGTTTGTGGAAAATTCAGTGATGTCATCTCTGTAAGGGATGGAAAATTCAGTGATGTCATTTCTGTGAGGGATGGAAAATTCAGTGATGTCATCTCTGTGAGGGATGGATAGGGGTGTATCTTAAGAGAGGCATGCAGGCACTGGCTCCATCCTTTGTGTGTGTGTGTCACGGTGGCATCCCAGGCATTGCTTCTTCAAACCATATGTCCCATCTCTGTCATCTCCCTAACCTAAGCCTCCCACGAAAGAGGCAAGCGCATCACATTCCATCCACACGTGCACACACTTCGCTCTGTGTGCAGCAGTGCCAGCCACAGTCTGCTGGCTCTTGCTCAGCCTTGACTCTTGTTGTCTCGGCTGTGGTTTTAGGAGCACTTCCAAACCCGACAGGCAACCTGAGGAAGGTAACCCACAGATCGCGTTGCCATTTTTGTTACAGACTAGCGCAGTTAAAATACACAAACACATTTTCATGTTTATGACAGTGGATCAGCAAGACAATTGTAAAAAAATAAAAATACAGATTTGAAATAGCTTTACAGGGAGGGATATGGCCAGTGACATTCCCTAACATGTCTGCCTGTCAACAGCCAGGTAAATACACTGCCAGTCAGATAAAATAATGTAGGTCATGTCACTACTATACAACATGAGCCAAAGTCAATTGAAGCCGGAGCAAGCGCAACACAATTTACCTTGCTCCAGGCTAAGTACTAACACCTTCCATGTTTATGTCCAACCTACCTTAAAATATATACAAATACATAGATATTAAACACTGAACGGTGCTAACAATCACTAAAACAAACAGCCTGGAATAAGAGCTATAGTAAATACAGTATGTTTACATGTCAGGAAAAATGAGATGTCATAAGTGATGAGTGAGGTGGTGACCTGGACTCAATTGGGGCTATGGCATCCTGTGCTGGTCTTATTGGTCCATCATTAACCAGGTCTGAGAGTGGGCTATGCAAGGTCAGGGGAAATATACACATGGGTCCATTCCTGCTGTCAAGTATGATAGACGGCACTGGGATATAGTGTGGAATATAGGTAATAATACATCTAGAAAGAATCAGTGTAGATGCATTGGTCAGTGTAGTCTACCAGGCATCGTAGTTTTCAATTCCTGCTTTTCCATTCTGCTCTGTTCTTTTACGAACCACTACATCGATGCACAGAAGCATTTTAGCTTGCTTGTGAGAGGGGAAAACAACCTCAGGGGTGCTAGATGACCCGTAAGTCACACACAGAAATATATAAACAAACATATAAACAAACACATCCACAGTGAGCAGTATTTCACAGGGTGACAGTGTGAGTGGATGATGAGGGTCGCGGGGCAGCTTTCATCACCATCGCACTCAGTCTAACACTGTGGCTATAAATACTGGCCATCTCTCAGTACTGCGACACAGTCCCTCTCTTTCTCTCTCTCTCTCTCTCTCTCTCTCCTTTCCACATTCTCCCCATCATCCCTCTTTCATAGAATCAGCCTGACGGCACCAGGAAGAGCATCGTAACAGGATCCATCCATTGTGCCATGGATGGATCACCAGAGTACATTGAATCCCATCGTCTCCCACCTAACCTCCCCTCACACCAAACCTGCCCGACTTGTAACCCAGGTTATTAAAGCTGGGGATACCATCCATTCACTAACAGCCCAACTGCCAGGAAAATAAGCTAAATATACATGGAGTGGGGGAAGACTCTGAATCACACAATGTATGCAAGAAAAAAAGGAAAGAATATTTGCACAAGAGACTGACAAATAAGGATAAGGGGAGATAGAGAGGGAAGGACAGTAAAATCCTGGTGACCTTTCTGTGTGGTGACTGGCGCCACGCCACTTCAAACAGTTGTTCTAATGTTAACCCTAGCTCCCCCAGCTAGGGTTTCACCCCAATACCCCTGCTATTATCATATGACCACCGACCGCAGGCCAGAAGAAGACAAAGCCCTCCACTGGAGGGAGAGAGTATGCACTACACTTAGCTCATATGTACAATTTAGGACAACTAGAACTTTAAAAAAATATATATATTAGGTAGCACAGGACTTTTCTGGCATATTGTAGTGTACATTATTACAAATAATAGAGTAGATTTAAGACACATGCAAGAGATGCATTTTAGATTGTGAATAAAGCTTTGACAGAATCTCCGACAAATTTGACTATTTGTTACAAACCCTTGATTTACAACATACATCTTGTCTATCTTCATTTTATAATATCTATCTTAGGCATCAAAAGTTTGTTTGAGAAGTCTGTCTGTTATAATCTGCATCCCAGGCCCAGAGAAGACAGAGGTGGTTCTCTGGGAGACCACCGTCACTGAATTGTTTTCTTTGATTAACACACAGTAATGCAAGCTCATTATTAAAATTCCTCCCCTTGAAATATCTCTGGGAGAGTTCTGATTAGAGAAAATTATTAGATACACACACCGTTGCCAAACTAAACAAACCTCTTTCTTCACATCTTAACTGTTTAAAATACTGATCCATTCGGATGTTAAAAATAAATAATTGATTTTGTAGAACTATTAATCTGTCAACACTGTCAATATTGCCATAGCTGTGCTATGATTTTGAGACATCTTGTATTATAGATCTTTTTCAAGTTGTTGTACTAGGCTGACAAAATTAAGTGGCAAACTCTGCCCTCTAGTGTCCTGAAATTAATATACACTGTAGCTCAAACCAGCATCTCAATCTGCATGGATGTAGCTGCTTGACCCAGAAGTTATTTCTCCAGGTTGAACAGTGCCTTGGTTGTCTCACCTGCTTGATCTTGCTGGTGACAACAGAGGGCAGTTTGACTCTCAGCAGCTCAGTCTCCTTGTAGGACGCTGGGAAGCCACTCAGGTAGGCCAGCGTATGCATACGCACCAGACCTGGAGTCTCCTTGTCTGTTGTCTACAGAGGAAACACTACTGCATTGTAATGGCAATAATGTGAGTTTATTAATGTATTGATTATTAAGCATTCAATGCAAACTGTAAATATTATGGGCAGAAACTTGTCGACTCACCAAGTAACATCTGGAAACGGACCTCTTCAAGTCATCTTGAGACACTTCAATATAGGCCTTTTCAGCTACAGGAGATGAATAGAGAATTACAAAGAGGTCTACCAGAGTGTATTGCAAACTCATGATATAGGATTTGTGTGTGCGTGCATGCATCTGTGTTTGAGGGTGGGCTGGTTTGCGTTGTCTTACCATCAGCTTGAGAATGAAATACAACCACAGACACCATGGTGGAGGGGTGTAGAGGTGTTGCAACTTGCAGTAACTGCTTGGCTGTAGAGAAGGAGGGTGAGAGCGAAGGCAGCTCCTTCACCGTCACATTAGCTGGTAAAGCTGGCTCCAGTGCTAGCATGGGTGCTATGATACAGTGAGACAGCAGACACTCCGGCTTCACTCTGGAAATAAAAAGTCAGTATTAAACATCAGGACATGGCGTAATTAAACATGTGTTATATTATTCCATTTTAATGACTTCAAGCAGCATGAGACAATAGAAACTTCCAGATACTTCCGCATTTTTAACCTTGTTTAACAAAGGTCTGAATGAAGAAACCGTCTCAACGACAGGAAGGAGGCTGGTGGCTCAGAATGACATATGGGTCCTTTTTTTTGGTTGCACTTTGAAAGTGCTGTTCATGATTTCTTTTTTCATGTGTATGCATACATTTCCAGGTATTCCTGGAACACTTTACATAAAGCTCTCTGTACTCATGCTAAATGACATACATGTATGAGAACCTATTTCACACCGTTATGGGGTCATAAACACCTTCATATGGTGAAAAACAAAAGAGGTTTCAGTGCACTGAGGGTTCAAAGGAAGCTTCCACACACTTCAACAGGGTAGAGTGAGACCGCTTTTGTTACCAATGGGGACTTTTTAATTCTATAAGGGAAGCCTTATATCAAACAATATGGCTATGCATGCCACTGAAATTAAACAGTACATTAAAGTATCGTGGCTGTGCATGAACATAGACCAATATTTAGAAAACATCAGGCAAGACTCCCCTTTCAAACTACCGGTAATCAATTACCATGGAATTCACCAGGTTTTCCATGACTGTTGGAACCCTGATGAGCATGTTATTATTTCAATTTCAGTGACAGATCGACAGTCAATACATGGTGAGGTGATAGAGCACATAGGCCGGCAGACACACACACTTTCTTTGTGTTTCTTTGTTCGAAGGACTTACTTATCCTTTGGCACTTCAGTTGTATTACTTGCATTCTTTCCCAAGCGTTCTCTGCAGCAGCAAGAAACAGAGTTAATACAGCTTAGACTTTACATTTACATTTAGCAGACGCTCTTATCCAGAGCGACTTACAGTCAGTACAGGGACATTCCCCCGAGGCAAGTAGGGTGAAGTGTCTTGCCCAAGGACACAGCGTCAGTTTGCATGAATGGGAATCGAACTGGCAACCTTCGGATTACTAGCCCAATTCCCTCACCGCTCAGCCACCTGACTCCCTACTTTATAGATGTTCTATATTTTAAACATGTTCTAAACTGTCTTTCTTATGACTGTGCTTTGTGTGTACCAGGTATAAGACTTAAGTGCCCAAACTCATTGAGAAATAACCTTTGACCCATGATAAGGCCAGCCTGGTTACTCTGAGAAGAATGGTGTGTCAACAGAAAAATAGACGGATGGAGCATCTTCTTTCAATAATACTCTCAATCAAAAAAGTGTTTTGTTATTACAGCCAACAGATCTGTTCTGAGGGAAACAACACAGCATCACTATAGCCAAGTAACAGAGTCGTTTAAGAAATGTGGTAAGATAATCCGTGCACTCCTGTACCTCAGTGCTCTCTGCTCCTCTTCCAGGTTCTCTCTGACTGCTCTAAGTTCCTTCATCAGAGCGGTGTCAGTGCCGTTAACCCAGGTGTACACCACATCGATAGGCATGGGCAGACACAACCTATATTAAAACAGCATGTTAGGTCTGTTTCTTCAACAACAACAAAATGCATGGACTGTGCAAAAAAAACTTTGGTTGGAATATAACTCTAGACTCAACGCTGTTGAATCAATGTAAAAAAAAAAAAGGGATAGTTTAGCCAATGACAATGCTAAGTCACACAACGTGTCACTCACCTGGTCTGGAATGATTTCCCTGCTACATTGTCTCTGTAGGAGTCAAACAACACATGGTACTGGTCCCGACTCCACTCCACAACCACCTGTGCATACATGTGACATGCAAATCTTAGATGCACACTGCCAATATGTCAAAATATCTGATATCTGATGGCCATGTCTGTCACTGGCTAGCTCGATTGCAGCAAGCTACCTGTCACATCGGATTAGCTAGTTAGCTAAAATGTGCATAATTAATACAGGAGGGCCAGCAGCCAATTAAGTGAAAATGTTGAACTTGTGGAAGCCTTCTTTCAACTTACTTCTCCAAACTGGAAGGCAGAAACTATCATGAGGACAATCCCCCCAAAGCAGAGGTATAGCCCATAGCGGTGAGACAGACAGGTATAGGTCTGTCTCTGCAAAAGCTTCAGGACTGAATTGATGATCACCATGGTTCTCCTTGGTAATCCATTTCATATGAGCCATTCAAAAGTGATAAAATAACATACCGAATTAGCAGAAAATAAACTAGGTCTTAGTCACCTGACAGCTAGCAAGCGAAACACTGAAAAACACATGACCAAACATTGTACTTCCTGGATGGTGATGACGCAGAATTCTCGGAAAAACTAACATCGCCACCTATCGTCAAGGAAAGACATAATATGCAAGAGAGAGAGAGAGAGAGAGAGAGAGAGAGAGAGAGAGAGAGAGAGAGAGAGAGAGAGATATATAGAGAGAGAGAGAGAGAGAGAGAGAGAGAGAGAGAGAGAGAGAGAGAGCGAGAGAGAGAGAGAGAGAGAGAGAGAGAGAGAGAGAGAGAGAGAGAGAGAGAGAGAGAGAGAGAGAGAGAGAGCACAACATGAATGAAATACGCAAAATTACGATTGAGGAAGATGTTACAATTGAAAGGAAGTAGCTTACTTATTCTTGCTTGTACACAAACGTGTGCAGAGATAGCTGTTTCTGTAAGACATGTCGCTAAATAATACAAATTGTCAAAAACACTGAATAACTGTAGGTGTTGGTTAATAATACCACTAACTATTTAATCTTCGCGAGTTTCCAGCTGTAAATTTAACTTTTCTGTATGTATCGACATGCTTTGGTTTATGGAAGGAATGTGCTTTTGGCCATCATTTTTGGTCATCTCGTCCTCAAGCACTTTTATCGTTTCATATGTAATAGCATTGTTTAAACGAGATGTTGATGTATTATTTCCATACATTAGGTAAGTAGGCAAAACTATTTTTTCCTGGTTTATCATTTTCAATCTGAGATATTTGCCTATGTCATCGTTTATAGCCAACTTTGTTTTTCTGAAAATTGTGAATTCTTGCTTTAAGAGAAGGCAGAATTGGTTTGATTTTGAGTTAGCTGTATGGCAAGCCATTTTGTCATTTAACCAATTAATTTTTTATATCAACAATTGTATTTCGGATATATATAACTGACGTTTTCAGGTTTTACAAATGAACGTAAAACACATTCCTACGTTCCTTTGAATCAGTTTCGTTTTCTGTAGTATTTGTAATAGAATCCAGCCTGCGAGCTGCAGCCTACAACTACAACCGTGTCCTTAGATGGCCTCTTTGTCAAATTCTTTCAAGACGGTTAATGTTTACTTAAGGCCTTCAGACAATGCCCGTGCCTTAAAAATGTATTTGACGAAATACCACAAATTGCAATTAATTATGTACCCCACTGCTAACACCTGACATTTTCCCTCTAAAAGTGATACTGGAGCCAACCCACCGGAGAGCTGCATTTTTGGCTTGATGACAGCAATCACTTCATTTACAGGTGAAAAGAAAGAAAGAGAAAAGGAAAATGTGATGGAAAGTTATTACTGGCCAATAAACTTTTGGGTTTCCCATGGCAAAACGTTTGTCACTCTTCCCCTTTTCCAGAAACTGAAAGCAGAAACTTATAGTTAATCATTAGAGGGGTGTGACATGTTACTATAGTTAGCATCAGATGTTAAAACCAGTTGCATTGTAAGAATACTTACAATTTAAATATTTATCAAATCCATGCAAACTATTCTAAACATAAAATATGAACCACATAATGTGTATTTAAGACTTAATGCACCATGCTAAATGACCTACAGGTATGGTCACCATGTATGCCAGGTACAAGTTTGTGGAGAAACTAAATGAGAGGACAAATGGTGTGTCCCCATGTCTGAATAAGACTGCTCTCTGGATAGGAATGCTGTCTTGTCTGGGGATGAGTTTTGTTGCCACTTTTCAGGCAAGTTTCATTGAGTAAGGATTTTGCCTCCTTGAAAGAAGAAATGTTTTCTCAATTTTTAACGATAAAAATTGTCCACGAAAATGATGTTAGCAGCTTGTGAATGACCCCTCTGCTGTGTGATTTGTCTTTTCAGGAAACCACAGTAACAGTAGTTCATGATGCAGGAGCTCTGCTATTCTTTGTGTGTGGTGTGGTGTACACCATACTGCAGTCTGTTATTTCATATTGTGCTCACCCCTACGGATGCTCCACAACGCTGTTCTACACACGTGTGGCTATTGCCACCATTGCCTTCCTGGCGGCTTTCCCGAGTATCCTTGGAAATAATAATAAATAATGACATTATATATGTATAACAATAAATAATCAAACATGATTTCTAAATTACATTACATAGGCCTACTTTATGTTCTTAACTGTCATCCAGCAATAATTTGCGCTGGTTTTGTGACACAAACCAGTCTGCACAGAAACACAGGGGACAAGGTGTAGTATTAACACATATTTATTCAGTCCTTCAAGGGTAGTCTCTAAGGAGTCTGTTACTATTACCCTTTGTCACTTTGTCTATATCATTCCAGGACTTTGTATTCCATCTTGTGAGTGCGGCGAGTGAGTGGATTGTGGCCTTCAGTTTTGTCTTCTTCTTCTTCACATACATTCAGGATTTCAAAGTGAGTTTCAAGTGATTGCTTTGTCATAATGAAAGAAATATTGGGTATTAATATTGGATAATTTAATATTGGGTGAGTTTTCACTTTTTTCTCTTTTTTTTCTTGCAGATGTTTACATTAAAAATTAGGACAGAGTTTGTGGAATATTCATATTAATCATTTGAACTGACAACTTTTTCACATCACATTCTAATCAAAAGTTACTGTATTTTATTACAAAATGTATTTTACTAATCCATGAATCCATGTGCATAGTGTCTTACCTTGAAACTGATAAACATTCTGAGATTGGCACAGTATTACTGTAATACTGTATGACTGACAATTCCTGATGAGCTAAGGCATGGTCAGCAATCAAAACTGACCAGAGCTTACTCTTAATACATGAACCGCTTATTGATCGAAATGTACTTCTATTGTTCGTAGTAAAGTAGAAACTTCAAGCTATCTGAAACAGCCCACTTCCTCTTACCTACAGCCAAGTTAATGATAAAGCAAACACATGATCATTGTGGCAAGTTAGGGTTGGTCGGTTTTGTGGCAGGTAATCACAAGATCAAGTGGACTTGTGAACAGAGACCATAATTTACTGTTCAGCTACAACCAATAATAAAATTTAAAACAAAATGGACATCATTGTATTTCATAATTTGGTGCTACAGTACTTGCTGACAAAAGCTTGTAGTTATGAGTTTACATATAAAATGGAAGAATAAAATGCACTCCAGTGTAAAATGTGTTAATATTTATTTCAAACATTGCTTAATACAATAATGTCAATAGGCCTACATTTGTAAACAAAGTGCTTTCCAGTTTTTCTGACTGCCTTAAGACACTCATAATCATTTGAAACCCATTCAGCTGTGGCCATACATACACATTTGCTGATGCTTTCATTTACATTTTTAAAAGCATCTTTTTTGTCATGACACTTGACCGCATATCAGGTCTGCCAATGTAACTAAAGATCCAATGCTTGCTGGCTTGCTAGCATATCTGGTCACACAAGGTTAGATCATTATATTCAATGAAATATGTTTATGTAACTTTTACAATATCATTGATTCACTTTGCAAATAGTGGTGTATAGTTTGATACATTTACCCAACAGTGCAACCATGTTAAAGTATTCTTGACAGCCAAGCCACAATAAGTTATACATTTCAGTGTCTCACTGGATAACATTAGTCGCCTACTGTTTAACATGAAATTCCTCATACAGTAGCAGTGGTAGTGTAAGACAGTACCATTTTCAAAATATTAACACAGGCTTTAATTCTCTCTTACACAAACACACAAAAGCATTCAGTACAGACACACTACAAAAAAATCTATGTATGTGGCTGTTAAACAACTTATTGTATAGGGATTGGAATGTTTTTATAAGCAGGCACATTTGCCCAATGCATCTTAATGAATGGTAAATGATTGCTATGTGATTCTGTTTTGTCTCACTATAAGATTCCTGTCAATAAAAACTCTACAACCCCAATTACCCGAACATTGGAGCTGTATCATTTGAAAATCTCACTCAATCTTTGCTGATGCAGCTACTTAATAATCTGCCTTTTTGTGCGTCTCAAGGTTTCCTTCAAATGATTCAGGCATGAAACTCTGATGGGACTGGACATTCCTTTCTGCAGTCCTTCCAGTTAGGAACACAAACATCCTGCCATGCATGCACAGCACAGTGCAAAGTCCTGGATCATTAATGACCAGGGAGGGGCGGTCCATAGAGGGGTGTCATGGCGATATTGAGAGATCAGTCGCTGAAAGATGATTCGCTGCCAGAGCCATCATCATCTGCCTCCGTTGTGTTTTTCTTACCACTGTCAGGCACAGGTGCATCTGGTGTGCTGCAATGATAAGGAAGGAAAGAAAAGTGAAAAAGGTCTGCCTTTAAATATCACATTCCTACAAATTTACGTAAAAAAGTACATAAAATGTGTTTAACAAAAGTGGACTGAGTCGACTCACTCGAGAAGGTTGGGATCCAGTCCTTCCAAAACCATCTTGTTCTTTATTGCCATAACTGGGACACCCTGTCAAAGAAAGTTTTGTTATCTTTTTTTTTTACATAAAATAATTTTCGATTCAGATTGAGTAGGTTCTCAAGGACTTACCACTTGCACCATTTTCAGATAACGGGCATACCGTTGGTCCTTGGCCACAGTGACTACATTCTCTGCCAATTCACCTTTCTGTTCCTGAGCAGGTTCTGGGACATTCTGAGAGATCTGGGACACAGGACATTCATCTTACATACCTATGTGAGAGGTTTTGTGTATGGGAGTGTGTAACTGAAAAAGAAAATACCTCTGCTGGTACTACCGGTAGAGATGAAGGTATCTGAACTTCATTTAGAACAGGTACTAGACCATTGGCCTCTGTCGTTTGCTGTTGACCAACCCCATCCACTCTGACATCTTCCAACCCAGGGATAGAGGATAGCTATGTTTACCGATATAATACACTTCTGTTAGTACACAAGCCTCCTTAACTCGCCATCACAAACCCTATGAAATGAATATTTTTCTTCAGGCTGGGTAACCCACCTTTGCTTCCAAAATACTGAGGGTTGTTTCAATCTGCTGTATCCGAAGTGAAATGTTGGCAAGTTTCTGTACAGGGAGGAGAGGAACATTGTATCTCTCAGTAGGCTAATGTCCAAGAAAACAGAAAGAGGCCACGGAGAACATGCTGAGCTGAGTGAACATAGGCCTACCTCTTCACAAACAACCGAAAAGCGATTGAGGAATCGGACTGTGTGGACAATAAACTGGTTGAGATAGGCAACGACTCTCCTCTGCTGAATTGCTGGGACCTGGATGGAATATAATGTAAGTTGGGTAAGTATTCAGTCAAACACATTTAGTAAGAAAAAGACAACATGTCTGATAAGCAAGATATGTGTCCCCGTTTATGATTACCGTTAGCCTATAATGGACTGAACTTCCACGGTTTAAGGTAGGCTGTTTAAATTTAGAGCATAGGGTAACCACCACGGCAGGAGTTTTGCTTTTGGAGCGATTCTGTACATGGAAACTCCGTGCATTGTAGTTACCCTGAGTTACAAATCGTGCATACCTTATTTGTGTCTTAGCTTTAGTTTATTAATTCGCAAGGACTAACCTTGGTCAAATCGATTCCAGATCCCACAATAGGTAGTCCGTCTTCGTCCATGTTTAATCTCAGTCAGTCTATTGGCTAGATGTTTTAGATGTAAAAACAACTTGTGTATATAGCTTATAGATAAAAATAAATAGCTCTCCAAAGGGATGTTTCATGTGACTACACTGTGACCAAATGTACACGTCAGACACAGACTCTCTCCTTTTCCGGGTTCACGAGCCAATGAGGTGCTCTGTTATTTTCCGCATTCGCATTTGATGAATTTCTCAAACTAAACACAAGGTGGCAGTAGAGTAGAAGTGGTCAAATATGTCGTAAGGTTGAGAAGGATGAGACTGCTGTTCCGAGAGAGCCTGCATGAGGGCGTTTCGGGCCGCTCTTTCAGAAGGTTTTTATCGTGGCGTTGTTGTTAGTACACAGAGTCCCACATAATGTACATGATAGGCTACGTAGCCTATCTAAATGAGTTTCTCAGATTCTATATAATGTCAATGTGTTAGCATTCATTTTGCACAAGTTAAATCAAATTGGAGAAAAAAACTCAAGCAAGGGACTCAATCAATCAATTGGTTATTATGTTCTGTTTTTTGGGGGAAAGGAAACCCGCAAAATTACAAAGTGCAAAGGACCATACATATCTGGAGACTAAATATCAATAATATACCGTTCTAAAGACTAAACTGACGCGAAGGAACCAAAATCTGCTGTTTTTAACGATGACCTCTTTATGAACTAAAAAAAACTAACATATTTTTCTCAATCTGAATCCACCCAAAGCCCAGTCACTTTAACCTGATCCCTGAATGTTTCAGTTTGTTGATAAATTGATCATAAACAATTCTAAAAGCCCAACTCATGCCAACTCAACATTGCTCAGAACCAGCAACACAAAGTTGTGCCCCACTTTCATCAAAAAAGCTATCATGTTAGAGAATCAAAGTTGACCTGAGTCAGACCCTACTCAGATAGTGTTGGGAGCGGATCACTGTTCTTTTAAACTCGCAGCATATTGATTTATATGGGGCTGTAATTGTTTCAGTGTGTCCTGGATGACTCCCCCATAATTGAGGCCTGGCAAACCCCTTTCTCCTTGACATGGTCGGTGCCAGGGAGCGGGCAAAGGAGTACCACGCCCACTATCCTCCGCCAACCAGGCAGCAAGCAGTAGATTGTTACCCCCGAATAACCCTCTCTTCCTCCCAGTGTGGGGAATAAGCTGCTCTGTCAGAGCTCTCATACATGATTCACACATCCCCATTGCTCTGCTCTTGAATAATTACCATGCTGATGATGATAATGATTAAATTCTTCTGAAATGGCTTTTCAAGCATGGGTGGTTTTTTTGTCATTCATTGTCACTATGGGAATTGATGAAGCCAGGGTTGTAAAATGTGGTGTAATGGCATTGTTTACTACCTCCATACATGTGTCCATTTGTCTTTGGAAAGTTTAAACATATGTTTTGTGCTCATACAAATGCTTGTGTCTACACACTAAACCACTTTGGTTCAAAAAGATAGTGATAATAACCTTTTATTATCTGTAGCTTGTTACAGTGCTAGAAGGATACAAAAAACCTTCAGACACTTGGCTAACTCTGCATTTTCCTAGAATCTAATGAGTTCATCAATCAGACACAGAAAGTTAAACTATCATAGAACTGTATTTGAATTAGGAATGTCATCACCAACAGGCACCATCGTGGAATTTATTTCCTTTTCCACTAAAACACGCTTACCCCTACATGTTGCCATGGCAACGTGTAGTATCAGAAGAGGCATTCCCTTTTCCGCCTAAGCTATGACACACTTAACTTTTTCCATGTTGACCAATAGGATAAGTCCCTGCAAAAGCACCTTAAAAAGACATCAATACTGCACTCTTTAATTTAACAGAAAACTGTTAAAACTGTAAAAAGGTGGACTGTAGGAAAAAACCCTCACATAATTCCCTCTCTCTCTTGCATGCAATATTTAACCTCGTTTTATATTTTTATGCAACAGATATTGTGGTTTCATAACTCCAACTAATCAGAGTGAGAGAAATTAATGTAATCAGTGGGAGGAGGAATATGAAGTCTTGATAGAACTGGACTGTCTATATATGTGTCCTCGGGTGAACTCCTCTGTGTACCCAGACACATTTCTTGCCTGAAGTCCCCTCCTTCCTGGGTACCAGTTCTGCTCTCTACACACCTCTCCACTCGCTTACACTTTTGTACACACAGTGGTGAATGCCTTTGACGCTGTGTGTAAAATAGCTCTCTTTCAGGAACTTTCAGTGCTGAATCTCTCTCCTCTCTTCACATTGATTAGTATGCTACTCCATTGTCCTCACCTCTGGCCTGACATGGGCATGTTTGGGAGGTTGGGCCAGACAGAGGATGCTGTCAGCCCTTCCTTTTTCCCTGGAAGCCCTGGGAGTGAAAACAAGCCTTTAGCTGGTCAATGAGTTCACTGGGGTGGGTGGTGCCTAGGGGGTGTGTGTGGGGGGGAGGAGGGAGTGGTTTGGACAGACAGACAAAGAGAGAGAGAGCAAGATAGAGAGGGCAAAGAAAGAGAGAGAAACAGAAAGAGAGACAGCAGGAGAAAGAGGGAATAAGGGAGAGAGAAGGGAGGGGGAAGAGGGGGCTGGCAAGGAGACAGCCCTGAGTGCTGCATATTAGAGGGGGAGAAGAGGGAAGGTCAGCACAATGCATCAGCAGAGAGTTCCATCAATAGTACAGCAGCAGTGACGACAGCAACACCCACTACTGTGATAATACACTGATATCATTGACAACTTTCTCCAACAAAAGACCAAGGGTCAAGGTCTAACACATTTTAAGACATTATATTTAAACTATAAAATGCCAGAGCTTTCTTTTCCTTGCATCAGGGACTCTAACCCTGATTCTATCAAGGTCACCCTCTGGTTTTCAAAGCGGCTCTGTCTTTCATCAGAAGAGCATCATCATATTCCATGCTCCTGACAGTGAAACAATCCACCTGGGACTTGAAATAGAGACATAGAGAGCACATCCTGCCTCTTCTGTGCCAGTCAGCAAGTCAGAGATTATGATGTCAAATGTTTGAAAGAGAGAGAGCCACTAAGGTTATGCAGTGACCGGCTTCAGAATGAACCCAATCTCCTTAGAACTGTAAGCTACATATTCAACCCTAGCAGACAAGAGGATTTGAAATGGGGTGAGGACATGTTCTTAGTTATCTGGGCTTGAAACCAAGGAATTATTGCACTGCTATTAGTCATAGGTAACAAAAAAAGACTGTTTCACATGCTTCTGTGTGACATTATTTGAAGTGATTCAATTTATAAAACAATTTTTCAATTGGACATGAATGAATAAATCAATTAAGTTGCTCTGTCCAATAAACAACTAACCTGTGCGCTTTGACATTAGTGCTACTACTTTAGATGTTTCCTTACAAGTAACATATTTGGTTCAATGTAGATCTGACCTTGTTTGTGCAGTGCACTTATAACTGTGTCTTAGCTATGTGATGATGTCCTTCTTCATGATTGGGTCAGCACTGATCTCCTGTTTAGTCACTGAATCATTGTTGTTTCTTCTTTGTTTGCTAAAATGAACTCTCCTTAAGCCCTGGCACAATTATGCAGTGGTCTTCAAAACATACTGCCCCTAGCTGGAAGCATATTTGCAATACAATGAATCTTCAAAGTAATGCAAAATGTATTGTCTTATATATCTGAAGTCCACATTGTGGTTCCATTTGTGGGCTGTCAAGTCAGTGTCAGTCTTAAAATGAGTCTGATAAAGTCTGATCAAATGGAATTAAGTTCAAGTCGAGGTGTCATATTGCCGAGAGATATTAGCATAGTCTATATAAAGCATGAAGCAATGAATAAAGTGGTGTATCTGTTCATCCATTTTGATTTGTGGGTTATCTTATTCTAATGAGGACAACGATTAATCACAATGAAAACATTAATTCATTTATAACTGTTTAATTTGGATATTGGAAGGTTACAGGTGAATTAATATGAATGCAAGGCATTTCATGGCGAAAGCACCCCAAATTACGCACGGGCGCGCAGTGAACAAAATAATGCTATTTTCAAAACCTTCAACAATTAATTCAGATTTCTTCACCCAACAGTTTTTGATGGCGCGGGTGGAACTGTGGTGCTTGATCTTGACTTGAACTACCAACCAAGTCTTAAAGAGATCAAAATTCAATCCCGTTCTAAGAAAAAGAGAAATGACGTTATTTGAATATGTGCCCAAAATCCTTAATGAATAACTTAGAACGAGGAGAAGGCAAATGCTGCCCCAGCTGTTTCCTGTTGAAAATGTCTGTGTAATGTAGATAAATGTGAGGGATTTTCTCTCTAAATCCGTCTCCTGTTCGCTAAATCTCACTTCTCCAAAACGAGCCTGCGCAATGGAACAAAGTCGGAATATTGAGATGTGACATTGCCTGCATCTCATCCTCTTTCTCGCTGTTTTTAATGACTTCAAACAAGTTCATTTTTGCTGGGCTTTGTCGTGCGGAGACCCGTGGGGATGTCTAGCGGTCATTCCTCCAAGTGGCATTTATGTGATGTCTTCAAGGTAACTTATCTGATTTAATTTGACACCAGATTGTCACTTTGGTCATTCAGTTATTACATTTTTGCAGAAAGTAACCGTATTTATGTTCAGATTAATATTACAAATCAATAAAAATCTTCGTTCTAGTATTGCCTATGATTTAGGATTTGATACTATAAAAATGTTACGCATTAATGCTTTTCAGAATTGATCAGGAAAAATAAATGTATTTAAATGCATGCGCTGGAGAGCATCCCCAATTGTTTTCAAATAGAAATATAGGAATTCCCCCCCTCTACTTTAATTGACTTTCTGGGGATCTCCTGATAGACTATCTACGTGCATGAGTTAGCACACTCCTTGGATATGAATGCTTTTCCAGAATCATCATTATGTTTGCGCAGTGCGCTCCGGTGTCGTTTTCATAATCATAAACCCTTATGCAGCGTTACTCAACTTTCAGTGTATTTCTCCTGACTCTGCATTGATTCTGATAATGACCAATAATTAAAAAAAAAAAAACTTTAAAGGGGATGACTTAAGAAGTCTTAAAAGCGCTATTTGGGAACGGAGACTATGTGGTAAGAGCTTGATGTAGATGGATCCTGTGTTTATTCTCTTTATTATGTATATTTGGCCCACTTAGCTTCCTCTGCTGGGTTTGGCGGGATAGCCGTTTTCCATCTCATATTTGGATAGGCAAGATCCGGGGCTCATAAACCATCGTTTTTTGTGCTAAAACTAAGAGCTAGTAAAGCGCGTTACAATATTGCTGTCAGTGTGCTAATGAACAATTTCAAAGACAGAATTTGGCACAAATCATTTTTGTTGCGCATGCTGATGCTGAGTAACCTGACAGGTCCTTGCATAATGCAGGTATTATCCAATATCAGATGTTATGGCAAGTAGCCTTTAGTCAACTATCTTGGACGAGACTGTGGGCAAAGTGTGACTGCATGGTCCGAACTGAAATGCATCCCTCTACTCAAGACAGGGCGCGTGCCGGTCACAGCGCATCCTTTAAACGAAGGCTTTTATTTACACGATGGATGATTTAAGATACAACTAATATTTTTTCGCCCAAACGGAGGCATAGCTAGTGACACGCAAATATGTTCTTATTGAAGTCTTATTTAGTTTGGCCCATACGTTGTCACAATTTGTCCTGGCGTATTGACACCTGTTCCCTCACCTTCGGTTTGGCAGCTGTTAGTGCTAGGCTGTATAAGGTAGCGTACAGCCTTTAAATTACTTTGGTTTTGAATGTGGAATTATCTTTAGATGCCATGTGACCAACCTGCTACGCCGTCGTTCTAACCAACTAAATGCTTCATTCTTCCCATTGTGCGCAGTGTGCGATGTGCTGTATCTCCTGTACCCACACCCTCTCACTACTGCTGTGCGTCGTAGCCCTGATTCCGGCGGCAACAGGGGCAGGGCCAGAGACCCTGTGTGGGGCGGAGCTGGTCGACACGCTGCAGTTTGTATGTGGAGACAGAGGCTTTTATTTCAGTAAGTGCATCTTTTACTTATTAATAAAGGATAGCGGCTTCTATCCCATTGCTTTTATGCGCACCTCATGAATAAATAAAGAGCATATTCTTCATGTTTCCTTTACTTTCTGATATAGACCCCCCCCCCGCTTCTCGCGGGTTCTGTCTTGGTTTCTTAACTCCTATTAAACAATTCCAATTATATTATCAGAGAAGACAGCAGTATATATCCAAGATTAGTTGTCTTAATTACTGATTGGAATGTGCTTACGACCTATTTCAATATAGTATGGCATGGTGCCCAGTTCTTGACGCAGAAATGAGATAGTATGGGTGTAACAGAGAGGTAAATGACGTGCAGAATGATGCTTAACAGGAATATAGTATATTTTTCTCATGGCAAATCGCAGCTCCTTCCAAGAAAAAAAGGACTAAGTGGAATTTGGCTCCATATCTATAAGAAAGAGGAGGGAAAAACTCCATGTTGCAGTGAACTTCTTTCCACAGAGAGAGAGAGGGGGGGGGGGGGGGCGGGGGGGGAGGGGGGAGAGAGAGAGAGAGCACAGCTATCCAAAGAAAACCCCACAATAAGAATCCAGGATTTAAATCTTTTGTTTCCATTAGAGACACAAAAGCCAGAGCAAGATGACTAAAATGGAGCTGCTGATGCAAGGTGCTGTGTGCTCTCCCTCAATGATAGCAATGCTGCTGCATACCCTGGTTCCCCTCTTTGGGAGAACTGGAACTACAGACCCAGAATGGGTTCTCTGGCATCATGTGCTGACTTGGCACTAGCAAACACTGTAGCCTATGTCAAGCCCACACTTACCAGTTCTCAAATGCTGAACAACCGTGGTGTTTTTATGTGGACAGCTATCATCTTCCCATTGTGCAGCAATGTGCACAGACATGTCCATCTTCTTGTCAATCACATTTTATACCACTGACTGTTTGTTCTATAAAAGGGTGACAGTTGAGAACATAGACGCACGTAACATGAGTGATGACTTTGTGTAAAGGTAATGAAATATTTAAGATGTGTAAAGATTGTGATGAGGTGTGATGGTGTCAGAGTGATTTGATGAGGTGAGACTGAATGGATTTAATATGGACTGGGAATATTAAATTGATTCATTTTTCTCTTTTATAGTTTTTTTAATATCACATAGTCTATATATAAATGTTTAACAGTAGGCCGCCACTCAACGTGTGGTTGATGAACTGAATGCTGGACAATGGCAAAGGAACTAACCTGTTTGCCCTCTAAATCCCCAGACCTCAACTGACCTGTTCTGTGACTCTGTAAATGAGTTCATGGAGGTTTGGGCCTTGACGGCATTACCCTATACTGAGCAGTCACAGAACTGCAAATTGTCCATCCATCAACGCCACAGTCGCTTGTGTTTCAGAAAGGAGGGCATTTCTTGCACACTATCCTTTTTCAAGAAGACGATGAGCTATGTGTACCAGGGTGCTGGTTGTGGAAAATAGGCCTCTCTCCTGCTGTCAGATGGAAACACATCCAAAACGATGACTCTTTAGGTGAGATATCTGGAGAATCCATTTTGGTTCAGCACTGGGGAGTGTGACAGCTGGGCCCAGCCTGAACTCTTACCCTCCAGTCTGCCTATGTTGAACTTGGCAAACCCCAGGGTGATGATGTGTCGTCAGAGGGTGTTGCAGTGACACTGGGCTCTCTGTGGTGAGAGTCAGTGCCAATCCACCTTACCTCGTGTCACTGGTAAAGTAGCTGCACTTGCATTTCAAGACTTCAGATTTCATTACCCTGACAAGAATGTGAAATACTACTCGGTGGAAATTTTGTATTTTTATATATATCTACCTTTTTTTTATGTAGTGTGGTCTCCAAAAAGAGGGGAAAAAATACATAACTATAGTCAGTTTTTCCAATTATTAGCCTGACCTAGAAATCCTCAGTTATCTTTGTAATGCCTTAGCAGGCAGAATCATGAGTTTCATGGAAGAGGATATGTAGATAGGCATTCCATGAATTATATACTGGGGTCTCTTGGCCAGGGACATTGTCTTCATTGCCCTAAAGTGACATCCATTTCCTGCTGAAATGCATCCTGGGATACATACTCAGTTTAACATCTGCGCCCCCTGCGATCAATGCCCTCCATTGATCGCAGGGGGAACAAGGTCAAAGGGAATTACAACAGAATAAAAATGAAGAATGACTTCTCAGCTACTTGTCTCTTAGTAGCTGCCTCCCCCACCATGTAATATAAACCCAAGTCTAAATCTAAGAGGTAGTTAGGTACTATTAATCACCCACTGTACATTTTTGCTTGTCTATATGAAATACAACCAGTTGGAGATAAAACAGTTTTAAACAAGATTATTCTTTTAAATTGTTTAGTTTCACAAACACTTAAGGACCATTTCGATTTCCCATTTGACAAACAAAGTGACCCAATCTCAGACAAAGAGAAGATTTATGATATGGAGTCAGGGAGTCAGGTGTCGGGCTAGTAATCCGAAGGTTGCCAGTTCGATTCCCGGTCATGCCAACTGACGTTGTGTCCTTGGGCAAGGCACTTCACCCTACTTGCCTCGGGGGAATGTCCCTGTACTTACTGTAAGTCGCTCTGGATAAGAGCGTCTGCTAAATGACTAAATGTAAATGATATAAAAATGTTTTATAAATGCCTCAAGGCATTTATTTTAGGGCTGTGTCATCCTCTACCAGCAGCATGTGAAATGAACAAGGAATGAAGAGGTGGGTAGTAAATTGCTTTTAAGCAAGCATAGATGAGACTTTCTTAGCCTTTGTCTCCTTCTGTTATACTTGAAGCAGCTGGAGCCAAGAGTGTTAGAACGTGTAAACAGCACATCAGCTACATGCACACACACATGCACGCACGCACACACACACACACACACACACACAGCTAGGCCTTGTCCTTGAGCAGCAGGGGATTACAGGGATTACAGGATGATCAGGATGCCCCCCCCCCCCCCCCCCCCTACGCCCAGTTTTACTCTGGACCTGAACACACAGCGGAAGGCACTCAGCATTAAAGAAAGGCCTCCTGTGTCCACTTCATCACGGAAAAAAGGTGTCGTTTTCCAACGAGGGATGAAATAAAAACTCTGACCCTGTCTGAATTACTACTCAGCTGAACAAAGAGGCACCACATGAAAAGAACAGGCATGGAACCTCTGCATTCAGGCTCAAGGTGTTTTGAGTACTCCTGGGGTGCTGCAATGTAATCATACTTAACCTTAATAACTCAATTTAAATGTCACTCAATTTATATGTCATATAGCTTTACATTTATCCATCCA
The DNA here is from genome assembly GCF_038355195.1 of Osmerus mordax. Lineage (NCBI taxonomy): Eukaryota > Metazoa > Chordata > Actinopteri > Osmeriformes > Osmeridae > Osmerus > Osmerus mordax. The sequence continues at coordinate 5,206,390 of NC_090066.1, read as the reverse complement.
TATACCTATAACCCTATCTCTGACCAGCAATGAGGCCAGCAAATGTAAGCTAGACCCTGGTAAAATGTTCAAATCTGTCTACTCAGAGCTTGCCAAGTACTTGTCATGTCATTCTCTGTAGAAACATCAGCGGCATCTTGCATGTCCTGTCCCCCGGGAGTGTGGCTCACTACTTAGAGACAGATCATGTAGGCCTGTGCCTTTCAATACTCCGGTTTAATTGCGTAACAAAAGAAGACGAAGCTCAGTTGAAAATGAGAAGAAAAATTTAGTTTGGCTATAAACGCTTTGTGGTACCAGTGATAAAGAGCTAGTTTCCAGGTCTATAGCAGTTTTCGTAGTCCCAGTCCAGCCATAAACTCCCTGACACTCTGCAGGCAGTGCACTGCACTGACCAAGAATCCACCGTTTTTTATTGACCACGGCGAGGCCTTAAAACTGCGATCCTTGCTGTGCCACTCTGGAAGGGGGGAATCCAGCAGTCTCTTTCCAGCGCTACTCCTTTGAGGAATGCTTGCTATGTCTCCAGCAGAGACACTGACTCAACTTCCCAAGTAGCCAGATGGCGGGTCGACCTCACCATGACTTTTCTCACTTGTCCGTCAGGCAAAGAATGACTTGTTAAAAATAATATTAACTGTTGATTATGTTTATCACTATCAGAGGCATTGGGTTGGAGATGTCGTCACTGAGTTGGGAGGCTGTCATGTCTCTAACCCAGTATGTCTGTTAATGTGTGTGGATTTTTGCATGCATCTCTTCAAGCAGCCATAGCACCTATTATTAGCACTACTTGTATTGATCTAAATGCAAATCGTCAATCAAGTGTGACATGATGCAGGAACTCACTATTCCTTACACCACCATTTGTCCCTCGAGTCATTACATACTATACATATCTGTGAGATGGCACAAAAAGGGAGTAGGTCTTCTCCCTTCCCCCCACCCCATGATGGAGGCGTGGATCATAGCAAACAACATCAAAACAAAATTGTTCCCTAATCTGTCGTGACTGCCTACTACGAGACACAAACAAAAGAAGTGTCCACTAATCTGACCTGAATGTCAGCGAACAAACTAAAAAACAATGGCTTTCCAAATGGATCCCCCCTTAAACTGGCCATCTTTGAGGCTCAGCCTGACAGGAAAGGTTGTTTTCCCTATTTGTTTACCACAGCTCACAGACAAAAACTCTGTTTATGGGGATTACAGTGATCCCTTCAAAATACGGCATAGAAACTATTTAACCTGATTATTCAGTTTTTTAATACTTGCTTCAGCTGATTATTCTGCACGTTAAAAACTGTGCCAGCTGATTTTTCTCTCCTCTCCCGCTGTTTGTTCAGCAGGGTTATAGGGCTATTTTGAGAATAATAGCGGATGTTAATTTGTGAGGCTTTATTTGAAGGAATTGGAAAACAGTCCAAAGAACTACGCACAGTCGACTTCTGGCTTGCAGCAACCTGTCTGCTTGCAAGATCACAGGCTAAGGCTCAGCGTCATGTCTCTCTCCCAGAGGTGCTTGTTAGACAACAAGAACCATGATTAAGAAGGCAATTCATAGTAGACTGTATTATTCAAACCATGATCCAGACCAGAGGGGAGAATAAGACACCTCTTTGTTAGACTTTCAAATGTAAGATATAGCACTAGTCCTAGATAACTTTAATAACTTCTCTACTAAACAACATACAGCACAACTCCTTCCCTCATTCCCTCCTTCCTTTCCTTCTCTCTCACTCTGTTCCCTCTATCATCCTATGGTACACTGTGCCCAGGGACCTGAGATGCTGCATGGCTTTCTGAATGGGACCTCCTCTCTATCCAAAACAACATTGTCAGGATAAGGCAGGCAAAGAGAAGAAGTTAATGTACTTTGTCAGCACTGGCAGGCTTCTGAGCCAAGTGCTATTAACTCTGAGAGGGAAAGGCATTTCCTCCTTGTAAATGCCACATTAAATTATTATTATTTCATTTGGTAACAGGGAAAAGCCTAGCAGGGCTATATTGCCCAGGGTGACGTGGGAATTTTAAATGGAGAGTGGGATATTTTATAAAGGCCACTGATAGAACGTGGGTTTTGGAGAAAAGTAGCTGTTGACATTCAGGTGTGCAACGTGACATTCTCCTCCTTCCATCATACTGGGAACATGGAGGTTAAAGGTTAAAACAGAAGAGCTGAGATTGGGAAGATGGTAAGCAATACTGAAGGACAGCAAACTTCCAAGGAATGTAATTTGGGCCATCTTGTGGCCCTCGAGAACACCTATGGTATGAAGCTGGGTGTTGTGCCCATCTACTGTGTGATATCCAGAGATAGACTGGCTCCCGGAAAGTCAGCAAGTGAAGCCTTTCTGGATATCCAGATGAAAATGTGAATGAAAAGTGGAAGCTTAGCCAACAGGGGGCGGGAATTCGGGCCCGCCTGGTTGCTGAGGGCTGATTGGGCCCACCTGGCTTGAGGTTTGGCCTTGCTTGCAGGGCCTCAGGGTAAAAGACACCAGGTCTGAAATGGCCAAACGTGATATTCTCAACATTTGGGTGACGGTGACCCCCTTTTACTGGGAAACATCTGCCAAAAAAGGTCCACTTGGAGCAATGTGATACCCTGTAAATTTTACACTGAAGAAATCCATGTCATTAACGCTGTCCATATATCAGAATAATCAGACCCAAGACCTGGCTGTTAGCACTCAGCTATTACAGGCTCCAGAGCCTGGCTGCAAGCCATAAGTTGTTACAGCTTTGTGATTAATTATTCTCATAGATATAAGACCTTGGAGAAAAACCTGCTCTATAAAAGTTGGGCTACATCCAACATCTAAATGTCTGCCTGTAAGCCCATTGGCTTTTTCTAAAGCACCTGTACAGGGAGGTCTGTGTGTTGTTTTTTGTCCTCATACAAGCTACACATCAGGTGAAAAGACGGAAGGTATTGGTCATCAGTGCAGTTGAAACATGTAACAGGAGGAATATTTAAAACCCTAACAGCAGCGGTAGATGTAGGTGGGGTGATGGCATACGCACAGTGTATGTGATATAAGAAAGTACACCACCCAAATGAAGTTTGTACCAAACGCTTAACCACAACTCTGCCCATAACCAAATTCAGTGTCCTGTGAATGAATTATATATAGAATTGGCTTCCACTGTCAATTTGTCTTATTCAGCAACATCATACATACTGAAATGGAGACCCAGTGCTAAGAGGTTATGTCATCCTTTGTATTGACCTCTACTGCCTCCTTTTGATGTATGTGCAAATAAATCTGAACTCATTAGTGACATAGATATCCTGACAATAGGTCCCAAACAGCAAGATGTTGCTATCTACTCTGTTCCACTTTGAGGCATGGTGACAGAATAATGACATAGATTCTATTCTATTCTCTCTCCTTCCCAGATAAACCGGCAGGCTATGGGCCCAGTGCTCGGCGGTCACATAACCGTGGCATTGTGGACGAGTGCTGCTTCCGGAGCTGTGAGCTACGGCGGCTGGAGATGTACTGTGCACCTGCCAAGCCTGACAAGGCAGCTCGCTCTGTCCGTGCACAACGCCACACAGACATGCCGAGAACACCTAAGGTTAGTACCCCAGGGCACAAAGTGGACAAGAGCACAGAGCGTAGGACAGCACAGCACCCAGACAAGACTAAAAGCAAGAAGGTGAGCACAGCGCCAAACCGATATACACCAAAACAAAGGTCGTAGTTGACAACAGTCAGGGACGCATAAAAAGAATGCATAGAGGTGGCTTGCGAGGCTTTAACATTGGTCCATTATGTCATATCCCACAACAGCTTCAGAAAATGATAGTAGTTGACTTGGTTCAAAATACAATTCATTTGAATGTACCCTTCAAATATTTTAGAAGATTGATCTTCCATTGATGGGCAGTAAACGGCCTGTTACACAATAGGAAGCAAATCTATCACATCTAAATTGCTTTATTGTCCCCACAGAAACCTATATCTGGGCATAGTAGTCACCCTTCTTGCAAGGTATGTCACTCCCTGAACTTGTGATGGGACTTGATGTAAGCCACAGCATGGTGTGAATGGGCCATGATAGGCCATATTTAAAGCATGCTTGTGATTAACACTTGGATCATTTGGATCTGCTACATCATTTGCATGAAATATGTTGTTATTTATTAAGTATGGGACCACCTTACAAGGAAAAGATATACAATATAATAATTGCCATATTCTGAAGCAGAATGTAAAAATGATGAACACACAGGTTAAAATAATATTTACGTATAAAGTAAAGTAAATATGAAATAAAACAAACAAGTTTGATTATTAATTTTGAACATCCCTCAACAAAGTTCAGATGGCAGACAAGGTGATATCCTTAGTAATGCTAACACAACAAAAGTAGCTATCATCACACATATATTCCCATCTTAAATCTACACCTTATACTCTTGTGGTAAAGGTGTAGTCTTGGAGGAATTAAGTCGTGAAGTTCAGTTCACTGCATTCCATGGTAAACGCCTGCTCCTTTGTTGAAAGGCCCGCCAAGGAAATAGTGAGGAAGAGAACTGGTGACTGAAGTCAGGTAGTCTAGGAAGATCTTTTGAAGGTCAGTTGTAAACATCAGAAAGCAATACAATGCAGAGTAGAGGGGGTCGCCCCCCTATTCTTTCCCTTGTGTGGCTTGATGGTGTCAAGAAGGGCTGATGGTGTACTTGTGATATGGTTGGAAGAGACACCCACATTCTCAACTATGGGTTTGTGAGAGGGAAGATTATGCAAGTGTGTATCAATCACTTTACAAAGCCAGTGCAACATATAGAGTCTGTTAAAATACAGACACTCATCACTAAACCAATAAGTGCTAGACTGAATTTTTAACTGGTCCCAAAATAGGAAACAGTGAGGACAAGATGTAGGGATTTTGATTTCTAGCTTCCAACCTGTGTCCCAGTGTTATACTTTCTCTGTACTCTTCCATTAGTAAAGAAGGACTAAGTGGTTTTTGTGGTAGACCTGCAGGCACTCTCCCTCCCAGGGCATATTCTGCTCTTACTGTACTGTACATCATGTGCTGAAATCCCAGCCTCTGGTTTTAACAGGTTGGTATGTGCATGGTCCAAGAATAAGGCATACAGTACACATTGAAATAGCAGCAGACACAACGTCAGTCCAAGGCTTGTGGAATGTGGCAGCAGAATGTACAAAACCTGTCCATTACATTTCAGAGGGTAGGATTTATTTAGTAGGGAAGGATTTATGACCCCAAGTGTTTTCTTACTTTTCCATTGCTTAACTGAATTTGTTTTCTTCTTTGTTTTCTTTAGGAGGTCCATCAGAAAAACTCAAGTCGAGGAAACACAGGAGGCAGAAACTACAGAATGTAGGAGACCGCAGACGGGCCGATGGTGCATAGGGAGGGGAGAAGGGTGTGGCCTTACCTGGTACCCCTATGGAATGGTTCACTGTAAAACAAAACAAAAAAATCAAAATGGAGAAATGGTACAATAAGCTCTCTGTTTGATATAAACCTGACATTTTAAGTGCTGGGCTATGTGAGAGGTGTCCTGATTATTTAATACACCCCACCCACTGCACCATTTCATATAAGTATGAATTCTCTATGTCAAATCAATGTAACAGACTAGTTTAGCTGCTGAGAAACATACCAGATCTTATTATTCCTCCATGTGTAAGTAGTGCTCCATTGCTGCTGGAATGGTCTGACATTTTTGGGGCAACAACCAGTCGGAGAGCAGCTAACAGAGGTCGCTTCGTTGGGATGTTCTCATCTCCTGATCTCTGAAGAGTTGAATCTTACACTGAGAGGTTTGGCCATGTTAGGTAAGATCAAGCTTCTGTATTCAAGATTGATAGAGTGATTCCATTTTATTGGAGTGTCATGCATTTGTCAGAAGAAGACACTGTTTCACAATTTAAGGTACTGAATAACTAAGGTTTAGAGATGGAATCCCATATTCACACATAATATTCATCGATTAGACAGTCAAAGAAATCGGAGGAGAGCTTTAGGTCTCCTAGAAAAGGGATGGCCTAAATCTGATTCATTATCATACATGACTAACAGAGGGAAAATAATAGTTTGATTGAGAAAGAAAATGCAGTACCACATGAAGTTGATCACAGGTGAAAGAGTTACATGTAAGTCATATTTCAAGTTGAGAGAAAACACTTTAAAATAATAATGCTATTCTAAAATGTAGATGTTTGATTAGAAAGAGATTCCCTGTGTCAAATACATGGTATTGTCAAAACCTGGGGCCAATACAGAGGACAGAGAGGCCAAAGAATAGCCACTAAAAGGAGGATCAATGATTAATTTGAATAGGTCTACAGTCTTTCATTTTGTTAGCTTAGGGGGACAGGGACCTTGGCTACTTTTCTAACAATTTGGACTGCATGTTTTTTTTATTAAAAAAGAAAGACAAGAAGTCAATGACCTCCAAACCAAAGTACACTCAAATCAAATATGCATATACACATATACACAAACACATACACAAAAATCTGCAGGCTTCAAATGCTGTCACACATCCTCAATCCCAGTTTCTCTTTTTCACATTCAGACCATGTTACTGTATAATAAATCAGAGCTCTTCTACTAAGAGCAAGGTTCACACACACTGGCTCCATCAAAACCCTGTTCTGAGAAGTCCTGTGGTTGTCCCAGGACTGCAAGGAAGGGCTGCTTACACAATCCTCCATGTGGATGATAGTCCAGTCCCATTCTAGTAACCAGATTAGACAGCGTATCTCTGGCACTGCCTTCTCTGTCTGTGTATAATCAACCAATACTCCCATTTATGTTATCCTATGCATTCTTCCTCTATCATTTTACATGATGGTTTCATATAGCAAAACCGTATTAAGAAAATCCTATCCACTGTTTAATGGTGCTATTTTGTAGTTTGTTACTTGCAAGGGTTTGGCTGAAAAAAAGAAAACAAAGCGTGAGATGGAAAAGCTTCTTGTTGGAGGTCTTCCCTTTTGCACAGCCTTGTGGCCACCATTTAATAGTGTTTTTATTTTTAAGCTATTTCAATAAGGTAGTAGTGTAAGCGAGCAAATGTATTTGTGTGAAATCTGTGAATGCATGGAAAAATATCATGTTGTGGTCCCAAGAAGGTAAAACGCTATTTTTTCTACTGTTTTTAAATTATTGTTGTTACTCAACATGGATCCCTATGCCAAATGACTTGACAAAAAGTACTGTGAACTGTGATCTTCCAATAATGTTAAGGTGTTATAAGTCATAGTGTACTTTTGTCTGTCATGAAATGTGTGTACATGAACTTCATTCATCTGAAAGCCCGGGTTATTGACAATAATTTTGCAAACACATGAGTAGGTATGAGTATGAGTAAGGCAGAGATTCATTCAGAGAGTCATTTTATTTTTAATTATATCCATGTCCTCGATTAGTGACAGTGAATCATACCACGAAACAAATGCTATTCCTAGTGTCCATATAATGGGTGTGTATTTGGTCATACATTAACTGGGATCAAATGCTCAATGTAAAGGTTAACTGAATTTTCTGACCCTTGACTCCAATCAACATATTCTATGTATGGATGCCTCTCCCATTTTTACCAATGAAGATGCATGTTGTTTTAGACAAGGGCTGAGTTGTTGCTGTGGTCAGCCAATGATTGTCCTCCTTAGTCATATCACCAGACTATGATACCAAAGACCTTTTGATTAAAACACAGCCTCACTTGCTTCAATAAAGCTTAGTAATTATCTACAAACTATCTATGAACAGTGTCAACTAAACCGTTGACCAATTCAATACTTTTTAATCAATTATAAGCCATCACTATTCATTGAAGTTAGCTCCATCACATACATTTTTCAGCAATGCTAAAGCTGCTTAAGTTGACAACCTCAGTCATTCATTTAGACATGAACAAGTCTGTTCTCTGAAACAAAGCTGAAGATGCAGTTATGTGAGGCTGAATGCAAAGTTGAGAGATATATTTTTGGCATCTTTAGAGGCAGACATTTATAAAACTACAATCAAAACTCTTGTGACTGAGATTAATGTCTCTGCCTTCGGTCCTCCAGTAAAATCATGAAAATATAATTTAATAGATTTGTGTTACAATTTACATGGCTGATGTTTTAAATGAGAGAAAAGTAATTGATATTTTCCCAAGAGAATACAATTTTCCTAATTACAATTGGAAACCACAATGTTACTCTAGTAAGCTCTTCAGTACAACACAGTATTGTCATAGGACTTTAAAGCTCACTATTAAAAAAAACAGTTTGATTAAAGTGCTGTTATTCTGGCACTCGATTGATTGCCTTCTGTAGGAAAATGTTTAAATACTGACAGATTGTTCACCATTCCTGCTGAATAAACCACTTGTCAACATTATTACACTGACTGGATATTTATTTACTGACTGCTTGATGCTGGATGATAGAACTGAATTGTCCAAGTGAAATGCTTCTATTCTATATCAAATCTTACAAGCACACCATCAGCACTATTACATAATATTACACTATTGGTATTGCTATCTACCAATGAGACAACACTGTAGGAGAAAGCTAGTGGATACAGGCATGGACTACTGGATGAGAACAAAGGAGACTTGTCTCTGAGCATGTGCAAATTCTATAAAGGAGGATAACTGTCAGATGTACAGTATATCAGCCCATAAATTAGATTGGAAATCTTTTCACCAGTCTGAAACTAAAAACACTCTCCATGACAAAGTGATACTTCCTACAAAATGGCATGTTCTGCCAAAGAAAACAGAGTTGGTGTGGGTGTACCGAGGGTAGAGCTGCATGTTCAGGTCTTTGGAGGACGAACACAGTGACAGGACAAAGCTTTCAGTTACTGTCAGCACTTTTTAATGAATATATAGCGGAACAATCAAGTCATTTTCACTGATAAATTGGCCGCCTGGCTGGCGTTCAGCAAGACCTTACAGTCTGAAATGTGGAGTAGGGGGCTGGCAGGCGTCTGGTCCAACTATCGTGGATGGTATTTCACCCCACCAAACCTCCTAATACAGGATCAGTTATCAGTCCAAGATAGTCAAATTGCTGTGTGCAAGCTACACAGATTAAGTTCAAATAAATCTTCAAGTAACCCCTGATAAATTGCTTGCTGATGCTGGATGACCTGAGTTCTTCAGTCCATTGTGGCTACCTAAAAAATCGTGACGCTTGCAAATCGATACCAAATACCTATGTTCATGAATTTCCAAATGTGACAACAAAACAAATTGATGAGGTATAATTTTGTATTCTATTCCAGTGCAACTCCAGCTTAACATTCAACTGAATTATTGTAGAGAAACAGAGACAGCTTCCCAATTAATTTTTAGCTCACAGAATTGAGTGCACCTCAGGACACAGATTTTGGACCCAGCCCTGACATTGAATCTCTTCCCCCACTACTTACATACCCTATTGACTTTAGAATGGACTTGTGGTTTATTCCAATACAAGCTTCAGTTTTATCTTCTTTTTGTTTTGTGTGGCAAACAGATCCTCTTCATTCATTTCTAACACAGGCTATGAACATTTATTTTATACTCCATTAGTCTTTCAGTCACACTGTTCTACCCAACTGGACAAATTTCCATTATCTTTAGCTTAGGGGCTCTGGACATAGGTATCATAATCATTGGTCAAATGCTCAGTTGTGATTGGAAAAGTAGCCCTAAATGGCCATCATAAAGAAACCCTTATCCCACATGCACTCTAAATGCCTTTAATTCACTGTAAGAACGAGCAAGCAGGCAGGTATATGATATGCCCATCCATGCCCACTCATGATTCTGTAGGGGGTTAAATATTGGCCAAACAACCAAAACTAATTCCGTTATGGTTGAAAGGAAGATGGGAAACTGAACAGTGTATTAGCATGGACCAAATAATGCCAATACCAATGGAATTACAGTTATTTGACTCTATGGGTTAAATCAGAGCAAGAATGGTCAAAGTAAGGTTAAATGAAATAAATATTAAATAACACTGCAAATGTTATTGAAATCAATTACAAGGCTTTGTAATTGAAGGCAACATGTTACAAAATGAAGGTCCACTCTTACCTACGCTACCATGATTATTGTAAACCAGAGATAAAAAGCAAGATGTTAGGAAGGAGAATGAGTACAAGGACAAGCCAGAGCTGAAGAGGTCTCAGGAGATAAAGAATCCACATAAAAATGCTTCACAATTCCCTTCATACACAAGAACAGTCAATCAGACCACTTCTTGACCCTTACTTATCAACATATGACTAACAGTGCTACAGTAAGTTGCACAATGGGGTGTGAGAGCCATCAAGTAGAGACCCCGTCCAGCAACTCCAGATTTTAGCATTGGAGAGGTGGGGGCAGGATGACACCCAGCCTTACAATTCTCACTACTCTTCCTCCTTCTTTGCACTCTGCAGTGGAAATTCACTGAGCACTGATTATAGCAGGAGAGTGTTGGCTCAGCTGTGCACTTTAAGAACCCATGATGTCAGACCCATATTTTCCTTGGAGAGCTTCTCATCAGCTGCATTGTTCCAGGAAACCATGGTCTGTTCTGGGGCAACAAAGAGGGCCTGCCCTACACACACATCTCTGCAGAAATACAGACCTCAATGCTCACCCAAACCCCCACCCCCCGCCCCACCCCCCCCTACACCAGCGCCCCCCTACACCAGCCCCCTTGTGTTCACCCTGAGTTAGACAGTACACAGTGAGCAGCATCCGGGACTAGTAGCATTACACACGTCTGGAATGTCCCCTCTGCTAAGACACTGCTACTCGTTTTTACCACAGGTGCTGAAGAGTCAGTGATGAAAGGAGATGTATCAAAACAGGACAGGGAAATAATATGTTGTTCCGATGGGAACTATTAAGTGATGCTGCCGTTGATGTAGTCTATCTGGCCTTGACTTCTGAGGAACTCTGAAATGACTGAAAGATGGATTCGATCAAGTTACAGCATTGGGCCCCTGACAACTGTCAGGAGGGAGCTGATGAGAAAACTATTCCACAGCCCGGTGTCATGGTGCTGGTAGCTATGATGGGGAAATATAATATAATATTTTTTCGAGGTAAAATGATTATACACCATGATAAAATGTCAGTTGTATCACTTTGTCAATTGGTTGCAGGCATTCAGTTCAATGATGCCCCATGACTTTTAAACTAGCTAGTTAAACAGCATGATATATCACCTTCATTTTCATAGCTATTCAACAGGCACAGAGTGTACGCACTCATGTTCACACTTTGACCACATATCACATCTGGTTCTTACGAGATTATTCTGTTCTTCTCTTTTATGAGAATTTAGAGATTTTTCTGAATTATTCAAAGTTTTCCTGTTAACCTCTGGGGAAAATAGAAACCCCCCAGATAAAGAGCTTCACCCCGACTTTAGAGTTCATTGGAGTAAAGGGGGCAGAGGTGCACAAGTAAAATGTGTTTTACTGAAGCACTGAGGGGTGTCTAAGAGATAACATAGGTGGCTTATTGGTAAATAATGTGTTAATTGTGGGAAACAACCTGAAATAGCAGCAGAGGAGCTGTTTCAGAAAAGGTTCAACACAGATTCATTCTCAAGAATAATGTGAAGACCACCCGACTTCTGTTGAATAGAGTCATACAGAGAATGAAAGACGGACAGAACAAAAAAAAGGAGAGGGAGTGGAGAAAGACAGGTTACAACAACAGAGCTTGAAGCTCAGAGCTTCAGTTGTGCTGCTGCTGGAACAGCCGTGCCCCAGCAGACCAGTTCAGTCCTTCAGTAGAGCCCCGTCACTCTCCAACAAAAATACTCACAAAATAAAGGCTGAGCGCTCCAAGTAAAATCACTTCAACTGAGTTCAATAACTATTATTCATGTCCCATTTCTCCATCCATCTGCTACAGCTTCTGTGATGGTAATAATGTAAGCCCTCCTATGTTTTCCTAAGACCAGAAGAGGAGCTTGGGAGAGCTATGTCAACAAGGCCTTTTTGTTTTCATTTGTAAAACTCCTCCACCTTCATTTCCCAAACTGATGGCCATAACCCCTAGACATCAAGCATGTAAACCACAGGTACTCAGCAGGCAGCTAATGACGATGATGCTAATGTGGCAAGGTGGTGATTGGTGGTCCACCTAACACCGAAACCTCCGTGCAAGCCTTCATCCAAATAAAAAGAGCAGAGATGTGGATTCACATAATATAACGTATTGATCCACAGGTCTTGATATTAACATGCTGTTGTTAAAACTTGAAGAGATGATAACATCACTTTTCCTAACTGTGGCGAGATTGGAGCACAACGTGAAACACTATGGCAGGAAGGGTACTGTACCCAGCACACCAAAGAAATAAAAAAGGGTGCTTAATTGCTACCCACCACCACACATCGGAAAGAATGGCTTAACAGGTGCACCATCCCTGGGTGCAGCCATGTCCTTTCTCTTAAAAGGACAGTAGCATCTGTTACACTAACATGGCAAGTTCTCTTACCCAAAAGCGCCGTAGCCACTCAATAAATCACTGGACCAATACAGGTTGGCGCACTTTTCTGTTAGATTGTGTTGAAGCCTTATGACATTGCGACCCTGATTTGCACAACATCCTTTCATGGTTGGAGACTTGATTTCTTCAATATTTTGCCCTCACAAAGAATACTGGTCTCTCATTGATGTAATTTAATGATGCTGACAAATCCACATTGGACATGCAGTGGATGTCTTTCACAGTGCACAGTAGGTCTGTGTCTATTCTCTCTCTTTATCTCTTTAGAGGAAATATGCTGTCAATTTCAGACCTATGACCTTCAAAGGGCCAGTGAAGACCCTGACTGCACAGTGGGGTGAAACCGGGTCCCTCCTCTCTTTCACATGAGTATGTAATGTCTATACACATCCGAGTAATCCTTCTGTTGACCTATGTTCTGTTGACTCTTTGTAAAGGAGACTTTTGGTTGCAGCTTAGAAAACACATCCCCCTCAGGCTCTTCTCAGTTTGTTGTTGAACACGTTTTCCAATGAAGACATGTAACTATCCCAACAGGAGGCCTCAAACCACGTCACATTCGCTCCCTTTGTTCAGATTTCTCGAAATAGGCACCCTCTGGTAATCAAAAATATAAAAGACACTGACAGGCCACCAAAAACAGTCGTCACAGAAGACATCAAGTCAGTCTAGCGTCACTGTCACTCAAAAGGAAGCAGAAAACAGTGTAGATACCATGATCTCCTTCCACTCAGCCATGTTCACTCTGGTGCTCCTCTGTGAGCTCAGCGCCCACACCGTCTGCCAGGGCGAACCAACAGGGAAGCTGGAAGAAGCTTGGATGGAGCGGCAGAACTTGAATTCGATGCTGGATGATGAGGCGATGGCTGAGCCTTCCCTCCATGTGCCTGCGTACAGGCAGAGCTCCATCCAGGACAACAGACTGGAAGATGAAGATGGAACCCCCAAGATCATCGTCCTCTCAGTAAGTGGGTCCTCACAACATCCATGTTAGGCAATACCTCTAGTCTATTTCGACTCTGATCCCCACCATGCATGTAATTCTCTCTAACTGAAGTTTATGAGCAAGGATTTTCCAAAAATATCATCGAGACGTAAAAGGATAGCAATGTTTTACTGTCACAGTGGTAAAAAGTAGCAAGATGTCTTTGTCACCGCAAAGGTTTGGCCAGACATTTGTAGGGAGTTAGTCAGGCAGATGGTGTCATGGACATGGTGGTTGTCTCTGCTGTAATGGAACTGCATTGGAATAAGATGACGGGGGGAACAAAGTCACTTCAGCAAAAAAAGGCTTTGGAGTAACGAGGCCACTGTATTATAGTTAACATGGGTTAGGTGAGGCATTGGCCATCTTTTCCATGTGTTTTTTATTTCATTGAGCTGGCACTCGTCCAGACTCTGAGGTTTGGGACCCAGAGGGTCTGTTCTGCTACTTGATGTTCACTGTTGGGTCTTAAATTGAAAATCTTACAAAGCTGTTACAGATTTGCTGCGGCTTGAACTACCAGAGGATCCTTTACGCAGAACATTGCGAAATCATGGTGTGAACCAACGTTAAAAGTGGTTGATATGATTTAGTAGAAGTCTGCCCCTGCCAATGCACTGATCGACTCCCTCCCACAGGATATCGGATTGAAACGACACAGCAGACGGGGCCTGAACTCTGCTCGCGCTCCCCCTCTTCTCACAGAGCGCAGCACAGACCAAACTCCAGCTGAATACAACCTGAGAATTGAGCGCAGGGAGGCAGATCTCGACAGTGAGTATCAACTATGGGGTGCTCCTCTAATCTGAGATTTAAAAAAATCTTCGCCAATTAAAGTCAAAACGTATCGGAAGCTTGATGTGAATGGTCGACACAGCGATGTACCAGTTACTTCAGTTGTTCTTATGTTCTTCTATCTAGTGCTCCGATGTATGATAGGAAGAGTCTACCGCCCCTGCTGGCAGTCCTAAGGAAGTGCGACCCCTGCACCTCTGACTAGTGTCTTCAACCTGCTCTTTAAAACGTATAGTGCTCGTATAGAATGTGTTGCATGTTGTAAAAACAATAGTGTAAACAAATATATATATTAAAAAATGATACAACTTTATTAAAATTGAACAATATGTACAGTGTGTGTTTCATTACCGGAATAGAATTACAGTTCCACAGGCAACGAGAATAATAATAATAATAGATCCATGATGGCAGAGATACAAAAGATAAAAAAAGAGAAGCCTTTGGCAAAACTACCAGGTCAAAGTTAAACTGTGTCAACTGATTTAGTACCAAACCAAACTGGTGGGTTGACAGGGCTCAGATTTTCCAAATTGCCTCATGGTTATTTTGCATCAATGCATTATGCACATTCAAAAACACACATTTTACACTTTTCCCCGTATAACTGGAGAGAAGATGCATTGTCCATGCCTCCCACCTCCACAACTAAACCAAAATGTTCACACTCTGAAGAAGCTGGTAAGCTTGCCCTGCCCTGAAATCAGCTTCTTTTTACCAGGGGCTTTGGGGGCATTTTTCACAGGCATCTTCTTTGAGACTGTTATGGATGGCTTCTTCTGAGGGGGCTGGTTCTCCGAGCTGTCATCTTCATTTCCATCCACCTGCTTCCTCTTACAAGCTTTGACTGCTGTCTGGCTGGTGGGCTTCTTCCTGCTCTGGACAACCAGCCTCTCAGGGGCATTTCCACACCTTTGCCCAAGTGGACGTCCTCGCTCCTTCCTCACAGACTCTGTGTTCACCTCTGCTGGAAACAAACAAAAAAGGAAAAATACCTTAACAATATGTAAAAAAAACAAAAACAAGTATATAACAGAAGTGAAGGGGGGGGGTTGCATATCACAAAATTGTAGACATTAGCCTGCCGTTTAACAGCTGGTGTGTTTATTCTTCAGAGCTGAAACTGTACATTTGTCATGTAACCTGAAGGAGCACAGCCGGATTTCCCACAGAAAGGAAAAGAGTGATGGGGGAGGAGAAGGAGGGGTGTTCTTTAGTTTTCCTTTTACTACAGATGTGGGGGTGGCCAGGTTTTATAGAACGGGGAATCATTTAAAGGTTGATCGTAAGTACCAGTCCCCAGACTGGGACTGGGCAGGGTTCGAGGCCAGGCTGTGAGGGTGGGGCTAGGCATTGGTCCCACTGTGTGGCGTCAGAGGGAATAGAAGCCTATCCCAGAAGAGAGGGGGTTCTAAGAGTGTGTATGCTGCACTTTTCTGTGATGAAATCTGGACCCTGTTCTCAGCACGCAGCCTAGTGCAAGCAGTTAGAGGTGGGGAAATGGAGATGGATGTAACACAGCTAGAACTTGTACCTGTGCCCGGGTCCTCCACAGCAGAGGTGGTTTTTGGCTCCCAGTCTCCCTCATCTGGTACTGTGGTGATGGTCCGTTTGGGGGCAGGGTGCACACAGGTGGGGACCTGGCTGGTGCTGGGGAACTCCAGCACGCGGTTCAGGGGCAGCTCCTCATCCAGATAGGTACAGGCAAACTGGGACCTAATGACCAGTTTAGCGACCTTGAAAAAAAAAAAGACGGAATAGTTTTTAACTTGGAAAAGTGTCAGGGGGGGGGGTGACACAGAACTATATTGCAATCACAATTAGACAACGAACATTCCATAGATGGCCAAAACTTGACTTTGGTAGCCTATTAAAGAAGCGGGTGCAGCTCTAAGAACATCCTAGATAAAGTCAATGATCTCCAGGGGCCTCAATCCCAGGGACACTCAGTGATCCCCTCCTTTCATCCACCGTTTGATCTACGCCTGCTCTGGATTATCAGGATCCAAGGACTTCGCCCTCCGGGCTAGTGGGCCGCAGTAGGGAAGACGAATGTGAGGGAAGAAATACAGTTTGAAAAGCTGGGTGGGTGTGTAAAGCAGGAAAAAAAAAGGGGGGGGGGGGGGGGGGGGATCAAAGACCTGAGAGGTGGGGGGATGTTCAAAGAACTTCTCAAAAGAGCACCTAAAACAACAGTAACCCTCAGACCAGGAGCTTCAATAATGGGAGCTAAAAAGAGGGCTTGGCTTGCCCCCATTGCATTCTAATATAACACACCTCTCAGAAACAACGAGAGAGAGGCTGAGACATGGCAAAACAGGGCCAGAGTGGATAGAACACCTAATCCAATTAGAGCAGGTGGGGGCCTGACGTGGCACTGCGTGCAGAGTCCTCCATTCCCTGGAAGGAGTGGTTGGGGGGGGGCGTCCTGTCCTTACATAACCCCAGTAGACCGAACGACCCCCACAAACTCCAAACAAGAATAGACTGCACTACAGGCAGGCCTCCAAATGGTTATCATCATCATAATCTTGTAGATTATCAGAAGGCACGTACATGGTGTTCCAGCCATATTGATTAAAGTAGCGTTTAAGATTGTAGGAACGCCATGCACATGGCTTTATGATCTAGCTGTGGAGCATAGGCACACTCGAAATGCAGCTACCGTTTTACCCATTTTTAAAGTGCACATGCAACACAAATGTTGACAGGCCACAACCATGCATCTTGCAACAATTTCAACCATCATGCAAATACACAAAGTTTCCCAATCATGAAGACTTTCTCTTGGCATTAAATTCAAAACACAAGACAAAAAAAAAAAAAATGTGCATGATGTTTTCACGATCTCGCTTGGATTGAGATATATATATATAAAAAAGTGAAAAGCATGTGGGGAGACACAAAGCAGAAACTAGATCTGTCTGCAGTATCTCTCGAGTGTGCCAGTTGACGTCAGCACATGATGAAACTGTTGAAGAGAGCAGGATAAAGTTATTCAGCAGACAACAGGAAACAATAACCTTTCAAGTTCCCCCTGCCAGTCCAGTTACGCCACTGATATGGCATCCTCAAAGTGAATTTGATGCAGAAAGCTTCCGCCGGCCGAGTTCAGGAAACAGTGAGCTACCCAGGGACCATTACATTGCACTCAAACAGGAAGACCGGAGGATTGTGGGGAGCTAAAGTGACATCTGCTAGCGCAATCAAATAAAGAAGCCATTTCACAAAATGCGTTTAGCATACATGCTTAAAGGGGTTCAAGCAGTTTATTTCCATGTTGAAAGAACAGCCCAACCCTTTAAATCTAAAATTGTCATTGGAGATAATCTTTGAATGATTCAGCAGTTTGATGTCTGGATACTTTAATTGCCAACTACTGTGGTAGGGTGTATTAAACATACACATGTACCCGGTCCCTCTTGAAATCATTGTTCTCTAGTCTAGTGAAAAACAGAAACCAGTTTATACCAAGTGTAAGTATATACTGCACAGCCTCCTTGGCTGCAAAGAAAAGTCTAATATTTGATTATTTTACAGTTACAGATGCTAAAATAACATCTACATACCTACGGATATGACTCAACTAGATAAGGCAAAAAAAATTGAATCTACAATGCAGATCTTGCCCACATGTCAATAGGGTGGAGTCCTGCTGACCATGAGGATCAGGAGGTTGACGGTTTGAATCCCCTGCGGATGAGTAGTTTTACACCTCAGATTCGAGCAACACACTAAACCAACATAAGGAGTAATAATACAGCTGTGCAAACGTGAATTGTGGAAGCAAGTTAAGATGAGGGCGTCAGCTAAGCAAATAAATAATATAACACCGGGGAGAAATTACAGGGCGTAAAGACATTATTCAGTGTTTGTACATCTGATATAATTTGAGCTAACTGATGTTTGGGGTTTGGGTCCCCTGGTCTCTGTACTCAGAGGTGATGGGGGGGGTACCTTGGGTTTAAAGGATTCTTGACGATCCTGGACACGGTTGGCCAGCGGCTTTGGAGAAGACACCGAAGGAGCTGCAGGAGATCTGAGGACACAGAAGCGATCAGAAGGAGAGAGCAGAGTTCATGAGTCAGGGTCAGACAGGTGCACAAGCCTGAATGAGCAAATTCAATTTGTAATTGTGAAAAGACAACCTCCATCACGCTTGCACTAACCCTCCTTCTACTTGTCTTGGCAAAGGATCAACCCCACTTGCCTGGAGTGTCTTGTGGGTAAAGACAATGAGCATGAGGCTACCTGAACAGTGTGAGCATGCAGGTCTCCTCTGCCTCAGTGAGGACAGCCAGGTCCTCAGACAGCAGGTCTGCCTTGTTCCTGCACGGCGGGACCAGGGCCTCCTCATCAAGCAGTGCCATCAGGACCTTCACTGTCTCCCGCCCACCTAACGCGGTGGCGTGGTTGATCGCATATGCTTTGGGCTAACATTCAACAAAATACATACTTTAGATTGTTCATATTTCAAATATATACACACATGTAAAGGGATTGTAGAGGCCACCAAAATGAATGAGCTTCAGGACCAGACTGCAGTATGAGTTACCCTGGCTGGACTTATCCCTGTTCCACTAGCCGTCTTTTTCCGGGTCTGATGGATCTGCTGGATCCTCTCCTGCAGGTCCCTGGCAGTCTCCTCTGCTGCAGAATACACCATATCATCCCTGCTGCGGCCCTTCACAAGAGCTGCTCGAATACTGGTCACTAGTCTTATTCCCGCAATACTGTGGAGAATAATGAAAAAAAGTTAATCTCTAAATACAAACAGATTCAGTGTCTAGACCTAGTTACTGATAAAAACACTGCATTAATAGCAATAATGCATATTTTGCACTGACTTAGTTGAGAGCACATTCCCATTAATAATTCAAAAGCATAGCATTTACTTAATATAGGAAAATGAGCAAAAAAAACTATCAACGATCAAACGAGCAACTTGAAACATTGGCATAGAGCAGTCACACTTTGGGTCTTAAAAAATGGGTGTAAACATTGTAGTAAGGTGGGAAGGAATGGTCTTAAATCCCCTGATCAAGCGCTTGTTTAAGAGAGTGAGGCTCAGTAACAGAATCATCTGGGAAAACAGATGTTAGCTGAACAAGAGGCCCTGAACCCTCTATGGAAGGTGTTTGTGTGTGGAAATACAGTACTCCACTGAGGGGGAAGGGGGAAGGCTATGGGTGCGGGCTGTTGAAAGAGCAATTCTGGCTCCGAACATTCACAATCTCATCATAGAAGCACCATGCAGCCGTGTTGGTAGGAAACCCTTTGCAAAGCTTGCAGTCATCAACACAACTGAGGGGCTAACATGAAACAATATGTCATTCTACAGCCATGTTAATACCACTATGGAGCTACAGTCAGAGATCATGAAGCATCACAGGTAACTCCTTCACAGCAGTTTCTGCTGTGAAGGAAATCCTTTGGTTACACACAGCATTACCTCAACATTCAGTACTTATAATGATTTAAAAAAAGAAAGCTTTTGTTGCATTGCCAAGAACACGTTGCACTGTATAATGACAGATGGGGGAGGGGCGGATCAAGGGAAGCTTAGTTTGATGATAATTCCCCTAACTGATCAGACCGATAAAGTCCAAAAAGATATTTTGACTGTTGGCAAATTTGTCTTTTATGTTAAGATAAACATGTTTTTGCAATTTATACGCTATCGTAAGACCTTGCGTCAGAGGTCATTAGGAGTTATTTCAAGAAAACAACAAGATCTAGACACCATGATGGGGCAGGTGGGATCTATTGACAAGGCCGAAGTGCAGAACAGTCTGTTCTCCATGTGCTTTTTACAATCAACAGAATTCCCAAACAGATGGGCTTCACATCTATTCTCAAACACTACCACCAGGACTGTGTCCAGTGGTGTTACGTCTTAGTGAGATGTGGTCAAAGATGGGTACAGATTCCAGATCGTGTCTTTCACCTGGGGTCAGGGTTATCTCCCAGTATCTCGTCCAAGTTGTCCATGAAATGGACAAAGTCGGACAGTCCTTTCAAGTGTTTCCTCAGTGGATCAGACTCAGCTGGGGCATAGCCTCTCCCCCCCAGCTGGATGGCCCTTACGAAAGAGGTCACGGCCTGAAATGCAGAACAGAGATGGAACATCATTTTCTGACAGATCAATAGAAGTCACCTTAGCGGAATGTAAACAAATAGAGTTTTTACTGTACCAGGAAGAGTGATGTGTCCTTGTCCCGTGCTGCATGCTTGAGGTTGGTAAATGCTGCGCGTCCAAGCGAACGATTAGGTGTATCAAGAATGTGTGCTAAAGCTATGTCATTCTTGGTGTTGACTAGCAGATTTAAGTATGAGCAGAACACCATCCTCATTACCTTTTTAACCTTGGAGATTGAAAACAAAAATGCAAGTCAGTTGACACCACTCCAACCAAATGATCCTATTAATCAGCCAAGCACTCTCAAATTCATGGCACGACGGAGAGACAGTTTTACTAGACCCATAAAAAGTTATATTCTTTGAAAAAGAATTGGTAAATGCAACTCGGCTTGCAAAGGCTTTTGAACGACAGGTAGGTTTATAAAACCCAAAATTCATAAACCTCATCACTCTAGCTCCTAGCATAGTAGCAACTAGTTTCTAACACAAATCATCAGTTGTCAAAGCATCTGGAGAGGAGACTGGGCTGCAAAAGCTCTTGTCCAAGCCCACATTGTGTTGCGTTTTAAAACATCTGCCTGGTAATTGAATTCACATTTCTCACATAAATCTGAGTGATATGATTTAAAGTTCCTCTTAATAAGAGCAAGACAGATTTCAGAGGGTAAACGAGTGCTGAGAAAACTGGGAAAGAAGAGATGAATGAATCCTTGCCAAAGGGGAAAATTAGACAGCACACACAAAGTTCCTGTTTGGAATTTGGTATAATGACATGAGCCAATATTACATTTCATTCTATGGACACAACCCCCATCACTGATGCAGAGGGGGGAATTATATATTATGAGCAGCTATTACCTGTGTGCTGCATGGCCTTGACTTGCTTGATGGAGTTAAAGGGACTGTGGAATCCCTCAGATCACCAGTCTCTGCATTACCTGTCAGAAACTGGAACAGCTGGATCTTGGCAGCAAACAAAACATGGAAGTTAGGCTTGGCCGACTTAGCTTTTTGGCTTTGCTGGCGTCTATGAAGGCAGAAATTTGTGGCCTGTTTAACTTTTTAATAGCAACCATTCTTTGGCAAAATGACAAGCAAATAGGTAGCTGGTAACACAGCTGTGTAAAGGCACAGGTCCAGTTTAGAGAGAATAGAAGGTTGAAGCTGTATTTAAAACTATAAAAAATTGTATTAAGAGTGTCTGCTAAAATGACTAAATGTAAAACGGGGTCCTAGTGAACCCATCTAAATCATACTCATCCTGGTATCAATCAGATGTACTACTCACTGAGCTCAAAGTCTCCCCTGGGTCTGAGTCGACGTTCAGCTGTTTGTACATAGACTGGATATCAATCAGGTCCACAGTGTTTGTCCGTTTCAGAAAGGATTCGTACGCTCTCCGAATGAGGTCATAGTTCTCTGGGCGTGGGGAGTCGTTGTGGGGTAGGTGAAGCTTGTCACACAGTAAGTATTTCCAGATCATCAGAACTTCACTCAGCACCACACTAAACTCTCCACACTCCTGTCAAAGAGAGCGAGAAAAAGAAATGTCATCAGGCACGACCACATGTTATGGAAGAAATCAGTGTCCTTGAGTCCTATGTTACCATGGGGAAAAAGCTACTCTACTTTCATTGGGAATCTTATGGTGATGCTGATGTCAAGTGTGTTTGAGGCCTTAATGAGGGAGAATATGACCTAGTAGAATAGGGTTCAAGTGATTGAGTGACTGTGTGTGTGTTTGTGTTTAACACTACCACACTCTTGAAATGTATTGTGCTCATGCACGTCAATGGAATATCTAATGCCAGTGAAAAAATGGCAGCCCTGCTGTTACTACATACATCCTCATCAGTATTTTGTGGTGCATTTATTGGTAATATTTACCTGTTTATTGACGTCTGCTATGACAAGTTGTAAAACCATCAATATTTCATTTGCTCCCAAAATAGTTGTCCTCTCCGAGTCCAGAACTCGGTGACATTCTCTTCTAAAGATTCTCACCATTGTCTTCAGACTCTCCTCCAAAATCGCCATTGTACCTGTTACACACAACATAATTTGCTGTAGGCTATTTTTTGTCCATTACTCGAGAGCAATTTGACTTGAGGGATGCGATTTATGTTACCAGCAACCAAGATTAGATAGATACAATTAAGTAACTGTTTTACACGGACAGTTCAAATGCATACTGTACTGCCAACCAACTAGAGCTTTACTTTATATTCCGTTGCAACAAAGTAGCAAATACAATTTACCTTTTCCAGGCACAAACAACCACTCACCTTGCTCTGAAGTCTAGCTCGGATTAAGATGCATCCAAAACAATAATTAAAAGTAAACTAAACGCACTAACGTAGCTGACATTTTGAAAATTTAAATCTCCTTCAACGAATGAATCCGACCAATGATGTCTCGTCTCGGTAATGACTGATCAAGGATCATCACTGAATGGGTTTCATCGTGTAACTATAGATTACATTTTGTTCATACTACACATTTGTAAGGCTAAGAAAACGTAATATTCACAATTATGTACAACAATTTAAAATGATTAACAGTTAGTTGTTCCTAACGTTTATTCGTCATTGGCTTAATACACATCCATGGGGCAACCACCCTTTAGATTGTGCTGCAAATTGGTACATTCTGCTTCCGACCCGGAACTAATGAAAAACTAGTTTAAGACGCCCGGGCTGCCTCCCGGTGCATTGTATTATCGCTCACGAATATTTTTGACTCAACTTCACTCGATTTCAGATTAACCGGGCGGCTTTGGGTTTCCATTATCTGGACGACACTAAACCAAGGACATAGACAAGAAGTGCAGCACGTTTAAAGAATGAATGAAAGGCGCGCGGAGGTATGAGTCAATGCAACATGAATAGCTTTATAGTGTAAAACCTTTTGTCGAAACGATGTATCCAGAAGCTCAGGTCAGTCGACAAACTGAACTTGGACGATGTGTTTTACTTGGTGACCAAATATCCATTATTATATTAGTACATTTACCAGGAAACCGAGCTAATGTTAGCTAGAACGTTATAGTTCTACCTATTCTAGTTATCTAGCCAACCAAAGTTAACTGAGCTAACCAAGCAAAGCTTTAGCAAAACTGTAGAGCACTGTGAAGGCAATGAAATCTCATACACATGTTTAATCACTCTATTACATGATGCTAGTTACACGTGGTAAACTGTACATGCTGCACAACTACTAACTAGCCACAGCTTTAACTTATAACGTTAGCACTAACAAGCTAGCAAGTCAGCGAGCGCCTCGCATAAGCTAACTACTCAACATTACAACAGATAACGGGCCATATGGTCTGTTCTGCATCCCAGTTCATGCTAGCCTTCAGTTAACCCATTTTGACTAAAACATGATGTCACTTAAACAGCAAGAATAACGTCACGGTGTGCTGGTGACAGCTGTCACCTATGCCCTTTCACACATTTAAAAAACTTGAATTTACATGAACCCAGGGTCCGTATGTGTGGGAGAGACGTGTTGAACACACACACCACTCCTTGGAAACACTGACTACATGACTGTCTGTTCAGTCTCTAGTGGAAATGCTGCATGTTGAGGCGGCCGCTGGTCTTGTAATCACTTATGTTAACTCTACAGTACCAAGTTAATACACCCCATTGGAAACAGTTGTAACCCATTAGATTGTGTATAGCCAACAAAAACACTTGTCTCATAATAGATGTTGAAACAAATTTAAACTTTACTATAATGCTGCTGTCATCCCATTTCAGGTGTGGTGAAGTCAACTTGATCAACTGATTTGACAAAGGTTTATTCCAAGTAGACACAATGCAGGACGACAGCCGTCGCAGTGCCAGCTACACTGTGCCGTGTGAGGGTTATGTGGATGTGGTGGAATTCAGCCCATTTGACAACGGCACAGCAGGGTCCCTTCTGGCCTATGGAGGAAACCAGCTTGTGGTTGTAGGCAGTGTCCGGTTCCAGGTTAGTGAGATCTAGGTCCATTTTGTGGAATGTTTTAGTTCAGTCTGTTTACTTTTGACTTTTTATTCAGCTGTGCTGTTTGTTTTATATGCAGGAGGAAGATCTTGAGGTAGAGGGAGTTGAGTTTACGACACTGCAGATTTTCAGCCACACGTTGCGTGTGGATGCTCTTGCTTGGAGTCCTGAATCTCATCTGGACAAGTTGCCCCAGCTCATAAGGTAGGCTCCTGTGTGACACTCTAAGCGCTGTCACAATAAAGCTATGAAAATCATATATATCAATACAAATATATATATATGACTTTCAGCTTCAGCTGCATTCATTTATTCATTTTTATTCATGTATTTATCCAGATTGGTCTTAACAAAATGGACTTAAAGGCTTAAACATAGTGACCACAGAGCAGTCAAAGCTTACAAACGAGATTAGCCTAGTCATCATGGTCTCACAGAGTCACGCTGTAGGTTTTGGAAGGGGCTACAATAACCTGCTAGAAAGCAATGCTTCTTCTCTAATTGGAATCTTGGATGGGAATGCCACAATCCCTCTGGAGGTGTTTCAGATTGCTGTAATTGAAAGAGAAAGGCAGTGATACTTCCTGGCCCTTCCGTGGTTAGGCCTGCAGGGCCCTGAGTGCAGCCTTGTGACGTCCATACATGTTATTGCACTGATGGCTTCCCCGCTCATGTTCCAGACCCCTCCACCCTCCCCCTTCCACCCCCATTTTGCACGTATCGGTGCCTTCCAGGAAAAGTACAGTGTTCTCACGGGCGTGCCTGAGGCAGTGGCCTGGAGAGGGGGCCAGGGCAGGCGAGGGTGGGTGGGAGAAGAGGGCTTGTGCTGGGGCTCTACCAGGTTCTACCAGGCCAGCAAGGGATGTCCAGTCAGCAACACACTATTGGGAACCAAGATGAGCTGTGAGTCTGGTCTACCAGTACTGTCAAACCTCTCCAGCTAAGACGGTAAAAAGGGCTGTGATGATATTCTGATGATAGGCATCGTCTTTAGAAGTGCCTGCTCTTTCATCATATTACAAAAGTTAAACAATTCAATATGTGAGGTTTGCTTTGGCGGATTTGTCTAGGTGGCCATTTTAAATGCATTGTAAGGAAACTTAATTGCAGAATTAAACATTATTAGCAAATACTGGAGTAGGATCTAGTTTATACTAATCTACTGCTATCATTCTGAGTATACATTCGATGTGTCATGACCCGAGTCCATATGTTTCTGCAACTTGTGATGTGTGTGCTTTTTTTAAAGTCTTGTGTAATTGTGTGAATAATTACTGGTATACACTCCAGCTGATTAGAGGGAAAGTAGGCTCCCTGGCTTTGCTTAGGATTTGAAGAGAGAAATGGTCAAATGGCGTGAGCCTTCTTGTTTTTCTCTATGTTTATCTTACAGTGCAATTACAATCTCCCTGGCGATGTTTTCCTGGATGAATGTCCAAGTCCTTACCACACGCATACTTACTCACACTTATCCAAAGGTGTCAGGGCCGGCAGCAGTCACACGCATAGATGTGGGTGGGAGGAAGGTGGTTTCTCAGGAAGACGTTTAGGCTCTGTTAGGATGTTCTCTCTCCGTGTTTATTTTTATTCTTCATCTCACTTTCTTTCCCTCTCCAGATTTTGCACCGCAGCGGCTGACTTCAAACTGAGGGTGTTGTCTTCTGACCTACAGAACAAACATGAAGTCAAGGTACTGGACCATCTGCACTCCATCAACAACTCCTGTCTTTAGGTCACTTGTGTTTCAAGGGATAATTATCTTACTGGAATATTATTATTCTGTTGATCATATTCCATTCCATTGTTCATATTAGAATGCTGTCAAGTGTATTTCAGTACAGGCAGGTGTTTATGTCTTTGCTGGTATGTTGGATCTGGAGTTATGGAATGTTTGTTTCCTTAGATGTAAAACTTCTCCCTTTTAACAATTGAGAACTGTAGCCTCCCTTTTAACTTAACTGTCATGTCTGCAATTATGTTCCTAGCTACCTGAAAACAGAAGCAAACATTGCGTGTAGTAAGTTTAATAGTTATGGAAATCAAATTAGTAGTAATTAAAGGTTATAAATCAGTAATGGAATAATGAGTACCTAGTGAGCCAACAGTTGGCCAATAAAAGCTCTCATACAATGAGGGGGAAAAAGGAAAGTTTCCTATTTGCACTTGTTTGCTTATTTTTGTGGACATCTGTGTCGTTCAGGTTTTTGGCGGTCACACCAGCTTCATCAATCACTTGGTGTACGAGCCCACGGAGGGACAACAAATAGCTTCCGTCAGTGACGACCACACTTGCAGGTCAGGATGACCCTCTCTGGCTTCTAGGCCTGACTACAGTAGAGACTGTTCGTTTGTCTGTCTTCTCTTCCTCATTCTGTGTTCTGTTCTCTGTTAATGGTGCAGAAAGTCCTGACTGGGATTCCACAGCGAAACCCAACGCTTAGTTCAACATGCCCCAGTGTTGCTGTGCGTAAGCACACAACTGCCTCCCAGCTTTTCTAACTAATTAGTTAAATATGGAAATCCAATTAGTTGCTGAGTCTTTCCCTTCCTGGGGAAAGGGGGAAAGGTGGGTGGGGTGGGGGGGGTTCTTAACAAGGTCCCCAAATGTGTCTTTTCAATCAGTAGTGGAAAAGGAAAAGTGTGTTAGTAGCCAGGTCTAACCACAGGGATTGTTCTCCTTCCCACACATACACACACACTTGTACTTATCTGTTATGTGTTACTGGAGTCTGAGTTCTCAGTAATGGCCTATAATATAATATGTAAGTTTAATCCGCTTTCAATTAAACTGTAACATCTGGCTAATAGTTAGATGTGTACGATAGCTACTATAAATAAAGAAAATAGAAATTCTAGATCTAGATTCTGTATGTATTATTGAATCTGTGTCCTAAGGGTTATGTACCCATGGTTTCAGATGATAATTCTACCACAGAAAAGGTTCCTCCAGCCACGACTCAGCAGGAACGGGCAGTTGTTTTTGAGGTTTCAGAGTGTCATGGTAACGGCACTGTCTGGGTCACAGCCACTGATCCGCTCCCTCCTTTCCCCCCGTGGCTGTGGGAGGAGGGAGGGGATGAGCAGAGAGAGGTGAGGAAGGCCCCTCTGAAGCAGAGAACATCCGCTGGGTCCGCTCAGCCCTCCCTCTACTGGCCGGCCAGAGAAAACAGGGCTGCACTCCATCTGCAGAAAGATTTAAAGACATGTCATCTTGAGAAAATATAGGACGCAGGAAGAAGAGAGAGGCGTAACGAGTGAAAGATCAAGTTAATAGGACAGAGCTTTTCAGTCAGCCCACCCAAACTGAGCCCCTAATAGGAAAGGGGGAAACTGACTTCTCCCTGTGTGTACACGTAATTACCTTCAGAACCAAACTGGGCTTGTGTGACTACAAGCTGCCGTCACCTCAGTGTCTGGCATGTTGTTACCACAACATGACATTTTGTTCCTGTCGGAGCAACTTGTAGCTGTAGGCCACGACCTCTGGACTATACCACCTGCTAGATGTCACAACCTTGATCTCGATTGCATTTGCTACCCTACTCTGGACAGCTATCTATATATATTTCGGGGCGTTGGACAGTTCACAGATGACCTGGGATAGTGGATGAAATCCACTGTCTACAACTGTATGGGATCCAAACTCCTTTCCCCATCAGTTTGAATCCTTTTTAAATGAAAATAATAATGATCGCACTAGGTCATGCTCACCTCTCTATTGGACTAAACTCTTGTCCTAATCATCACTCCTTCCGCTTCCGTCCTCTCAGCACATGTTCTCACGCATTTCAAGTGCTTCGCTATCCCTCTGATGTAGTGCAAGGGGCTCCCAGCCCTAGAGGGGTGAGTTGATCCAATAAAAGTGACTAATGGCCTAGGTCATTTCAACAATCCAAATATCTAATGTTTAAAGACAATGTTATTGCTTGAGACACTTGAGCAGGTCCGATTAAGATGGATGCTGAGGTGGTGAAGTAGAGAAAGGGCGCGTACCTCTGACTCAACTCTCCTGCGAGACATCCGAGGCAGGATTATTGTTATCTCTGGTTCCCCGTAGGGTCGCCACGGTTGTTTACCCTGCGCACTCTCTGATAAATCAGATCACAGTGTACACAACATTTCCCCGTTTCCTCCACTTTTGGGAAAACATTGACAAACCCAAACAGTCTGGCCAGCTGGTTTTCTCGCTAGGATCTAAAGTACAGCAACTTCAAATGCTCGACTCCCCTTTCAACTCTATTGTGCAGGCAAGCCGAGTGTTACTTTTTGATGCTGTGTCAGTCGTAGTGTTATGCAATTACACGGTGCTTTGTCAGAGGCGGTTGCTCTTGTTTTTGCATCTCATGCCTTTCACCTCTTTCGGCAAGGGTTCCGTTTAACTGGGCAGGCCTCCCCCATCATCTGAAGGGCAGCGTGGTTGACCACGGTTTGGCTGGCGGTGGCGTAGCGTGCGATTGAACTCTGTTTGGTTATAATCTGAGAGGAGAGGGTTGAGGCTTGTTTGTCTGCTGTGGTCTGAGGGTTTTAACCTCACACACACTACGTACATGGAAGAGGGTTGGACTCTGAACGGGGCAAGAGGAAAAGGCCCCAAGAGCTCTAGGGTTCAACTCCTGTTGAAAGGGCGAGGGCCCCCCCGTCCCCCTTTCAACAGGAGTTGAACTGAGAAAAGTTGGAGGAGAATTGAGAAAAGTTAAGAGTTTGCAGAAATCTTCCGTTGAGAAGGGCTAATCATCCTGATCTGTCTTTGCCACTTGTACCCCCGAGGACATTAATCTCTCCCATAACCGCTCGACATTTAGACTGGCTTTGGAGGACTTTGAGGCTTCAGATGAAGTCTTCTGCATGACCTCATCAGTCAGCGCCTTCATCATTCCCCGGTTATTAATTTATTAATTTATTTGAGATTCCCAGAAACCTTTGCAAGTCTGGCGCCCCTTGCTCGGGGGAACTTGCCAGGGTGGTGCCTTAGATGTGGGTTGGGTTTAGATCCAGCTTTCAGAAGCTTCTGTCTCTTCCATCCATGTGATTTATTGCCACAGTGTGCAGGTTCATTGTGTCATCAGTCCCAGTGCTCGGCCCGTCCATCTTCACAGCTCAGAGACCAGCTTAAAGACAAGATCCCCTCTTTTCTAGGAAGAAGGGAATTTACTGGTATTTCTGCACATCTTCTCCACCGTGTAAAGATTAGCCCAATGGCGACCTACAGGAAATTACATGCTTTCAAATGACTTATCTCTCATCATTATACCCTGCAAACACCTTGTGTGCTAATAGAAGGAGGTGATGGGAGAAAGGGAAGTTAACCAAGGTACAGTAGACCTTTGAGACAAGAAGCTGTGAGAGAACAGCCAGCCAGCGACACTTTGTTCCATGGTATTTTTAGCACATTTGTGTTATCCTTTGTTCTCTGTGCTGTCAGCACCAAGCCTTCCGACTGTGCGTCATCTCTGCACACAGAGGGTGGCTAGACTGTGGAAGCTATTTTAGGACCTGTGTGCTTACAGTCTGACCAGCCTATTATTTTTTACTTTTTTGTCTTAATAATGTTTTTTTTTTCTGAGGATTCAAACCCAGCTCTTGAATTCCAGGCTCCCTGCATGTGATTGGGGACCAGGGGTTGTTGAAGACAGCAGCCGCACTGTTACAAAACAATTCAGTTAGAACCCCTGATTTCTGCATTGATTGGACGGCATGTACAAGTCCATGGTTTGACCTAACCTGTATCTTGTTATTTACATTTTACATTTAGTCATTTAGCAGACGCTCTTATCCTGAGCGACTTACAGTAAGTACAGGGACATTCCCCCGAGGCAAGTAGGGTGAAGTGCCTTGCCCAAGGACACGTCATTTTGCACGGCCGGGAATCGAACCGGCAACCTTCTGATTACTAGCTCGATACCCTAACCGCTCAGCCACCTGACTCCCAATTGTTGTTATATTTGATGCATCTCACAGGGTGTGGGACCTGCAGGGCAATGAGACGACCTCCTTCAGACTGCGTTCCCCTGGCATCAGTGTGTGCTGGCACCCCGAGGAGGTCTTCAAGGTACCCATACAGCATTGGAATCTACAGCAATGCCTCCTGAATTTCCTTCAGGATTATTAAAGTGAATTGATCTCTCGTTACTGGTATATGAGAAAAGGCTAGGCAATTCTAATGTTTCAACGTCTTTCTTTCTTTGCAGCTGATGGTAGCTGAAAAGCGGGGGACAATTCGCTTTTATGACCTGGTTACCCGGCAGGCTATTCTGTCGCTGGACTGCGGCCAGTCTCCACTCATGTCTGCTGACTGGTGTCTCACCAATACCATCAAGGTTGGCGCTGTGGTGGGCAGTGATTGGCTCATCTGGGACATAACCCGCTCCAGGTGAGTGGACAAGAGAGCCCAGGTTCAGCTTTTTGTCTACTCTGCCCACTGTACCGAATTCCATCATGGGAAATGACAGTAATGTGCTAGGTAAAAGGTCAACTCTAATTATTTGTTCTCCTTCAGTTACCCTCAAGAGAAAAGGCCTGCCCATGTAGGCCGAGCGCGGCTCTTCAAGTAAGAATTTTCACCCTATATTGGAGCCTTATTGTTCGCCATGCATTAGTATATAGGCTTTCCTACAATGGTCCAACTGTTAACCAGAGGATATGGTAATGACTTCACTTCTAATGAGGATGGAAATAATAATGGTGCTAATCATGGGTTCCATTTACTTACACAGGTGGTCGAGGGCCAATGAGAACCTCTTCTCCACTACGGGATGTCCAGGAAAAATCAGCAGTCAGCTGCTGGTGCATCATCTGGGTCACCCACAGGTCAGTCTGCTTTGTGTTTGTACTGGCTCCCTGTCAAGGTTAACGATACCCTGTGAAGAACCTTCCACTGGTCCCTGTAAGTTAAATAAGAGTTCCGTCTTTGAGGATGCAAATGAATTGCTGTGCCTTATGTTGTATGTGTTGTTGTTTCAGCCTGTTATGATTGGATCAGCCATGGTGGGGGCAGGGCTGAGCTGGCACAGGACACTTCCACTATGTGTTATCGGCGGAGACCGGAAACTCTTCTTGTGGATGACAGAAATGTAAATTTGCACTTCACTTGGGGATATGGATTATAGACACTATGCTTCTGTGTCACAAGGTCCTATTTTTGTATTTTGGTAAAGTGTGTCATAACGTTTCAATAAACTTATTTGTATTTAATGTGATGTGTGCTAATGGGATACTGGACAAATACACAAGGTGACCTTTGGTATTTGTGACTGACCACCTCTGTGTCACCCCCTGGACAAACCCATGGGTTGATCTGGCTTCTGTGAAAACCTGCCTGTTTTTTCTCAGAAGAGTTGAGTAAGCTCCAGCTCACAGGAATGTGTTAGGTCTACCGTGCCAGCACACCACTCTACTGGTCAACATGATAATCACTCCTCCACAGGTGCACATTCTCTCACTCTCTATCTTCTGCTTTTTTCCTCTCTCTCTCTCTCTCTCTCTCTCTCTCTCTCTCTCTCTCTCTCTCTCTCTCTCTCTCTCTCTCTCTCTCCCCCCCTTTTTCCCTTCTAACACACACACTCTCTCAAACTCACATTGGTGGCAGTATAAACAGGCATCCCCATTTGTGACATACTCATATTGCACCAGTGTATAACAGTGTGCTAGGAGGGACTGGTGTGGTAGAGGAAGGCCTAGACAGGCACTCTGCTCTGTCGGGCTCCTGGCTCGGTTTCAAAGACTGGGGTAAACCCGACAAGAACAGGAAACGAGAGAGATGGCTCAAGAGGCATGTTCTTTCTGGGACATCTCAGGAAACTAGGAGTTTGAAGTCTTCTCAGGTCAGATGCTAGTTACTGGCGGGGTTGAAGAGAGGAGGTGGTGGCAGAAGAAGAGAGAAAAGACACTCATCCCTCCCTCATAGAGCGTGTGGATAATCAGGGATGCTGAGATGGGAGATGTAGTTTGCCAGCGGCCTGTCATGCTCACTGTGTAAAAACAAGGAGTCATTGTATCACGTTGGATGGGTATACTTTAGAATCACACTTAATGCATTACAAGGTGGTTAGACATCTAATAAACTACAGAGGTCATGCATTTACTTTAATCATGGATCATTTAAAGTGACAGCAGAGTGCGTGTCCAGGGGAGGAACAGAGCAGTTTATTGTGCTCTTAATGTATGTGTTTGACTCAAACACTGGGTCGTATTGTGCAGTGATCTGTCTGCGTGGACGAGTGGGGCAGGTATACGGGGGAAGACTCCTTCAAACCCCTTAGACAGCCATGTATGATTCTTGGACAGTGTTCTCGAACCACCATCTACAATAATAACATGCTACCGCTCTGCTGGTCCACTCTCTTTGTTTAAACAAGTCCAATGTGGTCTCCACTACGTTTGCAAGGCTGGGCACAAGTGGGGCTGGAAGAGCTGTTTATAACACTTTGGAGAAATCAGAGTCTCGATGTCAATGTCAGAGAGATCTGCTGCCACATCTCTGTGCAAACACTGGACATTTTTCCAAAGGATATAAAACTAGGCTACTTTGAGTGAGAATTAGAATTGCTAAGTAAGAAGAGATTTTCTCTGAAACACGAGTCAAGAATCTCCCAGTCAGTGGTGCACCAGCAAATAAAAATGACTTGAGCACCATCTGGTGGATCCTACATTTTCAGCGTGCATGTGTCCCCTGGTTTAAGTGTCTGGCTACTCTACTCCTTGGAACATGATTGTGAGATGGTACATATGGAAAAAAACGAAATATGCTCCTAGACCTGCTCTTGACCATGTGGGAGAAGTGTAAACTTTGCCTTGATAGTACAATCTCGTCTCTTGCTGTGATGTGATAACAAACCCAGAAATGGATCAAAGAGAGATCGGACAGATTTAAACTCTACACCTCTGTGTCTTTAATCTCCTCCACTACTTCAGATGGTGGTGCTCTAAGATAATACTTTCTGAACCCACCTCTAAAGCCAGGGATTAAAGACAAGGAGAACACATGCAAATAATGAGGGGGGAAAACAAAGGGATGGATGAATCGCCTTTGAAGACTTTTGTTTAATCTGCTGGTTTGTTGAATGATGTCATGAAGTTTAAAGTCTGGATAGAGCAGTCTGGATAAAAGCTTAATGTCAGTATATCATTAGAGAATGATTACAACATCAATGCATATACAGACTTCCGGAAATGTGTTGGTACCCTTACAGTTCATTGAAATAAGGCTTCATTCCTCCTGAACAATTATGACATTATAAGCTATTGCATCATGTATACTTGCATGCTTTTGGTATGTCATAGAATAAAGAAAAGAAGCTGTGAAAAGAGATGAATTATTTCTCAATCTACTAAGTTTTTCTAAAATGGCCTGGACATATTTGTTAGTACCCCTTTGAAAAGATAATACATAATTGGTTCATCAAACCAGTTAGTTTCTTTAATTAGTATCACACATGTCTCATATCTTGTAATCAGTCATTTCAGACCTTTTCAAATAAAGGAAAGTAGTCTCTGTGTTTAGTATCAATGTGTGCACCACACTGAACATGAACCAGAGAAAGCAAAAGAGAGAGTTGTCTGGGGAAATCAGACAGAAAATAATAGACAAGCATGGTACAGGTAAATAATACAAGACTATCTCCAAAAAGATTGATATTTGCAGATTGACAGTTGAAAATTTTATTAAATAATATCAAGGTCCATGGAATGGGACTGTAGCCAAACTCCCTGGGTGTGGCCTAAAGAGGAACATTTACCCCAGATTGAACAGAAGGATAGTGTGAATGGTAGGAAAAGAACCAAGGATGGCTGCCAAAGAGATACAAGCTGAACTCCAAGGTGAAGGTAATCAGTTTCTGATCGCACCATCCGTTGCTTTGTGAGTGACAGTGGCCTCCATGGAAGAAGACCCAGGAGGACCATTTTTGAAAGAAAAACATAAAGCCAGACTATGCATTTGAATTTGTTCAAATGCATATTGACAAGCCACAATCCTTCTGGGAGAATGCCCTTTGGACAGATGAGTCAAAACTGGAGCTTTTTGGCAAGTCACTTCAGCTCTATGTTCGCAGACAAAAAGATTAAGCTTTGTCTAGGATGCCTTGAATTTGTGCAGGGCCCAATGAAATCTCAAGACATTCAGGGCAGACTACTGTACACTGTCAGAAAGCTCTCTCGAAGGTCATTGGACTGTTCTGTCCAGTGGCTTTCTATGAGTCCTGATCTGAATCCTATCAAATATTTACGGAAAGAGCTGAAACTTGCAGTCTGGAGAGGGCACCAATCAAATCTGAGACAGCTGGGGCAGTTTGCTCAGGAAGATTGGGCCAAATTACCTGTTAACAAGTGCAGAAGTCTTGTTAAAAGCTACAGAAAACTCTAAAGGTAGTGCAAGTAAATAGTCTTCTAAATACTAACTAAATAACTTCTGGAAGGGAATAGAAACTTTCCCACGAGTGTCTCAGTCTTCTCCTGTCTTTGAGGTCTTGGTAAACCCTTTGACCCAGTTTTCATCTTGGAATATGTGAGCCTGCCAAGGTAACGATAGTTATCGTTACATTGACAAAGGAAACACTCATGATTGGAGGCAGGATGATACAGAGTTTGGGATTTGCGGGTAACATGTTAGGCACAAGGATTTTGCTGGAAATCGTTGTGGTTATCTTATTGCCATGGTAACCCACTTTTGTTTGGGGCTCAGCGTATTTGGTTCCCAGTTGTGGTTTCAGGGGTGATTTGTGGGGATTTGTGGATTTCAGTGTGCTGGAAGTAAGATGAGCTACTAGAAATGATGAAGTGTTCAACTTTCAGGTTGAAGGAAGTGGATGTGTGTGTGCACCGCTGCTCTCTAGTCAAGCGGCGGATCCCTCCTCCCCTTCCGCGGCCACCACACAATGTTCTCAGTGCAGTGCAGAGGGCTTGGGTTACCCTGAGAGGGCGAAGGAGCCGTGATTTACAGTCGAATCACAGGAAAGGAAGGCCTCCCACATGATGTGGAGGCTTTACCAGCCACTGTGTACATCATGGTGTTTTATGACTGCTGTAGTGGGGTGATTTGTGCCCTGATTCTTGAAGTAGACTTACAGGCAAAGCGTCATTTATGTGGAAACACATCTGACACCCTTAAACCCCCATAGACAGAATCACACAGGAAATGTCCCTGGTAGAAATATGCAAGGAGAGGGGAAGTGAGAAAGGAAGGAGGATATCTGTCAGCTGGAAAGCCCTACTGACTGCCATGTTCTACTGTGAGGTTGCAGTGACCCAGTCCAGCTCAGATCCATTGGGCTTTAGTGCTGGCTCTGACATGAGCCAGCTAAGGAAATGTGATACTTAAATTGTTCAAAATTAGCTTCTTCCCTCTGCCTAATAACACGTGAAGACAAATGGATTCCAAGAAGTTTGGAAATGGAAACGGTTGGTTTGGATGGCAAAGCAGATACAGAACACAGTTCTGTTGTGGTCCCACCACTCGTACTCTTTCTCTCTCCCATGAACTTTCTGCCCCCCTCTCTCTCTATTACTCATTTATTTTTCCTCTCTATCAGGCACCTTGTTTTCTTGCTCCACCTCCCTTATCATACTCACTTTTTCAGTCTTTCTGACTTTGTCTTTTTACCATTGTAGTCCGTACAAGATGCATCATTATTCCAAGCTATTTAAAAAGTAAATAAATACATTTATTGGTTCTTAAATTCTCTCAAAATTATATTATACTGTGTATTTTGTGTTTCAACTAAATCATTTAATGAGAACAGTAGCATACATCCATGCAACAGACTACTAAAGAACTGGCCCAGGTGGTTCAGCCAAGCTTCTCTATGGCATTGTGGAGGATCTTCAGATCTTCTCTCATCTGGCTCAGAACATTCTGGATTTTGCTTGGCTGGTCAAGGATCTCCAGACTGCAAGTGAGCGGATCGTACCGCACAGAGAAGGGGCGCTGGATTTTTGCTGAGAATCTCCTGAAGCATAGGAATGCCTGATGTTTTAGTACCTCACACACATACCTTACACAATATTACAGTATTTATAAAATACTCTAACTTCAAATAAGGCACAAATATGAAGCAAATATGTGTACCTCATCTTTAACTTGGCATCCTCAAAGCTTTCTGACACAAAGTAAACTGGCTGGTATGTTTGGTCCTGGTAGGGTTGAACTGCAGTCTCCTCTGGGCTAAAGGCCTTGTATTCTGGCTCATTAGAGAGGGCATACTGAAAAAAGAAAGAATGATTGAAAGCCTGAGAAAAGCAGACAAGACGTTGCACAGTAAGGAAACGTGGTCTAATGATCTCCTTCAGTTAAGATCCTTAACAGGCTGGACTAGAAGCAAGATAAGGCTACCCATAAATTGAACCCACTATAAGTTCTCCATATGACGATAGGAGGCCAGCACCATAGGCTTTTACTGTTCCGTTCTGCTTACAGAGTCCAAATTCCACCGTAAACCAATACAGCTGTAAAGGTAAGGAGAAGAGATAAGCAAATGATCAGATCCCATGTGCCCCTTCCAATCGAATAGAAATGAGTTAAAACAGGTAAATGCAATGTTTTATGAAGTGTGCAGTGCCTTATTTATTCCACTAGATGGCAGCAAAGTGGCACTATTTTGTTATAGGTTAAACAAATGGTTTAATTTTAAGTACACTGATGTATGTCTGAGTGACTTACTGTTGAGAGTCTCTCAATGTCTTCATCTGACACTCCAAGAGAAGCAAGACCAATTTCCTGTAACAAAGAAGAACTGACTTTGGCAAGAGAGGAGACACATTTTTGATAAATAAGCACATTGTAATAAAGTCAATTACAAATGTGGAAGTGGAACTTTACCTGGGAAAACTGAGCAAATTCTTTGTCTGCAAGCATTGGAATATGGCCAAGCAACTCATGACAACAATCTCTGTAAAAGTCCAAACCAGAGACAATACATGAGTGACTATATAGATTTTACTAGGCTACAATTTGATCATGTGTGAGACTAATTCTTTGCCTTACGGTTCAGGGGAGTGCATGGGGGCCGATGCATGGCGGATGTACTGAGTGCACTGGAACACCCGGAAGGCCAGGCTGGCCAGGAAGTCTCTGGCCGAGAGCAGCCCAGCCGCTGGCCGCAGCTGGAAACCTGTGCTCCCTGATGACATCACAAACACAGCAAGCCAGACTTGTCAGACACACTCACACCAGCCACATGTATGTCCTTAGAACGTTTATGTGAACAGAATCAATATTGTGCTATTGTACAAAACACCCGTTTGTTTCATTCGATAGACATTTACTCTAACACAATTATTGCCTATGTTGGCCTGATTTTCGTATAAATTCTACAGTAACCACCGCATTCTCACCTTTGAGGAAGGCAGAGACCTCTCTGAGCTGAGGGATGCGGTTCTCGCCATAGCCACACTCTCTCTCCAGCTGCTGTAGGCCCTCCAGGAACTGTCTGCAGGCCAGGCTAGGGTAGATATCATGCAGGGTGCGGTACACCTCTCTCCTGTGAAGAAACAAAGCATTTAAGCATAAAGACAACTCCTCAATGAACTGTAAAAGAACAGTTCTGAGTTTTACTCGCAAGACATGGGAAATATTGCTGATTAATGATCAATTATCAATTAACAGTCCTCATTATTTCCATGTTTAAAGGCTGAGTTCTCACCATGTTGCCACCTCCTCTGGAGTGTATTCCACTGTGGGTAATGGATCCCCCCTGTGGAAGACAAAAAGTCAGGCATGACTGTAGTAGGACCATTTGCAACAGTCTGTCAGGAGATAAAGTCTGACTCACTGTTTGTAGTTGACGGCAAGTTCTGAGATGTAAGCTCTTCTCTTTCTGTACTCTGTATCAGTGAATCCCTAGAGCGAAGTCATAAGCATACATGACTCCAATTGCAAATGAATCTGAATTGCAAACTGGAAAAAATAATAATACTTACGGGATGATCCTGGTCCATGTCTGGATCATATTTTGTTATTAACAGGTTGCATTTGTCCAGATCATTTATTTTTCTGGGAAACCATGGAACTAAAACATTGAAAAGCAAAATGCACATAAGTAAACAGATTTTTGTTATTATCGAGAGATACAGGTATATGATGTAAAACATATTTGCCTTGCCTTTCTCCTCTTGAACAGGACGCACATCTTCGGCAACTCGTTTGAGGGAGTTAAGGAATACGTCAACATCAGAGCTGTGGATTTCACATTTCATGAAGAATTCTAATTCCATCACACTGTTTTTCGACTTCCTCCCAGGTCGGCTTTCAATGTGTAGGAGCTTGGCTTCAAATGTCTGCAAATCATCACATTTCCAAGGTTACTGTTAGTAATGGGCAACATTACACAATCACATCGGAGAGTTGGCTTGTTCACCTACCTCAAAGACCTTGCCAGTTTGTAGGAACCCTACATTTTTCTCGTTGCTGAGTGTGAAAAGAATGTTCAGTGTCACTGTTCCATCCTTCTCCTCAAACACAAAGTTGTCCCCGCAATGTGACGGACCCGGTGAGGATGAGCTGCTCGCGCGCTCTTTGCGAGCATCTTCAATAAGACTCCGTTTTCTGCCGGTGAATGGAACATTTTGAACTATCCCTTCCGTCTTCATTTAGTTAGGACTTTCCTGAGATAATATTCCTGATGTATGTCTGATATGTGGTTATAGTATTAAGTGTGCTGGATAAGTCCACAACGGTTTGATTCATTCTGTACCATCAGCCGGGAGACAGGTTTATATACCATGCCACAAGGATTCCTTATGGAAATTACTTACGCAAATGCGTGCGTATGAATTTTAAGGTGTTATGCGTCATTCTGCATCTTCTATTATGTAACAGAAATAGGTGATTTATGAAAAAATTTCGTAGATGGGTTGAAGCAAAGAACTAGACTTAACCAAAAAAAGTTCAAATATAGCCGACAGGGAGGATGTGTGCTGTCCAGGGTGCTGAAAGCGAAACATCTGGCTATTTGATCATCAATATCATTACCATGTAATAATAATATTGGCAATAATAATAATACAGTTAATAACTTACAGTAAATATATTTATTTAATCACATTACAATTACAATTTATTTCATGCATCTAACACTTTTCATTTTGTTTGTGGTTTTGTGTTCCCCGTTTTCATTACGCTACTTGATCCCCATTTAGAGCCTATTCATGGCATAGGCCTAAAGTTGGCTGTAGCTGACGTTCATTGCAGGACCATTCGTTCGTTATTTTTTATTGAGTAAAAGCAAATGAAAAAATCACAATCATATCATACAATTAATTTCAAGAAGGTTTATGTTTCCTAAACGCAGGCTAATAGATTAATAATATGCGAATACATGTTATTGCAATTAGGCGTTTGGCTATTGGCATGTTTGTATGATAACATATTCTACTGAAACTATGTGACTATACTATTAAAATGTCACGAAATGTCAATTTGCACTAACCCATGCATATCCCTTAATTCGGTTACTTGATGAAGGCTACTCTACAAAAATACAAATGTTACATTTATTAGGCAAGCAATGTAGCATACATAGCCTACGTACAAATATTGCAACAGGCTGATAACAAAGATTGTTTCTATCGCATAATTCAATCATTTTCGTGAAGGTTCTCAAGGACCATTTCAAGCAGAATATTTTTTTTACTCCAACTTCCGTAGGGCGTTGCACAAGATTCCGATTTCACCTTAAAGGCAAGCATAAAAAAACACGGTATTATTGAATTTTGTTATGTAGTGTAAGGTAATTATTTTTACGGAAACACACAGTGAAAGTGAAAAACGAAAGGGCTCATTTGAGTTATTCATCATTTTATACTAGTTTTCGTTTTATAGTAAATGTGTTGTGCATTTCTAGCAATGGAGAATATACTGGCATGTTCCATAGGACAGTTACACGGTCTAAAGGAGTGAACCTATTGTGTCACCTACCACTGATACTGTCAGCCA
Source organism: Osmerus mordax (assembly GCF_038355195.1). NCBI lineage: Eukaryota > Metazoa > Chordata > Actinopteri > Osmeriformes > Osmeridae > Osmerus > Osmerus mordax. The sequence goes on along the minus strand of NC_090066.1, from coordinate 5,166,054 downwards.
GGTTCCTCAGCTGCTGGGTGCAGTCCAGGACTTCGATGCTCTGAGTGTAAGCATTGTAGCGCACAGTGAAAGGGCGAGGGATAGTGGCAGCAAATTTCCTTTGGGAAGGGTCACACAATAAAAAAAGATTTGCATTGCAAATATATGCTCCTAAGCAGCTGCATCATTATAATGAATATTTGTCTCAATAAACAATCAATGCTTGATGTTTAGTTTTACCCGACTTTGTCTTTAGCGTCATCAAAGCTCTCAGCAACAAAGTAAACAGGCTGGAACTCTGTGATCGGGTACTTCTGGAGACTTGTCTTCTCGGGGTCGAAGGCCAGAATCTTGGGCTTGTCGGACAGACAGTACTGGAAAACAGTCATAATCCCTACTTTTCAATGACTGTGTTCTGTAATCGAAAAGTAAGACACAATGAACACTGAAGACATCTTGTCAGGGTCTACGAGGGAGGGTTGCTGTTTGTGGACCAAGAGAAAGATGGACTCTTCAATGAGATGGATTCTGGATCCCATCACATTAAGGATGTGCAGGATGTGGAGGGTTAAGGGTGTGCAGTGTAGTGTGCTACTCTGGATCCCATCACATTAAGGATGTGCAGGATGTGGAGGGTTAAGGGTGTGCAGTGTAGTGTGCTACTCTGCCACTAATATGACTCAGTAAACTGAACATCCTCTGATGTAACATTTGACCAGATGCAGCCTCTCATCCTCAGTGAACCACTAACCCATTTACCTGGCAGCAGTGACTTGTGAGCAGTACTCACAAGTGACCCATTTATCCAGAGCCCAAGGTGAACCAATAACATACTGCTAGGTTAACAATATGCTTGTGTTTGGTAGAAAATAGTGCTCAAATGGCCTATACTTCGTATCGCATGTAAAGGAAAGCTGAGATCAACACAATACATAAGTTCTGCTGTTATGGAACCAGTCAGTATTTACAGTATGTGCTCTTGTATATGTCATGTATTTCCACCTGACACTGTTTGTTATGTGTGCTGTTATAAAATCAGTCACCTGCAGTTCTCCAAACGAGGAAAGCAGTCCAGCTCCATAGGCCTTGATCTCAGAGCCTTGCTTGCAGAGGCCAAACTCCACAGTAAACCAGTAGACCTAGAGGAAATACAAGCTCAACATCACCCTTACATCCACAGTCCCAATTTAGAGGTGAAAGTGTTGTCATTCGTTTTGAGGAAGATATGCAATGTTGGACATACTTACAGTGGCAAGCTTTTCTATGTACTCGTCAGGTGCGCCCAGAGAAGCCAGACCAATTTCCTGTACAGAGGAAAGTCAAACAAACTTTGAAAAAAAATATATCTAAGAGATCAAAGAGATCAGGGAGTCAGATGGCTGAGCGGTGAGGGAGTCAGGCTAGTAATCTGAAGGTTGCCAGTTCGATTCCCAGCCGTGCCAAATGACGTTGTGTCCTTGGGCAAGGCACTTCACCCTACTTGCTTCGGGGGGAATGTCCCTGTACTTACTCACCTTATCCGTTGCTCTGGATAAGAGCGTCTGCTAAATGTAAATGTAAAGTAGGCAGGTAACCTCAGTATAATGCAGCCTTCAGCTATAACATTCCCCTTGAGCAAAAATGAACTTGAGCTCTTTCTTCTATGCTGATTTGGAGGAATACTACTGAGAAACTTGACCTGGGAAAACAGGGCAAAGCTGGGGTCTGCGAAGAGAGGAACATGTCCCAGGAGTTCATGGCAGATATCCCTGTGGAAAGACAAGTCGACACAGAGAAGACAGGTTACTACTGAATTGTTCCCCTTCTAAGAGTGTTGGATTGCAGATCGTCCCCACACACACACAGTTCACTGTTGTTTTCATTGATTTATCTCCTGTAGGAGATACTCACGGCTCAGGTGTGTACATAGGCTTGGATCCATGGCGGATGTACTGTGTGGAATGGAAGACCCGGAAGGCCAGACCAGCCAGGAAGTCACGGGAGGAAAGCAGCCCAGCCACGGGGCGCAGCCGAAACCCTGTGCATGCTGCGGGAGGGAGGGAGAGGGACAGGGAGATAAGGAGGGGGGAGATAGGGGAGAGAGGGTGATGGGAGGGTATCATGTGAGTGTATATTTGGTCTGGAAAAATTGGATATTTACATGGCCCACTTTGCATATCATCACAGAAGATATCCTCACTGTCTCAGAATGAAAAGATGAAGAGGCCACACTTAGAGCTAGATAACTCAAAAGGGACTGAGCCCTCTGTTACAGTACAGGCTAATGGCCTTCCTTGTCCTTTCATGTAGAAGAACCTTTTACCTCAAACCTTCTGCTACTGAGCTACACCTATTCCACTGAGCCTTTTGATTCAGTGGTAGAGGTGAGGAACCTGCTTTTCACGTACACTGCAGGTAGTTTGAAATGTCCTCCAGCTGGGGAATGTTGTCCTGTCTGTAGCCGCAGTATTTCTCCAGTAAGGGGAACACACGGTTGTGCTCGCGGCATGCGTGCGTGGGGTACAGGGTCTTCAGCTCCTTGAACACCGTGCCCCATGTGGCCCTCTCCTCAGGTGTGTACTCAACCATGGGGATAACCTGGCCACTGAGACAAAGGTATGCTGTTAACACACACACATGCATGCACAGCCACACACACACACAAACACACACACTCAAACCATTGGGCAGGGGGACGAATAGGAGGGCAAGAAAGAGTCGAGGGGGGGGGGGGGGGTGTGGGTGACCAGCGAGGTCTCCCCGCTACAGAATGTAAATGAGATTCCTCTCTGTGGGCGTTTCATTGGTGCTGGTGCTCTTTGTAGTGCCTCTGAATAACGTCTCAATTATGGAGACAAAGCCAAAGGCTTCAAGTCCACCACTGCTCCCCTGTCATTTGTCTCTCTTTTGTCTGCGGTCATTTTCATTAAAAGGAAATGTAGGGATTGTCACAGGCTTAGGAGGCTCCGCGGTGCAGGACTAAGGATTTGATCTCACCAACTGTGCAAGAACGAGTAAGTCTCCATGTAAAGTGAAGACGCATTATTGGTATGAATTTAAAAGGATAGTTACTGTCGGTAGTTAAAGGCAATGTCGGCAAACTCCTTCCTCCGGGCTCTGTAGACAGAATCTGTGAAGCCCTGGAGAAAGAGAGAAGTAAATGTAGGCCGTGTTAGATCCCATGATCCTCTGTTTCATATAAACAAAAGTCCTGTGGCCTTTGACAGCGTTATGCACTCCCACTCTAATAAGTATACTGAAATACATATTCAAATGGAGCCTTTGTAGAGTGTTTTCAGCTTATGATGAATACATTTCACTTTAATGGCGGTTGCAAAAGAGAGCAATTATCTATAATTATAGGGGCTCAATTAAAGCAAGGACATCAATTTGTGGGCTTGGACAGTTTCCATTGCAGAACAAGGGCCTGTCATCTCCATCTTTTTAATGACACACACACAGGCAAACACACCCATACACTCTCACAAAACAGGATGTCGTGACCAGGAGATAAATGACTCACTGGGTGATCCGAATCTAGCTCTGATCCATAACTCAGAATCTGGTTGGCAAAGCGGTCCAAGTCTTGGATTTGATTGGGGAACCATGGGACTGTAGAAAAAACATCATGTTAATCAACAACAAGTGAATTTAAATGAGTATGGATTTGTGGAGAATTTTCTGTTGAGTGTTATGTGCTTGGGTGGAAGGGAGACATTTGGACATTAAACAGAACAGCAGGAAGGGGTCATATCTTGGCTGGATGTGGATTTATGACAGACAGAATCACTGGGGTCTACTCATTAATCTACATTTGTGCAGTGTGGTCAAGCCTGAGGCTTTGAGAACAACAGACCCCTACCAGGCCCCTCTACAAACAGGCTGTCTCCATCGCAGGCCATAAATATAGATATCCCCTCATACTCTTGACCCTGTCCAGCATATCATAGGCTGGGGATAGGTCAGGGAATGCATACTCGATGGTGGCCCTGTCTGTCTCAGTCTCTATGTCTGGATCATGTTTGACCCTTGACCTTGTTAGGGTCTCCCCGGGCCAAGGCTGTCACACTGGCTGTCTGTTCTGTAGGGGTCCAGTGACACTGGGCTCTTCTGTTCCTACCAGGCCTGTTGGTCCTCAGTAACTAAACTAATGTCATTCTGGAAACAACTAATAAAGGGCTGGATGTGGGAGACAGGCCATCCGTCTCCGTGGCGACGCTAGTTAGTCATCACCATGTCTGGCTGGTTGCCTGCTAAAGCACATCCCAGAGTTCATGCAATGTTGCCAAAACATCATCAATAACACCAGCTTTGTCTACTTCTGGACAATGAACACATTCCATTTGTAATTCAGAATTAAAATGGAATCAGCGAAACCCTTGTACAGTATTTGTTCACACTGCACAAACAAGTCTAACAATTACGTTATTGAAACTACTTTTTGGAAATTCCACTTGGTTGGTACGATATCGTTTTCCAACACACACAGGCCTCCAAACAAGTCTTGATTCTCAATCACACACCTGTGTCCTTCTTCTTGTTGCGTGACAGCTCATGCACGTGGCCGCTGATCTGTGTGCGCAGGCCGTTGATGACCTCATCCAGGGCCACAGAGCAGGTGGTGTCCACGCTGATGAAGAACTCAAACTCCTCTTTGTTCATTCGCGACGGACGAGACTCGATGTGTGTCAGGTTCATCCCCTTTTCCTGTCATTCAAGGAAACAGGGCATGGTTTTGATACTAACTTCCATGCATTACATCTAAGTTATTTGATATATTGCAGTGTTTAATTGTTTAGTGTGTTATTGTAAGGCGGATTCTGATAAGGCATTCATTTCTGTATAATTGCCTGCTGTAGCCAAGAGCTTTAAAAGTTTATGTTTCACCACTGGAGGTCAGTATAAGCATGTCTGACTGTGCGTGCTCTGTTAGACTTTCTGGAGTCTACCATGCCCTGGGGTCAAAACCGCAGAGAACAATCAACCAGCTTATCAACCATTGGCTGTTACAAAACTGACTAGAGTGAGTCTACACATTTACACTGGTCACAAAATGTAAAACCAAGTTTCTGTGAACCATCTTCTAACTAAATAATTATGTTCCTTGTCGTGGCACACACATCTAAAGTATGGTTTCAATACTCAAATTCCTAGACTCCATAAAAATATTAGTAATTGTGATAAAAATGTGTTTTTATTTATGTAAACCATGGGGATGGAGAGGGAGTGTGGTCTTCTCTTCCTGCCATTGGTCCAATAGAGAGGAGGAAAGGGGCGGCATTCTGCCCATTTCTTTCTCTCATTGCTCCTTCTCTCCATCTGGATCCTATTCCCAACTGTGGCTCTCTGGGGGTCACATGGCTCTGCATCCCCTAGCAAAACAATGCTTATTCCTGAATAGCACCTCCCTGCTATTATCACATAAGAATGTGTGATTATTCCGCAGAGTCAGGGAACATGCCCAAACTGTTTGCTGGGTCTTAATGTCAGCAGAATTAGTTCAGGGGTAAATAATTGGTTATTGTTCTACATCAACAAACATCAATTAAACTAACATGATGTGGATGACAGTGTGTAGCCTAGCTCATGACAGTCACAGGGCTAAGTTGGTAAGTATAAGACAGCTAGGTTTGATCTAAGTAACTTACAGAGGTTTCACTGTGGCTATTTCACCATTGAGAATGAAAGTGTACCGTGCGGGACAGGAATCCTGCTCCTGGCCTGACTGGATGACCTCCCTGGTCTGGGTCTGGGCAGAACAAGCTTAAAAGATGCTGGTAATTGCTGCGCCTCACATGATGCCCACACCACATCACATGTGCTGGGCTTCCAAAGGATAAACAGTGAGTGGATTTAAGTTTAGGAACCATGGTTTCAAATAAAGAGATCTCGCCACCTTGATTCTACAAAGTCAATTGTGATGGGATTTTAGAAAATAAATACACTTCTTGATTAAGATGTTTCACTGAAAATAAAAAAGGATGACTGTGAGATGTCTGTTGTTAAAAAATAAATTCCTGTGAAAGAAAACGTGTGCGTGAGAGGCACAAGCTACCTTGATGTTTTACTCCACATCCATCAACACAGCCATATGGACTACTGCATTCCTGAATGATTTGTCCATATGATCACACTTTGGCTTTAGAAACCAGAACTTTATTAATTGTCTTTTAACCAGATCCAGTTGGTCATATACATTACAATTGACCTGGTTTGTACAGAAAATCTTATGATATTGAGGAGGGTGTGCTGATGTTGTGTATTCAGCCTGTTTTCTAGAAAGAGAGATGTGGAGAGGCTATGAGGTTGCTGGACTGCTGCCGGATTTGGTGGGGAGGGGGTAAGCAGAGGAGGTGGAGCAGGGGGTGGATCTGGAGGATGGGAGCCCATAGGCCCAGAGAAACTTCTCATGTTTACAACTGTGTTTGGAGTGTAGATCACCTGACATCCCACACAGTAGGTTAATAGGATAAAATGCTATCAATCTATCAAGTCCTTACTTCATGCGATTTAGCACGTAGGTTGTAAGTAAACAGAAAATAAAACCAGGACGTACCTTGTAACAAGATGACCTTCTGATGGTGACACACAACAGTGGCCAATCGATACACTGGCATAAGACCTAGTCAAAGGCTTGTGATTCCAGCTCAATGTTTTTATTACTTCCCAAACCAGGTAAAGCCTCCAGATGGCTTTCTGAAGAACCATTTGTTACTTTCCCACTATAATACTGCTATAATGATTATATTGCATCTTGTATATCAACCCACAATTTTCTTCAATACACACCTCACAATTATTTACAGTGCTGCCCTTAGGGGAAGTATCAGTGTGTGATACTCTGTTCATAGTAAAAAAAAAACAAAGAGAACAGACTGTTCCAACACCTCGATACCATACTGGTGAAATGCCTCAAGGCTTGTTAATTGCTTTGGGTATGCACGTACGCAGTCTAATTAAAGGTATAGTATTTCTACCTTATTAGGTGCATGAGTTAGCGTTTTGGTTTATAACCCTGAACTGTTGCTGCTCGAGCCCATTTCAGAGCCGTCACTGGGAGCGTCATGGGATTGCAGGACGATGCCTTTAGCATCTGCAGCTAAGTAAAACCACCTTGCCGTATGCAACAGATTATGTGGCTCGTAAATTCCTCCTTGGTTGGGGAAGAAGAGAGAACAGATCTTCCTAACTTAGTGTGAAGTCCTACCTGTCTCTTTTAGATGAACCCCTCTTTCTGACAGAAACTTCTGTTTGATCTGCTCTCATTTTATGGTCAGGATATTAGCCGTGAAAAGTTTCCTTCTGCTCAGCACAGAAGGTGAGAAGGAGGTTCTGAGACAGAACAATCTCATGTGTCCAAAAGCAGCTGTCAATATGATATGGGTGACTCTTCCTTGGTGCAGGAGGAGGAGCAATGAATTTTGTATTTTTTCATAAATTTTACCACTTACATATTAGCATGGTAACCCGACTCTTCCTCTCCAATTGTCTCTCCACCAACAAACTATTGTACAGTATTTTTCGGTTATACTCATATTTATTGTGTTTTTATCTATGACGTGTTTAGACAGTAGTAAGTATACTGGGGAATTGGTGGTAGTGTGGATGGTGGTTTGTGTGTGTGTGTGTGTGTGTGTGTGTGTGTGTGTGTGTGTGTGTGTGTGTGTGTGTGTGTGTGTGTGTGTGTGTGTGTGTGTGGGAGGGGTATTACCTCAAACAACCTGAGGGCTTTGGCCAGCGCCCCAACCTCCTCCTTCAGAGAGAAGAAGCAGGACAGCACACCTGTCTTGTTGCTGGTCTCTTCCTCCAGGTACATGGAGCCTCTCCTCTGCCAGGGAGAAAAGAGAGAAGAGTGACTCGCGGGGCCAATAACACCACTGTACACACTATCCAGAGAGCGAATATTAGCTGGCACAGAGATTACACCTTCAAACACATAGCATTGGACACTGGGTCCAGAGAGGGGCATAGAAAATGGTGTTATGGTGGACTCTGGAGCGGAGCCATAACTTGTTTTTTGGGGGGTGGGGGTTTGGGTTTAGCAGGGTAGCTGTGGCAGTATACTGATAATGAAGCTTGTCGCCTGACAAAACTTTGCTCTGTTAAATGAAACTTCTGTAGAGAGGTGACCTCAACCGCAGTTGTGTCTTGCCCTTTCCTGTTCGTCCCTCTGATCCCTTGAACTGCAAACACAGGCTGCTCACCCAGCTCCAGCATGACTAGGCATTATCCAACCCACATACCTCATATGAACCCATGAATGCATAGCACTGTAAATGTAATGGTCAACATCAACTATGGCTATGGATGCTCCTTGAGTTGTGCATCACTTTTATTTTAAACTGCAGATTTAAGTGATGCTGGTCTGTTTAATTTTTTCCCAAGTAGGAAATAATACAATGGAAAGCACAATATCGAAAATAAACTTTTGAAAGGTGATATTTGAAATAAATTCAACATTGCTCAGATCATGATGTTCATTTCAATCATTTAATCATGCAATCACGTCATTCTTTTTTCAGTTGTTTATCAGAAATAAATGATTGTCGGTACTGCTACATATTGAGTAATTAATAAAGGTTTACCTGTGACGGACTTTGGTCCTCTATGGGTCCATGATCTCCGTTCACTCTTTTGTATGCTGCGTCCATCCTTTGGTCTGAGTGCTGCACAGGTATGAAACCACGGACGTGAAACAGTATTTGTTTGGTGAAGTTTGTCTGAGCGGCTCTTGTTAAGCCTCAGCAATTTAAAGTTGAGCCACGTGACACCACACCCCCTTTGGACATATGGGCATACTCCTGTCACGCGACTGGTTTTGTGTTGTGAAATGGCACATCTGTTTCGCATTGTTCAGTGCTGCTGGGGCAGGAGGCAGGAGGAATACCTTCAGCATCAAGTTTTCATTATAAAACCGACTGGAGCCTTCCTGCTGACAAAGTCAAGCCCGTCCAAACGCCTCCGCGGTCATCTTGTACAAGATATATCATGGAAACAGTAATTCAGCTATACCTGGATAGCTGTCATTAAACCCATGCAAATACTTGTAAAATAAGTAATTATAAGTACAGTAATAAACATATGTATTTGATTATTTTACTTGACTTTGTTATTGTGTTTTGACAGCAAGCCATTCGCAGGAAAATAAAGACAGATTATTTAACAGTTAATCACCTTCAGGGGGAATCATTTGGAGCACTTGGCTTCCAGTGGTGATAACAGACTTGCCACTAGGTGACGCCTAACAACCACCTAACAGGAGTAGTTTTATAACACCTTCTATAGTGTATTATTATAATGGAACTCAACTTACCGGGAAAAAGTAGTTATGGCCTACTCTTTGTTCACAGACCAAGTTGAATCGATCTCTATGTAGTCTAAATGTTCTAAATGTCGCCTTTCATCAAAAAGGCGAGTAAGCGGTTGATTGAGTGTTAACCACTAGAGGGAAGTATATAACGGCAAGTTAACTTTATCCTAGCGTCCACGCTTCATACCAACAACACATCGCATGTTTACATTGTTTTGGGTAAAAAACAACATAATAACAACATCATCCCAGTTTGTGCTCATTCTCTATCTACATATCATCCTATGTTGCGTGTAAACACCCTGGGCGCTTTTCACGTCAAATGCGAACATTCTGTTGTCATTTAGGTTTTTGGAGCTTCACGTTCGTACATTGAGGCCTACTTATGTACTGTCTCTGGACTTCCGTAGCTACCTTTCTGAAGTATATCATCCATTTATTATTGGAGCCAGCACGACATGGCTTTGTAAGGTAAGTAAGTCTGGGTATGAGTGTGTGGGTTACATAAATGCTTATGTGGTCCAACTGAAGGAAATAATCTTTGACTGAAAAGCTATGTCTGCTGTAGTCACAGGGAGGGACACTTGGTATTAAATAGCATGACTAGTAATTTTCTGAACTCCACATTGTGTTTGCACAGACATATTCAATGAATTATGTTATAATGGTGTCATTAAACCTAATTAAAGTGTCAGTTCCCTCATCTCTATTACACTGTATGGCGGATCGAGGACTGCCTGCGTCATTTACCATCATTAACAGTGTTGGAGACAAGCGTTCGTTCTTCATGTGAGTGGTCTGATGCCTGTGTTCGACCCTGATCCATAGGCCACAGTCCTTTTCTCACACAGAGTCCATTCTCACCCTCTCTGGCTTGGCCAGATGTGCGTTTGGACATTTGACAATGGTGCCCCATGAAACACAGAGAGGAATGATGAACATTTATATCTAGGGCTGTAGGCCTGGTCTTATGTCTCCCATAATTAGAACCAGCTGTTTTGTACTGTTCCTTAGTATAATGAATCATGAGTAAGTAGGCCTATGCTTCTTTCTCATCATTATGGAGCATTCACAAACCACAATGTTCTGAAATGGTTGCATGCTGCATTAACAGAAGAGCTGGGCTGAACTTAACAGACATGGATGTCCCTGAGAGATCTGTTATTCGGGGTAAGGATTTAGGTTGCAAAGCTGTGGAGGAAAAGAAGATGACAATACTCAGAATGGACTTGTGAGGCTTAATTGTGTCCTCATGAGAGATGATGTTGATTTACGGACTAGTTGACAGACAACCCGTGAATGTGGTCCACATGTGCACTCTCTCCCACTGTCCACAGGGGTGCTGAAGAATCTGCTCCAGCCTTTCCATGGCATTGTGTAAACTCTTTTCGGAGTGAGAGAGAGAGAGAGAGAGATGGGAGAGAGAGAGATTGGAGGGGGGCCGGGGGGAGTGGGGGGGGGGGGCGGAGAGAGGGGGTGCAAAGAAAAGAGAAAGAAACTTTGAGGCTTTCAGGCAGGGCTGTTGTGAGAGTGAAAGAGTGTGGGGGCCGCACATCCAGCCACATGGGCTGTTCTCACTCGGGATAATGGAGGGCTTTCTGTGGCACTTAACCCCCTCGCCGCACGCTGGGAACGGGCAGCCGTGCGCCCGCCGCTCACAACAGACACGCTCAGATACGATCACCCGCTGCATAATTGAATTTTACACCCAGGAAAGTCACCCCCGGCCACCTCCCCTCTACACGTGGCCCTGACAGAAACTCTCCCAGGCTCACATCTCACCCAGGCCAGGCCAGCACAGAGATGGAGACTGATGAGCAAAACAAGAGAAGGGATGAAAGAGAATAATAATACTCAACGGGATTTTTGTTGTGTCTTTGTTCATTATGTTTCGTGTATTCTCCTCATGGCAGTTTATTTCAGCCAGTGACAGCGTTATATGATAGGATGGACCACCGACCACCGTGACGTGCGGTTGCTTGGTGCTACAACTTGGAGATAGCTACGCTAATCCCAACAGGTAGACACTCTGCTCTCAATAGAGGTTGCTTCCCAATGTCAGTCTGCAGTCTGCATCTTGTAGTGCAGATTAGTGCTGTTGCCAATGGGTCTTCAGGTCCAGTCTTCAACACATGGGGTGGTGATTGAGGACTCTATCCTGGGTGTGGGAGCTGCAGCAATGCTGAGGGTGTTTACGGGGGAGAGTATTGATTAGATAGAAATAGCGAGAGAGAGAGAAAGAGTGAGACACAGAGAGAGACAGAGAGAGAGAGAGCAGTCCATTAAAAGCCCCCGGGGGGGTGCGAATCTGGCTGATGATCTCATTGGCAGAGGGATGCGGGCGACTGAGCAGGGCCTATCTGCCTCTGTGCCCTCTCTTGAACAAGCACAATAGGTGTTTCCTCCCACACTGCCTGGTCACTTTCACCTGCCACTCACGCTGACTCTCTCCTGCCACTCACCCTGACCCTCTCCAGCCACTCACACTGACTCTCTCCTGCCACTCACGCTGACTCTCTCCTGCCACTCACGCTGACTCTCTCCTGCCACTCACGCTGACTCTCTCCTGCCACTCACACTGACTCTCTCCTGCCACTCACACGGGCTCTCTCCTGCCACTCACACTGGCTCTCTGATTCCATGTGCCATGTTTTTGTTGAAGGTGATGAGATCAGTCTACCCCGGTGTTGTTTACTCAGTGTTGAGCATCATGTCTCTCAGCACTTCCGCCTGCCATTGGCAGATCCATTCAACTCTCACAGACTCCTTTCAAGCTGCGCTGAAGGCCGTGTTTACACGGTGATCACAGGCACACTGCCCTGCGTTTTATACCTGGGCTCTTAATTAGATGTCTGTGATGTACCGACAGCCTGTGCCGTCAGACAATACATGTCTCTCAACCACTCATGGGACGTCACTCCACAACAACTAATCAACCATTCATTTCATTGTCTGCCCTCAGTGGCTTTCATGCATTGAGAATGTAACTAATCTAAGTAATTATAAACATAGATATCAAACGTAGATTTAAGTCAAATCTTTTGTCTGTTTTCAATTCTAAGCAAGCATTCCATCAGCAATTCTTCTGAAAACAAAGAAGCATAGATATTTTTGCCACCAGAGGACGACATTCTCTGGCTCACCCTTCCTCTCGGTTTCCCCAGGCAACCTCCTCCCTATCTTCAGAGTGGCCCCTCCCATCAAAGGCATAACCTCTCCTAATCCCCCTCCTTCGGTTTCCGTGGAGACGGCTCAGACGAGCAGGTGACGCATTGACAGGGAGCAGATGGTTCCCCGTGGAGGTAAGCATGGCTGAACAATGCTTCCATATTCATCATACAGCCTCTCTCTCTCTCTCTCTCTCTCTCTCTCTCTCTCTCTCTCTCTCTCTCTCTCTCTCTCTTGCTTTAACTTAGCATCCTCCACCTCCCTCTTGAATAGCTCCATTGCTGTCTCAAATGCATTGTACAGAACTCTTAACGCAATCACATACAACCACACATACATGCATGCTCACACATGCCCAGACAGGCACACATACACACTAATGGGTCCGTCAGAGGATAGTGGAAGGATCATGGTTGGGTAAGTAAGGGTGTAAGATATATGTATGTTTTACCCCCTATCCCTATATGTTCAGAGAAGACTGGGGGCTTCAGAAGCTCCAGCATGGGGACAGTAGGACTGTCTGATATACAGCCAGGGTTCCTTGCCTTGGCCCCTCTGAGCTCAGCCACTGCAGGTGTTTGTGGGGCTTTTCGTTGCAGTAACTCACTCCTCTAAAGAAGCCGCTCTTTACTCCCTGTCTCCCCTGGAGATGAAGTACAGACACCCCACTCTCTCCGTCTCTTTCTTTTGCCCTAACTCCTGAATAATCCTGTAACAATACGGGGCTCCAGTGTGGTGTGCAGCGATTCGCCGGAGGCCTGACTTGTTTTGGGGCAGAGGGGGAAGGGAGGGGGATAACATTATGGAGATCTACTAATGCATGTAGAACACTGCGTCAATGCTTTTTTAGGGGGGGGGGGGGTGGTGGTGGCAAAGAAAGTGTGCGGCACAATGGGGCGCTCAACCCACCACACCTGGAGATCCCAACAGGGGGTGAGAATAGTAGCCCACCTCTCCTCCCCTACCTCACCCATCATCACCACCACTCTCTTTCCACCTCTCCATACAGTGTGTAGCAGGACTGCCTGGAGGGGGAAGGCTGCATTCAGGGCCTGACTATGATAAAGACGCACAGTGAGGAGCCATTGAAGAGCCCTGCGCTTATAATAGAGTCACTAATAGGTGCCTATTCACCAAGAAAAGTGTTTTCGGGAGGGGAAAAAAAAGTTTTAGGGAAGCAACAATCACGATGCCTGCTGCCTTGTGTATGTCAAATTTATACAGCCCCTCCCCCTTGTCCCCCTCTTATGCTGTTAAAAGAGAATCACTATTGATGAAAGGACTCATGTATAGTTTGGAGACTCCTTTTCTTCGTTACTTGGAAATGAATTGAATGGTGTGTTCCAGAGTGAGTCCAGTGCAGCGCTAGAGCTCTCTAAGGACAGACGCGCTCACTCGCCCACTTTCTTTTCATCTCTCTCTTTCTTCGATTGTTACCCAGATACACATGTGCCCAGCCCCAAAATGAATAGGAGAACGCTAGTCAGCTGAAGTTTTGTTTCCCCCAATGACCCCTATCTCTATTACTTTTCGCTAAGTTTGAGCCCAGTGTGCCAGTCTTACGCAGCTGTGTTTGTGAACGAGAAGATGTGTTAGGAGTATCCCTACCTGAACCTGAATATGTTTGTCCCCTTTCTGTCTTTAGAGTTAATTCATACGTATGCAAATGTGGAGTGTTGGTGGAGAGTCCCAGAGAGCAAATGGGCTGGGCAGTATGTGTATAGCGTTGCAAAAATGCTGGTACCTAGGCACCGGGGGGCCTTGCCCAGTGGGAGAGGTGATTTATATAGAAAGGCTGGGACCATATTGACGGAGAGAGCCCCAATGGAAAAATACGGGGACCATATTGTGGTGTGTGTCACAGCCTTTAGCTGACAGATTGATGAGATGAGGAAATAACGGTCCTTACTAGGGGGCGGCCCAGTGTGGTACCCCAGGTCGGGGAGGGACCTGGGGCTAGAGTGAGCCCGCTGAGCAGGGCTTCCCCTCAGTCATGCTGGGCAGAGCCAGCCCAGGTCACAGCCCCTTTGATTCTCAGCCCCTGCTTTGAACAATGGCCAGCGCAAAATGGGCAGGCCTACTTCCCCTTAGAACAGCGTGAATTGTGCTCGTATTGGTATTTTTATATGTGTGGAGCTTTGTTTGTATATGTGTGTGATGGTGCATTTGTCTTTTGTGATGCTATTGGTGTGTGATGCATCACGGTTGATTTGCAATGAAAAACACACAGTGAATTCACACATCGTGAATGCATTTAAATGCATGACTGCAAGTACTGTAAGAACTGGGAGAGGCCTGAACCTGATTTATTCATAGTTTACTTGTTTTTTTTTGTGTAGCCAAAGGTTTCTTTTGTAAGAAGTGTTTAAGTAGCCCACATGTTTGCTGTAGAGAAGACCTTATGTTGAATACCTTTCACAAGAAACAACCAATACAATTAAGGGTATTCAGACAAGACTGTCAAAGAAAAAAAGGCCATTATCAGAAGAAAGTGTTGAGACATCACAGCCACAAAACATACTGCCCTGACTTAGTCCAGGACATGCTTCTCTCAACAATGCATTTTCAAACAGTGTCTTAGCAACTGGTATTGTGACATCAGGATTACCCAAGGTGCACTGCAGAGCCCCCTACAGGGATGAACAGAGGGAGCCAGGGGACGATTGTGCCTCAGGAAGAGAGATCTATAGAAAAGGTCTTGATCTGTGATACACAGAAGGCTTCAGGGTGACCTAAAATATCCCATTTCCTACAAAAAGTCTGCATTGTCAAAGACAGCCCAAAACAGGAACATAAATGTAGTTGACAGATGATTAAAAGTGTCAGAAAGTGTTTCCTGTTCTTCTGCAGTGACTACCTCCATGAGTAGAACCAGATCTAGATCATCAAAAGATGACATGGTCCTGCCTATCTATCCTTTAAACAACCTGCACACATTGTTGAGGTTTTACCTCAAAGGAGTTCCTGAGTATGTGGCCAAGTGTTTCATGTCACCAGGGGTAACGGTTACTTTTTCTCCCTGCTCTCAAGTTAATGTATTACCACTGAGCTAGTTCTCTCCCATTCCCTCAAAACACGAACCCCAAACCAAAGACACACTCTGGATAATGAGCTTTGATTGGAGTTACAGATAGGGCACTGTTCAGAGTGTGCACACTGACACACACACTGCACAGACACAACCACACATGGACACATTCACACTAATGAGCTCTGATGTGTGGAATTGATAGGGTCCATTGTTTCCCCAGAGCTTGTCTCGATATCCCCTGTAATGTAATTAAGTGTAGGAGATTTATGCAGCTCTACGGTAGCAGAGAACTTGATCCGTGTTCCTTCTGTGGAGTTACTATGAAAAGCCCTCTGTCCAGCTGTTCATGTTTATTGGTCAGTCTTCTGTGTGTGTGTGGTTTTATGGCTGTCCAGCATTCATTGCTTAATTCAGTGCTTGGGTAGATTAAGGGGCCTTACCACAATGTTCACGTGAACAGAATTTGGTTGTCATATTTGTGTGAAAATGCATGTTCGAATAAATTGAAAAAAGATAGGTTGTGTCCGAGAACATTTTCCTCTCTGGGATATGCGTCAGTGACTTGACCAGTTTGGTAATTATTAACAGCAATAATCCACATAGTGAAGCAGTCATCCAGCCTCCCTCAGTGAGCTGTGTCAAGAAGCAGCTCAGCCAGTGAGAGAGTTCCCTGCAGCATCGAGGAAAAGATCGTCTTTGTATGTTCGATTTGACAGTATCAGGGGTGTACTACAGAGGAGCGATTCAAAAAGGGGGGGCAGAGATGTGGACTGTTGACATTGAGAGAGGGAACGTTCCGGAACCTTGCTGGGGGACCAGACTCGGCGGCCACCGCCAGCAGGGTAATCACCACCGTCTTCCTGCCCGGCGGCAGGGTGGACTGAAGCGTCCGGTCAACACCAGCCGGCCTCGCGCCTCCTCCTCATCTCTCCACACAGACAGGGTGAGTCAGCGCCCACCCAGCACCTCCTAATCCAACACAGCATGGACCACGGGGCAGCTCAGCCCTCCGCCGCCCGCCACAGCCCACACCTCCCCATATCCCAAATGAAAAACACGTCAAACGCCGCTCAGTGAGCCCCATGGAGAGAACTTGTGAGAGAAGAGCCATAAGACCGAGCATCTGTCCACCTCTTTGACACTAATGAATGTTAAGTAGGTTAGTCGGTGGTGTGCCACTGTCCCTGAGGTCATTGTGGACTTCGTGGCAGAGGGCTGCTGCTTTGTGTCCGTGCGCCAGCCCCCAGTGAGAGGGCCAAAATGGCTGGAACGCTAACTCCTGCTCACACAATCACGGCACCAATGGTCGCCATATTGATCCTGGTGCAACCAGATTAAAGTATAAAAGGAGCTCTGTCCGACCAGCAGGAGGTCCCCCTCTCACTCTCCGGAGCTCATTCCGGGGTCACAGAGTCCTTGCAGCCCCATGACCCACAACCAAACATGCGCGCACACTCGCACCAGTGGCAGGACAGGGATCTTCCAGGGATGCACCCCATTAAACAGGATTGGCTGGATGTTCACATTCATGGCTCATTATATCTGACCCTTGGCTTTATCTGTCTCAATCCGCCTGCTCCCTGTTTTGTCTCTGATGTTAACCTGGCCCGGGCCATGCTGTGGTTGTGGCCTGGGTGCTTTTGTGTGCCAGTGATAGGTCTGGTGTTTGTAAGATTGTTTTCTGAACTGGATCTCCTCATCTTTTGTTTCTTCTTGTGTTGCATAGTCCCTTTATAGTCATCTGACCTACTGCTTTTCTGTTGGGTGCCTTTAGACAGCTGTATGTGTGTGTTTGTGTGTGTGTGTTTGTGTGTGTGTGTGTCTCTCCGGACCTAAGTTGCTGACCTCACCAGGATGCAGCTCTGATCTCTGGGTCTCTGTTCTCTGCCGTGCAGCCTTGATTAAACACTGATTAAATGCCTATTAATGTATGCCGGCTCACAGAGAAGGTGTAATCAGGTGAAACTGAATTACTAAAACATCCAGTCTAGTGCCCAGTGGAGAAGAAAGGGCTCCCCTGAGAAAGGCAGACAGATGGCCTCCGAAACCAGAGCGAGGACGACCAGGAGAGGGAGAGAGAGGAGGGCAAATGGAGGGGAGCGAGCAGAGCCAGCCACCACTTTGGCGATTAGCTCGAAATTGATAATTCGATCTTGCGTCTTCCACCTACTCATTATTGATAAGCGCCAACATTTCCCCTGCTGCCCTAGACCAGTCGTTCTGCATTTCCTGCCCAATCAGGCCTGTGGCCTCTCAGCCTACGCCCTGTGGTGCTCAATCGCATCCCCTCGGACAGGAAGTGACAGCGGTGGAGGTGGGCTGAGGGAGAGAGAGCGTCCTTGAGACGACAAGTGGAAATCCCATCTGCCGGGAATCAGGCTAATCTCATCATCTGAATTGGACAAGGAAAAGGGGAATGCCAATCACTTTAGGCAAACCCCTCGATGGGATTACGTGTTGCGTTTGTGGTGACGGGTCAATGATGACAGCAAAAATGACACGAGGGCACGGTCGATTTCATTTTGGCACCTGCTATCAGCTCTGAATCTGACAATCTGGTCGATAGACCCGCTCATCATTCTGCTCCTTTTCTTGTTCAGTGAGGTGGAGTATGGAGTCGTGGAGGTGACTTGTGACTACCTCTGGGTCTGATCTCGTAGTCTCTGGCTCAGCTCACCTCCCACTGAATGCCAGGCTCAGGCCAGAGAACAGGCCGTCACTGACAAGGAGCTGGAGCTCAGGCCTTAGGTGTGGCTTGGATTGGGTGCTTGTGTGAAGCAGATTTGACGTTTCAGAGACACTAACCATACGTTTCATGACTGGTCTTATGAATCTTATCTTGCCTGTCTCAACTCACAGCTTCTGATTTTGTCTGATTATCTTTTCTGTTTATTACTATGTTGTCCTTCCTATCCTTTATATTTTCTCGATCTACATTTCCACATCTCCAGACTATTCAGAACAGAATCTCCAAACTCCCAGTCACTCCATCCCCCTTTGACTAAAAACACACTTGATTTCACATTCAATGTGTAATTAAGACACAAGGTCATTGCTCTTGTAAAGCTCTCACAATTCACTTAAAATTGGTCATCATTCACCTCAAGGTACATTATTCAGATGGGTTGCAATTAAGCCTGACGATATTGTAGTGCTTTTTCCCCTGTAATAAGTGGGTCTATTTAGAAATATTGTACAGAGATAATGTCTGTAATCATGCAAAGCAGGGCAGGTATGAAAAGGGGAAATTGCGCACACAAAGGCCGAGTCACCCCAGGCTTTGGAATGGGGAGTCCTGACCCTGCCTGTAGACACTTGTAGCTGCTGAATCAAAGCATGGATGGCTTTTGATGGGGGGGGTGGGGGGGGGGGGGTGGGCACAAGCTGGCACAGGAAGGTCCGCTGGGCTCCCAAAGATAAGACAGAGCAGCCCCCCCCCCCCCCCCCCCCCCCCCCCCCCCCCCCGAGGCAGGCCTCATTGTCTTACCACCAGACCGTGAGAGCCCCTCTTGCCCCTGTCACCCACTCTGGTCTGGGGTTACAGCCCATGAATGAGAGGTGAGGCCTGGGAGGACCTCCCCTCTCCCACCCTGGAGTGGCCCAGGCCCGGAGCTGACTCAGAGCCTCTGGGAGCTGCCAGGAGATGCAAAGAGAGATGGATGATCTCCACCACCGACTGCTGGGGATCTTCCACTGATGTGTGTGTGTCTCCGGTGATTGATGAGTTAACACAGCAGCCCCTGCTCCCCGTGTCAGACGGACGTGCTCAGCCCGTGCCCTGGCCCATACAACAAGCCTGGATACAGAGAGGGAAGGAGGTGCTGCTGGGTCAAGCAGGGGCATAACCTAGAAAACGTTTTGATTGGTCGGTGGGTGAACAGATGGGTCTCTAGCCAGCTATATGGGAATGGAAGACCTCATGATTGAGTCTTCAGACTATGCTGTAGCCCACTGCTGGCACATTGGTGCAAAGCTCATTACAGAGACAGAGAGGTTATTGATGCACTGGGAGGTGGATCAGAGGGTTGTCTATGCACAGAGCTCTCTGTAGGGCTCTATATCTGTTTTGTTAGACGCAGCCATTGTTCTCCACAGCCCCCCTCAGAGTGGTTAAAACAGCCAACCTCTGAAAAAGAGTTGATCTCAATATTCTCTCCATCAGCAACACTTTTGATGCCTTTGATAGATTGGCGTTTGGGAGGGTTTCAATTGTCATTTCTGTCATGGCAGGACTGTGTGTTAGAATGGGACCAAAGGAGTTGACTTAAGTGTGTGTGTGTGTGTGTGTGTGTGCGTGCGTGTGTGTGTGTGTGTGTGTGTGTGTGTGTTATATGGATGTTCTCTGTGTTCCAGGCACCCTGTTATTTGTCATTTGTCAGCCAGGCCATTTTGTGGGACAGAGGACTCTACCAAGACAACGTAAGTGATCTCATCTTAAATGTGCAGTGTATGTATTACAGGTGGAATAACATCTGTAATAACCTCCTATACAATCTGTATAGGAGGAACACACACGGCACCTACACAGTAGTCTAATGAACGTCCTTTACAGTAAGTTATGGCCTACAGCTAAGAGTAACACAGTGTAAAGTTATAACTGCACATATCTGCACATATCTTATTGTCTACAGAAAGGCACACACTAACAAACATTACAACCGAAGCGCGCAAAAGTAGAGCAAGTATAGACACACACACACACACCACCCCCAGTCCCCACCTCTCTCTCCTTCTCTCTAAAGATCCTTGGAGTGGATGTGCCACAATTAACAGTGGGTTGTCATGGGGACAGCAGAGTTGTGTGGGCTGGCTTCCTGTCTTGGCCTCTGGTTAAACAAACAAGTAAAGACGAGGGACAAAGGCCCTGGCTGGTCCTACCAGCCTCATTTGCATCTTCCCCTGCCTTCAGCGCTTCTTTATTCCCCAAGTTCACCAGGGCGGCGTCGGCCTCGCTCCCTCTCCCCACCATCACCGTAAATCATCAGGCTGGATCAACGGCTCGTTGTCATGCAGCAACGTTATAAGTCCCGCTGGACGTCACGAGGCATCCCGCTCCTGACGGGCTGTCGGGCGGCTGTCAGGTGAGAGGCTGTCGACCCAGCGGTCGGCGTGGTCACCCCTGGACACGGAGCAATGGGACGGTGGGATGCAGAATGCATGGTGACACGGACCCCACAGGTGCTCAAACAAGGACCTGGGGGCCTTTCAGCTCCCCTTCATGTTTATGATATCCATGGCTGTTTACACACGAGTTTGACCCCAGTTAAACTGCGGCCTCGTCTTATTCATATACACACTGCTGTTGTCTCAGGCTCCGTCGAACCCTTTCTAGCTACACACTCATTATTCACTATGTCAACACGTGATGTCATAGCTGACTCCGGCATTCCTTATTAAATAGTTGAAAACGTAATTCGTCAAACACTGTCGTACTCGGTAATGTACTCGATTGTGTTGTGATTGTGTAACATAGGTCTGTGCTGTGTTCTTTGTTGTGTTGTGTGGTACTGTGCTGCACTGTGTAGTGTTGCTCTGTGCAGTGCTGTGCCGTGCTGTGTTGTGGGCCTGGTTGCAGGGGGCTGGATGGGGAAGTGGGGGTTAGCAGAGTGAGCTGGTGGGCCAGTGGGGTTGCAGGGTCTGAAAAGCAGGACTATTGTCTACCCGGTGAAAGTAGAAAGTTGCTCTGAATGCTAAGCTGCATCTGAGCCTGGCTTCTGACACGAGCTGATAATCACATTTACTCCTCTGAATCTGCTGGACTCCACAATGCGCCCCACTGTCATCGCCCCCCCCCCTCCATCCCTTCCACCCCCCACCCCTAGCCCCCCCCCCATCCCTCCACCAGAGCAGAGCTAATTACACCCCACAGAAACACAAATCTCCATGATTTAAAAAGTCACTCTTTTTCATGGGTTTAACCTTGTTAGAGGCCTAAAGCCTGTCTTTCTTATACATCAGCTTTGTGAGGATTCTTCTGTTCCTGCAGACACAGGGACAGAGACACACTTCTGTGTTCACCAAGAGTCATTGCCCTGTCAGTGGGTTCACTCAGAGGCAGTGTCATTAAGTGTGTGTGTGCGTGCCTGATTGTATAGTGTGTATGTCTATATCTGTGCGTGTGTCTATGTGTGTGTGTGTGTGTGTGTGTGTGTGTGGTAGGAGGGGGTCGAGGAGCGCACGCCGGCTTCTCCTCTGCCATCTGGGACTCTGGGACTAATAGACTTCCTATATCTTCCAGTGCTTGTCTATCTCCATCAGGGAGCTGTTGACCACAAACAGGGCAGTAATGATGTTATCCAGGGCTGGCTGTGTGGGGACGCGTGTGGGCTGCCTGACGCCAGGAGGTCAGCGGGCTTCCTGGGGGCCTGCAGGAACCCTGCGTGGCCCAACACAACCTCAGGGGTCTGCTGCAGTCTGCATGTGTTGTTTAGTGCTTTTGGCTGCCTGGAGTGGTAGGTGTACAGGTTTAGCTTTGATAGCCGTTTTCTTCCACTGTGCCAGACAGAAACAAGTTAATTATTTCAAACAAGTAGTGTGATCCAGGTTTCTTAGAGGGCCTAGGGCGCACAGAATAATTCTTTGTCAGTGTGAATACCAGTTAATCACCTAAAGTGATCAGTGTCAAAACCATTATAGTTATACAGGTGTGTACAAAAATTGCTACATGTTTCAACAGTTCTGTGTGTACTCTCAGAGAAAGAGAAAAAGACAAAGGCATAGGGGATGGGGTGGAGGGTGGGTGGAGCTCCCCCCCCCACCCCGAAAGAGTACCAAGAGTTTACCAAGAGTAAGGTAGTCAGGTGGTTGAAACAGGACATTAGGCACATGTGTGTTTGCGTGTCTGTGTGCATCAAAGAGGTTGAGGTTCTTGTCATAGTTGTGTTGCCCTGTGCTCTGGGACAAGTTGAGACCTGCCCAGTGACAGCCAGTGACACCCGTCCTGCCTCACCGCAGAGCCTCTCGGCCCTCCATCGAGAAGTTGTGAGTGGCAGGTAAGGAGGGAGCTGGAGGGGGAGGAAGAGGAGGGGGCAGGGCATCTGAAGAGAGCGAGCGGGCGTGCTGCTGGGCCTCATCCCTCTGTTTTCTACCTCACTTCTTCTCCCTCTTAACTTCACAAGAATGCAAATCTTTAAACCCCCTCAGATCTGAGCAGAGGGGCATCAGTGAAGATGGCGGAGGGATTTAAGGCTGATCCTCCCTGTGTGAGCCACAGACAGTCGGGCCCTCTCTTCCCTGCGCTTGACGGCCTGCAGCTCACTGCACGTGTGTGTGTGCGCGTGCGTGTGTACACACACATACATCTCCTCTGTCTCTTCTGTCTCCTCTGTCTGTGTGTCGTTTTGTGTATGCGTGCGCTTAACATTGACCGACAGAACTAGGAGATGAACTTTGCTTAGGTGTCTCAGAAGTTGCCTAACCCCAAGACAAATACAAGCCTTGTGTCTGTGTATGTGTGTGTCTGACAGTGTGTCATTTATTACATTTGGGTGTTTGTTCTCTAAAGGCCAGAGAGAGAGTGAATTAGGCTCTAACATTGAGGCTAATTTTCTTTGGCTGGTGTGTAGAGGCTGCGAGGGTGTGTGTCCAGCCCTGTTCTTCGTCAGGTTCAATATTGACCCTCCAGCCTGCTTTTATCTCCACACAGACCATGTTTAAAGAGCTACAGTGCCGTGTGCTCCATAGAGCTTTATTATCATCTGCAGTGATCCCCATGGTACTCTCTGGTATCTCTGTGTGTGTGTGTGTGTGTATTTGTGTGTGTGTGTGTGTGTGTGTGTGTCTGTGTGTGTCCATCAACACACCGGCTATAGAGGTTTTAATCTGGTTTGATGAGAGCTCTGTGTTTAGACACAAGGGGGCAGTAATGTGCATTCATCAGTTGAATTCTCTTTCAGTTTGACATTTAGTCATTTAGTAGACACTCTTATCCAGAACGACTTACAGTAAGTTTAGGGACATTCCCCCGAGGCAAGCAAGGTGAAGTGCCTTGCCCAAGGACACAACGTCCTAGGCACGGCCAGGGAATCGAACCAGCAACCTTCTGATTACTAGCCCGATTCCCTAACTGCTCAGCCATCTGACTTCCCATCGATTAAACATTTCATGTTTGTTCAGATTCTCCTGTTTATGCAACATTATGAAATGATGGACAGTGATTGCCTTTTTATTTATATGAAATTGTGATGTCTCACATTGACTTTCATGATCTCCTTCTGTCTCTCTCTCTCTCTCTCTCTCTCTCTCTCTCTCTCTCTCTCTCTCTCTCTCGTTCTGACTTTCACCATATATATCCCGTACCCTACAGGACGACTCCGGCAAAGATGGTCAACCCTTGCTTTGTCCGCGATTCCTGGCTCACATGAAGGCTTGCCCTGCAGATCTCAGACCAGCCCGTTTCCTTAGCAGCAAGCCCAGACCCCTGCCTCCTCACTGGGGACCGACCCACAGGACAAAGGTGCTCGCCGCTCCCAAGGCCCACATATGTGGAGGTGAGCACAGGCAGGAACACCTGGCGCTTTCACAAGATCAAAGAGAAGCTCATGTCATGATATCTTTTGCCTCCACACCTCTCCTCTGTAATGACTGCACTCTCCTTACAGAGCAGGGAAAGTGTCAGCCACCGCCTTCGTTAGCTGTTAATCTCTCTTTGGCTGGGCTTCGTTAGGTGCTAATCCCCCTCCTCCTCACCGCTGAGGGACAAGTGTTCAGAGCGCCGCCCTCCTGGTGGTCCTCCAGTGTGGGTGTGAAAGGCTGCCAGTAAACCTGCCGCTCCATTCAGGCCGTCGCCTCTGATGTGAAGGCATGTCCCCCCCCCGCATACTGCTGCCACACGGCAGGGGCACGTCTTTCAGCATGTGCGGAGTGCCTGGGGGGGGGGGGACCGGGGCATTTCTCTGCAGCGGGGTCTAAAACTAATTATTCTACCATATGGTGGTCGGCTTTATGACAATCGTCACTGACCCCGCTCCCTAAGGAAACGTGCTGTGTGGAGCAGGGGAGGGGGGGGGGGTGTAGCTGTGGGCTCTGACACATGTCATTCATGCGCACACGGAAGACCCCCCCACACACACACACACACATTCACACAGACCAAGTACACGCACACACGTTTCGAGTGTGTGACAGATGGGAAGGGCAGGGCTTTGTAGAGGCGCAGTGCAGAAATGTGCTCTCTGGTGTGTTCTCTTTCTCCTTCTGCTGACTCCTCTCTGTCACAGTCCCCAGGAAACAAGAGCACATTGTCTTACACCCCTCCAGCCCCACAGAGAAAAGGGGGAGTGTGAAGAGGCAGAGTGAAAGAATGGAGAGGGAAAAGGAAATGGCCTGCTATTGGCTTGAGCTGATGTTTGTTGAAGGGATCTGCGAGAGATATGAAAGGATGAGGGTAAAAGAGGAAAGGCTAAGAAAGAGAGGAGAGAGTAAGCAGGTAGTAAAGATGTTTGACTCAAAGATGGGAGAAAATGGATGGAACCACAGGTGTCTTGGAGATTACAATGCACTGTGTTTCTTGTGTGTTTGCTATATATTGCCTGCTATACTGCTGCCAATCCATTCTTAAATGCAAGTTATTTTTAGTTTTTAATTTTTTGCAGCTGACCAAATGAGGACTCTAATCTCTAACTAATAACTAACTAAGGTTTTGCCCCAAAAAATGTAAGCAAAAGATCCCTGCTTCTCTTGTTCTGTCCACAACTCTGATTATTGTGTTGGGAATTGGGCAGCTGGTCCAACCGAGTGTATGTTTTTCAGCCTTTTGTCAAAGAGCTGACCCTCCCGGGTGTGTGTGTGTGTGTGTGCAATGGAGGGAGAGGGGGGCAGTGTTTGCTCCGAGGCTCAGTAAAGTGGGAAAGAAAATGTCAGCTCCAGGTTTGGCAGACCTGTCTCAGCTGTAAATGATGATGGATACCATTCATACACAACCCTCCCTGTAGACCCCTGTGTTAACTATTCAGGACTGGTCTTTGTGTCCTGAACAATGGCCATGGTTAAAGTTTGGGGTCCTGCATAACCCTATGTTCAAACAATCTCTAATGAGGCATTCATGTCTTTAGTCTTGTTAATGAGATTGCAAAATTCATGCAAGGATATCTCGTTTGTGCCATAGAATGATATTCATTTCACAAGATATATATACAGTTCAAGTTTATTAGTTTCTACATGTTTTATTACAAAAATGTCAAAACGCTGAAGCCCCTTCATCCCTGTCTCCAGATTCCCGGAACGTGCAGTACAGGGGCTTGACCAGAGGGAGGCGCTCAGCTTTCGTCATTCCCCATGTGCCTGTCTGTCCTCTACCCAGCAGGGCGTCCTCTGAGCCTGACGTGTGCCCACCACCCTCCAGTCACACCGACTCCAGACATCATGGACCTAGTGGGCCCAGCCCTGAACCAGCCTCTGCCTTGTGTCCTCACTATGTCCAGGGTGAGGAGAATAGCGACGCAGCTGAAGAGGGGGCTGAATGCATTGACCTTCGCTCTCCTCCAGCGGTCCCCAGGACCCCTGTACCTGACCCAGGCCAGAGGCCTTGTCCTGGGCTTGATGAGGTGAACCGGAGCCCCTCGGGGAGGTCTGTCTCCAGTCTCTCTGCAGGCTCTCTTTCTGACTTCAGCCGCCCTCCATCCAGCCAGTTCAGCCGCAGCAGCGACCTGTTGAGTGGCAGGAGCAGCGTCCTCTCTGGTACGCCAGCCTCACCATGCCTGATTAGCATGTCACATGACCAGATTTAAAGCAGGAAATAAAGATAAAATTGTTTTTCTTGTTTTCACAGCAAACCTGAGTGACCTTGGTTCAGAGGGCGGTCCTCGTCTTTCCCAGCTCCGCTCCTCCTCTCTGACCTTGTCTGCTCAGGCCTCGTGTTCCCCCAAAGACCCCCCGCCAGACCGCACCCCCCACGCACCCCCTCGCCTTCCCCGCCTGCAGGGCCCCGGACACACCAAACCCCGTCCACCTGATTGGACCACGGAGTCCCAGACAGTCCCTGCTCTCCTCCCACACCAAGACCCTGATCCTGATGCCTACAATGGCCCAAACCTACAGCCCCATCTGTACCAACCCCATGATCCTCTTCCAGACCCGTTCATAGACCTCCATGATGACCATGCCCTCACCTCCCCCTCAGATAGCCGTCTGTCCTGCCCCAGCCCACAGAGGCCCTCCTCCATCCCGTCTCCGGCGGTGGAAATGCAGGACTGGCTGTCTCCTCCCCCCCGCTGGCCTGTCCTCCCCCCCATCTCCTCAGCCAGAGGTGAGCGATGATGTCTGCCTTCCCCAAAGGGCCTGTTCATAGCCTCCTCCCTGACCAGCAGCACTCCGGAACCTGTCTCTCTCACCCACATGCTCTCAGGCAGATTGTCCACCATGGCTGGACATCCACCGTCAGATAAAGAGTCGCAGGCGGACAGGGAGGAGTAAAGAGCACGTATGCAGAGAGCCCGTCAGATGTTCCCGTCCCCCGTGCAGCGAAGCACTCCCGTCAGACGCCTTTGTTTCCCCCTCATGATAAATAATGCGTAAAGCTTTTTCTCTTTCCTCTAAACCAGGGATGGAAAAGAAAAGCTTTTGATGAAGAGCTGGTACCGTTTCATTCCCGGTTCCAATAGGCATAATAGAAGCGGAGTCCCTACCGCGTGTGCCGTCGCTCTCCGACGCGGCTCCCCCGCGCTCCCTCTATTCTCCCGGCGCTGAAAGGAGAGACGTGTAGCCGATGGTCATAAATCCACACTGACCACCGCTGGCTGACAGGAGGAACAGCCAGAGAGCCGGCCATAATAGAATACCTCTGAGGCTTTACGCGGACGCTAATTTACCGTTTAGAATCGGATAAAAGAGAGGGCCACTGACATCTGACTCTTATGGTGACTTTGTGAAAGAAAGCAAACAATTGGGAAATTGTGTAGGGATTTTCCTTTTCTGTGGGAGTCATCGACTGTTCTCTGTGTGGTACTGTGCCATGGGGGGGCACAGGCTGTATTGTGGCACGCTGTTCTCTTCAGGGGAGACACAGAGCAAGTGTCATAGGTTCATTTATTTCTCTGCAGATGGAAGCAGCCTCTGATTCCTGTTTGAACAATTTAATATCAGTGTGATACATTGGTGGGGAATGTGCAAAACTAATTCCTGGAACGGCTTTGAGAATAGCATTGAGAAAGAGCTTTGTTCTGTCTAGCCGAAGAAAGAACGAATGGATATTAACTGAATCTATTGATTCTTATGGTCATAGAAGCCAGTGCATTAGGTAGAGCGTTTAGCAATCTAAAAACCAGTGTGTGTGTGTGTGTGTATGCGTGTGTGTGTGTGTGGGCGTATAGGGGAACTCCTCTCCCCCCTCTTCACCTCTTTCAGGCGGGGGATCCTCTCTTTTTGTTGCTTTTTTCACGTCCCCACGCCAGGACCCAACAATCAGAGGTTGACCCCAGGGTGACCTCTTTGACCCTAATATCCAGAGTGTAACTGTCTTTGACAATGAGCTGGAGCCTTGACCATTGTGGTGCCCTGGCCTGGCCCCTCCACCAGGGAGACCCGTGGTCTTTCAGTCCTGCTCTGTGGCCGGAATGGGGGAGACCGGAGGGACACAGAGAGGCCTTGTCTGGGCCCTGACTCCACCCTCCTTGGCCCTGCAACCCTCCCCTCCTCCAGCACCACCCTGGCCCTCTAGCATTCTGTGACTGAGAATGATGGCTGACATGACAGCAGCAATATGCTTTGAAGTGTCAAGTCAAGTCCCTCCTTTGTGTCCCTGAGTAGAGAATTGAGGCACTGGAGTGTGGTGTGGGTTGCTCGTGAAGATGCTGAGTTTGTGCTTAGCTTTGTCTCCTTGTGTATATATTATGCTTTTGTCTGTGGCTAGATTCTCAGCCTTTCCCTGTGAGCAAAGTCCTGCCTTCTTCCAAAGGGCTAGGGAGAGAGAAAAGACCAGTGAAACAATTTCACTTACTAATCTTCTGGATTTTGAGCTAAA
This sequence comes from Osmerus mordax, assembly GCF_038355195.1. Taxonomy (NCBI): domain Eukaryota; kingdom Metazoa; phylum Chordata; class Actinopteri; order Osmeriformes; family Osmeridae; genus Osmerus; species Osmerus mordax. The sequence goes on along the minus strand of NC_090066.1, from coordinate 5,137,629 downwards.
CAAAAACGGTTTCATTTTGTGAGGAGTTAAGTCATTAGTGATTATACTGACAGCACTAACCTCTTCTCAGAGTGAGGTATGTGATTACAGGGGTATAAAGGAAGTGTTGCTCCTGTCCTCTGTGTGTTTGTTATGGTGTGATGAGACCAGCTCATGTAGCCTGGAGGCTAGACCAGTGCTGTGGGCTCAAAACACTGGGGGGTATTCTTTCTAGGAGGTCCTGGTGTGGTGTGGTCTGGTCTGGTATAGCCTGGACTCATTTTCTACAGAGCTTGAGACACAGGCTGAACAGGAACATTGGCAGTCGGTCTGTGGGTGTGAAGCACATGCAATTGATCCCAATGGGGACAAGCTTGAATTGAGTTAATTAGGTAATTACGTTAAAAGACAGACTGTTCTATAAGTCCCCCTTATAAGCCCCCCTGAGTCACCCCCTCCCCCTACACGTCAGATATCTTCCTCCAGAGGTCATAACGAATAGTTCTTCAGTAGATGTGGTAAACAGCTTGTCTGCCTATGCTGTTCCAGGTGACAGTGACACTGGGTCCTCGTGCTGCTCACAGCTGAGTTGCTCTCAGTCCCGTATGTTTGATGAGCTGGACTCCATAGCCCCTGGGTCAGCCTCCTGTCTGTCGCTGGACAACCCACTGAGCTCTGCAGACGAGCGCTCAACTGACACAGGTACTGGACGCACACACATTCACTAAACTGCATGAAGCACCTGAAACCTGGAATACAAGGGCCCCGTGTTATGAATAGAAGTATTGCCAGATTTACAGCATTTTGCGACTGCAGTGCTTTTTATGATGCATGACAATTGATGTATATAATAAATATTTATGGAAAACTAGAATAGTTTCTGTCCGGGAAGTGTATAAGTGTATAGTACATTTGCATTGTTTAAACATTGTAGCACATGGAAATGATGTCATTGGGAAGTCCACTACACTGGACGTTGTTCCTGCCATGTTTGTTGTTTTATGTTGTTGGTGCTTGTTGTTGTCATCTGTCATCATTTGTTAATGCCCTAGTTAGACATGCTTTCCTTCCCTGGTATTGCTGGACTGGGATGGGCTTATCTTAATGCATTGTTGTGGAAAAGTGTGTCATGCCTTGGTGTGTTTGCATGTTTACAAACAGACGCATGGAATGTGTTTGTGTTTGTGTCTGGGTGTGTGTGTGTCCCGACGGTGGCCAGTGAGCTGTGAAGAGGAACGTCACCCCAGTGAAAACTTCCCCCGGCTCCTTCATCCTCTTCTAATCCTTGTCTAGGTGTTTAAGATGTTTAACCTGCTCGCTTGACCTGAACCTCTATCTGACCCTGCTGACCTTTGCCCTGAGGAAGTTTGTGGCTCATGTCAGCTCATGCTGCAGCCCTGGCTGACATCTACCTTTCGGTTCACGTTTAGTGTCTGTTTAAGCTTTGACTTACATTTACATTTAGTCATTTAGCAGACGCTCTTATCCAGAGCGACTTACAGTAAGTACAGGGACATTCCCCCCGAAGCAAGTAGGGTGAAGTGCCTTGCCCAAGGACACAACGTCATTTTGGCACGGCGGGGAATCGAACTGGCAACCTTCAGATTACTAGCCCGACCCCCTCACCGCTCAGCCATCTGACTCTGACTTGGACTTGAGTTTATACAGTTAGACGATTATACAGTTAGACAGTGTACCACACCAACGACTGTCAAAAGAATCCCTTGCTGTAGCTCAGCTGATAGAGGCAGGTAAATGTCCATCCATAGTGACCCTGTCTGGGTGGCAGTGTAGTGAATACCTTAATCACGGGTTTAGCCCTTTGTCCTTTGTTACAGTGTTGGTCTACAATGGCTCGGGTGCTCTTGGCTAGTGACTGGGCTAATACCTGTCCAACTGAAAGTGTGTCCCATCACAATGAGCTTTATCTGATGGACTTCCTCTCCAGAACTCCTTAACCAACCTGTCAAGCCAGCAGCTCTGTTCTTCTCACCTGAGAAGATTACTCCTAAGAAACACACCCACAGACAGGAATGCATGTCTGCATTTCCTTTTGGAACATGCTTCCTTGCTGTCGAAAAATACAAGTCAGGTTTTGAGTTTTCACAGTGATCTTCACCCTGTCTTGGGAAAACTGGATCGAGCGATGCCATCACAATGCAAAGAATGGCCAAGACTACTTTGAATGTGTGTGCGTCTATATGCGCGGGTGTGTGCGTGTCTGTGCTGTGTGGGTGTGTTTGTGGACGTCTGTCTACGTGTGTGTGGATGTGTCTGTCTCTGTGTGTGTGTGTGGGTGTGTGTGTGTGTGTGCGTTTGGGATAGTGAGAGTGAAGTCTAGGGACCTGCAGCGGAGCGAGAGGTTCCCAGTGGTGGTGTGAAATCCCCTCCGAGGGAACGGCAGGTCCACGCCCTGCCCAGGGCCGGGGATTTACACAGGCAGGAAGCCCACAGTGTCACTGATCCCCTTTTAATTGGGTGTGACGGAGGGACCTTTGGAACCTCAGGGGGCAGGGGGGGTTGGAAGTAAGCTGTGAGTCATATACGAACACTTCCAGATACCCCGTATCACCACCACTTGACTTGTGCTGCTCCTTCCTACCTCGTCTCGCCCTCCAAGTCTGGCACTGGTCTGGAGTTACTTCCCCCGGTTAGCTGTGTCTGAGAAAAACCCTTGATGAGAACTCCTGCTCACACAAGGGAACACGAGAAAGAAATGTATGTGGTCCTGATGGTTTGCTGTGTCGTTGCGTAGTGTGTCAGATGTGATGCCTTTGCATGTCATGTTTCCTGTAGAGCTGTCTTCGGGTTTGGCTGCCCTGACTGTGGCCTGTGAATCTGGTGACCTTGGCTCCCTGTCGCGGGTGCAGCTCCTGCTCCTGGACCGCCCAGAGCCCGAGGAAGCCCTCCACTACTCTGGCCTGGATCAGCACTCCCCAGCAGACGAGTGGGCAGGCCATATAGATGAACTCAGAGCTAGGAGGCCAGGGAGTTTGGTATCTACAGGTATCCCAATGTAACACCTAAACACCCCACCTAGTCTGTGGTTTAACTGTGACAACACACCAGGCAGGGATTTTGAATGCACTGATTTGTGTGCTTTTGGGAGTCATTGTATACTTTGTGTCAGGGCAGCGAAGTAATCACTGCAAGCCCTCATGATGTCAAACTCTTTTGACAGTTTATTTTGACAGTTTGAATGAACCCTTTGTTTTACAAAAAAAAATACAAAACAATAAAAACCGTTTTTTTTTCATAACCGGGGAACAGACCGTTGAGTGGAGTGTGTGTAGACAAGGCTGGACAGGGGAATACCATAGTTTGGGGGGGGTGTCGGTCGTTGGTCGGCCTTGAGTGTAATGTCCACAGTGCGAGACGGCCTTCTTTGATTGGCTTCGACACCGCCTCTCATCTGCTCCCAGACATGCTGCCACGCGTTCTTAACTGCACAACCATAAAGATGGAAAGACTCATTTCTCCCCCCAGAGGAACGGTTTATTGTGATATGATATGCAATATTAATAAAGATCAAACCGCTGGAGTTTATCATTAACATGAAGACCTCAGCTCAGACATGCCGCCAGCCACCACTAACAGAATATATAACAATCGCTTGGACAGGAAAAGATTATTGGCACATCAACTAAATGTGATAAAGGCCTATTGTTCATTGTCTCATCAAGGCACAGAGATAGTTCGGGCTTAATTATTTAAAGTCTAGACATTCCTTACATACAGACAATAGATCTAATTACACTGCATATTGTATAGTTCAATGTTACTTTCAATGATCAATAGAGATTAGTGTACAGCCCATTATATCAATCTGTATCGGCCTCTTCTAGAGACTTGCTGATTCCTGTGTGGATGTGGTGGTACTGGAGTGGGGCCTGTCGGTCCTCTAGGTGTGTCTCCACAACAGCGTTGCACCTGGCACACAAAAAGGAGACAGGTGTCCCCTTCAGACCGCCAGCTCCCCATTTATATATCTATTTACCCAGAGATTACCAACCATACTTAGAACTAATACACGGCATTACTCACGAAACACAAAGACAAATGTTTATAAGCGCGTGCCGTGGGGGTGTGTACACACACACACACACACTTGTGGCCACAGATTGATGCAGTTTTGATGTATGTGTTGTTGTCAGGAGAGCTGTGGCCCCTCACAGCTGCAGACTGTGGAGATGTCGGTGTGTCTAATAGGTGGGACTCCACAGACAAAGTCCAGGGACAGCGCACACACACACTGGTGAGTGTCTACTGCTTGAAACTGCAACTCTGCACAACCCCAATGTCATCTGTTCTTTTTTTCTTCGTTTTTTTTTTGTAAACAGCATTACACCTTGTTGCCAGGTAACATACAAAACAGACTAAAGATAAAAGCATCTCCTATCTTTCCATCAGGAACAATGCTAAGCTCGGCACACAAAGACCCCCGTTTGTGAACTTGAACTGGCTTGAATTTAAAACTGTCATTCCAGTGAAACAAGCCAAATTGAAGGGCTGGAGGGCCCAAACCACTGTTGATAACTGAGACCCGACATCAGAGCGAGAGCTTAGTGTGCAGCAGGTGTGTAGAGATAATCAGTCACGGGCCACAGGAGGGAGAGGTTGACTGTACGACTGATAGAGGGGATACAAGCCAGCCTCTAAGCCTACACTGTTCGGTCTGTGAGGGGGGGGGGGGGGGGGGCTGCCCATCTAAACGCTCCTGACGGGGGGGATTCTTTTAGAGGATGCACTGCTGGTGGGATCAGACAAGGTCAGGGGTCAGGGGTTAGGGGCTAAACGCAATGTGTGCGTGCTGGGGTGCAGTGGAATGGATGCAGGTGCTCCATGCGATGGACTATTAATCTCCTCTTTATGATGGAAGTGAGATGAGCAGAAAGGCTGAATGAGCATAGTAAGCCCCCCTGCAATTATGTCTTACCACAATGATTGGGTCGGAGTACTCTGAGCATGATTCATAAGATCCATTTACATAATGGCCCAACTCACCACCACAGGTTAACAGCATGTATGTGTGTGTTTTCCTGAAGTAACCCCTTTACTGATGCTGTGGTTGAGACAACTTTGTGGTCGTACTGTGGTTCCACAGGGTGGTTTCATTGGGTGTGTTATGGTTCTGGGTTTGTGTTGTTCGCAGGACCACACAGAGGAAGGACCCGGGTCTCCTTCGCCATTCGTCACGGGTTCCTCACAGTCAGACGTCACATCCGGTTCCTCAGGTTCCCCCTGCCCGTCCAGTTCCATTACTGTATCTCTGCATACCTGTATACCTTCTAGAACTGTGGTAACATTTATACTCCTTTACATTAACATCATTCCCCCGTTGAACTCGTGTCAGACCCAGCGTTTCTAAATGAAAAACCAGAGTCATTTCTAAATACCCCAGAAGAGGTTGCCCTTAACCTGAGTGTTTGAGCCTATAAAAGCCCACTCTGTCCATGTCAGTGCTGCCGTATTAAAAAGCATTGTGTCCTCACTGTCACTGCCGTGGTTGGCGTCGACTCTACCTCCGGTACACTTAAGCCCATAATCCTCAGCAGGGCCGGCTGGCGGGCAGTATCGTCTTCTCCTTGGTGGCCGTCTTGTGTACATTCATGAATAACGGCTCAAAAGAGCGGAGCCTACAGTACGACCACAAACATGGAAAATCCTGCCTTCACATGAATGGAAAGGTCACCTCCCCCCCATCCCCCCCACCCTTGGGTAGAAGTGGAGAGTTTCCTCAGTCCTCACCTTCTCCCCCTCTCTTTTGTCCCTCTACCTCGGTTTTTATCAAAGATATCCACAGCCCCCTTGATGATTTGGTTTTGGATAGTGACTCGCCTCCATCCGTCACTGTGTTGCGGGGCTAAATGGTGCGTGTGACATTATGCCTTAGAGACAGGACGATGAGAAACACACCTGTCATATCTGTGAGTGACTGGCTGTTCCTGAGAGCCACTGAGACCAAAGGTACTGGTACATGTGCCGCCCCTGCTCCCGTCCTGTCCCCCCTCTCCTCACTGTGAGATCACAGAGCAACAAGGCAGGAAGGCTCAAACGGCTTCCCCAATGATGTTTTAGTACTTTTTTGGTTGCGTTTTGTTGTCCAAAGCCTGGACACATGATAACATCTTGTATATACCTCCGAGATGGGGAGTATCCTAATGGAAGTAGCCACACCCCCCCCCCAGACACCACGACCCAGAAGGCCCCATCATGGGTGAGTGGAATCCTGAAGGAAGGGATGTCTTCATCTACGGGACTGTTAGGTTTATATGCTGTTTAACATCTTTGTCTACGGCTGTTTAAGGGGATCTCTCGCTACACTGCAGGCATAAAACACAGCTGGCTGGTTGCAGAAAGGCCATAAAATCCAGAGCCAAAAGATAGAACCAGCATTTTACCAGGCTTTGTGACAACAAACCTAATCCCATAAAGAAGATGTCACCCAGATATCCCTGGTGATGGCTTGTGTGATGGCTTGTGCACAATGACCTCTCAGAGGCCAAAGACATGGTCGGACTGTGGGAGAGGGTCATCGTGAGGGCAGTAAAAAGGTCCATCCAGGGGTCAGTGAGCCTTTGAGGGGCACCCAGTGTGTGGCATGGCTTTGTGTGGGATAGGTGAGATTGGGTTACTAGGGAGTGACATGGCGTTAAAACTCCCTCAATGGAGCCAGTAAGTAGTCCATGGAATGACACTGTTACAACTCAATGTGACACTTTTGAGATGCCACACTGACACGGCAGGATGGCTGTTTGCACCTTGTTGTTAGTTTATATGTTCTTGCCATTTGACAAAATGCCATCAGAATAATTTCAGTTCATGCAATTTGAAAACAGTGAGGAACATTGACCTAGTATGTCTGGTATGGCAGAAAGACCTGATTGTCGCTTTTCACCAAGTTCAGTATACTAAGCTGTGTCGAATTATATTGTCTTTGTGTATATGGATCAATGGACAGAGAATATGGGTGAATGGCAATAAGGTAACTCCATCTGTCACTAGTCCCCTGTGATAAGATTGTACGAACGGCCTGTACAATCTGGTCCCTAGTGACATTAATGATAAGGCCTTATTGTCCATCTTCCTCATAAGGTATTCATAGGTAGAATAATCCCTCTCATAATTGTTTCACGGCTGTTTCCCTTCTCCCGGTCACTCTGGGTTTACCCCAGTGTTTAGCATTCAGCTGCTACTGAAGACGTTAACAGGCTAAATGAACGTAGCGATGGGCAGGGCCACAAAGCAAACTAATCTGAACTGGCCGTGCTGGATTGTTCTGGAGAGCCCGAGGAACTGCGGGACGGCTTAGGACAGAGAAGAAGAGAGACACTGAAGCAGAGATTAGTCGTGTTCCAGGCAGAATCGTTTCCCCCCCAGGACCACACACTGACATTGTAGCAGTGGAACCATTGTCTCTAAACCACTGCCACTGTGGGCTCTGTGCCCATTGTCCCCAAATCCACTGTTGTTTCTCCTCCCTGCTCCCCAAACATGGAGCCAGGCCTTTTGATTGGCACTTGTCAGGCCAGATAGAGAGGGTGACGTGTTGGGAATCGCTCCGATAAAGGAGGCCTGAAAGGACAATCCAAGCCCATGAATAATAATCTGGGAAGGATTTTTCTTTTTTCTCCACCCCTCCTTTTTATTCTTCCTTTCTTAGTAGAGATAGAGGAGTGCAGGATCTGGGTGGCATCACTGAATGGCCCCTGCCCACTGATTGTGTGGCTGACGCTCATCCCTTTCTCAAACACACAAAGATACAATCCCCACCTTCTTGCCTTCCCCTGGTCCACTGGATGTCGGTCCTTTCTAGAACCCTGTGTTTTTGTGTTCTGAGGGAGATCTGGCTGTAGGGTGATGTGTGTGTGTGTATTTTGTCTTGATCGGGGGGGGGGGGGGGGGGGAGTTGACTTGGCCGCTAACAGCCAAATCCAGCTATCTGCTGTGTTCAGATGTTTTTGTTGGTATGGCAACCTGGTTTGTGTGGGTTTTAAGTGCCTAAGCAGGTCAGTGCCTTGCTTCCAGATTGAACTGACCAGTAATCACGACCTAACATTCATGGATTAGTCCGTGTTAGAATAGGAGGCTTTGGGAAAGGAAAGATACTAAACCTTGAATAATTTCAGGAAAGCTTTTACTTTGTCTCCAAGATGTTCCACAGCTGCTAAATTTGCAGTGGCTGATCAGATTAAATATACAGTCCCGAAATAAAAAGGAAAAATAACGATATAAATAAATAAATACACTTTTTGGCCATTGCAATTTTGTCAAACTGTCCATCTATTTGAACTCATTCACTATTCCATAAAGGCATAAGTTTAAAAAAGGATGGATGCGTCACATAGGAAAATATCCTACTGTACATCAGAGAAGATATTCCAGTTCTCCAGAGGAGCAGATTAGCACACCTCCTAGGTACAGAAAAGGGAAGGGGTGACATTGGGAATTCGGTTGGACACAGACTACAGTAGAGAGGTGATTGTGTGCACTCTGGTGAAAGACAAGACAGTCAAATGAGACATGACTCTATCCATCTGGGCTGATGACCTCTGGTCTCTATGAACGATTTATTATGGCAGCCTCAGACAACTTTGACAAAAGACAGATTTGATCCACAACACTTTGGTGCCCATGCGTGTCCTTCTTGATAGCAAACCAGAACGCTCCTCATTTCATTTATCTCTCGTGCTGTAACACTACTGACACTCAATCTAACAAAAGTAACACAAAGAATTGCAAAAAAAGAAGGGACAGAAAAACAAAACTCGAATGTAGCCATACAATCCGAGCCTTACTAAACCTCAATTCCTCATGGATGGCCTTGTGCATTGTGTCTTTGCTGCCCCACTAGGATGTGCATTATGTCAACTCTTTATCAGGTCATAATGGGCCTCCTAATTAGCTGGCTGCTGATGAACTGACTGACTAGTCAAGTTTCCTGAGGAAGTGTTCCTTATTCAGAGATGTATCAAAAGACATCAGGGAGACGGGACTGTGGTGTATAGGGGAACAAATAGGTGAGAATGTTAATGACAGGGACATAGAACACATAGAATAGGACCCCTTTACATGCATTACATTCTGAAATGAGTTCGAGTGCTTTCCAAATCTAAAATAACCGGCGTAATCAAGAAAACGGACCATTCAAATCTGTCGAATACTTTCTCTAATCTACAAACATGACGAAGGCTGTAGAAACTGTAGAGAGTTCATCTGATCCCCAGCTGATCCCCAGTCCCCCTGTCCTGGTGTCCCCAGGTCTCTCTGGGAGGGAGGAGCCAGCTTGTCCTGGGAGGGCGGAGCCAGGAGGAGCGCTGCCGAGAGGGAGGGGGAAGCCTGGGAGACTGGAGCGCAGGATGAGGGAGAAGGAGAGGACGAGGGAAGAGAGGAAGACCAACGTGCTCAACATGTATTCCAAGCTGCAGGGCAGCAGCACCCACCAGACCAGGCCCGGCCCCTGCAGCCTCTCCAAGTTTGAGGACTGTGAGTTGCCAGAGTTGCCTCAGACCTAAACACACAAAATGCTCTTCTAGTCCAGCAGGTTGTCAAATCTGAGTTCAAAAAACAACCCTCTGTGTGTTTAAGACCAATGTTCATTTCCCACTTCACACTAAGTCGTAAATGAGCAAAACACAAAAAGATCTAGGTGCTTCACAACACTGGTCCCCTCGACTTTGATGACGTCCACCTATGCGCCTGGTCCATTTGGACGACAGCATAACACTTGATTATTTGAATTACCTGCTTTGTCCCCAGGAGGTCTATGGGAGAGCCTCATTATCCCTGTGTGCGGGCTTCTGGGTCCAACAATGGCCACCCACACCTCGGGTCAAGGCTAAGGGTCCAGAGCCTCTAGTGGGGTCAGGGTGGTCAGAGAGGTTCTGTGAATACATAGCTCTCTTCCAAATGGAGGCTGAGTACACAGGTTTGTTCATCTAGTAATGACCCAAGATGAAGAATCCTGCAGCTGTCCTCATAAACCCCACAGAAATTACCACTGAAAAGCTTTTGTGTGTGTACATGTGTGTGTGTGTTTTATCTCCTTTGATTTACTTTTCAGATTTTTTTACACAGTTGGCCTCCTCTGTATTTGTGCTCACGTGTGTAAAGGGGTTTGTGTGTGTGTGACTGTGTGTGTGTGTGCGCGTGTGTCTAAAAGTGTGTGTGTGTTTCTGCTCACTCAGACACTTGTAAATGTGTCCTCTCATTAGGGCCTGAAAGCCTCTAATTGGTTTTAATTGGCACCCTCTTGTCCCATACTGACCACTAGCCAATGGATTCCCAAAATAGAGCTTCCTCTCCACATGCACTCTGTCGCTCATTCAATTCTTCCCTGTGTACTTCTCTGGGTGCATTTCTCACTCTATTTCCCGTACTTTCCCACTCAGACATCCATTCAGCTTCTCTAACCCTCTAGACAGTCACTTTCTCTTTTGTGTTCCTCCGTCTGACACATTCCCTGTCGTGTGTTTCCTGTGCTGAGTGCATGGGCTGTGCCGGCACCGTAGCATAGAGAGCGCTTAATGTACTGAGCAAGTACATCACCACAGAGAGGCCAGTGATGGGCTTTGATACAGAGATGAGCAGCGGCAAAGTCAACCCCATTGTTGACACATAATACCAGTGTTGAGTGCTTAAATGTTCAGGTACATAAACAGCTAGAGGGACTGACTGGACTGTAAGAGCATGGAGAGAGGAAGACTGGTGTGAGCTCCTGTCTCCATTGTGTGTGCCTGTCAGAGCCCAAGGTGCCTGTTACCTTACCTGTGCCTCTGGCGTCAGTGACTCACCAGGCCAGGGGCTCTGGTGAACGTCAGTGTTGAAGTGGAACACCTGGCGGCCCTGTGCTGCCCCACCTCAGCCCCGCCCCACCGGACGCCACTCAGCCCCCCCCCCCCCCCCCCCCCCCGTGTGTTGCTGTTCCATTGAAGTGGGCGGGGGGGGGGAGTGCTGCCCATGTGTTTGCGCTGCTGTTTTCTCCTTAGTATTATAGGGCTTCTTCAAACACCCCTGGCCTCTGAGGGAGGAAGACCTATCACAAAAATGCCTTTATGTATGTATGTACGTATGTGTGTGTGTGTGCATGTGTGTGCATGTGTGTGTGAGGATTGGTGTGTGTGGTTTGGTGTGCGTGTGTGTGTGTGTGTGTGTGTGCATGCGTGGGTATGGGTGTGTGTGTGTGTGGCGGGGTTGGTGTGTGTGCGTGTGTGTGTGTGTGTGTGTGTGTATGTGTGTGTGCATGCGTGGGTATGGGTGTGTGTGTCACTAGTCACATGTGAACGTTAGGGTACTGCTTTATGTAACCCCTGTTTGTTCAGCCTTTGGACAGGAATACCTCCCTGTGTTTACCAGCAGTACAGAATGACTGGGCAAACAAACAGCCAGCCTATTGATGAGCAGAAGCATGGAATATGCCTGCTGTGTTCAATCAACAGAGAGATGGGACGGGGGGGGGGGGGATGCAAAGTGAATCTGTCAAAGAGTCTATTATATGGTCTCCAAACAGAGAGGGCTCTCCACAATGGCCTTATTAATGGCACAATGTCAAGGAGAGCCAGGGCAATAATAGCAGATGATTTGGCTTTGTGAGGTTATCACTGGAGATCTGTTATGGCAGATCATTTGGTTCTTTGTGAAGTTATATCTCTGTAGATCTGTGTGTCGTATTGTAAGATGCATTTACGTGTAGTGTACGGTGTGATTGGAAGTAGGCGTGTTTGTGTATGCATGTGTGTGTATGCATGTGTGTGTGTATGCATGTGCGTGTGTGTGTATGTGGTGGTTTGTGGTGAGACTGGTGGCGTGCAGCCAGAGTCAGGAGTGTGGCCGCTGCGTGTGTCTTTGTTTGTTTTACAACCAGTTCTTTTCTTTTTTTCTCCCCGGTCCTTTTCTGGAAAGTGAAGGGGCGGGGCCTATGTTTCCATGCAGTGATAATGGGGCCTGCTGCCGAATGTTGCCAAATTTTGCCCCCTTCTTAGACTACACCTCTTAACATGGGCTGAAGTACACTGCCACATTCTACTCTGATAGTAAATTAAGTTTTATTTTTCACATTTGTTCAACTTACAAAATACTATACATACTATATACTTTACATAATACTCTAAGATCATAAGATGTCCATTAAATAACTGATGTTGTGAATCGATATAATAATGATACACAGTATGACTCAAAGTATGGTTCATGGGTAGATTGTATACAATTAACTAACTTAATTCATGCCATATTGTTTATATATTAAAAACACATTTTCTGGAAATAAGAGCAAAACATTCTGTTGAATGGAGTACAACAATAAATATTATTCTGACAGAACCCCCTACTGCTCCTCCTACTGGCCCATAGTTACATCTATATTACTAGTGGTACATTTAAATTCTAAGGACTGTATTCTGTTCAAAGGGGTCACTATTTAAAATACTGTGACATACTATGCTCACATATGTAATTCTGCAATTAAGTGTTTGAAAAGTTGACATTTAAAACGAAAACTTTGGGGGATAAGTTATACCAACCTGTCAAGCGATTTGACTCAATTTGACTACAAAATAGCAGTATCACAACACTTCTGATGTCAGTTTGCTCAGATTGTTTGTGTTGACACATCTCATGGTACAGCATAAACCCTGACTAGGTAAACTACTATGAAAACGGTATGCTAACTCTCGATGCTAATCTCTTCTGAATGCAGGTTTGGGTATGCATACATTGAATATGGGGCATGTTGCTCTATAACATTCTCCCGCTAGAAAAAGGGGGTCATCGCTGGTCTACTTTTGAATGTGATCTTTGTTAGTGGAATTATAGGACACTTCATACAAGTATCTATGTGGCGATGAGCAGAAACAAAGGTCTAGGATTAAGCGGGAAACAGGAAAAAAAACAAACAAGTGAATGCATAAGAAACACAATAGACCTCTGTGTTCCTGTATTGTGCTGTTGCCTGTCCCAGCTATGTTTACTATCATTTTATGGATCATGGCTATAATGTCTCTTAGAGAATGAGTTTGTCGTTGTAATAACAAAGCCCAAGAAAACAACATCCCAGTAACCTAGATTTACACTCAGGCATTTATGTCTGATTCACACATTTGATGAATGTTGTTCATCGGGTAGTGGATTTCCATGAAAATATAAATCATGTATACATGAATACCTAAAGTGACAATCACACAGACAGGCTGTTTGTCACCTGTCAGCCATGGACGCTGAAAGTGATGTCAAAGTGTGTGCTAAATGAGTTGTGACTTGGGTTTTTGTGGTAGTGTGTAAGAGAGCGGCGACTCACTTGAAAAGAACAAAAACAGGAAAAACAAACGCCAGTGAAAGAGTGAACCTCCCTGCTCATCATCATCATCACGTCTCCATTCTTCCTCTCTCAATCGCAACTGAATCGCCTCGGTCTCATTACAGATTACAGCCTTGGCGGAGTGACTCTCCCCTTTCTCTCGCCTTTCTCTGCACAGTCCTTCTCTTGATTAACATTTTCTGCTAGGCTTCACACCAAAGGCGCAACCTGTGCGCTTTAAAGGCAGGGTGGAAAAAAAAGCCATCAAGCGCTGGGGTGGAATCAGATAAGGCTATCAGGCAGGAGGCTTTAGTGGCCGCTCTTTGTCCTCCTCCTCCACCCGCCTGTGCTTCCTCCCTCAATCTCTCACTTCACTGCACCTTTTGTCCGGCTGATTTCCCGATGGAGTGGCCCCCTCAGTCACAGACCCCCTGATCCCTGGCAATACTGCAGGCCCTATCGCGTGTGTGTGTGTGCGTGCGTGTGTGTTTATTCACACCAGGTTACAGCAGGAGGAGCAGCGCAATTTTCAGGTCTGTGAGTGAGAGAGAGAGAGAGAGAGAGAGAGAGAGAGAGAGAGAGAGAGAGAGAGAGAGAGAGAGAGAGAGAGAGAGAGAAAGAGAGAGAGTCCTGAAGAGAGTGGATCACCACTGGGGACAGTTATGGAGGGACCTTTCTTATCCCTAACAGAAGTGTCCTTAGTGCTAAGCAGACAAGCAGTGTACTCTGTCACACCGGTTTACACCACTGGCTTGCTCAGTGCAGTATACCTGTGACTGTATGTGTGTGGTGTGTGTGTGTGAGTGAGTGTATGCGTGTGTGTGTTTCTGTGAGTGTATGTGTGCACTCCTGTGTGTGTGTGTGTGTGTGTGTGTAGGTGTGTGTGTGTGAGTGTGTGTGTCATGTGGTGTTAGACAGGGGTTGGGGTAAATCCCTGGCCAGGCGCTGCTTTGGGACCGGCTGTGTGACTGGAGGTCTCTCTGAAGCCCTTCTCGTCACAGATATTTGCAAACAGATGTACGAAGCCGGGCCGTAGGTTTTGATCAATCAAGCCTTAACAAGTCAAGTTGACTACATGCGAATGTAACACTTTGCATGTGAAAGACAGAAGCCATAGAAGGCCTGGTTTTGATTAGGCCTAAGCAGATAAATGCCAGATTGAAATGACCCCCTGCCATCCGGGAGCAGACCAGAAGTCCAGGGGTTTAAATCCAGACTGATATCAACCCTGTTTCTTCTCTTTCTTCTGCCCCCCAATGAATACATCCATTATTCAGTGGACTCTTTCTCATCTTCTGAATTGAAGTGCCAGCAGCTTAAAGAGCTCCATCTCCTTTCTAATTTTTTTTCTTTTATTGTCTGCCTTCCATCAAATGTGCTTACTGAAATAGCCATGGACATGATAAACACAAATGGATACCGCTCTAGAGAATTTCTTGCGTTGTCAGTAAATGTAATATAGTAAAAATCGGCCAAAGCTTGAGGCAAGTTTGAAATGATCCAGTGAACCAATGGAACACATTGGTTTGTGTTTACTTTCTCTCTATCTTCCTTCTTGTCTTCTTCCCCCCCTTCCCTTCTTTCTTTAACACTCTTGTGTTTTTTGCAGTTGACTTCTTGGCAAAGTATTGCATTTTCAGTCAAGAGAAGCTGGCAGAATACAAAAGGGCTTTTGAAGCAGTAAGTGAAAAGGGGATTTAAACGGTCTCTGTCTTGTCCTGTCTTAGATATTCGCTTTCTATTTATCTTTCAATTTTTTATTTCCTCACCCTTTCGATTCTCCCGAGATCTCCTGTATATTGATGATGAAGATGATGTTTCTAGGTAGATAGCGATGGCGATGGTTACATTTCCTGTCTTCAAGTGCTGCAAGCACTAAAGCACATCATCCCTCCAGAACTTCTATCTGATGAAGAGGAGATATATGTCTATAGGGTGAGTTCAGCACACACACACACACACGTGAAGACACACATTCACACACGTGTACAAACATACACACACAGACATATCCAGATCACACTCAGACATACCCGCTGCCTGTTTTCCCTCAGATCCTGGAGATGGTGGATTTCAGGGTGACAGATGGACTCACAGACCTGAGGCTCTTTGCTGTGGTCGCAAGCCTGGCTCAGAAAATAGCCACTATGGAGTGAGTAGCCTGGGTCACAAATCCAACTCCCTCCTTGCAATGAAGTCGAGAGGGGTGTCACTGGCCTCCCATGAATAAGAATAAGTGTGTGTATGTGGGTGTATGTTGTTGTGTCTCTGTGTGTGCGGTCCCTAGTTTGCATTTGCCAGGGATTTTCACTGTACAGCAGTGTGTTTTTTACACAGAAGCATTACAGTGTCTGTCAGTCAAGTCTGTGTGTATCAGTGTGCCTTTCCTTCTATATTTATGTCTGTGTGAGTGTGCATGTCAGCATATATATACAAGTTTGTCGAGCTGGGCGGTCAGAGAGGCCCTTTAAAAGACCATCCCACTGATTAGAGTGTTGGGTTAGGGCCCCTGCCTCTGTACCATGTCCCATATGCCACAGATTCCCACACACTGTGCCATTCTCTCACCAAGGTTTTATGGCTGCATACAGACTGCAGTGAGGAGAGTCGCCCTGTTTTGAGGCCTCCAGGGTCATGGGCTTCTTCTGGAGGTTGTGCCCAGTGTGAGAGCTCTCTGTGTGGACAGAGCCAGGGTCATGGGTCCCCTGATTTACGACTGGCCCATTGGTTGTTTGGGTGAAGAGGCTCTTTAGCCCTTGTCTGTGGTCCCACCTACCCACCAATTGCAAAAGACCAGGGTGTCTGCTCTGAAAAGAAGTAATTATGGTAATGATAATTAATGTCTGAAGCATGGGGCATCTCTTTTCTGGAAAGTTCCTAAAGTAGTACATGGTGAAACACAATGACCAGCAATCCTAATACCTTTCCCTAAACTAAGGAAAACAATGCTTAAGAATTCCTCTCATCTGATCCTACCTGAACTAAATGTATCCCGTTACTTTCTTTAATCCCATAGTCTTAATCCCAGCATAGAAATAAGATGTTATAGTATCAGCACAATAGCTCTCTCAGATTCTGCTAGCCTTTGAAGTTTAACTGAGTTTCGGATCCAAAATAAGTATGTACCATTCCTCCTTTAACCTCTAGTCTTGTCACTCTTTTGCCCTTCCCCCATACGGTCACCACCTTTTAATCTCTCCCTCTCATTCATTCTTTCTTTCTTTCTCTCTTGCTTGCTTTGTTTCTGTCTGTATGTCTGACTCGTTCACTTTCGATCTCTCCCTCTCTCTCTGCCTCTCTCTCTCCCCGTTCCCCTCTCCCCTTCTCCCTCTCCTTCTGTGCTCTGGTGTGGTGGCCCCTGACTCGGTCCATCTGTCCCTCTGCAGGACTGTGCAGCTCAGTCCGTTGTCTCGTACAGCGCCACATTCCCCCAAGGCAAGTCACATGGTCTGGAAGCCACATTTCCATAGAGAAGCCGATCAAATGCCTGTACAGGACTCTGAAGGAACCTCTCGGCCCAAGTCATGCAGATGGGTCAGATAATAGGCGTGTGTGATGCCTGTTCTCATTTCTCATGTCTGTGTGTAGTGTTTTGTAGTGTTTCAGTAGTATGATTCTGTTTGATCCATTCTGTTTATCTTGCTGATGCAGCAGTTACAGTAAATCCTGCAGTTCCTGGAAATTACAAGAGTGACTCAGAACTGAGAGAAGGAGCAGAAATAAGAGAGAAACCTGAGAATGGACCTGCTCACCTTTAATACACTGACCAACAATACCCTTTTTTTCCTCTTCTCCACCTTCCCTTCCCTTCTTCAGAACTGCTGCTATTCTCTCAAACCAACTGTGTCCCGCTCAAACTAAGTCTCCCCATAAAAACAAGTGTCAATTTCTCCTGTCAGTCAAATCAAACTGGGTCAGCATGCGTCCCAGCAAAGGGACCCCCAACCTCATTGACCTCGCTGCCCCCCAACGAAGAGACCGCCAAAACTATGGCCATTACGTAAGTGAGAAGTCTGCTGGGTTGTCGACTGCAGGGTGCCCGGGGAGGGCCAACAAAAGAAGTGGGTTAGGCTGCTATTATCCTCCCCACTGCTCTTCCAGGTCCCTCGTTTGGCCAGCTTGTATCACGCCGCCAATGTCCTTAGCGCACCAGCGTTCAGGCTCTTTTACTGCAAACCAAGTGCAATTAATGATCATTAGCTGTCCTGTCTCGCCTCATGCTCGTCAAGTCACTGCATGGACGATGTGGGCCAATCGCTGCAGCGGAGGTACCCAGGCGTGAGCTCAACTCGGTGGCCGAGCGTAGGGGCCATTCTTCCCCCGACTGGCCAGTCAGCAAGAGGGGAGGGGCTCATTAACACAGGGGGCTCGTTAGAGCGGGGGTGACGGCCGTCGCCGTGCCACACGCTGGACAGGAGAGGTCTGTCTCGGCACAGTCGTTCGTGTCTCTGTCTAATTATACGAACGGGCTGGATTGTGTCGGTCAGAGAATGGTCACATTGCACCAGAGCGTGCCCTACAACTCTCCCTGCGTCCCTCCTCCCCCTCCTGCGCCCTCCCTCCTTCTCCTCCCCCCTCTTCCAGACCGTACCAGAGCAGTTTTATCCGTTACTGTGGCGGGACGTCCGCTGTCATTGTTTGGGGGTACAGGCCACTGTGAGCAACCACAATGGGCTCAAAACATTTTACCATCACGTCTCCCCAAACTCAGCATCGCAGAGGAGATCCCCGCCAAAAAAATACCCGCCACAGGACCCAGACCTCCATGACCACCCTGACTCCCTCTTCTCTGTCTGTCTCCTTTAGCTCGCATGATTCCTCTGTGTCTCCATCTCCAGTCCCAACTCTTCCCTCCAGATGGGCTTGGAGTTTACTGTGGTTTATGTGGGTCATATAATGTGGCAAGTGGCTACCAGATAGGTTTGCAAAGAAAGGAACTTGAACTTCAACCATCGAATCAAGAAGGCTTACACATGTAGAGGTAATGTTTTACTGTTGAGTGATTGCTGTTTGTTTTGGGGCTTTTTTACAGTGAATTTATGCGTACTCTGATTAGCAAGATGGATTTCCGTTCTCTGCAGCTGAAATTGTACAAGGCAAAGGTAGATAGCTCTCCCTTACACATAACCTGTTTATTCAACAAACACTGCAGTATCTTTGCATACTGGGGTTTCATGTACAGTATTTATAGATATATAAGAGCTCAGTTGCTTTCTGTCCTCCTCCACACTACACCTCCACTTTCTTCATGGCCCGCGGGTATAATTACAGGGAAATAAACACTCAGAAACACTTTGAAGAGAGATTCAAATGCAAGCTTAGTAAAACTAGCTTTTTGTCTGAGGGGCACCAAGAACATGTTTTGAAATCAAGCACTGAGGGAGAGAGAGAGAGAGAGAGAGAGAGAGAGAGAGAGAGAGAAGAGAGAGAGAGAGAGAGAGAGTGAGAGAGAGAGAGAGAGAGAGAGAGAGAGAGAGAGAGAGAGAGAGAGGGAGAGAGAGAGAGAGAGAGAGAGGGAGAGAGAAAGAGAGAGGGAGAGAGAGAGAGCACTTTTCACTTTCATGGACTACAAGGTCTGATCTCATGAAAGTTCCCAGGGATGACCATCCTGTCCTGGCTGTACAATAGTCAGCCTGTGACAAGCTGCAAATGATCCAGTACTCTGCCACTGGCTGCCCAGGTAGCTTGTGCCATTCATACGGGGAGGTAGGGCAAGCCACTGAATGGGAAGGCAATATGAAGGCCTATGGCCAGGGATGTGGAAACTGAGCCCTGTCCAGGTAGGGGAGGCTTTGTAATTATAGAGCTGTTAGGGATAGGTTTGTTAACTGGAGAAGTAAAAGGGAGAAATGGGCTAATTGCCAAGGGATTATATACCCCCCTCCCCCCAATTATTGCTTAGAATGCATTAACGCCACAAACAGGTGCACTAACACAAGACTAGAAACAGACTGATGTAACCCAAGCCTGCTTAGAGAGAAGCAAGCACACTCATACACACCTGTTTGCATGCACATACACACACACAGTCCACACCGTTTCATATTAAAAAGATCCCGCTTTCTTCAGGTATTGACATAATTGTCCCCAACAGCAGCTGTTCCTGTTTCTACTGGAGGCACAGGCAGAGGGCGCTGTGGCACAGCAGGGCTGCATCAGTGCAGAGCAACTGCTGGTAGAGCTGAAGGCTGGGGGGATCCACCAGGAGCATGAGGAAGCCATCCGACAGGAACTACAGCAGCTCCACTCCCTTGACCTGCTGGACTTCCTGGCATACCTGCCCATGTTTGTTCTCATCCACAACTCAGTCATTGCCAACCCCCTCGATGACTCCAGCCACCTGTGAGATCATTCACACTAATGACCCTTTCTGTGTCCATTGCATGTTTCCGGGGCGTTATGCATGAAAGGTGAAAAGAAAAATACTTCCCCTCAGGGAACAATTATAATGTCCCTTGAAAGTGAGTTAGTTTTGGGGGGGCACAGGGTGGCTAGATTGGAACCTGTATCTTTAATTGTTGTTTCACTTTGTGATTTACTCAATGTTCATTTAGTTATGGGTTATTTTAGTGTTCAATATGTTTACTCCTACTAAACATACCAAATGTGCGATCACTTTGCAACATGATTTATGCATAACTAAGACGGTGTGTTCCTGTAACAGTAGTGCATGTGCAATACAATTGTTACCTATTTATCAGAATGTTTGATTCACATAATCATTTACAAAACGCTGTATATGTGTATGTTTATGTAAAGGAATGTTTGTAAAAGTAACATACGTTTCTGCTGCGCAATAACTTTACATAAGGCTACCTATATTATCTTTGACAATTCCCCCGTCTGTAGTCAACAAATGGTTCACATCCTCCGGCATTTTCCCCCAAGGGCAGTTGTTGAGTGTAGTCGCGCGCTGCTGTCAGAAGGCACACGCCGTTAGCAAATTCAGTGTGCTGTCTCCACTTGACCACTATACAACCTCATTCACTCATTAAACCAGGCACGCGCCTTCCCACAAACGCGTCTCTACCTGTCTGCTGAGATGGCTTTTGTGGTCGTGAAAGACATGGACCTAAAACCATATTGAAATGGTTTAACCGTTTTATGTGCTGTATCTGTTGGTGCAAACATGGATTAAGATAAACTTTCACAATTAAAGTCTGGAATAAACCAATTTTTATTGCTTATACAAAAACATTCTCTACAATATTCGAGGAGTATGCAGTGTCTGAGTTTTCTTTTTACCAAGCACAATCCTAGTAAAGGTTTTTCGGACCCGTACTGTATATGTTATAGGCTATGAGTTATTTGGCGAAAAGGGCCCACAGAGTAAATGTTGTTTGTCTTATCACTGCACATTGAATCCCTATCCCTGTCGTAGGCCTATCCATGATATTGGCAAGATCAAAAGCTAGTGCACAGAACTGGCACTGCGATATCTACATTTCAGAGCTTGTCTCGACAATTTATCTTACAGACGATATTTTACACACAATTTAGACTCAAATATCAGTGATAAGAAGCAGTGAAGGAGGTGCGTAAAAGTGTGCCATGCAAAATGGTGACGTTGGAACTGCGCAAGATCATTTGAATACCCACTGAGATTTATCAGAATAGAATTGTCTTAATATCTGCTCTTTTTAAGATGTGGCGAACACCCTTGATGCCTATTCCGTTTTGTAGTGTTGTCAAACCTGACTTAATGGTAGGCTTCCATGCAAAGAACGACATGTGAATAAGGATTACTTCAGAAAATGTTTTATTAGAGTGTAGAAAATATGATTATAGGCTTTTCTCTTTTCAACCAACAATAGAAGTAAAGGCAATGTAGAGCTGGCAGTAGAGAGAGATACAATGCATAGCCATTGTGCTCTGTTTGGACAATAGCTGCATAACCTTTGATCATTGTGAACGTCATGACATGGTAAAATACATGTCTGTTTCTATTAAATAAGACACATTGGTGCTAACATAAAAATGCAGAGTATCAAACTCTTACTTGAGACCTCATGAACCATACACAGAATAGCCAGCTCCAGAGCATTATAGACTACAAGTCTAAATAGGCAAGAGGTATAAAGCAACATATCAATATATTGTCAAAATATATACAAAACTGTGTACAAAACATCTATAAATCTCTTACATACAAAAATATCTTAATATATTTCAAACATGTTTGATATAATTTCATATAATAAAATCCGAGAGGTGGAAGCATTTTGAATCAAATGTTACAGAAGTTAACCAAGAGGGTTGCTGTTCTTTGATTGGGTTTAGCATAGTTTGAAAGAAATATTTTTAAATAATGTATATGGTGAAGCATTAAAGTCACGTTTGAAACAAATTTGTTTTCATGGGCGAATGCATGGAAGTATCGTTTCCAACGCTGCAGAGCCATCCTTCGTAAGTCCTTTGGCACTTCAGAATGGCCAGATAAGCATTTGTAGCGCAAGGCCAATGCTAACTGAACCGGACAGTGTGAGCCACCATACCGGGCCAGATCTCGGTGCATCTTGTGAAGGAAGCGAACTCCGCATGGACTCTCCCAAGCGCGAACTGGGAGTATCATAGATTTGAACCATATATCTGTGCAGACAAAACAGAACAGGAATGTTATTCAGTTGCTCACGTTTTATAGAAAACAACAGTAAAACCATAGCTACAAAAATATACAACAATACTAATATTTGTGATTTGGATCATATAATTCTTACCTAAGCAGATGCTCAGAACCAGTTGGTAAAGTCTAGTAGCTCTTGTTCCTCGGGACTCAGGGGGTCGTAGGACCCCTCGTCAGAGGAGTAGGAGGACACTGGGGAACCTGCCATCGAATTCATGTCGTTGGAGTAGTTCTGAGAGATGGTGGGCGATAGAACCCCGGACTGAAACGCGGCACTTACGGCGTCATGTTCGTCCAGAAGCTGCTGGAGCGCGCGTATGTACTCCACGGCCGACCGCAGGGTTTCCACTTTGCTCATCTTCTTGTTGGCTGCACCATTGGGGACATGTTCACGCAGAGTGGCGAAGCCGTTGTTGACCAGCTTCACTCTGTTGCGCTCCCTCTCGTTCCTCCTTGCCACAGCGTGCGGTTGCTGTTGCGGCAGGCTGTACCCAAAGCCGGCAAAGTTCAGCCTCCGCTTGCATCTCAGCAGTTCTGGAGAGGATGAGCGCTGCCTCTTCACCTTGGATGTTGACTTGCCGCTGCCTTGGCTGCTGGTTGGGCTGAGCTGGATGCTCTGAGCTGCTGCCGCAAAGAAACAGGCAGGTGGCATGAACTGCTGCTGGCCAACATTGATCTCCATCTTAGCTGTGATGTCCATTGTAAATTGCTTAAGATATAAAACAAGAGTAGAAGAAGAATCTCAAAGTCTTGGAGTGATAGGTGGCAGTGCGTCCTGCTCGTGGCGTTCACGTGGGACTTAATGCTCTCTTTAGTTTTGTTTAATGGGCAGTCTTCAGGGCTCCTGCCTCGCACACTCCTCGGGCTGCACTGAGTCCTGAGAAAGGGCAGTAACGGGGCTTTTCAATACATTGGCAGCCCCACGCGCTGGACCTGACCACGCCTCCTCTCGCTTGTCGTATTCACCTAGGCTCCTGTGCTGTACGCCAGGCGCGTGCCACTTCAACCACTGAACAAACAGTCACCCAAGCACAACTGGTTGCAGCTTGTGGAGTTTTTACTTGTCTTGAGTGTTGCCAGCTATAGAATGAGCATTTCAATTGTTTAATTTTGAAGACCCATGCATCCAAGTTCCCAAACAATTTACTTTATTATTTACAACAACGACGTTTCCTGTTTTGCTTATGCTTCTATAATTCAAAATGATTTTTTATTATGCTATTTCAATACAATTTACTTTATAAATAGCATAGACAACTATTTTTTTATATTTCATGAACAAGTAGGCTACATGAGAAAGTAGATGCATTGCTGGAAAGCTATCCAAATAGAAGGTGTTAAAAAGTAACATTTTCAACCAAGCCGTAACTGACGTTCAGCACAGTCCACATTATGCTTTGTTTATGGGGAAATAAGCCTATACACTTTTTTACGCACTTCAATAGCTTTCCTTGTGGACCAAAAAGTGGTGCTGAAAGACAGCTTTCCGCGAACCTATATGCAGGCAGTTAGGATTGTGTCTCGCATTTCGCGTAAATTATGATAGGCTAGGTTCTGGACTTTATTTTTAAATGTACTTTCTTTAGTTTGGCGTTTAGTAGGCCACATACTTTGTCTTGGATAGTCCTATACAGTTTTATTGTTAACACTTTACAGCCGCATTTGAATACTGCTCCTTTGAAAGAATAAAGCTTTGTGCAGCAGAGGCGAATTTTCCACTTTCGTTGGAGCTAATCATCACCAACGTAGAGGTGGAACGGAAGGGCAAATCTGTGGAGGGGCCATACGACGCACGCATTCGAGGATGTTTTGTGTATGATTTGACACACCCTATTTTGTTACACTAGCCTCGACACAGTGTATTTCTACATTTTTTGTTTCTTTTTAAAGGGAGCATTATATGACATGCCTTTCACGTAGACAATGCCAACCGACTACAAACTCAGTGTGCGTGTGTGTCTGTGTGAGTGAGTACGTGCGTGACAGAGAGAGTGCATGAGTGAGTGAGTGAGTGAGCGAGCGAGTGCGTGCGTGAGAGAGAGAGAGAGAGAGGGGGGGGGGGGGAGTGCGTGAGTGAGTGAGTACTTGAAAGTTTGGAAGGGGGGCTGTAATAAATTGTGCAATTTTTCTGTGTTGGCTGTGGCATTCAAGATCAAGCTTGTATTGAGGTACCCAGCCCCCACCAACTTTTCTTTTCTTTTTCCTCCCCTTTCTGGCACAGCAAGAGAGTTTAGAAAAGAAGCGTGGGTTCTATTCAGCATCCCCCTGCCCCCTCACCATTGCTGGGCTTTCTGAAACCTATCTACCATGCCCTGTCAGTGCGGTTCCAGAGTCCAATTAGCGCTTTGTAAAGATTTTTTTTCCCTCTGCGATCTTCCAGAGGCAGGAAGGGCGCTCCCCTTCTTCTAGTGTTCCAGTCATAGCTGGGTGTAATAATTAATATGACATCTGGGCGCTTGAGCTTCCATTGAAACACCTCTGTCTTTCTCTCTTGGTCTTTGGATTTTACTGGGAGATAATAAAACAAAATTTATATAGACTCATTTGTCCCATTTATAATCTCTGTGTGATATGAGGGATTCATTTCCAATTTGTTAGCTGTTAAAAATAAATTGCCTAGTGTTCTTGTGTTTACGTGGTCGGCGTGGGTCGTCTAGAACTTCTATAGTAGGCCTATTATGTGCAACATAGGAACAATGTGTTATTGCTTCAGACCGGGAAAATTGCGCGTTAAAGTTGAGTTTTGAGCATTTAGAAAATAGCTTTTTATTTTGTATTTGAAAAACGTGAAGGAAAACCCTTGATTATTGTGAACAACAAGTTTTTATTCCATAATTTGACACTTGGGTTCGTCAAATCAGTGTTCCGTAGAAAATAATAGTGTGTTGGACTGCAGGCCAATTATTACTTGGGAGGGAGTTACACACAGCATGTTAAGAGGTCATAACTAGGCTACCTGTTTACCCTTGTTTTGCGTGGGCACAAGCACACTCTCACACGCGCACACGCATACACACCGTTACATTTTGTAAAGGGCTCCGTACTAGCACATCTGTGTGAATTAGGCTCTTGATATTCACTAAGAAGTAAGAAGACATACTTTGTTAGGCGTGTTGACCTGTCAGAGTATTAATATAAAAATGTTTCTGGAAAGTTTATTGCAAATAACCTTTTGTATGATATTGCTTCAAAAATTATAATCGTTTAATATCAATGATAAAGACCAGAAACAAAAATAGATCACAATATTTTCGCTGTACAGCAGTTCCCTCTAGAGGTGTCGCGGTGTATCAACACATTCTTGTTTACTCATGATCTACCGCATGATGGCACTGTTCATCCTTCCGATTATCTACTACACTAAGGTGAATTGCAAGAGTAAAATAACAAATTAATAAAATGAGAGATTTTGGCACATTACTTTTCAGGGGCGTGCATGTTAACAATTATAAGTGTAATTGTTGTTAGAATATGGCGAATCAAGATAGCTGTCGATTCTCTCATCACAAACCCAACAAGAATGTCTTTCTTGGGCTTCCGTAGTGGTTTTATCATGCGCTCTTCTGTTTACTTTTTGTTAAGAGTGAAGTCATGTGCGGTATTAGCTTGTACAGCCAGCTTGGTAGTTTTTAATTGAAACATTAAGTACGTCTTTCAGTCTCCTAGGCGCTCATATGCGTTCCCTGAGCTATGTTCAGCGTGTCAGCTTGGATTTCACGGGGACCCTGTTCCCTCATGCAATTTGCCTCGGAGATGCCGATAACGACTCGGTAATGTATCATCAGCTCGTGTCAGTAGCTAACGTTTAATGTAGGCTAATATTTCAGATTTGATAACGTGTGGTAACTTCAGTTGAAAAGTTATGTCTCCTCAAGAATGGGAACTTATACATTCACTTAATTTATGTTGTAAAAAAATAAATTCAGTGCATTGTCTGATTTGTTGATCTTCCTGTCGATTTGACTTGTCCCCTACCCTTAGCTGAATGAACTCGTTGTAGGTGACACTAGTGGAAAACTGCTTGTGTACAAGAATGATGATTCCAAACCCTGGATCACAAGAACGTGCGCGGGCATGGTTAGTAAAGAAACATAGTTTTTGCTAGCTTATGCTACGAAACAGAAGTAATGTGTAACGCTTGCAAGGGTTATTACTCTATTTGACTCGTTTTCATACTTTCAGTCTTATAAGAAGAATTCAGATAGAAAGGTGGGAAAACTTACCTTGCGTCACCTTTCACTCTTCTTTTGTTCTTGTGTACTAGCTCACATGCGTTGCAGTTGGAGATGTCTGTAACAAAGGAAAGGTGAGTCGCATAAACATGAGATGGTCAAGCAGTGAAAGCTATTTCAAAATATCATTGTATAGTTTTTTGCTCACTCATACAGTATCAAAGAGTTGTCATAATGGCCACTTTATCATATCTTGTAGAACTTTGTAGTGGCTGTTGGAGCAGAAGGTTGGTTCCACATGTTTGACCTGACAGGGATTGGGGCAGGCAAGGCAGAATCTTCCAGCCAGCATGAAGCTCTATTCTCAGACGATCAAAAACCCTGTTTTACCCAGCACATTCCTGCCAACACCAAAGTCATTCTTATTAGTGACATAGGTAAGCTTGTTGTGTGATGATGCAGTGTATATAGATTTGCTGTGCATGCGTTCTGCTCTTAATGAAATGCGCTCTCTCTCTCTCCCTCTCTCTCTTTCCTCTGTGTGTGTGTGTGTCTGTCCGTTTCTCTGTCTGGGTGCAGATGGTGACGGACTGAATGAGCTGGTGGTGGGCTACACAGATCGTGTGGTGAGAGCATTCCGCTGGGAGGAGCCCTCTGATTCCTCTGACCCCAGCCCTGGACAGCTGGTCTTGCTCAAGAAGTGGCTCCTAGAGGGACAGGTATTCATCACATGGATCAGTATGAACGCTCCAAAAAGAAGAGGTTAAATTGAATGAAAACGACATTTGAAGTGTTCCTGCACTGTCTGCTGTTTTCCCTCTGCAACAGGTGGACAGTCTGTCAGTCAACCCGGGCCCTGGGGGATCACCAGAGCTGATGGTGTCCCAGCCCGGCTGTGGCTACGCTATTCTGCTCTGCTCCTGGACACAGAAGGCCTCCTCTGGCTCTGGAGACGATGCCCCAGCCACACCAGCAAGGTAGCTTCCGTACTACATGCTATTTATGAAGACATCTGGTAGTTTGAATGAAAACATACACATATTGGTGTGCATTAACTATGTTGTGGCTCTCAGATACAACATTTCAGGCCATAGCGGGTTGGGGGGGGGGTGTACTTTGTGTGTACCTTGTGTGTACTTTATGCTTGTGTTTATATTGTGTTTTATATTGTTTTATGTAAATAACAGTGAAGGCCCCTCTAGAGATGTAATTCTACATCTGACCACTGGGCGGATCCACAACAAGAACGTCTCCACTCACCTTATTGGTAGCATCAGTCGAGGTACATCATAGAGAAATAGTAGCATACATTAAATATGTCGACATAACATGTATTTATAACAACTACACAATAAATTATATAACTCGAATATTTTGAAATATGCTGAAGTTTTTTACTAACTTTGTTAGTAAGAAAAATGCAATGTTAAAAACATGAATGTGTTTTTTTTGTAACAGGTTCCAAAGGTGACTCATCAAAATTTGGCCTATTTGCTCTCTGCACACTGGATGGTGAGTCAGTAGGTAGAGACTATCAATATGCTGTTTTTTAGTTCTTGGGATAATGACAAATACATATTCACTTATTAGCATTTCCATGATAAAACAGCATAAAACACCAACAATAAAATGCTGCTGATGGTGTATGGCGACAATCATGACTTTGAGGGAAGGGTGGTGAACATCCAGTAGCTGAGCTTTAACACAGTAGCAGATGTAGCCAGAGACCTGTGTGAGCTACTGGAGAGACAATTTATATTTGAAGGAGAGGGAACCGATGGGATTATTCTGCTGGAGAAGCCTGCCACAAACACGTGTATTACCGTCTCCATGAGACTGCTCGACATGCCCATTAAGATCAAATTGTAATGAGTTTGACTGAGAGAAGATGGAAATGATGCTGGTCTTTAATAAAATACAATTGTTCCATAAATGTACATTTTCTGTGGTGTCTGCTGTGCTGCTGAGAAACAGAGGCAGAGAGATTGACAGAGGGGGCGAGAAACAGCTGGAGAGAAAGAGATACTGTAGAGAGACAAAGAAACTGAGGTAAACAGACAGATTGACTGACTGAAAATATGACAGTGAGAGAGAGATACCGAGGCAAAGAAGTAGAGAAATAAAGAAAAGGAGATGGCGTTGATCTAAGGTCGGCCTCCGTTCTGTTGTCCCCAATGTCCTTGTACTGGACCCAGGTGTAGGTTCCTCTCTTCACTCTCCTTAGTCAGACACAGCTGCTCATCAGGCTTCTGCTGAGAGCGGGAAGGAGATAGCACTCAGTTACATTGATGTGCTTTTCCTTAACACTCGGTCAACCAGATATTGACAATTAAGGACATTGCATTGTGCCAGAATACTTATAATACAGTATGATATGTTGTTGTGAAAAGTAGGTTGATGGGTCGACTGTTATTCCTCTAGGTACCCTGAAGTTGATGGACAGCTCAGAGCAGTTGATGTGGTCAGTGCAAGTAGATCACCAACTCTTTGCCCTTCAGAAGCTGGATGTGACTGTGAGTTTATACACATCTGCCTTGTGTGTGTGTGTGCCTAGATTTTAAAATTTGGTACACACAGAATGTGTGTATCTCGGCTAACTTGTTTGTGTTAATTTGATGGTTATCTGATCGTGTGTGTGACTGTTTCCAGGGCGATGGCAGTGAAGAGGTGGTTGCATGCGCTTGGGACGGTCAAACTTACATCATTGACCAAAATCGCACGGTCGTCCGCTTCCAGTTTGATGAGAATGTGAACGCATTCTGTGCAGGTGAAACCTCGCTGATTCACTGTGTAGATATAATGAGTCCCTCAATCTATGATTCTTATCAGTTTCTTGTATTGGTCTGTCAGTTGAACTTTTAACACGTTTAACACATTTTTCTTGTCACGGACTAGACCAAGTACTTGCATTGAATAATAATCCACACCCACACCAAAATTTGTCTCTAGGGGGCAGTATTGAAGTTCTGTCTCTCACAGCAAACGAATATCATCGTCTTTTGTCTTTTCCCTTCCGTAAACTGACTCTCCGGTCTACGCTCATTCTACTTGGAGAGAGATTATATTATTATTGAATAAAAAGATGAAAGAAAACCAATGACAAAAGTCCAGGGTCCACTGTAAAGACAATACAGGAGCTCATTCTTATTCTGTTCTCTCCATGCTTCAAACTGATTTGTGAACATGCTCCCCTTGCCCTCTGTTTAATAGCTTGTATTCCCAATGGTTGTAGTCATTAGTGTGTGTCAGCTCGGTGTCCGCATTGTGTGTGAAGTTCCTCTGTTGATCCATGCATCAGTGCACCGTGTGAATCACACAGCTCACTCGAATGCTGTCCCATGCATTCATACAACCTCCGACTGACTCAAATATCACACCATGTCCACACAAAGGAATCACCATCCTGTTGATATGTGTGAGATAAACCATGCAGATGATCTTAACTGCTCCTCGGGTGTTGTGTGTCTTGCATGAATCAGGCCAGTACACCTGCAAGGATGGAAAGAACAGCCCATGCCTGGTGTACGTGAGCTTCAACCATAAGATCTTTGTTTACTGGAGGGTGGAGCTGGAGCGCATGGAGCCCACCAACCTGCTCCGCGTTCTGGAGGAGCGATCCGAGTTCAAGGCCCGGCTGGAGCAGCTGGGAGTGGGTGAGTTGGCCGGCTAAGGAACTGGCTCTACACGCTTTCCACCCTGTGGCGTTCCTCGATGAATCTTATCTTCGATGAATGAATACTGACGCGCAAGTGTGCCGAACACAGGGGAAAAAGGGGTAAATAGACAATGCCTTTTTATAAACTCGTGTCCTCATCCAAATGTATGTAAATCTGCGCCCCACCAGCAGTCTCTGGTTAGGCGTGACTAGAGTATTTATAGAGGGCACAGTAATCCATGAGCACAGGGTTCCGCTCTCATTTCTCTCGCTCTCTTTCGTCTCTCTCTCTCTCCCCATCCCTCCTCAGGGAAGTTCTTGCTCAGCAGCCCAGTCACACTGTCCAGTGGTTACTGCATCATAATCCGCAGTACGCAGTAAACAATACGACACAATTCAGCATGTGGGGAATGTTCCATTTAAAATGGTGGTGAAAGATTAGCTTTGACAGTGCATAGGCATTGCATGCTTCATGTTTCAAATGTAAGTACCCAGGATGTGCATGTATGCTTACATATATACGTACATACATAATACATACATAGCATGTTAGAAGCTCTGCTGTGGTCCATTAGGATGATCCAGCCCATACTCATTGTGACAGGTTAACTGAGAGTGGCAGGACCTGAACAGAGACCTGCTATGCTGACGGCAGGGGATCTGTTCAACTGTCTGTTGTTAGACAACTCTAGCATGGAGGACAGACCAGTTTGACCAGGAAATGATTACCCTCAGTTCCATTCACAGCGCGCCGCTTGAGTGCACCACAGGGTTGAGCTCTTACAGTCACCTCCTGATCTGCTTAATAGCAGTCCAGCTTCCTGCACCAGTTAATAATTCAACCTCTGGGCTTGTTGTTCCTCCTGGCCCTGATTTCAGCACTGTTACCTAACTCATCATGGGACACTAGTCGAGGGGTGCGGAGGATAGGCAGAGAAAGGAAGGGGAGAGGAGAGACAGAGTAGAGGCAGAGTAGAGGCAGAGTAGAGGCAGAGTAGAGGCAGAGTAGAGGCAGAGTAGAGGGAGAGGAGAGGCAGAGGAGAGGGAGAGGAATAGTGACATACAGAGGAGTGTGTAACTGAGTAGGGAAGGCAGATGTATAAATGAGGGGAGGAAGGGGATGTGTGAGAGAGAGGGAGTATAGGCCTGCAGTGTAGAGGGAAGGAGATAGGGATGTGCAGGCAGTTAACAGGAGGAGCCATTCTGGCATTCTGCAGAGGGGGATACGACTGGCTCAGCCCAGTTAGCAGGGAGAACATCAGCTCATGGATAATAGATCTGCTGGGGTATATGGTCGTGTAGCTAATATAATATGGTCAGTGTAGCTAATAGCTTTCATCATGTGTGATTATTATTTCCCATGTCATCGCCCAAAGACCCGTAACTAACTATTACCTCTCTCTGATGGTCCATCAGGGTTGTGAAAAATATCATGTTAGGGAGTCTAGAGGCAGTTATTGCAAATAGTTTATACAGATGGGTGTTTTCTCAGGCAGAGGTAGGAGTGTTGCATTATGCAGTGAGAAGCACTTTATACTGTACCTTTTGAGGGATTTGTCTTTCAGAGCTTTTTATTTCCGCTGTGAACAGCCTGCCTCCTAAGTGCTAGCTCTTAAGCTCAGAGTCAATACAATTCTGAAAGAATTTCTACAGATGTTAAAGTAGGTTCCCGCAAATTAATTAAATTGTCCTGGCTTTCCATCAATCATGACTGAACGGTTGGTTAGTTTACATTCCTGATTTTATGTGGATTATTCCACCCTTAATTAAACAGAGGATGGTTATGATGAAATATCACACAAAGTGGAAGGCAACTTCTACATTAACAGTGATAAAGGGGCATGGTCTTAAGGTGGTCAATCCATGTCACCAAATGTGACACTTAAAATGACTACCACTCCATTATTTCGCTCTTGATTGAATGTCCTCCTGTAATGCACTTTCATTAATTACCAGCAAAGTCGTGCAGCCTGTTATTGGCGTAATAATCGTGAATCATCCTCTGATAAATCCGTCTGCTTAGCATGGACAAGGCCACGGTAGGCAGCAGTAAGAGACTTTTAAACCTCTGAGTCTAAATGAGCACAGTTTCATTTTCATTCAGACGCTGCTTCTATCAACATCCCATAACCCAGCCCACAATCACAGAGGACACTGAAGTTTTCACAGCGGCAGAGTAAACCGTGTTCCCTCCAAAGGATTTGAACCTACAACCATCCAGGTCAAAAGGCCCAGGCCCCAGAGGAAAAGTCAGGTCAGACAGCAAGCGTCTGATCAAAGGTCAACACCACAATTTATGTCCCCAACAGACCCCGAGGACACCGCAGCCGTGAGGGAGCTGGTTGGAGGTCTCCTCTATGGAGATGCACCGAAGAACACTTCTTCTGAATAACCAATAGTACAATTACTGATATACTGTCATTTGTAAATACTATGTTAATAAAGGCTGAAATACACCCTCTTAAATATGTATTATTTCTATGTCATATAATAAATACGTGGATCTATTCAAATACTTTAAATGGTTTGCTTGGGCCTGCTTGGCATGGTTTTACTTCCAGTAAACCAGTCAGGGCATCTAGCGTTGAACAGGCACATTTGAGGTTTGACTGAGGTGTAAAAGCTTATACCAGGATTTGATTCAGCTCAGGTCTCACATCAAGTATCTTCCTCCTGCTATTAAAGAGCTACACTCTTACTCCATCATTTGTATTCTGTGAACCAGTAAGTTCTGCAGCAGACTGAGAGAAAAAAAACTGTAGTGGTATGCTTAAAAACCCTTATTAACCATAATCATATTCATCTAGTTAAGGTCAGGGTTTTCAAACGTTTTTTTTACTCAGAATTGAAACAGAAATACAGTGAAAGCGCTGAAGCAGGCACTCTCAGTTCGACCTACCTTCAAATTATACTATTATCCAAGTCTGAGTCAAACTCCTCCCATCTGTGAGCTCTGTCCCTTGTCATCCTCAAGGATTTTGTGCACCAAAGATGTTACATAATGCAAAATGTGTTGCGTAACGTGGATCATCACCAAAGCCAAAACCGTTGTATTGTTTGTCACATTGGTACAGCTGAGAACTTCTCTAAGGGCAGCGGTGTAAACAGGAACTGCCTACTGGATCTTCAGGGGAATCTCCCTGAAGCCTCAGGGGAGGATCCTCTACCCAGCCGTACCCTGTTTCTGTGGCTCTCATCCATAATAGATGAGGAGGAACCACTGTGTGTCTGTTTCTTTTTGTCAGAGAACGACCGAGAGGAAAATAAGCCTGCGCATGAGGTAAACTGTGTGCGTCAGAGAGAGAGAGAGAGAGAGAGAGAGAGAGAGGAAATGTGTGAGTGTTGAAGAGAGAAGAGGTGAGTTTATGGTCAGGTGTCTGAGGAGACAACAGCTCTCTCCTCAGACTGGTGGTGCCCTTCAGAGGCAGGGCCAGACCTCCGCAGGGAAGACGGTACTCTCCGACTGAGAGCCTGAGGGAATGCTTCACTTTGATATTTGTGTGCTCTCATTTGAAGGGTAATCACACAAGTTGTGTTGGAATCTAACCGCCTATGGTTACGATAAATAGATTAGATAGTAGTGTATCCTTTGCCTTAGTGTGTATTTAAACATTTATTTGGTATCTTACACACTTAAGGATTTCAATTGAGGATTTGGTCAACTAAAAACATGCTCAGTCAGTGTTGCCCTTAAATGTAGAGGTCCAAAAAGTCAGCATTCCTGTTGGCATACTGTAGTTTGAACGGGTTGCTGTTTTTGACCGTTAATGGTCAAGCCGATAACGTGCTTTAACGTGTCACGTTGGTTCCCAGGACCTGTGTGCCTATTTGAGTCAACAGAGGGAACAGCCAAGCACAGCGTACTTCCTCCATGGTCCTGCCCACCATTCCTCCTTTCCGTTCCATTAGCTAACCAAGACCTCTGACCGTGGCCTCCCCTCCCCTGAAGGCCTTACGACCGCCATGTGATCTCATCTGGCCCAGAGATTCATGGTATTTTTTGGGGGGGTCAGATGGCTGAGCGGTTATGGAATCGGGCTAGTAATCTGAAGGTTGCCAGTTCGATTCCCGGCTGTGCAAAAATGACGTTTTGTCCTTGGGCAAGGCACTTCACCCTACTTGCTTCGGGGGGAATGTCCCTGTACTTACTGTAAGTCGCTCTGGATAAGAGCGTCTGCTAAATGACTAAATGTGTTTTTGGGAGGGAGGAAGGAGGACCATCCCTGTGGCCTGTCTGAGTGCTGCCTGTATCCCACGTGTCTCTGACCTCTGCCGTGGGATTTTCCTCATGCTGGTAGGCTGGCTTTTTTCCACACAAAAGCAGCAGAGGATCCTGGGAAATGACAACCCAGGGATAGTGACTCTGCCTTCATCCCGCTCTGCCTCCATTCTCTGGGTCTCTGTGCATGTTCACAAGTGTCATCTAGCAAGTGTATTCTAGTGAGTGTTTTAAAAAAAAAGATTAAGCCTCTTTATTTTGGTCTAGCCTAGTAAACATAAACTCACAAGGTTATTGTCTGAAGTGGAAGATATAGGATCAATGTAGTTATATTGTTGATTGTCACTATAAATGTCATTAATGAAGTTAAAAAAAGGTCCTGGGTCTGAGCGAGCTGACAGCATGGTAGGGCACTGCCAGTGCTAACGCTGTATGCTGCCAAGAATGAATGCTGGCATGCTTTCTCTACTAAACGAGCATGAATCATGTGAGGCAGTCAAAGAGTGTTATTGACAGCATCTAATTTGTAGTGTCTACTAATTTGTTTGAAATCATTGGCCATAAATAAAGGAAATGTTTCGGGATGCTTTACTTGAAAACTGTATGCTGGAACAAATGCAGTATTTGATGCAGTTTTGAGAAAGAAAACCTTCAGAAGAGTGAAATGTATGTATAGAAAGCTAATGTGAAAACATCTTGCATTTAGGAGTGAAGAAAATAGTTGCGCCAGGTGCCAGCCATTGGGAATTCCTTATAACGTCAAGTGTTTCACCCTCGTGACCAGTGGCAATTGGTGGTTCATTCTGGTTTTCATAGTAGCTATTAATAAACAGCCGCTGGCTGCAGGCCAATTTTGCTGTGATGGCTCTTCTGTGAGACGAAAGCCCCTTCCCTCGATTAGTGGCACACACAGTGAGACTGATTTATGTTCCATGTGTGCCTTCATTGTCCTTTCAAGGTCTTTTTTCCATTTAAGGGTTTAAATTACATTTTTATATCTCCCATCCACCCACCCCTATATGTCCTGTTAGCAAAGCCACATAAAACCCTGTCCGTCTTCAAGACCATTTCATCCAGCTGCCATGTGCCCACGACTGCATGCTAAGGCTGGATGCCCGTTTCACCGTGGAGAGTCCTGATCCTGACTGACAGCCAGCTGGGCTCCGCCCTCTGAAGGGCTCTTGGTGCGAGGGCAGCCTTAATCTCCACGCCTCGATCTGCTCCTCCACTTGACGCAGCTGATTAATGACGTCCGATTCTTCCAGTGCCAGGCTTAATACTTCTTGGTTTAATCGTCTTCTTATCCCCCTGGAGGGATGGGAATGTGGGACGAATGACACAAGTGGCAGTTTTAATAAGCGTCGCTGTTATCAGGGCCGGAGCAGTAGTGGGGGTTTTCGACTGAGCCTCCGTGTCCACTAGTTGCCTCCTCTGCAGTGTTTGTGTCAGTGTGTTTCTTTGTTGGTGTCAGCCTGTTGTGGTTCATATGGTAAGGTAGATCCCGTTGTGAGGGGGTTCATCTGGTGTGGTGGTTCACATAGTGAGTTGGAGCTGGTGCCCTATGTTTCACTGTGGACAGGAAGGAGTCCTGTTGTTCTCAGTGCCTCTAGGAGCCCCTCCTTCCTGGGATTTTCAACCATGTCATTTTGCATGCTGCGGGTGTGTGTGTGTGTGTATGTATGTGTGTGAGCAGTCGCATCTGTGAGGGCTGTGATCAATATTCCCCACAGCTTTCCTTTAGGTTACTATACAATGTGCAGCTCTGGTCTACCCCCCAACGCACGCACGCACACAAACATTACATTTTTACATTTTAGTCATTTAGCAGACGCTCTTATCCAGAACGACTTACAGTAAGTACAGGGACATTCCCCCCGAGGCAAGTAGGGTGAAGTGCCTTGCCCAAGGACACAACGTCAATTGACACGGCCGGGAATCGAAATGGCAACCTTGAGATTACTAGCCCAATTCTCTAACCGCTCAGCCACCTGACTCCCTCCTCACAAACACACACACAGACCACACACACACAAACAGGCACATTCTCCTCAGACAAACAGCCCACCTCTTGGGCTCCAAGGGGTGGGAATCGTGCGTGCGGGACAGAACTATCGCTTACCCAGCGTGAAAGGAAGGGAGAGATATAGATGGAGGGAAATGGAAAGAGAGGAAAAATAGAAAGGCGGAGCACAATTAGCTTGTAGCAGACAGGACAAATAATCCTCTTGGAAGTGACAAACAGGCAGGCTGTGGGGGAAGGCAGTAGGGAGGAAGAGGGGGCGGATGGCTCTGCTGATTGTCAAGCTCTGTGGCAACAAAAGCAAAGGAAACATGTCAGTCATGATTTCAGGCACCTGCACAGAGATGGCAGACTTGTTCACCCCTGCCACAAGCTCTTATCATCAAATGGAATATTTTTTTTAGGTCAGATTTCAACATGATAATCATGAGATAATATAAATTGTGTGCTGGTGCTGTGCTTTGTACTCAACATGGCACAAAGGCATACCAATCTGTCAGCAGCGTGATGCTGTTGGAGCATAGATGTTTAGAGCATTGACGTTGGCCCCTTTGACTGACTGACCGGTATGACAGCGCAGTGAAGCCTGTGTAATCTGAAATGGATCTAATTTTCCCGTACAGTGTGGGCTCAGAGATTGCTTTCGACACTGGGTGATAGTTTTGCGTGGAGTGTGACAGCCTGAAGAGTGTGGCCCCTGTTACTCCCCTCTCATCTGTAGAGAGGTGATCGATTTCTACGTCCACCAGGGAGTTAGTTCTCCAGATTTGAACAAGTGTTATATTTGCTCTCAACACCTCAGTATAGGACACAGGAGCTATCTTGTAAAGACTTATCTTCAGGGTAAGGGAGTCTGACTAAACAATTCGACACACTTTCCCTCAAGTTGTGGTATTAATGAATTCAAATGAATAAATGTAAATTAATATTATAAAACCATTGTCAGGCAGTATCAGTAGAACAAAATGCAATTGTTGCTGTTTTGAGAAGAGTCTAAATCTGGAAAGTACCAACGATAATCTGTTTTTCTGTTTTAACGGAGTGAAACCTTTGGTTGTGGCTTTTCATTGCTGTGGGGACCACGGTTGTTTGTAGAGCTTTGACAGGATGTGGCATGTGCAGTGACTTAAAATGTATTTCTACAGGCCCCCTCTCCTCTCCTCCCACTCAATGTATTCTATAGTTGCTATTTTGTTCTCACACCAAAGCTACAGCATACTAAGTTATCTGTAAAAGGCTGACTCCAGGGATATCAGCCATCCAGATTTGTTCTCATGTGATCTGAACTGGTTCTTCTCCCAGTGGCTTCCAGTAAAAAACAGACAGACAAATATATGTATGAAGGCAGCAGTGAGTCATATGGAGACATGGACTTGCTGTGGTCAGAGGAGCCAGCCCTCCTGGCCTTATGCCTGAGAGAACATCTGCTTTCACTGTGCAAACATGAAAAGGTCTTATCATAGCAACATCCCAGAATAGGGCCCAGGGATGCCACATCTGAGCAGCGTCATGGGAGTCAACAGCAATACAGGTTTGAGAACATTTCAACTTCATCCTTGAAATTGATCTGTCGTTTCATAAAATGTGATTCAATCCTTTGGATGCACATCAGTTTTCTGAATCTGTCAATATATGATTCTCAGTCCCTTAAGCTTATGGTTGTACTGTATGCAGGTTTCAAAGAATGTACGCATCTATAGCCAGAATACATTTTAATAGGCAGAGAAAATACTGTTCAGAAAAAAATTACACAAAAAATAAATTCCTTTCATACATCGATTTCCATCACACAGCTTAGGAAGTACACCAGTACTGTACATCAAAGAATACCGAAACGTTGCCAATCTATGTGTGGGTGACCCCCCATTGAGAGAAGGTCAGACAGAGACTGCAGCAGGGTGGGTTAAGAGCAAGTCCAGATATTAAAGCAGAGCGTGACCTTTCTTTGAGCTCATGAGGCTCCCCATTGATTCCCCCACACTATGCAGAAGGACCAAGACAGAGTCATGTACGTAGCTGGGAGGCTGTAGGGTCTGGTTCCGCTCTCCAACAGGCTGCTAATGACAGGAGAATTCACGGCACTTTGGATGTAGAAGATCAAATCATCAAACATTTAAAGTTGAATTACGTCAGTGATACGTGGTACAAGAGGAGAGAATGTACAAAGCTGATTTGTTTCCTGAACTGAAAAAATAGCTACAAATATGCTTGAACAAACATCCATGAGGGCCTTGGCACATATGCAGCCTCAGCTCTGATTCCCCTGAAGGAGGAGATGCAGGCAGCTGGGCTCAGCTTTGGCAGCATATCCTCACCAGAGCTTGGTGTGTGGAGGGGGGACAGCATCGCTTTTTCCCATGTGAAACACCAGCCATATCGAAACTGGAAAGCCCACCACAGAAAAGCCCCTCCCCTGCATGTACACTCTCTCCTCTCTCTCTCTGTCTCTCGCTCGCTCTCTCTCTCTCGCACACACACAGGCACACACACAAACCATAGTGAAACATTCTCGTAGTAACACAAACATGCAGACTGTATACAAAAGCAGACCTCTACAAAATCATGCAGATGGAATGTTTTGATTTCTGCTGTTTGCTCACAAGGACTAGTCTTACCCCAGGTCTACTTTAACATTTCGGACAAGTTACTGAGAGACCATTTTTATGTAAGCCACAATGACATTCATATAAGGGGATCTTCAATGGGAAAATAGATAACATTGTTCTGTTGAGACAGAGAAAGGGAGAAGGGGCTTCACCTGGAGAAGATAGTTCAACACTATCAGTATACTATACTACTGTTCTCTCTCAGAGCAAGGACTCATGGACTATCACTGAGCCGCTGACAAGACTGTTTAAAAGCTCTTCTAATTGACAGCTACGTAGGAACCTGAGACTTTTCTTCTTGTCTCTTGAAACACGAACATGGACTTCTGGAGAGCTTTCATGAAGAAGCGTTCTACTGAAATGTCAACATTTGGGCATTTTACTAGCAAACGTAAATTAATATGTACCTCCATATCACAAATAGTATGTTAAAATCAAATGATAATCAAGGTTGTCATGATCAGTAATTGACAAACGATTGTCTCCATTCTAAGCCTCTGTAAGCTCCATCAACTAGACTAATTGAACATTGGAAGAAAATCATTATAAATGTCTCAATTGCACAAAAACAAACACAATGGTGTGAACCAAAAAATAATGAGGGTGCTTGTCCACGTTCTGGCAGTGCGAGACACTGTGATTGGACAGTCCAGACTCAGGATTGCGACACATCTTCAGCGGCAGCCAATCAGAGGTGTGCGTGGGCCGGCTGGGGAGGAAGTGACCTCTCCCAGGGATCACAGGTTCTCGTTGGTGTCGTGCTGCAGTTGGCTCTCAGATGGCGGCTCCAAGAATGGCAGCTCTTCTCCTGAAACCTGCAGCTTCAGGACCCTTCTGCTCAGGTCCACACAGCACTGGGGGAGGGTGGGGGTGGGGGTGGGGGTGGGGCAAATGGGAGGAGGGAAGTGGGTCAGCACAGGGAGCTGCCTGTTGGATGCCACAGGCAGAGAGATAGAGACTGGAATGGCTTCAACCTCCTCTGTCACAAATGCTGCAGTGGAATGTCATGAGGATTCTGTGTTTTTCTTCTGCTCATTTCAGTATGTGGGTCACCATTTCTACATATGTTAGCCTTTAGCCCATTTCCACGGGTCTTAACCCTAACCTGTCAAGTCTCTGTTCTACTTCCAGGTCAACAGAAAAGCCAACGACAAGTCATTTTTCTTAATAGTTGACTGATTTGACCTAGGGCTTCTGCTGTACATCTCCATTTATGGTTATGTTCCCTCGCATGAGGTAGTAGTAATTAAATTAGAATACTACCCTTTTTCCATCCTATCTATTTTAGGAATATGCTCAGCTATGATTTAATGTACTTGAATGGATTCCCATCTGAAGAGAATGGCCAGTGTAGTGCTTCTGAAAGCAAATTTGGTTTAGTATCATAAATTGGTTTCAGGTTTTGCTTCTTAATCAAAGATCTTATGTCCAATCTTACCTCATAGTCTAAAATATATAGTTATGTTGAGGCTTGAGGCTCAGTTAATTGTCAGTATCAGTTTGTCTATACACTGTTAAATCTCATGACCGTTTCTAGAAAGCCTTACTTTAACGAACTCAACTGCTCAGATCATGTCCCTGTGTTTTCGTTTGATTATATGTAGAGCTCATCTTCATTATCGAGCTCCAGCTAAGGGGGAATCTAAAAAACGAATTCTCTAATGAAACACAACATTTACATATTCTCTGAACCAACTAGGGCCTTACTTTGAGTTCCAGCAGAGTCTGAAGACCCAGGCATAGCTCGAACACCTCATCTTCTAGAGAGATAGGAGAAAGATAGACAGCGAAAACAAAATCGAAAGAGTGTTTGAATGCAAGAGAGTTAGATGGAGACAGGAATGCAAAGGGAATTTCCAACCTCCAGAGAACATTCTCACTAAACTCATCTGTGCGTCTGCATAAACGAGCATCACATTTGAGTGAGATCCTGAGCACACGTGTCTTCCCTCCTGTGTGTGTGTGTGCGTGTGTGTGTGTGTGTTTGTGTGTGCCCCTGTAACCCAAGGAAGGAGTTAATCCATCCCTGGCTGGTCTGTGAGCTTCCTGTCTTTGGCTCCTGCCTGACTGCGTAGGGAAAGGTCAGATGCACACACTGAATATTGAGTACACACAAGAACATCTCCAGATGCTTTTAGGAAACATCGTCTTTAGAACGCCCACATGCACAACTAACACACAAAAAGAACCAATCACTCTGTTACAGGCAGGTTAGTATAGTCACTGCGAAGGAAACTTTAAATATTGTGAATATTGTTTGGATCATTTTTGGTTTATTTGTCACTGTGGTTATTTGATATACTGTAAAGGAGGTTAAAATCCTAGAAAGGAACCATAATCATATTTTCCTATCCTGTTAAGTTCCTGATTCTAAGCACTGAATGTACCCATATCCCTTCTGCCAGCAAACAGAATGGCTTTTAGTTAGTTTGTTTTGTATGTTGAAAATAGCATTGATGCGTATAGGCTAGTGATAGGTGAATGTATGTATGTATGCAGCCACTATGTACAGTATGTGTACAGTGTAGGTACCGTACAGTTTGATACCTCTTTTACCTGTGACATAGGCAGAGCACTGGATCATCTGTCTGCCTAGCTGCAGCTGCAGACCCTTAACTGTGCTGACCAGGCCACGCCCCTCTGTCTGACCACGCCCCTCTGTCTGACCACACGGTGGACCCTCCTGGGTGGGCACCATCCTGCCAACACACACGGGCACACACAGACACACACACGTACGCACTAATGAACAGGTGGATATCACTGTAGTGTGTGTTCAGCTACTTTGTGCGTGCGAATGGGCGGTGGGTGTTACAGGAAGGCCGGTCCACCCGTGGGTGTTACAGGCCTTCCTGTAACCATGTGTTGTTTTGTTATTGATATGAAGTCTCCTCACCCAAGTCTCTGGCAGTAGGAGCTGGAGATGAGGTTGTGTTTACTGCCTGTGTTGATGGAAGCCCTCACCTCAGTCTCACAGCACTGTGGGAGACAGGAGCAGACATGAGTGACAGACTACAGCCTGATGGTTCCTCCACACTGGCAGACGCACAAAGGAGGAAACAGCTGCCGTCACAACAGTACATTCATCCAGCGTTGTAACCACAATTAAATCCATTGATCTGTTAGCTTAGAAAGGGCTTTTCATCAAATAGGGCCCAACAGTTCTACTTTCACTGCCAACTCCTAGGTTGTAAAACTGCCAGTAGAATATACTGGAGTATAAACTTGGAATAAATAGGTTATCGACACTGCAGACTTTGTAAACGCATCAGTAGTCTATTAAGTCACATTGCCTGAGCTGTTAAAATGTGCGTGGGTTTACATTTATTCATTTAGCAGACGCTTTTATTGAGGCTTGGACCGCCATGGCTGTTTGTTTGGTAATCACATATGCATCGATTCTCTGACTGGGGAGTAAGGGACTGTTTAAGCTAGATTAGTGTGTATGTGTGTGTAAACTGATGACAATGCATATCTTAGGCTATTTAGTCATGTGTTTAACGATAATAACAAACCAACAATGACTACTGGACCGTCCACGGATCCCTTATGAAATCTCCAGTCTCACTTCAGTGGTTTCTTTGTATTCGTACTTTTTTGTATTCGTTCAACCGTTGAGACACATACTGCTAACGGGAATGTTTACCTCTCAAAGGGGATGATCTCGTAGTATTAAAACCGTACTTTGCTTTCAAAGTTTGCTTTCTATGCTTTGTTATTCGGATACATGGCTAGACTGTAAAACATTAGCCCAATCAGTTGTGTTTGAGGGTCACTCTTTAACAAATCACTGAACCACAGTGAACCTGATTGACAATTGGTGCCTATAGAACAATGTGAGAGTCTGAAGTGGCATAATCTTGAAACTTAACCCTGGAACATTGCTGAGAGGCATGTTGTGGGTGAGGAGACAACCTCTTTAGCAGTGTTTTTCCCCTGCTGTAATATCATAAAGTGACCTCCCTCACCCCACCCTCCCCACTCTACCAATGCAATACAGTGTCCTTTCCTTCATGTGAACTGGGATGTGCATCGCTTGTACATCCCAGTTCTCTCATCCACTGTCATCAAAACTGTGTACCAACAGCAGTGGAGCTGACAGCCCTGTGTGTCCTGATTCTAATGACCTCTCTCCTCCTCTGCGTCTCGCAGCACTTCTGCCGCAGGGCAGTTTGTGTCACATCGCTGTGATTCATTGTAAAGGGGGAAGCGGACATTGCGGCAGATAGTAATGGCTACTAAGGTGCCTACTCTGCGACGACACCGCCTGTCGCTCTGTTCTCTGCACGCTCAGTGTTTTTAGAGAGACCCCGTGCCAGGGAGGCGTCACGTGGGAGGATGTGTTTTTGAAAACAGAGAAGGCTCAGAGACACAGCATATGGCTTCTCTGCATGCATGAGAGCAGAATAAGATGGCTCCACCTCCTCCTAGTTGAGAGCGTGGACACTTGATATGGTGTTTTGTGAAACCATAAACATGACTGGCATGACCTCCCCAGAGTTCTGGCTTATCAACGACCACTGCCTCAGGGTAACATGTGTCTTAAAACACCTTGAGCAGAGCATGTTTTCACCTGTCGTTTCCTGGCAGCTCACTCATCACACCATATTCTCTTGGCTGTGAGTATTTTTCCCATCTCAGATTAAACACATTCACCTACTAGTATATTATCAGATCATGCTGATCTATGGGAGTTGTAGTTCTGTACACCATATGGGCTCAGATGAGCTTCTGTCAGCCAGCAGACTCTTCACAGGCTTATCAGGCCTGCAGACGCTGTTCTTTGTCTCAGTCTGACAGGTGTAATAAACCCACCTCTGTGAAGCTCTGCAATGCTGTGAAGTTGTTTTGCATTTGTTTTTACTCAGAATACATGACACAAAGAAGATCGAGGGAAAAGCTGAACCAAGTAGAACAATCCCCTTGTGGACCCCGTAACTTCAAACACACTCACACACACACACACACACACACACACACACACACACACAAACTGCACCCAACATTTCAAACGGCAGCAATGTGTGCAGAGCTTGCTCACTATCGATTTCCATCACAGGAAGGCTGACTTATGTCGGCCTAGTCAAGCAGGGTTTTCCAAATTAGATGTATCCAATCCAATACTCTCATAACACATTGAAGATGAGCTTTCAGAGACTTATTCATCA
The DNA here is from genome assembly GCF_038355195.1 of Osmerus mordax. NCBI lineage: Eukaryota > Metazoa > Chordata > Actinopteri > Osmeriformes > Osmeridae > Osmerus > Osmerus mordax. The sequence continues at coordinate 5,093,893 of NC_090066.1, read as the reverse complement.
AAATGGCAATGGTACAGGAGAAGCTGAAAATCCATTTTTAAAAAGCTACCATGAAATGACATGATGTTGAATAAGGATCAGTGATTTCTGGGGTTGTCCTTCGATTGGGCATGAGGACCACATGCTTTCTGCACACGCCCACTTCCTGAGGCTAATCCCCTTAATTGGGGAATTCTATTTTGGTATCTCCCTATGGAGTTGACGCTTTAGTGGGTGACGGTGTTGTTTCACTGTTTACTGTCAGTCTGCATTTCAGTTCATTCGGATACAGTCCCCATAGGTCACTGTAGATGTTATTGATAATCTCAGCTGATGGATCCGTTTTTGGGGGGGTTAGGTATTCATGTAACACTTCGAGACTTAGTCAACCTACAAAGGACTGAAAGATGAATGTCGTCTTGTGTTTTTTTTGTTCCCTATTACAAACCAATTGTGCATCTATGATGCCCGAGGTGAGTCATCGTTACTGTGTTCATGTCCATTAGCTTTGTCATTAGTCTGAAGGGTCTCCGAGGACAGGACTCCCAACCGCCAACCTGCTATTTACAGCTAATGAGACAGAGATCTGTAGAACAACACGAGAACACAGATGAATAGCAGAGTAGAGCACAATCGCTGCTACCTGAATGGTGTTGTTCTCTCAGTACTGACAGAAAAAGTACTTGAGGCATTGAACCAACGTCGATGAAAAGCAAACCCCCAGTGGTAACCAGACAACAACGCTACCTTGCATTGAACCAGCAGAGCAGTGAGGGTAGCCATCCCCTGCCTGTCCTCCGTCCCCTCGTCAGTCTGATCTGCCCCGGCCATCTGCCTGGCCTCGTCCGGACCACTTTTCCCCCCGGCCTCGCTGCTGTCGTCCTCCTCGTCCGACCGGAGGCTCCTCTCGCTCTCCTCCGGTGACTCCCTCTCCTCCGTGGAGTCGTCCGCCGTGCTCTCGCTCCTCTCCTCCGCGTCGCCGCCCTCCTTGTTGTCAGCCAGAGGGGAGCGGACCCTGGAGTTGAGGTCCCCTGCCTCCCCCCGCAAGCGAGTCATGTTCCCCTCAAGGAGACGGCGCTGAACGATGCTGTGGGGTTGCTAGGACAACAAACAAATGGAACAGGATTTCAGACACCCAGTATAAATCAGGGGTGTGCGAAGGGGCTTATAATGAAACAAAAATAATCATAAATTGTAAGGCTTTAGATCTAAGTTGTTGTAATAGGCATTCATTTGTAGATCATTTTCAGAGACAAACCCAGTCCCGCAGAAAAGCCTGGGAACTGTTGTTTCATGATTTGATCACTCACTCACAATAAGAGAATGATTGTCTGGATGACTAACTTGGAAATAGATTTCAAACCATTACAAAACAACAGGCTGGCATTAGGTGAGTCATTTTCCTCCAGTATGAATTTAATCATATTTTAGTAGCAGGCCCTTTCCAATCAAGTTGTGGACCAGTAGAGAGTCAGAAAAGTCATGAAATAGCTTGTGGGGTACTTATATGTAAATGGAAGCTCAGCCAACACTACCAAACCTTACAGCATCAAGGAAGTAACAAGTCAGTCAGCCAAACTTGCGGGCTTCATTATTGTGGAGAATGTGAGCTAATATTAAAGGTATGGCGAAAATACTTTATTGCTGGATATCAACTTAATTCATCAGAAGGTTCTTCTGAAAACTCATTGTAAATGGAGTTGCTAAGCTTGGTTCCTGCCGCAGTAATGATAAGAACACAGACCACAGCCAAGCCTAAGCAGATGTCTGTCAAGTGGACTATAGTCATATGGACTTATGTTGAGCAGAGGTCTGGCTCAGACTGTTATTCCAACTCTGTAATCTCTGGCCTCGGTCAGCTCAGCATCCTAACTATAGAAGGATCTCTCCCAGGTCTCAAAGATTAATCAAGAAGTTGCAGTGTAGCTTCTTAACCACATACAATACCTAATTAATACAATTTCATTACATAGCAATTCTTACGTGACTACAATGTTCATCTTGTAGGTTTTGCTATGTTCTTACATGTAACCTTAATGTAAAGTGTTGTCCATCTTTCTTAGTTGAACCATAATTGACATTCCAACAGGTTATTGAGTTGTGTTGGTCCATTAAAAGGAGCCTGCTAGAGAACAGCCATTATTTCCTTTTAGGCCACAGCTTCCTCTCTCCCTTCCGGCTAATGCAATCATCAGGCCCACTTTAGCCCTCGCTTGGACACTTTCATAGAAACAGATGTAGGTTTTCACTGGGGATGTTTCTCTGAGAGAAACCGACCTGTGAGGAGATGTGGGTGCTGCTTTATGGAAAAGCATGGATTTTTCACATGTTCAGATTGTTTATAGGAAGGTGACCTTTGACCCCTCCCATCAACACCTTCCTTGCCATGTCTCAGAAGTGGAAATATTGCTAAATATTGCTGTTTCACAGTGCTTCAGTGTGAAAGTGTTATCCCTGCTTTGCCTTGGAACCTTGCCTGTATGAGGAATATAAAGACGTATTATAGTTTACGTCTTCTGTTATCACAGTATTGTGCTGCCTGGGTCGACAACAGTGCAATTCCCTTCAAGACACCCACCAGGGAATCTTGCCCAAATGCTGCCATTGAACATTAAAATCCACCATTGTAAAGAAAATTGTGTGTTTCTTTTCAACAGAACACAAGAGACAGAAGAATAGATTGGGTTTCCTATTTTGTATGTATTCTATTGGATTGTTTGTGTGTGTTCCATATTGTGCAGAGTTTATGATTCAGAGAGAGAGAGAGAGAGAGAGAGAGAGAGAGAGAAGAGAGAGAGAGAGAGAGAGAGAGAGAGAGAGAGAGAGAGAGAGAGAGAGAGAGAGAGAGAGAGAGAGAGAGAGAGAGAGAAGCCAGCTAGACCTAGACCCTATAACCCAGGCTTGGTATTAAAATGGTAAGGCTCTGTTATGTCTGTCTGTGGAGAACATGTGTGTAATTGCCTCTGCTTCTGCCTCACAGCATTCTAACAGCTGTGACGTGCCCCTTTGTCCCTGCAGGTCACCGACGAGCCACCGTGAGGCTTCTTCAGCGCGGTGTTCCTCTACCCCTCCCCTGCTTCCTCACCCTGCATTGTCTCTCTCCTCTCTTCTTTAAGGTCATCTTTAAAGGCTTGCCCCCCGCATATTTACGCATCTCTGAACCTGTTTCCCCCCTGTCTGCCCTTGCCCTTTCATGATTATCATTCAAGGCTTAAAGTAAGCCATATGGAGTGTTGTGTTGTTTATATATACCCTTTGCCAGGCCTTCCCTTCTTCCTCTGTCTATCTCCTCTTTCCTCGATGGTTATAATGCGCAGTCTGGAGCCTGCCACCCGTTCCCTCCCCCTGTCCTCGTGTATCGTGTCATTAGGGAGGGTTTACTCAGCTTTACTCAAGCTGTGAGTACGGCCTCTTCTCCACGGGATTGCTCCTCAGAATAGGATGCTCGGAGTGAGGCGCTTAACGTCCATACCAATCAAATGAAATCAACCTCTCGCGAAGGGTCTGAATCATGATTATCTATTACTCACACTCCCCTTGCTGGCCTTCAGCACCAGCTTTATCAGAGGTGGGACACCTGACCTCGCACTCACCCTGCCAATCAGATGTCTCGAATGTCATCAACACCAGCTAAATCAAACACAGGAGTGGTCTAAGTGGCTTGTCCATATTTTACATAATTAACATAATATAATTTCGTAACTTGATCATGCCATGATTGGCTACTGTATTTTCCCTCCCATCTCTGAACATGTGTACAGAAACACACACCAGGAGATAATTAGGGGTCAATGGGGGGCTGTCCGACTGATTCCATGGTGGATGAAGGATAGAGGATGAATAGTGGGATATATGGTGGGAAGGATGGTGTGTCTGGAGTCTATCAATCCACATCAATGGATTGGAAAGGTGGTGTTGCTGCAGTTACAGGCATCACATTTAGGGATGGAGGGTTATGATGATGGAAGTAGACATGTTGCGCTCTGAAATAGCCCAGGTTGATTCTCTGTGATGTGCAGTCAGGTGACAGGGGTTTATAAAGCGGCAGATATTCAAAAGACACGTAGAAACCCTTCTATTATGAGGGAAACCCTTTTGTTATAAACTGAAATCAATCCACGTTCCACTGAATCTTGTTTTCCACGACACTAGCAGTACACAGAGCAGAACTAACCTGACAGGCGGCCATGAACACAGTGTCATTTCCTCATCTCTGTCATGGAAGCCAGCTGCTACCACAGTGTGGAGGTCAGCTCGGAGCATGCATGTTAACAACAGCCAGCCTGGGTCCACTGTACGTAAATCCACCATATGTGTCCTGGTGTTTTTCGTTGTATTGTGAAGTGACTCAGTGCTTTGTCTGAAATGATATGCTCTGGTTCAGCGTCTGATGACATGAAGGGAAGGAAAGTGGCTGTTAAAATATACAGTGTGAAGAGAAATGGTAACTAGCGTCTGTCTTCCTGCAGCTTAAACCATAACACCCAGAGAGACTTGATTATGGTTCTACATTTCTACCCATCACAAGTAAACAGCGAAATTCAGGAAACCTTCACTGTATTTTAACTTGCAGTAATTTTGCATATTGTGGACACAACAGTCCTTGGATAAAGTAGCCAATTGCTACGGTTCGTTTGCCAATTTTGCTGAAGGGCTAATTTGTGAAATGTAATATGCAGATCCAGACATTCTTTATTGTCAGAGTGGCTGAGCAGTAATCAGCATTTCTGCTCTGAATTTTACCTAATCTCAGTTTCTGTCTATCAGCAGTCAGGCAGATTATTATTGGCTGCTATCGTGTTCTGGACATCACTCCAACCAGAGGGCAGGAGGAATCATGCAGACCTGTGGTGATTTATTAAATATACCCTAGACAAGGATCGGTTATAATTGATCTACTATAGGGTATCAACAGGGTATCATCTCAGTCATATCTCTGTCTAAATAGTGGAATAGTCCCCTAGAAATCCTAAACTTTATGTCAAAAGAAACGTTTTTAATTTCTGGCGCATTCAAACAATCCCCTCAGTGAAGTTTGGCTAGCAATGCAGACAGACAGGCAGACAGACAGACAGACAGGCAGGCAGGCAGATAGGCAGCACTTCATTTGTTTTTCGCACAGCATTGTCATTGTATGTCTGGTATGTCATACATGTACCGTACATACTCCTTTTCCATTATAGTCTATATACTTCTAGGTTATACCATTAGGTAGTATCCAGTCTGTGCTCTTGTCTTTGCTATCCATACAAATTAAACATTCGCATCCATTATGTTTTGGTGATTTAGTTAGATGCAATCAATCAGGCTCTACCCAATCATACACACACACATGAACACAGAAACACACACACACACTATCCACACACTGTTTTTCTATGTCCTTTAATGTGTCATGCTGATTCTGCTGATTAGAATCCTGCAGTGACCTGGGAGCACTGACAACATTGTGTTCCAGTCCAAACCAGTCTCCTGCTAGGGTGACAGGGACAACTGTTACTGTGACACTTACTCTCCCTTTGTCAAAGCATGTCATTTTCTCTCTCTCTTTCACGCGCTCTCGCTCTGTGTGAGATTAGAGGCTAATTGCCATGTGGGCTAATTATCTAACTGCAACAGGCCCGAGTCACATGTCGTCTCCCCCCCCCCCCCCCCCCCCCCCCCCCCCCGCCTGCCAAATGCCTACTTTCCCATTCTGATCGAGGTCCCCAGCGGCCCACTTCCTGTGACACAAACCAGGAGGGTGCAGCAGCACAGCTGCTCTCTCCCTCTCTCTCTCACTTCTCTCTCTTTGTCTTTCTGTCCTGTCTTTCTGTTTTTCTCCCCTTTTTTCCCTTACTTTCCTCTCTGTCGCTCGCCCTCCCTCTCTTTCTTTCTGTGTCTAACCCTCAATTTCACTCCTTCTCTCCACACCTCCCTTCTGTCTCCATCTTCCCCCCACTTCCCTTTCTTCTTTCTTCCACTGATGTTGGGGTTGTTTAGCTGTTGCAATCTACAGTTAGTTATTTTTAGCTTCTCCCGACATGCACAGCGTAGACAGAGAGAGAGAGAGAGAGAGAGAGAGAGAGAGAGAGAGAGAGAGAGAGAGAGAGAGAGAGAGAGAGAGAGAGAGTTTGAACGACTGCGGGGCGAGGTCTGCTGCCGTCGCTCCTCCAGAGCCCCTGGTGGCTGGGAGACAGGGACTCACAGAGACCTATCAGCCCGCCTCATTGGCTCCAAGCCGGTTGTAATGTCATCAGTCCTAAATAGGGAGTCAGGTGGCTGAGCGGTGAGGGAATCGGGCTAGTAATCCGAAGGTTGCCAGTTCGATTCCCGGTCATGCCAACTGATGTTGTGTCCTTGGGCAAGGCACTTCACCCTACTTGCCTCGGGGAGAATGTCCCTGTACTTACTGTAAGTCGCTCTGGATAAGAGCGTGTGCTAAAAGACTAAATGTAAATGTAAATCCCTCCAAGACTGGTCCTTAGAACCAGTCAAGGCCAGGCCAAAACTGCAATGAATCCACATCACCAGGAGTGACACTGTCACACTCTCAGATGATCCCCCATCGGGGCTATACTCAGCCTAACTTGTTGTTCTTGTATCGAAAACGATAAGGCGCTCCGTGCTGCCAATCACTGCCTGACACGAATGAAAAGCGCTGGAAATATCCCTCTTAACGTAGAAGTGCTCCCTGTTGTATTGTTCCTGGGGTTTTCCTCGGGGGAGGGGGGGGGGGAGGTGCTCTGCAGCTCAGCTACCACGCGACCCTCCTCCAACACCTGGAGCCTGTAGCATCACTGCCTACTTGGGCAGAGCCACCTGCTGGAGAACCTCCATGTCTAACCCTCTGTGACGGGAGCAGATGGAGGGAGAACAGAGATGGAGAGAGGGAGAACTTGGAAGAGGGAAGGCCTAGGGAGAGGCCTTGGAATGGAGAGCAGATATTGTGTACGGGAGGCACACTTATCTATGGGCAGAGAGAGGAGGCTAGCTGGGGATGTCTGGGGGAGACTAGCTGTTTGTATCAGGAACATGAAGTCTATATGAGCGGGGGTGAGATGAGATTATGCAATGCTACTTGCTATAAGCACTGTCCCTATAAGTGGCTGTGCTCCTCTGCTGTCGTCCGCCCGCCCTCTCTCTCCCGCCTCTGCCTGTTCACCTCCCTGCCTCTCCCGCTTGAATGGTGGGTTGCGTTTGCCCTTTTCATGCTCACTGCTCCTTCGCTCTGGTCGCCGTGGTGAGGCACATCTGAGGAGATAAAAGGGCCCTGGGCGTGGAGCAGCCAACCAAATGGGCTGTTATGTAACGCAGGCTCCACCGTTGAATACTTCCCTAGCATAGCTACCAAGCTGAAGAGCAGCAGCAAACCTGGTGACATCTAAGGCCCAGCATGAGCTAATGCTGATTTCATTAAGAGCCTTCCTGGCTCTGTAAATCACGTTAATGAAGACAAATGAATAATCGTCATTCCGGATTAGTCTCAACAGATTTCGAGTTAAAAACAATCGTTTTTACTATTTTTACCACTACTGACATGCAAGGCATAGAGACAAATAAACATGTCCTCTCTCCAGCTGTGATTGGATCCTAGCTGTCTGCTGTTGCCAGTCGTCTTTGAGACAAGCCTCTCCAGACACCTTAGGGACGCTCCCGCTCGATGCTTTTGTACCGTTCAGTTGAGTCATGTCTCCATTGACAGGGTGATTGGTTGTGACAGTTCTGTAGAGAGACGACAGCCAGCCAGGCAGGCTGGCGGGTAAAGCGGGGGAGGTCTAACAATGGCTGCCTCTCTCTGGCTCCAAGGCCATTACAACGTACATACAGTACTGCTGTGAGACGCCACACAACCCTTACCGAGCTCCCTGTGGCCTCAGTCTTATTTTCTGGTTTCTGAAGACTGACGTGGATGAGAATGAGTCCCATTGCTCTTCTGACTGGTACATAATTGGTTTTACTATAATTGCGATTTGTCTGAGTAATGAAACTCGGAATTACATGCTGTCATTGGATACCTGTTGGTGTTTAATCTCCTTTGGAAGTATGAATAATGCAGTAAGGACTTCAGGGAAACATTTTGTTTTCATTATTGTTCACCATTTTGCAGATTCCATTCTAAGTGAATTTTATTCAAGGTATTGTGTTTGTCAACAACATCAGTATTTCTGGCTCTTAATCACGGTACTAAAGACTGTGCATAATGGATGTTCACCTTTAAAACACTCATTAACAATCACCATTTTTACGGTACCTCAGGCTTTCTCAAAGGGATATTGATTCATAGTTGTCGGAAGGAACATAAATTAATTTTTTCCTGTGCTCCACATAAATATGTGTGATATGTGTAAATATGTGAATAAGATGTCAGCCGAGAGAGGAAATGGAACAAAACAGTGGGAAAAGACTGAAAACAGAGAGACTGGAGCAAGGGTTGACAGAGATGGAATTTGGCCAAGGAGGCTATGGTTGCTGGAGCCCACTGTGAGTCCTGGTGTTGAAATGTGGAGAGTATAAACACACAGTTTAATCATACACACAGCATGCCCCGAGATGCTACATGCCAGAGAGACTCATTGTGAAGCTTCTTGGAGTGCGCTCTGGGGACCTTGGAGCCTGGGAGTCAGGTGGCTGAGCGGTTAGGGAATCGGGCTAGTAATCAGAAGGTTGCCGGTTCGATTCCCCGCCGTGCAAAATGACGTTGTGTCCTTTGGCAAGGCACTTCACCCTACTTGCCTCGGGGGAATGTCCCTGTACTTACTATAAGTCGCTATGGATAAGAGCGTCTGCTAAATGACTAAATGTAATGTAAATGTCATCTAATCATATCTTGTGCGTAAGTGTGTGTGAAAGTGTACTGCTGGTGAGAAAAGATGAAGCTTCACTCAAGTAACAGGGTGTGACAGGTCTGGGCCTTCCTGGTACATGGTACACACAGATCTCTGAATCTTTCATTATCCTATAGCAGCTACCAATTTCTTTTTTAACTTAATTGTTAACGAGGGGAAATGCACTGTGATCATAGAGAACAAGAGATTCAATCATATTATATAATTCGGTATTCATTACTGTACCATCAACACTCTGATCATAAGGTATTCAATGTTCTTTCATAAAAAAAACAAGGTAATCTTTATAACTGTATTCTAGTGTTGACAAATTCAAAGTCTGCTTGCCTCTCATCGGACCTCCAAAGAACATAAACTGACTAGCATGAGACAGACCTCAACTAGCACTACAATAACCTCTGGCACTAGACAGACAACAATAGACAACAGGCAATTACCTGTCCAGACAAGCATCCAAAATAAACTCAAATTCATCATCTTCTTCATAACCATTTAAAAATCCCTATTTGGCGACCAAGGCAGCAGTAACAACAGCATTGATAACAGCTGACCAGGCGTGAGACTCACCAGGTCTTTGGAGGTGCCCAGTCTCTTCAGCCCATCAAGGGGCAGCAGGTCAGCTGAGTCCTTATGTGTGAACTGGGTGGCCTGCTTCAGACGCCGCTGCTGATGGAAGATGGCTTTGTCGCGGATAGCCAGCTCGCCCTTCTTAGTCCCGCTCATGGTCAGGCACAGCCTCTACACAGCTCAGCACAAAACCTGCTGTGGACCAGGGCACAGGCAGCTCCACACTCTGGGAGAGCAACAACAAAAAAATCTGCTGGTCGCACTAGTGTGAGATATAGTACTGGGAGGAACAGCGCAGCAGCAGCAGCAACGCAGCTCTGAAGCACAGAAGGACATGTACGTGTGTCAGAGACGAGACTAGCACAGCCCCTGTGTGCCGACGGTCCTCCTCCTCAGATACAGCCCCGAGAGTGTGATGCTGTTACGCCTCAAGTTCTTTTTTTCTCCCAGCAACAAATTCCCTTCACATGTCCTCTTTTGAACAGTAACCTTCCTCTTTTTGAGGTCAAACTTGTTTTTGATGCGGAAGTCCTTGGTATCTACCTGTGTAGGCTGTAGTATTTATGACTGAGCAGTCATAATGTCCAATGTGCTGATGATCCTGTTATATGGTCCTGTTAGATCTGCCTCTCCAGCATGTTCATGTCATGTTCAGTCTGGATGGGCTGGGTGAGAATGCAGTGTGAGTGTATGTGTCTCCTCCTGTCTCAGTTCTGTGTCTGTCCTTGCAGCGATGCAGGAGAAAACGGTGCCCCCCTCTCTATCGCTTTTTCTCTCTGGTCTCTCTCTCTCTCTGGTCTATCTATTTCCTTCTCTTTTGTGACTGTCTCCTCCTCTCGATGCTGCTCTCACTCTCAGAGTTGTATCCTTCCCTCCAGACCTATTTTCTCTCTGCCTCTCCTTTTCTCTCTCCCACACACACACACACACACATACACCCCCCCCCCCCCCCCCCACAGCAGACGTCACCCACCCCCTCTGCTGTGTAGTATGGGGTAACACAAGGGTCTAGTAAACAATGTTGAGCCACACTCACTCCATTAACCCTGTATCAACCACACAAAAGACTGCACACCATCGACCAACTAATGTTGAATAATGCTTCTGGCTTGGTCAGTGCTTAGTCAGGATAGGTAGAAATGTAGAAAACAATATTGCCTCTGGGATTCCCCACCATTTACCACTTGTATTCCCATTATGTAATGCAAATGTCTGCTGTTGCTGTTCTGCCCAAACTGCTTGCCATTAGCTCCCTTGATCCTTCAAAAGCTTAAGCATCAAGGCTGTGTTTGTGAATTTGGTGGGATTCGCTCCACACAGAGATCGATGGGCGTCACTTATGTCCAGCATTGATTTCTACTTGCTCTCCTACACCAAGCCCATAAATTAAACAACAGACCAGCATGAGATCCACAGCCCCCCCCCCCCCCCCCCCCCCACCTCAACCCAACTGTCAGTTAAGATAACATCGGGGGGGCTGCATGCATGAGCATCTTCCATTTCCCATCACTGTTTTTGTGTGTCCATGAAATAGTGTCAATAATTGTGCTAATTAAATTTCTAGGGATTACAATTCATACACCACATTGTTTCATGGCAAAATAATGACATTAACATTGTTTAATTTAGCCCACTCAACACATTTAATTTAAACCAAAAATGTATCTTGTAGGGACCCTTTTGTTGCATTGGAGTCATTTTGTTTTGGACCAAATCATATTTTTTTAAGAGAGAGCTCTTGTCAAGGTGAAGTAAAATGTTTTGGAGGCATTTTTGAAAATTGTATTTGTTATTTTTACTTCAACAAGGATATACTGCCATCTTGTGGTAAAGATTACCAGTATAATTGTGTGGCAATAAAAGAATTTGGAGGAGGAATGATTCTAAAGACTGTTGCCATGGATACTTTCAAAAAAGCTTCAGAATGTGTTTTGTGTTCATTCAAATAACCAAAGCCATCCAGTTGCAGTCAGACATGGAAGTGTGTCATCCCTACACAGAAAGATATCTACTGACACTGATATTCTATGCAGCAGACTCTCCTGTTCTCAGCCAATCAGGTAAATATTTAGTGACATTAATGTTATCACGTGTTAATGATACCAACAATATAAGTTGAGCTTCATTCGTCCTCATTGCTCAGGTGTTGTGAAGAGGCCTCACTGCATTCCAGCACACACAGTGAGAGTGAGAGTGACCAACACAGAGGAGAGGCCTCTGACCTTCCAGAACCTGCAGTCGGTCTCCCTCAGCTTCCCAGACCTTTACTACAGACTCACAGGGAACCCTTACGCTCCTGACCTCTTCCATCTCGCCCACCTCCAGACAGACTTCCTGTCCTCAGAGTCCTACCTTCCAGCCAGACCAACTGAGTGTCTGGAGCACCACTCTGTCGCTGAGGAGCTCCAGCAAGTCTCTCAGGGGGAGGGGGAGAGCTGCACCCCAGACTGGATACTCTGTGATGGGTCATTTGTGCCATCCTATCCTGGGAGGGAATGGGCCTCAATTAACCACAGGGGCCAGGATTTCAGCAGAGCTTTCTCTAGTGTGACCTGGACAGATAATGCACTAGATATACTGGGGAGGTGCAATATCACTGATTATACTGTGTATGAGCAGTTTGTCTTCTCTGTCGATGTGGACATTCTGCATCCAGATCATTCAGACAGAACGGGACAGATTTCAGTCTCAAGAGAACCCAGTTACACCCCCCGAAAGGAAAGGACAAAGTACAAGGATGCACGGGGCCCCAGACCTCACCGACAGAGTCAAAGGAGATATACTGGAGCCTACCTAGCTAACTCAGTCACTAAGCTGAAGGAGAAGAGGTCAGTTCTAAGCACTGAGGTATTTCATGAGGTTTACAATAGCATTTGTTAGATGTATGACAGAATAATATTCCCCAGACATCCAGCCTTTTTCCTTACTCACCAGACTTGTGTTCAATTCACACATCATTTGATTTGATTTGCATCTACACACTGAAATAAAACAGGCACACAAACAGAAAAATGCTTGTTTTCTTTATTGTATTTTGTCCAAAGCATCTCTCAGAACACAAAGCAAATAGACAAACCCACATCAATCTGCTCCATCAAATCTTTTGGCGAAAAAGCACTAATTATATTGATATTACCAGTAGACTGTGAATTGTATTTGTAAGTGCTATGCACAAATAATATTAATCACCCAGAGCAATGAGAACTAATTTCCTATCGTCTGCACTTTAGTCTCTCTTTTCATTAAAGTGCCTTGATGAAGAAAAAAACCCCAGCAGTTTTGGTCAGTTGCTGGCAATTGAACACACTTTTGCATTTGTGCTTTATTCGTACAAAATCCCAAACTAATTTGGAGAAGGCACATTTTCATCATCCATTTCATGGCATTTTAGGCTTGGCTTAGTTTATCTAAGTTTATACTTTGATAAGCTTTAATAAGTTCCCTACAATTTCATAAGTTCTATCAATGTTAAGCTTTTAATCAAAATACATTTTAAGACATATCATTTAACCAATATCAAGTTCATTTAGGCCTATCTCATCAAAAAAAATAATTTGTCAAAGAAAAACCAAGACTATCCATATCACACACACGTTGCAGTATTCTCATATCTGAAACTTGCATTTAAGGTTTGCAGTGTACTTCAATTAACAAACATGTTTGAAAATTGAATCATGTTTCATTGCGTTGTAAACACACGGAATGCTTTATACGATCCAAAGGATCTAAATAGTATGCTGCTATGATACATGCTCCAACTGAGCCACAGTTCATCATTGCTGTTTGCCCACAATTAAGTAGTTATTTCATGGCATCATTAGCATAATAAATAACCTGTCTTTAAACTGTATGCTGTGGATTTTGTAAATTTCACCAGGCATATGACCCTACAGCATTCTGTAACAGCCATCTTGACCCTGTAACCACTGCTCCTTGTTGTTTGCCATGTGGCCTCTCGGAGCACAAACAAGCCTCTAGTGGTCGAGCTTCCTGTCTTGGTAGTATCGACCCATCCTCCAGCCCTTACCTTACCAGTCATAGAACATTGGGGAGGTAGAGGGAGCAGAGCAGCATGTTCTGGCCCAGTGCAGGGAAGCGTCGAAAGGCCTCCCAAGCGTCCGAGAAGATATTGTACTTGAGGAAGACCCTGTGCTCCAGGCTGGTGGGCAGGCTCACGTCCCGGCTCATGATGTAGATGCCGTCGTTGTGCAGCGTGCAGGTCAGGTTCAGGCCCGACTTGGATGTGTTCTCCTTCAGTTGGAGCCACTCGCCCGTTGCCACGTTGTAGGACTGCACCGTCAGCATGTCCTCTGTTTGGCTTGGCCGCCGCCGCCCTGGCTCCAGCTCGTGAGTGTACCCCCCCACCAGGTAGATGGTATCTTCCACCGAGAGCATCTGCTGCTTGCGGACATGGGCGGAGCAAGAACGGAACACTGCCCAGCTGTCAGAGGTGGGACAGTAGCGAAGGACACTGGTGTTCCTGTCTGGCACACACACATACACAAACAGACAAATAATAAGAAAGCATGAGACAACAATCGTCTAATAGAACAAATGGTTAAGGTTTCCAGTTCTGTACAACCCCCCCCCCCCCCCCCCCAGATCTATCTACTCCTCAGACAAACCTCTGGCTGTGTAGCCTCCCATGACATAAATCATTCCCTGGCACTCGCAGGCAGAGAACTCCGCCAGGGGGTCAGGCAGCGATGATACACAGGTCCACCAGTCCTGCTCTGGGCTGTAGCACTCCACCGTGCCCAGACTTTGGCCTCCCACAGCATAGAGCTTCCCTCTGACTGCCAGCAGCTTGAAGTTTGACCTGAAGGGAAATACAGATATCAAGAAACTTAAACGGATGTACCATTTGGTGAGTCAGCAGATATACAGTAAGTTGACATGTAGAAGCGTTTGTCCTATTGGAAGATACTCGATGAAGATGGTTACCTCTTCTGGTTCAGGGGTGCCACCTGGTTCCACTCATTTCTACAGGGGTTATAGCAGTGTGCAGCAGAGATCTCCTGACTGGTCAACCTGTACCCGCCCACAATGAAGAGGTAGTTGTCCAAGACGGCCGAACCATAGCCTCTAACGTTGACCATGTCCGAGGGAAGGTTGTTAGCGAGCGGTTTCCAGCGCTGCTCCAGCTCTCCGTACTTCAACATGGACCAGGACTCATCCTGGTCAGGCAGGTCTAGGGACAGACAAGTGAAGTCCCCAATAGCGACCAGTGTGGCTGTGCCTTTCATGCGCATCTCCTTGACCTGGTTGCGCAGGCCAGTGGGTAAACTAGAGAACTCGGGCCTCCGCAGCATGGGGTGGTAGTAGCAACTCATGTACTTGAGGCAAGCATTACGGAGATCATGAGTTCCATAAACCTCAGATAGGTTAAAAAGTTCTACACAATTTTCTAGTCTTATCTCAGACGAGAGGAGCTTTAGGATGGAGGTGACTTGCAGGAAAGAGGCTGTTTCAATCAAGTCTTCAAGTGTTTCATTGACAATCTGCACTTTGGACGTATTGATGAACTCTAGAACCAACTCCAGACCCGGAACACTCAGCCCCTGCAACTGAACCGAATCTTCTGTGGACTCGCGCATCCCTGAGCTGTACAGGGCACGGAAATAGTCACTTTTCTCTATCAACTTCCTTTTGTTTACATTGTAGGTTTTGTCATCCATGACAATTTCAATTACTTGCTCCGATGACATTTTTAGCATTTCGTTTGAATAGCCTGCAAGTGAATTGGTCTGGTCTGTGTTGCTATCTGTCCTCCTCCAACCTCATACGAAGGGACAATGATAGTTTACATTTCATTGGCGTACGGGTGGTCTGCAACAGAAAAAGCTGTTACCAGGCCTATATATGGTAACATTCTGATCTGGACGGTGATGGCAGGACAAGTATACAGCTGGCTAACTAGCATCTTGGACATGCACAAGATAACCAACTTTTTGAAAATCCCGTCACTCATCACAAAGAAATTGCTGCACGTTTAAAATGCGGTCACTAGCAAAACGTTGGATGCCACGTTTTCTTGCATAGGCATGCTCATATTTGTATTGTAGTAGCTTGAAGCTTACTACTCCCTTCTTTTCAGCTTGCTCATAACTTCCTGTTTTGGTTCAGTGGGTTTCGTCATTTCCGTCATGTGTCCTATGTGTTAGGAAAATTACGGATGAAATGCTGCCGCTCAGTGGATGTTGATTTTGTTGATTTCAAACCCAGGTCAGGATTTATCCATATCAGCTCATCTGCGCAATTGTACGCTACAACTCACTTAAGCATGTCAGGCATAACATGTCACTCATTTCTATAGTATGTCGTGTCATTTTATAGGTCCTCTCTCTAACATAGTCTATTACCCAAAGACCCAAGGCCCTGATATGTATTTGAAAGTTGGCTATGTCTTCGTTATTAATGACGAGCCTTTGTTTTGTTGTTTTGTGACTATTCTGGTTAACCACTGACTGAAGCTAAATAACAAAAATAAAAGCTGACCATACTGCACCTGGTCCTTTTTTAAGCCATTCAACTGTCAGTGGAACAGACGGTTTAAAGATAGGTGGGTTAAGGATAAGTTATTTCTGCATTCTTCTTTTTGACAAGTCTCAAGGAAGTGATAATGTTAACGCTCCTCAAGAATGCGGACTGGCCTGTGGCTGTCCTATGCAATGTTTGGTTTGAGCTTCGAGCGGGTGAGCTGATTTGGTTTCAGACACCTTTGCAAAAGTGCTCTCAATGGGCAATGTGATAGAATAGAACTGATAGTCAAGAATAGAATTAGCAACATCTGGTATGGTATTCTTGACTGTGAGGTAGTCTGTTGTACTGTAGGTTTTTGTGTTTGGTGCCTCTACTATAATGCAAACACATTTTAACTCACATTTTATAGATATGGCAAAACTAGAAATTATATTCATGGAGTCTTAATTTGCTGTCAATCTGTGTCTGACACAGGATAAATAGGCCTACCCTGAGAACAGTGACGTCAGCCGCGTGTAAGCAACAGCCCGATTGATCTGAGCGAGAGAGAAGCGCGCATGCACAATCGGGACAGAACCAGACCGCCAACACAAATTCGTTTATTCCAAAATCTTACGGAGTGTCTTTAAACAAAGCGAGAATGCTGGAACGGTCGGAAGAGTTCTGTTTTTTATTATTTCTCACCGTTTCGCAAATATTGTCCGAAAAGCTGGACCTGCGTCCGTGCATCGAGGTGAGTGTGCTGAGCGACAAGAGCAATAGCCGCTGTCACTTAATGTTTATTACGCTGTTACTAAATTATAAAAGATTCACTGATGCCTTTTCAAACCAATGAGCACGCACTGGCTACATTGTTGATTATTTAATCATAACCCACTTCGCATTATTGCATTGTTTTAAATGAAGATAGCCCAAACCGTACTATTAAGAATATACATTCGAGCTTTTAGGCTACTGTAATACATTGTGGTTGTCTAAGGGCAAAATAAATGAATATCATATACTGAAGACGGTTCCCCTCTAACCATTCACTGTCGGCTTGACAAAATAACGAAAGACTTCATAATAACATGACGCGGCGCAACGAGCTTATTGAGTGTCTGGCCTCCATCCCTCTCCGCACCGCCTCCCGCTGCTCATCCGGAGTAATATTACCGCTGAGTAAGAGGAAACAAGTCCGTGGATGGAGGATGAACAGTGAGGTATCTGGCCATGCACTGTCTTGTGAGGTCTCTCTATTTATTATTCCATCAGCGAGAGGAAGCCAGCTTTCTGTTGATTTATCGCTGTGAATACAGTATCTCTGTCTCAGCTGGATTAGCCTGCACTGTTCTGGAAAGTCACAAGGTTGGTGGTCCATGTAGAGTGGGGGATGCTCTGTGATTCAGGACACAGCTCTAGCATGATGGGTAATTTGCTGTCCCTGTCCCTGCTCCTCTCAGTATCCATGGTGACCACAGTGAGTCACCAGGGGAGACAAAGAAAACACATTCACCTCCACCTCTTATCTGCTGGCCTCATATTCTCCTGATGTCAATATTTACCCATCATCCCTCAGTCATAGCACTATGGGGTGACTGAGGTGCCCTTTCTAAAGGTCGCTATGGCAATAGTTAAGAAGATGTTTTTTAAGGTACATTTAACCTAGTGAGTACTGTGTATCTGAATGTATAAATATTCTAAACAATACCCTTTAAGGCTGGAGAAAGGTGATTAACTAAACCAAAGAGGCTTATCGCTACAACACACACAAGTTCACACACACAAGCTCATAGTAGTACCCTCTCAAACTCCTACAGACTCACACATTCACCCACGAGTATCTGTGTCCTCTTTTGTTTTATTTTGTGTCATGGCAACAAGCTGGTTTGGGTCTCTATGGTAATCATCACTTCCTGTCGGTCCAAGAAATCAGTCTATTAACACAAAGTCTGGGTTCATCTTGAAGACCTTGCTGTTCACCTACATCTATTGCTGCAATATCAAACACATGTAGCCTACACTCCCCACCCTAAGATGTTTCAGATAATCTTCAGGTGTGAGTAACTGTCTGTGTGAATCCTTTAATTTCCTTGTAAATATTTCCTGAATGCCAGAACCCAGGGAAATCTGATATGTCTTCTTACTGTCTCAGTTGGATTGTGTAAAGCACATTTCTAATTCCTCTGCATACTACACTGTACTGTACTTCGATTCATGTCAATGTTGTTCTGCCTGTTTGTGTGGGTGTCTTCTCCTGCAGACAGACTACTACTATGAATACACAGAGTGTGACAGCACAGGGTCTCGCTGGAGAGTGGCCATCCCTCACAATCAAGGTTCCTGTTCAGGACTGCCCACACCTACCAGAGGAACAGACTGCAGTAAGGAAAGAGAAAGAAAGAGAGACCAACAAAAAAAAAGATTCTGAATATGTGTGTGTTTTTAAGTGTGTAACGCTCATCTTCCTTGTCTGTTAGCGTTCTCATGTGCTGCGGGCGAGTACCTAGACATGTCCACTCAGAAGTGTAGACCCTGTGCGTCCGGATCCTATTCGCTGGGCAGTGGTTTGAGGTTTGACCAATGGGATTCCATTCCCGATGGCTTCACCAGTCTGGCTACTTTCATAGACCTTAATGGAGAGGATAGCCAAGCCTGCAATGGGTAACACACACACACTACACACATATCCACTCACTGACACTGTACATACATCAACCAACTCCTAAATGCAAATCTTTGTTCTATTCTTGTTTTTGTTTAGCTCGTCATGGACACCGCAGGGGGTGTATCTGGAATCGAGCCGTGACGAGTGTTCCGTGTCGTTGGTCTACGCTGTTCGACTGGAGAAGCAGGGCTTAGTTTCATTCAGCTACCAGTACCCCGACAGCAACATCTTCTTTCAGTTCTATGTAAGTTGAAGTGTATAAAGGGTTCTATCTTCATGGCTACGATGATTTACTTCTACCATGTGGTTGTAGTTGTTGTGTAGCATGTTTCCGCTGTGTGTTCAGGTCCAGAATGAACAGTGCCAGGAAATGTTCCAGAACGACGATCAGAAGTGGATCAAACCCACCACAACCGGAGAGTGGGACACACATACGGTATGGGGGTGTGTGTGTGCATATGTGTTTGTGTGTGTGTGCAAGATGTATTTGTATAATGCATGTTGTATGATGCTTTCCCCAGGTGAATCTTAATTCTGGCACCAACATCCTGTACTGGAGAACCACTGGGATCCTTGATGGAGGGAAGATGGTCAAACCTGTGCTGTTGAAGAACATCCAGATAGAGGGTGAAGACACACACACACGGTCCCACACACATACACAGACATACTCATACAACCTTACTCCCTGTGTCGCTGCTTGTGTTCAGTGTTTTGAGCGGTGTCCATGTGTCCAGGTGTGGCTTACACATCAGAATGCTTCCGGTGTAGACCAGGCTGGTTCAGCCCCGACCCTGGCTCCTCCTCCTGCCAAACCTGCCCACGGAACACCGCTTCCAGCAAGGGAGCCAGCTCCTGCACGCCGTGCCCAGACAATCAGTACTCACGTATGTACTACATGCACACTCAGACACGCACACACATGGACACACATGCACACACACACACACACAGAAAGTATACGGATGCACGTCTGAGCGTAAACGTTGTATATGTATCAGGGTGTCATGAAAGGATATTTACACCTCTCATCTTTTTATTTCCCTTTCCTTGTTTGTGATAATAACAGACGAGGGATGGGCAGAATGCAGGGAGAGGCCTGCGTGCTCAGAGAAGGACTACTTTCAGATTCACACACCCTGTGACAGTGAAGGGAAGGTCAGTCTCCATTCCTCACACACACACACTCTCACACACACACACACACACACTCTCACACACACATGGACACAGGCTAATAGAGATTTTGTGGTTACAGACGCAGGTGACGTATCGATGGGTGGAGCCACAGATCTGTGTGGAGAATATGACAGGTGCAGTCACACTGCCCCCTACAGGTGAGAGGGCACCCTGTCCTCCTTGTAACCCTGGCTACTACAACACCAATGACTCCACCTGCTTCCCCTGCCCCCATGGCACACACTCTGACGGCACCTCAGGTAACAACACACACACAGTGCCAGTGCATACATGGGAAACTCACGAATGTACAAAACACTTATTCAATGACTGTCTATGAATGTCTTGAAATGTTGCTCATTAAAGTGCTTGTGTTTATGTATGCGTGTGTGACAGTGTGTGAAGAGTGTCCAGCAGGTACAGAGCCAGTGTTGGGATATGAATATAAATGGTGGAACGTTCTACCCTCGAATATGAAGACTTCCTGCTTTAACGTGGGCAATACCAAATGTGATGACATGAATGGTGAGAGTGCTCTCCTCGGTGAAGATCTGTGTTATGGCCGTGTTATCATGTACCAGGGGGTCAGATGGCTGACAGGTTAGGGAATCGGGCTATTAATCAGAAGGTTGCCGGTTCGATTCCCTGGCCAAATAGAGTCAGGTGGCTGAGCGGTTAGGGAATGGGGCTAGTAATCAGAAGGTTGCTAGGTCGATTCCCGGCCGTGCCAAATGACGTTGTGTCCTTGGGCAAGGCACTTCACCCTACTTGCCTCAGGGGAATGTCCCTGTACTTACTGTAAGTCGCTCTAAATAAGAGCGTCTGCTAAATGACTAAATGTAATGTAAATGTAACAGTAGTGGAGCCCACTGTGTTGGTGACAGAACTGTGACTGTGTTTAGGGTGGGAGGTGGCAGGGGACCACATACAAAGTGGTTCCGGAGGCTCTGATAACGACTACCTCATCCTTAATCTACACGTTCCTGGCTTCAAGTGAGTCTGCAACAGTGCACGTGTCTCTGTGTGCATATTAACTGTGTGTGTGCTAACTGTGTGTGTTTCATCAGGCTACCGACATCGCTGTCTGGGATGACCGGAAGTGAATACGGCCGTATAACCTTTGTTTTTGAGACAGTTTGCTCTGCTGACTGTGAGCTCTATTTCATGATGGTGCGTAACAAAGCATATAACTTGTCACCTACATAGATCTCATGGGATAAAAGGAGAAAAACCTGATACGCATGTTGCAACGGACGATTTCACATATGAATCGTGTCATGTGTCGCCCTCTGCAGGACGTAAACAGGAAGAGCACCACTGTGGTGGAATCCTGGGAGGGCAGTAAGGAGAAACAGTCCTACACACACGTCATGAGCACCAACTCCTCTGTCTCGTACACATGGGCCTTCCAGAGAACTAACAAGGCTCTGGATGTAAGAACATACTCATGCTCTACACACTGACAAATGTCTAACCACACATACCACATGTTTTGTAAATATATCGATTCATGCATGTGTGTACATGTATGTGTGTGTGTATGTGTGTGTGTGTGTGTAGGCACGGCAGTTGGTCGGTGATGTGGTGAAGCTCTACTCTGTGAGCGTGACGAACGTGCTGAACGGTGTGGCATCGGCGTGTCGAGCATGCGCCCTCGTATCCCAGAGTTCCAAGCAGGCAGGCTCCACCTGTGTCCCCTGCCCCGCCGGGTTCTACATCGACAGGGACACCAACCGGTGCCAGGAGTGCCCTCCAGACACACACCTGACTGGACATCACACCTACGGTCAGGACGCATGTGCACCCTGTGGGCCTGGCAGCAAGAGCAACAAGGTACAGTCACACACACACACAGACTTTCATTATCTCTTTCTCTCATCATAAAAATGTTATAAAGCCTGTAATCAAATGTCTAATATGTACTGTAGAATCATAAGACCATTTTGTTATTGGTCTTCATTGAGAGTATATGCGCTCATGTTTGTTTTGGTGTTGTATGTTGCGTCCAGGATCACTCTCTTTGTTATAGCGACTGCAGCTTCACATATGTGGGTAAGAACCAAACATGGACCTTTGACCTGAGCCCCCTGAGCAAAGTGGCCTCGCTCATCAACGGGCCCAGCTTCACCTCCAAGGGCACCAAATACCTCCACCAGTTCAACATCAGCCTGTGTGGACACGAGGTAGAACTAATACAAACACACACACGTTAGCTCACATGCCAACACAGTCATATCCATTTACAACCACCAACGATTATTTCACATTTTGAATTGTGTGTGTGTGTGTGTCTGCTGCAGGGGAAAAGGGCAGCTGTCTGTACAGACAACGTCACTGATCTTACTAGTAAGGATATGCAGAGTGACTCCGCCCAATTCGTCAACTCTGTGGACAGCTTCATCTGTCAATCAACCATTATCCCTGCGGATGGGCGGGGCTTCAGGATGGCTCTCTCCTCTCAGTCAATCAGTTTAGCAGACACCTTTCTTGGTAAGGAATAAGGTTTTATTAGTTTATTGGCCAACTATAATTAGCCTTTGAAATAAAGCACCTGCATGGTTCTAAACGCTCTATTTTTCTCTATCAGGGGCAACTGTGGACACTGCTTTGGACGGAGTAAATGCTAAACCAGAACTCTATCCTAAGAATTCAAAGGATGTTCCAGACATCAACTTCTTCTACAGGTAAGGAAACTTCCCACTTCCCCTGCCCAGTGGGTCAATATTAGTGTCTGTTTACACGTGTCACATGTCCATACTGCCACTCTGTCAGATCCACCCAGGCGACGGCCTCCTGTGAGCGAGGTCGCAGCACAGTCATCACGGTTCGCTGTAACCCAGAGAGGAGTGAGAATGGAGACCTATCAGTGCCCAGGTACACAGCTGCTCATCTGGTAACCTGCCTCAGGTCTGTCCCCATCCGGCTCTGTGTTTTAACAGTGCATGTGTGTGTGTGTGTGTGTGTGTGTGTGTGTGTGTGTGTGTGTGTGTGTGTGTGTGTGTGTGTGTGTGTGTGTGTGTGTGTGCAGTTTGTGTCCTGCAGGCACGTGTGATGGATGTACTTTCTACTTCCTGTGGGAGAGTCCGAGCGCCTGCCCCCTCTGTACCCAGAGCGACTTCCACCAGATAGAGGGAGCCTGCAAGGGTGCAGTCCAGGTGGAGTACAAACACGTGCTTAACCACTCATACAGATGCACATACACACCACCATACCACCATACTCTTGAGTTAACATTTCTGTCTCCCTATGTTTCTCTTTCGCTCTTGCTTACTCTATGTCTGTAGGAGACTCTGTATATGTGGAACGAGCCAAAGCTCTGCACTAAAGGCGTGTCCCTACCAGACACAAGTTCCACCGCCTGTGATGCTATTGCCCTATGGTTGAAGATGGGGGTTGGGGGCGGGGCCTTCATGGCTGTGCTACTCATCTCTCTCACCTGCTACTTCTGGAAAAAAAACAAGAGGTCAGTGACAGCTGTCAATCAACAAGGAATGTTAAATCTAAACCCCCTTCTCTGTATTTAGTTTTCTCTGTGTGTGTTGCTCCATGGCGCCCCCTGGCAGGCTAGAGTATAAGTACTCTCGTCTGGTGATGACAGCCAATAAGGAGTGCGAGCTGCCAGCTGCTGACAGCTGTGCCCTGGCAGAGGGGGAGGAGCCAGAGGATGATGTCGTCTATTCCCAAAATTCCTCACTACTAGGCAAGCTTAGGGCCATTGCCAACAAGGTATGTGTTTGTCCCAATGGTATTCTGTATATTGTTATGTGTGAGTGTGTTGTATAATGTTGTGTGTGGGTGTATGTGTGTTAAAGCGGTGTGTACATCATGTCACTCTGCAGGGGGAGGGAGAGTGCAGTGAGTCGGTGCAGCTGAAGTCGTCCCAATCGGAAAGATGGGTCTGGGGATAAGGAGGAGTGGAGAGCAGAAGAGGAGAGAGGAGAGGGAGAAGAGGAAAAGGACCAGCTGTGTTGGTAGGGAGCTGCTTTCCTCCTGACGTGTCCAGAGGATTACTGACTCCAGTTTCCCCAGCTGCACGCCTGTCACCATGATTCTGGAACTAACTGGACCATGGGCCCCCGCTCCAGCACCTTAACTCTACCACACAAGGGGGTACACACTTCAGTAACTCCAGCTGGTCACCGTGGATACTGAAGGGCCATGAATGAAAGATTAAAGAGCTGTTAATGTTTTTTGTATATTTTGTATTGTAATTTGGAATTCTCTGTAGGCTACAGTAGTGTTAAAGGTGTTTAATTGTTTAAAGTAATTGGGAATATTGTTATGATCCTTTATTAAACTCCCACTTGGTTAAGGAATAAGTTTGTTTTGTGTGTTTTTTACAGTTGTAAACACATTGAAAACAACACTTTTGTGCTTTAAAACGTCAGAGAGAGATAAATTCAATCTCACGGTATCAGGATGTCTGATTCCAATTAATTTGATTCGGTAACGTCACCCTCACCCCGAAGCTACTAGCAGGGCCTCGCTACAGACACGCCTCCATACCGCAGACTAGCTCCTGCACAGTTTCCGCTCTCCCGAAAAAAATCGACGGCAAAAAAGTGTGAAGATTCTTGAAAAAAGCCAAACAGAATTGGAGAATTTGTGTTTATGAGCTTTTCGGAGACATTAACCGGAAGACAGATTTACATGGAGAGTACATGAGGAGATGAGAGAGTGGAGGATGAGTTCGACTTTGTACGGTAGGGAATCTGCTATTTGGGCCGAATTACTAGGCTACACAAAAATCTGCGAAATAATCAGGACCACCAAAATGTTTTTATTCTTTTATGAACATTTTAGGCACATTGTTTGCGCTATTAATTTATGTCTAGGGTCGTCTACAGTACAAACACAATGTGTAGCCTAACTTTTTACTCTGTCGTACGTATGGGCTAAATCACAGACCTCCGTATCTTGCAGCCTATTATAGTGAGAACTCCAGCGCCACCTCTAAACATGGTAGCCTCAGACGCAAAGAAGGTTTCGGTGTTTCAGTAGGCTACTCGATCCAAACAAGTGGCCCTAACCCTATTGGAACGTGTTGATATTAGATTATAATATAAAAATGCGTCATCACTGCGATATAGACCTTGTGGTTTATCTGTAACGCTCTTTCTCCCTCACACACAGGCACACACACACTGCACACACACACAGACACACACAAATTACTCTCACGATGTTCTCTTTCTTCTCACA
The DNA here is from genome assembly GCF_038355195.1 of Osmerus mordax. Taxonomy (NCBI): domain Eukaryota; kingdom Metazoa; phylum Chordata; class Actinopteri; order Osmeriformes; family Osmeridae; genus Osmerus; species Osmerus mordax. Next base: position 5,069,008 of record NC_090066.1, on the reverse strand, counting down.
CCCTTTGGATTTCTATTTAAATGTCTGTTTCTGTTGTTACAGGTGTCTCAACTTAACCCTTTACTTACAGTGACAGTAGTTCGCTTTCTTGACTTTGAAGTAAGTTAACAATTGTATATGTTATAAATGTGTGAAGCATTTATTTTAAGTTTAAAGCATTTATTTATAAGGTTTAGCCTATTTATTTGTTTCATGTTTTCAGCAATACTGCCCTCATATGTTTTATTTGGAGAATTACAACGGAATGTACTATATTTGTAGTTTATCAACATCAAAGGAAAAGTTGGCTATTTCCTCATAAAATGAGAACATTTTATTTTTGTGTTGTCACTGCAGTCCCTCACTTACCATGGCTCGTGGTTGTGTCTGCTGTGTTAAATATATGTTGTTCCTCTTCAACCTGCTCTTTTGGGTGAGTAAGCATGCCCACATACACACACACAAAACATTGGCATTGACATTTTATTGCATGAACATCTGTTGAGTGTGGTTTCTCCCCTTTGTCCCTGTGTTCCAGTTGGGTGGGTGTGGTTTGTTGGGTGTGGGGGTATGGCTGTCAGTGTCTCAAGGCAGCTTTGCCACCCTCTCGCCCTCGTTCCCCTCGTTTTCTGCTGCCAACCTCATCATCACCCTTGGTACCGTCGTCATGGTTACGGGGTTTCTGGGTTGCCTGGGCGCCATCAAGGAGAACAAGTGCCTTCTTCTAAGTGTGAGTGGACTACACTACCCAAAATACACCCCGCCTAAGATAACGAATGTATTGTGCTCGTTGACACCCGTTTTCTGTACTTATGAGTCCCTTCCCATGTAACAAATATTCCAGAAGAAACAACTGCTATAGTGAATGAGACTTGCCACAAAGCTCTGTAACATTAGTGCACTTGGTTGCTGCTGTCAAAAATAGAAATGTGGACTTTAATATTCAAAATCTTTGAAGGCACTGTACGTTATTTTATGTGTATATCTTATGAACAAATGCACCTGTTCACTGTTCTTCCTTTTATTTCAGTTTTTCATTGTATTGTTGGTTATTCTCTTGGCGGAGCTGATCCTTCTCATCCTATTCTTTGTCTACACAGACAAGGTCAGTCTGAAGGTGTTTAATCTCCAATTAGATATCGTACCAAACTTAAAGCACCTTAGCCATCTGTGCCTCCTCCTCCTCTATGTCTATGCAGGTGAGTGAGAACGCCGGGCGTGACCTGAAAGAGGGGCTGGTTCTGTACAACACTGACAACAATGCAGGCCTCAAGAACGCTTGGAACACCATCCAGTCAGAGGTACTCACTGTTCCCATTCACCAGGAAAAAACATGCTGATCATCGCAATCCACCCATCACTTATTCATGCTACCTCAAACCTGGACATACTTCTTTACACTGTTCTCTGTACAACAAAACCCTCGGTTTCTCAACCCCTCTCCCTACCTGCTGACGATGTTTGCATCCATGTAAAAATGTTGCTCCACCCTGATGGACTATAGTGTTTCTTGATGGAATCTCCTACCTCTGCGTCAGTGGCGGTGTTGTGGAGTGACGGGGTACAAAGACTGGCACGCCGCCCTGCTGGAGGAGGTGGTGCCAGACAGCTGCTGTCAGGACATCTTCCAGGACTGTGGTCGTAATGCCACCAACACATTCTGGACAAGGGTGGGTGTGTGTGTGAAAGAGAGACAGAGACATTTAGGGAGAGAGAATGTAACCCATAGGATCTTGTCCTTACCCATAGTGTGTGTGTGTGTTAGTGTGTGTTATTTTGTGTGTCAGCGTGTGTCCTAACTCTTCATGTCTGTCTCTCTTCAGGGTTGTTACGAGAAGGTGGAGGAGTGGCTGGATGATAACAAACACCTGCTTGGCACTATCGCTATGGGTGTCCTGGTGATACAGGTGAGGAAGATCTTTGTGTGTGTAAAGTACTTTGTAGCATGGAGTAATTCAAGTACTGTTATTGACTGATTTGTTGTGGATATTTGCAGCTCTTGGGAATGGCCTTCTCCATGACTCTGTACCAGCAGATTCACAGAGCTGGGAAGAAATATGAAGCCTAAATACACACACACACAGTGCCACTCAAACCATTTCTCTTTGTTGTGCAACTCACAGAAAACACTACATCTGCTGGCACCAATATATGTACAGTAGATAAGAAACATAGTCATGCATGCCATAACATTTATTTGTTTTATACACCATTGTATAGTTTAATCCACCATTTGTCAAATCCATGTTTATGATCAGGATTATTATCAGAATCTGTACTTTTGTTAAAGGGATGAGATGTAGTCGTTGGTACTGGTTGGACAGATTCATTCTTAGTGTGAGAAGGAACACCAATATCCCTACCAGAGTAGAAGGATGATGACTTGAACATCAAATGAAGAAGAACGGGACCTATGTAGATACAGTAATAATGTACTGAATGGGTCCATTTTGTAAACCTGTGTTGTATACTAAAAAGTGTTCAATAAAAGCAGAGATTACTCTGGAGAATTGTTTGTTGGTAGTACTGATAACTGATCTGTGTAGGTATCTCTAACAACAGAAATCGTAAACCTATCTTTTTTTTATGCTTCACTAATCTTCTATAGAGATAGAAGACAGACAGGGATGATGCAACTGTTATAGAGAAAGATTAACAAAGCTAGAGAAGGATTGTGACTTTGCATAGGAAATCCAGGTCTGAAATAAATGACAAACTGAAGAGACTGTGGAGCATAGTAAAAAACTGCCCCAAGGCACACAAGCCAAAGATTTTGTGATAAATATTAACCACATATTTAGCTTGACTGCATGCTGTTTCCATCCACACTATCGAGCACTAAGGCTGCATGTGAGGCTAACGTGTTTTTAGGCCGCAACATAACAATCAACTTTGATAGATGAAACTAGAAGTCCAGGGTTTTGTCATTATCGTAGATGACATTTCCTGAGATGACAACATAGCGGACCAGTTCCTGGTGGCCCCCCAGCTGGTAGATAAGGTGCTCCCACCTGCAAGAAAACAGTTGATCCAACCCAGTCAGATCCACTTACAGAGCGGTTTCGTACTAACTGAACAGACTGATTGTATTGTTGGGCATATCATATTTGTGTATGTCCCTTACATATTAACAGTCCCCATGTATGAATAGTGTGTAGACATGGCTGCCTTACCGCGTGGCGTTGAGGACCAGCAGATCGCCGTGTTTGTTGACCTCCAGGGAGCCGTGGGAGTGAGAGCGCCCCAGGGCGTACGCTGCATTGATGGTGGCGGCGGCCAGAGCCTCAGGCATAGACATCCTCATGTTAACACAAGCCAGGTGCATGACCATGGGCTGGGGGAGTCGGACAGGAACGACAGAGTGATGATTGGAGGACAGGTGGTTAAGAATCTCAGATTATACTTATATCCTGCGGTTACCTACCATGGAACAGCAGTAGGCATTGGGGTTAAAATCACTACCCAGGGCAACAACAACCCCAGCTTCCAGCATGTCTCGCGCTCTCGGCTGAGGAAGCCTGAGGGAACACATGCTGTCAATGACTGTGCTGACATCCAACCACAGTTTGTGTCATTGGCGCTCTAGTAATGCTTATATATGAGTCAACTTACCGCAGGATGTAAGCTGTTGTTGGGAGCAGGACAGCTGCTGTTTTGGCTGTTGCCATGGCAGCAATGCCCTCATCTGTCACCTCCTCCAGGTGACTAATGGCCAAGGCACCAAGCTCCGCCCCAAGCTTCCAAAAGCATACAATTTGACACACAGTAATGAATAGAGAAAGTAAGAAGGATAGTGTGAGGACAATACCTTAATCTAAATGAGTCTTTCTACAGTAACGTCTCCTGGTTGAGGATGCATTTAACATGTCGTACCTGTGCAGAGTTCATGGGGTGAAGCTCGTCCCCGTGGAAGTTGATGTTGAGACCCATGTCTTTGCCAGCCTGCAGGATGGCGCGGGTAGCACTGAGGTCAAACACACCCTGCTCACAGAACACATCGATGTTGTCGACCCTCAGAGCTCCAGCGGTTATACGCTCACGTAGCTCTGGCAGCTGCACCTGCAAGATGTCCTCTGTCGCCTCGGCAACAGTCTTACCCCTAGGGAGGACGAGGGCAAGGTTACTTCAGAAGCACACTGTGGTGGGGCCAGTGTAAGTATGTTCGTGCATGCCAGTGTTCAGTACTTGGGCACGGCATGGGCTCCACAGTAGGTAGAGGAGATGTTGATGGGCAGAGTGTGTCTCGCTGTCTCTATGACCTCCAGCATCTTGAGCTCTGTTGGCAGCTCCAGGCCATAGCCACTCTTACACTCCACCAGGGTGGTCCCTGCCCGCTGCATGCGGCCCAGCCGGCTGGTCAGAGAGGCCAGCAGGGTGGATGCAGGGGCAGCACGGGTGTGCTCCACCGTGAAGTGGATCCCTCCGCCTGCCCGATGCACATCCATGTAAGTGGCTCCGGCCAGCTGCATAATACACACACAGACATCCACACACAAAGACACACATTCACCATTCTTATTTAAACTTTACATCAATACTTAAAATATACAGGCCTAGTCAACATAAACTGTATTTACCTTCATGGAAAATTCATGCACCCTGTCACCAGCCCATACTGGATGAGTGTGTGCATCCACCAGCCCTGGAACATAACCAATTAAAAAATAATAATACATAAAATGTTGATCATTTGCGACACCAAATGTATGTAATTTACCTACATACCTGGGATGACACACATTCCCGACGCATCGATCACTTTGTCGAATGACTCTCCTGAATATTGAGCCTCGATGGTCTCGGCCGGTCCAACAGCTTTTATCAACCCGTCACTTGACAGATAATCCGTATGAAACGATAAAAACAACGGTTTCAGCAAGTCTCGAAGGGTCCTAAATTATCATACTTGGTTTTACAGATGTTGTCTTGTTTCCTTAGGTCTGAAGGTACAGTTAAAGGTACATTAAACTGTCTCATGCAATAATATAATCGGTGGTTAAGAGTTTAGGCCTAACGGCAAACCTTACCTCCCAATGATAACGCTGCCATTCACTATTACACACAGTTGCTGCATCTCTGTCTTCGTCAGGTACTTCTCGCCATTGTTGCAAATTAAAACCAGTTGTTTTGCGTTTTTTACCAAAAGCTTATTTTTGGTTGCCATTCTCCAAAAACCTGTGTGTGTGTGTTGCTTTGCCTGTCTTTACGAATTTAGGATCAGGCAAATATTTAAAGAAGACAAGCGAAGTTCAAAGTGCACATTGCAGGAACGGTGCGTGTACACATCCACTCCGCAAACCCCAACAACACTTTTAACACTAATTTAAGGTGTCTGCCGCTATTTCAGATTTTTAGGGGTTGTTTTTATGTTTAATTTACATTTATCGACTATTGAACACAACGCCAACTAGTTTATAACAATAAATGCTATCACAAGCACATTTAAAAAAGAACATATCCAGAGTTTATTGTTTCTGTCATACAATGACATATTAAAATCATACATTAAAGTACAAAAAACACTTATTTTGAAAGCATTACACATGGCAAATGGTAAATGCTCCCTCCAGAGTCCATTTTATCCACATAGTGAAAACTGAAAAAATACAAAAATACAACATTTATCATAACACAAATAATAAAATAATAAAAAGTCCGGAAGTTTTCGTTTCTGTCCATCATTCTCTCATCTCTCCATCCTCTTCCTCTTCCTCCACTCCTCTGATATATAAAACATTATTACACCTGTTGGAATAGAATATATATCTTATTTAAGTACAAGTAAGTAAGTGTACAATTACTGAAAATACGAAAAATACATATTTTGTTCACACGCAATGCAGTTAACTGATTACAAATGACATAGAAATCATTAAATAGACAACTATATACAGCAAAATAGCTAATACATTTTAAATGCTTAAAAAAACTTGAATGCAGAAAAATACAAAGATTTGAAAAATACTATCAAAACATTTAATTAAAAAACCGGTTCTTCTCGGGGAAACACAGACATACAGGATAGAAGACATTCCAATAAGTGTCTATGTACCTAACAAGTACTTCTCCAAGGTGGCCTGCCAATGCTCCATCCACATACTCTTCTGTGTTCGCCAACTTGTGAAACAAATACACAGTATAATCTATCACATCATTATCATGTAAAATATATTATTCTTCAGAAATCTGTAGTAAGATGAATAGGTAGTCTCCCTCCTGTATGCCAGGTGTGCTGCATTCCTTACCTGCATGTTCATATAGCTATCCACAGACACCAGGTAGCCCTTGTACTCCATCCCCCACTTTAGCTTCACCATCACAGGCTTGCCTGTCAGGCCGTTGAGGAAGGGCTTGGGGTTCAGCGGTAAACTCTGGAGACATAACAGGAAGACAGTGGTTTGGTGAAATTTGGCATTGTCAGTACTTCCTAGGCCCGTCAAACTGCTTTGTTGTTTTCTCAGAACCATATGTTGAGGTGTACTTAATTTTTCTAAATTTGAATGCATGTTACTTTATGTCCAATAACTTTTTTTGCACACCCACTGCCCAGGCACGGCAGCAGACTGCCTGTAGTTATAGGCTTAAGAACTTTGACAATGAGACTATTTTATTAATCTGCAAATATAGTACATTTAAAAATTAAAATATGGTATTTCTTGCATAGTTCTAGATTGCTGTGTACATTGCTAGCAACAGTGTGTTTATAACTAGCTAGTAGCTAGCTTGCTAGCATTTTGCTAGAATGAATGAAGCTTGAAGACTGAATGAATTGGCTCGGTTAGCTACAGTAGCTAGCAATGTTGTGACAAGAACCGGTTCGTGCACGCTGTCCTGCGCTATTTTCTGTCCAAAAAGTCTGCTCGGAAGTAGGGACGTTAGTATTTACCATTTCAGCCCAAAACAGGTGTTATACACGAATTATAACTTCGGTTACTGTATTCTCTCGATACAATTGACTGACTAATTTGCGCGCGTTGCCGCCGAACAGGAAGTATATCTTTAACCTCGACCCCTACGCCAAAAACACAAGTATAGTTTGCTCACAAATCAACAATCTACCGCACCACCTAGCGGGAAGAGTTGAATAATGCAAAATATAATAATAATATATAGAAACTGCTTTAGCCATTCAATAATGTGTGTGTGGGGGGAACTCAGGGCTACTGTACAATCTATTTTCGTCCTGAAGCCAAATACCTAACAAGCAGTACAATAGGAATACCGTTCAACAATGTTACCAAATGTGTTGTTTTATGTTGTTTATGGCTTATATGTTCCTGACCACATCTTGGGTTTTGGGCTAAATCGTTGTGAATCAGTTAACAAATATGTATTAGCCTATCTTGCATAGTCTATAGCCTAAGCTAACACACTTTTGGAGGTACAATTCATGCCTATGTTAGACTAAATTGAAAAACAACCTTGATTTGAGTAATAACTTCAAGTTGTTTATAACATGCAATAACTAAATCCAATGTAGCCAATATGATGGCATTCTTAAGGCTATACTGGCTGTCATATGTGGGTCACGTCTGGCTCTGTCTAAGCAGCTCACTTTACGCAATGACAGTCTGTAGATTTTTTTTCTGTCTGGCATTTGACTGTTAACCATTTGACAAGTTCAAACTTGACATTACGAATAAGACCAACATTTAACTTCCTAAAGCTAGGGCTGGGTTTTTGACGGAAATTCCTCTGTAATTACACTAGATCCCATGCATGGCTGAAATACTGATGTTCTTACATCATTTAATACTTTTTTTCACTCTTTCAGATTAAATACCTGTCCTCCTTTGGGTAACCAAATACATACTTTTGAGAATGTTTTGAACGTTTTGCATGTCAGTGAGATTAAGTATTTTCCCCTCCCTCTATCCCCCATCTAATAATTTCTCAGTGAAATGCTTACTTAATTCCATATGATCTGTCTTTGAAAAGAAGCCCAATAAGGTCCTGGAGTGTCGAACCTACTAAAACACTGCAAAACTCTTGAAAGGAAGCAGAAATAAGACGCAAGTACCTCAGGGAGTTAATCTTCCTATAAGGTTCAGTTTGGTTTATTTATGACCACCCACTTAATAACATTGTTAGTAGGAGGAGTGACCCTAGGAGTTTGACGTAGGTGCAGGAAACTCCAGAGGCTGCTCTTACATACTTTGTCCATTCCCTTGAATGGTCAAATACAATCATGTATAAGGAACAAGGCTCATCTCATCTCTGGGAAGTATGAAAGAAGACGGCTCAGAGGAGGAAGTGAGTGAGTGACTTAAGAATTGACTAAAGGTCAAATGTTGCCGAGAGACAGGGAAAGAAAAAGAGGGATAAAGAAAAAGAAGAGATGGAGAGAGAGAGATAAGACAGAGGTCACTGCACAGGTGCACTCCACTGACTTTAAGAAATTAACTTCATATGGCAGAAAGCAGCAGTCAGATGCATATAAGGAGAACATCAAAGAACTGGAGCTGAAGATTGGATAAGAGGAAATAAGGACAGGCTGTCCACCATCAAGTGGCCACTCCATACCGCCACTGAGCACAGGAGGGCACACTTTACAAGGTTAATGTTTGATCACCAATCATGTCAATATTCAGTTTAAATTATGAGAGACCATAGTCCAAGTTTAGAAGATGTAGATGCTAGAGTTGAACTTGACTGGTGTAAAACGCAAAAATCGTATTGTTCTTTCCTTTATATGTGTACCAGTCAATAGAGGCTGAGTAAATACAGAAATTTACTCTTGCTTATATCAATATGTCTTTCAAGGTTTCCACGGGATATTCATGGTGGTCAACCGTGCTCCTTTGCCCACTCAGAGAACTTTGACTTAACAAAGCAACCAAAGGTTTTTTTAAGTGCGTCATTGATCCTCTCTAAACGGGGGACAATAATCCTGTTTTAGTACTTTCAATCCAAATCCGGACTCAATTTACGGAACGTTATGCCTGCACTTCTGTCTCCGGTCAGTAAACCTTTCCGTGTTTCTACCAACTTTTCATCGGTCTGAGAGTCTGTGGCGAGGCTGTTGTGAGCACCGTAGCGTGTCAGCACTGACCTGACACTCGCTGACTCTTGACTAGCAGGAATGTTCCTTTAAGTCAGAGAAAAATGCAAAGAGATTGGGCGGAGCCGCAAGCCGCTGTCACTCTCGCAATATGCCTCAGATATATATCTGCGGGCAAAAGCAAGCAATTCAACTGAATAGGTAGCAGGTCTCGAGGAACAAAAAAACCCAGAACAAATCACGAGCTCTGTTTTTTGGCAAAGTATGCTGTATGAACAAGATGGAATACTTTTCTCTAGGTGTCTGATTTTGATCTGGTCTTTGATCACATCTGATTATTATTAAAAGGGAAACTACTGGCTTTGAACTTGTGGAGCTTTTTAATCGTTGATGAAATCTAGCATCTAGTTGCCACTTGAAGCGAGGTGTCGTGTTGCCCTATTCAAAGGGGCTCGGGCTGCTCTATTTTGCGAAATAACACCTTTAGAGACTGTCTCTCACAAATAGGATCTATGATGTTCTGCACTTTGTTTGCTGTGATCGCCTTGACCACACTACCTGGTATTCGTTCAGGTTAGTAGTTATTCTTTACTCCTCGGGTCAACATTTGTGTCAAATAGCAAAACATCAAAATGGGCAATCTAGCGTTCCCGCTGTCAGAACAATGCGCGCGACAGTGACAAGTGCAGCCTCAGTTCCATGAGTAATTAATGTTTACTGCAGCCGTTCACTTCTTTAGTCTTATGATATATTTAGTTTGAAAAGATCTGGGGCCCATATCTTGTCGGATCATAATTTTGTTGAGATTTTGTGTAAAAATAAATAACAGATTGATCCCAATATTATTTGTTATAACATCAGCAACAACACAATAGGCATCCGTTGTCGTGTCCGTTGTTAACTGACACAAATGAAATCTGATATTTGTTATTATGACCTTTTCGTTGAGATGAAACCCCCTTTGTAAAATAACCCGTGTTAGCGCTAGTGTTGGCAACAGAGAAGGCTCTTAAACATGTCAGTCTAGCCCGGAGGGTGTTCTTCAATCCCTCGCACAAAGCGTCTGGAACGCGTCTGAATGCTCATCCTGATTTTACCATAGCAACCCAAACTTTATCTGTGTCAAGAGTCCAAACTGTTGAGCCAAAGACAAGCAGGTGCACAATAACACTATTATCTCTGCAATATATTTCACTCTATGTACACAGACACACTCACACTCACAGAAATACATACACACATTCAACTCACTGACCCGTCTCTCTCTCTCTCTCTCTCTCTCTCTCTCTCTCTCTCTCTCTCTCTCTCTCTCTCTCTCTCTCTCTCTCTCACACACACACACACTCCTAACCTGTGCCTTCATTCTTTCTGTACAGATATGGGTCGTGTGGGGGTAGCCCCTCGCTGTGAGAGCCGAGCATGTAACCCCCGCATGGGCAACCTAGTGCTGGGCCGCAGGGTCCTGACCCAAACCGTCTGCGGGTACAACGGCACCGAGCTCTATTGCTCCTACTCCGACCCTCCTGCCAGCGGAAGCTGCACTCCTGCCAAGTGCACCAAGTGCAACGCTGCCTTGCCCCTACAGGCCCACCTGTCTGCTGCCATGGCTGACTCCTCCTTCCGCCACCCCAACACCTGGTGGCAGTCTGCTGAGGGGGTGGAGTCAGAGACGGTGCAGCTCGACCTGGAGGTGGAGTTCTACTTCACCCACCTGATTGTTGTGTTCCGTTCCTCCCGCCCCGCCGCCATGACGCTGGAGCGATCGCAGGACTTCGGGCGCACGTGGAAGGCTCTCCAGTTCTACACCCACGACTGCAACGCCACCTTCGGTCTGGAGGAGGGAACAGCGGGGCTGGACGGAGCCTTCTGCACCTCCAAATACTCTGGAGCTTACCCCTGTACTCGAGGAGAGGTGAGGGCCAAAGTGTGTGTGTGTAACCCAGGCAAAGACTATCTCTGACTAGCAGGTGTTGGGTGTTAACACACACTGAGTAGCTCAGACACACAGCTCCTGTCAGCTCCTGCTCCTGACACACACACACACACACACACACACACATACACACACACACTGGAGAGATGGAGGGGCGGAGGATAGATGAAAAACAGGAGGCAGCAGTCAAGTATGGAGACGACAATAAAAAACGTAGATTTGTTCCTCTAAACCGGGCCAGCACCATCAACATACTTACCCTGACAGGCAGCATTACAAACAAGTACGTTAGCTGAGACCAGCCGGAAGGGGGTGGCGGCCTTATGGGGGGGGGGGGGGGGGGGGGGGATCTGTGGCACGAGAGAGCTCCCGGCGGCCCATTGATGTTAATTGAAACGGTATGTAAAGGGCCGCGCCTGGCTCCTGATCCAGAGTCCCACTCCTTGCCGCTGTTCCTGCTTCCTGTCGTGATGTCATGTGTTTTGCATGTTTGCTCTGCTGGCATGAGTGCCAATGCAAAATCTTGTAATATTTTACTACCTGATTCTGCACCTGTATCATAAATCTCTGTCTTGAAGAAGCGTGCCATGGTGACTGAGGTGTGTGTGGGTGTTTGTGAGTGCGTGTGACGGTAGCTTGACCTATAACCTTTAACCTTAACTCTGAAGGCAGAAAATTGTCTGTAATTCTGCAATAGTAGAGCTGCTACCATGCATCCATCAGATCCTCTATCTGTCAGAATTTTACTGGTTCTTGCTACGGGCTGAAACCTTACAGAACCCTAACCTGACAGCTACACAGTTTTTGGCCTGTTTGAGGTGGTGAAAATAATGCATGGAGAGAGGTGTCGGTGAGTGTTTCTGTTTCTGTTACTTGAACATCTTGAGTGTGTTCATGTCCAAATTGAGGTCAAAGGGCACACATAAATATGAAGCCCCTGTCAGTCTTTTACACTCTAGCTCAACTCTGTGTCAAGTGTTTGTGTGTTTGTGGTATAAGCGCTTGGGCTTAACATAATAACAAACTATTATGTTGAGTATGTTCTTTCTCTGTGTGTGTGTGTCAGTGTGTGTGTATGTGTGCGTGCATATGTGTCTGCGTGCATGCGCGTGTGTGTGTTTGTGTCTTTTCATATGCGTGTTGGGTATTTAAACTCCTGCAATCAGATAAGAGTGAGCTGTGATGGATAGCAGCGAGGTGGGGTGTCGTCGCTGGAAGCGATACAGGGAGCAGGGCTTCTCAGCTTTCCCTCCTCTCCTTTTCTCTCCTCAAACATGAAAGCATGTCATCTCTTGTGCTGATCGAGAGCATGTTTGTCTCTATGGAGAGGGAAATGATATGGGCTTCGAGCTCAGAGAAAAAGAACGGCTTTGGTTTCTCTGTGAAGATCAGGGTTCCTGCGTTATTTATGAGGTCAGCTGGGTAGGAAGAATGTGTGTGTTTGTTATAAAGACCGTGACCTCCTTAGGGGGGGAGTAGGCCAGTCTGACCTACACACACAGATCTGGAAACATGCATGTACACTCACACACACGCACCCATGTCACCAACATGCTCTTTATCTCTACTGCACTCAGACACAGACGCGCAGCTCTCTGTCTGTGAGAGAGGAAGTGCTGTTTCTCCAATGGATGTTGGTCCTGCAGGCACCCCTCCCCCACCCCTGCCCCGTTCCCCATCAATGCCCATTGTCCCTGTTTACCAGCTTACAGTCCACAGTGCTTTGATGGAATTAGCGCAGTTAAAGCCAGACTTACACTGTTTTTCAGCCTTAAACAGGAAGAAAGATTATGGGTGTAGTAAAGTCCCATGCTGCACTGATGAAAGTTTTTCGGTGAGACAAGTATGTGTGCATATTTGTGTGTGTGCGTGTCTTTTTCGTTGTTCCCATTTAGCCATGGCCTCAGAACTTCCTGCAGCGAGAGCATCAGGAAGGCCTCTTATGGAATTTCTGTTGTTGAGGAATGCGCATTGGAGTGTGTGTGTGTGTGTGTGTGTGTGTGTGGGGAGGGTTTGGGAACGTCCACCGGGGGTGTGTGATGGTGTTGCAGCAGTGTCGCCGGGCTGTCGCAGGGTCTTTGTCCGGGTCTGAGTTATGTGGGGCTGCATCTCTCTCCCACTCTTTGTCTCTCACTCCTCTCCCGTGGACTGGCGCCCCTCGCCCTATTTGTCGTGTTCCCTTAATTGCGTACCACAATGCCGTGACCCTGTGACCTTTTCAAACAACAGGGAAATTAATAGTGCTCCTCCCATCACACTCGGGGACAGTCATCTAGCCAATGAGAGGGCTGCGTGGGCTCCACTCACACTGTCATCCAAAAACACACACACCCCTCAGCCAATGATATCTATGACAGGGACACACTCCCTACAATCACACACACTCCTCCATAGGAACACAGTTTCGAGCAATAACACACACCCCTTTCACAGTGCTTGGCAAGCATGAATACAAACTTTATAGGTATGAGTGTGTGTGTTGGGTTGCCAACTGCTGCAAGGGCAGCCATTGCTCAGCGCTGGTTGTCATTGGAGCACTGAGGTAAAAAGAAAACCATCCCTAATGGATGTCCTCACATAAAGAGGAGAGAAAGAAAGAAAAAGACTGAATTAAAAAAGGATTTCAAATGGTTGAAAGCTGTGACTGGTTTTGTGTAAAGCTGTTCGCGGATGACTGATTGGTTGATTGTTTGATTGACAGGTCATCTACCGGGCACTCTCCCAATGGGAGTCTCTAGACCCGTTCGGGGTGGCGGGCCAGGAGCAGCTGAGGGTGACCAACATCCGCATGCGTCTGCTGCAGCACCAGTCCTGTCCCTGCCAAGCCAAAGATCCTAGCCACCCGGACAAGGCTCCTCCAACCAAGCACTTTGCCATATATGACCTCATCGTGAAGGGAAGCTGCTTTTGCAATGGCCATGCTGAGCAGTGTGTCCCCGCACCTGGCTACCGTCCCGTCAGGGACAGGACCAACCATGTGGTAAGTGAGTGTGCGAGTGTGATGAGTGAGTGATTGGAGGAATTCCTCTTTCTCTTCCACGCTTCCTATGGTATGTTTTACTCTGTCTGCCCAGATGAAGAGCCTTTCCTGAGATAAGGATGAATATATTGATTCAGAACTGAGTAATGATAGTGTTGATTTGTGTGTGTGTCTGTGTGAGATCGAGAGAGCGAGAGAGAGAAAGTGCATCGAAAGAGGTGTTAATGGATATGGCTGATTCATGGTGGATGGTTAGATTAACAAGGAGTACAGCCAGTGGCATATCTATCTCCACTATCTCCACAAACAGTTCTGTAGCGCCTTTGAAGCTGAGCGCCTATTCTCCTTCACTCGTCAGTCCCAGAGAGTGGGGGAAAGTGGCAAACAACAGCAGTGTCCTGAAGAGGGCAGACCAAAAAAACACAAAGACAGATAAATAGTGTGTCTGAACTTCAGTTGATGGAAGGGTTCAGCGTTCAGCCTTGAGAGTTGATAAATGACTGTGGTTAGCACCCTGTAGTGTATCTTTAAGGCAGATATCTTGTACAAGCACTATAATCAGAGGTGTCTGTCTAGCCACCAATCACACTGTAAAGTGCTTTGCACACAACAGGTTTAGGCCTCCTCGGTTGACCAGTGTGCCCCATATATCAGTTTAGTAAATACATTCAGCGTTATCTTTCAACCAGAACAACATTACCTAACAACTGGAACATAGGTGCGTTGTGGAGCATTTGGTAAACACTCTGAGACACAGGTCTCGGAATGGGGTTATATAAGTACTTTCCTCCCCCTATCAGCAGTTTGTTTTCTGTCTCTGTTTCGGCCCAGGGCGGCCATATCTGGGAAACCCAAACAACGAGAGCGCGACTAGGGAGATGTGTGCAAAGATTACTGCCCTGTAAACCCACACACACACAAATTGGTGTGTGTGTGCGTGTGTATGCGTGTGTATACGCGTGCATGCATGTGTGTGCTTGTTGTCGCGGAAGCCCTTGGTTCTACTCACAACACTGTAATCAGCAGTGAAAGTGGCCTGGATGCAGAGCTATTACTGCCCAGACAGCATGAGGGATGCAGGAGCAACTAGGGGTGTTTTTCTGTGGTCACACACAAGTACAAACCACATGGCCAAGGTGATTACGCTCTCTGCTTGGCTGCCACAAAGCCAGCTTCCACCCCCTTACACACACACACGCACACCCATAGCCATCCAGGCCTAGGTTCAGCTACTGGAGCGTTAGCAGCAATTAGCCCAGCAGGAGGAGGGGGTAGGAGGGGTGGCAGAGGGCAGAAGAAGGGGGCCAGGGGGCCCTGGGGGCAGGCCTTTGACCAATTCTGTGCCTCTCTGATTGTGTGTCTGATTAGGTGTTTATTGACTAAATCTCACGCAGAGGGCAGTGCTGAACATAAACATACAACACACATGGGCAAACACACACACACACGCAAACACACACAGACACACACGCAAACACACGCACACTAAACACTTTCATCTTCCCCTTCCCACATCCAGAGGGTTTTGTCCCTCCCAGAACAGTATGTGTGTGACACTATGTGTATGCGAGTTTAGGGGTGACAGATTACTACTAGAGGTTGTGTTTAGACAGGCCTGTAGATCAAACACGTGTCCAGCAATAAAGAGAGGTTGTAGGCCATGGCAGGGAGGGCTGGACCATGGCAGAGGGGCACAGGGGTGAAAGGTCAGGCAGCAGTACTTGAAGGCCTTGGTGTTTGCTTTCTCCTGCCCTCTAAAAGGATGGGCGTCCGCCTCGCTGGTTTCCCTCACAAATCAAAAGGCGATGTGAAAACAAGTCCTTAATCAGCAGTGTGTGTGCGTGTGCACGTGTGTGTGTGTGTGTGTGAGAGATGAAGAGAGAGAGAGAGAGAGAGAGAGAGAGAGAGAGAGAGAGAGAGAGAGTGCGTGCCTGCTAATTGTCCCATATCACACTGGTAAACATGTGAAATTGGTTGGAATACCAGCTGTCTGGACGAGGGCCAACTTCTCTCCTTTCCCCTCCTCCTTTCTGTTCTGTCCTCCCTGATGTTTTAACTGTTATTCACAAATTCCTCCAGCCATGTTCCTTAGTAGTTCTGCCCCCCTCGCTCGTATTTGTCCTGACCTTGGATTATCACTCATTGAGCTGGAGCACAGGGCATTAGTGATAAGGTATAGGGTTGCCTGGGGCCACGGGGGTGAGGGCTGGGTATAACAGGGACCGTATGGTCCCGGACTGGGGAGTTGGAGGTCCGGGGGTTGAGGGCAGGGGCAGTTCATGAGGGATGAGGGACAGAACGCTTGGGTTAACATTTGTCCCCTTTTTCCGTTCTGCTTCTTGTGTTTAACCTTCTCTGAGTGACACACAGGAGGAGAAGGCGGTAAGGCTACACACACCGTGGGAAACAGGGGTTAGTGTGTGTGCATGAGTGTGTGTTGTGTGGTGTGGTCCTAGAAGTCTGTTTGTGTTTGCGAATGCCAGCATGTGCGGGTCTGTTGGTGTGTTTGTGTGTCTGTGTTACTGTCCCCTCTGTGACTCACTGGAACCCAAACAGATAAAGCGCTACCTCAGATGGCTTGTCAACCTCCCCCCTAGAGCACATCATTACCCAGCATGCATGACATTCCAACTCACAGGAATGACAAGGAGATTGTTATTGTGCTCTCAGTGCAGCATACTTCCACTTTGCACGCACATACACACACACACTCAAGCCGCAAACACACACACACATATATAGACTCACACACAAACTCAGACACACTGCGCTCTTTTCAGACCCGAGGCCTGCTCGTTTCCAGTGATGAAGCCAAACAATCAATCTCCATTCAGCAATTACAGGACAGGACCTGAAAGAGACCAGGAAGGGGAGCCCCCGACCCCCAGGGGTTAGAGAGGGGTGCTGAGGCTCTCACGTGGGAACAGCTCTCTCCCTCACACTGACCTCTTTGTTTCTCTCTTTCTCTCTCTCTCCCTCTCTCTCTCCCTCTCTCTGTCTCCCCCTTCCTCTCTCTCTCTTTGTCTGTCTCTCTTTCTTTTGGTCTCTCTCTCTTTCTCAGGTTCATGGGAAGTGTGTGTGCAGACATAACACGGCAGGTGACCACTGTGAGCACTGTGCTCCACTCTACAACGACAGACCCTGGCAGCCTGCTGACGGCCTGACAGGGGCTCCGCACGAGTGCCACAGTGAGTCACTCTCACCCACACACACAGACTTATCACACACACACCTATCACACACACACACATGCATAAACAGATATACACATGTGCATAGACACACGTGCATACACCCAGTCATACACTCACCTCTGTTGAGAACATGCTGTACATTCAGATCGTTCCAGGTTCAGGTTACTTTATTTGTACCCGTAGGTAGACAATAGGAAGAAAAGGTGTAGAATGATCGATGCTGTACAGTGTCTGTGTCACTGACATTCTGTTCTTTTTAATGCATAGAGTGTAAGTGCAACGGGCACGCTCGGAGCTGCCACTTCGATTGGTCGGTGTGGCGTGAGACGGGCCAGCGCAGCGGAGGTGTGTGTGACTGTCAACACAACACTGAGGGACTCCAGTGTCAGAGCTGCAAGACTGGCTTCTACCGAGACCCCCAGAGACCAGTCACTTCCCCAGACTCCTGCAAACGTAAGACGCCCGCACACACGTATACACACACCCACACACACACACGTATACACACACCCACACACACACACGTATACACACACCCACACACACACACGTATACACACACCCACACACACACACGTATACACGCACACACACGTATACACATACACACACACGCGCATTCATCCACTGGCACAGGAAAGCCATTCCTGCGTGGAATGCTGATGACTGGGACGACAGGCTGAGGCTTGCAGAATGACGCTGCTGCCAGTGGGCACCACCTGGCTGCTAGTGAGCACCAGTCCACTGCGTGGGTGTGTGTCCGCGGGTGCTTTGTCTTTCACACGGCTTTGGATTCCAGCTCAGGATAACACACACGTTAGTCATGAGATAGGGCCGCCGCCAGGCCGTGAGTCAAACCTGCCCCCGTTCCCTTCCCCCGTGACTCTTCCTGTGAGTCACGGCACTTGTGAGGCTCCGGCTCTGCGGTGCCACGCCGCCTGGGTCATGTGTGTCTTCCCTGCTCCAGTCTGCGAGACCTTAAGTAAACACCAGATATCCATCCATAAACACAGGGCAGTGGCTACATTCTCCCTCAGATTATCTAGCCTGATGGGACCTAGTCATATCAGGCTCGCAGGTATGCTGGCACCTGGGGAAGACGCTCACCTCTGTGTGTGTGTGTGTGTGTGTGTACAGGGGTGTGTGTGTGTGTGTGCATGTACACATGTCATATTAGTGGCAGCTCCATCTCAGCGATAGAAGCCAGATGTGCACTGGGCAGGTAACACTGTTGAATGATGGGATTGAGGCGCAGAGAGGAATGGAGCGTTCTAGAAAGAACAAGCTTGGCGATGCAGCGGGGTTGGGAAACATACTGTAGATACTGACACTGAAGGAATTTCCCTCCGTCTCAAGAAACACATTTTTTTCATTTCAGGCATTGTGGGGCCCTTTAAAGAAAACACGATGTCAAGCAGCGTTGTGGAAGAAATTGGGATTTCTTTCTTCCACAGCGTACAGTACAAGCACATACACACACACATATGTGTTTGAGAGGTGTGTGTGTGTGTGTGTGAGGCATACGTGTTTGTTTTTGTAGTGGGTGTTTTCTGTCATTGTTCAGGCAGCTGCTCTGTCACGTATCACTACAAACTCACTTGCTGAGCACACACACACACACACACGTATTCGCTCAGAGAGGGAGATTTCAGGCGTGCATGTGTCAGTACGCTGACAACTCTGCAGCCGTGGTGGCATTATTGTGACTGAATGACTGACTGTATGATTAACTTCTGGAGGCTACGTACAATACTTTCAGCCGAACCTGATTCCTTTGAGGAAGGCAATAAAGATAGCATGGCCGAGCATCTGATGGCTGCTGACATGTCTGGTCGTCCTGGATCCAGACGGCTGGGCTGCCTGCCCTCCGTGTGCCTGGCCTCCGTCTGCCTCAGGGGGACTGATGGACAGCTGGGATTTTCCTGTGACTCTGTCAACTGGGATTTACAAGGAAGCTGATACGGAGATGTACAGAGTGAGCCTAAAGATAAGACTTATCTTTGTTGCCCCTGGCGATAAGTCTGATAATGCAGCAATCTGTCTGGGATCATAGACAATGGAGAAATGTGACATCATCTTCCTGCGCCAAGACGGTTACAGACGAGGAGAAAGGGACACA
Organism: Osmerus mordax; assembly: GCF_038355195.1. NCBI lineage: Eukaryota > Metazoa > Chordata > Actinopteri > Osmeriformes > Osmeridae > Osmerus > Osmerus mordax. The sequence continues at coordinate 5,049,802 of NC_090066.1, read as the reverse complement.
GGGGGTCTGGCATTGGGCATGGAGGCAATTACTGCCAGTTGGTTGGAATGAGAGGTTCAAGCATCATTAAACAACAGAAATATGGCCCCTAACTACCCCCCCTCCTTCTCCTCCTAGTCTCCCCTCTGTCTGTCTCAGATTAGGGCAGGTTTATGGGCAGTAGCGAGGTTGTTACTTTCCCCCCTGCAAGGGCTTTCTGTCTTCTTCTTCACTGACTTTGAGGACAGCCAGACTGTGTTTTTCAGTCTTTTGTGTCAGTGTGTTTGTGTGTGTGTACGTGTGTACGTGTGTGTGCAGGCATGTGTGTGTTTGAATGTTTGGTGTTTGTTTGGTTGCCGAGCAGAGCAAATACCTCCTGTGTTTCTTGGTATCTTCTGGTCTGTTATTATCCTTCTTAATGTTTAAGGAACACACTATCAGCAGGGAATTTGACTGAGGGACAAGAATGGAGTAAAAACTCTGTGTGTGTGTGTCCATGTGTGTGTATGTGTGGGTGATCTGATAAGAGATGACAGAGAGGCCATTGTATTACAAGATCCTGAAAAGCTTGGACTGCTCCACTCCAGTCCAGAGTCCTGCTAGACGTTGTTTGTCTGTCTCTCCGCCTCCTGCTCGTATCAGGTCCTCCTCCTCCAAGGCTCAGCAACACTGTGGCATACTCAGTGTGTGGGAGTGGTGTGTGTTGTGTGCATAGATTGAAGCAAATGCTCATTTACTGTTTGACTTGTTACTTATTGAGTTAACTTGTGTGTGTTTTTTGGGGGACTTGATTGGCTGGGGCCTAGTAGTTAATAACTCAATTTTCCTGGGGAATGTACAGTATTGAATTGGTTGAGGTACTGTTGTCTCTCTCGCCGATGTTCGCTGATGCTAAAGAATGTAGAAAAAGGGAAATGTCAGAGACATCACACGTGGTGGCTCGTGCCAGGCAACCACTTCAATGGAACTCAGCGCTTCCCCTCTCTGGCCCCCTATTACAGCAGCAGTATCTGGTACAATGTGCCTTTTATGACATCTCAGGAGGCTCTTTTCTGTAGATATTGTTCGTCTGATGTGTCCCCTCTGCCCCCCAGCATGCAGCTGCCACCCCCTGGGGTCGATACCCTTTCACCTGGGCGGGAGCTCCCTGTGTGACCCCACCAACGGCGACTGCATTTGCAAGCCTGGCGTAGGGGGAGCCCACTGCGACAGGTGCATGGTGGGCTACTGGGGTTTCCATGACTACGGTTGCCGTCCTTGTGACTGTGCTGGAGACTGCGATCCTTTCACGGGAGACTGCATGACAAGGTGAGAGATGCATAAAAAGCAGCATTCATTCTCATGCAATAAGGATTGTACAGGTTACCTGAATGTGTGTGGGCGTGTGTGTGCGCGCAGCTCAGACCTGGACCTTTATAACCTGGAGGGAAACTCCAGTGAGCCGGCTCGGATCTTCAGACCAGACGAGCTCTTCTCTGCCCTTCATTATTCAGGTAAGAAGTGAGACGTTATGTTGTGTGTGTGTGTGTATGTGTGGGCATGTACGTGTGAACATGAGGGTATGTATTCTATTCCTCAGTTCAGTGACCATGCGTTACAAGACCATAGTTAATTGTTAGTCAAAGTCAGGATACATCCTTACAAGGAAGGAGAGAAAGTGTGTGTGTTTGTTTTTTGTGTGCGCATGTTTCCTCGTGAGGGAATGTGAATGTGGACAGTTTCCAAATGCCACTCCAAGACCTCCCAGGGCCTAAAGCCTCTTTAAATGTACACACACCCTCCTAACACATACACACACTAGCTAGCAGTCATAGGCCAGTTGTTTTTATTGACATTATTGTTGTGTACCCGGCAGAGAAGTGTGAATGCAAGGAGCAGGTGCTGACCAACAGCAAACTCTTCTGTACCATGAAGTTCGCCTATGGTGAGGAATCACTCTGTCTTTGCATCTGTCATCTCTTTAGATATTCTACATTTACATTTAGTCATTTAGCAGACGCTCTTATCCAGAGCGACTTACAGTAAGTACAGGGACATTCCCCCGAGGCAAGTAGGGTGAAGTGCCTTGCCCAAGGACACAACGTCATTTGGCATGGCCGGGACTCGAACTGGCAACCTGATTACTAGCCCGACTCCCTCACCGCTCAGCCATCTGACTCCCGATATTCTAGATGATATATTGAAGCTTTTTGCTCCACAAGCTTGAAACTTTCTCTCACTGTGTCTTCCACCCTTTCTCCCCCCCCACCCTCTCTCTCTGTCACACTTCCTGTCTCAGTTCTGAAGGTGAAGGTTCTGTCAGCTCATGACAAGGGTTCCCATGCTGAGGTGGAGGTGAAGGTCCAGAAGGTTCTGAATCAGAACACCAAGGTGAAGATTCAGAGGGGCAGAGTCACACTCTACCCAGAGTCCTGGACAGCACGAGGTTGCACCTGCCCCATCCTAAACCCAGGTTGGTTTCAGTTTCATACATTTGCACACAAATACACACAGTACAGATGATGGTTTCTAATGGGAAGTCAGACCACTGTGTGGATGCAGTCCTATCTCACTGAACTCACTAACTACGTTGTCTGTTTGTCCCTACAGGTGAGGAGTATCTGGTAGCAGGACATTCAGACCGTAAACAGGGTCGTCTCCTGGTCAACATGAAGAGCTTTGTTAAACCCTGGCGAGCCAGCTTGGGACGCAAGGTCCTCACGCTACTGAAGAAAGACTGCACTTGGTAGACAGATTATAGAGACGTACAGAGAGATAGAAGGAAAATAGAGAGAGCGAATGACAGAGAGACTGACATGGATTTTTTGAAATTCTTGGTTCTCTGAATGGGGGAGTGGTCTCATGAGGCCTTCTGCAGACTCCCAATCTCCACCCCCACCCTGCCCTGGGCCAATAAGACAATGAGGTCGCAAGAGGACTTACAAACTCTGCACGCCTCTCTTTCTGAGAGACGACACAAACCCAGCACACACATGCACACACACACGTACCCCATCTCTCCCTCTCTCTAGCACTTTAGCCCAGGACAGATGGGCCACCAGTAGCAGGGACTTATGGACTGTACCACAGGAAATTCACACATGAACAATTCACAATTCACACATGAGCCCTCGTGAAGCGCAGGATCCATCCAGCAGTACAGATGGAGGGCCGTGATTGGTGTTCCATGCGTCCTGTTACAGTGAACCCCTCCACTATTTGTGACAGATACACACGTGTATAAATACACACAATGATGTTGAAAAAGCCATACAAACCACTACTAGTGGTCTAGCTAGTCCAGTGTGTGTGAGTTTGAGGGTAAGTGGTTTAGTCCAGGTGAATGTATTTGTTTATGTTTAATAGTGTGTGTATATGCAAAGGTTGAGAGTATTTGTGAATGGATGTATTTCTGGAGTTCACATTCATTCCGTTTGTTTATAATTTGGGCAGGATAGCCTTGTGAGATGCAGCTTCTCCATTTTAGAGGTGGTTCTACATAAAACAACCTTCCATGAAAAACTGGTTATACAGTGGAGATAATACTGTATATTACTCTCAATATATATTATTGAGAGTTATTATTGTTATTATTATTACACTGTTACTACGAGCCGCTGTGTAACATCACTGTACAGAGATCTGACACTTCTCTGATCACCTTTATTTCTTCCTTTGTGTTCCTGTACAGTATTATTTGTATATATCTATATAAATATGATGATGTAAATCTATTTTCTTTCTCTGATTATTTATTGGAATACAAGGTATGTAGACGTGATTGACAGCTGTGTATTAGGGCACATGTTTATCTTGATAGACTTTCCTCTCAATGGAATGTCTCCCCTCCTAGCAAAATAACATAGATATGTCTTAGACAAACAAACAAGACCCACATACACACACTATCAGATACAGTGAGACTCCTGTTAATATATTTTGCCTAGAGAGCCTTGAAATACTTAAGATAAACTTGACAAAAATATCCTTATCATCACATACTCTTTGTCTCCCTTCCTTCTCACTCTGTTTCCTCAGGTTAGGTAATACATCACTCCCAAAACACACTCATGTATTCGCACGGACCCCCAGAATGTTGACCATAACAGAGAGAGGTGGGAGAGCACACAAAGTCTTTGGCTTAAGGGAGCGTGTGTTTGCTGCAGCGTTCCCAAAGTTCCCATCATAGTGACGTGGTTGGTCTGGAGGTGCTGAGTTATTCCAGACATGCCAGGTACCTGATGCCACTCTGCATTGTGCCAGGTCAGAGGTCACACAAGGCCTGATCAGGGAGATTGGAAGGGGCAAGTTAAATGTCAAGGCTATGGGAATCTGGCCCACACAGACCCAAGCAATTACTATGGTCCTTACAAGGCTGAAGCTGGCCTTGGAGCATAGACACAACAACAAGAAACCCGGGCCACGGGCAGCAGAGAGGCAGACCAAACTCACATTGCTCCTCTCCACCACTTTCACTTTCTTTCTCTCTTTTTCTCTCTTGTTTGCTCACACACATCTTTTACCCAATTTTACTTGTTCTCAGATGAACAGTCCATATGTCATGATAAATGGAAGTAGAACTGTGTGTGTGTGTAAGGGGTAAGGTGGGTGTGGGAAACGGGTTTATTCAGAGGTGTTTGTAATGGTTGTTATGAGTATGCATTATGGATGTGTGTTTGTATGTGTGTCTGATATGCTTGTGTGTATATTGTATGGACATGGTTTGTGTATGGTGTGTCGCGGTGGACACAATGCCCCACTTGTGTGCTATAGAATGGAGTTATGGTCTTTGTTCTGTCAGCATACTTGTCTTCCCATTGGCCCAGAGCAGGCTTGGGGACAATAGACCTCCCCCTCTACTCCCCGGAATCCACAATACCCCTCTTGAGCACCCAGCTCAGGGAAGGAGACCCCTGAAATAAGCCATGCTGTGGAACACACACCCAAACCTCTGCTGTGCAAGAGGAAGGAGAAACTGATAAAGAGAGAGAGAGTGGGAAAGAGGGGAAAACAGAGGAGAGTTCCTTGTGATTAATGTATGTGTATGAGAGGGAGGCAGAAGGGTAGGTGGGAGTGGTAGATATGGACTTGTGTCCTGTACTAGCATGGTTTAATGTATGTCATGTGTTATCCTTATTACCCTTATTAATCAGTTTTGATTAAGAGGAAATAAAGAAAGGGGAAACCTGACTAAAACCCTTCATTCATATCTGTCAGCAGTCACTCTAAAAACACATTGAAATACCATCACTCTCTCTCTCTAAAACTATTCACACTCTGACACACAGGAATACTTCTTCACCAAAAGTACAGAACAAGCCAGAACAGAGCAGTGTTGACATAGTAGAATGACTGAGACACAAGTGCTGATTATAATGAACTGCATTGCTAATGACAGTCTGATGTCACTGACTCATTACGGACTACAGAGACAGACATTCTAACTTACTAGGGGAATTCTTCATTCTCAACGACTAAAGAAATCAGATACAATCAGCATTATGTTTATACATAGACATCCCCATATGGAATCATATGAATATGTTGACTATCAAAAACAGACTCAAATTAATTGTGAAAAATGTTTGTTTGATTATAAATTATAAATCATTTCCTTCCTTTTAATCAGCACTTGTGTTTTAACTACAACCAAGCACCAAAATAAAACCATTGGATGTTTTGATTCTCTTTCTCAGAAACATTTACCTGCTCTAATGAAAACAGGACATGTGTGTGTGTTCGTATTATGTGTGGAATAGGTGAGGGAGAAAAAGATGGAGAAGGGGGGGGGGGGGGGGGGTTAGCGTGTGTGGACTTGAAAGCTCAGAAAAAGGCCTCGGGACATAGAGGCAGAAAAACATTAAAAGTGATTCGAGAGGAATCGGATGGCAGATCTACACAGGACACACATACCTGTTTTATCACTCACTCAAAGGTCCTCAATTCCTGTCATATAGCAGCCTATTGTACTGTTTGTTTCTGACAGAGAACGAGAAAGAAAATATGTGTCTTTTAGTGTTTTCTCTCGGTAAATCATTAGAGTGATAGCTGGCAGTGCTTTCTGAGCTCTGAAAGCAAGAGACTCAATGCTAAATGGCTTAATGCTAACCCGTGTCTGATAGTATCACCTGCCCTCATTAACCAGCATAGAGCTGGTGTAGACCTGTCTCTCACTTAGAGTGTAACACACACACAGAGAGAGAGAGAGCTCTTTTAAAACTTTTTAATAGACTATTATGTGTTAAAGGTGTCACTAAATAAAAATAATTGGGAGTGTGTGTCACATGCCAGTCCGAAAACACTGAGACGTACACACACACTTTGGGAGATACATTATTTGTTATAATAATACAACACTGCCCTCTTGTGGCTTCTTCCAGACAGGCACGCATGAGAGGGTTGTCTACATGTAGTGTATGATTATAACTGTTGTCAAAACTGTTAATCACTGATACACAGAACTTCAATGGAAATAATTCGGCTCCTCACATCTTGAATATGTCTGTTGAGGATGTCTTTGTGTCGAAAGACGATTCATTGCTTTGTAAGAAATGCTACCTAAATGCAGCAGGTAATAACGTCACTTGACTAGGAGGACACGCTAGAATCTGTACCACGCGACAAGGATAGACAAGATGGCGATCACTTTAGTAACAGAGTACTAAGTGCCGTGAAGGACTGGTATGGTATATTGCATGTTTTCATTTATTTTGGCAGTCTGTTTCAACAGCAGTTATTGTGAGATCCATTCGCGAAGTGCCATACATCTTGATGCACAATTGTAGGCATAGTGGAGTGTCCCTGTGAGCTTGTCATGTCGGTTAGCTAGCTATGCTAGTAATAGACGGGTATGACTAATCCCTGAGAAGTCCTTGCTAGAATTTGTTTACCAACGGTTTGACGCAGTGGCAGGCTTTAGACATGACTCCAGAAATAAAACTGTGAGTAGACGTTGGATAATCTATGAATGATTGGTTGTTGGTTTTAAATCCTAATTTGTTGCCTAGCTTGCTAACATGCTAGAGATAGTACATTGTCCCACTCAGCGACCTGTTCCATTTCATTTCCAGCTGTTATTTTCACCACTTACACTGAAGACTCATTTTTATAATGCTAGCTAACGTTAGCAGGCAGTTGCATGCTATTCGTATAATTCATGGATGGCCACTTAATCTAAACTCGTGTAGGTTTTGGTCATATCCTGCTGCCGTTAGCCAGTTAACACGGGTATCACACGACCTCTTAAAATACAGGGAATAGAAGCAGGAACAATCAAGCTAGCCTGGCCTTGCTAGCTAACTAATGTTAGCTACCCGCCAGAACGAAGATATAGCAAGGACACTCAGGCGCGCACACTGTAGTGATGCACCAACCCCATGATAATGGACATGGTACATTAGCTACATTATTTACCTCTTTGCACATTAAAGCGCGTCTCAAAGAACCCACATTTTATTCAGGTACAGATTGCGCTAGCTGACCGGGAAGCTACATTTGAGTTTTATCTGGTCATTGTTGCTATGTGCTGCGCTCTGTGGCACAGTGGGACTTCGGATCGGGGCAGATTTATCTAGTTAGCTGTATTTTCAGAATAATTACAAGTGCCATTTTTATTACAATTAGTACACTTTTGTAACCAATGTATTGTCAAAAAAAAATCTGGGGGGAGGGGGAGTGTCACAATCTTTTTATTTGGACTCATAAACGCTTAGAGGCCAGGGAACAACTTATTTATATCACGGAGTCTGTAATGGAACACACCCTCTCACATACGCTCATGTAAACGATCACCTCTGCTGCTTTCAGAGACTTAGCTTGGAGACAGACTTGTTCAGCACTTGATCGACATTTTGGGTTGTAGAATGACTGGTCCTTGCCATACTAAGATGGTCTACACATTTTCCAGCTTGTCTACAGATTTCCCCTTCGTTTTTCCCGTCACTTAACGCCATTCTCAATTGGCTATCTGTCTGCCTCCCTCTTTCTCCCTTAAACTCTAATCTCCCAGTCACTCTCCTCTCTCTTCTTGTACACAAAGACTGTGCCCCCCCCCCCCCCCCCCCCAATGTTGGCCAAGCTGAAGGTATTTTATACACCCAGTGGGGGGCTATTCCCCTAGCATACTCAAATAGGGCTTCAGGATTTCATAACAAGCGATGCATACAATGTGGAAAGATGTTTTGAAAAATAATTTGTCTTCTTTATTTTCAGGTTGGGCAAATTGTCACCTAGGTTACATACAGCATCTTTTATTGCTGTTGTCCAACTTCATGTCTGCCCTGTCGTCTCACCACCCCCAGATAAAGCCATGCTGTGGGAGAACCACATTTCTCAGCCCTCCATGCTCAGAATGGCGGTGTGAAGCCTGTGTGGATACGTGACCTGCGTGGAGGTCCCTGACTGACATCCTCAGACCTGTGTCATGGACAGGTGTAAGCATGTGGGGCGGCTGCGTCTGGCCCCAGACCACTCCATCCTCAACCCCCAGAAGTGGCACTGTGTGGACTGCAACACTACTGAGTCGGTGTGGGCCTGTCTGGGTTGTGCCCACGTGGCTTGCGGCCGCTACATCGAGGAGCACGCCCTGCAGCATTTCCGCCAGCAGCGCCACCCTCTGGCCATGGAGGTCAACGAGCTCTACGTGTTCTGCTACCTGTGTGACGACTACGTGCTGAACGACAACGCCACGGGCGACCTGAAGCTGCTGCGGAGCACCCTCAGCGCCATCCAGAGCCAGCGCTACGAGGTCACCACCCGCAGCGGGCGCACCCTGCGTTCCGCCAGCGCCGCCCCCGACGCCCTGTCGCCCTGCGGCGCCCGCGAGCTGCAGCTGCGGGACGAGGACCGGATGTTCACGGCGCTTTGGCACCGGCGGCGAGCCCTCCTGGGCCGCGTGTTCCGCTCCTGGTTCAGTCGGACGGCGGGGGGGAAGGCCAGGGAGGAGGAGGAGAGGCAGATGGAGGAGGAGGAGTTGCGCAGGATGGAGGCGCAGGCCAAGAAGAGGGCGATGAAGAGGCGGCTGCAGGAGGAACTGGGCAGTGCCCCGCCCAGGAAGAGCCACCGCCTGCGCCGGCAGAGTCAGAAAGCGGCCGATGCAGCCGCCGCCGCCGCTGCCTCCTCCCCGCGCCCCGCACGGACACGCACCCTCAGTATCCCCATCTCGCCCCTCTCCCCCTACCCTAGAACCCTCACCCCCGTAGCACATGCTCCCAAAAGAGTAGGACGCCCAAAACTAACCCAAATGCCTAAGACCCGCTCCTCCACCAAACCGAAACCCAAAGCCTCTTCGGGCCCCTCCCGGAATGCCCCCTCCCCGACCCCCCGCCGGACTTCCCCTAAACAGGGCGACTCGCCCCTCAAACGTCGGCCCACTGTTCCCCCGGGGGTCACAGGCCTGCGTAACCTAGGCAACACCTGCTACATGAACTCGATTCTGCAGGTGCTCAGCCACTTGCACATCTTCAGGGAGTGTTTCCTGCGGCTGGACCTGACTCAGGCGCTGGAGCTGCTGGCCTCTGCCGTCCACGGCCAGCTGGTGGGCACCGTCCCCCTCCCCGGGGACCAGCCCAGCTATCAGCTGGCCCAGCGGAAGGGCCCCCAGATGGGTGCGGGGCTGAGCGGGGGGGCCTCGCGGGCCCGCAGCATGGAGCTGATCCAGCCCAAGGAGCCCAGCTCCAAGCACATCTCCCTGTGCCACGAGCTGCACACCCTCTTCCAGGTGATGTGGTCGGGCAAGTGGGCGCTGGTATCTCCCTTCGCCATGCTGCACTCGGTGTGGCAGCTGATCCCTGCCTTCCGGGGCTACGCCCAGCAGGACGCCCAGGAGTTCCTGTGTGAGCTTCTGGACAAGGTGCAGAGGGAGTTGGAGAGCACGGGCACACACACGCCGGCCGCTGGCACACACAGGCGGCTTATCAAGCAGGTGCTCAGCGTGGTCAACACCATCTTCCACGGCCAGCTCCTCAGCCAGGTAACTTCTTTTTTTTCATGAATTAAGTGCCCATTTGTGAGTGTTATTGCTCTTTCCAGATGGACGTGAACATTGCTGCGTCCAACATGCTCATTCAGATGGCTCTCACAATGCTGTTTTGACCAAAATGGCCCGGATGCCCAAGTAATGATGAGATGGACGTGTGTTCTCGAGTAAAAGGGATGGTCCTTTTAGAAGCTGAGCGCACACACTAATCCACCTGCTCTTGCTAGACAAAGGGCCATGTGTGTTCTAGGGGGGCCCTCATTCATGCCAAGTGGCACTTACACAGTTCTGTGCCTGTGCTTTGACAAGGACTCTGCCTATTTTGGCCTCACCATTACCCCCTCTCTTTCTCTTCCTTCCTTCCTTCCCTCCTTCCCTGCCCTGTCTCTTCACCCCCCCCCCAGGTGACGTGTCTGGCGTGCGACCACAAGTCCAACACCATAGAGTCGTTCTGGGACCTCTCTCTGGAGTTCCCTGAGCGTTACCATAGGAACAGCCGTGAGTCTGCAGCGCAGGTGTCATGTCGGCTGACGGAGATGCTGGCCAAGTTCACTGAGACGGAAGCCCTGGAAGGCAACATCTACGCATGTGACCAATGCAACAGTGAGTCGTACGCACGCACGCACACACACACAGAACACCATAAAAAGTGAAACTGTTGACTAGTTTATTAATGGATGTTGAAGGTCCATGCTCTGCTGGGTAACTTTCTCTCCTCCGTGTCTGCAGGTAAGCGCAGGAGGTTCTCCTCTAAGCCTGTTATCCTGACTGAAGCACAAAAACAGCTAATGGTCCACAAACTGCCTCACGTCTTACGCCTGCACCTCAAACGCTTCAGGTATTCACCCCACTGCAGTCCAACCACAACACACAACGATCACGTTGTCAAGTTTTTCAGTGAGCTTTGTCTATAATAATTATATTATAATAATATAATAATTTAATTCATTTGTTAACGTTTGGTTGTGGTTGTTTGGCAGGTGGTCTGGGCGCAACCACCGGGAGAAGATAGGCGTTCATGTCAGCTTTGACCAGCTTCTCAACATGGAGCCCTACTGCTGCAGAGACTCCTCCCCCAAAGGCTCCCCCTGCTTCAGCCCCGCCTCCCCAAGCTCACCACGCCCCAAACACTTCCTCTATGAGCTGTCTGCTGTGGTGATGCATCATGGGAAGGGCTTTGGCTCCGGGCACTACACTGCCTACTGCTACAACACGGAAGGAGGTCAGAGCAATATTTTTTGGGGGGTTTGACAGTGTGACTGGACTGTTACCCAGTACAAACTATTATACAGAGGAATTGTTGTGTACCTTGTTGCTACATTATAATGAAACGTAATATTCTCTCTGTTTCTCAGGGTTTTGGGTTCACTGTAATGACTCCAAGCTGAACGTGTGTTCTGTGGAGGAGGTGTGTCGAGCCCAGGCTTACATCCTATTCTACACTCAACGTGTCTCTCAGGAAAAAGAGCGGCCACTCTGAGATCAGACTGATCCTGCCATCTGTGACCACCATCTACCTGCAGGATGACATCATGATCATCACCAACCCATCTCAGACACCCGTCTCCCTCCCTCTCTACCTCCCTCCCTCCCTCTTTATGGGCATTTTTTTCTCCTTGGGGAGGAAACATTCTACAATCTTTATTTTTCTACTAAAGACTTCTTTTTAAACATGCTTTGTGAATTTCTTGTACATTGTGTTTTGTTTTTTCTCCAAAAGGTTAACCTTCCTTGATTTGTGTTTGATAGTGTACAGGTGTATTTTATGGATAATATTAGCCAAGTTGTCCCAGTAGCAGCAGACAGACGTCCAGGAGTGACTACATGTAAGTGTCCTATTATATTAGTATATTAGTACTGGTATATTCAGATGTCTCTACCTGTGTGTTTGCTGGTTGAAATGTCAGTCGATTTAATCAATTGAAATTCTTCTAAAGGTTACTTTAGGCAGTTCAATATTGGCCTTCAAACACAAACCTGGAATGTAGAAGACATGAGGTTGTTCTAAATATTTCCAGCAGCATTATCCAGAAACTGGACTGGTCTGTTGTGGTTGGAATGTAAGTAGTCATTCAAGACATTTCTGCAACACTTACTGTTTGATCAGAAAATGGTTTAGTGTTGGCTACTTGCCTCAAGCCAAAGCATGAGGGAAATTTTGAAATTTCCCTCCACTCTTTCCAAAACTGTGTTTGGTGAATGTGCTCTGTGTTGATATTTTCTGAAGTTTCCAAAGGGATTTTTGGATGTTTTTCTTTTACTAAATGCTGCCCCCTCTCTTTCTCAGAATGTAAATGTCAAAGGCAGTTGTATGTAAAATCCCTGTGACAGATACTGTGGAGGTTTATCTTGTCACATAGAAGTGCCCTTTGATCAGATTATATTTAATTTTCTACCAGAGGAGAAAGTTGGATATGAGTTCAGCTTAACTGACTGTGTAGAAGCAGCCCCACACAGGTCAGAATTTAGAACATGAATGTATTTGTCATACCTGTTTTTCCCACTGAAGTTTTATTTTTTTAAACAAGGCTGTTAGAATGTCAAATTTGTGTTTTCTAGAATATTTGAACATTTCTCCCTCTGGATTGTTTGGAATCACCAGCAGTGTAGACACGTCCATACAGGTGATGTGACCCATCTCTAGACTCAAGTTTTTGTGTACTGTATATCTTGGTTCGGTATAATTCTTTAAACTGTTCTCCAAATGTTTTCATTACTTAAATGAAACCTTTGATAGGGGAGAGTTCAAGCACATTTCCACATATCTTTTCTTGCAAATGCCCCATCTGTGTCAGATGTCACGTATCTAGACATTGTTCTACTCCTTGAGTGGGTGTGTACATTTATGGACGTGATACTATGCAAATTGTTACCTCAATTTTCAGAGAATATTACCTCAATAAAAATGAGAATATTTTTTCATTTTTCTAATAAATTGCCTGTTTTTTTGTGGCGTTTTCAAAGGGTTTGACACATTTTAAAAATCACCTATTAAACATACCCCGGTAGTTATTGTATTCAACAAGAAAACAAATACTTATTGTTTAAGAAGTGCATTCATAGGCACAATTCACTGGGTTCCCGCAGGGTCTTAAGTGTAAAATTCGGAACTTTAAATTTAAGGCCTTAAAACGTCCAGCTTTTAATCCAAGGTCTTAAATTTTGTTTAGTCAGGTCTAAAAAAGGTTTTACCCTCGTTCATTTCCGGAAACGCTGACCGCAGAAAGTTATTACTAAGTAGCAAAAAAGTCCAGGGTTCGAATTACGGGGGCCTTGGGGGGGATTTGACCCCCCTAATTAAGACTTGGACCCCCCCCCCCAAAGAGGTAAAAACAACAGGTCGGGGGGGGGGGGGGGGGTCAATACATTTATATATTGTCCTTACCTGTAATCGTAAATATTACTTTACGCCCTGGAGAAGAAGCTGACCCCCCCCCCTATTATCATTGTATAATTCGCACTCTTTGGTTTCTAACCAAACTAAACTAAAGAGAATCTTTTGCCTTTGTCAGAGAGAGATGATATTTATGAAACTATGTGAAGGTGAAGTCCCACATCTTACATGACCACAATGTAACTTTTAAGTTAAAATAAAAAATTTAAAATTTGGAGGTCCCCCTTCTATATACTTGGAAATAACATATTACTTAACTGATATCAGTTAAATGAATTATCAATAATACTTTGCCTTCTAATCTTACTTGAATGAAATTAGGTTACTAATGTGATTGCTTTATCTGTAAATTAAATTACTGCTTTTTCAATGACTGAATTCACTGAAATAAAACTTTTCAGAATTTCTTTGATTTGAATATTTTTTTGGTAATGCGTTGTTTAGGTCTTAAATTTCAATCTTTATGGTCTTAAAAAGGTATTCAATTTGACTTGCAGGAACCCTGAATTCATCATTAATCAAACGTCAAACCCATTTCATACCCAATCATTCCATAAAAACAAACTAGTGACGTTAAGCCAGAGAGCAAAATTATTTGTTTTAATCATTTTTTTCTTACAAAAACATTTCAGGGAATTCAAAATGAAGCATTACACCTTGTACATACGGCAGCAGCAGCCATTTCAAAGATACTTTACAAATATCAAAGAAACAAATACTGGAGGAGCGGAGCGCTGAGTCCCCTCCTGTAGCAGCCAAACGTACAGCCCAAGATGCATGCTGTCGTTATCGTTCTGACCCTCCACCTCAAGCTGAACACTGGAACCATTTCTACGTTTTAGACTAGTGATTCTGAACAGCGACCCAGTCTGCCCCATGTCACTAAGGGGACAGTTGGGGACCTGCCATTAAAGAACTGTGCACTGAGGGTTTACAGGCAGAAAAAGAAAAAGGACTGCAGTCAAACAACCTGAATCTCAAATGACAGGACAAAAGGGTATTTTTAGCCTTACATACATGTGTTAATACTCAGGGCAGTAATGTAAGAAGTTATAGATATAATATGCTGTCACCGTTTACCTGCTTAAGTTTTACTTTACATTGGATGTAAAAAGTTGTGGCCATCACCCCCAAAACAAATCATACAAAATTCAGCCACTGCTAAGAAAGCCAGTCCCTCTTCCTACACGCTCTAAGTAGCAGAAAAATGCATTGTGTGTAGAACTTGACAGTAGCATTTTGTAACTTTTGCTGCTGCTGCTCTCTGCCATGACAGGAGAGACCGAAGCCACGGCCGTGTATCAGAAGCTTTCTTCTGATACAGAGGGCAGGTGATGGTTCTGTGTATGGATTCTCTGTAGAAGGGGCTGGGGGTAATAGGAGGGGGAGGGGGGGTGGTGAGTAGAGGGAGGGGGGGGGGGGGGTCTCAGTAGTCGTCCCCCCGGCTCACCACCTCCTTGCAGGTGGGTCTGAGCAGGATGGTGTGCTCAAACTGGGCCGTATAACAGCCCTTGGAGTCACAGAGGGGAGGGTAGGGGTCCACGATGCCCAGGTCACACAGGTTCTTTAGGGCCATCAGGTACTTGCTCTCTCCCAAACGATCAAGCCAGCGTCGGCAGAAGGCCAGCGTGCCAAAGTTTTCGTTGATCACATTCAACAAGTGCTTCGCCCTGGGGAGCCTGAAAGAAAGAGAAAGAAAATGGAGGTTAAGAGGAAAGGTACTCTCCCCCCCCCCCCCCCCCCCCCCCCCAGTTCTCTGTTCTGTATCAGAAATGAGATCATCACACTCGCCCTGTACCTGATAGGGACATGTCCGACGTCAAAGTTCTTCATGTAGTGGGAGCACTCCATGTCATCATGTACCACACCCTTCCCTGTGCTGCCAAATGTCTCAATGGCGTACACCTCTCCCTCCTGGGGGGCAGAGATGGGGTCACATATGGGAAATCACAGATCCAAGAAACTGTACACACAAAATCATGACAAATTATTTCAAACACATGGCCTTGACTGTAATATTTAGGAAATTCATGTCCGACTTGTTATTGTGTGAATGAGTGGCCAAACTCAGCCATCTCCCTAAATAATGTAAGCAAAGAATGACTCGAACACACCCACTTACTCCCCTTTCTTGCTCATATTATTTTGCCTATGTGGTCAAACTAATGCAACAGTCAGGACCTAGAGTTCCCACTGCGAAGACGTGAGACAGATGCCAACCTCCATTCGTGTGGCTTCGCCGCCCTTGACGATGGGGACAGTCTTCCCCGCGTGTATCCTGTACTGCCCTATGGAGTGACCGTTCAGGTTTCGAATAGGTTTCACTGGAAAGATAAAGAAAACGAAACACTGAGCTTGCGCCATAGCATGTCTTGTATTTCCCAGTATGTGCCGTGTCAAGGTTTCTCCCGAGCGTGTAGTGGAAGTACCTTGGTATGTTTTGCCGTCGATATCGACCTCATAAGACTCCATCACTTCCTGAATCGCTTCTCCGACATCACACAGGCGCACGTCGATACCGGCACACTGCGGGGAGACAACGCAACGGGGTTCGTTTGATACCAAAAAAAAAACTCGAGATACACGAGACGTGTCACAGTGTGCTATGTGGATAAACAGAAGAGTAGCAAAGCTGTTCGACCTTGATTCCAGTATTAGTGGCATCTCTCACAGCCTCAAGCAGCTTGTCATACTTTGGGTTGAAGATGACAGTAAAGGCACAGTCAATGATCCTCCCTGAAACCAAACACAAGCGTGAGGAGAGCCTCCTTGTAGCTGGTCTCACAAGACAGGACTGATCTCGGCTCCCTAGTTGCGTCTATAGGACCAGAACAGCCTTACCGTTGATGTGAGTGCCGAAGTCAATCTTGCAGACGTCATCGTACTGCAGCACGGTGGGGTCTCCGGCGTTGGGGGTGTAGTGGGCCGCACAGTTGTTGAGGGAGCAGCCTGTGGGGAAGGCAAGACCCGCATTCAGCCCGTTCTCCTTAATGAGCTTCCGAGAACAGCCCTCCAACCGCTCGCTGAGAGAGATGATGGATGGAGAGGAGGGGGAAAGGGGGTGGGGGGGGAAGGAAAAAGTAAATACAGGAGGTAGCTACACACGCAACCAGGATGACTAGGTATGATGATGATGGTGGTGGTCTGGGGGGGGGCTCACCAGATGTCAATCATGGTCAGACCAGGCTTGATCCAACTGCGGACGTACTGGCGGACCTGTCTGTGGGCCTCGGCCGCCTGGCGGAAGTCACTCCACACCTCCTCGTTGGCCTTGTCCAGAACACGCTTCTCTTCATTGGTTGTCCTCCATGCGGCGCTGCGACTATAACGGGGAGGGTTCAAACGCACGCGCACAGACTCTTCTTCAGTTTCGTCACCAACAAGTAATGTTACATAACAGTTGAGGAGAAGCTATGTCTTGGAAAATAATGGGATATGGATACGAGGATAATGTCATCTACTGAAAACTTGTCATGAACACTTTCTACATCACTGGGATGTGTCTGTGTGTGTGTGTGTGTGCCTCTTTACCCATCTTGTAAAACAGGGTAGTCACACTCCTGTCCGAGGGGGTAAACTCCACTGGGGTACAGCTCACAGATGGGCACAGATGGTGGGTCAGTCTGAACTTTGGCTGTGTGGAAGAAAAGAGATCCTGAAACACAGGCACAGACGGGGGGAAGCAGGGTCCCTGGAGCAGCTAGGCAGACACGCACCCTGCCCAGTGGATCCACCTGCGCCACTTGAACTCGCCGCACCCTAGTGCCGTGTACACTCATCACAGCAGCCTCAGGTGACTTACGTCCTTTCTTCTTCTTTTTCTTCTTCTTCTTCTTCCCGGCTGAGTTCTCGCCATCGTCGCCATCTGTGGTGAGATCATTTTGATGGCGTGTGAGTAGGTGGGTGGTGAGTATCCGTATGGGGATGCCTGGTGCAAGTATATAGTCTCTCCCTTACCTTCCTCTCCCTCCTCCTCTTTCTCCTTGTCCTCCAAAGCCTGCTTTTCCAGCTGTTTTGTCACATCGTTCATGCCATCCCCTTCTGCCTCAGTGCTGCCTGCTATTGAAATACATGTTAACATATGCTACATGTTTCTTTAAGCCCAACCCCATTATGCTGTGACTGGGACTTGATCAGCAAGCAGGGGGGTTTTTATAGTGTGGACAGGCATGCGAGATATCATTTCTGCTTTGGCAAGTGCATGGGAGCAGAACACTAATGGGACGTTATCCTCGTGGCTGACCGCTTAAGAATCACATCCAGCAAAGTATCCCGTTAAAATGTGACTTGCAGGACAGGGCCAGCTAGTGCACTTAATTCTTGCTGTAATCGTTGGCCAGCGCATGAGCACGCTGGCATTTCCAGTGATCTACTGATGTAAGCACCAATCGTCCACTGCCAGCTAGGAAGATTCCATGCAGCTCTCAATTGCTGCTTTACATTAGCTTACATTACTACTGATGTGAAACTATTGGAAAAAACTATATTCTCATTCGCTTTTGTAAGAATTATACTAGATACCTAATGACTAGTGAATACAAGTGCTTGCCTGTGAGGAAATAACAGCTATGCAGTTTGCTTCGTTTACTTCAACGCTTTAAACATACTGTTTAAGTAATCAACGCCTTATTTGCTTTCGATAACTTACGTACAAAGATTTCAACCCGTAGCTCACACTTAAATACTCAACTGATTTTTTTGACCAAATAAAACTACTATTTGACCTTACGTAAGGCGTATAACTGGCAAGCAGCGTTCAACTACACATTATGAAACAAGTCCACTTGGCCGAGTGAGGACGTAACTGCAAACAATATGGGCGGTTATGGTCTGCAAAAGATCTATCCTCAAAGCTATGACCATCTGTTTGGGTTGACAGTTCCGATTCCACTTAGTGCTAGAAAAGTCTCACGCCATGCTTTTTGATGACTGCTCTCTGATTTGAGAGCTAGTAGCAAGGCGTGTTTCACAAGGCCTAGCGCACGCTATGGCACCACACTGCTCTGGTCCCTATACTAACAGCATAGCAAACGGTACTGGCTACCGGAGTCTTACCAGGCGCTACGGATTTATTCTTCTTCTTCTTTTTCTTCTTCTTTTTGGCTGTCTCCTCGGATGGGTCTGCCTCCTCCTTCTCTTCGGCTTCGCCGTTCAGGACCTTCTCCTGCTCGGGCTTCAGCTCCGTTACCTGCTCCTGCACCACATCCGCCATGATTGCAGGCGTAAGTGGAAAAGGAAGCGCGATGGTTTGTGGGAGTGCTGAGTGGGTGAGAAAGTTGCCCAATCAGCTGCATGCGTGCGATGCACGAGTTCGTCCACAAGATGGCAACATGTGCATATAAATCTGTTGACTACCGATATGAGTAGCAATCGAGTTGGACCAATTCCTGATTTGCCAATAATATAAAATGATAATTTTATCATGCATTTGTGTACATGCTTGTCTGTATGCATCTCAGACGATTGAACATTGAGCATCTGAACTGTCCATCATAGTGTCAGCGTGTTGGGGTCATGTTTCCTGGGGAGTTTGAGCTAACAGGACTGAATACGAAACCACCCAGAGACATCAGGATTACCCAGATATGGGCTGTTTTGTCTACCATAATACCACCACAAGTTCTCAATTTCACAAACAAACTTCAAGTGCCAGACCGGGACTAGAGCAGTGCCGGATAAATGCATGTAAGGAAATCAGGGCTGTTTTTAGGAGCTCGTTCTGGGTCTCACGTGCAGAAAGGAGAGCACCAGCTGTTGCAGGTCAGACAAATGCAGAACTTTCCTGAGGGTATCATATAGCCCTCACCCCACCCCGACCTTCACCTCCACCATGCCCCATTTATCCAGGAGTCTGGAGTAGCCCCAGAAACACGAGATGAGCATCAAGCCAAACGTGTCTGAGACAGTCACACACACTGCTTTGAGATGGCCTTTTATTTTACAAATGAAACATAGTCTGGACAGGAGGAGAGGACACACCCAACAGTGCAGGAGGCGAGGCAGACACAATGGTACAGAAGGGAGGGTGGGCACTGGGCAAAATAATGTAAGCAATTTAAGGTTTTGCTATAAAACAAGAACATTTTCTTTATACCAACAGAATGGTTAACTTTTACACTATCCACTCATTGACAGATGCAGTTGGCTCGTGCAAACATTTGTTGAACATTCTGATGAACAAATTGACATTGGCTGCATTAATTCCTAGGTGCAACACTGAATAATTGCCTAAAATGCAATTCTCGAATCATTCTCACTGTAGAGTGACCCATTGTAAACACAAACACAGACACAGAGTGGACTGGAGTCTCCATGAAATATTTAAAACATTCAAGACACAACAGTATTCAGGCAGAAGCTCCTTCAGATACGGAACAGTGAGCCAAAGGAACCTTGGAATTCAGAAGTCAGTGGTAATCGCCATGACGATGTGGAAGGAAGCAGTAAAGTACTAAACCTACTTTATTGGCTCCATTGGATTTCTCACAGCGTTCCAGTCTTGTGACTTTGTGTGTCACATTTACATCTGGTCTCACTTTATGTCGCTCATGCCAAAGCCGTAGCCATGGAGTCAACATTGGGAGGGACAAATTATTTTTTTAAATCATAATTTCGGACAGCGTGCGTGGTTGCCTGTCGTAGCGTAGCACATTTATATTTGTATTTTTATATCAATATATTGGGGGGACATTTTGAACAGATTTGAATATTGGGGGGGGATGTGTAATATATATTATGATTACAGCCTTGGCTCATGCTGAGCAGTACTGACCCTGCACTACGGAGAGGCCCAATCAAGTGCCTGCAATAAACATTTATTTTGTGATTTATGTAACACATTTTGTCAGCTGACAAATGTAAACACATTTCCTTAATTATATACAAGTACAGTGACAATGTTTTTGCCAACATATGACAAGACAAGTACAGTTTAAGCTTAACATCACATTTAAGGTTTACTGAAGACCACATTTTCATCTGCCAATTTGATGTAGTGGGCTAAATTGCAGGGCTTTCAGCAGATTAACTGGTACTGACTAAAATGAGACACATGAAAACCTTTGAAAGAAACAGAAATATAGTGGTGCTATAAACCCCCTTTTCCACTTTCCTCTCAAGTGTGTGTGCATGTGTTATGGTCAGCAAAGTTCCACTGAGTAACTTTCAGCCCTCTGATTCACTGACTCACTACCTGAGAATCCAGCCCTGGCTGAACACACTTTCTAGAACATCTTAACAACCAGTACACCAGCATCACACCTACCTCTGCACAGTAGCCAACATAGGGAGCAATGAGTAAGGTGGTCACAATAAGAATCCAGTATTAATGATTTGGGAAATGTAACCAAAACCATGCATTGCTTTAGTTGTTGTAAAAAGGACATTCAATAAATGCATTCGTTGCAACAATCAACCTCTCCACAACCGACGCTGTGCTAACATGTGGATTGTTAAACCTGTACACAGAGGACATTCACAGGAGGTTAGAGTTTGTGTTGTTGGTTTTTTTTTGTACCTGAGAAGAACAGGAGAACCCAGAGGGGATTGTGGGTAAGCGGACGGAAGAATGGAGCTGAGCGTCACACACGTTAACAGAAGAGCATAACGTCGCTCTTTAAAACACACATGGTCCTCCTTCACTCACACAGCTAAGGTGAAATACCATAGTGACTCATCAATAAATAAGCCAGACGAGCAGACTTAAACACGGCTCTTTGGGGCTCTGTTCGGTGCTACGTAAACCGTTGGTTGTGGCTTCTAATCCCCCTCATGCACCCGTCCACTCGTTCCAGAAGCCTTCTCTTCCTCATCCCCCTCCTCGTCATCTCCAAAAGTCTGCTCCTCCATGTTGGTAAAGGTGTGTGAGCGTGCGGCCACCTGGGCGGCGAGGGCGGAGCTAAAGCTGAGCGCGGCCGACCCGTGCATCTCCGTCAGCCGGTCCATCACAGAGACGGCGAGGACCCTCTGTCGCAGCAGGCAGTCCACCCCGTTCTGGCCCGCCCCCTCTCCGGGCAGCCCGTCGTATTGGTAGAGACGGGTAGCGCTCCCCCCATCTGAGGCTGATCCTCCCTCCTCCCCTGTCTCCTCCCCCCTCTCCTCCACCCTACCACAGGTGAATTCAGTCACAGGCTCGGCCTCTTTCTCAGTCTCTTTAAGGGAGGGGTCATCCCTGACCTCCTCTTGGTTCTCCTGCTCTTTAAAACTCTCCGGCAGATGGTTTCCCTCCCTGCCGTCCGTCTCTGCCATGTCCACAGGAGGCGGAGCCTCCACTGGGGCGGAGTCACTCTGAAGTTCCCCAGACACGGTAGGCGTCACTGCCGCTAGGAAACAGCACAGGTAAAACACTCATTAGCTCAGCGCAAGGATGGAAGGTGAAAACGAAAAAAGAGGATAAAGGTGCACTGTAGGGGTTGGTAGAGACCTTGGTCGTTGAACAGCAGCTGTTTCCACTTCCTCCTCTCTCCCTCGGAGGCTCGCATGCCCAGCACGGCTTTGAGCTCTGACAGGACGCGGCGAGACTCCTCCCTCTCCCCCCGCTGACGCTCCCTCTCCTCTGGGGACAGCATGTCACACACCGAGCCCTTAAACTCGCCCTCCGAGTCCGAGTCTGACACGTACGCCTCCAGCTCCTGGCCAATCAGAGGAGAGACTGGTTAGGGGAACACACTGGCAGACTCTGAGACACACCATAGGTACCTCGGTGTTGTTACCTGTTCCTCAGGCACAGGGTCCCTGTCCTGGATCAGGGTGTAGGTGGGGGGAGGGGGAGGAGCCTTGGGGACCGGGGGGGCACACTGCTCTGGGCCTTCAGGGGTTCCTGTGGGTCCAACCCCAAGCATGGATTAAACATTACATACACAGACACACACAATCTACCTCAACAACACTATTAGATTGGAATATGGATGGAAACTAGGGCACCCACCCCCTCACCCCTAAACAGTGTTCCTCCCTCCTCCCTGGACTGCTTCTTGTCCTATATTCTGAAGGAGGCACTTCCTCTCTGACTGTGACTGGTCTTTGGCCAGGGCGGGGGGGGGGGGGAGGGCGAGGAAGACTTGACTAAAAATAACTCTCGCGTAACCATGGATACCCAGAGGCTACCAGGGGGGGTGGAGGAGAGAGAGGTGTGCATGTGAGCCCTCCTCACCGGGGCAGTTGTTGGCGCGTCGCAGCATGCGCTCCACCTGGCCCAGCGTGTCCTCCCAGCAGCCGGCGCTGGCCTGCATGTGGGGCTGCAGGTGGTGCAGACGGTCACTGAGGTCCTGGTAGCCCTCGCACGTCACCTCCACCGCCTCCCTGGACACCATCAGCTTCTCCAGGTCGTCCTCCATGATGATCATCCTACGGGGGCCGGAGAGCAGGGGCAGGGTCAGAGGGGGGCCCGGGGGAGGACATGGGGAGGCGGGGAGGTGGGTGTTGGGGTGGACTCACTCGCTGAGCAGGGCTTTGAGGTGCAGCTGAAGGCTGCGTACCGACGTGTGGAGGGTGTTCAGCTCTCGGCATTTCTCCCTGGCACGCCCCACCCTGTCCGTGCCGTGGGGCCGCGGCTGGGTCTCAAAGTAGCGGTGGAAGTCGTAGCTGCGCTGCAGATCGCCCAGGCAACCGGCCAGGGCATGGTGCAGGGGTTCCGTTACCATGCCGATAGTGCAATGCAGAGGCGGACAGGCCTCACCCTTCACCCCGCCCTCCGAGGGTTCCTCCAATCGCAGTGGGGACAGCAGCAGGGCCAATCGGCGGAAACACTCTGAGCTCTGTCCCACCCACAGCTGGAACAGCACCTACGGGACAGCAAGCCGACAGAGTAAGTGCGAAACCTCAACTATTAGCCTGTTCCTTGTATCTACTGTCTCACGTCCCCCCCCCCAGTCGCTCTCCCTCTCCCAGGACCTGCCTTCAGGGCCGGGAGGCTGAAGTCGTCTGTGAGCTCCTGGGCCTGCTCGTCGCTCAGATGCTCCACCCCCAGGCCCAGGCCCAGCTCCTTCAGTGGAACTGCAGACACGTAGTTTGTCACGTTGTCGATCTCAGAGTTGAGGGGGTACGTGGGTAGATATTAAGGAGCCCACAGGCTGTCACTGTAACATTCATATGTGCCTGATGTATACCCAACAGTTAGCCTGTTCCTTGTATTTACTGTCAACTCCCCCCCATCCCCTCTCCCCCTCTGGTGATCTCCCCAGGTGAAGGATATGATTTGAGCATGTGGCAGGTGGCTCTGCGGGATGCTCGGAAGGCTGAGCGGAGGGCCCGGTAAACCGCCTTCCTCAGGCCAATCAGCTGCTGCCCTCTAGGCCCCGCCCCCGGCCCGGCCCTGCTAAAGGAGCTGGCGGCACTCACCCTGTCGAGCAAACTTGACAAGTGAAATGTGATACAACTGTGCAGACGTCCCAGAGAGGGTGGGTAATACACGCAACACAGAACACGACAAGCCAACCACACACACACCCGACACACGACACAAACACAGACTGAACAGAGGATGAGGGAGGGGATGGGGGAGGTAGGGTAATACTGGGTAATACTAAACAGGATTGAAAGTTAGTGATGAATGAGTACACTTTGTGTGAATCGGATAGGCTACTTTTAAAAATCTACACTAAGATGCTGGAGTTGGAGTTAGTTTGAGGTTGGTCTGAGGTAAAAGTGCACACTAACAGTAAGGGACAGGCTACAATTGCACACTATTCATTAGCATGGGGGGGAATGTGTAAGGAGTCAATAAATAAAAACACTTACAGGGTGAACCCCCTAGAAATGACCTCCGTCTCCTGCACCAGACGCAGGGATTTCCGAGCCAGGCTGGTCAGCGTTTTGCTGTTCCCCACCAGTGCCTGCAGCTCTGAGGCCCGGGTGTGTACGGCCCTCTGCATCTGGCCCTGCCTCCACAAGCCCGCTCCCCTCAGCCCCACCCAGCCCAGAACAGCTGCACCCCAGGGGACGGCCGCCAGAGACCACACCCCCTCTGAGATGGTGTACAGGCCCAGGAGCACGGCGGCCAGGCCCACCAGCACAGCAACGTCCCTGAGATAGAGGTAAAGGGTTCCATGTTGTGACATAGAGTTAGATATGTGTGTGTGTGTGTGTACCATCTATGCATGTGTGTTGGGTCCCTACCAGTGTGAGGGCGTGGCGAGGAGGCGGGGCCTGGGCAGGGTGTGACCCAGGCTGGGGCAGCCCGAGGAGGAGCCCAGGGTGAGGAGGCTGGGGTCCAGCAGCTCAATCAGCTCCACATCCTCCTGCAGCAGCACGTCCTGCTCCAGCACACACCTCACAGAGTACTGGCCAAACACACCGTCCTGGAGGGAGGGAGAGAGACCAGCGCGCACACGGGGTAAGTCTTCGGGGAGGGAGGAAAGCCTCTTCATCCATTGGTCTCTGTCAGATCACGTGGTCTCCATGAAGACCCTTACCAGCTGCTGCTCCATCCTATGGGAAGCCGCGGCCTGGTGGAACGGGGTGCGCCTCCATACGGCTTCAGCCAATTGCCATAAAAGCCCTCCCTGTCAATCACAAAGGGGAGGGGTTAGGCCAACTATTTATAACCATACAGAACTTGTCTGTTGTTTATTCTGCAGTGTAGTGGCTTCTGCTCAATACACATATGATACCAAACACACTCTGAACCAAAACAATAACAACCAAAACATTAATTACAGCACTGGCAGTCGGCCTTCCCAGGAAGCAAGCTCTTCAAAGATGAACAAAAACATGGATGTTTGCGTGTGCGCCTGCATGTGTGCTCCTCTGCCTGCCCCAGAGTACCCTTCTACACAAACACGTGTTCTCTGGTAACAGCATCTGTGGCTGCGAGCCTGCAAGGCTCCAGAAGAACTCAATTTTAAACACGAACAGCCTGCAGCCGACCACTCTAAACACAAGAGAGCCAGACGGTGCATCCTGAAACACTCCTCAACATGACACTGCAGGCTTAGGAGACAGCGTCATAGCAACTTATGAGAGAAGTAACATTATAAACTGTTCATCTGCTGCACTAGGGTCTGTTCCTGTGTTTTGGTCCGAAGAGAATGAAGTAAACAGCGACTCAGTTGTTTTAGGGCAGCAGTGTGATTGGCTCTGAGGCTGCAGGGCTATTGATTATTGATTCGAGTCTGTGCCCCCAGGAAGTCTGCTTTCATGCAAGACTGCCCAGCATAATGAGCAACGGCAAATGGGAAACATACAGTCATTAATATGGTTACGTGTAAAGAGGTCTATAGTCAATTCCATAATTTTCCTTGTACTCAAATACTGTATCCTCCAATATTCTATATTAAAATGATTCACTGTATTCAATCCATTTAATTCTCTCTCTCAAGCACACAAGCAGTGTAGTTCCTCCCCTGGTCCTAGTCTTGTTCTTTCTCTTTAGTATTCTGTTGGCATCACATAGCCAACATTCCGCCTGCTTTGTGTGCCCTGTCTGCCGTGTTAGAACATAAAAGAATGGAAACACTGCGCAGACCTTCGTAAGTGACAGAGAGTGAGTCTAATTCACGTCCTGTCTGTCTGTGTGTTTTAGTGCGTGAGAACACATACAGTAATGCAAAGCTATTATATGACCGTGTGCTTGTTATACTGCCATTAGGCCATCCTGTACTTTTCTCTGCAGTTGCCTTTCTCACAAAAGACCACAAAACACTTGGGACAATATGGTATCTCACCATTTAGGGTTCATTAAGATCTTCGGTGACAATAAATGTGACCATGAATGAGCTCAGCTTGTTCTGCTATCAGAACAGTTTGTTTTTGCTCTGTCTACTTCACCTCATCATACATCCTATGCAAATGGCACTATAAATACTGGATGATAGGGTCACAAGGTGCACGTCTCCCTTGTCACCTTTTCCCCCTTACGTCTCTCTGCATCGCTACAGGACGACTGAGTCTAACGTCTCCTGGTTTCCTGTTTTTCCTAAAGGTTTTAGAACAAGCGACAATATCTATCCACCATCCATACTTTCCAGGCCTACATGGCTAAGCTCACGCACAACATTCACACTAACACGTACATAAATGGATTTCCTACAGATGGCCCAATTATCTCTATGTTTAACATGCTGAGATGATAAGCAACTGTTGGCCTTTGACTGTCAATAGAATGGAAGTGTGCACACACACACACACACAATGTATTTGCCCCAGCTGAGTTATCTGAGTTTAAGGAAGTATGACACCAAAAAACGATCTTAAGCTTTCCTGTCTTATATCCAGTATTCCCAAACACTCCTCTGAATAACAGAGGAAGTGTGACACAGACGGAAAGTTCCTGAACGAGGCAAGCACGACATCATTTCCTGTCCCGAAAGAAAAAGCATGAGAGAGAAAAGAAAAAAAAAACAGACCAGGGAAAATGAGCCAATGGCACCATGTGAACGTAGCTAGCTAGCTGACACTCAACACACAGCTGTACACAGTGTGGATGATTTAAGTATAAGGCAACGTGCTTGAGTACAAATGACCAAATAAAAAAAAAACATCTTCTGAAATACAGTTACTACACACCCACATTTCCCAAAAAGGCAGTTATCCATAGACAAACTACAATTGGTAGAAACAAGCTGAATTCCGTAATCTCAGTCTGTTCTACTAAATCAGACACAGATAATGGAGTGTGGGAGGGAGAGAAAGGGAGGTAGACTGACAATTCTTCCTTTCACTGAGAACTCCCCTCAGCATTGGACACATTTCCTCAGTACAAAATAAGAATAAACTAGAGAACTACCAGGTATAGAAATAAACAGCTTTATCCGGATGGGTGTGCTGTTCCCACCATGCCAGTCTATTATGTAGGTCAAGCATGTGAGTAGAAAAAGTGTATATGTAGGCTACTATATAGGTCATCATTTTGGATCAATAGCCGTTGAAATTACTTTTGTCTGCACCAAATTCAGTGTGCTGTTGTATCATAGTGGGGTCACTCACTGTAGATTTGGGAGGGAAGTCCTGGTGGGAGATGGTCACCTCTCCTCCACCACACTCCTCCTCCTGTGACACGGTCGGACATGCCTCGAAATCTGTGTGTCCTAGATCCTGCAGGTACTGGAAGAGAGGAGAGTTCTGCAAAAGCAAAGATAGGGAGATATAGAGAGAATAAAACAACTGTTCATACTCATGCTGGTTGTCTCTGAATTTTCTTGAATGGATTATTTTTAGTTGGAATTTTTTACCTATGATTATTTGTTTCTTCTGCATAATTTGTATAATGACTGTGCTGTCAGACAGAAACGGCAGGGGAGAGAGAGAGGGGATGACATGCAGTAAATGCCATGGCTAGGGCTGCAATCGAACCCAGGCCACTGCGGTAAAGATTTAGGCTTATGTGGTTTGCGTTCTACCAGGTGAGCTGCTAGCGTCACCAACCAGGCCAGAAGAACACCATGAGCCCGCCAGATTCACTAGTTCAAGCGGCTGCCTCTCTCTGCCATGAAGCTTTTCATTCCACACAGATTTCAATAAAGAGCTTTCACACTTGTGTAATTAAACCCAAGCAGCAGATTCAACTGAGTAAAAAACAAAAATACATTCACACAAGCTATCCTATTCAACTCTCAAATCACCTGAGGTTAGGACACTGTAAGAAACAAATACCGATTCATATTTATCTTTTGTTTACATATCTAGTCACAGCCCCTTCATACTCACAGCACCATTAGATATCTTGTATAATCCACTCCAAAGTCCGGTTTAACAATTAGGTTGAAAGGAATAATCTGATGACTGTATGAAGTCTCGACTCATTCCATCAAAGATTAGCTCTGCACTAATGCACTGTAAACTAGGTTGTAACAGTGTGTGTTGTAAGACTTTTTATCTTAGCCCTGCACCACAACAGCCCCCTTGTTGTCTTATTTCAAATGAGATGAGCAGTGAAATGTGTCTTATTTCAGTAGCAAACTATCTATCATTTATTTCCCTGTAGACTGAAACACAAACACTGAAGCACCGACAGATATTTCTGGATAAAAAGAAACGACATTTCAAGATTAAATTTGACCAAGATAGGCTACATGTGACCCAATTCTTAACTAACAGACGCTCATCATGTGGGGATGAGAGAAAACAGCGCATCTCTGCGTCTCTTTACACCTCAGTAATTGATTTGGACACAAATATGTGTATAACTCATCATATATTTCAACCAAAGCTTCCATATTTTTATTAGATGGATACTCACTTGCATGGTCGGAGGAAATCAGCACACATGCTCACACATCGATCCTTCAGTTGTGTTTAGCACGCATTTGCGCCGACAGTGACTCCAGACTATTCCCCACCCCACTTCTGATGAAACACCAACAAACCCATGATCTGTACAGTACTTGGCAAGCAAGCTAGCTAGCTACTTAGTTCTGGCTGGCAGCTAGCCTACTGTAGTTGGTAGTTCTGGCTTAAGTGTCAACGACGCTAATAACCTGGGTAAATTCTTAGATAGCGAGTGCAGCGGTCTTAATTTATTGTCGGGTGGGTGATGGATGGAGGGATGGGTGGATAAGGTAATGCTAGCTACTGTACAGTAGCTAACGTTAGCAGACAGAAAGGATCGCTGCATTAGCAACCCCATATTAGGACCCGCCATGTGAATCAGAAAACCTCAATAACTGTGTATCACTGTCACAGAACGCTGCGTGGTCATGATGCACAATCAATAAAATTGTTAAGGACAAACCTCAAATACCACATCTTCATCAAACTCCTCAGTCATTGCTCTCCGCCATCGATATGCAACAGTCACGCATTCTGGGATTGTAGTCGCTATGCGCTCAAAGACGAAGAAGTTGACGGAGGTGAAGCCTACTTTGTTTTGAAAACTACATTTCCCACAAATCAAATGGAGCGAGCTCACCGCTTCCTCACGTCTTCCATGCTTGTGCTGTGACAAATTTCTCATAGTTGCCTCTAGTGGCTGAGCACAGAAATGTCACTGTCCTAAACCAGGAGCCAGAAGAGGAAACAGCACCGTTGAGAAAACTTCGGGAAAAATGGAATAAAAATCATGAGGAGATAGTTTATAGACGCACCAGTCGCTGCATCAACGAACGATCACATGGATTTTAACCGCTATACGCATTGGTATTTGAAGACGATAATGGTGTATTGTATAGACGACTTTTTAAATTCCATGCCATTCCATTGAAAGTAGGAATTTAACTCATGGAGAAAGGACCAAGTCGGGAGTCATGAGCTCAGGTTTGTTTCCTGGATGGATTGAGAAACATTGTTGTTGCATTTTGTCGACAAGGCAAATGTTGTAACATTTATTGTTAAGTTGATTGAAAATACATTATATAACAAAGTAAACTCAATTTCTTATATGCGTTATAATTACTGTGTTTCCTAATTATAGCTTTCATCATTCGTAGCTAAGCAAGAGATTTCTTTCGATTTTATTTAGCCGTGGTTGCAGAAAGAAAATGAATGCAACTTGCAGCATATGGCCAAATCTGTTCTCAGAGGGAGTTCAGCTCTTTGTGTGAAAACATCTGTGCTGCGGTTCCACTGATGGGCAAGAAACGTTATCTTGGTGAAAGCGTAGCTAGCTAATTTACCAATCGAACATGTCATGTTATACGATGTGAGAATGTTTTTTTATTGCGGAATGTGTACAATCTGTTTGGCTAAAAGTAGTGCTATATGGCACAGACTTTTTACAGACTTTTTCCATGAGTGCCTGTAGGTAAGGTCATCCGCTCGATGACTCCGCTTCTCGTGGTGTTGCCTGGCTAGGATTTCTTTTCGAGTCTTTCTGATCAGGCCTGAAACAGTAACACACAAACACACACACACACACACACACTGGTCCTTATTCGAGAAACCTGTACATTATTAATCCATGCGATACAGTGAACAAGAAGGAAGCACGAGGAGAGAACACACAATTGAAATTGGAATCTCGCCAATGGAGCTGAAACCACATTTCCTCTGTCGAAAATAAACAAGCCAAGAACCGACTCAACTTCATGGGTCTCTATCAGAGAACGTGTGTCAGACATACTTAATAACGTGATATTTATTTTAGAATCTCGTTCAATAGAAGTCATATGGACTCATCCTTCTTTAATTATGGAACCAGTTTAAATGAACAAAGACATTACTCTAACTGATGCAGTGACATTCATTCACTAATCACAGTATAAAGCATCAACGTTTTTCTGTTAGAAAGAAAACAAGAAGCAACAAACAAACCTCATTACCACAGATGCTCTAAGATTGACACTTCAATCCTTGCTATCAGACCCCCTACGCAACTATGTGCTAGAGAGCATTATAACACAGTAATCATTACACATAGTCTTGTCTTGACTCATTATGTTGTTCAGTGTAAGCGAGGATTGAAGAGATCATACATTTTGCCACGAGATGTCTGCAGCAGAATGCAGACACCATCCCTCTATTGTCTAACGTGTTCCCCTCTTCCTCTCTCTGCAGGTGTGAAGAAGCCACCAGTGGCTCCTAAACCCAAACTCACACCCTCTGCCAAACCATCACCTCCTCCCATCCCCCCTAAACCAGACCTGCCCCTCTCACAGCCCCCCGTCCTATCCCAGCCCTCTCCTGCCGCACTGAAGAGAGCTAAACCTGTCGTGGCACCAAAACCATGCCTTTCTAAAAACCCTGCCCCCTCAGTTGTCCTCCCCAAACCCAGTGTGCCCAACATCTGTACTCAGGAACAATGTGGGGCGGAAGAGGACAACCTCTCCCTCCTCAATTCCAAAAACGGGATTGTGGAGCCCAGCCGTTGCCACTCAGACTACATCATTCCGATTTGTTCCTGTGGGCTCCAGGAATGCTTGCCATGCCAACGACTAGGGAATGGAAGTGGAAATTCCACGGAGATCAGAAGTGATGTCCACAGCCTGTGTCAGAATGGAAACTCCACAGAAGGTTCCAGAACGCTGGTGACCAGACAGCAAGTCAACACAGACAATGGGGAAGAGACCGTAGGGGGACAGATGGGTGGAGGGGTGATCAACAACCCCAAGCACAAGGACAAACCTCAGAGGCCTGAGAGGCACAGGAACCTAGAGAAAGGACAGGCGACAACAGAGGGACAGAGGAGCGAGCAACGACCGCAAGGAGAACAGGAGGTCCTGAGGGGTCAGTCTGGCTTGGTTGACCACTTACATGCTTCTCCAGAGGGGCCAGATACCGAGACCCGCTCTGAGGCTCCTAAAGAACACACTGACATAGACACCTGTAACACAGACAATATTGACACCAATAAGATGGATGTTGTCTCCCCAGCTCTCTGCCCTGCTCCTCGGACTGCTTCCCCTACTCTCCCCCCTCCTCCTCAGCAGCCTTCCCTCTCTACCACCTCTCCTGAGGCTGACAGACAGCCCGACAGTCCTCCCCCCCATATACGCAGCAGGGCTCAGGCTCCTAGGTTGCCACCCAGCCAGTATCTCCCTGCAGCCCCCAGTAAGCCCCTACCGGTGCCTCTGCCACGCAAACCTAGGAAGCTCGCCCTGGTGAGACAGGTTGGCCTGGAGGGCAGCACCCAGGAGTCGGCGACAGAGGAACGCATGCAGGTGAATGAGGCTGGGGACACTGGGGGGAGCGAGGGTCCGGTCCTCAGCCTTGTAGGTGTTGAACACACAGATGGGTTGTCTGAAGACTCTCCACCCATTCAGGACTTGGAGGAACCTGATGCGCCTATGCCCCCGCCTCGACAAATGTCCCTCTCCCCACGCCTCCACAGAGTGTCATACTTGGCCCCTTGCCTCAACAGGAGCACCTCCCACTCTCTGGACCTGCTCTCTCAGCAGGAGCCGTCCGCACTGACCCCCGAGGGGAAAGGTGATTTAGAAGATGAGAAAAACGAAGAGGAAGAGGATGGGTATGGCGACTTTGAGCGTTACCCCATCACACGCAGTCTACCCAAACAGATCAAGCTCAGCTGCCACCCGCCTCTCGCCACAGCACGGAAAGCCAGCTCCATGGAGGAGAGCTCCCCCAGGGCCCCGCCCCGGAAGCCTCAGAGACACAGCTTGCCCGCACCGGCCCTCCTGTCCATCTGCCCCCCAGCCCCTCCACATGCCAACACCCCCATGAGGGAACTCCCTGCACCCCCCCAGGAGAAGGCAGGCTGGCGCTTCCCCCGGCCCAGCGTGACCTTCTTCAGCAGACAGGTGTCCAGCAGGAGCAGTGTGCCCCCCCAGGCTCGAGTGCCGCTGGGGGGGAAGCAGAGGGCACAGTCCTTCTCCGCAGCTGACCTGGCTCGCACAGATGGCCAGAAGAGGAGCCTCTCCTTCCGGAAGCTCCTAGAACTCCCACTGTCTGTCAAGATGCTACCAAAGCTTCTGGTTAGAGGGGGGCAGTCTCTGGACTGTACCAGCGCAGAGCCAGATAGGGGGGAGAACACTCTGGAGCAGCCTAATGGCAGCATGGGGGTGCCAAACGGGAGTGGGGATGTGGGAGAAGGCTCGGTGGAGTACGAGAACGTTCCTTTGTATGAGGAGATACCGGAGTACATGAATCTGCCTTTCCACAGCGCACGGCTGGGCTGGAAACACAGTTTGGATGACCTAGACACACACACCGATGTCTACGAAGTGCAAGATCCCTATGAAAGCCCTGCAAACTATGAGAGATCGCAGGGCAGTGATTATGAGAGGTACTCTATGGTTTGCCTGTGAGTGTGTGTTGATGTCTGTGTGTTTATGAATGCATTTCTTTGTGTGGAACTTCATGTGTGGGTATTATCCTCATCACACACACTTACTGAAAGTACTAGGGTCAGGTTTCTGCAGTCTGGGAGTTTGTTTCCCTGTGCCATTGTGTCTGTTAGAGTCATGACTCAAGTATCAAGAGGCATTGAGTTCATGGACGCCCTCTGATCATTTGTTGCCTAAAGCAAATAACTCAGTCATCCTTTAACTACTTATTGTTACTTCAGCATGGTGAGAAACAAGAGTTGTGTTCCCGGGGGGAAAATAGTCCAGGAGTCCAATGGCAAGACCTGAGGCTGTTTTCGAGTGTAGGGTCAATAACAAAGACTGGGCCCCGCTATTACATGTTATGTTAATAACACAGTATTATCTAGGCTAGTAATTACATTGTTACAAAACATGCAGTACAAGTGTACGGCATAGTACATGAACTGAACATGGCTGTAAATAGCATTAGCAGGTTGAATAATATGAATGTGAAAGTTAGCCTTCTTGCTCGAGGCCCAGGCTGTGAATAGAGCATTGATGTGTAGCAGGTTGGGCTGTTTTCCTGTGGGTTATTTTCAGTGGCCAGGGCAGGAAATGTCTGAGAATCGCAGAAACGCCGCACAGCACTCTGAACAGGGAAAATAAACCTCCGCCAACCACTAGACTCTCCTTCTTCCTCCCTCCCTTTTAATCACTCGCTTTCTCTTTTCCCTCATCACTCTCGCTCTCTCCCTCCCTTTGTCTCTTGAATTTGAAACGACTAGGCCTATTTTCAATTGTAGTTCATGCATTAGCATTCATAGTCTTAAGGCATTGAGAGAGATAGCTAGTCCTACAGGCCACAGGCAGAGGAGGGCAAGTGTCTGGAATAGTTGCTAACAGGAGTCAGGCCTCCAAACTCACCCTAACCTAATCACGTTGCCCACTCAAGTATTCTGGGTGTATCTGTTTTCGTAATGGATCACAAGTTTCCCGTTTCCACTGTGTGTGTGTGTGTGTGTGTGTGCTGCTGAGGCACACAATAGCAGTGAGGTCAAGGTTAACTAGCTTAGTCAGTTCATAGGCTAGGTGGAGGTGTGTGTGTCTAGGTGGTGGGATGGACAAAGAATGTCCGTGGAATAATTGTCTATGTCCATGAATCTAGCAGTGAAGGGTATCTTGCCACCCCTGTTTGTTACTTAGAATATTTCTTGCATTTATTTTTGCTGTGTGTTTTTCGCTGTTTAAAAGTGACCCAAATGTGTGTGTGCTTGTGTGAATCTGTAGTGTTTCCCAGGCATCTTAGCCTGTTTGGTTTATGTAACTAGCTTCAGGCAGTAAACAAGTGGGTCTCTGTGCCTGATCCAGTGTCCAGGAATGCCTTTCTATTGAGAGAGAGACGGGAGAGAGAGGGAGAGGAAGAGGAAGAAAGATATTGAGACGGAGGACAAGGAGAAAGAGATGGGAATGGGGGGGGGGGGTTCAAAATGAGAGACAGGGCAGAGATGGATCAAGAAAAGATAAAGTGCCGTCGAGCCCTGGTTAAGAGAAAGCAAGTGAGAGGAAGGGAGGAAGAGAATGATCAGTAGTCTGTTAAGATAAGGGGGCTAAGAGAGAAGAGACCTAAACACAGACATTGACAGTGCTGCAAAACCGCCTTCAGATTAGAAAGCAGACAGTGCTCGGGAGTTTGTTGTCTTGACAACATCTTCCGGAGATAGTTGTATTCCTATCACAGCCCAGTGAAGCATAGATATAAACATCGGTGACACACCAGCACACATGTAATTACCTGCACTAGTGTGGCAGACAAACTTGTTGTGTATGACGGCTGTGCAGGAACGGTTGGTGCCAACAGACAAGATATGGAGTCCTCCTGGCTCTTGACTTTCTCCTGAATGTATTTGTGCGTGTGTCTGTCTGTGTGTGTGCAAATATACACTATTGTCAGTGTATTTTCATGTGTGGGTGAACTCTTGAGTTGGTTTCCATGCGGATAGTTCCAGTGTGGTGATTGAGGCTTCCTGTTTGTCAGGGCCTGGCTGAGGCAGGACGGCCCGCAGTCAGAGGAGGAAGGCCACAGCTCCGACGAGGATGACAACAGCTCCACCTCCAGCAAAGAACACCTGGACCCATTAGAAGATAAACAGGTAAAACTCTCTTCGTACGTACACACACACACACGCAGAAAAACAATGCTGTCATGTTTTTCAGCTGTAGAGCAGAGTTGATATAGCTTCAGACCCACATCATTCGCTCACAGCTGGCACCAAACATTATGGGTGGAGGGCTGGTGTCAAGCCCACACGACAGGGAGGGGGAGGTGGAGGGCAGGGGTTATATCACACCCTGCCAAGGATGGAGCCGTCACTCTGTCTGATAGGGACTGGAGGGAGCAGATTGGATGTGGCTGTGGTGGAGGATGGGGTGGAGTAGACAGGGAGAGCTCAGGGGTCAGGAATAGCGCTTAAAATGTCTTTGTCCTGTCTGGCCCTCCTATCTGTGATACTCTTAAAGATTGTGTCTGTGCCAAACACGACACACACACACACGTGCGCACACACAATTAGGAGCAGGAGGCCCTTTCAGTCAAACAGGGGCAATGCCCCTGTCCAAATTAAGACCCCAGAGAGACCGCCCTCTGCCACACTATAGCACTCACAATCAGAGACTGGAGAAGAGGTGAACACTCAACTACAAAGAGAGGGAGAGGAGCAATATTACAGCTCAGCTTTGGAACACAAAGACAAATGACTTGGTCGCCCGTTCAGAACCCTTGAAGATTAGACAGCACAGCAGGAGGCCAGCATGGTTGGCTGCAGTGACAATGTAAGTGAGACGTTGTCTTTGTCCAGACAACCCTGTCTGGCGGCTGTGGCTGACTGTCTTGTCTATCTGTTCTGTACAGCAGGAGGATGAGGTGAAGAGGAGGAAGGTCGTTCACATAGCCCAGGAGATCATGAGCTCGGAGAAAGTGTGAGTGGTATACACACACACACACACACAACACACACACACTTCCTACATGGTCAAAACATTAATCCCTTTTTTCCTGTTGATCACACATGTTCCCCCTCTACAGGTTTGTGGATGTTCTGAAACTACTTCACATAGTA
Organism: Osmerus mordax; assembly: GCF_038355195.1. Taxonomy (NCBI): domain Eukaryota; kingdom Metazoa; phylum Chordata; class Actinopteri; order Osmeriformes; family Osmeridae; genus Osmerus; species Osmerus mordax. The sequence continues at coordinate 5,013,721 of NC_090066.1, read as the reverse complement.
AGTACTTGAAATCTTTATTGATTGTTTGTTGGCAGCCGCTCTCCTTCCCTCTTGTGTTTCTGCCGGCGTCGTTCAGGGGTTCCGCCCTGCCGTGGACCCTGTAGGGCTGGAAGGTGAGACGGAGGTTAGGGGGGCCGGGGACACCTGCTCAGTGCAGGGTGGCAGGTGTGTGATGGGATGTAGAGCCTCCACACTGTCAGAGAGGTTGAGGGTGGCTGTGGTCCGTCTGATGATCTGTGTATCAGGGTGGCGATCATGTTCATACTTTGGACCTCCATAACTACTCCAATACTAGCCACGAGGCTGTAAGGAATACTTTCCATGTAGTGTTTTGTTTATTTTAAGACTAATATCATTAAGCTTCGGTTCAGCGTTGTTCATGTTCTACATTGATAACTGCAAGATTTTCTTTGTTCAACCTGCAGAAAGTTTGGCAGAATAGACTAGAACCGAGAGGCACCTTGAAACCTTGTTAGACTTTAACCAGCATACACGCACAGGGTCAAGTGTCTGTGTGTCTATGTGAGGCTATGCCAGTGTTGAGTGGATCCGCAGTTGGATTACTTTTCAATTGGAGTCTGCAGGAGAGGGGGAGGGAGAGGAAGACTTTTAAAGAAAGAGGTCAAATCACATTCTTTAGTCTCCATAGCTGGCCCTGACCACAACAGCTGCTTCCTGGGCAGAACGAGTGGACCCCCAGACTTACAAATGCCTCAGCTAATCCTGTGTGTGTTTGTGGTGTGTGTGTTTGTGGTCCTCCACCCCTATACCTTATAGGTTGAGTTTTTATTTAATGTAGCCTACTCTTATGTTATCAGATCTGATGTGGTCGATAAGGCAGCAGAACCACCAGGACTGAGAATGTAGATGGGCTGAGAGAGATTTAAAAAACAAAACAAGTGGGGGAGAGAAGTTTGAGTCATGTCGCTTGTGTTTCTGTCACCCCTTTATACTTTTCAGATGTCTGCTGCCTGAAACAGAAAGGCTTTACTGTGTGTGTGTTTGTGTGTGTGTGTGTGTGTGTGTGTGTGTGTGTGTGTGTGTGTGTGTGTGTGTGTGTGTGTGTGTGTGTGTGTGTGTGCGTGTGCTCAGCCCTGACTGTGGGTGTGGGTGTGGGTGAGTGTGTGTTTGCTGGGACATTTGGAAGGTGTCCTGTCTGACCACTTCCTTCCAGGTGGATGTGTGTGTTGGTGTGCCGGGCAGCGCTGACTCAGCACTGTTTATGTGTGTCAGAGTTACAGGAGGAGGCATGTTTATGAGGTGATAACCAGGTGGTCCTACACTGCTGGATGTTGTTATTCATAACCCCCACTGGTCTTTTGTGTGTGTGTGTGTGTGTGTGGGTGTGTGTCACTATACCTCCTAGCTTTATCAGCATTGACCTATTGCCTTTCTTCAGGATTTCCGGGACGCAGTTGCCAAGGCGACACGTCAGAATGGGAAGCCGGTTGTTGAGGAGCGTATTCTCAACCAGATCCTGTACTACCTGCCTCAGCTCTATCAGCTCAACAGAGACCTGCTCCGGGAGCTGGAGGAGAGGGTGGCTCACTGGTACACACACACACACTTTATACCATCAGTACCTTCATAAGACTTCACTCCTGTCTGTACATATGGGTTTGCAGAGCCTCTGATACCACTGATATTTTTCTCGTTTGACCTTGTTTTCCTTTGGCTGTCCACTGTGTAGGTCAGATCACCAGAGACTGGCAGACATCTTTGTCCAGAAGGGGCCTTACTTGAAGATGTACTCCACGTACATCCGCCAGTTTGACAACAATGTCGCCCTTCTGGACGAACAGTCCAGGAAAAACGCTAGCTTTGCTGCAGTCGTTCGAGAATTTGAGGTATATTAAACATTTTCTGTGTTTTTGTGTGTGTGTAAACGGAAGAAAAACAATCACATTTGTTTGTGTTCGTTGGTTTGTTTGTTTGTTTGTTTAGAAAGAGAAAATGGAGAGTGAGTTTGGTCATTTCATAGGAAGTTCCTCTCCAAATGTTAATGGTTTAGTGATTGAGTTGGTCAAGATATAAACAAGCATCGCAGAGTGCTGCTCAGTATGCTTATGTGTGTGTGTGTGTGTGTGTGTGTGTGTATACAGTACCAGCCAAAAGTTTGGACACATTGGGAAAATGTGTCCAAACTTTTGACTGGTACTGTATATATAAACATGAATAAGTGTAGTTGTGTGTGACCGCTCTGTTTGTGACCGTTCTCTGTTCTCTGTCTCAGATAAGTCCCCGATGTGCCAGTCTAGCTCTGAAACACTACCTGCTCAAACCAGTTCAGAGAATTCCCCAGTACCAGCTGCTACTGACAGGTACATGCTTAATGAGTGTTAAATCATACCTCTGTCGGTGGACAGACAGAATATCCAAGCTCAGTACTTCCTCCAGTAGGCTTTGTTAGTTCCAGCAACTGCAATGATGCCATACTGGCACCTAGTGGACATGGCAGCAAACCGCAGCTTCCATTCACATGTGGATTGTGTCATTTGGCTGCCTAGCCACTGCACCATATCGAAAATGATCCATAGATGTGTTGTCTTTTGGACCCTCCCCAGATTACCTGAAGAACCTACCTGAGGACTCCTCTGATTATAAAGACACACAAGGTAAAAGAGCTGTTCCTCCCTCAGCTTGTATGTACCACTGCAAACAGCCTGACCTTCATCCCATGTCTCTGTCGTCCACACAGCTGCTTTGGGTATCGTGAAGGAAGTGGCCAACCATGCTAACGACATCATGAAACAAGGGGTAAGAACACAGATGTTTGTTGGACCAACCATCTTTCCTCTGGCTGAAATAACTCAAACTTTACAAAAACGTTTAAAGGTTGAAGAGGATTCTGAATCCATCTCCAACAGCCTTTGTTGTCATTGTATTTTCAGGATAATTTTCAAAAGCTGATGCAAATCCAGTATAGTCTGAATGGTCATCATGAAATTGTGCAGCCTGGCAGGGTGAGTGACCTCTGAATCCTGATGCACACAGGTGACCTGACATCCATGTTGTCAGTCAACGTTGACTGAGAAGGATGATCGAAAACTGAATGAATTGTTGATGTCACTTCCTCCCCCAGGTGTTCCTGAAGGAGGGCACTCTGATGAAGCTGTCCAGAAAGATCATGCAGCCTCGTATGTTCTTCCTGGTAAGTGCAGAGTACCCTGGGATACTGGAGGCTTTGATAACTGATGCAGGAAGTTACACTGTCACCATGTGTATGATTTTTAACATTCTGTGGATGTGTGTGTCTCTCCCAGTTTAATGATGCCATGCTGTACACCACTCCAGTCCAGTCTGGCCAGTACAAACTCAACAGCATGCTGTCTCTAGCAGGCATGAAGGTGAGTACAGCATTGAACCCACACAGCACACAGGGCTGTCTCCATGGGAACTGTGTGGAGGAGAGCAGCCATGTCTACCTGTAAGCCTGACGCGTGTGGAACGGGGTTGGCGGTGTGTGTTCCCCAGGTCAGCAAGCCCAGTCAGGAGGCGTATCAGAACGAGCTGAACATCGAGAGTGTTGAACGCTCCTTCATCCTCTCTGCCAGGTGAGCACCGGCCAGCATCGAATGCTTAAAGAATGCAGCACCAAAAGTCATAAGCTCTCATTGATTCATACTGTTGTGTGTATTGTTGTGTGGACCAACAGCTCAGCTACAGAGAGGGATGAGTGGCTGGAGGCTATTGCCAAGGCGATAGACGACTACACCAAGAAAAAGATAACATTCACATCAAGCCGCAGTCAGGAGGAGGTAAGGGTCCTATCCCATGTGGGAGGAGAAGCTAACCCAATTTCCACGAACCGTCCTCGCTGTGCACTTCAACCCAATTGCCGCCATCATCCTACGGTTGTGGAGTGATATTTGAATGAGTTGGCGGCCCTCCCGGTCAGAGGAGAGTGGCTTTGGGCTCTCTGCATGTCTATGGCTTTGTGGTCCCCAATGTCTGCTGCTTGACCTTGTTCTTCTGAACTGCCCTCTTTCAAATGTCAAGGATGGAAGCAACCTAATGCTCACTGTATCCTTCTGCTTCATTAAGTAGCATGAGGTTGGCCTTTATTGAAATACAACAGACACTGGAAAGACATGGCTGTCATACATGTAGAGATGCTAATGCTGATGTAAGACAAATTGGAGGGGTCTCTTTATTTTGCCCAGAGCAGTATATATATGTAACCTCTCTCTCCCTGTATATATGTCACCTCTCTCTCCCTGTAGTCTGATGGTGTGCTGGACAGTGGGGCTCCACTGGGCTCCAAGGCTCCTATCTGGATCCCAGACCTGAGAGCCACCATGTGTATGATCTGCACCTGCGAGTTCACCCTCACCTGGAGACGACATCACTGCCGTGCCTGTGGGAAGGTACCACTGCACACGCTCAACATGTCTCCGTGTCTGTCTGTGTGTGCCGTTGGGTAGTCTAATATCACTGTGTGCTTCTGTGTGTGTTGCAGGTCGTATGCCAGACATGCTCCTCGAATAAATACTATCTAGAGTACCTGAAGAATCAGCCTGCACGTGTATGTGACCACTGTTTCGCCAAACTGCAGGAGAACAGTAAGCCCTTGGGACTATTGTATACATATTAGGATAATAATTGCCTTTCTACCATTCCAGTGGTTAAATATAATGTTGTTGTTTTGCAGGCGACCGCTGTGCGTCAGCAGCAGTGTCGCCCAGTGGGAAGTCTGCAGCGTTCTCTTTCTCCAGGAAACAGAAGAAGATCCCCGCTGCACTCAAAGAGGTGCACATATTATTCCAATATTAACAAAGTGTCAACTCGGCAGTCTGCATGTAGAAGATGATCTCAAGAGACTAAGCGCCATTTAAATGTGTTCCTTACCCTCCGTGTAGGTATCTGCAAACACAGAGAACTCCTCTATGAGTGGCTACCTACAGAGGTCTAAGAGCAACAAGAAGCAGTGGAAGAGGCTGTGGTTTGTCATCAAGAACAAAGTCCTGTACACCTACGCTGCCAGCGAGGTAACACTGTCTGCTGTGCAGGCTCACGTCTTGGTCTGGGTTGTGTTTTTCTTTGGTGATTACACTCTCTCTACAGGCCTAATGTAATTAAAGTGGGTTTATTTATCTGACCTTGCCCAGGATGTTGCTGCCCTAGAGAGCCAGCCATTACTGGGCTTCTTCCTTCGGGAGGAAAAGTATGGACCCTTCCAGAAGTTGCAGTTTAAATTGTACCATAAAAACACCCTGTTCTACATCTTCAAAGCTGACGATATCCCCACAGCACAGAGGTAAAGGGGTAACTTTCCAAGGAGAGGGGAATTATGGGCCAGCTACTGTAGGTTTTCATTCCCAGTTGCAGAGGATTTTAAGATGATGTTGTTTTTCTCAGGTGGATAGAGGCTTTTCAGGAGGCCATGATTCTGTAACACAGCCATCGTGGATCAGTACCTGTCAACTCCTGCCCAACACCTGGAGCCAGTTCAATCAACAATCTACCCTTACCACAGGTCAGGGGTCACCAGCTCAGGAAGCTGTCACCATACCCTGGGTGGAGTCCTTGTCACTCCAGATGTCCCCACCGTCCTGCCAGACACTGCCACCGTCAGTGGTGCCCATAGCAGGCAGCACTGTATTTGTATTTTTATCATGATCAATTCGTTTTTTAAAACAGGGCATTGTTGTGTTAGCATTATTATTTACTTTTCTTCCAAGAGCCGCCCTGACAAACAAGCGGTCAAGCCATGCTGAGAGGTAATGAGTGTTCTCAGGCTGCTGGAGCTGCAGCTCTAAGGCAAGTGGTAGTGATGCGTCACAGCTGTGGGTCAAAGTTCAAGTCCAGAAGTGTGTGTGCGAAAGTGTCATGGGTTTATTGTTGGAGGGCGGTGTGCTACCTTTAGTCAGGTTCCTACTGCCACTTTAAATCCTTGAATGACTTTGAGGATAGTTATGACTGGGTTTTAAAGAAGAAATTTGTTTTTTCTTTGTTTTGAAACTAAATATGGTGCACGTTATCAACGTAGTATTTGCCAAGAATCCAAATGAGAACACAGGATCCATCCACTTTGAAATGAGCACCTTGTTATAACATACTCTTAACTGAGGAAATAGACTGAAATAACATGGACAATGACATCCGTGGCATCCTTTAATGGGGAATTATGATAAGGCTTTGATGTATTGTTAGGGATTGGATTCAACTGTGAAACAATTTGAGACAGAAAATGGGTATTATGTTTGTTTAAAAAAAGGAATAAGTCTCTATCTGAGATTCTGTTTATAAAGTGCCTCTGTTAGTCTTGCAATACAATTAACATATGTATAAAATGGTATACTGGAGAAAACTGGAAATCACATTAATGTAGATTTTAACTACATGCCATTAAGTGTTTAAATATATTTTAGACAATCACCACTGATGTGGTCTTATCAAAATTGGGAGTGTAACATTTATCTTTCTTGTCAGGGTTAATATTTATAGTTTTGTACATTTCTCATTGTCCATAATTTTGTTATCATATGAATTACATGTATTTGCCATGACATTTGTAAAAGCACAGGTTGCCTCACTAGTTTTTTTTTGTAAATGTAACAAAATATATTGTTGTGGCAGTTTTTTAATATTTTAATCAAGTACTTCCTCTAATTTTATTAGCAAAATTAGATGGTTTCACAAAGAGGTTGTTTACAAAAAAGGTTTCCTAGTCTTTTGTTGCGGAGATGGTTTGGATCTTCTTAGAAAAAATGCATGATCATCAAAGGCCATATTTGAATTGATAACTAGGGACCAAATGAAAATATTGGTTTCTTTTACATCCGTGCCTTAAGTATTATATGATGCTGCACCATCATACAGTTACTGTATGTTGTGCCTTTAACTCCCTGGCTTAGTTCCAGGCATAAGTTGGCCTGCTTTTGTCAATTAAGGATGTAAATACCCATAATGTATTTAAGTGTAATTTGACAGAAGTCAGATGTACTAATCAGGTTGCCATAATTTGCACTACTCCATTGTGGCCTGGGAAATGAAGTTTATTACACTGATGGAGAATAAAACTACAAATAATTTAAAGTGGCTAATATTCACCCTTTTCTAGAATAGATCCTAATCATACATTTGCAGCTACAGTGTCTACTGTATACAATGTTTTTACGTAACTGTCAGGCAACAGTTTTTAATAAAACTCCAAGTTCTTTGCTTCTTGTCTCAGTTGAATGCGTTATGAAATCAAGGGGTTGAGAATACATGTAGTTAACATAGCAGTCACAGTCATTTTTTTAGAGTACAGATTAATGTAGTGGCAATTCTTAAATATTTTGGGTTTGTGTGTGTGTAAAATGTCCCTGCTGTTCCATCTTTTTCTTATTTATAGCAAGAAATTAAAGCGCTCGGTGGCGACTCAGATTAAAGAATTGAATGACTCAATACTTAGCCACGGCTCTGAATCTCATGCAGGGTTTACCCCCATCTCAGTCTCACTTAGGAGGAATATATTTTTGAAAACTCGTGACAGTATTCAGACTTGCTGTTTTCCATGATTTGCCCCCAACATAAAGCCCTCTGTTTTAGTGGAAGAATGTTGGAGTGAATTTGCCATTTCTTATAGTCTCTGTCTAAGACGTACATATTAATTATTTTGTTGGTCTTTGGTAGCCTTGGCCTATATATTTTTCCAGTTACCTTGAAACGGTTTTATTATAAATGTGTACTGTACATGGGTATGAGCTGGTATTTACAAATTGATGATAACAAAAGCAACATGAAAAATCAAATTGGTAGCCCTACCGAGCATACGGGTACTTGCAGTGGGTACACGCCAACTAAAAGGAGGAACCTAATACTAATATTTCCGACTGTCTGGTCGGAAGTATTTACGTGTAGAACTGTCCACCGCTCTAAAATCCTGTGTAAATATGGCGGAGTACGTACAGGTCTTTCGAAGGGCTTTGGGACAGATAGGAGGTCATGGAGGTCTTCGTGGGCTACTAGTTCAATTTTTCAGGTCATTATATGATATGTTTTTGTTTTAAGCACCGTCACATCGTCAATTTGACAGCAATATTCGTGTCACGTTATCAAGTAGTAGCTTTAGCTAGTTACAGTAGTAACTAGCTAGCTAGCATTGGAGTTGACATCATGCATAAACGTTCATGTACTTGCTTGCTAAGGTAGATACTAGTGTCCCATTATTCTGTTTTAGCTAACTAGACTTACAGCCAGTGGCGCATAGAAACTTGTAAAGTAAGGTAATGCAAGAGAGCCCGTTTACTTCTCACCTTGGTGCTCAGATAGCACTGTTACCAGATAGCTACCCACTGTTATAACTAGCTAGATCAGAGGTCTTCAACCCTGGTCCTCAGGGACCCCCTGTCCTGCATGTCTTAGATGTTTCCCTGCTCCAACACACCTGATTCAAATGAAAGGTTGTTACCAGGCTTCTGCCGAGCTAGATAACGACCCACTCATTTGAATCAGGTGTGTTGGAGCAGGGAAACATCTAAAACATGCAGGACAGGGGGTCCCTGAGGACCAGGGTTGAAGACCTCTGAGCTAGATGGTAAAGACCGAAATGCGAACAAAATGCGTATGCGTATTTGATTATCTCCCCTAAAGTGATAATGTGTCCCTTCATTTTATAAATAGGGTAAATGATGTCAAAACAGGAGCACTGATTGGTGAGGACAAGTATGGAAACAAGTATTTTGAAGACGCACGTTACTTCTTTGGTAAGACTGACGACACAAGCTTGAGTACCCACACCATAGGAAGACATACAATACACTGTGTGTGTGTGTGTGTGTGTGTGTGGTCTGGTCTCACAGATATCCCTGCTGATTTAGATGGCTGTTTGGTAGCTAAACCAGAATGTTGGTTCTGTGACAGAATTGTACTCCGTTTCATGAGATATACCTCCTCTTCTCCCCTGTAGGACGACACCGCTGGGTGGTCTACACCACGGAGATGAATGGAAAGAACACCATGTGGGAGGTGGATGGTAGCATGGTGCCCTCAGAATGGTAAGGACATCACTGGGTGTTACTGGGCACGGTTTTGACATGCACACCCATAAACTGCAACAGCAGATACTGTTTTAGCACAATCCCAGTTCCAAATCTAAATATGGAGTTAGTATTGTATGTTTAAAGTGTTTAATGCACAGGTGTTTAGAGTCAGGTTCTAGTTTCGATGCTACAGAGGTAAACTCCCTACTCTTTATCTCTCTAGGCATCGCTGGCTGCACTGTATGACTGATGATCCCCCCACCACACACCCCCCCGTGCCCAAGAAGTTCTTGGCTGAGATTCACCAGTTCAATGTGAGCGGCTCAGCTCAGCAGTATGTGCCCTACCCCACTACCCGCAAGAAGATCGAGGAGTGGGTTCCTCCCCAGGCTGGGGCCCAGTGAACTTGGTGACCCCATCTGACCTTCGACCCCCTGTAAATTATGACTGATTTCTTGCCTGTGTCCTTTTCTCTCAATAAAGTCTCTATACAGATATAAGTGGTTGTAGAGTGATCTGATGTGGCTGCATGCTTCTGGTGACCTGCAACTTATGTTGAAATTAAGTCAATATCATGAGTTTAACAGATCCATGATTTCATTGGTTAAATTAATATGCTCACCTCACTTTGGTGGATCGCTCTCTCTCTCTTTTTCACTGTGTGTGGGTTTGTGTGTAACTGTGTATAATAGGATTATGCTGAGCTAAGAGTAGATTGCAGAATTTCACACAAGGGTGCCTGGTAACTCTAGTGCTGACTGGTCATCAGATGAGCATCACATCAGGGTGTTTGAATACCCAGGGGAAGGACAATTACGCTCACATACAGACACATGCCCACTGACAGGATGACTCAGGTCCTCAGAGCCTCTGTTCATATGCTCTGAGCACTCACACTGGGACTGCACAATGAGAGGTGAGTTTACCTTACTGTATTATGGTTTTAGCGTGATGTTTCTCAACTTAGCATTTTTGATGTACTTGTTTTCCCCTTGTTTGACATTTTGTACTTGAACTAATACGTACGACTGTATTCAAGCCGATGCTTGTAGCACAATGTAATATGAGGCAGAGTATTTACAGAGAGGGACGTTCACTGTGGATACACCAGGACAGAGTATTGTGTCATAATAAAGCTTCTTATATTAAGGAGCTGAATGTTGGATCTTTATCATCCAGCTATTGCTCACTAGTCCTGTAGAGGAGTACATGTCATACCTAGATATCACTAAAGATTGAAGCCTGCTCTGTCTCTTCAAGGCCCAGGGGTTGTTAAATGAGAAGACTGTCGTCCCTTTTCTCCCGGGGGAGCAGCTTGGAGGAGGAAGAGGAGGTCGAGGGGGTCAATGTACGGTACAAAACCCTCTTATGCATTTGTTTCACGATCACTAGGGCGAAAAGACCATAACCTCAATTATTTTTCTGTCGACTCAACTTCCCACTAGGTGGCGCTGTTTATCTTGTGTTTCAGTATTGGCATTTACGTTTTGTGTATCGCAATGCAGTCGAATATTTCTCCATGTTCCAGCTCAGTAGTTTTATTTGAATTAATACATATCCCGTACAATTACAAAAGTGACAGAAAAAAGGAAAGGGAACATTTCTACGTAGCTTGAAAGGGTACCTTTTTTGACTTCTGAAGGACCCTTAATTTGGAGAATTTTTGGGGGGCAGGTTTTTCCAGCTTTACTGCCACACAGCATACCATGATTTAAGGGTAGTGAAAAGTGACGATAGAGACATCCAAAAGATGAGGCTGAATCATTAGGTCATTTTTGAGTGCAATCCAGGCAATCTAAAGTATATACACTGTGGGTTGTTGAGTCTGTGTAATCGAGGGCGTAGAGAACAAAACTGTAAACAACAAGCAGGTCTATAATTTTCCTGTATAGACCTATTCGATAAAATCCACCCACCCCCCCTTTCTGTCTTTCTCTTTCTCTCTTTCTCTGGTAGTGAACATAACTGGAAACACCAATGAGGTCTGCATGTGTTGTGTCTTCTCTCCTGCCGAGGCAGAGTATAATGAGGTGGCATCTGTGCTTGGTTGTAATGCCAGCTGGGAATCAGAAAGGAGCCAAGGGGCTCATTTTGTAAAAGGTACATCTTTCCCCCCCCTTCCCCCTGGATCTTCTTAGCTGACCTCCCACCTTATCTCCCTCTATCCCTTTTCTTCAGCACCTGCTGGCCAAGCCCCATGTCAGTTGGTATAAGCCTCACCAAATCTCCCTTTTAGCTTCCTCTACTGCTCTGTCACTTTGAGTTGATATCTCCACCCCTGTCTGTTTCCCCAGACTTGTGTGCTCTGAATTTTTCACTTCTGTCTTATCTTATTCATCCCAGTCTTCCTGTGTTTATAAATGAGCTGAAATAGCACATCGAGTCCGTTTGAATTCCCCAAACTGTGAGTGTTTGCTGTGTTTAATGGGTTAGTGTGTTAGTGTGATGTTTTTTATTCTTGGTATTTGGGGTCCTTTTGACTTGGTCTCTTGAGCTTTGAGCTGTAAAAATACCTCTGTCCCAGTTTATGTTGCCACCATATGTGTCTCACTAGAGAGACAGGGAAAGGGAAAGGGAGAGAGAGAAAGAAAGAGAGAGAGAGAGGGGAAGATTAGTAGCTTTACTGAACAGAGCATGTTTATGTGGTAGGGGGAGCACAGCCCAGACTGGAAGACACAGTGGCAAGCAAGCCGGCTGTTATGTGGAGTTACAGAATTATAGTCCTGTCAGAGTGCCCATTGAGGGGCTTGAGGGGCTCAGACAAGCAGGGGATGGGATTCCTCGACACCAGCATCACTAACCAGGGGCCCAGATTCCCACGCTAAATTCCCTCCCTCCCTCCCTCCCTCCCTCCCTCCCTCCCTCCCTCCCTCCCTCCCTCCCTCCCTCCCTCCCTCCCTCCCTCCCTCCCTCCCTCCCTCCCTCCCTCCCTCCCTCCCTCTCTCTCTCTCTCTCTCTCTCTCTCTCTCTCTCTCTCTCCATCCCTTTACCTGCTGGACATCTCCTCTCCATATTCTGACCCCTGACTCCTGATTGGTCACAGAGGTAATGAATGATTGAGTGGTTGCCGTGGTGAATCGTGCTCAGGGTGGCGCTAGGGAACAGGCAGGAGAGGGGATGATAAGAATCAGAAACCTCAGGCTGGGGCAGCCTGCTGCCTTATAAGGGCGTCTCTCCTAAGCCTGCAGGAACAGGGCAGGATCCACTTGAACAGCACACAACAGTACAGCAGGGGGACAGGATGGAATGGGAGGCAGTTTCCAGGGGAGATTCCAATTGTGGAGGAGTCATAAATGTACAGGGGAGTTCTGGTTAAACTGGTTAGAGGCTAGCAATCTGGGCCTGGCCTATATCCACCCACAGGAAGTAAGGGTTTTCGCAATACTGTTAGAGGATAGCAAAACAAACACACACATACAGTATAGGCACTCACACACTCCTCCCCTAGAGGGCTACCCTCTTAAAGGAAGACGGCTCTCTGATCTGTAGTACTCTTATGAAGATAGTTGAGATGCACTCTGACCCTCTGCCCCAACCCTAAGGAAGAGGAAGATGAGGAGGAATATCAGTGCAATCCCATTGATCCACGTTACAGAGGTAGGGTGTTTGTGTGTGTTGTGTGTATTTTGTACATTAAGTGTCCATGTCAATGAGTGTGTGTTTATTTCTGTTTGACAGAAGGCATTCTGTGTTCAGTGTGTGTAATAGAACTGCTGTTTTTGCACTAAATCGAGTCAATAGTTTAGTCACATGAAGTCAGCGGTGTTTTTGGAGCCTGTCTGTAGGTCATGTGCAGACTTTGACCTGTGTCACATGAGGCTGGAGGGAAAGAAAGACAACACTGCAGTATCTATAAGACTGTTCACAGCTAGAAACGCAAAAAAAGACTTGCTGTGCTGTGTTTAGGACAGTACTGACTTGGAGTCATGGTAAAGAACTTGTTAACCAGTGTGGCTACTTAAAGGTAGAAGTTAACTCCTATTACTTAAAAACATTGTAATGTAAAAGTGTTTTCTACACGTACAACATAATGAAATGTCAAGAATACAGGTTTGTGCTTTCAGTTGTTTGGAAGTTGGTTCTTGTGTCAGACGAGTTTCACCATGTCTATGCATGTTTGTGGGTTAGTGTGTGTGGTGTGTGTGTGTGTGTGTGTGAGCGTGTGTGTGTGAGCATACTAGTCAAAAGCCATAAAAACAAGTCATACATGATACATGTGTCCTTAATTAGAGAAAGGCCTCTTCATAACCCTCTGCTTGTCTGACATCTCTCATAGTGGAATGTGGTATATCTGCTGGGTGTTATGTTATCTTATGTGAACTGTTTGCTGTAGCATGTCTGTTTCTGTCACATTTCTCTCCATTTCATCTGCCCATCTTTATGGCCATCTTTCAAGGACATTCTCTAATGATGGCAGCGGGACTTTGTCATGAGATAATATTCCTTTAGCTCCCCTGACGGTCCAGTTGCTTGAGTTATCCCTCTCTTTCTTAGGTTGTGTGTGTATGTGTGTGTGTTTTCCCAGTTACATACCATACTGTGACTAGTCTAATGGGGGCCTTCCTGTTAGACCAGACATACACCACTAATTGGACATGTGGGAAAGAGTCTTTCTATGTAGATCACTTGTTTGTGTATTTCTTGCCTAATGTGCCACTGCCTGTCTTGGCCAGCTCAATAACATGTTTGTGTTCCATTAGAGCTGGGCATTCTGAACCTGTGATAAAGGTTGATAGCACATTTTGAACAACCTTGTGTGGGTACTCCAAACAGATTTCTGAAACCTGATGTTTGCGCTGATATTGAGGGAACCTCTTATAATAGTCTTCACTCTTATCTGAGGACACAGCAGATGCCATGGTAACTAATGTGCTACTTGGATACAAGGCGCTCAGTGGCCATAATCTGTTTTTGCATCCCATCAAAATCTAAATCAGAGAACTTGTTTTGACAGTACACATTCAGAATACAAACAGAATATGTGTGTGTCTGTGGGCTGTACCATTTCTCACTGTGTTTGTAGGTTTAGCCTCTGTGATAAGATAAAATGTATTATCCAGAAGGAAATTTATCTTGGACACATACCGTACAGTTTCTGCCGTTAAAATACATAAACATGCAGTGCATGCGTACAGTACACACACAGACTATCACTTTATACAAATGCACAGACAATACCTACTATTCATATACCAACTGCCATCCATCAATCAATTGCACATTGCCCTTTGTACAACACACTTGTAATAATCACACATAACATAATTCACAAACAAGACATATTTAATATGTACTGTACAGTCAGGGCAAAGCAGCCTCATCCCCATAAACTCATCTTAAAGTGAACTCAGTTTTGGGTTACATGGCATAGTAACAGGGGTTTGTCTCTGGATGACACGCCATGCAGGGATTTGATGAAGAGGGACAAAGGAGTTCTTAAAGTGGTTGAGCCTTCCCCGGGGGACTCGGAAGCCTGCCTGAGGCAAGTGATTTCCATGAAGGTGCTGAGTAAACATGATCAAAGCCTGCTTCTCCAACATGAATACATAGCCAACATGGCAGCTGCCATTATGTGGTGTTACGCAACCCAGCCCGCCTCCCCTGACCCCATACGCCCCACGCAGCTGAGTCACTCTGATTACGCTCTGAATCTCCCGCTGCGTGTGAAAACACCCATCTTCATACCATTTGGGGGTTTTCTGATAAGAGTTCTGCAAACCCGTTAGAGAAACTTAAAAGCGAACTTTCATCTCATCGCTAATATCTCCGTCACGTTTTGTTTACCCCTTGTGGGCACCCTAGTCGCCTTCTCATCCTGCATCTTCACCTTCTTGTCTTCATCGCAGATCTGTCATTCCTTGTGTCCCCATGGGAACAAGGGTTGTACCCTGGAGGTGTTCTAGATTCCAATTTCACAGCAATCAGGCCATCACCCTGATAGCAAACAGACATTCACTCACCCATCCTCTTTTAGAATGTAATGGAAGTTGGCATCTCATGTAAAGTATTCATGAACTGCCCTTTACAAGCACAGTTTTTCTTGCTTTTCTTACCATAACTATAAATGTGTAAAGATATGTTTAATGAGGCATTAAGGGTATTCCTCTGTGTGTCAATACTGCTGAGGAATCTAAGTTTATTTAGATTTGTTATCATCTACTGTTAACATTAACTGAATTTTAATTAAATTAAATTATTAAACACAACAAGAAAGAGTTTGATTCACAATTTTGGTGAATGGAATGCAAATGACCCAACATGTGCATCTCTCTTTCACACACACGCGCGCACACACACACACACCACACACACACACACCACACACACACAATCTTTTTGAATGTGACTGTCATAACCAGATGCATGTCTGCCTCATTGTTGGTCTGACAGGTGAATACTGATGACGCTTTATCAGGCAGGATATGTCAGTCTCTGGGAGTTTTGTTATTGTCTTCACAGGAGCACTTTATCTCTGGCTGTGACCTGTCTCTTTTGTCTCTTTGTCTCAGCTCTCTCCCTGTCTTTTCCTGCCCCCTCTCTCTCTCTCTCTCTCTCTCTCTCTCTCGGCTCCACTATGGTCAATATCCACACTCAGAATGGTCTTTAGAACGCTCATAGAGAGAAAAGGGTTGAAATGTCAGCTTGTGTGTGTACTCTCTCATAGATAAAGATGAAAGAGTGACTTGTGGTGTTGGGTCATGAAGCCCCTCTCTGAGAGATTGACCTATCGGATCTCTCTTTCTCTTTGAAAGTTGATGGAATCCAAGTACACCATGGGACTCATTGCTTTTGGCTGTAGGACCACAGGTCATATAGGTCGTCCTTGCAGAGGAAAAAAGGGCAAGGTGGGTTCTGTCATGTTATGGCATGTGTCTAGTTTTCACTGGTGTGTCATCCACGTCAGTCTTCTTTCTCTTTCTCTGCAAAAGTAGATGTAGTTTCACTGGTGGAAATAATGTCGAGAGACTCTCTTTTTGTTGGGTTTCCTTGCCTTTAGGACATGGATTTACTGCAGGGGCCCTACCTTGCCACTGCTCCATTTACTCTTGTATTTATGAGCCCCTTGGTTGCCCCACTGTGCTGTCACAAAGCACACTGCTGAGTGGGAGGGGTCAGGGGATTGTGGACTATTCTTCTCAGCTTTCAAGCCCCCCCTGCACCCTTACCCATCCCTACTACTCCCATCCCCATACAATACATCTATATATCAATGTGCTGTGGTTCTCAAAAGGGGGGGGGGGGGGGGTGGAGGGGCAGTGAGTCTCTTAGTCCGATGTCCAGGCCTAGTGAGGCAGAAGAGAAAGAGAGAGGAATAGAGACCAAGAGAAAAGAAGAAGTTGTGGTGATCTGTCTCTCACCCCTCTCCAGAGAGAACCACTCCACCTCAGTCCTTTCCTGGTCCGTTATAAGTTATGATACAATTTTCACACCATGGGGTTGTCTTTGACAGGCCAGTAGTCACTGTGGTAATAATGTTTGACAGGGGCAGACAGCAACAAGCCTCTGAGTTGATTGCTATGGGCTGATGTATGAGAATGTCAAAACGGATTAGTCTGCGTGTTAGTGTGTGTGTTTATGTGTGTTTATGTGTGCGAATCATGGCATGTACCGTATTTATTAAAAAGAAATATAGCATCTGTCATTTAATAATACTCCAGCAGAAAGATATTTTCTAAACAGAAGTGAAAAACACAGGGAAAGAAATTGAGTCAATAGTTGAGGGAGAGAGACGAATGCCAGAGAGGGGGTGAAATATAGGGACAATGTGATCTTTGGCAATGGGCTCCACTCATAACTCATGATAGTGAGATTGGAGAGGGTAGTGTATGAGGTACTGTATGCATGGAGCTAGCCTTTATTCTGTGTCTTACTGACGACAAGAGGAAGACATTAGATGCTACTAGGAACACAATCAGATATATTGCTGTCATACACACACCACACACACATACTGTACACCAAGGATAGGGTGCGCATTGAATCTGTCTTTTCTCACAAAGTAAACACTGTCTCTACCATCTCTACTGAGTGTCACCCTTAGACCAGTGACCAGTGTGTCTGAAACACATTTGTGTTTGGCTCAGCAGTTTGAAACCCACAAGGGACAAAGGAATGAAATGAAACTAACTCATTATTCCACGGAAAGGGATCCACACAGCTCAGATGACAAGTGCACCCTCTTATGTGACTAAAAGGCAAAAGACAGCACACATACACACACAGTCTGTACAGTTTTTGAGATTAATGAGGAGCTTTGTCATTTCTGTCCAAGCCAACTGAAATGATGTATTAGAACCCCAGTCTTATCATTTCAGAACTCCACCTCAGCATTCTAGAACTGAACATTAGCGTTCCGGAGACCCAAAGGATGGAGGTCTGAGTGTGGTCAAGGAGTATTAAGGCAAGGAGTGCCTATACTCTTTGGTGTGGTCTAGTCTCTGACAGAGCCAGGAAATAGAACAGGAAGTACATAACCAACACAAACATCAGAGTGATAGAGAACAATGTAACCCAGTGACAATGAGTTCACACACACACTGCTCCACATGCACACAATAACAATCCATTGGTTTCTGCATGTATTCGGAATATCAATGAAGCTCTATGTGCTTATCTCTGCCTGAGTAATGGGATCCCACATTTGAATGGGTTTGGTCAACAGGCAGGACTGGTGACATTTAGCAAAAGGAACAAAAAAGATAAAAATGCTGTTTAATTTTGAATGAGTTATGAGATTATCTTATTTTACAGAATGTAGCTTTACATTCACAAAGGAGGGAGGAGCAGCCTTGCATGTGTTTCTGTGTGTGCGTGTGAAAGAGAGGTTGTTTGTGTAGCTGTTGAAGTGGCTAATGGACCTAGACAAGTCAATACACAATGCTGCAACAGCCATGTAGACACAAATAAACACAAATGTTCCATATCATAAAAACAAACAAATGTCCCTGGTCAATAGAGATAGGTTGGTGTAAAATTATCCTTGAGGATCTTACACAATGGAGTACTAAAACGACCTGAAGTTGACGGATATTTGAGATCTGTGCTGGATGTGACAGAACACATGTAATCAACCTCTAATTATTCTCCCCCCTTCCTCACACACACTAATATAATATCCTGTAATGAATCGCTCCATTTTCCAATCTGATCGGATGCTGGCAGACGGCCAGACGTCCATGCCCGTCACCCTCTCCGACTCCACTGGCTGGTACCCTCTGTGCCAGGTGATGTTCTATGTCATGTCCCTCCCTGCCAATTCATCCTCTCTCAGAACGTCCACCTGTCAACGGCCAGATTAACGACCGCGTGACTCATTCAGCATAAGCCAGAGGAGCGACTGTCACTGCAGAGGAACATTGGAGTTGAGTTTACAACTGCAGTGTATCTCAGGTGCCAGAGCCAGAGTGCCAGCCACTCATCATTTGAAGAGGGACATTCAACTTTTCCCATTTAGTCATCATTTGCATTATTCTGGTTTTAAACTATTAAAAACAAAATGCACATAGTTTATAAATTATTCTAAATGTGTTTCAGTAAATTAATTTATAAAGATGACGAATTCTCGATGTGTAACACTAATTCATTTCTCAGTATAGTCGGCCCCGTGTGTCTTGCAAAATGCATGACAATGAAAGAGATTTTCACTTTGAATTATTAACACAGATGCTTTGTCCCTTAGCCATTGTAGGGTATCGGCTATCCATTGGGTGATATGCTTATACAGCTTGAAGATAGGCTCAATTTACTCTTCTTTAATTCAACATCACTCTCATTGTTCTACTCACTAAATACATCAGTTAAGGTGCAAAGTATTGTGCCTACAAGCACATGGACATTTTGTCACCGTCCTTTGCCCATTTACGAAATACCGCTGACTTTATGTACTGCTGGTCAATAAGCATACGACATTGTTATACGACAATGCCCACTTGCATGCAGGGGGCGGAGTCCAATCGCACATTGTTTGGTGTTTCGGGTTGTAGGAGTACCGAGACTCATGGATCACTGTGCAGTCAGCGACAAGTGACACCACTCTGTTTCACGGTGTGATGGACAGTTAGCGAAGGCTGTCAACTTTGGAGATTCCATTTACGGACTAGTCTACGGGACTATGCCCACGGCCGATGTCGCTGTGGGTAAAAGTTCTTCAGGATTAGAAAGATACAGTCACATCTGCATTGAAATGGTAAATATATACCTTGTACATTTAAGCGCTGCTTAGCTGAATCTAGAAATAAGGCTATGCTAATATGCATGCTGGTTGGCTGTGAAAGGCTAACGTTAACTCATGGTGTATTCAACGTAAGACTAATAGTAATGACAAACGTATAGCTTGCTAGTTCGGCTAGAATTCTATTAACTGAATGGTAGCTAATTTTTTTAAAGCCACGTACCAGCTAATACACTACTTACTCGGCTAGCTATTAGATTTTTCGCTACATCGGTGATGACCATGGTGACTCAGTCCAGATTGTGCTGCTACAAATTTACGTTGCTGGCTAGTATAGCCGGTTGATATTGTGTGGTGTAGTTTGGAATCCCTGACCCTGGTTTTGTCGCGGAGTATCTCTAAATAAGATGTAACTACTTGTTCTAGCCTATATACTAAATAATTCTCAATATAAATCAACTAGCAAATAGTGATATAAACTACTTGCAATTCAGATATAGCTCAACCTTCATATTCGATTGTCTGCGCTTGAATGACAAAGTTTGTGTTATGCATCTAACTTAAACTGTGCAAGTTGCAGCACGCCACAACTTAAACTCAAAAAATAGGTTTGACAGGTGATTCATTTGTAAAGATATTTGAAGACGGTTGCACTCAAATGACTAATCAAGTGTTGTAACTTACTCAGATATATAGTACTTCAGTATGGGTTTGCAGTTTGATAGCAAAGTAGGTTAAACCTAGAAAAAGTCTCTCGAAGAGCTTTAATTTCGTCGAAAGCAAATTGTGTCGCCAGATGTTCTCGATCATGGGCGGCCTTGTGACATCGGCGCTGTACCATCATAGCATTCAAAGGAAGCTGTAAAGAGAATTAGCTTATCTATCGACATGTGAAATACAAGCAATTGTAGAAACAGATTAAGATGTGTGAAGCATTCTTCCAAGCGAAGTATGGGGTATCACATGCCTGCATGCTTTGCATAGATAGTTTCACACGAGATCCAACTTAATTAGTTGTTAAGGTTATTTGAACTACCTTGTTATAACTAGCTTGTTACACATGATTTGATCACCAAGTCAGCAGCACACCCACCACCCTGCTGCACCCAGTAGACATATGGCTCACCAGAGCACGATCTAATGCCTAGCTACAGGGAATGGTAAATCGATCCTGTAGCCTACACTGCATTGAGGTCCAGCTCATTCCATAGCTAAAGGTTAAGGGGGATATTCTAATATGTTGACCAAACAAGTAGGTTGATGTTAAAAGGGTTATTTGTTGGTACTGTGCTCTGACCTTTATGCTTTAATAAGAACATTTGACTGGGTTCATAAAGTCACAGATTCTGTTAATCTTCACTGATAACTCCCAAAGGTAATCTCTGCCCTGTGTTTATGAGAGATTTGATGTGTTGGTTCTTGAGTATCTTTTCCCCCCCAACACTGTGCTTTTCCTGTAGCAGCTTTTCCTGCTCTGCCGCTGTGTGTCATGTGGCAGAGAGTGTGAGGAAGGGATGGGGGATGTTTTTTCCTCAGTTTTTTCCTCAGAAGTGTGCCCTTGGGCAGGAATGAGTTTTGTAAGATGCGGTTTTCTCAAGCGCACATGCAGGTACTCAGTGTTACAGCCTGCTGCCTGGGGTCTAATTTACAGCTTTCTTGGACTAATTTAATTTAGTGTGTGTGTCTCTGCGCATGTGCTCACGTCATGCACGTTGAGTAGATTGAGTAACAGGCCGTTGAGTAGCCTTTGTTGTGAGTGTAATTTACTGCAGCTCAGAGCTCCTTAGCCTCAACCAGCACCCAGCAGTGTCTGGTGAGATAGGCACAGCATTGTGAGTCCTCCTCACTGGCTGACAATGGGCCACAAAACACCCTGTTGTACATCCAGCTGGGGGCACCTTTTGTTGTCAGTAAACTGTGCCACAGGTCTGTGTTCTGAGTTTAAGAATCCAACCCCTCATGGCTGTGTCCTGCAGGAGAACACAGCCTTCCCTCCGACAGCCCAGTCACCACTCACCAACAACCATTTGATTGTGTTGGAAGAGATAATGGAGAAAGAAGGTGAATAGAGAGAGAGAGGAGGGGGATGTGGTATTTAATGTGTTCAGTGAGTGATGGTCAGAGACTCTTAGACACTCTCCGTTGGGCGTGATGGTGAACTGTTGCTTCTGTCATTCCGTTCTGTTGTCAGGGCAACCAGAGCAATCTCTCGCTCCCCCAACCTCCCAATACAGACTTTACTTCTGATATCTTCTCCCGCCTTTTTTCCCTTCATGGTATATCTTCCTCTCCCTACACTGAACCCCCTTCTCTCCTCTCCCTCTCTGATGTCTGAATGCATGAATGAGGCTCAAATGCATTTCACTGGGCCAGGGGTGTGCATCTCTGCAACTCTCTCCTTCAGTTTTTCCTTTTTTCTATCTGTCTGTTTCTTTTCTTTTTTCTTTTCTTTCTCTTTCTCTCTCTTTCTCATTCTCTCTCTCTCTTTCTCACTCTCTCGCCTCCCCTTTCTCTTTCTCTCTTACGTTCTCCCTCTGCTACCTGGAAGTGTTGGGTAACAGTTCTATCGGAGAATCCGTTTTTAAAGGGGACAGGAAGTCCACCTCAGATGGAGTCAGTGACAAGTGAAGATGCTCCAACAGTTCTAACAGTGCCACGGGATGACAGACCCACTTCCTTTTAACAGTACACTTCTACACACCACAAGCAGGCTCCTCAGGCATTCCTTTCAAGTTCTCTCTCTCTCTCTCTCTCTCTCTCTCTCTCTCTCTCTCTCTCTCTCTCTCTCTCTCTCTCTCTCTCTCTCTCTCTCTCTCTCTCTCTCTCTCTCTCTCTCTCTCTGTCTCTCTCTCTTTCTCTCTCTCTCTCTCTCCCTCTCCGTCCGTCAGTCTCTGCAGTTGGATTAGGGATTGAGTTGGCTAAGCCTGCAGTGTACAGATACTCACTGACGGACCAGTAGAGATGCAGTCTGTACGAGTAACACTGTGTGGATTAACACACACTCAAATCCAGATCCCATCAAACAGATCCAGCATCCAAACTCACAAATAGCACTGGCACACACTTGCACACACACTCCCTGTCTCCGAGCCAACACTCACACTCTCTAACCCACTCGGCATTCTTCCCGTCACTCACCATCACTTCTCACACACACAAGGAGGATTTATATCATAGAGCACTGTTGTCTCATTCAAAGATAGGTTTTCTTTATTTAAGATGACAATATACTACTGTTTGCTGCGGTTACAGTATACACACTCACAAATGCTATGCAGAACTCACCAAACACTAGCCACTGTCACAGACAGACCGGCGAGACACCTTCCTGTGTGCTCTGTGTCGTTGTATTCTTCCTGACAGCTCTGATGAGCACACTCACTAGCCATATGTAACGTTGATGGGAGAGTGTGAACCAGATCAATTATCTAGCTATTGGTTTCACTTGACCCCAGTCAGATGTGGTATGGAGGTAACGTCCTGAGAGCTCTAACAAGTGCATGTCTGCAGCACACCCAGACCTTTTGACTGCTTTAAGTAGTTGTGTGTGTGTGTGTGTGTGTCCTTTGACTGTGAAGCACTGGTTGTTCTTAATCAGTACTCCAAAAATTGAGTTCTCTTTCGAGGTGTGGAATGCAGCTGTGCCCCTCCCTGTCTCCCTGTCACCCTCAAAGCACAGCAGACAGAACTCTGCTGTGTGTGTGTGTGTGTGTGCGCGTTTGCACACGTTAGTGCTAAAACATCACTCCAGGCCTCGAAGATCTCCTGTCTGATGGCTCCACTGCTGACTTAACATGTTTACAATGAGGCCGATGATTCTGAGAAGACCATCATATAATGTACTCTCCCTCTCTCTGTCTCACTCTCTGTCCATCCTCTCTCCATCGTTTGACAATTTTGGACTCTGCGGATGATGCCCTCTCAGAGCACTGCCCACTGGGTAATCTTTGCTCTGGGGAAAAAAGGAGATTAAAAATCTCAAATGACAAAAGAAGTATAGAAAAAAGGGGATTACCTTTTCAGATCCCACACACACACACACGCACTGATGCTGAGACAGAGTGTTCTGTACAGTGTTATTCTGACAGGACGGTGACCCCCTCTGTGTAGTACAGCTTGTACCCTGGGTTATCCCCTTCACATGTGGATATTTGTGCGTGCATGTGCGTGCGTGTATGTTTGTATTTCTGTATCCTGTTGTTTCCATTTGAGTGTTGTTCTCTCGGGGCTTGTTTAGTTGGAGCGGAGCTCTACACATTGTAAATGGAGCGATAACAATTTATGGATTTTCTCTCCCTCCCTCCCTCCCTCCCTCCCTCCCTCCCTCCCTCCCTCCCTCCCTCCCTCCCTCCCTCCCTCCCTCCCTCCCTCCCTCCCTCCCTCCCTCCCTCCCTCCCTCCCTCCCTCCCTCCCTCCCTCCCTCCCTCCCTCCCTCCCTCCCTCCCTCCCTCCCTCCCTCCCTCCCTCCCTCCCTCCCTCCCTCCCTCCAAGCCTGTGGCCATGTCCATGTCATGTTGTTCTACATTCTCCTCTTTTCCTCAGAATGTGGACGGGTCGTACCAGGTACCAGGAGGAGGGGGAGAGGTGGAGGGAGAAATGGAGGGACACAGAGAGAAGCTGCTCTCTGCTTGCTCTAGGCCCCTGCCCTGTCTCCATTGCATCAGTCTAAATGATTCATTAGGTGTGGAGGGACAGAATCACACACATACACATACACACACACGTAAACACACACACACACACACACACATCTGAGCAGGGCTAATGAGACCGTAGGGGCTGCTTAGGCCTCTGTGGGTCTTCTAAAGGGCTTTGTTGCTGACACATCATTCTGTTATCTGCACTCACCCGAGCGTGTTTAAAAAGCTGGAATTACGCTAGTTACGAGTTAGTTATTAAGCTCTAAGTTGCTTTTATCTCTTACACCCCCTCTTTCTTCTGTGTGGAGATTGAAGCAGTGGAGCCTGGGTCCCAGCAGGGCTGACTGTGGTCCTTTCACACCCCAGAGAAGCAGCCTGGCTTACAAAGAGACGAAACTCTTCAGTAATGAGACTGCACTGCGTATAAACCTGCAGTGTCTAATGACACACACACACAAACAATAAACAAACAAATCCTCACCCAAATACGCAAACAAACAAGTACACACCCACACACAAACACACACACACACACACACACACACACACACACACACACACACACACACACACACACACACACACACACACACACACACACACACACACACACACACACACAGGTACTCTCAATATCTCCTCCACACACAGACTATTATTCAAACCTCCTGCATCTAATGACACACAGACAAATACACTCACACGCACACACACGACTCTGTTTAATCCCAACACCTTCAGTATCTCTGCTCAGTCCTTAGTGACGGCCCCTCTGTGTTGGTTACAAAGGTGAGGAACTGCTCCTGTCTGTTTCCTAGGCTGGAGGAGAGATCCTAACAGTCTTCCATCATGTGTTTACCTGGCTGCCTGTCCTACGGTCCCTATTTTACCTTCACTCAGAGCGCTGCAGGTCAGAGCACGTAGCTAGCAATGCAGCTGGAACAGCAATTAGCCTTAAGTTATCTACCAGAGGCCTCTCCCGGCCCTACCCAGTGTTTGACCTGAATACAGATAGGCGTGTCCTGTTTGTGTGTGTAGTATGTATTGTGTACATGAGTGTGTGTTCCATTGCAAGTGGACATTGCTGAGAATCAGTGGTAGTATGGTACCTTGTCTGAACAGGAAGTGTTCTGTGGCTTCACACTAGATTATGCAGATTCAAAATAAATCGAGCAGTTTTGGTTAGTCCTGTGTGTGTGTGTGTTTGCTGTGTTTGTCTGCTGTGTTGGAGCCTCCAGGGGGGTCTGACGGCTACTCTGCCCCAAAATAAGCTGCCCCTTGTGGGTACCATCTCCCTGCTGCTCCCCCTCTCCCCCCCGGAGCTGTGGAGAAAGCAGCGGGATGATGACTCACAGCACAGACAAGAGTTCTCCGAATCCCGGGGTTATCATGTTTCAACCTGTACGCTTCCAGCACTTGTAGTTTGAATACTAAGCATTCATTTTAGCCGCGGGTTAAATTTTTTCCCCTCCAAATAACAATAATAATAATAATCAACCGACTAAATGACTGTATCCTATTTCCATATGGTATCCAAACTTTAAAGCTATTTTGGTTAGGGTCAATCATGCTCTCAGCAGCTAGGACTGTCAAGATCCTGTTCTCCTTTCCAGTGATACTGAGGGTTTCTGTGATGCAGCACAGTGGAAGACAGCAGCAGCCAGGGTCAGCCCTGCGTGGGTATGCACAAGCACAGAAGAGGTTGGACTACAGCGAGAGAACCTAAATGAGGATACGTCGACCAGGTCTATAAGATGAAAGCCGGGCCCATGCAGCAAAATATGTCCACTCAGACAAATATAGCATTTATGTTTGGCGCTTATTCAAGGTTTTCTCTCTTTCATGTGCAGTGGATCCGTTTTATGGAGATGAGGGGTTTAGACACAGGTCTAAAGTAAATGCCTCCGAAAGGAGGTTTTGAAACCAGAAGCGGTCGTGGTTGGTTAGGCTGTGTTAAGAGACCAGCTTTACCATCCAGTCAGGTCATGTGATAAAGCTGCTGTCAGTTTATTGTCCTGTGAGTCTAATAGGCTCAGAGGACAGTTCTAAACGCCTCACCTCATAAACCATATCCCCTTATCTGACCCCCCCCCCCCTCTGGACCTCTTCATCCTCACACCAGTTTAAATCTGCCTCTGTTAATCTGCTGTGCTGGTTCAGATAGAGCCTGGCTCTAGGCAGGCTATTGCCGTGGCTGGGTAAGAATGACTAATCTCAAATGACGTGCGTCTGTTTGTTTGTTTGTTTGTGCCTGGTTCTACGGATATAAAATATGACTTCTACTGCAAAGGATAATAGACGCGGACGTAGCTCTGTCATCTGGATTATGCTAAGTGGTTTGGTACCCTTAATCCAACAACCAGGATCTACGCCTCGTTCCAACATTTGAATTTCCATTGGGATCAATGAAGTGAATTGAATTTAATGAACCGCTTTCTTATAGAAATCTGTGTATTTGTGTCACCTGCCATGCAGAGTAGCACTGCTCTCAGGTCAGTGACACTCAGAGTGTAGGGAACATGCCATGCACAGTAGCACTGCTCTCAGGTCAGTGACACTCAGAGTGTAGGGAACATGCCATGCACAGTAGCACTGCTCTCAGGTCAGTGACACTCAGAGTGTAGGGAACATGCCATGCAGATTAGCACTGCTCTCAGGTCAGTGACACTCAGAGTGTAGGGAACATACCATGCAGAGCAGCACTGCTCTCAGGTCAGTGACACTCAGAGTGTAGGGAACATACCATGCAGAGCAGCACTGCTCTCAGGTCAGTGACACTCAGAGTGTAGGGAACATACCATGCAGAGCAGCACTGCTCTCAGGTCAGTGACACTCAGAGTGTAGGGAACATACCATGCAGAGCAGCACTGGCCTACATGGCCCCTCCTGTCACACACACTTCACACTCTCGTACTCCAACCTTTCTGCTGACTCCGTCCTACGCCAAGCTGTGTGTACTGGCTTTGCATGTATGAAAGGTTTTCAATGTGATTTGAATTCAGAGTGAAGAGGGGGAGTGGGCAGACGAGTGTGTGTATGTGTGTATGTGTGTGTGTATGTGTGTATCTGTCCATCTGCACTGGTCAACTGTAATCTGAATGGCCTAATTTCTCACAGAGGTCATAGGAAAAACACTGACCAAATATATAGTGAAGAGTGCAGACATGTGTCATGGGTGTAACTTGTGGCATCTGGCCTGCTCTGCTGTAGCTGCACGGCGTGTTCTGACGAGGTCACATGATGTCTTTCAGACCCACTTTCAGTTCCCTGTTGAATACAGAGAACACCGAATTCAAGGTTCAAAACCAATCAGTATGTTTCCTGCTGTTTCCCCAAAGGCCCAAACCTTTAGATTGTGGTGTCAGGCAGAATTCAAGTGCTTCTGTGTTGTTCCGTGTGTGATTGGGTGTGCAACGTTTCGTACGTGTGTCTGCAAGTGTACGTGTGTGTTTGTGTACGTGTGTCTGTATGAAAGAGGAAGGCAGAAAGTGGGGCGGAGTGTGTGCAGGCCAGAAAGCCCTTCAGTGCTGTCCTCTGTCCTCTGGCTTTGCTGTGGTCATGTAATGGCCAGCCAACATGATTTCGTTTCACAGATTGCAGTTGTATTAATACTGGTGTGTTTTGTACAGGGTGGAATTGCTGACTGGTTGAACTATCTGTGTTCTGAGTGGACAAGCTGCAGCAACAGCCAGACCAGTCTGTCTGTGCCACAGTGAATGACCACTGCCACTCCGGCTAAAGAGACAGAGAGAGTTGATGAGGTTACGTGGCGCTAATATGAATGAAATTGTTGTTTTGCACGTTGTGCGTGTGTGCTTATGTGAGGCTGCCGCGGTAACAGGATTGTGTCTGTGAGGTTAGTTTATTAGTCCTGAAGTCTCAGCGTGGTTTATGTAATGGTCTTGTGTTGTTAGCAGAGCGGTGCTTTAGAGCCTCTCTATTCATCCTGTGGGTCTTTTAAGAAGTCTTTTAAGAAGACTATTAGAGAAGAGATTTAATGACCCTCCAAAGTTTGTGTGATGCATCTTTTGTCCTGTACCTTCCTCGCTCTTTCTCTCTCGCTCTCTCTCTCTTGCTCTCTGTCTCTCTCGCTCTCTCTCAAGGCCAGACTGGATAATGGGCCAGCAAGGAACACAGACACACACACACACACACACACACACACACACTGAACACACAAAGCCCCCCTTACCCGTACGCACATCTTAGGATGTTTTTACCAAGGACTCCAGACTGATTACATCATGAACCCTCAGCCACCTGTTCTAATATGTTGCACTTCATCACATGTTTACCGTATACATTTGAGGTCATTCTCTTCAACTGTGGAAGCCACAATGTCTCACATTATCTCTTTGTTCTTATTTGTGTGTGTGTGTGTGTCCAGGCGGAGCGCGATGGCAACGTCCTCAGCCTCCCAGTGCCTATGCGCCGCGGCGGGTCAGAGTCCAACCTGGATGTGGAGAGCTGCACTGTCGAGAAAGTGGGCCTGGACTTCCGGAAGGGTCCGCTGGGCTTGGACAGCCTGCAGCAGAAGATCCTGAAGGTGACG
Organism: Osmerus mordax; assembly: GCF_038355195.1. Taxonomy (NCBI): domain Eukaryota; kingdom Metazoa; phylum Chordata; class Actinopteri; order Osmeriformes; family Osmeridae; genus Osmerus; species Osmerus mordax. The sequence goes on along the minus strand of NC_090066.1, from coordinate 4,985,389 downwards.
GAGCAGATCAAGGTGGAGCAAACGGCCCGGGACCAGAACGTGGCCGAGTACCTGAAGCTGGTGAACAACGCCGACAAGCAGCAGGTGGGGCGGATCCGCCAGGTGTTCGAGAAGAAGAACCAGAAGTCGGCCCAGAGCATCGCCCGGCTGCAGAGGAAGCTGGAGCAGTACCACCGCCGCATGAAGGACAGCGAGAGCAACGGGGCCAAGCACGGGCCACGCGACGCCAAGGAGGGCGCCAAGGAGGGCAGTCTCCGGGACGTGAGCTCCAGCGGGCGCCACCCGGCGCTGGACAAGGTCAAGACCATCGGACCCGGTGTCTCGCTGTCCCCGCCCTTCTTCTTCAACAAGTCCAGGGAGTTCGCCAACCTGATCCGGAACAAGTTTGGCAGCGCCGACAACATCGCCCACCTCAAGAGCTCCATGGAGACGGGGGCGGGGCTTCAGGCCGAGGGCGGGGCCAGAGCGCTGAGCGGCAGCGCCACCACCGTGGCCAAACCCAAGTACCACAGCGACGACGAGTGCTCCTCGGGGACCTCCGTGTCGGCAGACTCTAACGGGAACCCCGCGGAGGGGTCGGGGCTGGGGTCCGGAGGGGGGCCGGGGAGGTCGGACTCCCAGGGCAGGCTGGGGGAGGTGCTGGAGGAGGTGAGGGAGATCAGGGAGGCCCAGAGTCAGCTAGCAGAGGACATGGAGGCTCTGAAGGCTCAGTTCAAGAGGGACTACAACTTCATCACACAGACCCTGCAAGAGGAAAGATACAGGTTGGTGTGGGTCATGGACAAATACAGAAGCGTAAATACACACACACACACATACACACACACATGCACACATGCTTTGTTTGTTTTAGTCTTCAAAGAAGCCTTGTATTTCAAAGAGCCCCCCAAGTTCCCCATGGTTATATTGTACTCTTCCTGTGAGTCATGCTCCATTCAGACAGAAACGTCTTGTGCTCAGCAGTACTCTGACAGAACAGTCTTTCTCCCTTTTGAAGGCTGTTTGCAGTATGTCTATGTCTAAATCCTTCTGCAAAACATGTGGCCCTCAAACCAGGTTGTTTACATCCCAAATAGACGACCGCAAAAAGCTGGCATGTAAACACTAGGTTGTTGGTCCTGTCACCTTAGGGCTTATTCTGCAGCTTTAGAACTGGTAAAGCTGATGATTCACTTGGACCACACACATAACACAAACACGGACCAACACGACTATAGAAGTGTGGCTGGATTTAACAGGATTTTCCCCAACCTGTCTATTCCCCTCCCTTTCACTTATCCCTATGTTGTCCCTCTCTCCCCTCTCCTCCTCCCTCTCTTTGCTTCTCACCTCTCTCCTACATTCTTCCTCCCTCCCTGTTCCTCTCCCCCTGTCTCTCTGTACCAGGTTCGAGCGGTTGGAGGACCAGCTGAACGACCTGACTGAGCTCCACCAGCATGAGACCAGCGACCTGAAGCAGGAGCTGGCCAGCATCGAGGAGAAGGTGGCCTACCAGGCCTACGAGAGGGCCAGGGACATCCAGGTGCGCACACACACACTGGAGCTTGAACAACAATCTGGCATCTACATTTACATGACATTTCTCACACGACACGTATTTATTCATTGTAAATGAAATGCATTTCAAGACATTTATTTATTTACATTTACATTTCCTAACAGATCATCTCTGAAGTGTAGGTCTTTCAACTTCAACCTATGTGTGGGATTGACACTTTTTTATGTGTGTGTGTGTGTGCGTGTGTGTGTGTGTGTGTGTAGGAGGCCCTGGAGTCGTGTCAGACGCGAGTGTCTAAGCTGGAGCTGCAACAGCAGCAGCAGCAGACAGTGCAGCTGGAGAACACGGACGCCAAGGTGCTGCTGGGAAAATGCATCAACATCATGCTGGCCATCGTCACGGTGATCCTGGTGTGCGTCTCCACGGCGGCCAAGTTCGCGGCCCCGCTCCTCCGGAGCAGGGTGCACCTGGCGCTCACCTGTGTGGGCGTGTCTCTGCTGGCGCTGCTCTGGAAGAACTGGGAGCACCTGCAGTGCATGCTGGAGCGTCTGCTCCTCCCACACTGAGCTAAGCTCCTCCCACGATAGCACAGGCCCCTCCCACTTTGGGCCCACGGCTTCTGGAACTGTGATTTTGCGGTAGACCTGGAGGAGAGGGGTGGAGTTAATATGTAGCCTTATCACCACCATCATTTCCCTCTTCTCTTGTCTCTCCTTCCTCTCAGTAGCTGAATGCTATTTAAAAAAAAACATGCCAGCTTGCCACGGACAAATGTCAGGCATTTCAGCCAAGAGTGACCAATCAGCTAAATGCTACAAGGGACTGGCGTGTCAACAATATGGCCGTATGGAAAAGTCTGTCCTGTGTGTGGTCGTTGGGGACTCATTTAAAGGGGAGGTGGAGTGATAATTTATGTCCCATTCTTAAAGGGAAAGGACGGATCCCCCAGGTCTGTTTGTTTTCAACTGTTTCATACTAGAACCTAGCTTTCTCACTGACAGCATTACAAAGTCATCCCCTGTAGAGGACTTGTATCTAAGCTACACTCCGCCATACTAGACCTCACTACCCCACACACCTGCTGTGAGACACGCGCACTGAGCTCATGCTGAAGGGTGTGTTGGCTGGTTTGCTCGTGGATCTTACTGGCTTTGTACTGTAAGTCACTTTACTGTAAAAGCAGAATGTTTTTGTTGTTTGTTTTAATGGTTTTAATGGCATCGTCATTTTTAAAGGGATGTTTTGAGTGTGTGTCGAAATTCGGTGTTCACGTCTTAAAGGTGGGTGTGGCTGTGTATGTGAATTTGTTTGCGTGTGTGTGTGTAAACGTTTGCGTGTCTGTTTGCATGTCACTTTTGTGCATTCGTGTGCGTAAGGAAAACGTCTTAAAGGGAATGAATTAGCGGACGGCCAGCTGACTCACTGAAACGTGACGTGCTGCTTCTTGGGTAGTCAGCTCAGGAACACACATAAGGAGGGTGTTTGGTGACACTGCTGAACTCTCCCCAATGAAGGCTGGTGACCCATCTCTGCCCCTGACAGGAGATGCATACTGTTCTTAGCCCCTGACAGGCTAACTCTACTGGATTTGATACCTTGAAGCAGTGTCCGAGAGGGCGGATGTACCCTAAGCTAATTGGCAATTCTTCTTTATTAATTGTGTGCATTTTTTATGAAATAAGAAAGGAGCTCTATCATTGACCCAGGAACACAGGAACTGCTCTATGGTGTGCCCTTAAAACACCATGTTGTGACACTTTGTTTTTCCTCTAGAGACAGTATATTATTTCGCCTCATACCGAACAAACAAATATTCTAAATGCCTTTTGGATTCAGTCGTCTGACTGGACAGAGCGGAGGGAACAGTTGTCGAGTTCCGTCTTCTCTAGATCCCAGTATCACTGTGATGATGATGTAATGATGATGATGATGAAAGACGTCTGTTGCCTTTTCTGTGTTCCCCTGTTCTCTGTTCTCACCTGTTGTTTCCACAGAGCCACATGTGGGAAGATGTGTAGTGGTTGACTGGCACTTTCCTCTACTGATACCTACATGAGTATGATGGGTATGTCAGCATATTTACCATTGTACATTGGTGATAAATAGTTTACCCTCTACTTTGCAACTCTATTTGCTGTCTCTGGGCTGGAGAGAGACAGTGTGCATGTCTGAAATGTTGTCCTGTCTGAGTAGCTGTGCACATTAGTGTAGTTTTGGTTAATCCGGTCCTTCCGGTTTGTACAGAACACACTTTTTCAAACAAGAAAAAATAAATAATTTTTTTCTAAGCTTTGTGCTCTGCCTTTGTTTACATATCATTGCTCAGTCTGAAGTTCCTGCTGATTAGTTCTTCTTCATGACTGATCTGTGTATTCAGCATACCGTACATGATCCAGTAATCTGACAGACCAGTGCTCAAGAATATGATGTATTTATTTCATGTCTTGTACAAGAGGACCTACTGTGTTTTTAAGTTTGAGTATGACACAGTGGAATAACTCATCATGTGTGGATATAGAATATACATGTAAACATAGAATAAAGATTTTATGAGTAAATGAGTTATATAACTCGATCTGGCATTGAGACCTTTTATGTCCCCAGTTTATCCACTCGAGCATTCAAGCAGTGAAGCAGGGACCAGTAGATTATTCACAAGACCTCTACCATCTGATTCAGCGGCATGTAGTATGGGTTTGTTTTGTAGCACACAGAGGGCCCTGTAGTTCATGCTCAAGCTGTTTTGTTTGTCATTAATGTTTTATCCGGATCCTGCCAACGCCAACTTCATTATTCAAACTGTGCTTTGGTCCACTGCGTCTTCGAGTGCCCTGCTTCTGCCAGCCTGTGTTCATCTACACATGGGTGGCACGTGGCCTGGTACTGTACCACCGAACAGCAAGGCCATCTGCCCATACCTCACCAGTGCCAATTCATGGTATATGCTGCCACCTAGTGGTTGTTCTGATACAAATATTTTTCTTCACAAAAAAGGTGAAAGGTGTTTGTGATGCAGTCGTTTTTAATAAAATGTTAACTTACAGCAACAAATTGGGATCAACATATGTGTATTTTCTGGGGGAAACTTTAAGTATCTTTATAAATATCGTTTTTTTGTTTCCCACATAATGGCTGGTATTTCATGTGCAGTCAAGTGGTTTTAAATTCACATATATTCACATATGACTTGCGATGATAGCTTATATTGCTTTAAAGGTGTTGATCACTTATAGGATCAGTTCTGTATGGAATATTTGGTTCATAGCACAAAATACTAAAGTCTCATGGTTCTTGAAGTGGTTTTCATCTTTAGTTGTCTTCAGCTGTGCTGCTCGCTGACCGCTGCTGTGGTCTGTGGATGAGCGTGGCTGGCTAGAGGCAGGTGCTGTACACGGTGACCTTCATGCTGATGTCTGTGAGCAGCTGACGGGCGGTGCTCTCCAGAACGGCCAGCTGCTCTGCCTTGGACTCCAGAAGAAGCTGGTTGTCCTCATAAGATCTCTCCAGCTCTGGGAACACACAAGTACGGCTTGATGTGGAATTTTTATTGGAAAGATTTAGGCCTTTCATAGTCTTTATTCGAGTTGACTGATGCTTTGAGACGTGTGGACAGTAATCAGGGTGTCTGTGTTTGTTGGTGTGGATGGGAGGGTGCAGCTGGAATACCTCGCAGTCTCTGGAGCTTGTCGCTGGTCTGGGACAGCAGCTCTTTGGCCTCTTCCTGAAGTTGCTCCGCCCTCTTCCTGGCGTCAGACACGCCCTCTGCCTTGTCCACCACCAACTCCTCCACTACGCTGTACTTATCCTTCACCTCCGACTCAAACTCCTACCAAACCATGCACACATTAGCACGGGATACATGTAAAGGTGTTTGCATGCGTTTGTCTACATACTGTATATCTGTGTGTGGATGTGATTGTGTTTGTGTGTGTGTGTACGTGTACCTGCTGGGCCTGGTCTGCCTCTTGCTTGGCCAGATCAGTGACAGTCTGGGTGTGTTCAGCTTTGTGGCTGCTCTCCAGGCTGATCTCTCTCAGCAGAGACACGTCTCTCTCCAGCTGCAGCAGGCGCAGCGTGGTGTTACTCAGCTTCAGCTCCGAGTCGGCCGTCTCCGACTCAACCTGGCGTGCACACACACACACACAGACACACACACACACGCACACCTTTAGTGACCTACCCTCTTCAAAGCGCTGTTCTCAGAAACCTTGACACTTCCAAACATCACTCACGGACGTCAGAAGGTCAAGAGTTCCCTTGGTGTTGTTGCTGGCCTGTTTGATGGCGTCGATGGCAGCATTCTGGGCATGCTCAGTCTTCTCCAGGGCCTCCTTCACCAGATCAGCTGTCTCCTTCATATCGGACGCCTCCTGGCTAGGAGAGACAGAGGGGTTGTGGACAGCATGTCATTATGCGTATTGATTCATGCAGGCATACCTGTGGGTGTTGGCGTGTGTGTGTGAGTGTGTGTGTTACCTGGCAGTGCGGGCCTGCTGCAGTAGGGTCTCTGCTGTCTGGATGTCCTTGGCACTCTGAATGAGGATGGACTCCACGTTGGTCAGGGTGCCCACCTTCTCCTTGATCTCATTGGTCAGCTCCTTCAGCTGGGTGGGCGAGGTGGGCATGTCCAGCGCCAACACCTCATTGGCGACCGCCTCAATCACAGACACATCTGCCCGCTCATCTGCAACACAATGGAAACATGTGCCCTCACTACACAGAGAGAGAGACCAAGAGAGAACAAGACATGGTGAACGAGAGAGAAAGAGAACAAGATGTAGAGAGTGGAAGAGAGGAGCGAGAGACAGGAAGTGTGTGCGTGACGGAGGGAAGAGAGCTTCCTGTTCGGCTCACTGGTGAGCAGGTCTCGTATCTCCTTTATGAGGTTGCGCAGCTGCTGGTTGCTCTGCTCCACTCTCTCTCTGCTCCGGTTGGACTTGAGCAGCACCTCCTGAGCAGTGAGCTTGGCTTGGTCTGCACGCACCTTCGCCTCCCACACCTAGAGGGCGACACGGTGCGCGTTAACGCCACGACAACAGACCCAGCCGACTCTCGGTAGGCGGGGAGGAGAGACTAGTGACACAGGTCTCACCATCCTGGAGAGCTTGTCCACTTCCTGCATGGCAGTGAGGATTTCCTGGTCCAAGTCCTTGGAGGATTTCAGGGCGGTTTGTGATGTTGTGACCAGGCCCTCACAGCCCTCGCCCCCACAGTGGTGTGTGCCGTCCTCCCCCACGCATCCCAGCCCTCCACAGGGGGACTCATCGCACCCCTCCACACCCCCCTCAGCACCGCACGTCTAAGGAGAGAGACAGAGCACCAGACACGTTGATGGTCACGTAATGCTAACAAATAACAACGTATATAACGGCACCAAGTTGATCCAATCAAACGCACCTGCTTGCTGAGTCCCGATAGGTCGAAAGCATCCAGGTCTTTGGCCAGCTTCTCCAGTTTCTGCGTGTGTCTCTGCTGCTTCCGGTCGAACTCCTTCTGGCTCTTGCTCAGTTTGTCCTCTGCGGCGCGCCGCAACTTTGCAGACTCCTCCACTGTGTTGCCAGGGTTACTGGTGGAGACGTTGGCCCGGTGCTCCGCCATGCGAGACTCCAGGTGGGCGGTGGTGATGCTGTTCATCGCTCCTGCAGGTGGTACACGTTGGACAGGGCCACGTGGGTCAGGGAACAGCTAGCAACTACCACTTCACCATCTCATCACGCTTCTCCCTCATTCAATCAGCACAGATAGGACTTTTCCCTACTTTTTGTAGACTGTGTTAATGTTTATCTCTCTCTTTCTCTCTCTCTCTCTCTCTCTCTCTCTCTCTCTCTCTCTCTCTCTCTCTCTCTCTCTCTCTCTCTCTCTCTCTCTCTCTCACACACACACTCTCTCACTCTCTCTCTCTCTGTCTCTCACTCTCTCTCTCACCCTGGATGTTGGAGTTCTTCACGTTGTCCACCTGCTGCCGGATCTCTCTGACGGAGCGCTCCAGGTCCTCGGCCCCCTGCCTCAGGGCGTCCAGACTGGCGGTGGTCTGGTTGGCATCGCCGTGGAGACGAGAGAGGGTGTCCTCTGTCGTGTTCAGCCTCTCGTTCAAGTCTGCCACCAGCGACCTGTTAAGGATGGCATCATGTTGAGGATGTGCCGGTGACTGAGGAGGGGAAAAAAGTAAAGTACGTCTGGTGTGTGTGTGTGTACGCACGTGGTCCGTAGCATCAGCTGCTGTATCTCCTCCAGCTGTTGCCAGGCAGGGTTGTTCTCCAGCAGGTCTCTGACAGCCTTGGCGCTGGTCTCCAGGCTGCTCACCGTCTCCTTGTAGGGCGCCGTCACCCCAGTGGTCAGGAGCTCGCTCACATGCTCATCTAGTCGCCGCGTCTGATTGGTCAGTTCCCCCACCACGCGGTCCCACGCGGAGAAGCACTGGTGGCAGAGCTCGCAGGCTGGGAACTCCCCCTGGAAGCCGCGGGCACACTGGTCACACCTGGGGCCCGTCACGCCCTCCACGCACGCACACTGGCCCGTGGTCTTGTGGCACTGCTCTCTGGCGATGCCGCGTGGGTCGCAGTCACACGCTACAGAGAGACAAAGGGAGTGTTTGAGTCACACGCACACACCAACACACACACTGTCAAACTCATGCACAAGTCTGAACGGATCCTGGATCCGTGATAATGGTAGTGATAACAGCTGTGCTCTTGAGATGTCCAGGGAGGTATGTGTGTGTGTGTCGTCCCACACAGGCTGCTCGCAGGGAGGAAGATGGAGTATGGGGCCCCTCTAGAGACAGATAGTACCCTTATGAAGAAATATGAGAGCATGTCCACCACCTCTAAGATTCCCCCCAAGGAAATGAAGAGTGTCAATTGGTGAACAAACACAGGATTGACCTTGACCTTTGACCCTGTCTTGTGCTACGTTACCGACCTGCCCACAGGAAGGGAGGAGACGAGAGATGGAGTGACTCACAGGGAAAGAATGTAAAATGGAGGAAAAGGGGAGAATGTCAGTGGTAAGCACCACTAACATGGCCCTTGGGTTTGATTGATGAGGGTTGATGGTAGAATTGCGTGAGTGTGTTTGTGTGTTTCTCAAAAGTTACAGTGGTCTACATAAACAAGGCATTTCCACACTATGATAACATGCTATTGTAAACCATTAAAGTGATAATTTAGCCAAATTACATAAACATTTACATTTAGTCATTTAGCAGACGCTCTTATCCAGAGTGACTTACAGTAAGTACAGGGACATTCCCCCGGGGCAAGTAGGGTGAAGTGCCTTGCCCAAGGACACAACGTCAGTTGGCATGACCGGGAATCGAACTGGCAACCTTCGGATTACTAGCCCGACTCCCTCACCGCTCAGCCATCTGACTCCCATATACATAAACACACGGCCATGTGGTCGACAGACAACGGTCTCTTAAATCACACACACACACACACACACACACACACACACACACACACACACACACACACACACACACACACACACGCACACACACACACACACACATCAGGCTCACACAGACACCCTCTCTCACTATCCCTTTCCATCTCTCTCGCTTTCTTTTTGCTATCTCTCTCTCTCCATCCCTCTGTCTCTCTGTCTCTCTCCCACATACAGTACACCCACACATAGTATTCCAATGATGTACACTCTTCATTTCCCATGATTCGTCACAGCAGTGCAGTGTAACAGTCTGTGAAGAGTGAGGGCAGAGCCAGGGGTCCATCTGGCTTCACAGGCTGGAGGGTAACTCTGCAGGACTGATCTGGGAGCCCTGAGCTGCAGGCGGAGGAGCTGGAGAGGGGGCATGACCAACACGGGATGCCTCGGAATTCTGGGGGAACATCTGGTTCTCATTCCGTCATGAGAGAGCGAGAGAGGTCCTTCCCAGAGTCTTCTCATCAACAGGCTTTTTTTCCCCTCTGATGTTTTGGTTCTCTCTCTCTCTCTCTCTCTCTCTCTCTCTCTCTCTCTATGTCTCTCTCTCTCTCTCTCTGTCTCTCTCTCTTTCTCTGTCTCTCTCTCTCATTTGTGAGGGTGTGCCAGCTACTATGAGGCATGCATTTCTCCAGCTGGACTGAGGGAGGAGAGCTGGCCAGATTGTTGTTCAGTTGTTCAGCAGATGATGAACCATGTCTCGTGGAGTGAGAGTCAGACCAGTCCTAATGGATGACACTCACACGCTGGGACTGACAACACAAGGACAGGACAGAAGCCTGGAAGCCTCGCCAAGTCACCAGACATCCACTCTGTGAGGCAGATGTCCTACATACACACATAAACACACGCACACACACACATAACCACATACACACACAGCGTGAGAACACTGGAAGCCATGGAAAAAGAATATAAAACAGCAAAGCCGCGTAGTCACTCTAGGGAACCACTGGTCATGAGAACGAGAACTGAGACTGTTTACTCAAACTAGCCCACTCACAGAAAGACACAGAGGGGAAGAGAGAGAGAGAGAGAGAGAGAGAGAGAGAGAGAGAGAGAGAGAGAGAGAGAGAGAGAGAGAGAGAGAGAGAGAGAGAGATAGAGAGAGAGAGAGAGAGAGAGAGGAAGAGAGAGAGAGAGAGACAGAGAGGGGAAGAGCGAGAGTCAGATGGGAAGAGAGAGAGACACACAGAGGGGAAGAGAGAGAGAGAGAGACATTAACACAGTCTACAAACATACGGGAAGAGACAACACAGATGCAGATGGACAGGAAACTGCATTTTTCAACAAACATATTTCCTTTCTGTCATACATGCAAAGTATGCAACCATGATGGACCTACACACAAAGACAAAGCCACATGTAACCCCTCACGGCCGCTCTGCCACATGCTTCAGGGACTGGGCGGGGACTCACCATGACATTTGACCTTTGGCTCTCCCCAGAACAGCTCTCTGCACTCCCTACAGGTCCTGCCTCCGAACCCAGGCCTGCATGAGCACTGCCCTGTCACCTGGAAACACACAACACGTCAACTCATCCACACGCAACTCATCCGCACGTAACTCATCCGCACGCAACTCATCCACACGCAACTCATCCGCACGCAACTCATCCACACGCAAATCATCCACGCTTGGCACATTATCCACTTCATGAAAGCTGGATCGTTGTGTTAACATGACCCATACACACACATTTACTCAAAAACAATGGGCCACTAATGTTGGAAAGAGCCCCCCACCCCTCTCTTCTCTAATGTGGAATGTGTGTTCAGAAATCCCAGAGAGTATTCTTTCAGACTTCCTTCCTCTGTGGAGCTGAGCCAGGAAACACACAACCCTGGTAGTTTCTCCCGTGAATGTGTGTGTGTGTCTTTGATTGTGTGTGCATACAGTGTGCAGCCTGCTGTGTGTGTGTGTGTGTCAGTGAGTAAGAAAGAGAGATAAGGGAGTCTATGGTTAAACTGAGTAAGCAGTGAGAAGCTGGATCCACAGGCTACAGTGCCAGGCCTGGTGAGTGACAGGTCGGAAGTACGGACTAGACCAATGGGGAACCAGCAACTCACCTCACTGCAGGAGGAGCTGAAGGAGTGGGCGGGGTCACAGTCGCAGGCGTGGCAGCCCGCTCCGCTGGCTAGGTTCCAGGTGTTGGGAGCACAGCGGTCACAGCTCTTACCCACCACGTTGGGCTGGCAGGGGCACTGGCCACTGTGCAGGTCACAGTGACACTCGTCCGGAGCAGGGCAGGCCTGCGATGCCGTACCCACAGCGAAGCACATACACCCTGCCGAGGAACAAGGGAGATCTGGTCACTCCCTCACCAACGACCACACGCACGCACAAACAGTAAAAAATAAACAGTAAAAAAAAAAAAAAAAAAGGGTTGGCTCACTTCTGCAGCTCTGGGTGGCTGCGTTGCCGTGGTAACCCGCTTTGCAGCGATGGCAGTTGGAGCCCTCTGTGTAGTACAGGCATCTGAGGCAGGAGCCCGTCCGGGCGTCGCAGGAGCCCGGGTCGTGCATGTCGATGTTGTTGCTACACTGGCACGGCAGACAGCGCCCTCCGGGCACCTGGGGGTTACCGTAGTAACCCGGGGCACATTCGTTACACCTGGGTCCTGGAGAGCAGATGGAGACAAGGCATCAGGAACAGACATCACACACACAAGCACCCCTATCATACAATTAAAACAAACTCAAAGCTGGGTTAGGATTACCCACTCCATTCCTGATGCACCTGGTCAGGTCTGTCCAGCGGTCATAAAGCTGGTTGAGGGGTCATTTTACTTGCACACTGGGAGAGGTATCTGTGCTGTTTCCCACACACTCTCTCTCCCTGTAGTTAGCCTAGCTCTACCTGCCTATTAGGACAGACAAGAGGCCTGGCTCTATGATTACAGGGTAACACTGGCCTTTCTCTGAGCTCTGCTATGACAGGTGTGTGTGGGTAGGAGAAACTGGAGTTTGAGTGTGTGATGAGTATGTGGTGGGAAAAGTCAACTTCACTTGATCTGCTTTGTGTGCGTGGGTGTGTGTGTGTGTGTGTATGTGTGTGTGTGTGTGCTGATATCTACCTCTGTATCCCGGGCTGCAGGCACACACCAGCTTCTGGGAGGGGAGCTCATGGTAACATCCTTCTGCAAACTGCCGTCCGCTCCCGGGCCCGTCGGGGCAGAGGCACGGGCGGCACTGCCCACCAGAACCAAGGACCGGGTCACCGTGGTAACCACTCAGACACCTGCAGGAGTTGGGAGGGGGACATGATGGGATACACACACCCCTCGACACATACACCCTTATAGTCACATACTCACACTCATCGACATTCAACACCGCTCATCGACACACTTATAAAAAGGTATGAAGGCTCTAAACTGTGGCACGGTTGGTTAGCTTTGGTACCTCTCACAGTTCTGCCCGGTGGTGGAGTCTCTGCAGTCCTGGCATTCTCCAGTCTGGGGGTGGCAGTACTCGCTGTGCCCGTTGCAGTGGCAGGGCCGGCAATGTGGGAATCCCCAGAAGCCTGGCTGGCAGTGGGCACAATGACGCCCTGTGGCCCCTGGCACACACTCACACTGACCTGAGGCCTCCTGGCAGAAGGCGTGGAGCGAGCCCTGGGGATCACAGTCACAGGCTGGGGAAGACAGAGAGGGGGAGAGAGGGGAGGGACATGGAGAGAGAGGGGAGGGACATGGAGAGAGAGGGGAGGGACATGGAGAGAGAGGGGAGACATGGAGAGAGAGGGGAGACATGGAGAGAGAGGGGAGACATGGAGAGAGAGGGGAGGGACATGGGGAGAGAGGGGAGACATGGAGAGAGAGGGGAGGGACATGGGGAGAGAGTTGAGGGACCGAGGGAGGTGGAGAGAGGGAGGAAAGACAGGGGAAAATCACAGTATGTGGTTCACAACAGATTCGAACAAATCCTCAGCATTATGTTGTCCTTGCTGTTGACCTCACCTCTGCAGCCTGCTGGGCTGAACAGGTAGGTGGCGGGAGAACAGTGGTCACAGTTCCTGCCCACCACGTTGGGGCGACATCGACACTGGCCGCCGCTGGGCTCACACACAGTACTGAGGGAACCCTGGGGGTCACACTGGCACGCTACAGAGAGGGGGGGGGGGGATTTAGTGAGGGGGTTGGGGGGGGGAGAGATGAGAAGGGAAGGGAAGAGAAGGATGAAGTATTTAATGAAATGGTAGTGGAATGTTACATTCTCAAGGCTATAAATCCGCTGATAACACACACAAACACCCCCCCCCCACACACACACGTGTTCTTACCCATGGCTCCCTGGTGCAGCAGGGCGGACACGCTGAAGATGTAGTCGTTGCAGATGTCGGTCATGGGGCTCTTGATGACGCTCTGGCTGCTCTCCAGACAGCGGTACCTCTGGAACGTGTCCCACGCTCCCTCGCCCTGGCTGCCCTCAAACATGTCCAGCTCCCGCACCCGCGGCATGAGCACCAACTGACCACAGGGGGGAGGGGGGGGGGGGGTGGAGCAAGAGCAGAGGAAGATGTATAGAGATACGTGAACAAATCATTGAGGCAGCAATACTAAACGTCACAGACTTATGACTCTGGGATTTCTCTTTCCGCTTCTGTACTGCGTGTGTTTGCGTGTGTACTCACAGAGTCGATGAGTGTGTAGGGGCTCTGGACGTGGCCGAGCGAGGAGTAGAGAGGCAGACTCAGACGCATGGTGTAGTTGTAGCCCTTCTCCAGACAAACAGGCCTCGGCAGCACCACATGTCTAACACACACACACACACACAAACAGGATGGACGAGAAGGATTCAGAATGGGAGAACGAAAGACTGACAGACCAACTGACCAACACCTAGACTGATGGACAGAGAGACAGAGAGAAAGACCGGCAGAAACACAGAGAGAAAAGTTGAGGCTGACCTGGACCCTGGAGGCAGAGAGACGGCCTGCTGGTCTCCCCCTGGTATGGAGTTAGCACACAGACTGCTGAGGTCTGAAGGGTTGAAGACAGGCCGCTCCACCCTCATATTCACCTGCTCCCACTGCTGGGGCAACTACAGCAGCACACAGAACACAGAACGCCTTTACGCCCGCGAGGATACACGTGGTACAAACATGATGTGTGTGTTGATGTCACAAAGGGCGTGCGGTTCTCTTGTGTGTGTGTGTGTGTTACCTGCGGTTCGTAGCGGATGAGCAGGTCATAGTCCATGGACTCTGGGATGTTGTTGATGATGAACTCCAGGTGAGCTCCTTCAGGGACGTTGACAAAGCCCATGCCTGTCCAGGTGGGGCTGCGGGGTAGGGGGGGGTAGGGCCTCGGAACCACAGTCACTCCCTGAGAGGGGGAGAGGAAGACACACACAGAGACAGTGAGACACACACTTGAGAATGACCAACTCACACACACACACACACACTCTCTCTCTTTCCCACACACACACACACACACTCTCTCTCTCTTTCCCACACACACACACACACTCTCTCTCTTTCCCACACACACACAGACACTCACAGGTCCGTGCTTGGCGTCCTCTGCCTCGTAGATGTAGTGGTCCAGAGCTATGAAGTAGAAGCCAGACTCCACCTGGTCACAGCGCTGGCCAAACATGTGGTCCCTACACACACACTGGCCCGACACCGGGTCACAGCTACAGGGAGGGGGTGCAGAAAGTTAGGTACGGGAAGAGCGGCTAGATATCCTAATTGGATCCAGGTTCTGATTGGTCGATGCTAATATAGGCTTCCTGTGATTGGTTAAAAACATACTTGTTGTGGATGGCTCCACCCTGGTCGCAGTCACATGCTCGACAGCCGTCCATGTCCATACTGAGACCCCAGTGTTGTGGCTGCAGTGGACGAGGGTGGAGTTACAGACAGACACTGACACACGCACACACACACACGCAAAATAGTCAGTCCCTTACCAGACACTGATCACAGTTCCTGCCGGTGACGAGGCGCTTGCAGAAGCAATTTCCTGAGTCCATGTCACATGGGTTTCCCCCCGGCAGCGTGCCCAATGGGTTACAGGTACATGCTGCCAAAACACACACAGACACAAACAACCAAAAACAGGAAACAATGTACATTATCTTGTGTGAGTGTTCCCAGAGTGTGTGTAGCTTTGTTTATCAGTGTGTGTGTGTGTGTGTGCGTGTAGCTGTGTTTGACTCACGCATGCATCCCTGGGGGTCCCGTCCCAGGCCATAGTGTCCTTGTCTGCAGTGATCACAGCGCTCTCCCTCCACGCTGGCCTTGCAGCGACACTGGCCAGCAATCAGACCCAGGGACACGTCCGTCCGCGCGTCACACACCCCCCCCTGCAGCGAGCCGTCCGGGTCACAGTTACACTCTACGGAGAAGAAGGAGAGAAGGGGAGTGGAGGGGAGTAAGGAAGAGAAGAGGAGGAGGGGAGTGGAGAGGAGAGGAGGAGGGGAGAGGAGGAGGGGAGAGCAGGAGGGGAGGGGAGAGGAGAGGAGGAGGGGAGGGGTGGAGGGGAGGGGTGGAGGTGAGGGGAGGAGGGGAGGGGAGAGGAGGAGGGGAGGGGTGGAGGGGAGGGGTGGAGGGGAGGGTTGGAGGGGAGGGGAAGAGAAGAGGAGGAGGGGAGAGGAGGAGGGGAGGGATGGAGGGGAGAGGAGGAGGGGAGGGGGCAAGGAGGAGAAAAAGGAAGGGAATCCGTTACGGCTTGCAGTCTATTTTCTAGCACCAATTCCATCTGTATCTACCTGGTGTTTACCAAGTATTACGTCATAAGAAGAGGCACTTCCTAGCGGTTCAAACACCAGTGCTAATGGCCCTGGTACCAGGTGGTGTGTGTAGGACAGCGGCTCTAACGACACAGAGATAGAAAGGGGGTGCTGGCATACGTTGACAGAGGCGCGGGTCCCTCAGGGTCCTGTGGGGGTGCTGGTAGTAGAAGGGCCGACACTGCTCACACTGACGGCCCATGGTGTTGTGCTGGCAGTCCTCACACACCCCACCCGTCACGTTCCCTGTAGACATGTACACTGCCAAGTCGAAGTGGCACTTCCCAGAGTGCTGGTTGCACTCACACTCTGAGTGGAGGGGGCGAGAAAGAGATCATGTGTTAACACTGGAGCGTCAAAGTAATACATGATGTGTCTGTGTGTGACGAGAGTGTGTGTGATCAACATGTGTCGGATGTGTATGAGGCTGTATGTGTAATGTGTGTGTGTGTTATAAGTGTGTGTGATGAATGTGTGTGATGTGTGTGTGTGATAAGTGTGTGTGATGAATGTGTGTGATGTGTGTGTGTGTCTCACTTTTGCAGGCGTTTGTGTTGCGTCCTTCTGCAGGTTTCCAGGGTTGGTCATTATAGAAATCCTGACAGAGCTCACAGTTCAGACCCTTAGTGTAATGGTTACACATACAGTGGCCGTGGACCTACACACACACACAGACATAAGAAACATATACTAGCGTCAAACGCAAAACCACACTGGTGAATCAAAATATGATACTGTGGTATATTTGTGTTTGTGTGTGTAAGTGTGTGTGAGACTCACCATGCCATCAAAGTCCACAGTTGCACGGTCAACAGGGGCACACTTGGAGGCGTGGCCATAGCAGAAGCAGTTGCCACGGACGACCATGTCGTAGAGAGCGTAGTAGTACTTCTTGGTGACCTCATCACGAGAGTCCAGCAGGTTGTCACCCAATGTGTGCAGCTGGGTGAACTTCACTCGTATGTTTGTTATCTTCAGCATGTCTACACACACATACACACACACAACACACAGCATGTGTATAACTAACTGTAAACCCTCTTCAAAACACAGAGGACTTTTGCTGAAGTAAATGAAGCCATTTTCCCATGGGACAGCAGCTGTATCCTACATTGATATTCATGCACAGAGGAGCTCTGTCTGGTGTGGTCTGATAGGGGTCCTGACTCATCTGCGAAGCCTGCTTCTGAAGTCCCTAACACACCCTACACACACATTCACCACATGCTTCACATGAGGCCCCAGTGTGTTTACGCTTGTATGTGAAAGAGAGAAGAGAGAGAGAGAGAGAGAGAGAGATAGAGAGAGCAGAAAGAGAGAGATATGCGAAGGGGTGTATGTTTCAGTGTGTATGGGGACCATGTAACTTCCAGATGTGAAATTCCATCGGAACCCCCAGACTATCTGACCTTTGTTCCATGCCTATTACCTTGACTACGACTACAAATGACTTAAGGCTGTCATTACATTTATTCTCATAATCATATACATTATAAATGTTACAAATAGGCATTTTATTATGTCTCAATGAGAGGTGTATGACTCCCCAGGCATTATGTTGGAGGTACTCACTCTGTATTCTGGTGCTATAGGGGTCTGCGATCTCAAAGGCTGGGTCCAGCACACGAAATATCACCTAGGAGAGAAGAGGCACGGAGAAAAATATGACACCTTTTCAAGCTAGCAACCTAGAACGACCTCCCTCACTCTCAGACACAGACACACATGCAGGCTGTACACACATATATCAGCGTGCAGACACACACACACACACACACATTCGTGAACACACGCATACACACCTCTCCCTCCGTGGACGGCTCAATGTCGGAATAGCGCGAGTCACAGATGACGTCGTCCACTTTGACCACGGGTCCCAGCGACACGCCAGGGAAAGAGGCTTCGCAGTCGTAGCTATAGTAACGGTACACCTGCCACGTCTTGCCAAAGTCCATAGAACGTTCGATGACCATGGACGCTGGGCGAAATGTCTGCCAGACACACACACACACACAACACATTTATACATCCACAGTTACATCATAAAAAATGAACCACTTCATCGAAACACACATATAACATGCAGTTTCAATAAGTGCTATGAGTCACAGTGGTTCTAACTAGAGGGATGGACAGGAAGATATATCATTAAAGGGGGCGGGGCACAGGAAGGCGGCAGAGGTACAAGGATGTGAGCTTCACACACAAACACCAGCAGAGTAGAGACGAGAGTTTTACTGCATGGCCCCTCCCCTTTTTCTCTCAAAAGACCAAGAGAATTTTCCACATTCCTCACCCACAGCTGTGAGTGTGTGTTTACCTCTGCCTGTGAATGTATGAGTGTGTGTGAGTGTGTGCGATGTAAATGTGTGGGCAAGGGTCAGTCACCTTGAAGGTCATGATGAGGTGAGTGAAATGAAACTCTGCTTCCAAGTTCAGCTGAATGGTCACGTTCTCCACACCTACATCCAGAGGAAACACAAAAACATAGGTCTAACAGGAAATGCACACACACATACAGGACACACACATACACACACACACACACACGTGTAAACAGACCGGCCTTCCTTCCACAACCATGTGATGAATCAATCTGTTGCCTTGGCTACAGGGGTGGACAGAGGTCGCTTAGTGAAGAATGTGATTCAGAATTTAGAAATCCCGACCTCTACTACGCTTCTTCTCCCTCGTCCTGGGACTCCAAGACCATCTGGACGGCTGGCCGATGATCCCCCCCCTCCCCATAACTCAGACTCTGGCGCCAGATTCCCACCACTTCGCTGAGCTGGGTGGGTGGGTCTACTCTGAGCTGGGGTGTGTGAGTGAGTGTGTATTTTGGAGTTGAGGTTTTTGTGTTTTTGCTTTTTGTGTGTGTGTTGGTCTTAGTGTGAAGGTTTTTGGGATATCCTGTGCAATTCTCATCTTGTCAGGTCAGAATATCCCACTCTCTAATAAATGTAAGTGTGAGTGTGTGTGTTAAAGGAAGCGGTACACATGTGTTTCGGTAGACACACATCTGTTCCCAAAGTACCACCTGTTCCTCTGAGCACACCTGTGACCCCTCCCCTTGGGCCTGCTCTGATTGGCTGGCCTGCCCTGTGATCTACCGTTCACTTATTCCCGCCTCTTGTTCCCATGAGAACACACACAGGATGCTCTCACCCACCCCTCAATCTGTCAACACTCATCCTGGCCATTATGGTCTCATTTACTCCCTACCATTGTCCCCTCCAACTAAAACACTGTAGATCCTCCTCTCTCTATCTCTGTCTCTCTCTCTCTCTCTCTCTCTCTCTCTGTCTCTCTCTCTGTCTGTGTCTCTCTCTCTCTGTCTCTCTCTTTCCAATTTCTCTCTCTCTTTCCAATTTCTCACCATTCTCAGACTGCCACCAGGTTTTGAGGCGGTTGTGAGCGAAGGTGGTGACCACGTTCTCGATGGTGTGGCTGGTTGTGTGATTCGTTCGCTCATTGTACATCTTCCTGGAGTCACACACAAAACATTTCTTCTCATCCTGGAAGAGAGGGAAAGATAAAGTGGCAGCACACTGTTGCTTGTATGTGGTACAAATGAGGCCTAGACACACTGTATGTTGACACACACACACACACACACATGTACTTGTCACCAGATTGTGCAACTACTTTCACAATCTCTGAATTCAGCCAACTTCAGCTATGTTGAAACTCAATCTCTAAGTGTTGCTAAGTGGTTCCTCTCCCCGACCAGTCTGAGTCTTTCCCAGTCCCCTCCTCTGTTGAACCAAGAATGTTCCTGCACACCCAGCAGCCCCTCCCTCCCTTGATAAAAACCCTCCACACAAACCCCCATCTATAGCAGACCCCCCGGAGGGGCTCTGACTAAACGGAATATCCCTGATCAAGCCCCCATCTTCACTCCCCAGAGTTAAGTAGACAGGACATTGATTGTGTGGCACACAGCACGTATTGTGAGGGGGAAATGCCAACCCTCCCACTCGGCAAGACATCATGGAGACTTTCCCTCACACACATTGCTCAAACATTACACTATCAGCATTAATAAAATATGAAATCACAAAATTGATGTTGAAAGTATTGAGGCGGTCTGTGTGGCTTCATCCCAAACATTATGTTCATTTGGCTGTTATTTCCTTTAACAGACTCTTCTCAAGCATTCAATGTCAATGCATAGATCTGATCGCGCGCCTGTCTCACCTCCAGGTGGCCGACAATGCAGAAGCGCTCTGGCCGCTTCATGCCGCATGAGGAGGAAGCGGTCAGCTGGTGCGCACGGCCGATCAGCAAGTCTCCAGTAGCGGGGTAGCAGCTGCCCTCGGTGCAAACGTCCCCAAACTCCGGGAGCTGCGGGACGGCTCGACACCCGAGAACTGCGCATGAAAGGCAGAGAGGAGTCAGTGGTGAATAAGTATGAATGGGGATGAGCTAGTGTAGCACTGAAGTTCTAGAAGCTAGAGACTTAAAATATAATATTGAATAGCCAACCAGTTAAAAATATATTTATTTGCTACCGTCTGTCTATTATAATATACTTCCGTCGAAGTAAAACTTAAATCGAGCACCAGAAAGCATATGCTGGGCCCACAGTTAATTTAATTGAAATCACATGTACTCCCTTTTTAATCAATCCCAGGAGGGGGAATGTTTATGAAAGCAGGCTGTTTTATTCCGAAAAATGGCATAGATGTCAGCGTACATTTATGTACAAAACAGCCTCAGAAAACCCTGAATAACAATGTTTAAAACCGAACCTAGGCGCACTATGTTCAGCTATACAATATGAAAGCAATATCCTCTTAGTTTACCACATAAGGATTAACATTTGTCCCTCCTTAAATGTGCTGGATGACAAGTGGTACACGCCGGAAAAACAGTAAGCAATATAATACAAAACTCTTTATACAGACCAGTTTTCTTTTCCATTAACATACATACGTTTGTGTAAGTAGGCTATATGAATAAGTTCAAGAATAGAGGGAACGGCACTTACTGAATATGGTTGCGATATAAAATATCAACATTTTTCGATGTAAAACATTGATATTTCGCCTCTGGGTTGATGTCAGCGGGTTTCGAAGCGGTGAGTGAGTAAATGTGTTTGAGAGGAGGGAGTTGTCAAGTACGAGATCGTAGCGAGCCCCCAACTTCGCATCCCACGCGGCCCCCACCCCTCTAGCTAAAACAGCAACTCTTCATTGAAACTTTTAAACTTTCATCCGCACTTACGTTACATGAAAATCTGCTTTTATAGTTGAATACTTAGAATAATTTGTGGAGGTAAGCTTAGATCCAGGAAAAGTAACCCATAAGATTGGTATGTGCATGATATTTACATAATAATTTGATCCCAACTGTATTTAGATAAAATATTAAGGTAAAGAGGATCTGCCATATGGATAAAACTCTTTGAATTTCTCTGCAGATATACTTACTTTGGTGTACACAGCTGCATTGTATCTGGGACAGGCAGTGGACAGTTATGTGTTTATAAACTCATCAGGTGTTTTCTAACATCCTCAGCTGAGTAGCCTAAGGTAATGTCATTACCATGTCAGCACAGAAGTCCAGTGTCACTGACACCCAGGTGGAGAGTAGGCTACATAGCATTCCAGCAGATGACCTCACAGATGACAGTTCCTATTCTGGCATGATGTACCTACTAGCATAACATACCTAGCATAGCATACCTATCCTACTGTATCCTCCATGGAGGACCTGCATATTATTGGATGAGAAAGTTTAAGACAGGTGTTTACATAATTAAAGTCACTCCATTGGTCAGTCTCAGCCTAAAAAGCTACAGTGTACTCCCAAGGTGTTCAGACTAGGTTGTATTTGGTTCATACTATACTTTTACATTATAAATTATAACCCTTAAATACATGGTTCCCTTACAGTATTCCCCAGTTCAATAGTATTCCCTAATAGTCTTTCACTGCAAATACATACCACCCTCCAGTGGTACTTTGAAAAACTACAAAAATAAAATTAAACAAGACATCTCTTAGTTTATTAAAAATGTGTTACCATAATAATACTTAATAATCACTGCTCAAGTAACTTTTATAATTAATACTACAAAGGCAGTTCAGTTAATTGGCCCAGAAGATATTACATATTTTATAAAACACCATTGAAAACCATTCATAAACCCCATTCAATCTCTTCACATTCTTTGTGTGGTGATCATTTCATTCAACTGCTTAAATACATATTAAATACAAACTTGATTGCTTTCAAATCTAAGTAAAGCTACATTTTCCTGGTCATTGTGTTTACAGGATGTCACATTACAGTTTGGCCTGAGGTGCTGAGTCATAGCCGGGGTACAGGTGTTGCTGTAGAAATTCTAGGACCTTTTCCCAGGAGTCTTCCTGTGCATCGGCATGTGGTTTTGGTTGTCCTCCCCACAGCATGATCACTGTGACACACACACACACACACCGTTGTCAGTTTATTCTATGATATACAACTCCTGCTTAAGTACATAATAAAAAGAAAACCTTTTAACTATTTACTGCATGTGTTGAGTTATGGTTTGGGAAAAGCCTTAAAAGAAAGGAACTCCCGAAGCAAAAACGTGTTTTGCGAAGTGTAATGTAGTGGTGTGCCCTGATGAATAACCTTTCTTTTTTGAATGATGCACTATAAAGTTGCTGGCTCTGAAGTGGGGGGTGTAGGGAGGCTCGATGAGGTGGCCAGCACCAGGGTAGGACAGAAGGGTCAGCAGGTGCTCATTTCCTGCCTCATGCATCATCATGGAAATCTAAGGATCAGGGGAGACAAGGTCAAGGGTCACCTTTGCTCAAACTTCACAGCTGATTACATTTCTATCACTCTGGAGGAGTGTGTGGGTGTTTTATATACTCACATCCTCAGCAGACTCACTTGTGGGCCAGTTCTGATCATCCTCACCGACAATTAAGAGCAACGGGCATTTGATCTTCCCCACCTATCAGAGCACTCAGTTAGTAATATCAAAGTTAAAAAGTCACTGAATGTCTGTGTCTGTGTGTAAATAGCTGGTGTACTGACATCAACTTTCATGTCTGGATCTGACGGAATAGGCAGAATAATATCTTTCCAAATAACGTGGCCTTCCTCGTCCAATCGTGTCTTGTTAATGTTCCTGACAACAGAGGTGGGTTTTTATGAATCAACATGAGTCAATAGTTGGACGTTTAATTCATACTACAAAAGGTACTGAAAAAAATCCTGAACCCTTAGAAATATATATATATCTATGCAGACAGATGGAGAGCTGCTGTTCTACGTTTTTAATGCCTCCCATCACAACTTTAAACCAGACATGAGATATAATGTGGTGTTAATCAGTCAGGATATGCAGACTCACTTGTTCATCTCCTTTAACACAAAGTGGGTGGGTTTGTTGATGGGTAGGACATGGCTGCCGCTGATACACACACAGCACCGGGGCTAAAACACAGACAATGTTAGCCTACATGTTGAAACATACATACTGACACATGAACAGGCCAATGGCGTTTCAGACATTTGAAAAGTGGAAACTCACACGGATGACTTTGGAATAAACCGCCATATTTAGGGCCACTGAAGTTCCGAAAGACAGACCAAAGAGTGCAACCCTGTCTTTTAACACCAGGGGATGCTCTTGTACAATCCTGTATGCGCCCTGTACACAGTGCAGTGGGAAATTATATAAGTTACAACTGGAAGTTGAAGTTTCAAGACACTTCCCTGCATGGGTGAGAAGAAGTTTATGGACCCTGAGTGGGACTGAGTAATGGTTCATATGGGTGGACTCTGCACTCACCATGACAATGAATAACTTCTCGGACAACAGTATAGTAAATCAACAGACAGAGAATCAGAAGGACAGAGACAGATAAAGAAAGAGATCCAATCCAAGATCGGCACCTCAAAGTAGTTCTGCTCCAGCTCTGTGGTCCCGGCACCTTCAACTGAAAGGTACTGCAATGCCAGGGTAACAAATCCATGGGATGCTAGAAGGGCAGCCCTGTACTCCACCAGACCTCCGCCCCCTCCCCACATATCCAACACCCCAGGGAAGGGTCCAGGACCTGAGGTAGGGAGAGCGAGAGAGAGGGGGGAGACAGAGAGTAGAAAGTGGGAGAGAGAGTGACAGAAAGATAGATAAGAGTTCAGTGAGTGTGAACTGTACATGGGAAGGAAGTATGTACAGAAGCCATGTTTACTGCCAGAAATACCTGGAGGTAGAAAGAGGGTCCCTTTGACACCATTCTCCTCTATATCCATCCTGCGTACACCTGGGGCTGTGTACCAACGCTCTGTACAGATGGACGAGAGAGGAGGCTGCTTCATGAAGCCCTCTGACAGGTGATTTTCATACACAGACATGAGCACCACTATGGGAGAGAGGACATCCTTCTTCCTTAGCCTGAGAGGGACACAAACGTACAGAGAGGGAGAGATGAGAGAGAACCCCAGACTGTGTGTAAGCTTTGTTCATTACACTCCACCATGTAATACAATGGTTGGAGATGGATACAAACATCATAACAATAGATGGTTGTTCTGTGCAGGTGTGTTTACCTGAGGCCTGGTCGACTGCCTGGCACAGGCACCATACTCCACAGCAGACCCATTGACTCTACACCCCGATACGTGCCTCCAACACTGGCGTCCTTAGACACTGGAGACAAAATGTAACTTTGTAAGATTGTCTGTTGTGTGGCTTGAAAGTCAGATCACTGGGTGGTCCCATGCAGCGACTTTGAGGTTTTGTTACTGTATGAGGACTGGAATTGACCAGTTCGGAGGAATATGGAATGTAATAATGACCCAAGTTTGGCAGTAAGCCAGACACAGTTATAGTTAAACTGTGAATTCCTGTCTTTCAAGGAACTTTTGATTGTTACCTGTCACCGTGCCACTGTCATCGCTAATATAATGTCCGAAGGCCTCCCAGTAGTCGTTGTCCTCCGATTGATGAAGGGAATGTAGTGTCACTGCAAGCCCCGGTGTTAAATTCTTCACAACCACCTGGACCTTCTCGTCAACAAGAGCCCGTGTTGGCTGCACAGACAGGAAGGGGAGGGCCCCTGTCATGGTAGTTGTGAAGGACGACCTGTGGAAACAAATCCTCTTGGGAGTTTAGGATTATAGTTTGTTGTTGTAAGACAAAGTTCTCATATGATGTAGTTAATGATAAAAGAAATTGCAGCTTGTGGATCAATCTTTTACCTATCGAGAGCTTTTGCATGTCAAAGTATTCAGAGTGATTAGCTGTTCACAGCTGTAAAACCCCAATCTTTCTGTCTTGTTTATATTGACTGGAAGCCAATGGAATACACACTTTAACATCGTACTTGCTAACAGTGTAATTACATTTGCTACCATTACAAAGTATAAACCCAACATCAAAAATCAGTTCTATCTTGCAAACCGTCTATGAAAAAAAGACATGTAAATCAATGGAATACATAACTCATTGCAAGTCAGTGACAGATGATGTACTTCCCTCCCAGCAGACACTCACAGTTCTAAATGTACGTTTGAACCGAATCGTTTTGTTACCTGATCCAGGAGCGCGTAGATACATTTAATATAGGAGAAAGGTGCAAAGTCCGCGCCGCCATTAAAGTTAGGCTACAGCAAATCCTAAACCCCATATAGAACTTCAGGAACGTCTCATGTTCGCCTATGCACTTTATCACTGCGTGCAGCGACTTTTAGTTACGAGGGACTACAGTTTATCCAGTTAATATTTGGTGGGAAAACCGCATTTAACCGGTTCACAAATGCAGTTTAATGTTTTCTACTATTGAGAGTTATATGAGTGGCATGTGCCTGTAGAGGAGTACCAGGCAGTGAATGGATTACGACAGAGGTGATCCGGACACAGTGTTGCAATGTGACGAACGCTACGTGGTTGCTAGTTTTAAGTGATTACATTTGTCATGTTACTGTTTGTGATCAAAATGCGTTGAATTACAGGTCTTGTGTGAGTTACAGGTTTGTGTAAAATACATGCAACACATTCAAAGGATAACATTTTCCAAGGTTTCCGAAAAGGCAACCATTAGCCTGACATGCACACACACACACACACACACCCACACATGTGATAATGTTATTTGTCGGTTGTTAAGGCTACATATGATCTACTCTGAAGTAGTAACCCGCGACACGATTTCTACATTGACGAATCATAACGTCAGAATCAAACCGAACATTTGAGTCCCGTTAATTTACCTTTGAAGCATGCAGTTCCGTTTTCCTGTCCAATTTGCACCACTAGAAGGCGTGGTGACTGCTGTTGTGTCAGTGGTATATCAGAGTTGGAGACAACAGGATCAGCGATGGCGACCAACGCCCAGAGGCTGCGTAGAAGAGCAGCCTCTGGGCGTTGGTAAACTTTCTTCATATGTTTCCTGGATTGAAAAAAGTTGATTCTGAAGAAGGCTCATCATAATCCAGTTCTGCACCTATGTTGTACTGTAGTTTGGGAAACTACAGTTGAGCACGTGTCTGTTATAGGGCCTACAACTGCCATATTGTTGACATGGAAGAGACTATATCAACCATATTGCAGCTGGAAGAAGGATTTCTCTTCTGTTCTGACATCCTGAGAGAAGAATTTGAACAGAAGTGAACCGCATGGATCAAAGAAATGTTCCTTCCCCAAGAAAATCACATTATCATACAACATCTCTTTCTCAGAAATGAAGTGTATCTGTAGATTTATGCAGTGGTGTTGTTGATGTAAAGCCAGTTTGTAATTTAAATCCCTGGCCAAAGGCCAACCAATGTGGCACATAGCCTTATCCTGCTCGTATACCTTAGTCCATTATGCAAAAAAGTGTTGTATGTACTGTGGTAACATATCAATCATGATATTATAAATAAAGAAGTTGTACTCTCTCTCACTGAGTGATGTCTGGATGGAAGTCTAAGATCATTTTTTTCCAATGGGTATGTTTCTTTGATGGTGAGCCATTGTTGTAATGGACTGTTACTGTTTCATAACTGTGTGGACCGTGTGGTCCTGTGCTTTGCAGAGCTGGATTGGTGAACACGTGGGCATGATTCAAAGAATATACAAAATACATTTCAACAGCTTTGGGTATATTAATTCTCAGATTTCCATCACATCGTCTCTCACTTTTTATGTTTTCACAGGTACATTTGTGACAGGCCAGGTGTTGTGGTAAGGCAGAGAGAAGTGTTCATGCTAGCAGTAGACAAGTCAATGAAATGTGTTGCATTTTATCCAAGAGGCAGAACTGTTATGTGATGATGATGATGTGAAAACAGCATCAGTGAGACTGCAGATACAAGTATATCCAGCCACAGGCATCAATGGTTCTGATTACATTTTAAATTAATCAGATACATACATGAGAAAGTTCTGCACTACACTCACACATCGCACCTCTCTCTCTCTCTCTCTCTCTCTCTCTCTCTCTCTCTCTCTCTCTCTCTCTCTCTCTCTCTCTCTCTCTCTCTCTCTCTCTCTCTCCCTCTCTCTCTCTCTCTCTCTCTCTGTCTCTCTCTCTGTCTCACACACACACACACACACATATACACTCAATTTCAGCAGTGTGTCTAGCATGTGTGAGTGATACTCTAGTGGTCTCCTGCCAAAAATCCCATCTGCCCATAAGACAAAAATGTCTACTTTTAAGATGAAAATATTAAAAATATCTGATGCGCGTCAATATCTGTATGAAGCATCCCAGTCAGACTTTACTTTAATCTCTTAATACAGCTATAGTGTATTTATTTAGCATTAACTTCTTAATCTCTTTCTAGTCTGTTCTAAGGTTAGAAGGCTCACGGAAGAAGGTAGGGATGAGGCTGGTGTGAGGGATGTTGGTGCTGCAGGCTAATTTTCCTACTTCCGCCCACTAAGTATCTTGCAGACAGACCTCTCCTGGGCAAAGATAGAGAAAATACTTCCTTTGTGGAAAAACAATAACTTAACTATCAGTGGCTCACTTTGTTTTGGCTTGCTTCACAAAAGCCTTACAAGGGACGTTTTCAAGACCATTCCACTTGTTCTATTATGCCTGACAAGCTGTGTTTAACCACAGGCCTGACCACACCTAATCCCATTTCAAATGTGTTCATAGCGACGGGCACCATTTTTGTGAGGTTTGGTTATGTTCAGTGAATTCAGCGTCTCACAAACTGGTGCCAACGTCTTTGTGGTCCATTTTATAATGTTTTGTCAGTTTTAAGGGAATGTATTTGTTTTGGACACAGCTCCTTCCTCATCTATGTAGAGCTAGGTGATGATTGATTAATCTTGCAAGACTACAACATATTCCACAACCCAAATGAGGGAAAACAAATATGACGAAAGAAAAAAACAACAAGTAAAAAATAAATAAAAAAGGAAGCAATTGACAGAAGGGAGACTGAGATGGGATATGGGAGACGGAGACAGTGAGAGAAAGAGACAGAGTAAACCGTAAAAGGCCAAGGAGAGACCGATGTATAGATATAGTCCATTTTACTCCTGGACAGGATGTGGCTCCACCCAAGGTTTATGATGAAAGGGTTTCCATTTTAAAGACTTGGCCTCTCCATCGCTACCACCATTTGCACTTCCTGTCTTAAACAATGCATTTCCTCTTCCTGCTTTGCCTCATTGAGGGACGTTCCGTTCATTCCCAGGACGCTACTTGGCCGACGTACAGTTTAACTTGTTATGTATGACTCTATGTATGACTAATCTCTCTCTCTCCCTCTCTCCCCTGCTCTCTCTCTCTCTCCACATCCATGACTGGACACCTGTTAAGACTACGGCCTGGTTTGACCTCCTCTCTTCAGTTGCTGTTTACTGTTATCCTGAAACCTGACTTTATCCTGAAACCTGACTTTATCCTGAAACCTGACTTTATCCTGAAACCAGACTTTATCCTACAGCACGGCCCATTCTGCTGACAATGCAGCACAGTATGTGCATGTACTTTACATGTGTTGCCCCACCAACTTGGAAAAAGACAAGTTTGGGAAATTAGATCCTTACTCTGGGTATACAAATGTGACCTAACCCTAATCCTGACCCAGACACACACCACACAAACACGCACGAAACTGTTCGTCTAAGAGGACAGAACAGGGGCGTCATTAAACCCTTTTTACTGGAGCACGTGCCCCAGTATAAATCTGCTGTGCCCCAGTAAAATCTAAAGTTTGATTTTTAACAATTTACTTTATTAGTCAGTGCATTAATTTAGATTGATAATCCTGGAAAAAATAAACGCAGTATCCCAATCAGCGCTTAAAATCAAAGCAGTTTAACCGAAAACACAAACTGATGCCTGTAGAATTCCATGTCAGCGCGTTCTTCTGAGCTTGCCAAATAGCCACTGCAGCACGCACACAGAAGTCCAGGTGTCGGACTTGGCACACAAGTCAGAATTGAGGTAGGCTAAGAAAACATTACAAAACAAAAGACCAAAACAAAAGTTTCTAAATGATAGGCCTACCGATCATCATATTTTGACTAAAACATAAAATAAATATTACATGAAGCATAAAAAAACATTAGGCCTATTTGCGCTCAAATAAATGCGAAGATTTTTTGCGCACTCGCATTATCTATTGATGTCCCTGTCAAAGCTGATATCAAACTTGCGTCCCTGAACTGTTGTATAGTGGGTTAAGCAAGAGGAGTTTCTATAGCCTAGTAGTGCATTGTGCGCAGCAAGCTTGAAAGAAAGAAAAGGGATATGAATAGGGGCCTGTGCCCCAGTAGAGTTTTATGTATGACAACGCCTCTGGGACAGAATAAACTTGCTGAACTTCATAATTGCCAGACTAATTATATTATGTCACAGTAGATATGAGAGTCCCCTCCATTACTCTCTAGACTGTCTGAGTTTATGGCCTCTAGCAGCTAATTTCCCTTTGGAGCAAAAGTTTGTGTTTATGTATTATTAGTGAAGACGTTCTGTGTGTGTGTGTGTGTGTGTGCGTGTGTGTGTGCGTGTGTGTGTGCGTGTGTGTGTGCGTGTGCGTGTGTGTGTGCGTGTGTGTGTGTGTGTGTGTAATAGATGATATAGTGCTGGTCACTTATTGTCAAATTACTGCTTGAGCCATTTAGACCTGACTATGCTTTAATAGGTTGAGCGCAATGTCAATGTCCACCTCTCTTATCTCTCATATTATCTTATATATTATGTTATATACATATGATCTTATCTCCCTCATATTGGGCTGTGTTTGCTTCTCATGCACATTTGCTCCCTCCTCTCTTCTCAGCCAGATCAGGGCGAGCCTGGGGAAGTGTTCTCCATCCCGAGCCAGCCGTCCCCACCTTCAGACGGTGAGGATCTTCTCATCCCTCTTCTCATGGAGCAGCAGTCAGGTGCCACTTTGAGAGCAGCATGTGGTTTTAGTCTGAAGCCTGCTGAGCCCCACCAATCATGTGCTCATTCTTCCTCTGTTATGCAAGTGTCAAGAGAGCCACGGCTCATTCTTGACCAGCACAGCTGATGTGCTTTTCTGCCCTGCCTGGTGTTGCACTTGAACAGAGGAGGCTACATTGAATGTTCCTCTTTATTGTGTATGCGCTTCAAGAATTGACACACACACATACATACCCTTGTCTAAACATGCAATGGAAGTGTGTGATTACATGTGTAATCTCTGATTCCCTGTTTTAGGTTTAGTCTAAGTGTCATCCTCTGAACAGAGCAGGTGTGGAAACAATAATACAGGACAGAACTGTAGCCTACAGTATCTTCCACATTTAAAAACATTTGGAATACATTCTTAGTAATCTCGTGAATCAAAATTGTGAAGGAGAGAAAAACAGACTTCTGGGTTCTGAGATCACATTCTTTGTAATTTACAGCAGGTGAGGAAAAACACATTCATGACCCCAAAAAGCTGATATATGTGATTTTCACAAATTTACATTGACAGCACACAGCTCACTATAGACACATGGCTTTAATGTAAATGAGATAGAGAATGAAAGGCCCAGCCTGCCTGTATGCTGTTTCAGCTTCAGCCTGCCATCAACAACCATGAGAGGACTCGTCTGAGGCTTATCACAGGTCCCACACATTGAACCAACAGAGACTCAGAGAATGCAAAGCGACACAAGACTGTGTGTGTGTGCGTGTGGGGGGGGGGGGGGGGGGGGGAATGCAAGGAGGCTGGGACACGGGCTTGGGGATCTGCAGGAAGAGGAGGAGGGATGGGGGGGTACGTGTTTGTGCTCATTTGACTAAAGAAACAAGGCACGTCTCAGAAACGAAAGTTATTAACACTGTCATCTAATTTCGAGGCATGTGGCATGATTCATTATGGTCTATACAAAGTGCAATTGCAATTATTATACAGCGTGATGTGTGAGCCATTAGGAATAGCTACAATAATGAGTTCACAAACACAAGGACACACCAATGAAGACTTTACCTCACTAAATCACACTAGCAATGAAACCTATCAAATGTTAAAAGTGACAGATCAGAGTGTCAATATAGCTCATAATAACACTAATGATGTATGTATTTAGCAGACACTTTCATCCAAGCAACATACATAATGGGATTTGCACTTGCTACCTCTTTAAATGCTCGACCACTGAACTATACCCATCCATAAGCAGGAATTGGGGCAACAAGTTGTACCTATGGGTCCATGTCCAGGTCAGTAACTTGGACTAGACTAACCCTGTCTTGGAGACAGGAGACTTTGTCTGTAATTATGTGTCTGAACCCAGATAAACCAGGATGCCACGTCTGCCTATAAATGGTCTGGGATCATCAGTGGCCGTCCACATTGTACAGGCACATCCACACTTAATGTACCCGCAGTACACCATGACGGATTGATGTGCTTGCCTTCCCTCAGTAACGTAAGCCCGCATGATGGACAAACTCAAGTCAGTTCATATTGTTCTAATTACGACTCTCCAGAAAAACTCTCGATAGCTGTCGCTGTGCTATGGAGCGTAAATGGAACCATATGGACACTGTTTACGGTGAGCGCACCTACGGTCAAGACTGCAACGGAATTGACTGACAGTTTCTAGGAGCCTGGTTGCAGTCTCTCCAGGGCTCCGTGGTACGCGGCGGAGGTACGCGGGTTAGGAGCGTAGTTCTGCGGATGCTGCTATCCGAATCCTGATGGCCAAACTTGTGGCGCAGCCTGAGGCAGCACGGCAGGCAATGCGCAAAGTCTGACAGTAAGTGGCCGCTGAATACCATGTAAATCCATGGGTTACAGCAGCTGTTCAGACAGGCCAGCAGCGCTGAGAGTGTGACAGCCGTGTTCTCCGAATCTAGAGACGGAGAAAGAAATAAGAAATGAAAGGAGTTTAGTTTGATGTTAGTGCGTATTCTCCGGGGAGTCTTTCTCATGCCACCAGGTCGCCGCCAGCTAAATATTTACTCTCTTCACTGGAATCTTAATGACTACTGCTAGTTCTTTCAGCGCTGTCTCATTATTTACGGCACATTTGCAAGTTTGTCACACCACGTCGTCTTATGTTTTCATGTTTCTATTTTAGTTTGAGAACGGTGTCTGTTCTTTGCAGTTTTTCAATAAACATTTCTATGGACAATTTTATTTGTCAGGCTTTCCTACTATCGATTGTGCTTACTCACTCCACTGTAAATTATTGCTTCAATAGTTAATATTTGGTTCTCCATTTTATAAACGGTGCAACATTTGGACAGCATCAAGAGAGCGAATGGAGCGACAACACATGAATGTGTACCCGCATTGTTGTATATCTTATTTTCTTAGAAATTAATAGCAAAGCAATTCTTTTAGAATGAGGTAAACTGTAATGAGGTGGTTCTCAACCTTGCATGTAGCTAATGCAGGCTTCTGAAACCGAACGTTGGCAGGTATGGAAATACTCACTTACCGTCCCATGAGAAGTTGTCATCCCACACCGACCACATCTGCACAATGAAGAACGGAGCCCAGCATACCACATAAGCTAGGACGATCACAAAAGTCATTTTTACAGTGCGTAATTTGGCTCTCGAGATGGTGGTGACGCTGCTAACCGAACTCTTCCCAATTAAGCCCTTTTTTGTTGCCTCGGCTAGCGTGCTCGTGGTCGTGCTCTTGCGGGTCTTGTATTTGATGTTCTGCCAGATTGTGTGACAAATAAAGCCGTAGCACAGCACAAGAACTGCCACTGGCACGAGGAAGATTCCCACGGTGATCCAGGTGATGTACGCGCGCACGCCCCACGGCTCAATGAAGTGCCCCCAGCAGTCGTAAACTTGCGAGCCAGGAATAACCTCACTCAGGGAGAAAATGAAGTACTGAGGCACACTGAGAACCAGGCTGCACACCCAGGTGGAGGCGATCATGATATAAGCGCGCTGCGTGGGCTGGTGGAGCGTCTGCAGCGGGTGGCAAATGGCGATATAGCGGTCCAGTGTCATCATCACCATCATGTACGTGGACGCAAACATCCCCAGAACCTGCAGGTGCTTCACGATGCGACACAGGAAATCTGGCCCGTAGAAACGAAAGGTGATCTCCCAGCAGAGCTGCGGCAGAACCTGGAAAAACGCAACCACCAGGTCGGCCAGACTCAGGTGCTTCATGAACAGGTGCATGCGAGACGGCTTCCGTCTGGAGTTGTACATAGCCAGTAGTACACTGACGTTCCCCACCACAGCCACAAGGAACGTTATGCTCAGGACAGTGATCTCGATTTTGGCGACCTCCTCGTTCCTTCCAAACGGATCGCTGTCGTTACGCATGGTGCTGGAGTTGAGGGGAACCTCCAAATCCTGCTGACACGTAAGATTTAAATCAACCGTCCCGTTATTATTTGTGAAATTGCACGTACCCCCGGAGTGGAGATGTACGATGTCTGGAGAGTGCATGGCTCCCGCACCTCTGCGCTCAGTGGAGACTCCGATACCTGCTCCAAAGAAGATAACGACCAAAAAGAGATTCCAACAAGTTGACATATTCAATTTGAGGCCATTCGTTTACATTCATGGTATTTTTAACAGCATGTCAGTAAAACCGCTCATTCTGCGTACAGACAAATACACATCAGCATAATGCTTCTGTGCGTATGCCTACATGGTGTGAAACAGAAAATCTTAGCAATGTTGTCTCCAACCCCTTATATAGACTCGCCCCCCTGAGATCATCCCACCGCTTCACTCCCGCCCTCCAGAAGCATTGGGTTAATCACAGAAGCTGTCTCCTGTGCATGGGAAACACTACAGGAGGCCTATAGAACACGTCTACTTCTAATGTGTCAATCCTTTCCAGTAAACAGTATACAAATACAGGTAGCGTCTATTAAATCAACCGGGTACTTTTAAAATGTAGACCTTAAATACCATGTTTGATGTTTTAGGCACGATTGTGAACTGACTGGAAACGCTCTTATGTATTAGCTCTGCCCTATAATTGCAGTGCCTGCATGTCTGTAGAATATTAGCATAGTTCTTTTTGTCCGTTTCAGACAAAGTCTAAGTTGACTCAGCGGGGTTTCCTGGATTCCGTATAGGTTAATATTCACATTTCCCAAGGGACATATGAGGAATTCCCGATAATTAGCTGCATGGACATACCTTGTTGTTTGTCTGGAAGTAAGACAGATAAGATTCCGTTTACCTCCTCAATTCCCTGTAGACCTCTTAGTAAAACAAAAACAACAACAGCAAAACAACAGAACAGCTATGTGGTTCATGTAGAACAAACCGATACGACTTAGGGAAATTAAGTAAACAAAAAAAATCACATACTTTAAATTATATTATTAATATATGCCTATTTTACAACAATAACATGTTTAATGTATAATTATTATGCACTAGGTTAGGCTATTTTTACATTGAAACCAACATAACGAGACTTGTTTTATAATGTCTTTGAGTTTAAATAAAACTCCAACAACTAAATAGTGGCATAAAAATGGGAAACATTAAATTAACAAATTGCTAATTTCAAACACCCTGATAAAAGGTTGCTCCATCTAAAGCCAATGAATACTGTGTTTACAGAGGTACTGTAAGCTGGGTTATGTTTTAGATGGGAGCTCCACAGTTTGTTTGTTGTATGTGCATGTATGTGCTTGTGTGTTGGTTTTTGAGTGGGAGCATGCTGCAGGAATGGAGTTTGTATGGAAAGAATGAGAGTGATGTCTACCAATGATAACCTTTCCCCTCTCTGTATTACGTAACCACATAACATCTCTATGGAACTGCCACAGCAACGACACAGACCGTTATAAATCAAAGACATAAATGAGAATGCATTTCATAAGAATAGAGACAGCTGCAATTGATACGTCATGCCTCAGCATGTCCCTCTCTCCCACACTGTCCTCTGAGCTCATGTGAGGGACAGTCTTCTATCTCGTTCCACTAGGAGCCAAGGTGAAAACTCAGAATCAGAATCCCAACAATACCCTGGTACTTTTACAGAAAAGGTACGAGGGATTATTTGTAAGTGAAATGCTGACAAATTCCTGACCTGTGTAAATGCACTTAATGACCAATAAAACTGAGTCTGATTCTAATCCTGATTGGACATTTGGAGTTTCACCTTATTCCTCTCCACAGCTCTGCTGACGCATGCTGATGAAATTACTAGTGTGTCCCCGCAGCCTTACAAGGCTGAGACCTACTCTAATGTCCAATATATATGCAGAGAATCGTAGGGGGCACAAGGAGAGAGAATGAGAGAGAAAGAGGGATAGTGCGAGTGCGCAAGAAAGGAAGAAAGAGAGCGTGTAGGAGCCAAGAGAGAGATAGAGAGAGAGAGAGAGAGAGAGAGAGAGAGAGAGAGAGAGAGAGAGAGAGAGAGAGAGAGAGAGAGAAGGAAAGAAAGAGCTATCAAGCAGAGATGGGGCTTTTCTCATGTCAGGAGAGCAGGACTGATAAAAGCATAGGCCAGATGCAGATGGATAGTTACGTAACGCAGACTTAGATTAGAACAATGCGGAGTAATGGGCCTGCCATGGTATATGGATTTATGATGCAGTCATTAAGGCTTGCTGTCTGACTCTCGGCGTGGTTGTACATCACTCACACTACTGTACACTATTAAACCTCTAACACAGAACACAGACACACAGACACACACTCACTCCAAACTGTAAACATGTACACACACACTTTCCAACATTTGTTGACTCACAATCATCACAAAAAGAACACACACGTACACTCAACGGGACTGTGATTGCACCGTGATGTTTAAATACTGTGGTGTGCTTGGCATGCTTTGGTTGACAGTGTGTGACATGATGTACATTTACATTTACATTTAGTCATTTAGCAGACGCTCTTATCCAGAGCGACTTACAGTAAGTACAGGGACATTCCCCCGAGGCAAGTAGGGTGAAGTGCCTTGCCCAAGGACACGACGTCAGTTGGCATGACCGGGAATCGAACTGGCAACCTTGGGATTACTAGCCCGATGATGTGATTAATAAGTATGTGTTTGTACAGTAGGTGTCAGGGTGTTTTTGGCATGATTTGGCACAGGCAGTGTGTTTGATGGTATGATTCTTAGAGCATGACACAGTTGTTTGGTATGGGTCTGGCACAGTGCATTTCTCATAGAGAGGCCGCCAGTGTCAAATGAATTACCGTCTGGTCGTGTGAGAGAG
The DNA here is from genome assembly GCF_038355195.1 of Osmerus mordax. Classification (NCBI taxonomy): domain Eukaryota; kingdom Metazoa; phylum Chordata; class Actinopteri; order Osmeriformes; family Osmeridae; genus Osmerus; species Osmerus mordax. The sequence goes on along the minus strand of NC_090066.1, from coordinate 4,949,107 downwards.
AACAGTGCAAAAAAAGATGGCCGATCGGAGAATTCCCATATTTAGCTCCACTGTGGTTGTGTGTTTGAAGGCAAATTGAAACTACTGTGTGTGTGTGTGTGCGTGTGTGCGTGCGTGTATCTGTGTGCGTGCGTTGGGGTGTGTGTGTGTGCGTGCGTTGTGAGTCTAATACAGTGTGATGGTAGTGGAGACACTCCAGTTCTCTCGGCTGAGTCCTGGAGAGGAGGAAAGGGTGGGTTTTATTCAAGTCAGCTCATGGCCTTATTCAATCACAACAATAATTCATAAAGCCCCAGAAATATTAAAACCATATTTCATTCAGCCTTGAAGGAGGCCATTTCACCAGGTCACATTGAATGGTTTCTGAACTAAATGCTACGAAACAATGGCAGTTATCTAGAAAGGAAGTTCACCAGATGCATGTTTTTGATGCGTCACAATGAGGTTTGTATGCGTGTATGTGTGCGTGATGGAGTCATTACAAGGTGTGTTTAAAGTTGTGAAAACAGAAACCAGATATACGTCTGACCATCTCTCCCATGAGGAATAAAACAGATAGCCTTACCGACGGATCAGAGCGTGGAATGGAGAGAAAACAGAAGAGCCCCACGTGTGTCAGAGCTGTGGTGTATCGGCTGTCTGATGGATGGATGCTGACGGAACGAGCAGGAGGAGCAGGAGGAGGAGGAGGAGCAGGAGGAGCAGGAGGAGGAGGAGCAGGAGGAGCTGGAGGAGAAGGAGCAGGAGGAGGAGGAGGAGCAGGAGGAGCAGGAGGAGCAGGAGGAGCAGGAGGAGGAGGAGGAGGAGGAGGTGGAGGAGGAAGAGGAGACAGGATGTACAGAAAGAAGGGAACAGAGGACAGATGGAGCGCAGGGGATGAGGAAAGGAGAGAGCCAGTAATCTACCAGTGTGTCTTTATTGGGGGTGATGTATCAGTGAGATGAGGACAGGACAGTTCTGGCTTTATTACATCATCCACTGGTCGACTTACAGATGGTGGGTTTACAGTAATGATGGTCTGTGCTCTCTATTTGACCAGGCTATGAAGCAGCAACAGGAGACTGCCTCGCTGTTTCCAAATTCTCATCCACTGTTTAAACTTCCGATTTGTGGAAAATAGTTGGCAAGATCCCAACGACAAACTTTTAATTCTCCAGTTTGAGTGGGTGCAGGCAGAGATACAGAAAACCCATTGGCTCAGGTTCATGTGTGAGGCAGCGTTGGTGTGAAGGTGATGTTTTGTGTGAGTGTGTGAATGCTTTGGTCTGTGGAATGGAAGAATGTGCATGCCAAGTTTGCTGTCTGTCATCGGAAATGACAGTGTGGTATTACTGTAGTGCATTTTCCGATTGTCTGCTGTATACATCTAAATGTGTGTTTGTGTGTGTGCATATGTGTGTGTGTGTGTGTATTTGTGCGTGAGTTTTGAATGTGTTAATTTCGTATATGGGTTGGCTCAGTTCCATGTTAGTGTAACAGTGACAGCCTAAGTAAGACTCCGGGGAATCATTACACACATGGAAGCCCACTGTGTACATACTTCAAACACACATACTGTAGGAACGGCTTAAGCTAAACAATCTACCCTCATCTGTGTCTATGTCTGTGTCTGTGTCTATGTGTGTGTGCAGAGTAGGATGTTAATAGAACAGGTTTATTGGTTAAACAGCCAAGTGGTTGGCAAGGTTTACATTCTTCCGGTATATTATAGTATAACACAGATATCAGCAGGAACGTTACATCAATATGAGATCATGAAAACACAGCTGAGGGAAAACTGCTCGAGGGGATGAGACTATGGGTGGGGTGAAACTGTCTTGACACACACACACGCACACACACACATAGACACGCACACACATTCAGAAGTGTCATCTTACGTCTTCTGTGGTGAGGTCTCAGAGGGCTGTCATGTGATGGGACAGGTCACTTGTTTTCTGTCTGTTGCAGACTGGCCCAACAGCGTTGCTGCAGGTGTCTCTCAGTGACTCGCCAGAGGAAGTGAGGTGCAGTGGCCCATGGAGGCAGGCGGCTGGGGGCTGGTCAGCTGAGCAGGAAAGCTGTCCAAACCCATCTGCCCTGCTTCCTGTCAGATCTTCATTTACTTTATTAACCCCCCTCCTTCCCACTCCACTTCCTTTCCTTCCATACACATACATCCGTATGCTCGGACAGACCTGCTGCAACAAATCATCATTATTTAATGAAAGAATAGACTTTCCTGCAAAATCAAGACATGGTGTGACGTCCTCTAAGCTGTGTCCATTAGACTGACTTTTTCTCTTCCTCAAGTTCCAAAATCCTTCATAATCTGATCCAGAAGCACTGGAGGTTGAGTTATGCTGTCCAGATGATATGACAGAAACACCTCAGAGAAGACAGACACTCCATTCGTTCCTCTCCACCCATCTTTCCCTCCATTCCTCTCATGCCGGCACTGTAGCAGTAGGGGCCTCAGACTGAGACCCATCTGGAGATGCAGTTGGAAGCCATCTGTGACAGTCTATTATAATGCACTGTGTCTGCATTGTATATCCCTCATCACTTTGTCCTGGGTCATGATGGAACGGTGAGAGAGAGGTTTCATTGGAGCGTGCAGGTCATTCCGCTCAGTTTGATGTTGTGGTGGTGGTTGTGTGGAGTTCTATGGGGTTTGTTCCACATAGGAATGTAGTGTAATCGAATCTACTCAGATGAAAGTGACTGTGTGTGTTTTAAAGTTTGTGCCGTCAGTGTCCGTAGACAACCTTTTTCACTTTCCACCTACCCAACTGTTCCTTAACTCTCTCCAGCTCTTTTTTACGTGAATGTTGTCTTGCAAGCATGAGAACTGCCCTAGGATGGAAGTGTTCTTATTGCCTTTGAATGCTTTTCCTGTTTAATAATTAGGCTTTCATGTATTTTTTTCTCCCATTTTTTTTTCAGCCCAAACAATCTTCGTTCCTTCATAAAAGGAACTTTCTTTCTCATCTCCTGCTTCCTTTTTATCTTTCCATCTCCATGATTTGACCCCGTCCCATATCTCTTCTATCTGGCCGAGCAGGACGATTGAAAGGGCTTTGTGACTCTCTTTAAATCCAGTGATTTAAACTGGGAGACATTTAACCTCCAAGGATTCACTGTTGCCCTCCGACTGCTCGCCTTTCTACCCTTTCTCTTTCTGTCATCCCTCACTTCTGTTTCTCTCCTCCTCTGTCTCTTTGCCTCTGACAGCCTCGCTCAGCGCCTCTCTGATGTTGTCTTGTTAGTCTCCACTGACAGTAATTTTGTGTGAGACTAGTTCAACTGTCACAGGCCCAGTCTCCTGTGCCTGTTCTTCGCTGCTGTGTGGAAGCTGTAACAGGATTATGCTGACTGCTGAAAGAGAGATAAACGTATCATCCGTATGCAGCCATGGTTCCTGTTGTATGATGCCCAGATCCCCAGAGAGAGGACAGATCTAAAAATCTGTATGTCAGAATGTGGGGTTAAGGGTTGGGTGTGTGTGTGTGTGTGTCTGTGTGTGTGTGTGTGTGTGTGTATGTGTGGGGGTGGTGTGGGGGGGATTATTTTACGTGAGTTATAGGTTAAGAGACTGCTGGAATAAGTTCAGTGCACTGTGTTTCGAGTGGATGTGGTGGACCATGTCCTCTTCTGTAAGAGCAGCCGACTGAGCAGAAATACATTCATCCACCTTGGCCCTCTGGTTGTTGAACATACACACTCCCACACAAGGCCAGAGCTCAGTCCTCCGGGACTGTCCATCTGACCTCAGTAATGGTCATGGAGAGCCGGAGGAGAAAGGAAGAGGGGGAAAGGGAGACATGGACAGAGAAGGGGAGAGCCCCTTGAGGAGTAAATTGTCCTCTGTGCATGATTGTACAATTTTACAATTTCCTACCTCTGTCAATCATTGCAAATTAATTTAGCTCAACAAATTAAATCAAGAGAAATTACATTAAAGCAATCAGTCTGTTGGTGTGGGCTGCCGCCTGATAAAAAAACTCAGACTAATTGCTACGCTGAATTGGAACTGCATGTCTCCCTCGGTCTCTCTCCCCTACGCAGCCCTGTGTCCTTACTTCTGAGCGACATTAAGGAGAGAGAGAAGAGGTGGAAAGTAACAAGAGAGAGGAAGAAATAAAGGAACTGAGAGAGAGAGATTAGTTTGTGCATTAGCTTGATTTGTGTTTATCAAATCTGGCGTACTGTAAACAGCTTTTGCAACAATTATAACCAAAGGAAAATACGGAGTATGAAAGTATGAGAGAACGTAGGCACCAAGGGGAGAACGTGTGTGCCTACTCTTTCTAAATTATGTTTTACAAATGTTCCTCAGATTGACAAATTCTACACCATACAACTGCCCTTATGAGACAACAGTTGGGACCATGTAAAGCCATGTGAAGATTCACAATAGGACATGGGTCGGTCAGTGTTTCCAGTTTGGCCTTGTTCCTAGCATTTATTTCCAAGTCCACTTTCACACATACTGTACACACGCACACACACAAATACTGTACACACATACACACACACTCTCTCTGACCTGGAAATGCTGGGGAAGGGAAGTGGAGGGATTGGTGAATTTCATACCCCTCACCCTCTCTGCCCCAGAGTAATCCCTGCTCTGAGAATTTGGGAATTTTGGAATGTGGGAATTGTGATGTTTATGTTTGGGAGGCGGGTTGGAGCCCCTGTAAGTGTGTCAGTGGGGATACAAGATAGGGAATACTATGGCCCTTCCTAGTTAGAGTGTTTACCCACATCCCACTGAATCGAATGGACGAAGTGGTGAAAGTCGGAGAAACAAGACTAACAATGTGACAGTATTGAGACATATATACGAGACATTAGGGAGAGGATTGAGATGGAGACTGGATGATGATTGGAGAGGTTGAGAGGGAGATGGAGAGGCAGTGAAAGTTGAAGTTAAAGAAACATCACGTGTGTGAAAGAGAAACGACTTAGTTGTGATGAGAGATCAGAGAAAAATCTCATGGCTATTTGTGATGAAGAGACTTGCCAACCGGACATTTGGAGAGATTTAGGAGAGGATTAGGAGAGGGGGACAAAAGTGTAAGAGCTGGTATCTAGGTCAACAAATCTGACACAAAGCAATATGCTACACATTTGAGACATGCCACACAAAGCACACACACCATCTATGGTCAGCAGTCTGCACAAAGAGGGTCTGCTGAGAGCTTTGAGTTGGAGAAGCCAACAAGGTGTGAAATCATTACAATCTTTAAGGCAACACTTTGTTTTTTCAACATTTTAGGAGCCATTGATGTCAGGAGTAGGAGGTCCAGAGCCATGAGCTTGTCTGAGAACCAGACATGGAGGACTACCATCTCATGGTTGATATTATCCCCTTGTTTAGAGTGTCCTCTGTCAGAGGAGATGCTAGACTCCATTATCCTTCACAAATTCCAAGCACCATCCTCTGGCTCGACAGGACCACCAGGGCCTGATAACCTTTATGGCAGCAGGTCAAACCATTGTCTTTGGCGGGTTGTTGTCATAGGTATTCCCATGGTTGTGAGTGTGTCTTAGTCTGTGTGGCTTTAACATGTATTTCTATGTTTTTACATCTTCATTATTTTACCTTTATGTACAGGATAACAAAAGTAAAAAATAAACTCATCTGTATGGGTACTTTTGGATGTGTGTGTGATTGTGTCTGCGTGTGTGTGTGTACGGTTCTGAATTATTAAGGACTGAAAGAGTGCCAGGGGTAGGGAGTGGGATGTTAGGAGATGGGGTCTGTTGGAGGGTCAGGGAGGGGAGGACTAACTGCTTGGACAGTATGATTGAGAGAGGCACAAGGTCATTTCCTGTTCCACATATGTCAAAGCGCTCACCCAAAACACTCACCCAAACATGGACAAACAAAACTATGGCATCTTATTTGATGTGTCTACAGTACACCTGACAACCAGAGGTGGGGTACAGTGTTGGAAAATACATGTTTAATTTCTTCCTCCTGTTTCTTTTCATTCCTTCTCTCTCTATATACAATTGATGAACTCTTTACATGCCAAGGCACTCATTAATTCCTGTTTTTGATTGGCCACAAAGCAAGCCAATAAAGAGAGGTAGGGCTGTTGTCCACCCCCTGTCACACCTCATGGGTACGTCTGTGTTCATGTGTTACAAATAGAAGACATTCCATTCTGCTTGGTGCTGCACCATAATCCAAAGGTTCATGCAGAGCAGAGTGGACATCTGGATTCAAAACATGTTTTCCTCTGGGTTTCCTATGCCGTTGCACCCCGACTGTGTCTCTTTCTCTCACTGTCAGTCTCTCTTTCTCTCTTTCTCTCTCTTTCTCTCATTTATCATTTGCTCTCTGTAAGACGTATTTTTAGTCTTTCACACACTCATACAAATAGATTGAGTACACGAAAGCTTTGATGAAAACATAGCCAAACTCTCTCAGGAGTTTGACTTACAGTGCAGATGTGCTTGGGGATAAACATGTTTCTAAGACGGGATCAGAGCAGGCCTTTATCGTTTCAACTCGAGAAAAAAGACCTGCTTACCTGCTGAAATCTTTTGATCACACACAGAATTACTGACAAAGAAAGGCACACACAGACACATACAAACTCAGATGTTTTGATTTAGTGTTATGTAGACAACTGGCACCTGGGCTTGTGATTCCAGTGCAAGTGCTAATGCTGATGTTATATGATATTAAACTTGGAAGGATTACAGTGTTTTGGTCAGGGCTGAAATACATACATACTCGCAGTGTCTTTGCTGATTCAGTGCTTATCAGTATACGACATAGTATCTCTATCCAATAAACAAATAGGATAAAAAGTTATTTCCTTGCTTGTTTCATTAGATCCCTGGAGGTCCCATTCTGAGAATGGTGTTCTCTAATGTTTCCCTGGAGAGGGTTTGTGTTCCTACTTTACATCTTGTTTTATTGGCCTCTGTTTCTCTGGAGATGGGAACCTTATCCTTCTCTTATCGTCAGTTCCAGGCAGGATTCGGAGTGACTCCAGTTGCTGGAAGGACAGTAAATCCTGTGTCCGTTTGCTATGTGGCTAGCTGGCTTTGTTATACTTCTGGAGGCAGAAACACATTTCTGATGGACTGCAGTGGATCTTGTTGTTTTTCAGTTATCTATTCTTTTCTCTTTCTCTCTGTCTGTCTTCTGTCTATCACAGTGTCAGTGTGTCATACTGAGCAATTCAGCAAAACTTTCTTATGATCCAATTAAGATTAAATGGAAAACAGAAAGTAGGAACATCTATCTTTCCATCCTTCTACTAGATTGAGGGGGGCAAAAAGAAAGAGAAAGTGATAAAGAGAGACTGAGAGAGAGATGAATGCCATCCAAGGTTTTGAATAGCGAGAGTGAGAGAAAGAGAAAGAGTGAGAGCTAGAGACAGACAGACAGAGACATGAAGCATAACCCTAACAAGCAGAATATGGTTCCTGCTCCAACATCCTCATAACTGTCGACAATTTTACATCCCGCGGACAAACAAATAATTAGAAATTAGAAATTCCCACCCAAACTCAGAACACCCTGTGCTTTCAACTCATCTATGTGTGTATTTATGGTATGTAGTGCATGCTGTTGGTGTTGTGTGCGGTCCTGCTTTGCATCCTGTGTATGTATGTATTCCATGAACGGTGTGTTGTGTGTGTTTTCTGAGGATGTAGTGACCTGAGGAGTAATTCTGCCTGGTTGTTAGTTTGTCCAGAGGTCCACAATATCCACTGATAGACTATGTTTATTTGAACAGTTGAAATGATTAATTATTGAAAATAGACCACTCTGGAGTTTATGACTTGCTGTAGAAGAGTATCAGTTTCCTCATCCCTCTGTCACAATATTCCTTCACTCCCATGCTTTACACCCCATCCATCACTCCATCTCTGGCCTTCTCCTTTTCTTTTTTTAAAGTCGTCTGTTCTAAGAATACATGAACCCTTTGTAGTCTTTATCCCTTCACTTGGGAACAATTAGTCATGTATTGCTGGTACATTTATGCTCTGAAAAGTAACTACTGTACTTGGAACGGAAGCACACACACACATACACACATGCACACACACACATACTGTACTGCACACACATGGTTACAGAGGATCCCCTTTTAGTTGAGTTGGGCCCTGATAACGATTAAATCTTAAACGTTCACTTCAGAGGAACTATGGGATTTTTTCAGGGATAGATCCTAATTCCCACAATCCCATTCCTCACGGATCCTGATTCCCAGATCTGACATGATCCGTTTTTCATCCTTGTTTTATTACAGCAGCTTTCAGCACAGCACAGCATACAGACAGAGAGAGGCAGAGGCCTGAGAGGAAGATTAGAGCCATGTCACACACACACACACCCACACACACACACACACACCCACACACACACCCACGTACACACACACATACCATGCCCTGTCTGTTCTGAGAGGCTCCAGGCAGGACGCTATGTACCTTACAGGGATGTGGACACGACTTTGCTGTAAACACATACGTTTGGGGGACTGATCTCTCACTCCCACACACACACCGACAAACACACACACACCCGCTTACATGCACACACATTCATGTACACGCATAAACACACACACACACCTCACTTCCGTGTCTGTGCTAAGAGGTTCCACTCCGAATGCAATGTACATCATAGGTATGTAAACACACACACCTGCATCGTGGAGTGACTCTCACACACACATACAGTACATACACAGACACTCACTCACACACACACACACACGCACACACTTACAATCAAACACATGCACACACAAACATGCGCAGACTCATAATTCTACAGTATGTTTCAATTCCCATCAATTGCCATTCAACAGACTGGTGACAAAGATATCCTGATTCCATCCATAACTGGATTAGCATGGAGAAGAAGATCGGCTTTTGACGGGTACATTTGTCACAGTCCTATTCTGAGTTATTCCAGTTCATATTCAAGGGCTTACCTAAGCAGCAGGGTACAGCTTTGTCCTGTTACACCTAATCAGCTACATTACCGTTCCCTTCAGATCATGTGCTTGTTTGGACCATGCTTTTCTTTCTTTCTCTCTCCATTTCTCTCTGTTTCTCTTTTTTCTTTTCTATTCTATTCTTTTTATGCTTTCTTTCTTTCTTTACTTTCTTTCTTTTTTCTTTTTTGTTATTTATCTCCTCTCCTTGTCTTTCACTCTCTCTCTCTCTCTCTCTCTTTATTTTTCTTTCTCACTATCTTCCTTCAGTTCTTTCCTTCTGTTGCTGTCTTTCTCTCACTCAGTCTCTCTATTACCTTTCCTTCCAGGACAGCAGGATGGTCCTGTTAGTATTCTCTAATGCTGAGACCATGTGTGAAACCTGCAGCTGCTTAACACACCATAATCTATGCCAGAACCCCCAATTTACTTCAGTGGTGTATGTGTGTGTGCGTGTGTGTTGGGAATGTGTTTATGCAGATGTCTGACAATGGAATTTCCCACTTATAAATCAGATAGTATATGATGGAAGGGGATTAATCCAACATCATACCTTCGTGTTTGGAAATTGAATAATTCTCTGTTCTGTGTACCCCTTTCTGACTCTCCCTACCTTATAAGGAACACTTAGCCTTTTGGGGGAGGTGAAAGAATGTATGGTAATCTTATAGCCATGCTATACTATAAGTACAAAGATATGCAGTGTGTGTGTGTATGAGTGTGTGGGGGAGAGTGTGAGAGAGGAGGAAGGGGGAAGGGGGAGGCTGGTGAAAGTCTAGTTGTATATATTTGACCATGTTTACAAAGATGTCACGATTTCCATCATGCTGCTTGAGGCAAAGCAGCATGGAGCTGATGGGATGGACCCCCCTCGTGTCATGGTTTGGAGGTCTAAGGTGTGCGTGTTGGTATTCTGTGTAGGCATATAAAAAGAGAGGATTTTACGTAAGGACACTCGACACAGGCACATAACACCTCTTGCTTTCCTCACCTTCTTTACATTTTTGTCATCCCTTGTTCTCTGTGATCTTCCTCCATCCTTCTCAAGACTCTTCTTTGTAATATCCGGTGGTGTTCGCTTCTTTACTAGAGCGGTGTATGTTTCCCAAATGTTGATGTTCTCAGTCAAACCCAGACAGGTTTATTTTCTCACCTCTGTGGGTCTCAGGCATCGGCTCCTGTGTGTGTGTATGTGCGTGTCCATGTGTGTGTGTGTGTGTGTGCGTGTCTGTGTGTGTCAATGGCTTTCTAACACAGAAACCCATGTGCTTCTGCACAATACGAAGTGCAATCTATGACCAGCATGTGCCTGAGAATGATGAACAGGTGGGAACAACTTTGAAATGGAAAATAAATGAAAGGACAGTAGGCTGAACTCAAAGAGAGGTGCTGTCAGGTTTAGAGATCCTGAAAAGCAATGGAGGAAAGAACCCAGACAAAATAAAGAGAATAAATTGGGCCTCTGGACTTGGTTGAAGAGTCAGAACTTGACTAGGAGAAGATAGAGACTGCAGGGGTCATGAAGAGTAAGGGCACCCTTGGCACACTTGCACACAGGAAACAGGAAAGGAACTGACTGGATTAGGGAGGAGTTCAGATACATTCGGGATGTGTCTAAGACTTCACGCTGCTGCACATTGTTCACGCCTGCACCCTGACACACACTGAGAGAGAACGACAGAGAGAGAGAGAGAGAGAGAGAGAGAAAGAGACAGACAGACAGACAGACAGAGAGAGAGAGAGAGAGAGAGAGAGAGAGAGAGAGAGAGAGAGAGAGAGAGAGAGAGAGAGAGAGAGAGAGAGAGAGAGAGAGAGAGAGAGAGAGAGAGAGAGAGAGAGAGAGAGAGAGAGAGAGAGAGAGAGAGAGAGAGAAATATAGACAGAATGAGTCAGTAACAGTGAACATCTAACTTTACTTTTCCCATGTCTAATGTGTTATAGGTCTCCATCTGCTTGTACTCCAGGCCTGCTGTAGCCTGACTCTGGCCTTTCTGCTATGTGCCCAGATAAGCTCTGGACAGGAAGCTATACAGCAAACAGAGCCATCAAAGGGCCAGACCTAATCAGATCCACGTACCCTTCTGTGCTGGTCCAGGATCATGGCTCAGACATACTACTCACAGATCTGTAGATACGCCGAACCATGACACACATGCTGCCATGAGCACATCACACTCACAGCCAGACCATCCAGAACATTCAGCAAACAAAGTTTTGTCAGATAAATTAGGTTTCGTTAAGATGGTGTTTGTGTGTTTGTGCATGTGTGTTTGTTTGTGTGTGAGTCTCTAGTCCTACTCCCCCTTCTTTCATGCCAGGCTAATTGAATTCAACTGGATCTGTGTTGGGGTTAAGTGATGCGCCGAGGACACTTAGTGCCTGTTAACTCTGTGTGGTCCTCAGGCACTTGTAGTTGTCCCACCGGGGGAGTGTATTTTCTAGTCTGGGAAGAAGAAGGAGAAAGATTGGAAGAGAGGGAAGAGCTTAGAGGGACAGAAAGACAGAGAAATGATGACGTTATAAAAGCATTACAGTTACAGAAAAAGGAAAAGCGGAATGGAATAACATTCTGATTGGATGAATATGAGGACCATCTGCTGATCATGTGATTTCCTCCTTTCCATCCGTTCAACCCCTTTTACCTGCGGGTTTGTTGGAATATTATCACCGTGGTAACCCTAACGTTGCCTACTTATCGGCTGAGAGATAGTGGGCGCTGAGACACTGAGGCGATGAGAAGAGGCCCTGAACCTCACCACCAGGTCTAGGCCCACAGTATCATGTTAGGTGATTAGGGACAAGAAAGCCCAGAGGCCAGTGCAGAGCCACGACTGACACCACGGCCTGTGGCTGTCTGCCAGCTCGGTGTGCTTTTCCACTGTGGCATGCCTGTGACCATACACAGTTTCCTACTGCGAGCAGAGTTCAAACCTGTTCCCTGCTCTGTTTCTGCTGCTCTATGCTCTCAACCCTTCTCTTCCTCCCTCTATATTCATAACGAGTGTAAGCTTAGGTGTTCCTGTCCTGTGTTGTGTCTGCATGCGTGGTGGAACAGACAAAGGATAGTCACAGTGTTTTAGCGTGTCTAAACCCCCCTGTAGGTTGGTTTTTGAGCTTCCAGCACGGGCGTGACCTCATCAAGGAAATCCTGTCTTATCCTTAAACTTCATTAACCAGACTGCCTCAGGGTCTACAGGAGGGCGTGAGGAGTAAACAGAAAATACAACCTTTTAGTGTATGTAGCAAAAAGAGAGGGAGAGGGAGAGGGAGGTGGAGAGGGACAGGGAGAGGGATTGAAAGAGTCAGAGACATGAAGAGAGAGAAGGAAAGGTGAGAGATGGATCTAGAGAGACCTGTCCCACATTCACCTCCTACTGTATAGTGGAGCCAAAACATAGATGTTGCTGTCATCTGGTGGCAGCAGTGTAGCTGTGCATGCTCAGTTAGCTGTGGGGCAAACTTGAGGGATTTCCTTAAATCACACCTGGTGTAAACACTTCAATTGTGCTACTTCAGACCATCAGTGCAGTCCAGAGGCCGTCAGGCCTTCTTTAATGTTGCAATTTAAATCAAATTATTTTCATCACAGACAGGACAGAGATAACTAGTACTTCTATTTCTGTATACCTCTACTCTGCAGGTACTCCATAGAGGCACTAGGTGGCATATCTCCTGCATCCAGCATTGATTTCCAATTGGGATGCCAAAGATGGAGAATATTTTAACTGCACAATAACTGTAACTGTAAATAACTAATAGTTAACTAAATGGGTTAGGCCTACATAGAGTGTAAACCGTCTTGAATGAGGTAAGCATCTGCTGTTGTCCAATAAAGCTTAATGTGTTTTATTTGAAACGCATGTAGCCTAGTGGAATTGTGAGGCCCCAGACACTGCCAAAGTGAATGCCAAAATGAATCCCTCCTTCCTTCCCTTCATGTCAGATTAAGATCAGCAATATGGGAGGAAGAACGGATACGTTTTAAAGAATTGAAATGGAGCTCAGGATTCCTGTTTAGTCCTGCTGTTAGGGGGGTCATTTTCATCTATCATAGCCTAGAGCTCCACACTCAACAAATATGTACATTTTTGTACAGTTTCCGAGTTGTCTACTTGGAGGCATTCTACTAACCGTCAATAGGTCCTTCCACAGTCAATGTTTTATACAGCACGTGATCATGCAAATTTAAAAAATCAATAATTAACAGTTTAACACGGCTCTAATAGGCCTAGACAACCAATTAAGCACGACTTCGATGCTTTCTATGACCGAACCACAAAACGAGACAAGTGGTTATATTGGCTGTCAATCTTTCCAGTGATTCCGCCCTCTAGTCCCACCCTCTCCCCCCGGCATTTGATTTCAATAGAGTGGAGTACATAGTGAGTGCGTAAAGGTTACTACGGGGTTAGCGCACATACACCAGGACGAACCAGCACCGAAGGCACCCGGCGAGCGAGGGAGCGCGTGCTCTGCTCTGTATTTGATGTGTGTGTGTGGTCCACTGGATTAACTAGTGGGTGTGTGCCCGGTCTTTACCGCAAACCGGTGTGTGTGCGTTGGTGTCTGTCTGTCTTTGCGTGCAGCCGCTCCCCACGCATTTTGAGCTCTCTAATGGGAGATCTGTTCTACCTACCTATTGATAGTCCGTGTATTGCGACCTTCAATGGACCTGTCTGTTTCTAACGGCGTGGAGCAGCTGCTACGAGCTAATTGAGCGTGGACCACTGTCCCCGAGCGGGAATCGACTACAATTCTGTTGTTGCGGCAGTGGATGCATTTAGTAGTATGTAACCTGTGGTTATTGGCAATGACGCCCTAGGCAGCGTAGACACGAAGAGGACTAAAGGTTTACGCCTGTTCATCTGATTGATCATCGTTATTACGCCAACATGTCGAACCCGAGCAAAAGCAAGAAGGACAAAGAGATAATCGCGGAATATGAGAGCCAGGTGAAAGGTATGATCCATATTTACTAGAGCTCTATCCCATTGGCATGACATGGTCACACCCACTCTCTGACACACACACCTACATGCACATACACACATGCACCTGTTCTCACTATCCCCCTAAAACACACCTACACCCATCCCCACCTATACCCTCCACTCACACTACCCCCTCACACGGACCCTTGCGCACGCTTACACACCGAAACGCACTCACACGCACCACACCTGGCTGCCTGTACTCCATGAATTCTGCCCCTCACCAAGCTTGTTTGCGAATGGATGTGTATGGAGGATGACACCTCGCCGTGAGACGTCAGTATTTCAGGGTTCATCCTGAGTTCTGCACGGCGCTTGGAGGGGGGTGGGGGTGGTGAGGGGGCTCTGCATTCTGCAGAGCCTTTGATCTCTCTCAGCCATGTGGAAGCGAGGGTGTTTGCCAATTACAGCATGTATACAGAGTAGTGGTTTCTGTGTGTGGAAACCATGCCTCTCTGTCTGTGTGTGTGTGTGTGTGTGTAGGTGGATGTGTGTGTGTGTGTATACCATCTCTATTTGTATTCCTCTGGGGCTGTGACTGCAGCAGGCTCCCTGATGTGTCTGTCTGTCTGTCTGTGTGTGTGTGTGTGTGTGTGTAGGTGGATGTGTGTGTGTGTCTGGCAGAGGAGTCCATCATGACAGCTCATCTCTAATCAGTAGGAGTGTTCCAGGATTGATGTTAGGACAGACAGACAGAATAGATATCATGTCTGCCCACTCCTCCGGTGTCACAGATTCAATGCACACTGATGTAACCATAGTCCTTAACCATGGTAACTCCCCTTTCACACACATACGCCCCCACACAGCACCTTGGGGGTGGGGGGGGGGAGAGACTGCAGCAGAAGATGGGGGAATACCTGCTTAGTTCTGACTGGTCAGGTATGACACTGGAGACGGACCCAATTTCTGTCAGGCGTGGTGAGAGCTGTGAAAAAGAGTGATCAACCAAAATGGCTGGTTTGGTATTGTATCCCTGGCAGTGGGAGAGGTCTCTCTATAGCATGATGGGGAACTATGTATGGGACGGTCTCACTGTACCCTCTTATGGTCTCTCTCACATTCTCTCTGTTCCTCTCAGGTTCAGATGGTCTCTCTTCCGTGCCCACATATTCACTCTCACTTACACACGCCCACCCACACGTACACTTATCTCATACGAGGAAATGGCAAGCTCTTTTTCACGGGAAGGTGATCTTCGTTGTTTGCATAGGAAATAGCCTGCTTTACTCATGTCAAGGGAGGGTGGAACGATGGCTGGTTTGTGTTTTGACACCACATTAGGATTGAGGAATGTGTGTGTGCGCATGCATGTGTTCCCCTGTTGAAATCGAAATCATGGCCGTTAGAATCCCTACAAGCGGACCCTTTCCCTCAGCCCGTACCCACACTCCAGCTGTGCTCTTTCTGTCACTGCATCATGCAGTGTGACAGGCTATTCCCTGGACCTGGTCCATATGAAATGTAAGCACACACACACATACACACGTTAGTCCTTTGAATCGACACACTGACTTTGAGTGATTAGAAGTAATTGAGAGTGCTGGAGAGCTTTAGTGTGTGTGTGTGTGTGTGTGTGTCACCGTTCACTCTGCACTGGCTTCTAGCCAAAACACACTCGGGGATGCCCTGCATTATAATGACCACTTAGATCACACTAAGCACAGCTCTACTGCTGCTGTGCCCTCTCCTCTGCTGTCTGAGGTAAATGTATGGATCTGCGCTGTAACTATGTGGGTTTGTAGTCTGCCTCTCTCTGGCTGGCCTCTGATTGGCTTGTGAGAATGTATAGGGGGTGGGGCTTCTCTTGTGACGTGGTGTTGAGTGTGTGGAGCTCGTAGACTGTAGGTGGTTCGAGCTGATCTTGCCTCAGGTGCCGTGAACTGTGGTCTGTGTTAGTCAGCAACATACTGTCTTAGCAAAGACATGATTGTTATATGCAACATCTATTATGCCTGAACATGTGGCCTGGCATTATCTAAGCCTGGATTATACATTTACATTAAAGGAGAAAATGGGGCTTTGCTATGGGGAATGATGGAGAGGAGGAAGGAGATCAGCAGAGAGAGAAAGAGAGATGGGTTGTGGGGCGGAGGGGTGGGGAGAGATGAGAGATGGGGACAGAGACAAGGAGGGAGAGGTGGGGGTATGGAGAGAGGGAAGGAAAGAGAGGGAGGGGGGAGGCAGGGAGTGGTGTGGAGCTCCATGAGAGGGAACTGTGCTGCAGCCTTGTTTCTGCGTGCGTCTGCATGTGTGTGATTACTGACCTCCCATCTGCATACCTGGGAGAGGAGGGGGGGGAGGGGATGGAGGTGTACGGGAATGGGGGGGGGGGAGTAGAGAGACAGGGAACTAAGTGTGTGTCCCTGAAGTGAGTTAGAGGTGTTGTAAATAAGCAGTACGTGGATTGCACCACACATGTAATATCAGTAAAGGTGTTTGTTTGTTTTACCTGAACATCCAGTGGATGTCCGCCCCTTGTGTCCTTGGCCCCTGGTTGTCATGGAAACGGCCCATTCAGAGGGCAAAATCGGCTTCCTCTTCCTGTTGAGCAGTGAAATATGAATACAAACATACAATTTAGCTTTGTGTGTTACTCCAGTTGTGTGATGTCTTCATGTAAAAGTCTATCCTGGGGAAAGTCCAGGGTCAGACTGGTGTGAAGAATCCACCCAGGTCCTGGAGCTTAGTGGAGTGTTAACTTACGGTAGTCAACTCCTTAGTTACACAGTGGAACCACACATGCACTCTCTATGGAGACAAGAGCCCATGAGGAGAAAGGAGAGGTACAGCCTCTGTCTTTCAACAACAACAACAAGTCGGATTTAAAACCACTACTGGTTATGATCATTTCAATTACACTTTTAAAACATATTTATTTATCTGCTCTGCCTGTCAACATCGTAAATGCCGTTGGTATAATTGGATTCAAGGTGAGCTCAGGATATTGGCATCAGCAGAAGCCTGGAAAAGGTTCCTCTACACCCCAGTGTGCTTCTGTGACCTTCCATAGTGGAGGCACCGTGAAATGAAGGTTAGTCATCCCTCCACAGGCAGATGACTGATTCCTGCTGATCCAGGAGCTTGTTGTGGGGAGAGACTGTTTCCAAGAAAGAAATAGCAACAAAATCTATGGTACAAACATCCTAAATTGGAGTTCTCCGTTTCAAATCCAAATGTGTCCTTTAGCAAATGTGTTGTTTTTCTCTCTTGCTAGTGTGTCCTTTCTAATTTCGTTTTTTTCTCACTGTCTGTTCCCCAGTCAATCCATCTCTCTCTCGGTCCCTCTCTACCATAATTACAATTGTGGAGAGTCTGTCTCTAAGGAGTCACCTTGGCCAACATCCTTTGGCCACAATAGCATTAAAGAAGACACTGCTCTCATGGACACACACACACAGACAAAAAAATGCACACACACACCCTATCAGAAAAACACACGCACACATACAGCCAGTCAGCATGGCAGGGCAGGGCACGCTCCACTGGTTGTGCTGTTTTAGAGCGTCGAGGCTATCTGACACTTTGCAGCAGGAGGCAACGCAGAGAACTGGTAGTGAATCCACAATGATAACCCCCACCTCTCCATCCATCCCTCTCTTCTCTCTCTCTGTCTGTCTGTCTGGCTGCCTGTACCTCACCCTCTCCCTGTTCTCTCTCTCTGTTTTCTCCTTATCTTTTCCTGTCTTCCATGCTGTGATTCCCTCTCTCTCTTTTTCTCCCTCTCAAACACACACACACGAGCGTTCGACTACACACCAACCAATCCCCAGGGGACCTTCTCCACTCCACTACCTGTTGTCTTGGCAACCACACACTGTGTGTGTGAACCATGTGATGAGGAAGGTGAAGACAGAGCTCAGATCTGCCAAGCGCACACGCACAAGCACACACACACACAAACAGATGGATATGCACACACACACTTGTGAACACATACACTTGCAGAGATATGCTTCATTGTGATCCCACATAGAACACTATGGTGGCCTGTAGCCTCAGCATAAATCGTGTGTGTGTGTGTTTGCGCCTATTATTTGCACATGTGATGGTCGATGTGTGGTGAGCTTCCCGAGGCAAAATGGCTGCCATGTCTAGTGCTGCTCTTAGCCACGTTCTGTGGATGAAGCTCCCATCTGTATCTGTGTAAAGATGTCTGCTGTGTGGTGTGACTACAGGATGTGTTTATGCAATTAAAAGTATGTACTGTAAGAGTATGTATAAACACTGAGTATATACACCGAATTAATGCACTCTTTATGTGGGTGTCTTTCCATAACAAGTGCATATTGTCTGTTATGCAGTCTGGATTGTTAATGACATCTGTGTGTGGGTGTATGTGTGTTTGCATGTCTGCCCCCGTGCGTGCGTGCGCACGCGTGTGTGTGTGTGTGTAGATGTGCGGGCCCAGTTGGTGGAGCAGCAGAGGTGTCTGGAGCAGCAGACAGAGATGAGGGTCCAGCTGCTTCAAGATCTTCAGGATTTCTTCAGGAAGAAGGCCGAGATTGAGACGGAGTATTCTAGAAACCTGGAGAAACTGGCCGAGAGGTTCATGGCCAAGACACGCAGTACCAAGGACCACCAACAGTACAAGTAAGGGACCGCTAGATCTTTGAGTGTGAGAAATATGCGGTACATAGTTTTGGATTGCTGGCATGATGGTAAGGTGATATTGACCAATCCTCTGCTCTCTCGTAGAAAAGACCAGAACCTGCTATCTCCAGTCAACTGTTGGTACCTGCTATTGAACCAGGTAAAGTACTATGTATTTATGTATTTGTACCCTGGACTAGCCTGAAACATGATTGTCCTTAATCAGGACGTGTATCTCTCTCTCTCTCTGTTCAGGTGAGGAGAGAGAGTAAGGACCATGCTACTCTCAGTGATCTCTACCTGAACAACGTCATCACTCGCCTAACACACATCAGTGATGACTCCGCCCGCCTGCTCAAGAGGGTGAGCGAGCCAATCACAGCCTTCCATCTATCACGGGTCACAGGTGACGACTGCCCCACAGGGGTCAGAGTTCACCTGGTCTGGTGAAGTCTGAGTCTGAAGCAGAACGCTCGATACTGTTGAAGTTAACTGAATTTGGGAGGAGAGCTAATAGAAAAAATGCTATTGATTCTAATGAAAAGCTTCGGCATTTTATTCCCTTGTGTACTTCAAGAGACCTGGTACAGAGTTTAACAAATGAAACATACAAACACACACACGTGCACACACCTCCAAGTTTAGTATAGTGCGTTCATTATTAATCTCTATCCGGGTCTTGTATTATTCATGATATTTAAAATACAGAGAGACTTGGAAGCTCTGTCAGCCCGTGTATCTATCTTATAACTGCTTATAAACCCCTGATTGGTACGTGCAAACAAGGACAGTTGGACGACCACCTTGTGTGAGCAAGCCCAGTTGGAGACAGCCTGGTGACCATGACAACGCTGACAGGATGGTGGTCATGGTGACAGGCTCAGCTGGTCTATCTCACGAGGGTGCCGTGAGGGAGCAGGAATCATCCATTCTGGGATTCCACAGTCATTTAGCACAATGCAATATTAATGCATGCCACATAGTCACATAACTCCTTCCCAAACTGAGCCGGCTCTGTTTAATACATGAAGAGCCCAGCCAGGCAGTGTCTGTATGCACACTGCAGAGCCGCACGCTGGGTAATTTATGAATCCTTCTGTTTGTTCAAGGATGGCTCCATTTATTTACCTGGCCACCTTTTCAGCTCAGTTCATCGATGGGTTGACGGTGCCATTAGTTACTGCCTGTGTGAATATTCTCCTCGGCTGTCCACATAACTGTTAGGGGTATTCACCTCCCCTCACCTCTCTTCTCCACTTTGCTTATTTATTCCTTCCTCTCCGCCCTCTCTCTCTTCCTCCTTCTCTTCTCCGGGCGCATCCTCTGTTCCTTTCCTTTCCTCCACCTCTTCTCTATCTTTTCCTGCCACCTCTTCCAGAGTAAAGAGATCACCTTCCAGCTGCAGGAAGATCTCATGAAGCTCCTCAACGAGCTCTACACCGTGAGTGACATCATCACCTCAAAGCTTTTTTATCCGTTTCTGGTATAAGTTCTGGAACTCAGGGGAGTTTGTAAGCTCCTTCACACAATTTTTCATCACTCCAACAAAAGATTACTTGTCACTTCTGTTTAGATGGGGAAATGTGCTGACTAACAAGAACATGATTGTTGAGTTTAGTTCTGCCACGGTTCCTTGGCTTAAAAGCCCTTGTTGTGAATAAATAAAGACCCTAAAACAGTTGGAGTTGACAGCTAGACGTCCAGCAAGCAGGGCAGGTCGAATGTTTGTCGAGTTTGTTCAGGTGAACCTGTAAGGGTTGTGGTTGCTAGGTGATGAAGACGTACCACATGTATAACGCGGAGACGCTGAACGCCGAGACGAAACTCCGAGAAGCGGAGCGCCAGGAGGGGCGTGTCAAGACGGGGTCGAGCGGAGGGGTGGAGCCTGTGTTTGGCCTGCGAATAGAGGAGCGCCACCAGAGACGCAACGCCGCCCGCAAGATGGAGAAGATGAGGGAGAAGGTATGGATACCCCAGAGGGACATGTTTCAGAAACAGAGTGCATTTTGTACGTACAGCTGCCCTGACCCAGCAACTCATTCCCCTTTCTCCTCCTTCCCTCTATCTCTCCATCTTCCTCTCCCCAGAGGAAGGCAAAGTACTCAGAGAACAAGCTGAAGACTCTGAAAGCGAGGAATGAGTACCTTTTAACTCTGGAGGCCACCAACTCCTCTGTGTTCAAATACTACATCCATGACCTGCCCGACATAATAGATGTGAGCTCATAAACACACAATTTCAAACACACACAGAAATGTTTCTCTCGTTCGGATTATTCTAAATATAGAATTATAACCATTATCCCCCCCCCCCCCCCCCCCCCATGAACTATTTATCCATGTTGTTTCAGTGCTGTGACCTGGGGTACCACTCCAGTCTGAGCCGCGCGCTGAGGACCTACCTGTCAGCAGAGCTGAGTGTGGAGGCATCCAGGCGGGCAGGGCTGGAGGTGCTGGAGGGGGCAGTGGAAGGCCTGGATCCTGCCCGTGACAGACAGCGCCTGCTGGGCCTCTACCCCACCGCCTTCTGCCCCCCACCTCGCTGGAGCTTCCAGGCCCACATGGGGGACACGGTGAGAACTGTCACACGGGCGCAGATCCACACGAAACAGGGGTCTTTCTCGCTCACCATCTCACACGCCTACGAAAACCGTTCTTTTTCTCGCTCGCGATCTCTCTCGAACCTGTCTGTGCTCCGACCAGGTGGCTCAGATCGCCGCTCAGCCGCAGGTGCAGGCGGAGCTCACACTGCGCCTGCAGCAGCTCCAGACACGCCTCGCCACGCTCAAGATAGAGAATGAGGAGGTGAGACGCCCGCACACACACACACACACACACAGTCACGCAGGGCTTCACAAGGTGTGTTGATTGACTAAAATGTAAATGTAAATGTGTTAGTGTGGTAATTGCTGGGGGTAGAGGGAGAGCGAAAAGGGGTAGAGGCCTTGAGGAGACAGATGTAGACTCCTAAAAATAAAACTTCCCACCAGATCAAATCGTGGTGTGTGCTATTTTGCTAGGCACGATTCCAGTCTTGGAGATGTTTCAATTACATTTTCAGAATGTCTCCGAGTGATTTTTGAGGGTTTTGGTGTAATGCCAGGCTGGTGGTGTGGGAGGGCAGCTGTTCTCTCGCCCTGAAGGGCACAGGAATGCTCATAGAGACCGGATTAATGAGCTGCCTCTGCATGTCTCTGCAGCAAACCCACACACACACACACACAGATTCAAACACACACACACACAGACTCAAATTTGACCAGAAGTATGTTCACAAAAATCTCCAACATGTGATTTGCATCATTTATACATTGTCATGTATACCTACATAAAGACACTCATCACTCTTCCAATGTGACTGAGGCCAGGTCTGCTCCCCACCTTCCAGGTGAAGAAGACTTGGGGTGCCACACTGACCACCCTTCAGGACATGACGGTGCTGGACGACTCCGATGTGTCCCAGAGCTTCACCCACAGCCCGTCCTCTGAGTCCGTCAAGTCCAGCGTGTCGGACGGATACCTGAACAAGCCCAGCCTCGCCAAGAGGCGTGCCAACCAGCAAGAAACCGAGCTCTTCTACTTCACAGTAAGATATATATATATATATACACACACACGCACACAGACACATCACATGACGTTGCAGTGATTCACATAAGAGTTGATGGTGTATGGTTGATAAAAGGTTATTCTGTCTGCCCTCTTCAGAAGTTTCGTGAGTATCTGGAAGGCAGTAATCTCATCTCCAAATTACAAGCCAAACATGACCTGCTGAAGAAAGCCATGGCAGAGGGTAAAATAGATCTCTCTTTCTCTCCATCCCTCTATCTTCGCAACTCTTTCCCTCTTCGTTGTTCTTTAAGGTTAAATTATCATCTTTGTCTGTTTTTCAGGCTATATAACTGACATGCTCACCACCAGGTAGGACATGAATGCTTTCTTACACTTAATATGCTTAAGACATTATTTTACATTTACATTTTAGTCATTTAGCAGACGCTCTTATCCAGAGCAACTTACAGTAAGTACAGGGACATTCCCCCGAGGCAAGTAAGGTGCCCAAGGACACAACGTCATTTGGTTGGCATAGCCGGGAATCGAATTAGCAACCTTCTGATTACTAGCCCGATTTCCTCACCACTCAGCCATCTGACTAATTTTACTGACTAAAAATGTAGGGTGTCTTTCCCTCCTCCTTTTTGATTAAACTGTTTATACCCACATAATCACTTGTTCTCTCCCTGTTACAGCCGTGGGCGAAAAAACTCCCATAGCAAACATCAGGTGAAGTTTACATAAGCTTTTGTTTTGTGTGTGTGTGTGTGTACGCACGCATGTGTGTGTAGGTCTGTCTTTCTGTTTGTGAGTTTAGTATAAAACTGACTGTGTATGAATCTCCTCCTGTGTGTAGGACTCTACTAAAGCCATTCCTCTACTGGTGGAGAGCTGCATCCGCTACATAAACCTCCATGGTAAAATATGTTTTTCCCCTTGACACATGCGCGCACACACAGGCAGAAACCAACACTCACACATTGCCTCTTTTCCTCCAGGTCTTCAACACCAGGGTATATTCCGGGTGTCTGGATCACAGGTGGAGGTCAACGACATCAAGAACTCCTTTGAGAGAGGTGAGAGGTCACTGTGAGGTCACATCTGAGTAGTATTGTCTGGTCAGGATCAAGGTAGACTGACTTCCTGTCTGTTGCCTAGGTAATGACCCTCTGATAGATGAGGAGAGTAACCATGACATCAACTCTGTGGCGGGCGTTCTCAAGCTCTACTTCCGGGGGCTGGAAAACCCCCTCTTTCCTAAGGACAGGTTCAATGATCTCATTTCCTGTGTCCGTAAGTTACATTTTATTCTAGATGTGGTGGGAAGGGGACTAAGACTAACTTGGAAGGGGGGAGAGGGGGGGAACTAGAACTAATAAGGGAGATGGGGAGACAGGGGAGACTGGAACTAATGGGGGAGATGGGGAGACAGGGGAGACTGGAACTAATGGGGGAGATGGGGAGACAGGGAGGACTGGAACTAATGGGGGAGATGGGGAGACAGGGGGGACTGGGACTAATGGGGGAGATGGGGAGACAGGGGGGACTGGGACTAATGGGGGAGATGGGGAGACAGGGGGGACTGGAACTAATGGGGGAGATGGGGAGACAGGGAGGACTGGAACTAATAAGGGAGATGGGGAGACAGGGGGACTGGAACTAATGGGGGAGATGGGGAGACAGGGAGGACTGGAACTAATAAGGGAGATGGGGAGACAGGGAGGACTGGAACTAATGGGGGAGATGGGGAGACAGGGGGGACTGGGACTAATAAGGGAGATGGGGAGACAGGGGGGACTGGGACTAATGGGGGAGATGGGGAGACAGGGGGGACTGGAACTAATGGGGGAGATGGGGAAACAGGGGGACTGGAACTAATGGGGGAGATGGGGAGACAGGGAGGACTGGAACTAATGGGGGAGATGGGGAGACAGGGGGGACTGGGACTAATAAGGGAGATGGGGAGACGGGGGACTGGGACTAATGGGGGAGATGGGGAGACAGGGGGGACTGGGACTAATAAGGGAGATGGGGGGACTGGGACTAATGGGGGAGGGTGGATGGGGGGGCAGAGGTGGGAGGCTGCAACTAACTGCAGGTGGGTGGCTTGGAAGTGTGTTTGTGTGTTCAGCACTCTCATGGGGGCTGTGTGTGTTTACAGGCTCAGGGGGTCAATTAGCATGTACTTCAGATTTTTTTTTTACTGTGAAGATCTTCTGACTTACCATGACACTGGCTGACATTTTGACAGCAGTGAGGGGCAGACATGTTGCTGAATCTGACCTTATCAGTAGTCAGCATGGCACTTGACTGAATTCAAAAACAGTTATCCGAGTGTACATCAGTTGCCTTGCATAACTGCACTGTTACTTCCCTTCTGTATGAATGAGCACTGCCGTCTCACTGACACCCTTCAGCAGAGGCTTTATAAATTGAACAATACCTCAAGCATTATGTGTAATACATGCTCAATCTCTGAGCATTCCCTTTTTCTTCTTCTTCTGTCTCGCCCATCCTCCTACACACTCCAGCTCTCTTCCTCTCTTTGTCTACGGGTGCTTTAGTCTCTTATTGTCTCTCTGAAACACACACTGATTCTCTCTGTTCCACCGAGGGGGCAGAGCTGCGTTCCTCTTTCCGCCATGGGAAGGTTGTATTTCAGGATGTGTCAGGATCGCAAATGCCTCACAGCATCCTGGGACTACTGACAGCTGCTGTGTGTGTGTGTGTTTGCGCGTGTGTGTCTGTGTCCACAGGTATAGAGAGTCTGTACGAGAGAGCCCAATGTATCCGGAAGATTCTACTGGCAGCCCCACGGGCTACTCTGGTGGTGATGCGGTACCTGTTTGCCTTTCTGAACCAGTGAGTGACTGAACCAAACGCTGACCTCCAGCTGTGATGTGCTGTAGAACAAGGCCGTAGCCATGGAGTCAACATTGGGGAGGACAAATTACATTTTTAATTATAATTTGGGACAGCGTGCGTGGTTGCCTGTCGTAGCGTAGCACATTTATATTTTTATGTCAATATATTGGGGGGGATATTTTGACCAGATTTGAATATTGGGGGGTGTCCCCCCCAATATTCATGTATATATTCATATATATATATATATATATATATATATACACTCCACAGAAGCAGGTTTCATGTGCATAGAGAGCACAGTGAACAGTAAATCCACAGCATGGACAAATGCCATGTCTCCTCTATAAAGCCTCTTCACAGGCTGAGACACCGGGAGTGTGAAGCCAGAGTTGTGAACAGGATGAGAGAAGGGAATAAAAAAATAAAAAAATGTGTGATGCGCATGTGTTATGTTCTGAAACTGATTCTTGTCTGGCAACATCAATTGGTTGGTGCTACAAGATCAATTGATGTACGGTATTTTGCCAGTGTTCGAATCCTCGAGCTAAACTTGAGTGTAATGTAGCATTTGTGTGATGTCGTAAGGGAAGTTTAACGATGTTAACCTCTGCCTCTTGTGCAGTCTGTCCCAGTACAGTGATGAGAACATGATGGATGCAGGGAACCTGGCCATAGTGTTTGGCCCCACCCTGCTGCCCACTCCTGACACACTGGACCAGGTGGCCTGCCAGGCACATGTCAATGAGGTCGTCAAAACGGTCATCCTTCACAATGACAACATCTTCCCGGACACCAAGGAGCTGCCGGGGCCAGTTTATGAGAAGTGCATGACTGGAGATCAGTACTGGTAAGACTGACATGATCTAGGAAGCTGCATCTGCTAACAGGATGGCCAGTAATTGATATACCATTGTTGGTTCCATACATTTAGACTGACTTGCCAGCTGTCTAACCATCTGTTCACGGAGCTTGCTTTTTCGTCTGCGTGAAATATCAAGCAAGACCAGCACTAGCTTTACTGCTGACTGCTGCAATTTGGTACTTACTTTCCGATTCTCTCCCTCTCTCTTTTTCTGCCTCTCTCGACCCCCCTCCCTCCTGCTCAGCGAGAGCCCGTTCAGCGAGCCAGGAGCCTTGGAGGACGCAGAACCGGATGGCGGCACAGAGACACAGACCAGTGAGGAGGGTACGCCTGACCTCCGACCCCCACGCAATCATCCAGTGGGCTTCTCTCTCTCCCATCCAACCAATTGAGAGCCGTCACCATGGCAACAGCAGCCTTAGAGACCAGCCCCCCCCCCCCACCACCACCACCTTCTCTGGGTCTCGCTGTGAGCTGTGTGTGATTTTTCCTCTGTGGAGGCAGAGAGGAAGCAGGGATTAAAAAGGGGAAGATTTCCCCCCAAGTCTCCTTCATCCCTATTGGTTGAGCTCTGGGGGGATAGTGTCTCTGAGACAGATGATTGACAAGTTCACCTCTATCATTCTGTCTGTCTCTTATCACTCTCTCTCTCCCTTCCCCCCTCTCACTCTCTCTCTGTCTTTCTCAGAGGGGGAGGCTGTGGAGGCAGTTGCCAGGTTTGACTACGTTGGCCGTTCTGGACGAGAGCTCTCCTTTAAGAAGGGCGCGACTCTGCAGCTCTACCAGAGAGCGTCACAAGACTGGTGGGAGGGGCGACACAATGGGACTCATGGGCTGGTGCCTCACCAGTACATAGTGCTTAAAGACAGGCAAGTTCACCACAACACACCCTCTGCCTACACACTACCCACACACGTTCCTCACATGAGATGTTGCTAATGAGAGCAACCCGACAGCTTGCGCTAGCCCTTATGGATCGATTGAGCGCTTCTTTAGAATTATGGATTATCTGGTGGATGAATGGGTTTATAGACGGATGGGGAGTACCTAATCACTTGCTAATGAACAGGTAATTAACAACTGGTCTGATTGGTTGGTTAGACGCTCTGTTTGGTGCCGTAGGACTGACGCGATGTCGGACACGCTCAGTCAGAAAACCGACAGTGACAGCGGGAACGGCAACACCTCAGGTTCTGACGACAAGAGAACCAGGTCCGACCTGAGCTCCCCCACTGACATCAGACCACCGGAGGCCTACAACAGGTCAGTCAACAAGCTACCATGCTAAACATAGCCCACATGTGTCTAGCTAACAAGCTTAGCTAATGTGTTGTACTCTGTGGGCCAGCACTAAGCTAATCAAACTAAGTGTGTTTTTTGATAATAGCCACCGCAGGAAGAGGACTGAGGGTCTTTTCCGTCGTCCCTTGGGACGCTCCAGCGACAGCCACTGTCATGGCAACGGAGGGGTGCTAGAGAGGAGCTCCCCGCCTGTGACTGGCCACTTCAGCCCACGTGAGCTGTTACTGGGGCGAGGCCAGGGCATGACTCCGCCCCTGGATAGCCCAGAGCGCCGGCGTCGTTCTGCTGCCGCGGTTACGGTGAGTGTGAGCCGACATGATTCACTTCGCCGGCCTGAAGACACGCCCATCCGCCGCTCCAGCAGTGGGCAGCACAGCTTCACTGAGTCCCACCGCTCCAGAACACTGGACCCAGACACACTGGCGCAGGTACACACACACACACCGTTTCTCCAACATTAGTAGACTTTAATTAGTGTCATATTTGTATTGAATATGAATGTCTCCTCGTAGGACATAGAGGAGACTCTGGGGGAACTGCGCCAGTTGGAGAGGCAGGGCTGCCGACCGGCCCCTGACGTGGTCCTGGACACGCTGGAGCAGGTGAAGAATGGCCCCATCACAGCCTGCTCCTCAGAGTCTCCCAGCCCCCACAGCACCCCGAGCACACCGGGCACACCAGGGACCCCTGGGACCCCGGGCACCCCCAGCCCCCTCAGCCCTTTAAGCCCCCTCAGTCCCCTCCCTGGGCCTCCCCCTGGACCCCCCAGGCCCTCAAACCCCTCCCCTGACACTCTGGGCTCCTTCAAGCCTGTGGCAGCGGCACGCATGGGGGCTCCCTTGCGCCCCCCTGCCCTGAGGCCCA
Source organism: Osmerus mordax (assembly GCF_038355195.1). Classification (NCBI taxonomy): domain Eukaryota; kingdom Metazoa; phylum Chordata; class Actinopteri; order Osmeriformes; family Osmeridae; genus Osmerus; species Osmerus mordax. The sequence continues at coordinate 4,921,119 of NC_090066.1, read as the reverse complement.
AACCCCTGGTCCCACCCAAGAGCAGCACCCCCCCTCTGCCCCCACCGCTGGACAAGTCCTGCACCATGTGAACGAAAACAGGGCAGAATCAGGCCGACCCAGGCCAAAACTGGGACAGAAGTAGAGAACAGGGTACTGCTTACTGTTAATAATCATGAGGGTAGAAACAGTAGGACAGGAAGGTGAAAAAGGGTTTTATGTAGTAATAATAAAATATAATATATGATATGAAATACGATATGATATGCCATGATATTTATGTGTGTCGTCAGGTTGGTGTGTACTCTTTGGTGTGTAGGAGTTTACTTTCTCCATGTATCGAAGCATTTATCAAAGGTTAGCTAGAGGACTGCTAAATGGGAGGGGTAGAGGAATAAACTGAGGCAGAAATCCTGTCCTGTGTATAAGATGTAGTCAGATACTTGGGAAGTGTAGTTTGCCCTCAGTGAACTGTAGTTTCCGTGACGTGAACGTTGACTGTATTGTCATAAAGATAGGCTCCTCAGCTAGCGCGGGCCTATCACGAAAGGCTGCTGTATTCTTAGTGTGTTTCGATTGGCTGCTGCGTTTACGGTGAGTGATTTAATTGGTCATTGCAGAGTGAAGGCCTGTTAGGGGTGAGGATGGTTCACACAGTGGGGAAGAGTAAGGATGATGGAATGATGTCTGTGTGATTATTTTAGTCCTTTATCACTTGGTTCAGCTGCTAAACTCACTTTGCCTCAAACAAAGCCTCTTGAGGTAAATGTTGACAAAACTCACATATTTAACCAATGTTCAGCTATTTAATGAATGTTCCAGTATTAAACGACTGTTCAGCAATCTAATGAATGTTCAGTGGGCTCTGGTGTCACTAAAGTGGCGATGACTCTCACTAGATTAACAGCCTTCATGTGTTCTGTGGACCTATACCCAGACCGGAGTTGAAACAGGGTGGTGGTTTAGTGATAGAGTGGATACAAGCCTGGACTGTAACTTTTCTGGAATGGGTGTGTGTGCACAATTACTTATTCTTTCCCAATAGTGTGTCTGTGTGTGTGCGTGGGTGATAGAAAGAGAAAGACTGTGTACGTTGGTCTGTCTGTCTGTCCCTGCCTGACTGCCTTCGTTTTGTTCTCTTGAAAGTGCAGAGGCATTGCACACGTTGGATTATTCATGCTCGCCTTGAAAACCCAAGCATGTGCAGGTTAGGGACGGTTTGCGTGATTGCCCAACTGTGTGTTTGAAAAAAAAGCATGTCACATTGGCAAGGGTGTGTGTATGTGGGAGAATACGGTTTACCTGGTTATTACTCTGAAGTCACTTGATAACCTTAAATTCACAGTAAGCTAACAGGGTGGGGCGCTGTGTTTAATACCCCAAAACACTTGAACAGCACACTGAATGTGGCCTCTTAACTAGGTTGGTGATTGATGCGAATGTGTAGAGAAACAGGAAGTGTGTTGCCAAGACGGACTAAGGGTGTGTGCATCTGTTTGTTTGTGTGTGTGTGTATGTGAAAGTGCCTTTTTTTTACCCTTGTCTTTTTGGGGAGTTGTGATTCACTCGTGCATGTACTGAACGAAGAGCAGCAGCACTCAGAATGAAATAATCATAGTGTTTAGTAGACTACTGAATTATGAATTAGAGTTAATCCATTGTGACATTGCACTTTGATGTATAGGATTGTGTACTTGGCATGTAGCATCATAACATGTTGGTGCATTTTAACTAAAGGGAGGTTTCTCTGAATGTTTGATAATAAAGGAAAATGGTTTTGTCTGTTAGTGTTGCTGTATCTGAAACTTGAGCTTCCTAAAAATTAGCTCTTATAGCCAAATGGATTGTATTGATGTGTTGTATTTATTATAAATAAAGCAAAATAAACACCCATGTTCTGTGTGCCTTTTAATTAAGATGTACATGAGCTTGCTGATACTTGACTGAAGAGAATCCTGGCAGGTTGAACTCTGGTAATCCTGGCTCTTGCCTCTTCAACTGTTCTGTTCCAATGCAGGGCACTGGCACAGAACACGTGTCCTTTATAAAACTTTTACAAGGGTGTGGTTATTATGCAGGAAGTGTTTGTTCTCTGAAACAAAGTGCTCAAACACATCCAACTCATTTATACTAGAACACACAAACCTTTTTAACTTCTCAAACTGTAGTCAGAAATGACAATCTGTTGAACAGTTTATTTTACTGACAGCACAACACTTCATAATTCAATTCATAACTAAAAGTGCTCTTCCTAAAACGGTAAACATTATATACACATTAAATATTAAACAACATGAGTTGCATACAGCAGCATATCCAAGAGAGGGTTAGAATCTGAGAGACAGAGTTCCAGAATAGTCCTCTGTGAGAAGGCCACATTCAAAAGGTGAAGCTTCTCTTTGGCCAGGAACTGATTTGGCAAAAGAAAGAATGTGAAGCCTGATGCTTAACAAACAAGACAGTTGGACCATTGAAATCTTTAAAACAAAATTAAAGTTAAAATTAAATGGCAATGAAATACTCAAGCGGAGGTTAGTGGTTGAAAGCATCTCTGCTAACTGGTCCTGCAGGCTAGGGTACAGCTCAGCCCTTGGAGCCAGGTTTGAGGGTGCTGAAGGGTTTGGAGTTCCTCAGCGAGCCTGAGATCTCCTGTAGGAAGGCCGTGATGTGAGAGTCCTTCTCAGACTTCCTGCCATCGAAGATGACCACCAGGGTGAAGTGGGGTTCAGGCCTGGTCAGGTAGTAGGTGCTCTGGACCTTGTCATCGTAGAAGTGAACCACCTTGTCCAGTGTGTTGAGCTCGCCGGCACGGTCACCCATCATCATGATGACGTTGGGCCAGTGGGTGAGAGGCCGCTCCCCGGAGGGCAGCGACACCACGGCGGGGAACTGCTCCACCCCCTTGGGCGCCTCGCGGTACGAGTGCGGGTGGTGGTAGCCGTGGCCCTGGAAGCTGTCCGAGCCGCGGTTGTCGAACACCAACGACACGTTGTTGGCGTCGTGCTTGCGGATGAAGGAGCAGATCTTGCCGTGGTAGTCGGGGGTGGTGCGGGCGGTGGCTGCCCTCATGTCGGCAGGGGCAGCCTGGCGGCTCAGCGCCTCATGGAAGTAGAAGCTGAACTTGGCCAGCAGAGCCACCTGCAGACGCTGCAGCCACAGGTACAGGTGGGGAGGCTGCACGGCCTTCTGAGACTGGCCCCCAAACAGATGCTTGCGGGTCTCTTTCTGGCGCTGGAAGAGCTGCCCCCAGGCAGTTAGCTTGGTGCTGGCCCCGTGCAGGCTGAGTAAGGCAGGCAGAAAGTGCCACTCGGACACCTGGGCCTGGCAGCGCAGTAGCTGGGTCACCACATCTACCTCCGTCTGGAAGCCCCCATCCAAGCGACCCAGGATCGGGTGGTGGAACCTGGGAGGGGGGGAGGGTCATTATAGAATACAGTAAGAGAAAGAGGACAGGTATTTGCTAGGAAGACATGGTGTCAGGCAGCTAAATAACTGAACCCCTCCTTCTCCTCCACACACACACACACACACCTGGAACTGTACTTCTGAAGTACCACCTCCAGGGCTGTAACAAGTTCCTCTGAGTTAATGTTCTTCTGGCTGCCCAGCGAGTGCATCTTCTCATACAGGTCTGCCATCTCCATGCGTGCCTGAGAAAAGTGGCACAGCTGCTCTGACAGATGTGATGGCAGGTCTTCTAAGTAGGGGGCTATACCAGGCTGGGTGTGGCGCCCTGTGGTCACCACCTTCCTAAGCTCGTTGTAGAGAGACGTGTAGATGGTACGGATGGAGTCTTTACGACTGAAAAACGACTGCCCGCCTGCAGGGAAAAAGACCCCCCACCCAATAGATTTAGACCAAACTCACAATGTAGAGAAAAAGGTCTTAGACATTACAACAACAACAAAATTTCAATGTGAAAATGGAGAACACTGTGTGCCATTGCATCTTCTGATTTAGGGTTGTAACGCCATCTACTGTTTAGGATCGCAACACTACGTTTGAAACAAAACGTCTGTTAAGTCATAGAATAGAAGGTTATGATCGACCGCAAATGATCATGATCGAACAGGGCACTTTGTACAGTTTAGGTTTAGTGTCTCTTGGCTGTCAAACCTTTAAAAGCATGAGTAAGCCTAAAATAATTTAAACCTACCCAGCTTTTGTCCGAGGAATGTCATGTTGTGGTAGGCCTTCTCCGCCACAGCCAAGTGGGCGAGGGCTGCGAGTAGAGCTGCCCAGATAGCCCCTGCACTCTTACTGTTGTCCTTCTCCTTCTCCACGTAGTCCTTAGCACGGTCAAAAGAGAACATGCCGAGCTGCGTGAAGAAACTTTCCAGAATCGCCCGTTCGCGCGGCACCGGCTGCAGCTCCTCCTCTCGCGGCGTATCAGTCATGGTTTAGGATGAGCAGATTTACAGTCAGCCCAGAATCAATGTCGACGATTTCGGAGCTAGCTAGCCAACCGGCTACCTACACTAAAGTTGGCTAGCTCAACAAGTTGTTCTAGCAGGAGAGGCCGATGACCGATGCTATTTAGGGAAGCTAGCATCGTTGGCACCACCATTTCACTTTAAACGTAATTAAAAATATATAATTATATTACTTGTAAGAAGAATATGATATTGCAGGAGGTTAACTCTCACGGACATTATTATTTAGGGATGATTTACGCCTAGCTATGTAGCTCACAAGCCATTGCACCTGCCATGTTGCTACTCTTGGCAACACTACGGAAAGTCTGCGGTCCCTAATACTGTAGTACAACTAAGCTTATTTTACTTATAGCGCCCCCATGAGGATAACATACGAAGTAGCTTTGCTCCCATGGTTTGCTCTATGAATACATATTTTCTCAAGACCGATTTTACGATTATTATTACACTAATTACATGTAAAAGTTTCCTAGGATTACTTACCACCTTAAGGAGAATATTTATCAAATTAAGATGTGCCATTGCAACGCCTTGTGATGCAAAAGCCATGTTGGGGAGTGGGGACCAAACGATCTTTCCACCAAAAAGTTCCTCTGTAAGTATATGGTTCGCACACAAAATAAATAAAACAAAATTCTTGCCTTCCTTTACGACACATTTGATCAATTGAACCATTTTCTATTCTAAAACAGTTTAGTCGAACTAAATCCCATTTTGTATCTAAATTTCATTTTAAATCAGAATATCACAACCTAACAAGACGTTTTGGAACACTTATGTCCTGGTAAACGTGTACATTACAAGAAACGACAAAGTTCAAACCGACTGATCGATGCTGATAAATCAATTACTGCTAATTATTTGTTTAAACAAAATGATTCACTACATGAGCATAATCATAATGCAAAAATCTACAAGACACGGGTCACAGATATGCACAATAAGTAACTCTAGGTGGCTGTCTATAGTTTTCGAATCGCAAACATTTCAGGGACTGTTTATCATAGGCGATATCTGGAGAGGCCCTCAGGAGGAGCGGGCGTGACTGAAACACTATCGCCCTCAAGTGGAAGAAATGAGAAACACTCATCTGTCGGCTGTTGTTGCGGTAGCTTCCGCTATTCTTAAAGGGACAGGTTGATGATAGATAGCTTAGCTTGCTAGCAACCAAGCTACCAAAATGTCAAGCTATGCCAGAGTAATTCATTATGCGACTAGTGTATTATGTAGCAACAAAGGATCCATGGTCCTCCTACAGTTGCACCAAAAGGTGCTACAGCGTTTCGACATTACCGAGGACGACTTTTGGTACATCGTGAAGAAGTGCCCTCGATTCCTTGTGGTTAGGAACATCGAGCAGACAGACGAATGGGGGACGGACTGTACTATTGTCGCAAAAACGTCTCTGAGACTCTGCAGAAATTATACAAAACAAGAATGCCCAAATTGCCCAGAACTTCACTTGTGCAAATATTTTGTTTATGGGAACTGCAGATACGGGAAAGGCAGGTAAGGTACTGCCCTCAATACAACCTGGAAGTTATAAATTGGCCAAAGCAAGTCCGTCTACTGAACGGCCCACGCCCCCTTCCACGGTGTTGTTTGGTCAGTTGGTAGCCCAGTATCGATGAATGTATTCGTTTAACCTACCCGATTACCTTCCCTTTATTGTCACCAGATAGTACATGTGGTTGACACATGCAAATGGCTTGACATTTTGTAATCCTAAGTCAACATCCAGCACATACACAGCACATGTGGTTCACAGGCCCCTCGTTCACAATACTGTCTGCGGTCATTGTGTTCTCCCCTGTTCTCTCACCAGGAAGCCTTGTAAGTTCTCTCATGACGTGCGTTCGGAGCATAACTACCCCCTCCTGAGAGAGTGCACCCTGCACGAGCTGCATGAAGAAGAACTTTTCCTGCTACTACTGCAAAATGACCCCACCCTGTTGCCTGAGGTAACACTCACTCACTGTATACTTATTGTAATCTACACTCAGAACTTGAAGTTCAAAACACTGTTTCTGACTCCCATTCTTCCCTACCAAAGTCCTAACACGGTCCTGTACCAGTGAATGTTTCTCTCAGGCATTAAGAGCCCTAGCAGGATGTAGCTTGGCCAGTTTTGTTGACTATGAATGCTTTTGTTGTCTCTTTTGCTTTTTGAATCTATTCAGTTTGACCTCCTTTGTAAATGTGGGACATTTCTGCATTGCAGGTGCTTCAGCTGTTGTGTGTCGCTCTTCTCTGCAAGTTTAGCAGTATTCGGGTGTACACTTTGTTTAGAAACTCGGCTATCTCATGCTCTCTAGTGCTCTCTCTCCCTCTGTCTCTCAAGAGGCTAGGGCAGAAATAGCCTATTTCCTGTTGTGTGGAGGATTTCTTGAAATTTTAAAAGTTATGTTCAGTTCCAGTAAGAAGGGAAGCCTGCATACTGATTGGATGGCACCTCTGAAAATGAGGACCAGCTTCACTCACATGCAACAAAATGGAGATGTGGAAACTTCCATCATAATGTATTGTCAGACAAGTCTAAAACAATAACTCCCTCGGGGTACAAAGTTTAAAATGGGGGAAAAAAGTAAAAAACCCCAAATGCTTCTGTCCTAAGCCCGGTATGGGTGAAGATCAGCCATTCAGTTCCTCTGGTCGCTGGGAGGAAGAAGACAAGTCACTTTGGACCTAAGGAAATGTTTGTTTATAAAAAAAAAAGAAAAGAAACAAAAGAAAAGAAACAAAAGTGAAATAACAAATACAAATACAAACAAAACAACAAAAATATTAAAAAATACTCTGTTGATGAGATTTTTTTCCTGTGGAATTTCCGTTTCCAGAGAGGTAAAGTAGAATGCTTTGGTGTGTAAGGTTAGATTTTTTTTTGTCTCTTTGCAAAAGCCTCCTAAAGGCACCTAAGTGGCCTGTGGTTGATTGTGTGTGTGTGTGTGTGTGTGTGTGTGTATAGATGCGTTGCCATGGGGATGTTGACTGACACTGCCCTGTTCTCCGTCCTGTCAGGTGTGCTCTCACTACAACAAGGGGTCTGGTCCGCATGGTGCCTGCACCTTCAGAGGCAGCTGCACTAAGGTGCACATGTGTATGCACTTTGTGCAAGGCGACTGCATGTTTGGGCACAAGTGTAAACGCCAACACGTCATCGACCAACATGGCCGCCGCATGCTGGAAGAGAGGGGCCTCAGTGGTGACATTGTCCACGACCTGCCTTTCATCTACCAGAACATCTACCAACTCACTACACCTGCACCCCAGGTCCCAAGAGGTATGTTGTTTACTTTGTGCATACGGCGTTAGTGTTTCGTAGTGTCCTTTAACGTTTAAGGCATCTCTTTGAATTCGTAATCAAATGTATGTAATGGGTGTATTTCAATAAAACTGTGTTTTATCTTTGTTTATGACAGAGCGTATAGCTGAGATCCCCAGACCTGTAATCCGAACAGGAGAGGAGAAGACTGAAATCTGCCTTCACTTCATCCGTAGAAACTGTCGGTTTCAGGGTGAACTGACCTTCTCCCCTCTCTCCTTCCATAGATTTAGTGTTTGTGTGTGTGCATGCACATGCATGTATGTGTATTAAAGGAGTTTGTCATGTGTTATTTTCCCTCAGACCAATGTATCCGCGTGCACTTCAACTTGCCTTATAAGTGGGAGGTGTTCGACGGTACTTGCTGGAGGGACCTGAGACGCATGGAGGACATCGAGAGAGCCTACTGTGACCCCCGCAACACTCACAGGTCAGAGGTCAACTCCCTCCACCAGGAATGTTAACCATTTACCCTCTGTTGAAATGTGATATTACTGCTAATATCACGTTATCTGTTTCTGTAGTCTGGGTTCTCGGCCAGTGGACTTCCTGACCATGACGAGGGAGTTGGAACCTGTGCGGCGTCAATCTACGGTTTCCACGGTGATGAAGCCGGCGCACTACATCCTTACCACGGAGTGGCGGTGGTTCTACAAGGGTGACCATGAAAACTGGATTGAGTATGGACGACCTGTAAGTTCTCAAACCTTCTCAGAGAGTTTGCTTTTGTCTTTGAGGGGTGTTACACAGTAAAATACTGAGCTATAGTCGCAGGTTTTACATGTTATACATGAACACATTATTATTATTATTATTAATTGTTCATGTTGGATTGTGGTCAGGACGATAAGCAGCGTGTGACATCAGTCTCGTCCCGGGATCTGGAAGAGGCTTACCTGGCAGATAGCTCGGCCGAGGTCACTGTCATGAAAGGCCACCGACAATACTATCTTAGTTTCCAAGGTAATGATACACCCATCAACCACACGTGAATATGTGTACAGTTATGTAAACAAACAGCCAAAGCATAATTAAAATAAATATGATCTCAACTATGTTTATAGATCAAACCTGACAGAGGCTGACCTCTGAACTCCTCACTCACTCACTCACTCACACTCTCTCTCTCTCTCTCGTCCTTGCAGACATGTACCAGAGGAACCCCAAACACAACACCAAGAGGAGGGTTCGCCGCCGCCCTCGCTTCGTCTCTGTCACCGAGGTGGAGAACAAGACGGCGCGGTAGAGGGAGGGCAAGCACGATGGATGGACAGAAAAAGGGAAGAATAGATAGATCTGTTACTGGATTAATGAATGACTGCCTTCACTTTGGCTGCTGAATATGGATGAGTTGGTGAGAGTGACAGTCACCCCACTAATTGTCTATTCACCCAAATCTGAATCTGCACTCACTCACACAACTGTGCCAATTGACTTTAACCGCTTTGTTGAGATCAGATTGTCTGTTCAGGAGGCAACCTATACCATTCGAAGAGTCAGTGACATATTTGGTTCTGTATCATAAAATATACAATGGGTAGCTGTAATCTGTAGATTTGTGGTGCAGCATTAATTTATATTAAGCTAAAGATCTATGATTAGCTTCAAGGATACTATGTCTGTGTGAGGATACCTCAATAAAAATGTTAAATACATCTCTATTTAAGATCAGTTGTCCTAATTTTGTATTGTCTGGTTGATACTGTGGGCACTCAAATTTGGTTGTTTTTCTCGTAATATTTGAGTTGAATATTTTATATAAGCATGTGTTCAGCCTTTGCTCAAAATACACATTTTGTGTAGTTATCTGGATGCTAGGTTCCTAACCAATTGTCTGTTATTTGGTTGGCACTAATTTTGAAATAGGGGCGGGGCAGAAAATGTTGGACGAATTTGCAGCAAAACGTTTTGTATTTGCCCGGTTTCATGAAAAACCGGCATGGCTGTTTAGTTAATATTAAGATCCATGACGTGCAATGTACTGAACAGAATCAAATGTTACTCGAACGATTGCTTGACATTGTCCTATTTAAAGATTCGTGTGTATTGGGTGTTCATGAGCCTCAAATCATGGATTTTTCATGCTACCACTGTAGTTCTGTCTGGGGTTGCGCTCCATCAATGACGTTACGGCGTAACAATGTCTATAGTGCGGCGTGCACGGACGCTGTACATCAGCTGAGATCCCCTTCGTTAAGTACGCGACCGACGATTATTCCACACAATTTATTATAAGGCAGAATTTGATTCCCAGCCGCGGTATCATAATTTGGGTTCTTTCGGCATGGAACGCGAGCGCGCCTCGCGCGGCTACGTGAAGCTGGGAGAGGCGTGAAGCTGGGAGAGGCGTGACGCGTCCGTACCGCCGCATCTCCAGGATGGCAGGTAGGCTTTATTAAATCAATGTAAAATAGCAATTTGAAAGATTTTGAACGGTAACTAATCATTCAAAACGAATCTGCCATATGTTGGGTCACTTGGTGTATTTCCTGTCTTTAATGTCGTTATTTGTGTAGCCTCATTTATGGTTTTTGCTCTATAGTCTGGTCATGTTCTCATATGCACGCTATGAACTGCTCGCGCTTGCCGCCCTTTTCATCCTTAATACCATAATGTAGATACATCCAAATCATTTTCAAGCACTCTTAAAATGCTCGTACCGCGGCGGATCAATTTTATGTTAAGTAGCCTATGCTACAGGAGTCTTCTGAAATTGAAATTGTGTCATGACCGATATTGTATTGCCAACACTGAAGCAATTACGTAGAGGCTATCGTTATTTCATAGTTTTTATATCCCAAAACGTCTAGGACACATCCGCTTTATTCTCAGAATGTGATGGTGAGAAATGTTGGCAGATATAGGCTATTCCCAGTAATGGGGTCAGTCAGCCAGCCGTCAATGTGAGAAGACACTGCCAGCGGTGAGACTAGATGGACGTTAGCGGCCTTTCTGCTTCAGTAGTGTAAAAATAAACTGCATGTTTGTAGCCTATCCACAATGCTCTTATTCTTAAACAGGGCCGTCTAACCGACCAAGATCAGAAAGTTATGGGTGCAAACCGGCGGCCCACTGAGGAGAAGGATGGTGTCCCGTGAATGTAAAGGCCGAATGTGACTCACATGCCATGGAGACTCTGAAACCGGCAAGCGCGGGTTCAAGGATGTACCAAAAAACCTCTCCGTGCCTGCGCACTACTGTGCTTCTTCTTGCTGCAAGCATGTTGGTTTCCATGGCGACTTCCAGCACACCTGTTGCAGGTAAGTGACGTAGATTAGATCGTTTCTACAGGGTCACTGACAGACAGGGGAGCTAGTCTGCCAGGTATCTTGGATTTGGACCTGGTTAAGGCACTTTCAGACCCATACATCCACTTCCTGTTTCTGTCTGTCCCTTTTAATAGGTAGAGTAGCAGTCTGTTCTTTTTTCACTCCTCCATTCTTCACTCCTCTGTCTCTGACTCAGAAGCTGTCGTCAGTGGCAGATGGAGAGAGAATCTCCACACAGTCATTCCTTATTCAGACTGAGTCTCCTTCACACACCAACACACATTATGTGCACACACACACACACACAAACAAACATCAACCTCGCACATAGGGAGCCGTGGCTATTGAGTGTTAAAGGCCAGAGTTGGTTCTGGGGATGCATCTCAGATTTGATCATTGTGATCAAATTTAGTCATCAACCTTGGCATTGACTGAATGTGTTGTGTGCTGCTAGTCTTAGAAGGCCAATCTCAAGTCTGATCTCTCGCTCTTTATCTGTCTCTCACTCTAAATCTGTTCCCCCTCTACATCATTTTATGCCTTCTGCCCCTTTCCTTTCACTATCTCTTTCCCACTTCCTCTCTCTGTGTCAGTGTAATGAATATATGTGTGTGTGCGCGTGTGTGTGCGCGTGTGTGGGTACATGTGTGTGTGTACCGATCCTGTGTGCTGTTGGCTGGAGTGCCTCAGAGCCTTGTCTCCGGCATACCAATGAGCCCGCCGCCACAAAGCACGTGACGCTGCCGCAAAGCACCGCGTCACCACGGCAACGGCAAAGAGAGCACAATGATGAAAGAGTCAAGGCTAGGAAAAGGATGATGCCGTGTGCTGTAATTTACTGTAGGCTACGGCCTGTGACCGAGGAAGGGGGGTGAATGGAAGGGTGGGGGGCGGAGAGAGAGAAAAAAAATGGATGGATGGATAAAGAGAGAACTATTTGAAAAATGGTAGAGGGTGTACTCTGTGTAATCTGTTATAGTCAAGTTACCCCCTCTGGAGTGCATCTGTAATTAAACATTGATGTATACGGTATAAGCTTGGGAGTGTGTGTGTTCAGACAAAAACACAACCTACAGCATGTAATAATGTTGATTTCAGACATGAAGAATACGTTACAGTAGCTGCATTGTTGCCAGATGCATTAAAAAGTGCATCCATGTCATGAATTTGTAAGCAGACTGCTTTTGAAACAGATGCTCCTTTAAAAAAAAATATTTCTCTTTCATTTATTAGTTTTCCTTTCTGCTAAAGGTGTAGAATTGAGTAACAAACATGTTTGTGGAAAATATATTTTGCATGTCTGTGATCACTCTTGTGTGCTCATTGTTCTGCCGACGGAGATCAGCCTCATCTAGGTCTCTCTATAGTCAGCAGGGGTGCAGCAGAGCCTGCTGCTTTCATACTGTACATACACACCACACACGCACACCACTGTGTGACTATGGTTCTGTGTCTGCTCTCTCTGCAGGTGGGTTGGGCACCAACAGGACAGCACAGCCTCCATCACATCTACCTTCTTCTAGACGTCCACGAGCCGGCCACCCTGAAGAGGCCGGTTACCAGGGTAACGATGGTGTAGGGTCAGCAGACGAGTCGGACTCAGGTGCTCAGGGCATCCACCTCCTCTTGAGACCCCCTGACCTCCTGTCCCCCAGCCACCCCCCTCCCCTTCCCCCGCACGCCCAGCCCACCCTTACGCCTCCCCCGCCCTGGGACCACTCCCCCTCCTTGGAGGAGTCCTGGGGTTCTGGGGACTACCTGGAAACCCTGTCCTTCATGGTCCCCGACGGGGAGGAGCTGGCTCTGGCCACGCCCCTACCCAGCCACACCTATGACCCCGACGAGGGGGTTTCTTACGACACCGCCTTTCCTTCTCGACCCACCCTCCCGCTCTCCTCGCTCCTCCCATCCTCCTCTGTCCCCACAACCCCCCTGCGGGGCGGTCTCCCCACCCGCCCAGCCCAGCCCGACCCGTCCTGGGATGAAGAGGACTATGACCTGGAGGACATGTTGCCCCTGGAGCCCACAGAGCTGCTGTTGCCAGACATGAACAGTCTGGAGTACTACACCAACCTCCTGGCCCGCGAGAGAGAGGAGGAGAGGCACAGAGAGCTGGAACGAGAGCGAGAAAGACACAGAGACAGGGGTAGAGAACCTATGCCTCCAGACTTGGACACTGTCAACCAGACCACCTCTAAACCTGCCATCAGGCCCACTGCCACTACCACACACACACACTCTCATACCCACACACACGGCCATCCCTCTCCATCCTCCCCTGGCTCCCGTCCCCCTCCAGGCCAGGAGCCCAAGCAGCCCTCAGTCCCCTCAGTAGGGCCCACCCCTCCTCTGGACCTCTCTCCCACCCTCTATCGGGGGCCAGGTATCCCCACTCCTCCTGATAGGTCTGGCACTAAAGGGCCCGCCCAGCCCTCTGCCCCAAGGCCCAGAGACCATCCATCTACCCCGGGGAAACACACCCCACGCCCCCCCTCCAACACCACCAATAAGGCCCCCCCTCGGCCCCCCACTTGGCCTGATGCCCCTGGGAGACCGCCAGGCCGGGACTCCGGGGAGAGAGGAGTCATCACGGTCAAGACCCCGCCTGTAACCAGGGCTCCCAGCACCCGGCCCACCACCACCAAGGCAACAACTACCACAACCGTTTCTACCACAACTCTAAGTCTGACCAGGACCCCGGCAGTGTCCACCCCTCGAGTGGTGCAGACCCCTCCTGGAAGGCAGTACCTGTGCAATGTCACCAAGCCAGAGATGTACCTGGTCAGAGTGGGTAAGATGGCACCACAAGATCTGACAAATCTTTTCTTTGTACGTTTTTATATAGAGTCTCTCAGTTTAAAAAAAGTGAGTTTTCACAATTCATTATCTTATTAAAATTTAAGATGGACAAAATCTAAAATTAGCATCTTAGCCTGGAAGTTGTTAGAGAACCCAGTTTTTAGTACTTCTTCTGAAGGATAGATTCTTTTTGTTTTGCTTGGACCTGTACATCTTATATTCTTGCAGTCTGTTTAAAGTCTGGGTCAACACAAGTAAAGTTGTTGATGAACCTAATCTATCTTTCTTGTAGTCATGCCCAAAGGCTCCACTGTAGGGTTTGGCCAGGTGAGAGACATCCTAAAGAGAGAGTTCAACCGCTCAGTGGAGCTCCAGGTACACACTCCTCATCAACACACAGCCCTTCACATGGCCAGCATGCTGACTTCTTAATAGGGCTCAAAGACAACCCACTCGACCTCCACCTCACCTTCTCCTCTCTCCACCAGTTCCTGAGAACTCCGTCCAGTTTTGCCTTTCGTGCCGTGGCGGGGCCAATCATCTTCACCGCCATGTCCGTCATCAATGCTCTGCGCCAATCATCTCGCAGCTCCTCCCCAATTCCGGCAATTTCTCCCCTTTACACTGTACCAGACTACAAATACCAAATCCACTCAGGTAGGAACCACCTGTGTGCGTTTGTGTCCAGTTAAATCATATGTAGCTGTCCATGTCTTAATGGAATGTGTGTGTGTGTGTGTGTTTGGTTGTGTGTTGCAGTGCTGCAGTTTGTTCCCAGCCACGTGGATGTGCGTGTGTGCAACTTCAGTGAGCGTGTGGAGAGAGGACTCCTGATGGCCTACACGGAGACACGGAGGCGCTCACATGAGCTGGGCAACGTCACCGTGCAGGTAAACACACGCTGTACGAATGCTTCCACCCGTATCATAGTACTGTCAAGGATCTGACCTGTGTGTGTGTGTGTGCGCTACAGCTCCTTAACATCACCATGGGAGTGGTCAAGCCAGTGGGTGAGCAGAAGGTTCCGGTGGACATCACCTTTACTGTGCGTGACGGGCGGGGCTACCTGCTGGGGTCGGAGGTCAGTGACCATTTGAGGAAGCTCAGCATGGTGGAGTTCAGCTTCTACCTGGGTTTCCCGGCGCTGCAGATTGCTGAACGTAAGCCGCACCCCCCGTCTCAAAATGAATGCACGCTGAGACAGATTGACTGTAATTACTTAGTGAAGTGTGTCACTTACTCTGTCTCACTCTCTTCTTCTCCGACTGTGTGTGTGTGTGTGTGTGTGTGTCTGTAGCATTCCACTACCCAGAGCTGAACATCTCTCACCATCTACGCTCCACCTGGGTTCGCACAGGTGAGACCTCCTCCTCCATCCTTTGGCTGCAGCCCAGAAGGAGTGGGCGAGAGGGGACGCTGAAGGGTTTTTATGTGCGTTTATTTTAGTGCTACTGGGCGTGCAGGAACAGATGGTTACAGAGAGGAGCTTCAAAGCCCGTGTGGAGAGACGGCTGGCGTTGCTGCTGGAGGAAGGGCTGGGGGAGGGGATTAGACGGCGCTGGAAGAGAGCTACCGCAGTGGGCAACAACAGCATACAGGTCGACACACACACGTGGCCTCACTCTCACACACACCGCAGGAAAACGCTTGTATCACATCCCTTACAGATTTGATGCACTTTTCTTAGTCACTTTGGATTAAAAGCATCTGCTGAAGGAGTGTCATGGTAGCGCTCATGTCATGTCATGTACTGATGAGGGGATCAGATGGCTGAGCAGTTAGGGAGTCGGGCTAGTAATCAGAAGGGTGCTGGTTCGATTCCCGGTCGTGTGAAATGACGTTGTGTCCTTGGGCAAGGCACTTCACCCTACTTGCCTCGGGGGAATGTCCCTGTACTTACTGTAAGTCGCTCTGGATAAGCGCGTCTGCTAAATGCGTAAATGTAAATGTACGCTGTGCTGTGGTCCCCAGGTGGTGCGCGTGGCCCGGCTGTCTGGGCAGCAGCGCCCCCTGGAGGTGCTGTACTTCGTGGAGGGGCCTGGGGGAGAGAGGCTGCCTGCTGATGTTACAGCTGCCACCCTTAACCGCCTCGACCTCCAGAGAGCTGCCATCGTACTGGGCCACCGTGTCCAGAGACCCCTGGCCCAGCGTGAGTGTGTGTGTGTGTGTGTGCTGGATAAGGATTGTGTGTGTGGGAGGGTGTTTAACGTCATGTGACGGTCACGTGATATTTAGTGTATTTCTGCTCAAGAGACTTACTGCTTTGAACTGTATTGCTCCTAATCCTGATGTGTGTGTGTTGCAGCTGTGGAGACCATCACCATGCCGCCCTCTGAGACCCAGAGCAGCAGTGTGTGGCTGATCGTGGGGGTGGTGGTGCCTGTGCTGCTGGCCATCTTCATCATCATCATCCTCTACTGGAAGCTGTGTGGCTCAGAGAAGCTCGAGTTCCAGCCTGACGCCATAAACACCATCCAGCAAAGACAAAAGGTCAGGGGAAAGTGAGACACACACACACACACTGTCACACACAGAGACGAACACACGTGCGGACACATGTGCATGTCATTGATGCTTGGGTCTCTCTCCAGCTACAGGCTCCCAGTGTAAAAGGCTTTGACTTTGCCAAGCTGCATCTGGGCCAGCACAGTAAAGATGACATCATGGTCATCCAGGAGCCGGGAGCCCTCCCGGCTCCCATCAAAGAGGTCACGCCCTCTGAGGGCGGGGACTTGAACACGCCCAAATCCAAGGGCTCCTCCACCAAGGCGGGCCGCCCCAGTCGTCGTAGAGGGAGGTTAGTCAAACACACTCAAGGTACACACACTCTCACACACATTTACACAAGCAAGCATACCTATGTCTGTTCTTCTCTTTGATTGGTCAGGCTCTCGCCGTCAGATGGAGATTCGTTAGGCAGTGACCAATCGAGTGGTAGGGAGTCGGCAGAGGAGAGTACAAGGCCTGTGGCCACACCCAGTGAGGCCAAACAGCACAGGAAGACACCCAAAAATGGTATGAAACACTAGCCTCTGTCTTTGCAGTGACTGTGCTAAAATGCAAATGATAAGATTGCGGAAAGGTAGAGAATAAGTCAGGTGAGAGAGTGTGTGTGTCTGCGTGAGAGAGAAGGGTGTGTGTGTCCATCCTTGAGTGGGCTGTCTGCTGACTCAGCAGGAGAACAGTTGATTAAAGGAGCTGCATCTAAGAGAGAACAGAGAGAGAGAGAGATGGAAGAGAGAGACTGCAGGATGGAGTGGCAGAGGGAGACCACAACAGAGTAGAGGAGTGGGGGAGGTGGAGACATGGTTTCGAGGGGGAGAGACAGCATATGGAGACAAAGCCTATTCTCAGAAAATGCTTGTCAAATTTTGCCAAGCAATAAATTATTATTTATTTATTCTACTTTCTCTTCACTCTCCATCCATCTCTCTCTCTTCCCTCCTTCCTTTATCTTTTACAGGGAGGAACAAAATGGGTAAGACATCATTCAACACAGTTTTAGCCAGCATGTGATTCCTGCCTTCTGGTTACTGTGATTTACCTTCCACCCCCGCCTCCACCTCCTCTCTCCCCCAGTCCCCCCCTCTGGCAGCGGGCCAGATGAGCTGCTCTCCTCCTCCTCCATCTTTGACCACGTGGACCGTCTGTCTCGCGGTTCGTCCGACGGACACAAGCGCCAAGCCAACAAGGTCCAGCTCATCGCCATGCAGCCTCGGCCCAGCCCCCCGCAACACACACAGTCGCAAAGCCCCTCCCTCACAGAGCGAGTCAGCGCAGAGGTGAGGATACACACACACACACACACACTGCCCTTAGTCACAGAGACACGCATACACTATTCACGTCATGATCTCTACTGTGTGTGTGTGCAGGTCGCCCTGAGGCACAAGTCTGAGATTGAACACCACAGGAACAAGCTGCGTCAGCGGGCTAAGAGGCGGGGCCAGTGTGAGTTCCCTTCTATGGACGACATCCTGGATGCCTTTGGGGACGGGGAGGAACATGGAGGGCCGGTGCAGCGTCTCTACAGCTCCGCCCACGACCACATGGACTGCATCCTGCAGGCCGACTCCCCTTCGCCACCCACACCCTCCGACTCCAGGAGGAGGTGAGGAGTCGTCCCAGATCACATGTCACGTTAAACCCCCACATCTCACCGTCACCCTCCCATCCGTGACCCTTACTCACCACCCTATTGGGCCAGGCTTTTTTTTTATTTTTATGGTATATATGTACAGTCATGAAGATTATTATTGATATTACTGTGAGATCACAGACCTAGGATAGACTACAGACCACTACTGCCCACTATGTAACCCAGCCTTACCCGTGTTGCTCTGCTCTGCCAGGGGGAGGCGCTCTCCTCGAGGGCGGAGGAGCCAACGGGGGAACGGCAGTCTCCCTGACACAGACAGACTGACAGACAGAGATGGTCTGCTGTCTGACCACACCGCCACCTACAGGAAATACCCAGGACTTAACAATGTGGCCTACATGGTAAGACACGCACCTATGGGCAACGGTCATGTCCCAAAGACATACACACATACTAACTCCTTTTTCTCTCATTCAGTCGGATCCAGACCTCCCCCCAGACCACGGAAGCCCCTCCCCAAACGATGAGGTGTTTGACTCCGCCCCCCCGCCTCCTCCCTACGTGCCGCCCCAGCCCTCCATCGAGGAGGCGCGGCAGCAGATGCACTCCCTATTGGACGACGCATTCGCCCTGGTGTCCCCCTCCTCCCAGGGCAGTGCCGGGGTCACAGGGGTCAGCCCTGCCCTGCCAAGCCCCTCCCCTCAGAACCGCTCGGCACGACAGTGGGGCTCGTCCTCCTACCCAGCGGTCCCCACTCACAGCCCCTTCTCTGCGGTGAGTCTGACCCTAGGGGAAACTGTCAACACAGTTGTTGTTCTTCCTCCATCCACGCCACTATGACCATACACAAGCGGAAAAATAGTATTCTTAAGTCTAATTTAAATGCTTTAAAGGAGAGCTTAATACATTTTCATGATGTGTCTTTTTCCACGCCATTTCTCCATTCTTCTGGTCTTTTTGGACTGGTCTGTTCCCTCTCTTTCCTTGTCTGTTCAGAGATATGCTGAGTTAGGGATGTCTCCATCATCAGTCCAAGGCCTGCTGCACAGGTGAGGACCAACACAAGAACGTCATGCTGGGTGGATTTTCATTTGCTGTTTTGTAAAGTGCTCAAAGGAGGTTTGGTCAGATCTTGTTGTGCCATTTTATCCGTTCTGACCAGGCACCTCTTGTGTGTGTGTGTGTATTGCAGCCAGGGCCTAGGCTCCGGGGGGTACATTACTGCTGGAGAGCAACAACTGCCCCAGGAGTCTGTGTATTCCAACAGGGGGCAGTATGACGACCCGCCCTCCTCCTCCAGGCCACGTCCAGTAGGAGGCAGCACAGGTAAAGCACACTGCATGTGTGTGTGTACAGCATATGCTGCAGGATCTTATCAATGCTTGTATTGATATATTGTTCATGTATTGATGTGTGTGTCCTCCAGGAGCCCAGCTCCACCACCTGACACAGGTGGGTCTGTCGAGCCGGATCAGTGCATATCCCGGGGTGGGCCGCAGCGTGTCTGGGCCCACGGGCTCCAGCTGGAACCAGCAACACTCAGACCAAGACCTCTCCAGACCAGGAGCCAGCAGCAGGGAGAGTGTGAGTCCACCGCATGGAGCCTGTACACACCTTTTGGGGCCGCAAACATAGAGGCAGAAATGTGAACGGCTGAAGATTTATCACAACCTTCCTGTCTTTCTTTCTCTCTCTGTGTCCAGGTGCTGTCGTTCCCTGAGTTCACTTCTTCCTCCGTGTTCCAGATGCCCAGTTCGTCGTTGCGGGACCCCTCCGCTCCTCCACTGCACCTAGCCCCGCCCACCCCAGAGTACCCCCCTGATGACGCCTCCCCCTCAGCCCATAGCTCCGCCTCTCTCATCAAGGCCATCAGAGAGGAGCTCCGTAGACTGGCCCAGAAACAAGTGGTTGTCACCAGTTATCCCTAAATTGGTCTGGGTCGATGGGAACCAGGACCTATAAAACTGGTCGGAATCACAGCAACACCCAAACTGTCATGGTCAGTTTGACCAACAACAGGTCTGGACTGGTCTGAACCGCAATGCCCAATCTAGTCTGGACTCCAATCGGAACAAATCTTGATTGTCTCTGAAACAGACACCATTTCTCCTCTCTTAAGATGCGGTACTTAACAGGGTTCTCTTCACTTTCAGCCACTGTTCTTCATTGCACACTTCAGTCTTTCACTGAACATGAGTTTGGTTTCTTCAGAATCATTCAAGTGCTTCCTGTGGAGGGGCAACCTCCCCTCCTGACCTCCCATGGTGCTAAACGCCAGCCTCATGTCTCCTGTCATTAACCACGCATTGCCTTCAGCACATGGTCATCAGCCCTGTTGGTGAGGTCTCCATTCATCAGCCATATTGGTAAGGTCATGCACTGTCGAAAGAATATTTTGTCTTGGGCATGGGGGGCTTGAATACAGTATACATACAGAGGAAAAAAATATATAAGTATAAAATATATATGAAAAGATATATAAATCCAATGAGCACAATATAAATGTGAATTAGTAATGGAGTATTGAAATGTTACTTATTTTCCTTGCCATGAAAGTACACTTTAAAAACTTTATTTTGAACAAAAAAAACTGACCAAAATACTGTTTGGGCTTTATATGGTTGTATTCTTCTAATTGTGTTTGCGCTCGCGCTTGATTTGGAGCTGGCAATATTGTTTCTCGCCGTGGGGACAATGCTTAGCATAGCTGCCTGCTCCTGTGTTTGTGTTAATGTTAACGAAAAAGAGAAATTATAATATATATATAAATATATTGTCATTTAGAGTTTATCACTCTGACTCATGTAAAATGCTCTACGTTCTTTGGGGTCAACTAGTTTCATCCACCACCATTGTGTAGAGTCCACCAATGAGAGCAGCGCTCCCTCCACATGAAGGCTGTCAGAGGCAAGTTCTGTAGAAGGTCAGGTTGAAGATTAAGATTTCAAGATGGTTGTCAGCCACTGAGTGTTCTGCTGTCAGGAAGAGCTTCAGAACCGAACAAGCTTTTTCAACCAGTGCAAATACCTATGAATTTTGAATTTTCTTTCTAAATTGAACTTCGTGCATGTTGTTGTAGCCAAGGTGTGGCAACTTCCAAAACCTTGCCTCACTTGACAATTTGTGTTATTCTGTGGGGATTACACAGTTTTATGCTGCTTTCTATTCTCTTGAATAGCTTCCTCTCCTCATCCACTGAGAAGAAGAGACGAGGAAAAGAAGTCATTCAAACAAACAGGTTGTTGATTCTAACGTGTGCTTTGTCTCCATCTGCTGGCCACATGGATGGCTGCATGGCTGGTTGTCAGTATTGCTCATTGGCTGTTTTCACTGTTGTGTTCTTGTAATGGCTTAGGTCTGGTGGTGAGTAATGTATGGGTTTGCGGAGGAGAGAGAAGGTTTGCCCGTCCCTGCTCTTTGCTCTTTCTTCAGCATGTTGTCTAAGTTTGAGGCTTTAGCTAATAGTGATGTGCCAGTCAATGTTGTCTTCAGGCATGCTGCAAAAACATGTGTTTAAACAAAGTGAAGTGTCATGACACATAGGTAAAGAGTGAGCAAAGAGTTAGTAGTGTAACAGTGCCATTTAAACATGATTCATCCAAGCACATATGAGTACATTGTGAATATCAAGCAGTAGAAAAGTCATAGCATACAGTAGGCTATAAGGGTCATCGTTTCTCTTGTTTTTCATTCCCAAATGATATTTTTGAATCTAAATGAAAATGGATATTATAATATATAAATTTAAAATTAAAGTGGATCATATAATGTATTTAAAAAAACATAAATGACAATTTTATCTGTGTTTGAAAAATGGATGTTGGGTAAAAGATTCCTCCGGGAGAGAGGCCAACACACTCCAATCCTGAGCCAGGAGTCCTCAACTGATGGGATTATTACCTTCCTGATTGGACTTTGCACCTGTCAATCAGACAGTAAACCTGGCCAGTGGAGTCACAGGTGGGACTGTGCAGAATCACGTGGTGCTATTGCTAGAATGGATCTCCTTTCCTTCTGTATGAAGGAGGC
The DNA here is from genome assembly GCF_038355195.1 of Osmerus mordax. Taxonomy (NCBI): domain Eukaryota; kingdom Metazoa; phylum Chordata; class Actinopteri; order Osmeriformes; family Osmeridae; genus Osmerus; species Osmerus mordax. The sequence goes on along the minus strand of NC_090066.1, from coordinate 4,899,186 downwards.
AATGGACTATACAATGGCTGTTCTGTATTCAACAGCATCTCACACCCAACAGACACTGGGGCTCACCTACAGGACAAGCACACACACGTACACACACACACACACTGCCATCCATTGAAAACACACACTCTCCAGATAAACAGTATTTCCTGTTTGAAGAAGACAGGGTTCGCATCTCTTTTCAAACATTTGGGTTTGAAGCAGCTGCAGGCTTCAGCATCTCCTGAATGTTTCATAGATCTCTGTTTTCTAGAAATGCGTTTCATAGTTCTGTGTTTTTTAGATCTGTGAGCCTCCCTGAGCAATTGGGTTGTTCTGCCTCTCATGCCCGTGCTGGTCTTAAACCAGGGTTTTCACAGAAAACGTGTGTGTGTTTTCTCCTGTGATATCACCTTCCTATTAATATCCTGTTTCTCCAGAGGATAAATGTTATTGTTCACTTCTGAGAGGGCCAATAGGCCCCACCCAGGACTGTTTACAAGAGCAGCCACACAGGTGTGTTAATGACCCTCCCATTGTCTGACATATCCCTTCCTGACTACACCCTCCTGTTTCTATCTCCCTGTCTTCCTCTTTCTTCCCCTTCCTTCCCCACCCTCTATCGGTGAGCTGCATCCCTTTGGTATGTAGAGTCTGGACGATGTTTAACAAACATTAAAGAATTGTGTTAAAACCCAAGACAGTGTCTAATAACTTGTAATTACATGTCTAAATGGCTGATGTTAATATGAAATGCATTTTGGGTTAAAGCGACAGTGGAGTTGCTGATGGGTAAATTCTGCAGAGGTTTCGGTTACAGTACCGGGGATCCATGATTAACTTTAGGCAGTAATGGGCTCAGCCCTTACTGTTTATTTTTGCTTTAGGCCTATGTCAAGATAATGGTAAACCTAAGCCACACATTCTGCTTCTCCCTCTGTAGAATCTTTGTCTTCTGCTTCTCCCCACTCACCAGCAATAGTCAAATAATAAAATCTCGCATTCTCTCCCGCAAACATAACAGACAATGGACATAGCCTACAGTTAAATTGAGCTGTTGCGGGGTGGTGTGAATGATACTCGAAGGTCGGCTGGTAGGTCAGTTGGAAGGTTGTTAGGCGGGTTTCTCGTATGACACTTGTGACGATGTCACTTCCTGATACACCTGTTTCAATGTGCCTGGGGAGCACTATTGAAGTGACTTCTGTACAACAACAATCCAGCCATGAATCACGCAAAATAAAGATACAGAAAGAATGCATACATATTGTCAACGACGGACATACCAACCAGTGAGAAAGAACATATTTCCACAGCAAGGTAAGAATCATTTTGTGAAAGTATTCGGCTTTACTTGCTCAGTTGAGAAAAAACTTGCCGAATTGTACAGGCTACCTTTGGGTCATGCGAATGAACGAAGTCAAGAAGATTTATGTTTATGTTTAGTACTATTGAATGGCTTTAACCATGTGTATCTAAAGTTTAAAGTTACTCTGATATTACAAAGCGTTGTAAATGAGAGAACCAACCTGTTCATCTGTCGGGACTAGAGAGCCAACGGATAACCATCAATTACCGTTCCAAAAAGGAAATGTATTGGACGTCTGACAGAGAAAAAAAATCCACATCATCATTATTTATGCACCTTAATTTCTTTTTACAATTCCAGAACTCACTTCGTATATCGTTTGTATATCCTCCCTAATTCATAATCAATACAAACTGCTGTTGCAGTAAAGTTGTCAACATAATTAGGATGTGTAGGAACTTGCCATCAATGTTTTTTTAACTTGGATGTTGCAGTATGGGTAGCTTAAGCAGACGGTCCTCGAAGACCCAGCTGGTAAGTGCCATTGAGCTTCAGGATGTGGAGGTGGAGGATAACCCAACCTTCAAGCCGAACATCAAGGTCAACGGTAAGACGTTTTAAAAATCTTATTTGGTAAAAGGAGAAGTAAAGCAGGAAGTCTTCAAGTGTAGTATGTAGTATGCACTGTGTGTTCAGGTGCGGGATACACAGGGCTGTCTTCTTGTCTTCCTCAGAACTCCAGACATACAGTGTGGAGGATGCAGTGGAGACCATAGGCTTTGGCCGCTTCCACGTCCTGTTGTTCCTCATCATGGGCAGTGCCACAGTGAGTGTGTCTATGTCTCTTATCTCTGTCAGTTTTTCATTTGTGACAGACAGTGCATGTGCTTCACAAATGGGTCAGATACATGGTGTGTGTGCGTGTGCTGTAGATACTGGAGGCTATGGAGATCATGTTGTTGGCTGTGGTGTCTCCTGAGATCCGTTGTGAGTGGCAACTGAAGGATTGGCAGGTGGCTCTGGTCTCCACGGTGAGTCTACCAGTGAACATCAAGCTTAATGAATATGACATGATGCCTGCCTTACCTCTCACACCTCTAAATGTATAATCCCCATCTCTATCTCTCTTTCTCTCTCTCTCTTTCTCTCTCTCTCTTTCTCTGTCTCTCTTTCTCTATGTCTCTCTTTCTCTATGTCTCTCTTTCTCTGCCAGATGGTGTTTCTAGGATTCATGGTGTGTGGTGTGCTTAGTGGATATGTGGCTGACCGATATGGACGCTGGAAGGTTGGTCTTTAATATGTCACAGTAGTTCATACAGTAAGGGCCAAGAGAGGGCAGGTATTTGAATGTGTTCATTTCTCTGCGTTTGACACTGTCAGTAATGGGGGGGGGGGTTGTGTTCTGTGTAGGTGGTGTTTGGGGGCTTCGTGTGGAGTGCTTACTTCTCCCTACTCACCTCGTTCGCTCCCTCCTACGGTTGGTTCATCTTCCTGCGGGTCATGGTGGGCTGTGGTGTGGCTGGGGTTTCCCAGGGGTGAGACACGCACACACACACACACACACACAAACAACAATCCACATACACGCAAACACACACAGTCAACTAATACATTTATCTATACATACACAAACAATCAAACCACACATATTACTAACAATCAATCTCTCCATTTTAGGTTTGTCTTAAAAACAGAGTTCATTCCTGCCAAGTACAGATCCTCCCTGCTCCCACTGGCCTCCGTGAGTCCTCATTGACCTGTCACCAACTCCGCCCTCATCACCATTGTAATCATTATTATCATGACAGTCACAGCTCTCGGGCTGTTGTTCACCCACAGATCTTCTGGATGTTGGGCTCCATGCTCATCATCGTCCTGGGGATGACTGTGGTGCCCACGCTGGGCTGGCGCTGGATGATCCGACTCTCTGTCACCCCCAGCGTCTTCCTCCTCCTGCTCTTCCGGGTGACCAGCCTCCCCACTCTCGTCTTTTCGAATAATGTCTACTCTCCGCTCTGCTCATGTGAACTCCCTGTCTGCGGTTTCTTCGACTCGCTGTTGTCGTATTGTTAAGTGTGGTGTTTTCCCCTCTCGGTGTGTAGTACATCCCGGAGTCTGCCCGCTACAACGTGTCCGCGGGGAACATGAAGGCCGCTGTGGAGACCCTCCAGCGCATCGCCAAGATGAACCGAGCCTCCTTACCACCGGGCATGCTGGTGGAACCTCTGGTGGTGAGGAGAGAGAGACGCAGAGAGAGGGGAGGACGGGGGGAGAGTCCGAGAGATACATGAAGGGAGAGGGGGAAAGGGAGAGAGATGTTGGAGTGTTGGAATGACCGTGTGTTTTGCGTGTGTTTCAGAAAGAGCGGGGCAGTTGGCGCATTCTGGTCGGCCCGATGTACAGGAGGACCTCACTGCTGCTGTGGTTCTCATGGTAACACCCTGCTCCTCCACCTTCCCCTTCCTCCTCCAGGCAAACGGAATGCCACGACATGGCTCCGCGGCCTGTCCAGTCACGCTTGTTGTGGTCTTTGTGCATGTTTTCGTCCACCCCAGGTTCGTGGCGTCCTTCTCTTACTACGGCTCGGTGCTGAGCAGCTCTGAGCTGCTGGAGAAGAACCTGCTGTGTGTAACAGACGCCTCGGCAGATCACCAGGTCAAGCACCGCAAGCAGGGGGAGCTCTGCTACTGCGTCTCTTTTGCCCAATCGGACTACCAGACCCTCCTCATCAGCTGCCTAGGCGAGATCGCCCGTGAGTGAGGGGAAATGGCAGGGCCTGTGTGTGTGTGTGTGTGTGTGTCGTGAAGAGGAGCTGCACGTCTGTATTTCGGTTTATTTGATCATATTTCTTATTAGTCTTATCTGTACTTCTAACCCTAACCCCCCTTTCCTCTGCCCCTCCAGTCATCCCTCTGAACATCCTGATGTTGCATCTTTTTGGGCGCAGGATCTGCATGGTGGTGCTGCTGCTGCTGGCGGCCATGCTCTTCATGCTGGTCAACGTCTGCACCACCATGTACGCCATTCACACCGGACACGCCCCCTCTCGCTGAATCCATGTCATGGTCATTGTTAAGACATCCTTCCCAGTCTGTTCATTTGAGCCTTATGGCTCTGATTCTTTTTTCCGTCTCTCTCCCAGGGTTGGATTCACCGTTCTGTTGTTCTTGCTCAGGTCTCTTGTGTCTATGAATTTCAACGTGGTTTATATTTATACTGCGGAGGTGTGTGGGTTATTTTTGTATTTTGTTCTACTTGCCGTAAATCATCAAATATTTTGTCAGGAGTGTGTGTATGTATGTGATACCCATCTCCTCCCTCTCCCCCGCCCCCCAGGTTTACCCCACAGCAGCTCGCTCTCTGGGGATGGGCTTCTGCACCTCTTTCAGTCGTATAGGTGGTATGATCGCCCCCTTCATTGCACAGGTATGTGGGCTGTGTGTGTCTGTTACTGGGGTGTGTTTCGGGAGATAATCACCATGCTCTGTGTCATGTGTGTTTCGTGTCTTGTCATTTGGTCATAGTTAGAGTTGAGTATCAGTGTGTGTGTGTGTGTGTGTGTTGCAGGTGCTGATGTCAGAGTCAGTGATGTTGGCCCTGTTACCTTTTGCTATTGCTTGTGTCCTGTGTGGCATTGGAGCATTTTTACTGCCCATAGAGACTAAGGGAAGAGCACTTTTGGTGAGATGGTCACCCGCCCCACACTGTCCTAATCATTCTGTGGCTTATTTCTTGACTTAATCATCATCTTTTCTTCTCTTTCACAGCAAGAATCCTGATTTTGAATATCACTTTGTACATTTTATACGCATAAAAACTCTTTAAAAATGTTTTGTGTGTGTGTCTTGATTAATTGGAGAATTAATGGGAGCACAATGCCCTTAAAATGCAGTCTCACTTTTTACCACTGGGTGGCACCCTTTCATTTCAGGTACAGGGTGACAAGCTGCCGACGACATCACTAAAATCTATGGCTTAGTGTGAGCTTCAACACAACCAGGCTGACGGGGGTGGTGGACATAATGTCTGGGTGGGGTGATGTTATTTGTTAGCTCTGCCAGTGTGGATTATTGGGAGTTAGGTTGTGTATGTGTGTTATCTAAAGGGAGGGGTTGTGTGTTTACATTTAGGAGGGTTGGATGGGATAAGTCTCAGCTGTACTAGGTTAGCTGTACCGTTTGCTCTCACATCCCTTTTAACTTCATTTTTGTTCTTATAAACGGAACATCTCAACCTGTCCTGCCCATTTTACTCACATTTGCTCTGACTCGTGTCTGCCCTACCTGCAACTGTTTGTATGCTGATCATTGTTGATACTAAGTTTTGAAACCTTCAACAACAAAGTATAAAATCAAGACAAGAAAGGTCTTGCAGCCGTGCAGTATGACCAGTCCATGTTCCTGCTCGGAGCAGGTTGTCTTTCACTCACGGTTCACCAGTATGATCTCTCTCCCTTTGATCCCTCTATAAGCTTGTTAGATCTCAGTCTCCTCAGGACTCAGATTAACTGTGTGTGTGCGCTCACTGGCGTTTGCGCCCATGTGAACATGCTGTGTGGGCGGGGTCAGGGCTTGGCTGTCCCTAACCCTGACCTTGGATAAGCAGTGTTGTGTATGTTTGGGTGAGACACGGCAGGAAACCAAGGAAGGGGGAGCAATACCACAATGATGCAGAGCCCACCATGACAGAGAGACAGTGAAAGAGACAGTGAAAGAGAGAGAGAGAGAGACAGTGGCTCAGAGAGGTGTGTGCTGCGTTACAGCCTCTGCACTGCAGCTCTGTGAAAGGGAGGTTGCCACAGCGGAAGGGAGGTTGGTTCAGGGCTGCTGAGAGGAACACCTGGCGCCCTGCCGCTGAGTAATGAGGATGGGTTTACCAGGGAGACAACGCAGAAAACAGTAGGTCCTGTATGTCGGTGTGTGTGTTGGCGTCTCGACTTGGAAGTGTTTGTATGTAGTCGTGTTTAGACATGGACATGTACAGGGAGGGATGGAAACTTGTGTCAGTGTGTTTGATGGTGATGTGAAGCCAAGCTCCTCATGATAAACTGATAAAGATGTTTTGGCAGGGAACTGGACTTGTCTCAGGCTCTCTTACCACAGTCTTATTCAAATATATTTCATATTTTAATGTAATGGAAGCTAGAGTAGCATATATTGGTTCTCTGCTTTTGTTGGTTGATTGCTTTGCTTGAGTGTGTGTGCGTGTGTGTGTCTTTTTGTCGGTGCTTGGTGCGGATGGATCCTCAATGTATGAGGGGTATTGTACTGACTCTTGAGCCTAACATACACACACACACACACACACAGTCACACACACACACTGGCCCCTAAAGATAGCTGCTATGTGGCTTATGGAACTGTTCCACTGTTTTGTTTATATGTATGTATGTATGTCTGTACACACTGTATGTAGTTGGTAAAGTGTAGTCAGTTTCCATGCGAAACAAGAGACACCATTACCCATAAGGTCTGGCGCCGCAGGGGGGTAGTTTATCCTTTATAAAGCCTGAACTCTTAACTGGCTAGACATGCAGCAAGATCCTATTAAAAATCAGTGTGAGAACTATGTTTGATTTTTAGACTGCAGTGTGTTCCATCACAGTCAGTGTCTAACGTCCTGTTCCTCCCCCTCAAGCTGGCCACTAAGAGATTGTGGAAGCTGAGGCAAACTCAGGACCGTGACATCAGCGGGTGACACCCATCCCAGGGTTCCCTGCTTCTGGAGTTGCCATGGGAGACGGGGTGGAGCCTGAGAATCGGGCCCATGCTCTGTTTGATGACTTTGTTCAGGCGTCCACATGCAGGGCGACTCTTCGTGCCTTCAGCCAGCTGTGTGAGCACCTACAGCTCGCACACACACACTCTCACACGCACACCCCGCCTCAGCCTCTCTACCACACACTCAAAGCCCGCCTCAGCTACTGGAGGGCCAACGCCCTGTGGGCCAAACTAGACAAGCGAGCAGCTCACCTGGAATACATGAAGGGCCGGGCCTGTGCCAACACCACGGTAACCGTCACACACACCAACACAAGAAGATGTTGTGCTTTCTGCTTGTATTCCTGAGTGTCATCAGGCAGTTGTCAATCGTTGTGTGACTCCCTGTCCTGTCCCTCCACCATCCCAGTGTGTGATCATCGGAGCGGGTCCCTGCGGGCTGCGCGCAGCCGTGGAGCTGGGTTTCCTAGGTGCTCGGGTGGTGCTGCTGGAGAAGAGAGACGCCTTCTCCCGGAACAACGTTCTCCACCTCTGGCCTTTCACCATACACGACCTCCGGGGCCTCGGCGCCAAAAAGTTCCACGGAAAGTTCTGCGCCGGATCAATTGACCACATCAGTGAGTACCGAACCAGATCTACCACCCCTTTGCTCTCCTTTGTTACTGGTTGGCTCTGGGAGAACTTGACTTCATTCAGCAGGAGGTTTTGCTTATTGTGCAGACTCACACAACAGAAGGAGTTCGCTTTTTCTCTATCTCTCTGTCTCTCTTGTTCTCTCTATCTAGGTATTCGGCAGCTTCAGCTGGTACTGTTGAAGGTGGCTCTGCTTCTAGGGGTGGAGGTTCATGTTAACGTGGAGTTCAAGGGGCTGCTGGAGCCACCTGAAAATCAGCAGAAACACAGTAAGATCTGATGTGTATGTATATAAACATGTACAGCATTGACCACTTTACTGAATATGACGTGATGATGTGTGTGTGTGTGTGTGTCTCAGAAGTGAGATGGAGAATTGAGGTCCATCCTAGATCTCACCCTGTTAACCAGCTGGAGCTTGACGTCATCATCGGGGCAGACGGACGACGGAACACACTGCCAGGTGAATGCGCACACACACACACACACACACAAACTCGCTGTTTCTTATTGTTTGTCACTGCACGGTTATACATTACATTTAGTCATTTAGCAGACGCTCTTATCCAGAGCGACTTACAGTAAGTACAGGGACATTCCCCCCGAAGCAAGTAGGGTGAAGTGCCTTGCCCAAGGACACAACGTCATTTGGCACGGCCGGGAATCGAACTGGCAACCTTCAGATTACTAGCCCGACTCCCTCACCGCTCAGCCATCTGACTCCCTACATACAGGCTTTAGACGTAAGGAGTTCCGGGGGAAGCTGGCCATCGCCATCACTGCCAACTTTATGAACAGGAACACCACGGCCGAGGCCAAGGTGGAGGAGATCAGTGGAGTGGCCTTTATCTTCAACCAGAAGTTCTTCCAGGAGCTCCGACACAACACAGGTCAGATCTCAGGAACCAGTGACTAGAACAGAGAACCAGTCAGATCAGGTGATTCTCTGTCTTCTGACTCTCTGTCTTTCTGACTCGTAGGGATTGACCTGGAGAACATTGTGTACTATAAGGATGATACTCACTACTTTGTGATGACAGCCAAAAAGCAAAGCCTACTAGAAAAAGGAGTGATTCTACAGGTGACAACACAACAACAATTCTTCACAATACTAAATTCAGATTGCAGATGCTACTTTGATCCTCCTTTTCATTGTATAATAATCAGTTTATAACCATTCACATACAGTAGTATAATGAATCGCGTCTTGTCTGTCTATAGGACTATGCGGACACAGAGATGCTTCTTTCCCGAGGGAACGTAGACCAGAAGGCCTTGCTGGTGTATGCTCACGAGGCGGCCGACTTCTCCACCAATCACCAGCTGCCATCCTTGGACTTTGCCATCAACCACTATGGGCAGCCCGACGTGGCCATGTTCGACTTCACCTGCATGTACGCTTCAGAGAACGCAGCACTGGTCCGCCAGAGGCATGGGCACCAGTTGCTGGTCACACTGGTGGGAGACAGCCTGCTGGAGGTGAGGGAGGGAGGGGGACAGCCTGCTGGAGGTGAGGGAGGGAGGGAGGCAGGATGGGGGGAGGTGTGGGGAATGTGGTTAGTGAGGGGAAGGGGGGAGTGGTTAAAAGGGGAGGGTGGGAGGTAAGATGAGGGTGGGAGGTAAGATGAAAGTGATAACTTCCTGTGTGTGTACGTGTGTGTTGTAGCCGTTCTGGCCCATGGGGACTGGGATCGCGCGAGGGTTTCTGGCAGCGATGGACTCGGCATGGATGGTTCGCAGCTGGGCTCTAGGACACGCCCCCTTGGAAGTTCTGGCGGAGAGGTGAGAAAGGCGTGTCTCACATACAGACTACCAGCCAAACCATTGTGTTTGCTAACATAGAGACCTACAGTATGTTAGGAAGTTGCATTAAACATCTGCTTTGAACCGTGCTAAGCAATAGCTTATGTTCTGTTCTTTATTTATCAGGGAGAGTCTGTATCGCCTTCTTCCCCAGACAACCCCGGAGAACATCAACAAGAACTTCAATCTGTACACTGTGGATCCAGCGACACGCTACCCCAACATCAACCCTCAACTCATCACCCCTGCACAGGTAGAAACACACAAGCACAGACATTCACACACACACACACACACACACACACACAAAGACACACCGTGGTGAACTAAACGTGATTTCCTCTGCAGGTCAAACACCTGATAGACACAGGAGACAGCAGAGATGTGGATATAGACATTGAGAATCTCCACAGATCGCCCTTATCCAAACTACAACGACAAGGTGAGCTTCTGTCCGTTCACTACCCTTTACGTCATGCTCACTCGGTCCTAGTAAGGCTTGTTCCACTCTGGGTAGTGACCCTCTTCACTATCCACTTCATGACTGTCCTCTCCTACTCCCAGAATCCTTCTCTCGCTCCAGTAAGCTGTTGAGCTGGTGTCAGCAGCAGACCCAGGGTTACCGAGGCGTTGCCGTTAGCGACCTGACTAGTTCCTGGAAGACTGGGCTGGCGCTGTGTGCCCTCATCCACCACTACCGACCCGACCTAATGTGAGTCACCTCCGACCCCCGAAGAGGATGATTAGGCTTTAGACCAAGATTCTGCTTAGTGCTCTTTTAACTACCTGATAGGATCAGTAAGTTTCATTAACTCCCTGTATCCCACTGTAAGTGTATGTCTTTGAGTCTCTACCTCCACCTATAGCCTCTACCTCTGCCTCCACCTGTAGTGACTTTGAGTCTCTGGAGGAAGCAGAGGTCGAGGAGAACACTCAGTTGGGCTTGGAGGTGGCCGAGCTGGAGTTTGGCATCTCTCCAGTGATGACGGTGGAGGAGATGTCATCCATGGGAGAGCCAGACACCCTTTGCATGGTCATGTACCTCAGCCAGTTTTACCAGCTCTTCAAGGACTCCATGGCCCCCAGTGGTGAGGCCTGCAAACACAGAATCTTGTTACAGTTTTGATCCTTGATATTCTGCTGTACTTACCGTATACACTATATGTCACTTTTTGATTAAAGCAGATGCTAAATTAATATAATGTAATAAATGTATAAATCTCAGTGTTAGTAAAAGCCCATTTGAAATGTAATGTAATACATTTTAAACATGAATGTGGTCTCATGGAACAACTGGCAGAAAAGGAAACAAGGAAGGACACAAGAGAGTATCTTCAATCTGAGTTTGACTACTCTTGTCTGTCCCCAGAGTCCCTGGGTCAGAGTTCAGAACGCAGGGCTGCCCTGATGGCCCCCGCCTCCCAGCTGAGCAGACTAGGACACAGTCCCTCACGCAAACGCAACCCCAAGGTACAAACACTGTCTGTATGTCTCTCTCTCTCTTTCTGTCCCTCTCGCTCTCCCTCTGTTGGTTTGTGTATGTGATGACACTGCTCTTCCTCAGGGGCAGGAGAAGGATGCGATGGGGAAGAGGAGGAAGACCAGTCGGCCAAGCCCAGATGAAGAGGTAGAGGAATAGCTTGTCTCTTGACCTTTTTACAGACTGTATAGTGCGCTGGTCATACTCATCATCAACATTCTACATTCTCAGGAAGAAGCGGCAGATGGTTACAACGACAACCTAACTTTGAAGGCAGGGTCTGTGGGCGGAGCGAGCCGTACCAGAGTGCGCCTGATGGCCAATCAGCTTCTGGCTAAGTTTGAGGAGAACGCCTCCGGCGCCCCCTCCTCCTCCTCGGCTGCAGCTTTGCGGAGACAGGTGAGGACAGGGTGGGGGGAGTCTCTCAGGGGGAAACTGACACAGCCAGGGGAACACTGGTGTGCAGCACAGCGGCCACCTCCCCTGTTACCACCACATATCCTGGTTTGCATCCAGGTAGGTGAAGGTGAGGTCACCTCCCATTTCCAGAGCTGCAGGGGTTAAGGCCAGATTAGCTCTTGGGACACATCCTTGTCTCCAGGGGAGCTGTGATGGTGAGGCTTAGCTTTAGGTAGAGCAGCTTGGGTTGGACAGAGCAGGGTTAGAGCTTAGTCCAGTTAGTAGGTTGGAGCAGCATGTATTGAGTGTTTAATATGAGTGGAATCTGCGACACGTGAAGTTTCTGCTGAAAGCAGCGCTTGAGCTTGGGCTGACGCTCTGACCTCTTCTGAGCACGGCCTACATATATCAGCCTGCCGCTCATTTTCACGCCTGTCATGTTATCCACAGCGTTTGGAGCATCCTCATGCCTCTAAAAGTCTACAAAGCCGAACCCTCGAGACTTGCCACTCTTGTCCTTCATGACGCAGACGCTTTTGGTCTTTCCATACTTGACGAATGCCTCCGTCAGCTTTTGCTCATCGACATACTGTCCGAAGTTCTTGATGAACACATTGGTAAACTTTGCGCTGGTACGACGCTCAGTCTCGCGCTCCTTGAAAGATTTAAAGTGGCCCACAAACGCTTTTCTGTCATTGAAGAGCATTCCGTCCAATCTTTCAATAGCTGTCTCGGCGGCATCCTTTTTCTCAAATTGTATGAAACCATAGCCTTTTGATCCAGTTTCACCCCATGCTATCTTGCTCGACACAATTTTGCCGAAGCCAGAGAAAGTGTCGTATAGATTTTCATTATCTACAGACGTATCCAAATTCTTAATGAAGACATTACCCACGCCCTCTTCCTCAGGGTCGGGTCGCGCTGAGCCCAAGTTACACGAATTGGAGAGCCATCGATCAGTTTAAAATTCATGAACTCTAAGGCGTGCTCGGCATCCACTGACCGCTTGAAGTTGACATAGGCATAACCTAGAGAGCGCTTGGTGACCCTGTCTCTGCAGACGCGGATAGAGTGGATGACCCCTGCAGGACAGAAGTGCTTAACCCGTTAAGGAGTAGCGTCACACATATGTGATCGTTCGAAAGCAGGCTCCACAGAGTACCGTCACACGTGTGATTCTGAACATTCCAACCGACTATTTTCCGATAGACAAAAACTATATGACAAACGCTATACTATGTCTTCAAAATTTACATTTAGGAGGCTAACAAGTAACACTAGCAGGTAGTAGCATTGCTACGAGTATTATGCTAGGTTGCTAGGTAACGGAAGCTAACTAAAACTAGCTAGCTTCCGTTTTGGAAAAATAACTCACTCTGGTGGAAGCGTCAGTAATATTTAGAACTCACTCCTTAAAATGAAAGAGGATCGCCTCTGTAACATCGCTGTGTAAGTCTCCTACATACAATGAGGCTTTCGATATTCTTGGAGCACGCTGATACATTTTTCGCTGACCGTCTCATTGGAAATGTTTCTTGCAACTAGACGAATCATAGGATAACAATGTTCTATAAGCAAAAGGCCCACAAGGCCTTCAACCGCCTATTGGGCCTATAGGCACCTGCGCTTGGGCATGCTGACCTGCAGTCCCCTACTTTGCGTTTGCACTGTGTTCCAGAAAATCCTAATGTTTTTGATCATTTCAAATTTTCATTAGTCAACTAAATGTGTTTATCTGGCAGATTATGAACAAATATAGGTACAGAACCTCTATTATTCATTTGCATTTGATTTTCCAATACAAATACAATCGCCTGTCTGTAGTTAACATCTTGTACTAACCACCAGGGGGAATCCATGCCCAATCTGCCTGCCCCCACATCATCTCCTGCCCCCCAGTCTCAGCCAACTCCTGTGGTGCCCCTCCCCACATGGAGACAGGTAAACACAGAAGCCCCTCCCGTCTATGCCTCTCCCATGTATAGAACTTTCGCTGTTACCACATGAGGGCACTAGAACTGTAGATCCTACAATCCCAATTTGAGTTGCCACAACGCAAAATAAATCTACAATCTCAGCACGCTGCCAAGGCTCCGATAAACAATAATTACATTCGTTTTTTGAACTCTCATTTTCTCACTGTAGTCTCCTATTACCATTGTAACCTCACTTCCACCTCACCCATTCCCCATCTCACCAAAAGCGTACGCAGCAACAGGAGCAGATGAGCTTTCGTTACAAGGAGAAGGTCAAATGTCACACTCTCCCTAGCAGAGGGGAGCAGGTACGCCATCCCTCGTCCTATACCTGTAGCCCCCCTAGTCCTAAACCTGTAGTCCACTAGTCCTATACCTGTAGTCCCCTAGTCCTAGACCTGTAGTCCACTAGTCCTAGACCTGTAGTCCGCTAGTCCTAGACCTGTAGTCCACTAGTCCTAGACCTGTAGTCCGCTAGTCCTAGACCTGTAGTCCGCTAGTCCTAGACATGTAGTCCCCTAGTCCTATACCTGTAGTCCCCTAGTCCTAGACATGTAGTCCGCTAGTCCTAGACCTGTAGTCCCCTAGTCCTAGACCTGTAGTCCACTAGTCCTAGACCTGTAGTCCACTAGTCCTAGACCTGTAGTCCGCTAGTCCTAGACCTGTAGTCCACTAGTCCTAGACCTGTAGTCTGCTAGTCCTAGACCTGTAGTCCACTAGTCCTAGACCTGTAGTCCGCTAGTCCTAGACCTGTAGTCCACTAGTCCTAGACCTGTAGTCCGCTAGTCCTAGACCTGTAGTCCACTAGTCCTAGACCTGTAGTCCCCTAGTCCTAGACCTGTAGTCCCCATAGTCCTAGACCTGTAGTCCACTAGTCCTAGACCTGTAGTCCACTAGTCCTAGACCTGTAGTCCCCCTAGTCCTAGACCTAGATACCCTAGTATCTATTCCAGTCCATTACAGCTTTGTGTCTGGAGTGTTCATTAAGTGATTCCTGATCAAGAGAGTGTATGCTTAGATAAGTCAATACTAATCATCAGTGGATGCATTCATGTTCAAGGCCTGGGGTCAATGTTAAACATTAATGTTAAGCAAATAAATCACATTTTAGCACAATTCTGATAGCTGTTGCATTGAAAGTACAATAGTGATCCAGAGTGGGATCGTCATGAAGCTTATTGGCTAGACTCCCAGTGTGTATATTTGTACAGTTTACTGCAGGGCATGTGGCATGTGACAACCACTACAACTGTCCTTTTGAATAAGTTGAAATCTCCATAGAGACCCAGTGAATTGCCTCTTTTGACAAACATAATTTAGTTGTTCCTCTGTTTCTAAACGTTCCTGCTGTCCAGAAATTATGCTGGATTAATGTAAGAGAAACATTAATAAACCTTGTATTACTGACATTGTAAAAGGGTTTGTTTTAAATAAGGCTTGATTTGGCATAAAATCTATATTAGGATATAATACTGTATGTGTTTGTCTCTGTGTCATTTCATTGTCTTTGTGACAATGTGTGTCAGGTTTGTGTACGAGTGCATTGATGGGAATGTATTTTTGTGACTCATGAGTGGTTGAAAATGTGTTAACATGTGTGTGTTTCTATGTGCTGTATGTCTCTGCCCTGTCTTACTCCTCTTGTCTCCACGCTGGTGCCTGGGATAGAAATTTGTTCAGATGTACACAGAGGGAGTAAGCTCACGGGCTGAACAGTTAGCCAATCAGCTTCAGAATCAGGAGGCCCCCAAACCCGCTACTTCAGAAAGGAGGGAATCGGTAAGAGTCTGACGCTCGCCTTGCCAACTGTCATCCTCCACCTTAATACTCCTCACCCCACATGCTAACATTAGGTTGGACTCAACATGGGGTAGATGTGGAATAACCGTTGTGCTTGACTTGACTAACACTTGAGTATGAGCATAATACTGTTAAAAACTAGTCTATCACCTCTTACTTGTATTGAAAGAAACCCAAAGTTAACTGGTCTATAGCTCCCCCCTCCTCTCTCTCACAGGTTACACAGGTTATCTCACACACCTCTCTCTCTCTCTCTCTCTCTCTCTCTCTCTCTCTCTCTCTCTCTCTCTCTCTCTCTCTCTCGCTCTCTCTCTTTGTCTCTGTCTGTCTGTCTGTCTCTGTCTCTCACTCCATCTACCTCTCTTCCGATCTCTCCATCCCTCTCCACCAGGTGAACCTGCGGGGCGTGTTTGCGTCGGGCGGCACCAGCGACGTGTGTTTCTTCTGTAAGAAGCGTGTGTACGTGATGGAACGGCTCAGCGCCGAGGGCCTGTTCTTCCACCGCAGCTGCTTCCAGTGCGACCACTGCAGCTCCACCCTCCGCCTGGCCTCCTACGCCTTCGACAGACCCACTGGTGAGGAGATGGTGGGGTGGTGGGGGCGCTTGTGCGACGGGAGATTTCAGTGAGTAGAAGGGGGAGAGACCTGGTAGGTTGGAGAGAGGTTGTGAGGACGAAAGACGGATAGACCCTGCACCCTAGACCATTGGGTTGTGAGTGAGTATTAAAGTGAAGTGTGCGAGAATCTTGACCCCCTCAGAATCCCTCTGATCTTCACACTGATAAATCTGGTGTGCCTGTGAGATTGACAGCTACATCGCATGATCACCACAAACATGAAAGATGAGTGTCAGCAGACCTTTGTGAGTCTGTATGAGACCTTGTTCAACACACTGATGTTCAGTGCTAACTGAGAATATCGTTTTGCCTCCGGCTTTTTGGTTGGACTGCTGACTTTCTGTAGTAAGTTGTGTGTGTGTGAGTGTGTGTGCGCGCGCGTGTGTCAGCAACACAGAAGCTGTATTGTGTCACGTGGCGATGAGCTGTGTGTCAGTGTAGGGTGGGAGGAGGCACAGATACGATCCTACATAACAATGTTTTTGTGTTCACATCCCTCTCTCGGAGAAGAACCTCTCTGTTTGTTTTATTTAAACCGCTCGACCAATCAGGGATGAGGTGTCACATGACTTGGATTTAAACGTGAGGCGGGAGGAGGTGTATATATGTCAGCACAGTTATCTACAGAGGGTGAGCGTTGGGTATAGAAGTGTATACGTCTGTACCTGGGATCCAGTTAGCCTGTGCTGTGTGCTATGGAGGAGTCCTTTTGTAAGATATCTCTCTCTTTTAAATCACCCAGTGTTGATTGGTTCCTGGAAGGATAGGTGATAAGAGAGGGAGTTGTACTGTAAAATAATGTTGTTTAGCTGTCATTTTCTAGGCTTGTGTGTTATCAACTGTCAGTTTATCTGTAAATCTGTCAAACAGAATTTCTGCTGCGTTTGCTAAGATGTGATGTTCTGTATGCTCTGTATGAGGTTCTAATACTGTGGTGCTACGTGGTTTTATAGGGAGGTTCTACTGTAAGCCTCACTATGACCTTCGCCTGTCTGGCGCTGCCCAGAGAAAGAGGCCTGCCCCCAACACCCCCTCCTCACCCTCGGAGAGAACCCGCTCCCAGAGGACCTCCCAGGTAAGGAGCTCTCTGTTTGGAACAACACTGAGATTCAATGTCTGGTTCGTCTGTGCAAAGGATTGTGTGGTTTAGCGTGTGGATGCAAAGAATGAATATATACTGCTGCTGCTGGGTCCAGCTGGTGTGATTTGACTCTCTGATTTGACGCTCTGATTTGACTCTGATTTGACTCTCTGATTTGACTCTCTGATTTGACGCTCTGATTTGACTCTCTGATTTGACTCTCTGATTTGACTCTCCCAGGGGTCTCTGGTTTCTCTGCCCTTCCCATCCTCCATTGATGGTCCCTCTCCTGTTACTACGGTGATAACCGATGGTCGCAGATCCTCAGGTGAAGCTCGATATAAATTATTTTTCAATGTCAAAAACTTTGTGCAAAAAAGGAAACCTGTGGTAACTGTATAAGTATTTATTTGTGAGATTATGTGTGTGTGTGTTGCCAGTGGCGTCTCTGATAGAGAGGGAGGCAGTCCTGGCCAAGCGGGTGCGCGGCACGCCGGAGCGCATTGAGCTTGAGAACTACCGTGTGACCCTGGGGAGCCTGGAGTCTGACCTGACTGAGGAGCCGGAGGAGGTGCCAGAGGAGACGCTGGCCAATCATAACCTCAGCCTGATGGTGAAGAGCACAGAGAGCTCCAGGTTAGACACACACACACACACACATACACACACACACACACACAGAACAGACTAAACATCCTCTGTCTTGCTGTAGTTCTGAGTCAGACATGGAGGAGAATGGGTCGCAGACGGTGACCTCTGAACTGTCCAGAGCCTCCTGGAGGCAGGCGGTGGAACTGCACAACCGCCTGAGGGGGCAGAAAGACAGCATGACAGGGGAGGCAGAGGAGGATGAGGAAGAGGAGGAGGAGGAGGGGGAGGTGGATGACGATGACGATCATGACGATGAGGATGATTTTGAATCTAGTGATGGTAAGTGTAGTCAGGTCTCTGTGTGTGTATTTTATGTTTGTCGTACTCTTGTCGAGCTCCTTCCCCACTCACTGTTCCTTATAGAGTGTCTGTGTGTTCCCTTTTCTTGCCGATTTTCTGTGATGTGGTGTGCTGTGTCTGTATGTGCTCTGTGTGTGCTCTGTGTGTGCTCTGTGTGTGCTGTGTGTGCGCTGTGGTGTATGTCTCCCCCTGCTGGTAGAAGGGGAGTACTGTCCTTGGGAGACAGAATGCCATTCGGGGTTGTGGGTTCTTCAAGAAGAGGTGGAGGATACAGGTAGCAACTGTACAAGAGAAAATACTAACAATACATTTTCACTTGAATAATGGTAATTTTACTCTTTCTAGCACCTATGCATGTTTGCATATATGCATATTCTCAGAACGGCCTTTTTAGGTCTTACATTTAGCTATTATTCTTAAATTGTCCTATGGACTGTAATCCTAACCTTAAACCTCTTTCATCATCCATATACTATTGTTAATTAAATATATAGTGTATTATGATCCACATGTCTATTTAAGATAACCTTTTTATATACTTTCTACTAACCTCTTTTGTTTTGTCCTCTGTCTGTCTGTCTCTCTCTATCTGTCTCTCTCTCTATCTGTCTCTCTATCTGTCTCTCTCTCTCTTAGACGAAGACTTACCCCCACCTCCACACACATCTGAGGCAGTATCATTACCCAGAAGCAATGACGGCACACTCTCTCAAACACACTTCAGCGACACATCCCTTGGCGCACACACACTTGAGATCGTCTTGCCTGACTCCACCACACCTGAGACAACAGCTCCAGACACACCCAGTCTGGACTCCCGCAGCCCTGCCAGCCTCCCCAACATCACCACCCTCAGCAGAACCCTCAGAAGCCCCACCTCCTCCGTTCCCACCCCAGACTCCAACTCCTCCGTCTTCACCTCCTCCTCTCCCAACTCCTCCTCCGGCTACTCCGCTTGCCCTGAGGAAGAGGGGAAGGAGAAAGCGCAGGATAAAAAGGAGAAGAAAGAGCGTGAGGAGAGAGAGAGGGGGATGAAGGACAGAGGAAGGCGTGATCCCAGCAGTAGCTCTGGGGTGGGTATGAACAGTGAATCCACCACCTCCGACACCACCACTCTGACCCCTCCCTGCACCCCTCCCTCCCGCTGCCTCAAAGAATGTTGGGATAGCGTAACCCAGAATGCCTTGCAGGAGGAGGGTCTGCTTGGCTCCGCACCTCGCCCTGCACCTATCATGGCAGCTGTGGTGGTGCGGAGGGCCGACCGTGAGAGCAGGGGGTCTTTCGGAGAGCTCCTGGGTGATGACGATGACGACGATATATTAGAGCCCTTTGAGGACACAAGTCCCCCCCTGTCTCCTCAGAAGCCCCTGCAGCAGGTGCTGGTCAGGGAGCACAGTACCAGAGTGGAGAGGGAGAAGGAGAGAAAGAGGGAGGTGGAAAGAAGGAGGGAGCTAGAACGAGCTGCCATGTGTATAACCCGGGAGGAGACGACCCCCCTGAGCTCTGAGCCCGCCTCAGGGAGGAGCAGGGGGGGTCTGGACCCCCGCAGACTGACAGAGAGCCTTCCTCCACTGCTTCTCGCTTCTCTGCAGGGAGGCTCCATCTTCTCCCATCTGAAGGGACTCAGGGACACGCAGGGCCCCAGCCAGTGTGCTCCCGAGGAGGGGACGGAGGAGGGCAGACCCAGGCCTCTCTGGAAGGCTGTCTTCTCCGGGTACAAGAAGGACAGAAAAAAGAAGGAGAGGACTTCCTCTCAAGACAAGATAGCTGCTGCCGCCCCTTCGGAACATGGCAGGAAGGAAGCAGCCAGGAAGGAAGCAGGCAGGAAGGAAGCAGCCAGTAAGGAAGGAGGCAGGAAGGAAGCAGGCAGGAAGGAAGCTCAAGAACGGAAATCCACAGGTCAGACTGACATTTAGTACACATACAGTACACACACAAATACACTTTTCCTCATTTCCTCTCTCTCCATATTTAGGCAGGCCCTTGAAGGTTAATCAGAGCTGGTTGGAGGAATCTGAGCTGACCTGTTCTGCAGTCATGGAGAGATGTTCCCTGAACCCCAGAGCCAATGTAAGAACATCACTGATCTCAGACCAGCAGGTTGACATATCTCCACAACACTAACAGTGAGAACAGTAACTGCTGGCCTTGGAATTTGTTTTAGTAAAGCTTCAATTAATCAGGAGGTATTCTGATTATAACATATTGATAACTCCACGCCGTCTAGATTCAGGTCTTGCCACATGTTGTAATTTTGTGTTGAGGATGTTGACATGTTGGGTGAATGTTTGTAGCTACGCCTGGAGATTTTTGACCTGGCGTCAGATCTCCAGAAGGAAACTATAAAAGAGGAGGAGGAGGACCAGGGAAATGAGGAGGTACACTGCGTGTTTTAGTGGAAGAAAGACACTGTTGGTTTTTAGTTTAGTTTTAGACAGGCACATAGACCTTAAGGACTTGCCTCAGACTCCTATATTCTGTACATCATAGCTGAAGTCAACAGTTATACATCGTAGTTTTGCAAAATTTGTTTTGGAGAAATTATGGAAGTAAGGAGTAGAAACATATATTCACACATTTTGTTGAAGGATGATTTTGTTGTTCTTCATCTTTCCAAGACCACCTATGTCCCTCATGCTCTGGCGTTCAGGAGAGCGTATGCCATCAAGGTAGAGTGGGCATCAGTGGTGCTCCTTTAGACCAGTCCCCAAAGCAATGCTGGAGTAGTGCATAGCTTCTCTACAGAGTCTTCGACCCGTGTGTACATGTGTGTGTAAGTGTCCATCTTTCGCTTTTCTGTACTGTAGAAGCGTCCTGTGAAGAAGACGACGCCCGCTAAGGAGACAGGGAGCGAGTCCCTCTGTCCCACAGAGGTGTTGGGCGCGCTGGTGCCTTTCAAGGACCCCTCGAGCCTGAGTGTGACCGACACGCTGTTCCGGAAGGCCAGCGCGGAGGAGCAGCTGGACGCCAGGATCACGCGCAGGGTACAGAAGGCTGCACGCAAACAGGCCAAACAGGAGCAGCTCAAGAGACTGCACCGAGCACAGGTACACACACTACACACACACACACATGTACACACATACACACTACACACAGATGTACACACTACACACACACACATGTACACACTACACACACACTACACACACTCACATATAAACCCACACTCACACACAGATACACACACGTGGTGTTTGCGTTGTTTACTACACTGTACAGTGTATTTGATCAGTGTGCGTGTGCATGTCTGCGTGTGTGTGCGTGTGTGTCGGCGTGTGTCTTTGTCAGATCATCCAGAGACAGTTGGAGCAGGTGGAGGAGAAACAGAGACAGCTTGAAGAGAGGGGCGTGGCTGTGGAGAAAGCTCTGAGGGGCGAAGCAGGTAGATACACACACGGAGGGTTTCTGGTCGATCTGTGTGTGCTCATGTTCGTGTGTGTGCTCCTCTGGTCTTTTATGCCCGATGTGCTCTCTCTATAGACTACTGGGGAGACTCTAGTGAGAACCAGGAGCTGGATTTATATTTGGGGGGTGAGTATAGCGCTTACCAGGTGGAGGTCATGGGTGGCGTTGTAGCGTATTTCACAGTCCACTCCCCAGACAATTGACTTGTGTTCTTTCTCTCGACCCACCTCTCTCCTCT
This sequence comes from Osmerus mordax, assembly GCF_038355195.1. Classification (NCBI taxonomy): domain Eukaryota; kingdom Metazoa; phylum Chordata; class Actinopteri; order Osmeriformes; family Osmeridae; genus Osmerus; species Osmerus mordax. Next base: position 4,877,792 of record NC_090066.1, on the reverse strand, counting down.
GTAGGGATGGGCAGGCAGGATAACCCAGGTCTGATGCAACAGTGGTTTAAGCTGGTGCAGCAGAAAAACATTCTGGTGCGCTACGAGTCGGAGCTCGTGATATTGTGAGTATCGCACCCTCCAAGCCCATGGAATGGACTGTGTGTGTCCTTTCGAGTTCTTCCTTGACTCTTTCATGGTCTCTGCTCAGTGCTCGAGAGTTGGAGTTGGAAGACAGACAGAGTCGGCTTCAGCAGGAGCTCCGAGAGAGGATGGCCGTGGATGGTGAGTTCCAACCCCATCCTCTCCTCTGCCTGCACAAACGCTATTCAAACACAAACGAATCCATAGCATTTGAACCAAACCCTCTAAATCCCCCCCCCTGCTCTCTCCTGTTGGGCTAGACCACCTGAAGGGGGAGGGCGAGCTGGTGGAGGAGAGGCTGATCCTGGGGGAGATGCTGGAGGTGGTGGAGCAGAGAGACGCCCTGGTGTCCCTGCTGGAGGAGCACAGGCAGCAGGAGCACCAGGAGGACCGAGACCTGGAGGCAGTCATGCTGTCCCGAGGCCTGGGTCTGCACTGGGCCTGACCCCTCAACCCCCCTCCACACCTACTGTACCACGCTTCACCGTGCTCTGCCTTGTGACATCACATACACCCTCACCCCAGCCTGCCTTGAGACATGACTTCCTGTCCAGCAGGAAGCCAGCCATCACAATACTGCACATCCTCTGGCTGGCCTACCACACTACACGCCTGCAGTTGCCAGGCTTAAAAGGCTTCTGACCCTCAGACAGCAGGTAGTGCTCCGCTATGACCCCCTGGCCTGGTTATCCCGCCTACAGCTGCATGTCCCTGGGTGTGTTGCCCTCCATACCCCCCCCACCCCCCGCCTGGTGAACCCTGAACTCACAACCCTACTCGTGACAGGCTTGGAACCCTCACTACTTGGGGCTCTCGCCATACCTGATAGGATCACATGACTTGTTAAAATGATATCCGGCTATCCTTGGATGTAGTGATTAACATCTATAAAACATGAGGGGCACTGCTAATTTACTAAGCCTTCTAATGGTATGTCAATCTTTGTATGTTGTATAATAAAACAAACTCGGATGTCTGACTTTTAATGAATCAAGTGAAACCTTCACCAGTACATTGCAAGAGACAAATAAAGAAAAAGGACAGTCAGCAGATGTTTGAACAGTCTGTTTGTTCACTGTTTAATGACATCCAAAAACACCATGATGGGTACAAAAGCCTGTACAGCCAACTACCAGAGAAGCACCTTCATAATTAGTTTAACTTTGTCTTTTTCTAAGAAAATCTCTGCCCTGAGATGGATCCTATCATATAAACACAGACACTCCCAGTTTACACATGTCCACTCCCCGCAAAGAAGAGGCAGTTACAGTATTAAGCGGTAATGATCAGGTGCTTCCTGGTTTCTTCAGTGGAGCGGGGGAGATTACCAACGAGAGCGTTCTCCCCTCTATGTGTTCCCGTTTTAGAAGCTGGTGCTGTTGCCGACATCCAGCTTGAGATCTTTGGCCACCAGACCGGCCGTTACCGGGTGCATGGCTGCCCTGTGAGCCTGGAACACCCGCACAGCCTCGTCCCGGAACTTGCCAAAGCCGAACACGTCCCTGAGGAGAGAGGAGGGGGGCACAGGAGAACGGGGCCGGGTTCAGAGGAAAAGGATACACTGTACCTTGTTTGAACTGATTGCCACTAGTAGGCCATGTGTCACACGATCACAGAGGGGACCGCGCATGGGCAGGCAGACCACGGTTGCCACGGTTACCTGAAGAGTGGCCGTGTGAACTTCATCCTCCCCTGATCCGTCGCCATCTTCAGCGCCAAGGGAACCTGCTCCTCCCATCTGGACTTCACACACAGGCGCAGCCATCTGCAGGGCAGGACGCCACCGTGAGACCCACAGGCACACACACAGTCTCCATGGAGATACCAAGGCAGTCAGGTCGCTCACCTGAAGCGGATCTCAGAGTTGTTGTAGGTGTTGAAGTTGTACACTTCCTGCATTCTCTTCACATGGGTCAGGGGGAGGGGCTCCTACAGAGATGGACCACACATTCTCATTGGACGGTTAAGCATAGAGTCTTGACCATTACTACAAGGTTGATGTTAAGTTGCTGTGGCGATCAGAGGATTGACAGATGTGCCATACTTCCTGCAGGAGAAGAGACAGGAACTCAATGAGTTGGTGGGAGGAGAGAATCTTCAGGTCTGCACCACTGAAACCAGCCAGATCTCCCTCTTTGGCCTGGACACAGAGAGACAGAGACAGAGAGACAGAGACAGAGACAGAGAGAGAGAGAGAGAGAGAGAGAGAGGGGTGTGAGATAACCTGTGAGATAAACCTCCAGAGACAGGACTTCTATCAACCTAATAGCACTGGGCCACAGGCTTCTTACCTTGACCCATCTCTGGCAGAGAGCAATGCAGGCATCAGCCATGGTGTTGTCATACCTGAGATTTGGTGATACAAACATGGTGATTTTTGATATAGGATATTTCCTACATGGTGTATAAAAGCACTTTCAACTGTATTAAGTTAGATTTGTACAACAAATTCCAGTCAGGGCCTGGTAGAGCAGGGTGTGCTCACTGTGGTTTGAAGGGGGGCATGCCAGGGGTGCGCATCCAAGCATTCCAGTCTACTTTGTTCAGAATGTCCACCTGGGAAAAAGGAATAGAACGCATGCTGGTTTAGGTCTTGTCCCCTACAGAGGCTGTTAGCGTGGGGAGGTGGAGAAGTTGGTGAGTACCTTGTCCTTGAAGTAAGTGAACAGGTAGTTCTTCCACTCGTCTGTGGTGACACTGCTGTAGGCAAACATCTGGATGTAGGACTTAACGAATGCCATGAACACCTCTGAGAAAACACAGACACTGAGACGTCAGAGAATTAAAACTGCAAGAATATGTGTCTGTGTGTGTCTGTGTGTGTGCGCGCGCGCGCATGTGTGGGCTTACCCGGCCCGCCCAAGAGTTCCTCCAGGTGATAGAGGAGAGCAAAGCCTTTCTCGTAGGGGACCGAAGAGAAGGCATCATCGGGGTCCACCTCTTTCAGGTCAGGCACCAGGTTGGTCAGAGGATTGTTGGCTCCAAACGTGTTCACCTGGAACCCACGTGTGACAGAGGGCCAGGGTGCTCACTAACACGGACACACAACAGTACAGTACAGATTGTGTTAGACCACGATGCGTTTGTGCGTGTGTTGACACTTACTGCTTCCTGCAGGTCCTTCCAGCCCCCGATGGCTTTGAACTGCCTAAACTGCTCACTCTCCATACACCTGCCAATCATCCTCTCCAGGTAGACAGTGTGCCCCTCGTTCAGCCTGTTTTAGATTGACATTTCAATGAGAAACACAAAAGGAGACACCACAAAGTACACGTCCACCACTGACTGCCAGCTGAGAGAGGTTTGTAGCATACCAGAAGTGCTCCCAGGTCTTATTGGTCACAAGGTTGCCAGTCCAGCTGTGTGAGATCTCATGGGCTATCACCTGGAGGAGGAACACTCAGATAAACACACCTGGCCTGTCATGGAAACACACACACAAAGTTTTAAGTGCACCAAACTTACATTCGATAAGGATCTGTCTCCAGCCTGAAAGATAAACACGATAACAAACATTACCAGACTTTCCAAGGTACATTTTATGGGGTGATTAAGCTAGGGGGAAATGTGTGTGGTTCAGTTCCTCACCAGCAGGGTAGGGGTGGCGAAGGTGAGACAGGGGTTCTCCATGCCCCCGTAGGGGAAGGAAGGGGGCAGGACCAGGATGTCATAATGTCCCCACACATAGGGCCCAGCCAAATCCTCCGCTGTTTTCAACATGGTCTCAGTCTGGTCAGGGTTACACACACAAATACAGATCAGAAACAAACCAAAAACACACCTTATATTGAACAGAGTTATTGCTACAAGCAATAAGGAAAAACAGAAATCCTGTAGAACTAACCTCAGAGAACTCAAAAGCTGCCTGGTCCACAAACTCCTTCTCAGACCAAACACGAGACCTGGGGCCAATCTCTCTTGTTGTTAAGAAATAAATAAAATAAAAAATGTTTTACTTTCATTTGACTTCTCTAAAGCACATCCAGAGAGGCATCAGAGTTTGAAAGTGTGGATTTGGTAGGAGAGTGTGTGGTCTGTACCTGCTCTCCAGAGCTCCCACCACAATGGCAATGAGATAGGAGGGCATGGGCACCTGGGTAAGGTCAAGGGTCAATGAACAGATTGTGAGGTCAGGACGCTTTGCTTACTTTCTCTTCATAATCTACATGTTGTATATAACTGGTCTGGTTAATGACAGTCACTCTGCTACATCAGCTGGCAGAGTTGTACCTTGAACAGCCATAACTATAATAGTGGGATAGAGTGAAAGTGAGATTGATATGCAAGAGAGAAAGATCCTAATGGAAGTAAGGGATAGGTGGAGGTATGTACTGACTGGTTGTCTGAAGCGGTAGATGACTCTGCTGTTATCCAGGGGGTCAGGGACCTGACCGTCACGGACAGCACTCATGACTGCAACCAGCTCCTTGGGGACAGATACCTATACACACACAAATGTACTGATATTACCTTAAACTGAGATGATGTGTTCAGGTTTCCTGGTACAGATGGTGTGTGTGTGTGTTACCTGAGCATAATAGGTGTGCTTCACTGAGGGACTGTCCTGACAGGGGACCATGCTTCTGCAGTGGTTGGCCTGGAGGGGAGATAAACAGTTTAGCCTGAGCTTCATCCTTGGGATACGTTGATGCCATTTCCAAAGTTAGATCAAACAAACGGAAATCCAACAACAAAAAATGTTTTAACATTGCGGATAACTTGTGGAAATTCCCTCAGGAAGTACACTGACATAAAGGGCACTTAATAGCACATTATATTTGCACCATTATCAGCAATAATGGAGGGAGGGAGGCAATGATCAAGGTCCCTTAAACGTGCTTATCAGTTTAACACCTTTGTACACAGGTAACAATAAAGAGAGAAGAATATCTGGATGAGGGAAGGATAAAAAGAGAAAATGGGAGGAAGAAAATAATATATACAAAGGTAGAATTTGTATAATAAAAGTAGTTTTTCTGTCCAACCACTAAAAGGAATTTGGATGTGTGTATATGAGTTCTCAGACTGAAGACAGGTGTGTATCATGACAGCTACCTGGCACTGGCTGAAGAGGTAGGGATGTTTCTTCCCAGCGGTCTGTGCAGGAGTGAGCCACTGCAGAGCGGAGGCAGTGGGAGCCGTGTCGTAGGTCACCTCCACAATCACATGCTGCCCCCTACAACACACACATATTTCCAGCAGGCGTTTCTCACATGGCACAACTTACGTTTGGAAAAGATGTGAGAGAAAGGTATATTGCCAAAGATGTTATATGATGTGGGAGGAGAGAAGATTGAAGAGAAAGGACCACTGTTAAGTGGTGGATACCAAAACTGATGGCCATGACCTGACCCTAGCTGTGAGGGATGTGGCACTGATGGTTGAGGTTACCTGGAGAGGTCAAAGGGTAAAGTAATCTCCAGTGGAGTCCCCATGTAGCTGTGCTTGGGTCCCAAAGCAAACTTGGCTGCCTGTCCATTAGCTGTTACCTTGGAGATCTTCAGATCTTTAGTGTCTAATGTCTGTTGGTGATGAGGACAGAAAGAAAGATTGTACATAACCTCCTTCAGACCAGTGGCGATTTCTTTAAGACTGCAAAGGAAGCTCAGCGTCCACTAAAATTTCAAAAAATTAATGGTCAAATATTTACTATTGTGTTAACATTTTAAATGCGTTAGAACACGTTCATATCGAAGACGAGTTCTTTCAGAATCAGCTACATATATTAGCAGGTCGACTGACTGATTTCCTTCTCATACATTCCCGTAGCGTCACAGTGTATTTCCCTGTTGAAGCTCAGCTTCCATGGACTTCAATGGGGCTGCTTTTAAAAGTTTTTTTCAGTGCTTCGAAACTATACGGTCATTGGATGAATGCTGAGATTATGTCCCGCCTCGGACGCTCAGCGTCTCTGGGGGTGAATGGAGGAGTGGGCTGGCCTGGACGCTGGGCTTCCGCGTGATGATTGGAGGGTCTGTCGAAAGACTGCATCTCCTTTTGATTGACAGTAATTTTGTACTACAGAAAGTCACCGAAGCTATTCAAGCTCAGTCCCATCGCGGATTTTGCAACTGTAGTTGAAAGACAAATTGCAGCAACTATTTCTTGGTATTTTCTGCGAAATTGCTAACCAATTTTCATCATACAATTATACACCACGTTCCTTGTTTCAGTGTAACCAAATTTCCTCCTTGATTAATATTGTTTTGTTAGATTGTTCGTTGATTCATTCAGTAGGCTAGGCTAGTGTCGTAGGGGTGAACTAGCCAGTGAACTAGCCAAATAAATACAACATTTTTAGGATGTAGGCCGAAAATGAGCTTCCCTCTTTGAAAGACCAGCAGCCGCCACTGCTTCAGACATACACACTGTTTATAAGAAGATAGAAAACACAAACAATAAAACCAAATATATCAACTGGAATTATGAAGGTTTCCCTTTAAAGACATTTAACTGACACAAGGTGTCATATCTTTCTGGCCCACGCCCGAATAACAGTTGCCCACCAGTGAGAAGATCTGGATCTAAGTCCACACCTGTCAAAGTCCGAGTCTGGCTGTCTATGGCTCCATTCTACGTGTTTTGATCATTTTTACAGGTTTATATTATTCACGTAATCTATAGTATAATACTAATGAATAGTAAGGAGTACTAAGGAGTAATTCTAATACGAATTTTGAGTGAGGTGAGAGACATAATACTATCTTCCCTAGCTTTGTGTGAACGGATCAGTAGTGAATGCCTGAATGTAGTCAGCTATGACAGTCGCTCTCCAGTATAGTATGTAAAGTATGTGCCAACACAAAAGAAATGTTAAATGTAGTCGCCGCCACGACTACATTAAACATAGTAAACACTAACGTGCAAAGTCCCACCCTCTATTTGACAACCATATCCATCCATGTTGACAAAAATTAGATTAGGCTATTACATTTTCACACTGTGATCAACCTAACAGTTGTGGTGTTAACACATGAACGGCAACAAGATAAAAATGTAAATGAATGAATTTCAGAAACATGCTGCCGCCAGTTGATAGGCGGTATCCCACCGGTTGTGACCGAATACAGCTAGCTCAAAAAATACTTTACCAGAGACGAAAAATGATCCTCCAAAACTTCTATTGTTAGTGCAACCTTCGACTTAAGTACATGGCTTTCAAAGTCAACATTGTAAGTGAGATTCAGGTGCTTCGTAAGGCATTTGGAGATGGAGGAGAAGGAGCAGGGGTCTGAAGCTGAAGCCATGATGTGTCTTGAAACCTAAAGAAAACGCACTGAATGAAATTTTATTGAAAACTACAATCAACTCAGTGTGGCGACTTGTGTGCATTGTGGGACTTGAAGTTAACTCCTGGCTTGAAAATGCTAGGATCTTCCCAAATGTGTCATGTAAAGAACTACAATTACCAGATGTATCTCCCTACCATCTGCATCATAGCAAGGCCTTCTCGCTAGAGGGCGCCGTGATTGAAATTGTTTTTCAGAACATGACGAGGAAATGGACCCTTGACTCGTGATGGACCCATTTGACCACTCTGAATCTCAACAAACTGAGACGGAGAATGCAGCAGAAAATGCAGATTCGCGTTTGCCATGGGCCCGGTTTTCGTCGTGGCTGGAGTGTGTCTGCGTCGTTACCTTCGACCTCGAGCTCGGACAAGCCATTGAGGTACGGCGTCAGTGGTCAGCAGCATCCACCTTGACAGGTGTTGTTTACAGACAGGCAGTGATGCTAGCTAGCTAAATATAGCTGCGCTAGATATAGCTGGCTAACTAAATACTTATTGCTATGGATGGACTACGTGAACCTCACAGGCAAACATTCTAGTTTCTTAATCGGTTGAGTGATGTTACAGTTATTATAAAATGTTACACTTTCACTTTGATATCCTCAGCTGGTGTATCCACAGGACGTGAAACTAACCGAGAAGGAGGTAAGAGTTAGTACGATTTAAGTTGTAGGCTAGTTTCCTGAATTGTCCTTATAATGTACAGAACCTGCGCAAGGATACTTCCATTATGTATCTCCAAATCATCATTTTCCCCTTGCCTTGCAGAAAACCAGCATTTGCTACCTATCCTTCCCCGATTCTTACTCAGGTGAGTAAATCCATGATATAGCTGTCCCTCCGTGGTCCTATAGTCAGTACCTCCAGCCATGACATCAGTTACGCAATGATGTAACCACAGACTTGTAGTCAAGAGCTCTAGTTTCTTTGCTGGGTGGTCAACTGATGTCTGCCATATTTCCAAGGATGCCTTGGAGACACCCAGTTCAGCTTCAGGCTACGCCAGTCCGTGGGTCGCAGCGGTTCCTGGTTTGGAGAGGAGGATGCATACAACAGGGATGCACCTGTCACACTACAGGTGATGTCACTCCTCCCACCCTACCCACCCTCCCAGCCTACCCACCCTCCCAGCTTACCCATCTTCCCAGTCTCTCCACCCTCCCAGCCTACCCACCTTCCCAGCCTCTCCACCCTCCCAGCCTACCCACCCTCCCAGCCTCTCCACCTTCCCAGCCTCTCCACCCTCCCAGCCTACCCACCTTCCCAGGCTCTCCACCCTCCCAGCCTTCCCACCTTCCCAGGCTCTACACCCTTCCAGTCTCCCCATTCTCTCAGTCTCTCCACCAGTGACGATTTCTTTAAGACTGCAAGGGAAGCTCAGCGTCTCCTAAAATTTCAAAACATTTCAAAAAATGGCCTGGACGCTGGCCTGGACGCTGGGCTTCCGCGTGATGATTGGAGGGTCTGTCGAAAGACTGCATCTCCTTTTGATTGACAGTAATTTTGTACTACCGAAGCTATTCAAGCTCAGTCCCATCGCGGATTTTGCAGCTGTAGTTGAAAGACAAATTGCAGCAACCTATTTCTTGGTATTTGCTTTTGCTATGAGCTTCCCCTCTTTGAAAGACCAGCAGCCGCCACTGCTCTCCACCCTCCCAGTCTCTCCTCCCTCCCAGCCTACCCATTCTCTCAGTCTCTCCAACATCCCAGTCTCCCAGTCTCTCTAAGTGTCTCCACCCAGACCTTTGCATGTTATGATGTTACTCGATACTAGATGTTACTATCAGCGCTTGCCATAATGTTAATTTAATATGTTTGTCTCATAGAGAGAGCTGTCTCATTTCTATGGTTACGTGTACTTCAGACAAGTCAAGGACACTTCTGTCAAAAGAGGCTATTTTCAGAAGGTGAGATTTAATGCCTCTGCTTGCACTTTTAAGGTCTCAGGTAACAGGTTTGTGGTGAGATGAGCCGTTGTGTATTGACTTTTCTCTCTTTCTTTCCCTCCCTCTCTATTACTCATCCTCCCTGCAAAGTCACTTGTTCTAGTGTCCAGGCTACCATATGTCCACTTTTTCCAAAACCTACTGCAGATCATAGCACCAGAGTATTTTGAGAAGTTGGAGCCCTGCCTTGAAGCTGGTCAGTCAATAACATATAACTCATCTGTGGTTCTTGGATTTGAGATCTTTCCTATAAACATCTCTACTTCTTTCTCTGACCTGCAGTGTGTAATGAGCTCGACCAATGGCCTTCTCCAGTGCCGGGACTCACACTAAATCTACCTGTGATGGGTGTGGTTTTGCAGGTAAAATACATGGCCATGCTTGAATTTACTGTACATTGGGTGTGTGCGTATTTGACTAGGTTCAGTGTGACATGTATGAACTCCTTTCAGGTTAGGATTCCCTCAAAGAATGACAAGCAAGGAGGAAGCCCAGTAAAGCAGGCCTTGAAAGAGGTATACTACTTCTAATCCACTAAGATTCACTTTTAAGATCATTCAGTGGAGGATAGAATCTTGATTTCTCTTTCCATTTTGTCCAGAATCTCTTACCAGCCCCAATGATGCTGCCCACCATACATGAGCTGGATCTGTTCAAGTAAATGACCATTTCTACTGTATTTTCACTAGTTGCATGAAATGTTTTTTGTCTGTCATTAGGAGAACACAGAATGCATTTCCATGAGTAAAATTAATCTAACTGGAAAAGCTTTGACCCCGCCAGGTGTTTCCAGTCGGTCCTTATCCACCTGCAGATGCTGTGGGAGCTCATGCTGCTTGGGGAGCCCATTGTTGTCATGGCGCCATCTCCCGCGGTCTCCTCGGAAACCGTGCTGGCTTTGGTGAGGTAATTACAGCCTTAGAGAAGATACAGCTAATGTGATGGTAATTTCCTTTCCAAATTCTGATCAGGTGTGTAGTAAATGGTTGAGTTTTTCCCATGTGACCTCGCCCTTAATCTTACTCCAGCTCGATTTCTCCGCTGAGGTATTGCTGTGACTTCCGGCCTTATTTTACCATTCATGACAGTGAGTTTAAGGAGTATACCACCAGGACACAAGCACCGTGAGTGAACAGCTCTGAACTACCTACAGTTGACTAGCACTGTGTAGTCGTAGTAGAATCTGTTGTTCTTGAATTATCTGGAGCTCAAATATTTCTTTTATTTTTTTATTGCTTGTTTCTCTTTTTCCTTCTCCCTCTTTGTCCATCGCTCCACCTCTGTCCTCGGGGTGCTCCAGGCCTAATGTGACCCTAGGTGTCACCAATCCCTTCTTCATTAAGACCTTCCAGTGCTGGCCCCATATTGTACGCATTGGTGAACTCAAGATGTCTGGTAAGAAGAAGCCTGTCTACAGTCTTTCCGCCTCATTTGCACCTTTCCACATTACCAGCTTCTATCACACATCTAATCTCCCTGCTGTCTTTTCAGGTGACTTGCCTAAGCAGGTAAAGGCAAAGAAACTAGCTAAGCTGAAAACATTGGACACTAAGCCAGGTAAAATGTGTTCTACATAAGATTTGGTCTTCTGTCGCAAACTGTTTTAATTAAAACATAACTTTGTTTCACTTAGTAAAACACATTTCTTGCTCTTTGGTCTTTCAGGTATTTACACAGCATATAAAACATTCCTTCACAAAGACAAGTCCCTCCTCAAAAGACTCTTGAAGGTAAGTATGAGGTCCTCTGGACTGACAAGTGTCTTCATACATCACTCCCTCTTTATCACTGTGTCTCCCTCCTTTTTTTTCTCTCTTTCCCTGTCTGTCTGTAGGGGATCCAGAGGAAGAGGCCATCAGAGGTTCAGAGCGCCATCTTGAGGAGACATCTGTTAGAACTCACTCAAAGCTTCATCATACCACTGGTGAGACCACTCACTATCTTCCTGTCAGCTTCCTATCAGCCGCCCACAATGTGCATCCTGTTTGTCTCACCTGTGTGCTCGTCTCTCAGGAGCGATACCTGGCCAGCCTGATGCCCCTGCACAGGTCTGTCTCCCCCTGGAAGGTGGGTAAACATTGTGGCATATTCTAGAACATTGGACTTTCTTCAAGGTTGACATCTTCTAATGATAGAAATGTGTGTGTGTGTGCGTGTTTCCTTCCAATATATGCCTCCCAGACACCTCCTCAGATCCGACCCTTTAGTCAGGAGGAGTTCATTTCAACTCTTGACCACGCTGGACCCCAGCTCACCTCTGTGCTCAAAGGGGATTGGATGGGCCTGTACAGGTGTGTACACCTGATGGATTCGACTGTTAGCTTATCTGTCTCACTCCTTTCTCTTAATGGACATACTATAGATGGATATTAGTTAGACTATAACCATGTATTTTACTGTATTGTATGGCTGTTAAGGAGATTCTTTAGGTCACCCAACTTTGACGGCTGGTATCGCCTTCGACACAGAGAGATGACCCAGAAACTAGAGTGTATCCATCTGGAGGTCATCTGCGATGCTGTAAGTTCATCCTGATACAAGTTTGAGTACAATCACTGCCATATTTCAGCATAGTCTCTCCACCAGTCCCTCCAGGCAACCTGGGAGATCAGTGGTTGAACATCTGTTTTGATTTGCTCCTTCAGGACCTGCTGGGTTGGACTAAAGACAAGTCAGAAGTGGAGATTGTGGATCTGATTCTGAAGCTGAGAGAGAAACTGGTTGGTACTAAGCGTGTCGTCTACCATTGATACAACACTTATACCGTTTGCAATCAGTGGCAGGAGTAGTTTTGCAATTAAAATACAATTGTAACTGACATGTATGGAAGTTGGTGGTGAGGGCTAGGACTAGATGTTGACTGAGGTGATTGTCCTCTCTAGTTGAAGGCTTCCAGGCAGCAGCTACCAGTGAAGGAGGGGGTCCTGGAGAAGCTGGAGGAGTACATCCTGACTGTCATCAGCTCTCTACCAGAGGATCTGCAGACTGTATTATACAGGCACTGACACACACACACACATATCCCCTTACTATTAATAATGTTAAATTATTATTTTCACAAAATCTATTGCCATCTCCCAAACCATTATCCCTTATGAGTAGGGTGGTTGGAATTTAGAATGTACTGTAGCACAAATCAGATTGAACTGGATGTATTTAACATTCCAGCCACATTAACTGATACTGATAACTGCTAGGGCATTTTAGGCAAATGTAAATATACACCTGTGGTCACTTGGCATACGTCTACAGGAATTGTTACTGTAAGCTTTTTTTAAACCATTATTTATGCATGTGCAGCCCTTTATATGGCAAAGTCAAAACCTGTTAAGAAGATAGTAAACTCGTGTTTGGTCATGGACCTACCTTATCATTAGAAACCTCAATGGCAGAAAACCATGTTCTTTACTTTCCACAGTGCTGCTATAAGAAAGGTAGAACACTTTTGATCTTTTACAGTTTTGTACTTAAAAATGGCAAATGTTGGTGAAGTAGTATACACAGCACAGCCAAATGAATCCACATCGATTCTGCAATACTGCAATGTAATGTGTGGAGTGCAAGATGAATTTGTCAAAATAACTTGAATGTATGTTTAACATTTATCAAAATGAATTAGGTCACATAAAACATTATCTCAGAAGTGATCTGATCTATGGTCAGGTAATTTATAAACATCCTTCTACAAAATCTTGTTGAATGCAGAGGCTGTTTTGTACTTGACAAGACTGAGCCAAATTCATCAATCACTTTACATTTTTCCAAGATCACTTGTTACACTGCAGTGAATGTAAACACAATTGACCTCGTACACTTTACTTCCTTTGCTCAGTGTCTCATTCTGTCTCTCAGATGTAAAGTATTATTTATTTGTTTTTCCAATTGTTTACAAAGATTTCATAAATGTTATTTGGGGTTAATTAAGTATTTAGTGTCAGTACAGCTGATGAATCTACTCAAATAGCTTAAATATTCTATCGATCCAGTTAATGTTTGATTTTTATTTTGTTTATACAATTGCTCTTCAAGTGATCAAATAAACTGACATTAATATTGATATCAAAGGTGGCAATGAAGAGTGTAACCAATAAAGACTTGAGACTGATTGATGTCACAATGGGTGCACTACTACAAGCAAAGACATTTTCCTGAGATTCAACAAGAAAATAGTTTTATTTAATCAAATCAAAAATATACATTTCAATAACATTGTTTTATCCATAAAATGTATCATCCTACTAAAAAAGCTAGAGGATTTAAATAAAGTAGAGATTACTTCATACCATTTTCTGTACAGCAAATGTGATAAAAGGTACAGTTGCTTTCAACAGTGTTACAACACCTGATATACATATATTTACATAAATGTAATTAATGGCAGAGATTAGATGCAAATACAAGGGGTAGTGTTTACTGTGGAGTTAGTTGAAGTTACTGAGTTAACATGCTTTGGAAGGACTTACGGTGACTGACATTTCCTCTGCTTCAGGACATATTGCTCCTTCAATAACAACAGCTCCCTACACAACGTTTAAGAGTAAGGTCAAAGGAAAAACCCAGTGTTAGTGCCTCAATCAACTCACCAAAATAAATATACTTTATTGAAGCAATCTTAACAACACAACACACGTTGACCATAGGAGGAAAGTTGCCGATGACCTCAATGTCAATATGCCCGATAAGTCCTCAACAGCTGTCTCTACCTCTTCCCTGCAGTGGCCCACCACGACTGGCCCTGTAGTTTGAACACGGTCTGCTTCTCCTGTGGGCTGAAGTGGAGGATGGTCAGGATTGCGGTCAGGGTCTGCTGACGCCCGCTGGTGTCCTGCAGGGTCAGGAACTTGTAGATGACATTCTTGAGGTACTCCAGGTTGGAGCCCTCCCTGCCTCGGTCCCTCAGAAGTTTGTCCAGCTGGTCCCGCAACTCGGCTACCTCCTCGTCGTACCTCTCCCCGTTGGCGATCAGCTTGCCCTGCATCTGGTGCAGGTCTTCCTCCAGGCGACGCTTCTGGCGACGCAGGCAGCCGATCTCCACCTCCTTGCGGGCCAGCTGCTCGGCGTACAGCAGCAGAGTGGGCTCACTGGGCATTGCCAGCCTCAACGCCTGCGCAAAGATGTCACTCTCCTCCTGAGCCTGGTCGTCCATGGTGGGGTCGGTGCTGTAGCCGCTGCCGATGTCAGCTGGCGCTCTCGAGTCAGCCGCTGCCTTTTCGTCGCTGCTGCTGCGCCCCCGCTGTGCGACGAGGCCGTGGCTGAACGCAGCGGAGCCCCGCAGCTTCTCCAGCTCCTGGTCCTTCTCCGCCAGCAGGGCCATCGTGCGGTCCCTCTGCCGGTGCAGTTCCCCCTCAAGCCTGAGGAGGCTCTCTCTGTGCTGGACTTCGGTCTTCTCCAGCTCCTGCTTGCGGCTCTGCTGCAGCGTTGCTAGGCCCTGCTGACGCTCCTCCAGCTCCCGGCGGTGCTTGGCCTCCGACTCGTCGCTGTGGATGCGCAGGTTGATGTACTTCTCCTTCAGCTCGGCCAGCTGGTCGCGAGCCTCCTCCAGCTCCTTGGCCTGGCTGCCATCCTTGGCATTCTTGTTCTTCAGCACCACCTGTGCCCGTACCTTGTAACGTTCAAATTCCTCCTTCAGCTGACGCAGCTCTTGCTGGTAGTACAGCACTGAGGTTTTCTCACCGTCCGAGGACTCGCCCCCTGGACCTGTCCCCAGCTCGCCCTCCATCTGAGCCAGCTTCTCGATGTCGGGCACTTGCTCGGGGCTCTTCCGCGAGGCTAGCACCAGCAGCTTCTTCACCTTCTCCAGCCGCTCCTTCAGAACGTTCACATCCAGGTTGGTCTCGTCAATGGTCAGGTCGGAGGAGCCCCTGTTGGAGGCAGCGATGGCCAGGGTCTTGTTCTCGGTGTCCAGCTGGAGGATGCGCTCCCTCAGCCTGTGTGTCGTCTGCTGGTCCTTCTGCCTGGCCCTCTCACATGCCCCGAGGAGCTCAGAGAGCTCTGAAACCCTCTCCTCCAAACTTGCCACCCGGCCCTCCTCAGCTTGGGCTAGCTCTCGAACACACTCCTCTGCCTGAGATGCCTGCGGACATGACAAGCATAGAAGAGCCATAAGACACTGACTCATATCATTGGAAACCATGATGCAATGGATGTTTACCAAGACAGACATACTCCTGGAGTGATAAATCGGTTACATACCTTTTTTATCTCTTGTTGTAGCTGCTGATGGAAGTGGCTCTTGAGCTCTGCCATCTCCTGCTGCAGTTCGTCCACCCGCGGGTCAGGCTTGCTTTTCTCCACTTCTGCCGCTTGCAGGCTCCTCTTGATCTCCTCCCGCTCCTGGATCACCTCCTTCAGCCTGGCCTCGTAATCCAGCCCCCTGTCTGCAGCCTGGGTGGTCTCCATGAGGGCCTCCCTCGCATCCTCCAGCTTAAGCTCAGCATCCTGCCTCTGGCCCCTCTCTTCCTGGAGGAGCTTCTGGAGCTCGCGGAGCATGAGGGCATGGTCGCCTTGCTCCTGCTCCCTTTCGTGCTGCTGGGTGATGACCCGAGCCTTGCTCTCCGCCAGATGGTCCTGCAGTGCCTGTATCTCAGCCTCATGCTGCCTCCTAGCCTCCTCCAGCCTCCCCTGGAGCTCATCAAACTCCTGCTTCATTTTACGCTTATCGGCCTGGAATGAGGCCTCCATCCTGGACTTTTCCTGAGTGACTGTTGCAAGAGAGCTGGTGAGGGTAGTCAGCTGGGTCTTCAGTTGCAGGACCCGTCGGTCAGCCTCTGTGGAGGTGGATGGGGCTGATGACTGCTGCTCAGAGCTTCCACTGCTGCTGGAGCTAATACCACTCTCTGACCCGCTGGCCTCCTCAGACCTTGTGGACATGGAGGGGCCTCCAGGGCCGCTGGCTCCCACCTCTGCTCCGGAGCTGCTCGGCTCCTCTTCAGCCTGGTCGCCCTTAGTGCTCCCACTGTTGATGCTGGTGGCTGTTTCTGCGGATGCTGCAGTGTCAAGACTGTCCTCACTGTGCAGTGAACAGTGGTCATCTGCAAGGTCAGGGGGCACAGGGTGTTCAAAGCCAGCACTGAGGGAACCATCTTCATTTCGTTGGCTGAGGTCAACCTCCTGGGACACAGTTAGTACTTTCAGGCTAGCCTCTAGAGCCTCCTTTTCCTTCAGTAGGCTCTTGTATGCCCTGACCACATCCTTAAAGCGGGTTTGGTACTGGATCAGTTGCTTCTTCTGGCCATCAATGGTGTCCAGTAGTTCTTTTTTACTGGGGCCACCCCCAAATGTCATTCCAAACTTCTCCATGGCTTGAAAGAACCTCCAGGTCTATTTTTAGTCCTGTTGCTTGACGTTTAGCTCGGATCCATATTTACCTGCTTAATTTAAAACCCTGAAATGGGTACCAATAGAGAGGAATCATTGTTAATCGTGAAAATATATGTCGTTGAATGTATGAGTTTAAATATATCTACAAATGTTTGTTAATCTGACTCTCCGGGGTCTACAGCGATAGCTAAACCACTAGCAGCAGTCACGCTAAAACAACACATATCTAACTAAAATAAGCCGTGACAGAACTGTTCCGTTTTTTGGCTATCTTGACCATGGGCAGATTCTGAGTAGTTATAATTTTCATTATCAAAATATCCATTGTAAATACCGTACAACTAGATCTATTTACCTCCGGAATACGTGTCAGCAACAGCTTTGCAAGCCAATTCACTTCCGTCCTTCTGTGAAGTGAACGTGTAAATAATAAATAAAGTAGGAAGGCTACCATACACAGTCTGTAAATGCGGCCATCTTGTGAAGGTCTTAATATTTTTTAACTGGTCTTCATGGACGAAATAATATTAAATCAACGTTTCTACAAACAGAGTCAAAAAAGTAAAAGCCGTTTTACTATATACACGTTGATATCAAGTGTACCGATTTCGAGCTAGCCTTAATGTCAAGCACAAACATGCACAGGAAGTTTTGTGAATAAAGCTGTCTGATGACTGACGTCATTTATTCCGCGTTGGCCTGGACGTGGCATCTCTAAAAGACAGAAGAGCTGCGCCCATTCCCTGTCCGGTTACATTAAAATACGTTTACATTTATCTTTTAGGATATCAATTTCTATAATTCAGCGGTAAAGCGGGGCTCTTTCGCAAAATGGGGCTGACAATTTCGTCGCTATTTTCCAGACTTTTCGGCAAGAAACAGATGAGAATACTTATGGGTGAGCATTTGCTAAGTAGCTTGCCTAGCTAGCTTTTTAACTAGCTAACTGGAGAGCTAGTTTTTCATCAGTGTCGGTGGGTTGCCATAAATCAGACACACTTTGTGTTTTTATTGATAATGGCTGTACTCCTGCTTGTCTCTAGTGCCAGGGTCTATTCTGTAACAAGCCTGGTCATTACAACATAAATATACTTGTACTGTGGCTAAGCTTCTAGATCGGCCAATTATGCTACCATCTGAATTGCACAAGTGGTTATGGCATTGTTGGCTGTTATGCGTAACTGGAGTTTAGTTTTAATCTTAAACTGTAGAGATGCCATAAAAAAAAACACTGGTCTGCTCTGAAGATTGCTACTGAATTATTGGTCTAACGTTATAAATAATGACATTAATCATAACCATGCACTTTATTTGATTCTACCACCTAAAGACATAAGCCTTGTGTTATTTTACAGTTGGTTTGGACGCTGCTGGAAAGACCACTATCCTCTACAAACTGAAGCTTGGCGAAATTGTAACCACTATTCCAACCATCGGTAAGGTCCTTGGTCATCATTCTCATTAACATGCGCTTTTTTCTCATCTACTAGCAGTCATTTAGAAGCGTTGTGTGGAATCACTACTTCCTTAATCATAGAGATGAGGATTATGATTAATGATGGGTGCCTTTTGTCAGGCTGTGATATAGTGCTATTATGTGATATAGTGCATCTATAATGGTCGGTGAATATTTTACCTGCATCACCTAACATTTGAGTCAGACATTCATCTCAGACTAATAATGATGTGCCATTCATATATTTCTTTGGTAACTCTTGGTTACTTTTCCTTTTTACCATGGTGGTTTGGAAAGGATGGAAGTGGCATGGCATGGCCATGGTTCTGGGAGAAAAGCAAAGAAAAGTATTGCCTCCTGAGCTGTTCAGGCTTGCAGACGAGTTTGCTCTTTTGATAACAAAGATAGTTTGATAAGGTTCTATAGAAGCTAAGTCCACTAGCCAAAGTAAGTGTATAAAAAAAAAACATGGAATGTCTCACCTGAGCATATATACTTATATTGCATATGGATTATTTTATTCAAGCATTGTGGAGGAACTAGTATCACAGGATTTAACATATCAACATTTGCTTAAGTTTGAATGGCATGATTAGGCCATGGCTAGTTTTAATTTAAGTTGTGGTCTGGCTGGTTATAACCTAACAATCATTAATTAATGATGATTTTTAAAATCTTGTCTTTGGACAGGCTTTAATGTGGAGACAGTTGAGTACAAGAACATCTGCTTTACCGTGTGGGATGTTGGCGGTCAAGATAAGATCCGGCCCCTGTGGAGGCACTACTTCCAGAACACACAGGTACAGCAGTCCTTCCACACCATAATGTAGACATATTGTTTTACAGAATAAAAACATGCATACAAAAAAAATCTTATCTAAATGGTTACATACATGAGTATGACACATTAAAGAGAAAAATAATCTGTGACAAGTTGTGACCTAAGTGCTAACAATCAAGACTTTGACTTCACAGGGCCTTATCTTCGTAGTCGATAGCAACGACAGAGAGAGAGTAGCAGAGTCGGCAGAAGAGTTGTCGAAAATGGTAAGTTTATGGCTGTGTTAAAAGGCCTAAAAGTAACCAAGTCTATTGACTTGCCACTATTTAGCCTTCTGTTGTGTTTACATATAATGGTCTTTCTGTGTTGGCTTGCATTTATGTGAACAATTCTAACAGAGAGATGGGCAAATAAAGAGTTGTTTTGTAGTGAATCAAGTTAATATACAGAGGTTTGTCTGTCTTTGTGACTACTCATTCTTCTGCATTGGCGCATGGTTTATGATTTTCCATGTCACAGTGCTTCCCTGCATTGTCACACTCCGCTGCCCTTCTCTCTCCTTTCTACTCACCCTTTTCCTCTCTCAATACCCAGCTGCAAGAAGATGAGCTGAGAGAGGCAGTGTTGCTGGTATTTGCCAACAAACAGGATCTTCCCAACGCCATGGCAGTGAGCGACCTCACAGACAAACTGGGCCTGCAGAGCTTGCGCAGCAGAACTGTGAGTTTCTTTCTCAGTAGTTTGCTCACACATATTCGGTGACCACTTTTAATTGACATTGGCTGAGCATGTTACTCTCTCCCTTTTGTATAGTGGCATGTGCAGGCTACCTGTGCTACTCAAGGCACAGGACTTTACGAGGGACTGGACTGGCTATCCAACGAGCTGTCAAAACGCTAAAGGAGAGAGCAAAAAACAGGAGCTGGGTCGGAGTAAACGAGATCTGAACATGCCCATAGAGAAAGGGGTGTGGCATGTGCTGAGAATTCCATCAGAAGAAAATGACAACTTTTTAAATTATCGTGTGTCTGTCTGGTAGAACTTGGAGTTATGGACTTTGCGATCAGTTCCTGTTCTGAAACACTTTTCTCACTTCATTCTTCTGTTTTATTCTGTGTCGTCCTTGCAGATGTTTCTTAGACTGTTTATATCTTTCTTTTTACCTCCCAACCCCCCGCCTCAAATTTGTTTTTTTTTGAGTTGCATGTTTTCAGAAGGGGGGAAAACACCCAAACAAAAATAGAATCATATGATGGTTGTGCTGATTTTAATTGTTGTGAAATGAACAGGAGGTTTGGGGGGTAGGTCAGGGTGAACAGGAATTTGTTGGGCCATCAGTGCATATTGGAGGGCAGAGGCCGGGCTTGGGGTACAAGCCTCATCTGCCTGCCTAGGATTGGTTGACTCATTCCAGGGAGCTGGACCTGAATGCCATTTCCATTTCTAAACAATGTGAAGGGTGCTGCCAGGTATTCAGTCATTTCAAGGGCCATTATGATGCAATAAAATATTTTCTTTCCTTTTTCCCTCAACTATTGAAATGCTCGTTTGTATCTAGTGGGCATATATTCCTGCGGGGTCTTAAAAAGTCTAAAATTCGGAACTTTAAATTTAAGGCCTAAAAACGGTTTTACCCTCGTTCATTTCCAGAAATGCTGGCCGCAGAAAGTTATTACAAAGTAGCAAAAAAGTATTTAGTTGTAGCCTACAAAGCGGAGCTCGAGAGTCCAGGGTTTGAATTACGGGGTTAGGGTTAATTCATCTTGGACCCCCTAATTAATCTTAAACCCCCCCAGAAGAGGTAAAAACAACAGGTTGGGGGGGTCGATACATTTATATATTGTTCTTACCTTTAATCGTAAATTTTACTTTACGCCCTGGAGAAGAAGCTGACCCCCCCCCCCCCCCCCCCCCCCGATTATCATTGAATAATTCGCACTCTGTTTCTAACTAAACTAAAGAGAATCTTCCTGAGATTAACAAGCGTTTGTCGGAGAGGAGAGACAATATTTATGAAACTGTGTGATGGTGAAGTCCCACATCTCACATGACCACAATGTAAAGAAAGCCAGGCTGTTGCGGTACTGCCCCAGCATGTCTGAAAGAGCATGCACACTAACCCAGTGAGCTAACAGGGGAGCCCTGCTTTCTTCTGGTTTTCTGACACCCCAACTCTGCAGGTTGTTACAACTAGATAATTCAATGTCAAATTTAAATGTTGAGTGGAGATTATGATCCCTAATAGCTCAGTGGTTAAGGATGTGGGCTACTGTGTGAGGGGTCTTGTGTTCAAATCTGGCTGAAGGATCTTCTTACAGCTCAATTTTTGCTCTTGGACTTATAAATAAACTCGATTTTTGCTCTTAAACTCTTGGACTAAAACTGATAAAAGGTAAATGTATTTTTAGACTCTTAGTTGAGCCTTTCCGGGTGGGACAGTTGGGTACCTGTAAAGAGAGTTGGGAGAGGGGGTCTGGACAGTCGGGGAGTGTGCTGTGGTTACAGGGATCTGGGCCCACGGATGTGTTTGGCACTATGCTCTGTGCTGGTTTTGAACCCAGGTCATTGTGGTGTAGGCCCTTGTTCTCAGCCCACTACACCACAGGGTCCCCCATCTATATACTTGGAAATAACATATATATTACTTAACTGATATCAGTTAAATGAATTACTAATTTGTTTGAGCGAGATTTGAACCAGGGGTACCGTGTTTGGCAATAGACTCGATGTCCAAACACGGTGACACTACTAAATGCCAAAGGACAACATAGGTTTTGTTTCTGATCATCTGATCAAGTTATAAAACAGAATACTCTGCCTTCTAATCATACTTACAAAACAAGTGAAAGTTTGCTGAAGGATTTCTAAAAATCACAAAATACAGTGACGATAAGTAGACTTTTCTTGAATAGACGTATTGATTTCTGCAACACGGTTAAATATTAAACAGAAATGTACAGCTTACCATCTATTATGGGCGGGAATCTTTTGGTATCTCACGTTTCGATTCTTGGGGTCACGATTCGATAAAAAAAACATTTCACGATTCTTCGATTTTTAATCAAATTGTGATTCAATATATTCTTACATAAAAATAGTGAATCGCGATTCATATGTGAATCTCATTTCCCCCCCACCCTTAGTACTTAGTGCTGAATGAAATTAAATTAGGTTACTAATGTGATTGCTTTATCTGTAAATTAAATTGCGGCTTTTTCAATGACTGAATTCATTGAAATAAGTTTTTTCAGAATTTCTTGATTTGAACATTTATTTGGTAATGTGTCGCGTAGGTCTTAAATTTCAATCTGTATGGTCTTAAAATGTCTTAAAGGTCTTAAATTTGACTTACTGAAACCTGCAGGAACCCTGGGGTATATAAATGACGGTGTCTATTGTTGGGATGGTTTGATTGCATAGCAGATCCTTACCCATGTTTTCTCCAGAATCAAATTAGTGAACTTTGAATGAACCATTCCTTTGTGGAAGTTTTTACATTTTAAGGTTGGAGGGTAAGAGGGCACTATTCTATTTGCAAGTAGGTAAATTCCCAGTCAGTCTTCTCTGGTGGATGAAGTAAATTTTACATGTAACTGTTCATAAGCAAAACTTTATTCAATCTTCTAGCTATTTAAATATCATCTTTCAAAAATGGACAACAAAGCAATAAAAATAGATGTACAACTTAAATACTTGCAACAGTGCACATAGGTGGTACAAGATTGCGGATGGTAATCACAGACAAGGTTAAAAAGACAATTTTCAACAAGCATCATTTTATAGACCTGCTGGACTTATCTAAACAAGTCCTGTCCTGAATCTTTAACCTGGATGGATGGGGACTCTGTATACTTGAGTCCATCACACAGGCATTCATTTGTTGCACTTTTACCTCATCATCCTATACATTTGCTGTCACTCAAATGTCCAGTGATGTACATCTGTAGAGGAGTAGTCGTCTTCTTCTTGTATTGATGCTCCTTTGTCGACTACACAATCACAGGTTCTCGCTGATTGTTCTGACGTTTCACAACAAAGACCTTCTGGCCTGAGACAGTTACTGCGTAGGCAAACTCTTCACACATGACTGGAAAGTGAACAAAGCTTGATTAGAGACGGGTGCTATCAAGTATATTTACATTTGTTCATTTAGCAGACGCTTTTATCCAAAGCGACTTCCAAGAGAGAGCTTTACAAAGTGCATAGGTCACTGATCATAACAACGAGATAGCCACAAAACATTGCGAGTAGCCAAAACATGAAGCACACATTGTGAACAACCAAAGTAAGTGCCAAAGGGAAGAACCATAAGTGCATGTAGTTAAACAAGTTACAATTAAACAACATGAACTGCTATGATATTGACAGTACATAGGTAGGTCTAATGTGTGCCTTGTGGCATACCTGACATGCGTTTGAAGGGAGGCTCAGCAGAGCTAACCCGGCATCCAGTCCGCACCAACTGCATTATGATCCCAGCTGTGTGCTCATCATTCTCCATCTCCCCTGCCGACTGTGTAACATGATGCAAACAAGAGAAAGAGTAAAGGACTCTTCCAGTAGCAGAATGTTGAGGGTGGTAGAACGGGTTACAAAATGGGAACAGCGGCGTGCTAGGTTATTGTACAATAGTCAAAGCTTGTGGTTCCTGTTTTTGCCCTTACCGCAAGTACGCCATCTTCACTGATCACCAAATAGCCCAATTGATCAGGAATCCTCTCCAAACCCTGCGTCAGAGCGGTAGTCTGAAACAAAAACGAGAAAGATAGCTAAGCTATGCTAAAACGTACACTATAGCACGGTTAATTTGATATTTTTTTTAAACATGGCTTGCTGTGGCAAACTATTGTCACAATACAATTTCTTACTGTGTCCTTACTTGGCAAAGAGTACTGTCACTTTATATCGGTAGTAATACTAGTGTAAGAAATCCCTAGATTGTCAAGCAAAACAACGCGTTTGCTTGCTAGCCTAGTTAGAGGGCCAACAATGTCAATGGATGTGCAATTTCACAGCAATTCAATGTTACACATTTTAACTACGTAGAACATGAAATGCTTTATATTTGACATCAAATTGAACGTATAGCTAATTAATTTAAAATACATAAAACTTGAACATACCATTTCAGTTGTGTTGTTGAAGGAGGAAGACCATCTGCTTTCCTGCTCATGTGACAAGTCTATCCCGTGACGTCCTTCTGCGAGTTGGGCTGGTGGCCTTGGAGGTCTAGGATATTTCATATCACTGACATGCTGGGGTATTTTGGGGCAATTAATTATTACTTCCTTCAATGACAGGTCAATTATTTTGTTATATTTTCACAATACATATATTTATATTTACTGAGTTAATTGATAATTTCGTCTTTTTGCTACAAACCAGTAGATGGAGCCCCCATCACTCTCACAACTCGTTTAAAGCGGAAGTTACAGCTAGTCAGCTGACAACTTCATATGATCTGAATGAAAAACAGACAGGTCGATTTCAACGATTTATCTCACAAATTAAGATAGAATAACAGCAATGGCAGGACGAGGTAAACTCATCGCCGTTATTGGTGATGAAGACACATGTACTGGATTTCTTCTCGGTGGAATTGGCGAGCTGAATAAAAATCGGAAGCCCAATTTCTTGGTGGTCGAGAAGGACACAAGCATCACAGAGATAGAGGAGACATTCAAGTAAGTATTATTACCATTATACAAAGTGTTGTTAAAGATTATAGGCTCAAATGTCAAGACAGAGCAAACAATTTATTGAAAAATACGTTAAATACCATGCCAGTAGTATTTATATACATTCTCTTAGGGACATCATGATTTATGACCAACACGTAGCCTAATTCAGAGGATAGCACTCGTCTGGGTTACTATTACTAGTATGACCTTGATCAACCAAATCCCACGTCCTGTGTGTAAACTTCCATTTCGACTCCCGTAGGAGTTTCCTTGTCCGTAACGACATCGGCATCATCCTGATCAACCAGTTCATAGCCGAGATGATCCGTCACGCCATTGATGGACACATGGAGTCCATCCCTGCAGTGCTGGAGATCCCCTCCAAGGAGCATCCATACGATGCCTCCAAGGATTCCATCCTACGCAGGGCCAAGGGCATGTTCTGTGCTGAGGACTTCCGATAAACACACACACTCAGCAGGGGCATGGTTTAAGCCGGGACATATATGGAGAATGAGGTGATGATAGGGGTTTGTGTTTTATTTAATTTGCCATTCCTTTACCTGGACAGAAAACCATATCTGATGATAACAGTACTGATTGGTTGCCAGGGGACTGTTGTCTTAAACCTGACAGGTCACTGTCTCTGATATTTGATAGCTCTTTGTGTTTTTTCCCCCACATGCTGTGTTACATGTAGCTTTTCATTATGGGCAGTTTTTAGGTTGTATTACAAGGATTGATGGGTAGTCACAAGCTGTAGGGCAGACTTTGTCAGCATTGACTGATTCATATGAACCTGATAAAGTTTTAACACCTATTTTCCATTTTGATGATACACTCACTTCCAGCATGGCATACACCCTAGGCTTCTGAAGATTTACAGAACTGTAAACCCAAATTAGTTAACCTGAATAAACATCACATACAAATGTGTTAAATCTTTTTCCAAATGTTTGGAAATTGTCTAATAGAGAAAGTGTTCTGCGTTTTGTGTCATGTGTTAAGTCTTGAAAGATGCATTGTATCGTGATTGCTACAAATGTGTTCTTATTTATCTAAAAACCCAAGTAACTGGTATTCATGAAAATAAATTATAATAACGATGAGATATTGTTTCTTTTATGTAATTCTGTTCAATTTCAGTTATAAATATGAAACTGAAATGGTTATGGATAACAATATATATAGGCCTATATACATGACATGGCCGTGTTGATTTTAAAGCCTTGGTGCCAATTATTATTTGTAGCCTGTCTGGCCTTGGGAGAAGAGTAGCTCATTATCAGAAACATTACTAAAATGTAGCAAGTCTGTGCCAATGGAGCTCCATATGCAAGTTTCTCTCTAGAAAATAGATTATATTTTAAAAGCTTTTACAGCTTTCCATCCAGTGTGGCACAAGAACAAAGCCCAATATGCCCATACAAGATAAGTATTGCCAGCAGCAAACAAGGCAGGGACACACCAAGGACAGTTCCCAAACTGTAATAACATTCAAGTACAAAACCATACAAAGCCGCTGTTGAACTTGAGGCAGAATGGTTCCCATGAGTCCACACTGACCTCGAAAATAACAGGCAGTTCAGAGACACAGATGATGTAAATGAGCAAATATTTAAATAACATTGGACTAGCCTCATCACTCTTCACGTTGAGTGAGTGTGTCCTTCTCTCCTGTGTCCTTCAGTTGACTGGGGATAAACACTGCACAGTTAAACATCTTCTCACTGTACAAATGTTATGGAGTAGGTGCAGAGTATAAAAGGTCTTCTAACTGAGTGAGCCTGTGGGGTTGGAACTGCCTACCTCCTCTCATTCCTCCATCCTTAGGCCTTAGTGAGGACATTATGGGCCCCACCTGGTCACTCAGTGTGTTTCTCCTTGGCTATGTCTTTGGAATGCCCATCAACTTTCACAACAGCACCAGGTAAGAAGTATACCAGTGCCTAAACAGCTTTTACCAGAGGTGTGCATGGAATTAAAGTATGAGATTAGTGATGGTCTGAAGGACAATATGTCTATGTTAGTTCCATATTTCCTTTCTATAACATGGCTTGCACAAGGGAAGACTTCATGGGAAATTATAGAGAACTGTCAGAGGTTTAAAAATGAACAAACATACCTCTTTTTCAGACAAAATGAGACCCTTTTTCAACGAAACTACACACTGGACAACTCGACAGAGTGAGTTTTGGCTATATGCTATATGAACGTTGTAAAAACTTTGTCACTATATTCTAGCAATTTAAGCTTTAGTATTTCAACAAATCAGGCACATGTTCTTAAAACAGTGATATATATATATAGAATTAAAAGAACACAGTTACAAACCACTTTTATAAATTAACATATTTTTATACAGAAATTTTAAACGTTTTGAAAGGAACAGGGATCTTTGTTTGGAAAAAGGAACCTAAAAATAGTTGATATATAATAAAACATGCTTTGCCTTTCCAGATTTGTTGAGACTAATGACACAGGAATCTCTCCCTTTCAGTAAGAATAATACAGATGTCCATCCAATGATCTAGAGTATGCAAATTAAAGTAGAATGTTTTTTATACCGCTTATAACCTGTTTTTGTTGTTTGAAATTTATTTACAGAATGATCATCTCAACCCAGTATTTGGTTTCAACAGGGTATGAAACTTTATTGTCAAATACATATTTTTAAGATATAACATGTTGTATAACTAAGTAGTCATGTTAAAAATACTTTTCAAAATCTTTTTAAAGGGAAAAATCACCAAACCAGCCAGACATGTAAGAATTGCTTAGTTTACAAAACTTTTTTGATCAATGAATGTTGCAACAACAATAAACATTAACAACACTAAAAACATAACAATTTCCATATTGTTATGCATGTGACCTGTTTCATATCTAAACCTATCTAAGCCTTTACCTCTCCAACCCTTGTTACATTTTTCTCCATAAGGATTGTGAGGGTGGGGGCCAAGCAATGCATCCTGCCCACCTGTATGACTGCCGTCCTGGGCTCCTCCTTGCAGATAGGGGATGAGATAGCGGGCAGCTCTACTAGAGATCCTCAGGGGATAGGGAAGAAATAAGAGCTGATTTGTAATATTATGACTAAGTGCTCACACCAGATAGTACACAGCTTTATGGGTGTAAACATTGTAATAATCACAATGGATTCAACCTGATAAAACATGTCGGACATGCATGCTGATTCTTGATTGGTAATGTTGTAATGGATGGCACCATGATAGAAAGGCTCCTTCTGTTTAACTCCACCAGATACAAAAATCAAATTGATTTCTGTAATGCATTTAAACACAACCAATGCCAACAAAGTGCTGTACAATAAGTAAAAGATAAAGAACCATATAAATGTACTATACTTTTTACAATACTATTTAGTATTCTTCACTCTAAATGTTGACCAATAAAAACAACTAATACAAACCAGAATTGGTGGCATTAATGACTGCTATTCAAATTATGAACATACTGTACATACCTGATGTTCAATAGAGAAGATGTAACTATTAAACAAGCATTTAAACAAATAGTTTTCCCATTATTCATATTAATGTAAATGTATGCTTTCAATTTGACCTTACAAGACAGTTTGATCATGAAGGACACATATTTGTGAAGCTTAGAAATATCAGTTTTCCAATTTCAGCTACTGTATTATCGTTTTCCTTCATGTGAATATCAGGCGCCTCATGTTAGAATATTAGAGTGTCCAATTGTCCTAATATCCCTATCTATCTCCTCACAGGTTAGACAGTCTGCAACAGAGGAAGGACACAGAGTATAACGTCACGTGAGTAATATAGACCATGTCTTGAAAAGTGGGAGATGGTGGAGAGTTTGAGTTCCCTTACTTGCTGCTTGTACCACTACAGGAAGGAGGTGCAGAGCTGGAATGGTACAGAATCAGATGGCAACATGACAATGCAGTAAGCATTCATCTAATATCTAAATGTATAAATGATGTTCTTTACCCTTATTTACCAAATTTCTTCATTCATATCCAGTACACCGATGAAACTGCATGTTACCTATCTTCGGTAAGTAATGGAATGACTTAGCTACAATCAGCAGTTTGGTTGTCTGCATTGGTGCTTTATCTCATAAAAAATTGATTTTCTCTTGTCAGGGGAGTATCAAGAGTCAAGAGCTGCCAGCTTAGTATCTGTGCCCTTATAAACCTGAGCCATGAGATGCAGTCAGGCGGAGACGAGAAAGCAGGCAGAGCAACGACAGACCCTCATGGAATCGGCAAGAGATGAGAGGGAAGTCAGAGGGCCCTCGAGACCCTTGATCAAAGCAGATGTCATATGGCATCAGCTGAGTGGAAAGTCAGAGTTGTTTGTTTATTTAATGAATTTGAGTTAAATCTAATAAAATTGCCGTTTTATAATCGTATAAGTGTGTTAATTTAGCCACCCTTTAGTGTTTGATTGCATGGCCAACACTTGTGACGGCATGCGATTATTACGCGTAGGCCTACTGCCACATTTGAGCTCAAATGTTTGAAAAGTTAAATGCTACAGCGTTATACCAACGGCACTTAGCTAATATACTAGACTAATGGGTCAATGTGTCGCGTTTAAGTGCCTGGGGTGTATGCATAGCTTATAGAAAGCTGACATTAATGGTATCAACACTAACCAAATTGCTTTGCTGTTAGCGAAAGCGACGGGACAGTCTGTAGCCTATACAGACAATAGAGTAGAAAACGTCCCAAGCGTTTTGGAAAGGATAACACAAGTTTTCGAAAAATGGATTCCCATATACAAGGATTTTGGAGAGAGAGCATTTTAAAAGAGAACATGCTTCGGCTCAATTGGTTTCGAGATAACTGGACCAAATACCATAACACACCCAAAAAGGTGAGTGCAAAGGCAAGAGCAACACTGCCACAGATCGCCAAACCTCCTCACGAAGGCACTCCAAGCCTGCCGACGGTCAAGGACAGAGGGCAGGAAAACAACTGCAATCAGACGATCCTGCCGATGCGGCCAGTGTCGGGAGAGACTCGGAAAGTTCTTTATGATGGCTTTTCAAAAGAGCAGACTGGGCGCTATAAATACCTACTAATGAGGAAAGCCAAATCTCCAGAAGAAAAGTATCCGTATCCATTAACCAGCAACTGCGAGTATGGTTGGGGTTTAGGTAAGTAAGCAAATAGCTTTATTTCTATACTCAGGTGGCTGAGCGGTTAGGGAGTCGGGCTCGTAATCTGAAGGTTACCGGTTCGATTCCCGGCTGTGCAAATTGACGTTGTGTACTTGGGCAAGGCACTGGGGGAAAGTCCCTGTACTTACTGTAAGTCGCTCTGGATAAGAGCGTCTGCTAAATGTAAATGTACTTGGTTACACATTTAAAGTAATAGGCGTACATATTTTCTTTACACTCAGTCATAATGATTCTATTGCGTTTGCATCTGGATATGGCAAGTAGCCTATTGATATTCATCTGTATCCAGGTGACACGACCAAGGCCTATGTCCCAATGTTTGCACTAAACGCCATTGTGAGAGATACCTTCTACCGGAAGAACGGCACCTTCCCGCACTCCACTCTCTCTGACAGGCTGGCATAGAACCCGTTGGACCTACGGTGCTGAACTGACCCCCATGCAACCACCATCCCCAATGTCAGCACTGTTTTGACCTTATTATGCCTTATTCCTCTGTATTTCCACTAGAGCAATGTAAAGCTTGATATATATCAAATAAAAATCTTCCAAAAATTAGCTTTTTCTGTTTTGTGTCCAGTAAATTGTAAATACTCATACTGAAATATCACTACACTCAGTAAATGGCTGGGTTATTATCTAACTACGGTCCACTAGTCTGACATGGAGCTCACAGCTGGATGAGTGGTGGCAGCAAGGCCTTAATCATAATACATATTGGGGGGGACACATCCCCCCCATATTCCAATCTGCTCAAAATGTCCCCCCCAATATATTGATATAGAAATATAAATAAAAATATAAATGTGTTACGCTACGCACGCTGTTTGAAATTATCATAAAAAATGTAATTTGTCCCCCCCAATGTTGACTCCATGGCTACACCTTTGGGTGGCAGGTAGACTTCATGATACAATATTGTGTATTCCAGCCTGCAGCTGTAGGCCTGCCCTGCTCACAGTGAGAGGGAAGGATGGCCTGGACAATGCCCTTAAAAGTATACCCTACTCATCATTTGACAGGTGCAATCTGTCTCATTCCATTGCTGATTTGTAGCTGGGATAATAATGGCAAATCATTTTATAATAAGATAAACCAGCCTCTCTTTAATTTTGCATTACATTTGATCCATTTAGCACCAATACAAAGTCTTCTCTCCCTGGGTGGACATCCTCCATGGATTTATAAGGTTAGGTTGGCAAATGTAATCTGTAGTTTTTTTTTTTTTTTTTTACAGTCTATGAAGTACGTTCCTCGCCGTGGTAGATACATTATGCTCTTTCACCACAAGAGGGGACTCTCACCTCACATTGAGAAGGGTGCTTTCAGCTCACAACAGTGGCCTCCATGACAATTGGGAAAGGGAGGGAGGCACTAACTTCAAACTCCTGGGAGCGGCTCTAGGACACCAAAGACCTGTTGGTCAACAACAGAAGGAGATTTAGAAGATGCTGCTGCGCCTGAGAAGAGAAAGTGGTCTTTCATCTCAGATCCCACCAACCCTAACCTCCCAAAAACACAAGATTTTAGATCTCCGCCCTAAAAGAAAAATCATCTTGCCATTTAAATTCCACAGTAGGCTACAGGTCACTCCAGCTGTCAATATAATTGCAAATTACATAGCTTTTTCTTATTCTATCCCATAATGCCATGCTTTATCATCTAATTTCTCGTAAGGTCCTCTGCCTTTGAGATAAATGGCTTCCATTACTCGCAGAAACTTCTGCTGTGGGCCGGCATCTATCTGCAGAGCTAGAGGCACCATCAGATCAGTTACATCTTCGTTTCACTGTGTGAGCAATGGGTCACAGCACACCTACCTGTTAAAAGTGAAGTTGAGCCCCCATGTCACTGTCAGCCGATGATTTAATAATGGTAACTCGTAGCCAATAGAACATGCATGACAACTTATTGAAAAATTGGGACAGTTTAAGGAGCTGATTGCTAATTGCAGTCAATGTCTGAATCCTAGCTTATGGTTTCTAATGGAACGTGAGGTTGATGATTGTTTTGACATTTTTCAGGTCTCAATACATTACTTTGAGAGAGCGGGTGAGGGGCTTCTGGACTATGGATGAGCATAAATCAATAATAAAACCCACCTGGGATAATTTAAACAATCACTCCTGCTGCTAACCAATGACAATGCCTGTGTAATATAAAGATAGCAATAGATGAGACTACAGTACCTGCAATTACCGAGCGAATTACCAATCTATATTTTGCGTGTATCATCATTGATGTCCCCAAAAACTGGAGAAGTGCATGGCTAGAGTCTGTTTTATCAACCAAACTGACAGATTCTTTGAAATACATAAAACTCCAAAGCACAATCTGGGACTCAAACAAGGCACCTGCCAAGGTGCTGAGGCTTACATGTCATGAATACATTATTGGAGACAGATGTCCACCTTTCTATGACAGTGTTTGTTAACTTGCAGGACCTTTGTGCCTCTGAGAACTGCTTGGTTGAGCTGGCCATTGCTAACCAACCAAGCTAACTGCATTTAAAGAGATTATTCCCAGAAGCATTTCTCTGTGGTCTGGTGTTGGACTTGGTTTTGAGAAATGCCGGGCTAATGGTTACATATTGGCCTTTTAGCTGGCATGCTCAGTCCATTTCTCATACAGATATGTTTTTAATCACTGAGTCTGTATTATGTGTAATTTGTCATGAATTGCTTGGAATAATGGAATAATCCAACTCACATACTAGTGGTGGTTCTGAATAGAGAAGTTAATGTGTGTCAGCTACAACTTGCTATTGAGGCTGGCCTTTTGTCTTTCAATGCTTATATTAAGGACTTCATCTAAGATTAATACATACACCAGAGTTAATCATCATCACAAACCTGTGACCTGTGAATGGACATACCTTGATAGGTCTGCCGGGGCAGTAATAATATATCTTTCACAATGCTTTTCCCATCTCACTTTCTCTCTCTTCACCTTCTCTCTCTCCCTCTGTCCTTAAATGATCAGTTGTTCTTCTGGTTCAGTACTTCAGAGAAATTAACTTTTTCTATGCACCGCCAGTCTTGGCATAGAATCTCCCCTTCTGTTAATTTCCTTACAATATTGAACTATCTTAGCCTGTCTCATTCTCTCCCTCTCCTATGCTACAATCTCTCTCTTTCTCTCTCTCTCTGTTTCTTATTATAATGGTATAGACAGATGGCTAAAGGGGACAAAGATGTCTGCACAACAACATTGGGGTTGGTAGTCAGCCAAAAATTAAACTTTACTTTCCATGGAGGTGAAAACTTTTAGTTGTCATGCCACTATCTGCCTCCCCTCAGGAGCTCTCTGTCTCGGCCACACTATCACAGGAGGCAGGTAAATAGCTTCTCATTTGTATACCTGGCTGTCATTCAAGTATTTGTAGACATTTCTTCAACTATTGACTGGTCACAATAACTGTCTTCATCCCAGCTTTACGATTTTCAGAAATATTGTTTTTCCGTTTACAGTAATTGTATAGAGGTGACAGTGGTATTCAAACCTCAAATCCACATTTACAACACTATCCCCCTGGTGAGTATTCGAGTCAGAGGGTTAACTGATTGGCAATGCAATCACAGTACGCTGGTGCTGGCTGATTAGATGATTATCTCAAAGGATGGGCTGCTCTTTGAGCAATCAAACATGGCAGGGAGAGACAGGAGCAGGTGTGTGTCACAGATCTTTTCCTGCGTGGGGGTGGAGTCAGCGCGGGTTGAACCAAACACTTCTGGATTATTGAACGTTGCGACGCAGCAGAGGGAGTGTGTGGAGGCCTTCTGTTCCAGGGGAATATGTCCAACTGGCATCTCAGCCAGGCAGCAGGGCCACCGCCTTCACTTTTTACTTCAAGATCAAGTGCATAACGCTGGCACATACACAAACATGCGCCTACTCACCGTCACAAAAACAACAAACACGTTAGCAGACGCACCTCACACACGTTGAGATGTGTGGAAACTGTCACACACACACACACGCAAGCTTCATTCATCTTAACGGAAGCCATTTCTTCGGAGGATAGTAAAGGCTATTCAGTCGAAATTCTTGTCACAACTGTGTACATTCACATCAATCACGATAAATGGATTGGCCTTTCGGAGAGATAGACAGCACCTCTTTATGGGTTTGTCAATATTACAACTGTTTGGGGGAGGGCTAATGGAGCCAAGGGGTTGGGTGGTCATTTTTCAGACCACCCAAATGGACCAGGTAAATTACCCCCCATATGTTTACATACTATGGCTCCCATTTTATAGGACCAATCTTCCTGTCCAAATCTCACTGATGCCTTAGGAAGGTCATGCTCATCCACAATCACATCAACTTAGCATATACGTGCAAATGTCAGAACTGCTCATTTTACAGAGCACAGTATGAGGCGTTCAGGAGCAGTTAGTGTCTAGAGAGTGTACGAGTCCATTTGCTTTGTGCCAGTGTGTCCTCCTCAACAGATGTGTGATCAGGTGGCATTTACAAACAGTCTAAACATAATTGATTTGGGTGAAAGTACAGCAGAGTACATTCCATTTTAATAAAAATGGAATTACATTCCATTTTTATTAAATCCGAAGCCTGGGCAGTCTCCTAATACTGACACAGCAGCTCTTGTCAGTCTGCCTAACCCTTCTCTCCTCTCTCTTTTCTTCTACAGGTTCAGTTCATTCTGAATTCACACTTCCCTGCTGTGTGCCCGGACAATTAAAGTCTGAATATTCCCCCCATCAACTTTTTACATTGATATTTGGATGATACAGTCTCAGACCTCACAGCATCAAGGAGCAAAACCATCGCTGGATATGGCCTGAGCAAATGACAAATGAGAATGACAGGCAGCCTTCCAATCCATTACATTGCAAATATAAATGTTTCTGGAAGATGGTGGAGGACTCATTTCCCAGCTTTGGGCTGGGGGAAAACATCAGATTGGGATTCTTTCAGTAAAATATTTGTGAGTCATTGTTCAATTCAATTTAATTCCCTTTGTTAATCCAGAAGGAACTTCAATTTCATGTTGGTCTTTTATCTGTTTAATTAATGTATTGGTTTAGTAAGGTCAGGAAAGTTCTCTGATCCCTACAATTTGAGATGCAGACCCCTTGGTGAGAGGATTATTATGGGAATGGATACTTTAGAGAAATCTAGAGAGAGAAAAAATAGAGAGAAAGAGAGAGAGAGGGTGGGCGGGTGGGTGGGTGGTTGGGAAACAGAGAGAGAGAGATGAAGAATGGGGAGGGGGAAATAGAGTAAGACTGCTCTTAACCTGTCAGACACACTCCTTGCCATGTCAATCATCTTTGTCAGATGAAATGATTTGAAAAAGGAATGATTAATAGAGACTTGAAGTTAGAATGGCAGATAAACATACACATGCTTAAGTACTTACATGCTTGCACACTTACACACACACACACACACACACACAGTACAAACACACATACTTGTGTGTGCAGGTTTGATTGGATATTCTTGTGGGGACTGAATAAGAACTAGACTAGAAACATCATGTTGATGGGAATGCTTACACATACCTGTAGGCGTGTTTCCATGTCCCTCAAAACATTTCATGTTGTCTAGATGAACCATTTATAGATGATCAAAGATGGATTACTCAGAGTAAAATTGGTTGTTAGTCATTCTTTTCCGTATGTACCTGTCGGCAGAGATAAGGCAACAATGAGAGCAGCCATCAGGAATTAAGTACCTAATTCAAACATGTCACCTGATGTGTCCTCCTATAATCCCGTTTCATTGTTGTATCATCATCTTAATTAATCATCTGTCAGTTGGCACTTGAAGTTGAAGCTGTGGGTTACAGGGAAACAGACACTATATTAAAATGCCCTCGAAGAAGCTGCCCTTGAAGGAGCTGCCCTCACAGAAGGGCTTCCTGAGAATAGTGCTGATGGACCTGTGTATGGGGGGGGGGGGGTCACAAGACCAGTAACAGGTGAAAGTCAGCGAAACCTGCCACAGCTGTCAGGATGGACAGATGGGAGAGCGAGACATAGACATGGGGCAGGATTATAAATCCTAAAATCAGCTTTTAGCACTTAGTCCAGCAGGGTGTGTGTGTGTGTGTGTGTCGTGACGGGAGAAGGGGAGGGCTGGCAGAGGAGTGTACTGTATGTGATGAGGGGGGTGAATCTGAGAGGAAAGGACAGAGACATGGAGGTGTGTAAAGGACGTGTGTGATTGTTTGCTTGTGTGCTGTCGTTTGGTGCATGTGTGTAGGTGCGTTTGTGTGAGCGGTGTTGGTGTGCACATGACTTGGGGGGTGCTGGGACGGGAGGACATGTGGAGGTGAGCGGAAAAGGGGCATAGTGATAATTGAAAGTGAAGGACACACAGAGGAGGAGATAAAGACATTGGGGTCAGGGT
Source organism: Osmerus mordax (assembly GCF_038355195.1). Classification (NCBI taxonomy): domain Eukaryota; kingdom Metazoa; phylum Chordata; class Actinopteri; order Osmeriformes; family Osmeridae; genus Osmerus; species Osmerus mordax. Next base: position 4,841,635 of record NC_090066.1, on the reverse strand, counting down.
AACCACGTATCATCTCCTCTATCACCAACATACAAAACACACAACCATTTCTTGACCATAAACACTCAATAAAGGAGCTACTGTCTGTAACAAATAAACACGCACATGTACACACACAACACGCACGCGCGAGCACGCACACACACACACACACACACAAGAACAAGAACAAGCACGTAATGTAATGGTGAAGTAAAAAAGCATATCTTCTTGATCGAACAGCCTGTTTGGTCCTGTGTGCATTATGAGGGTATAACAATAAGAGTTTTTGTGCCGACAATGTCAGAGGGGGAGACATCCGGCTCAGCAAGCCACTCGATGGCATCACGAATAGGAACAGGCATGCCTAACAGCCCTCGTAAAATAGACAGTAAAAGGAGCAGTGGCCACAATGCCCCTCATAAAATTTAACTTTTATTGATCCATGAAGCAGGCTACCAGTTGTCCTCTATGTAATCCCATTATGGAAGCAGGACAGTGTGCATACTCCCACTCAGCAATACGCACATACACACACACAAGGCCATGAATGTATGCATGTGAACACACGCCACACACACCATGGGGGGTCCACTTAGTAGTGCATTTTTTGTTCACATCTTGCCACTGAGTAACATGACACAAGCCCCCCCGCCTTCCATCCACCAAGCCGATGATAAAAAAGGAAATAAAAAAGAGAGAGAGAGAGAGAAAGGGAGAGCGATAACAAGCTGTTATTCACAATCACGTACAGTATAAGCACGACCCTCTGCCTCCCTGGCTGGCCCACAGTGCTACACAAGCAGGGATCCAGGCGTTTGCCATGAGCGTTCTCCACAGATGTCTTTCTTTTCTAGCTTCCAGGGCAGACTGAAGCGGCCAGCTCTTTGATTGGCTCCTACATCCGGAGTATTTCTGGGTGATAAGCCAATAAGAGCATAATTGGACAAAGGGTTCAGCTGGGAATGGATGTAAATGGGGGAACAAAAAAGCTTTTATGTTTTGAACAGCACCTCCACCATAACACCCTTGGGCCAAGGTCCAGGTGATGAATCACAACGGGGAAAATAAAATAGTCTCCTATTCCTGTCTCTCTATTGTAGTTCTTGGATCCACAGATTGGAAAAAAGTGTTAGTCGGGAGCAGGGTTAAAGAGGGTTAGTGCTCCCCCACTAAAGATTCCAGACTGAGGGACATAAGTGATTCATAGAGCGTGCTTCAATTTCCACTACAGAAATATACTCTTTCCTCTGTGTTCAATGTAGACAAACCTTTTCAAGAGTAGAAAGCGAATCCAACTGGGTTGTCAGGCCGTGTAAACCAAGCAAGAATTTCAATTTAAATAATAATGTCTAACTATGTTTGACCTGCCTATATTGCCCCCTACCTTTTGTCCATTTAACAGTTTAAAGAATTTTATTTCCTGAGTAAAAATTGGTAATAAACATTTTAGTATGCAACAAAGCAGAGGAGTGATACATTTAAAATCCATTTCCTTTAATTGTATTTTACTTTCATTGACCTTTTACAAAGTTCCATATAATTGGCTTGAGCTAGTAAAACCAGAGTATGAAAATGAAATGACACATGCATGCACATACACAAAGCATTCTGTGACACTAACAGAACAGCCTACAGTTTGAAATTCAATTATTGGAAGTATCCAGAACTACTTGCCCATTACATAAATTGTGTCTTCTGAATGCACTTGTCAATGATGCCAATAAGGTTGCTATACAGTTCAATAAAAGTTGCCTTAAAGTATCATATGAAAGTCCTCTGATATTTATAGCCCTGTTTTATGTTAGCAGGAGCGCAAGAGGCAACCTTGTTAGGATCATCTCTAGGTTGAACTGTGTAGGTTGATCTCAGACAAGAGAGGCACTCTCAGCCTGCTAAACTGACCTCAGCTTACCTCATATATATCACACTCACAAATCACACTCGCATGTGTGTCAACAGAACAATGAGAGCTCTTGAACACAAAAAATGCCATCCATGTGCACACAGGACGAATCACACAAAGAGCAATATCACACACACACACACACACACCTGAGTGTGTGGTTATTAATCAGGACTCCTGAGGTCACGGCATCCTCACCATGTCTTACTCTCTTTCTTTTCTCTGCACTGACCTTGCACACAAACATGTGTATATACATAAATGCATGCTCAAGACCCATTTGTGTTCCCTTTGAAAGGCTGGTCTCTGAATCTCTGAAGGTTCCACTCTTTGGGTTCCACACCCATCTTATAAGATGAGGTAGCACTTTCAGACAATAGAGGAAGCCATGTCTTTTCCCCAGTGACTAATGGGATGTGCATTGGTTCAGGGAAAGATATTGAAGCTGGATTCTGAGAATGGGCCAAGAAACATATTACTCATTGGACAGTAAAATGGCCCAAAAGAAATTCAGCACTTTTGATTACATCACACCATTTATAAAACTTACTTTACAGATGGCTATTTTATTATTCGTACTGAATGTCAAAATGACACTTGGAAAAAGCATTATACTCAGAGAGAAACACATTGTGTTATATCTGCATTTGTGTGAATGACTCCAGATTAGACTCAGAGAGCATGAACAGCATCATTAAAAAATATATTTTATCACCTAAGTATGCCTTCATCATGCATCCATAGATAGAGTGGTCTGCTGGGAGATTCACAATAGCACACCTCTGAAAATACACCAATCCGGTTTTTAAGGTTGATGAAAAGTAGAGAATGATCTTCTCAATCTCTCCTTCATCTGAACTTTCAATATTGGAACATTTTTAGAAATGGGAACTGCAGAAAAACACAAGAAACTTTTGAGTTATATGAAGTAGCTTGCAGATTCCACATTAACAACTGTTGAGAATGACTCAACTACTCAACAATGGTTACATGTAAGACAACTGCATCTATCTGCATAAGATAAGATAAGATGTACCTTTATTCGGACATTTGGGATGCAGAAAGAGAAAGGGGGGTGGGGGGGTGCTGATCTGAGTATGTGTGTGGGCTTGTGGTGGTGGGAAGTGTGATAGTGCCTGTGTGTGTGTGTGTGTGTGTGTTTAAGTGTAATTCATTTTTATTATTTAGAACTGTAAATTAAATTAATAACGTGACAATAAAATTCAGCGTACGGTTCACACATAAATATTGTGGCGCTATAAAATGGTTTATGGGGATGGTTGGGGAATGAGTTAGTGGCTGTCAGAATGTATCCATAGACCCTCTTTAGGTGATCCTTCAAAAGAAAGAGTTACCAAAATATGTCCAGAACTAAACAGTTTTATCATTCACCTAGCATGTTATACTTTAAAATAGTATGGCTATAACAATCTGGCTCACGCAGTAAACTGAATGGAAATGACATAAAGCTGTCATATCTTTGTTCTGTCTTGGTATGTGTGCCTCTGGTGCAGTTTTCAGGGTTTTAGCCTTCACAAGCTCTCATCTGGACATTTACATTTAATCATTTAGCAGACCCTTTTATCCAAAATGACTTACAAGAAAAAGCAAAAGGTGCATAGGTCAATGATCATAAACAACGAGATAGCCCCAAAAACATTGTGGGTAGCTTCTAAAGTGCCTAGAGTGTACCTGGAGGAAAGCAAGCAACAACAATATAATTCACAGCGACTACAAGTAGCTAAATCAGTTACAACTAACCAACAAGTGCAACAAGTCCCTCCATAAGTGTCACTGTGTTCCTGGAGGAAATAAACTAACATCTGATCCAACAAATATTTCCTAAGTACCGCTGTTCTCCTGTGGATAACTGTGAGCAGCCGTTTCTTACCTGGAAATTACAGGTTGTGTGATCACCGGTTCTCATGTCACTTCAATGGTCTATTTTTGCACCTGCTTGTGCGTGCGTTTGCAGGTGTTGGTTACTGTGTCAGAAGATGGTGTGCACACAGTGCATCTGTAGGAGGTTTGTGAGAAGGATGAACTGTGCATGCACAGGAAGATATTGATGTTGATTATGTTTGTTAACTACTAACAAAAAAGTTTTTGCTTGGAGAGTCTGTGTTTCAGTTTGGGGCTGAGTGGTTTGACGTGAATTTTTAGTTTGATAAAAGTCGCTCGAGCAATCGGGAAGAACTTTAAGGTATCTGAACTCAAACCATCAAAAGGACAGCAGATTAAAATGGTGGAACCATCTACTAAAACCAAACTTCACTGGTCCACCTGACACAGAACATCACAGCCTTCACAGATTATTTCCCCCCTCAAGAGCGGTCCACCTGTCTCTGAGGGTGTGGCATTAGGGCCATGCTCTCTGACTGGCACGACTGCAGAGACACACAGATTAAAGCCTCCATGGCTGAGTGGTTCTCCTCCCACCCAGCGAGCTGCTAATAGTTCAGGACATAAAGACAGACCGGCAGGAACAGTCACACTGTCTTCAGCAAGGCAGCTCATTACTATCCTGACTGGATTTAATGCTTTTGATAATCTTGTGGCTCAAACATTTTATTTGACTTTTATCTCCTCCCCTTTGTCACCTTCCTCCGTTTTTTTTCTTTGCTTTCGCTTGTACCTTTTTTTTGTGTTCCACTGGAGAGACAATTAAAAATATGGAAATACGATTCAACGCTTGGATGGAGAGGAAAAATGAGAGACTTAGTCCAGTGGGCTGGGAAATGGGATCACCTGGGATCACCGGGAAGATACTTAAAAACTCCTGGGTGCACTTAGTGTGCCCTCGTTCAACAGCTCTATGCCAGACCCAAGAAAAGTCAGGACGAATGGCTGGTGTCTGTTGCTATGGTGATCAGACTTCTATACGTCCACTCATTCTAATGCAGTTACATCGATCACAACTTGGGTTCAGAGGAAATACAAGCAGACTACAATATATGTAGGGTTCAGGATCCACACATTCACTCACAACCATCTGCTAGATGAATGCCTTTGTCTTCAAAACAAGATTACTGCACTGCACTTCTCATCCCTGGTTCTAGCCTTCAAATGCTACAATCTATTGAAAACAGCAGTGCCAGGATGATGAGAGTGTGAAAGTACCAACACATCACCCCCCATCCTCACATCCCAACACCAGCTCCCCATCTCATACCTGATTCAATTCAAAACATTTGTACTTTCAAATGCATTCATTACACAGCACCTACTTCCCTTAAAGAACGGATCTCACCACATAACTCTTCTCACCGCCTCAGGTCAATAAACAGTTTCCCTCTTCAGACCCCCACAACAAATCTGGTGTTGCTTGGTGACCTGGCCTTCCGCTCCACGGCCTTCCCCCCGCTGTGGATCTCTTCCTGAATATCTAGGAGCACCTCAGTCACTAGACAGGTAGTTCACATAACCACAAGTATGAATGACTACTTCATGTTAATTCAATTTACCACTTATTAACTTGCTTGATTGTTTTCTTTTTTACATTTAAACCAGTAGCATCCTGAGATTGCCTCGACAATGAGGAGCGCACTATCAATAAAATGCCCTATGTATTATTAGTATTATTATGATCAACACCTTCCAAGCAAGCTTCCAAGCAAGCATGGTGACATTTGGAGGACAATCTCATTCCAAGTCTTTTTAAATTAGGTAGTCAGCCAGAGGCAAAAAATAGGCAATGGTCTTTCATCCAGGTTACCGACACAACATGAGTCACCCTGTGGTAATGGGTCCGCTCAGGAGAAGTGTTCGACCTCAGCCTGTCCTGTGATCTCATAGAGGGAGGCACTTCAGTACCAACACAGCTCCCTCTCCTCTTATAGGTCTCCAGTCATAATATTAAGCAGTGAGCCTTACATCAGCTGAAGAGTACTTTCTCTCAAAAGTCAGAGTCAGAGGCATTTAGACATGGTAATGCTGCAGAGTTTATTCAGCTGTCAAATCGTATTTTCCTGTTTCATCATTGTGGTGTTTTAGCAAGACTGGAACCCAAAATGAAAATAACAAAGTTGCAGCGTGATCTTTTGTTTGTGTCGTTTATTAGGTCAGCGTGCTTGACATGAAAATGTCAATGACTCTTTAACCTTTCCCTGACCCAGTCTGTATGAAATCAAATGAAAGCACAGAATTGAAGGTCTGAGAAGAAGCTTTCATTTGTGAGGGTGACAGGGAAACAAGGAGCATGCTGGCAGGCTATCTACCAGTGGCTTCTGTGGAAAAGCACAATAGTGTAAGGTTAACAGGGAAGGTAAACGCTCTTATCTGATGATCTCCCTCTCCTCCTCTCGCTCACTGTCTCATTTCCTCTCTGTCTGCAACCTAAACCCCTATTTCCTATCTCTTGTCTGTGCATGTGTGTGCGTGCGTATCTCTTTCCATCCATTTGTATTTCCTTCAGCCTGTACTAGTATCTTTTGTCAGTCTCTCTCTGTTTCCTCTTGGTCGTCCTCTCCCTCAGATGACGCGTGATGAGTGTGAAGGTATGATGGAGTAAGCCGGAGAAGGTTAGCGCCGTGGCCCAGATGAATCTTCTGTGCCCAGGGTACTTGACCAAGGAGAAGGGGGCCAGTGGTTGTTGGTGGTGGTAAGGGGAATGGAGGTCAGCGCTGCGACGGGGGCTCGAAGGGGGGATGACGAGAAAGGAAAAGGAGGAGGAGAGGAACAGGGAAGGTGACTGGAGGAGGGGGATGTATGTGCGTCAGTGAGTGCTGCTGAGGGCGGAGAGGGGGAAGGGATCAGGGGGGGGGGGGTTGTTTAGAGAAATTCACTTTGTAACAAGATGGCAGTTGAATTGTGAATTGTACTGCCACTCAAGGGGTATTGATTCTTGTCCTGCTCCAATCTGTGTTGACTCTGGAGTTAGGTTTTGGGTGAGGACCACTGGTCTGACAGAGAGGACAGAGAGAGGTCAAAGTCAGGGACTCAGAAGAGTGCTGTCTGACGTGGTGAATATTGAGACAGGAGATTTCCTTGTGTGAACGATCTAACAGAGAGTGAGAGAGAAAACAAGAGTCAGAGAGAGAGAGAAAGAGAGAGAGATAGAAACAGACAGAGAGAGAGAAAGAGAGATGTAAAGAGACAGAGAGAGAGGGAGATATAAAGAAACAGAGAGAGATAGAAAAAGACAAAGAGAGAAACAGAAAAACAGAGGACGTGTCCAAGGAGAAATCATAGATTGCATTTCTAATCTGTCAGCTTTGACACCTAGGAGACAATGGTGACATCAAGTGACAACAACAAAGAAAAGCTACGGAACTTAATGTGAAATGCAATTTCAAAACGGCAACAATAACTGTCTAATTCAAGATTCAACAAACTATATTATTCACCAACCCTGTAAAGTTTAAATGTCTTTACAAAAACGAATTTCCCAGGTGTCCACTAGTGAAAAAAGTAGGGAAAAGTCAACAAAGTCAGACTTTGTTGACTTTATGAAGCGGATAAAAGTGAATTGTGAATAATATTGGAATTGGATGAAAAACAACATCTGATATTTATGGAAAGACCAAAAAAAGGGAAAAGGGGAAATTATTTAGCAATTTATGATTCCATAACTATGAGTCAGTGAGCGCACACACTGACATAAGCATACACAAACACATACACACAGAAACACACAGAAACAAACACACAAGTAAGTCAAAGCCTGTGTGTCTTTATCAGTCAGGAACTAATTCTCTCTCTCTCTCTTTCTGATCTTATATCTGCCGTTATCATTTGATCTTCCTGAACAAAAGACAAACAAGTGTAACCGGAGAGGAGTCTGCCAGTCGACTTGTGGGACTTAATGTAAGAAGAGCTTCATGCATAAAACATGTTGAGGAAAACATTTGGCAAATGAACAAGAAACATAATAATATGATAATTATGAGACTACTGGGGTAAGTAGCTTTTAGATGAATGTTTGTAGATGGTGCCCTTAATGGGCAGGAGCTTGGTTGCCTTGTGATGTGTCACACACACACACGCACACACACACACACACACACACACACACACACACACACACACACAAAGACACACTACATGCATAATCAATGTCTTATATCGAGAAAAAAAGAAATATTTTCATTAAAACCACACCAAACTATTCTTTGATGGGCAACATAATTAAAAAGTTAAACATCTGTGGGACTATAAACACATGCAGCTTAATAATGATGACGAGACATGGAATACTTCATAATTCGGAGGCTCAGCATGTAGCATGTTTTCTCAAACGGCCACCCAGCCGGTGCCAGTATGACCATCTTTGAAAGGCAGATTAATAAGCAGGAAGAAAAAAAATTATAATGAATAATGAACCACACACGCAAGTACACACACAAACCGCTAAATCTGACAAACTAAGCCAATTAGTGTGGGCAGAGAAAGCACACCCCTATAACCACAGTCGACAGCTTCATCTTGTCATACCTCAAGTACAGTGCTGTACTGTATCTGCGCAGTATGTACCATTATAGAAAGCTACACAAACGTCGCAGTTATGTACTCAATCCGTCCTATATCTCTCTATAGTGCTGATATGATGAACAGAAGTGGCCAGCCATCTCCATTACAGTAACCGTGGAGATTTAATAACGATTATTGAAACACATCAGCTAAAACATGAAAGCTGCTGGAGAGAGACTTGGTCAGAGAGACGGGCAGACCTGCACTGTAGAGACAAGGGAGCAGGAGGACACCGATGAACCAAATGCAGCCGATCTCCGTGGAAACGAGAAGTGGAGAGATAAAAGGACTGAATGAAAAGGTGAAGGGCCGGCGGGGGGTGGGGGTGAAGAGGAGGGCTCAGAGCCTCGCCTATCCCTGCGGTCTGAAAGCCTATCTTTGAGGAGGACAAGGGAGGACTGGAGGGCTTGGAGCTTTAAATAAGTTGCCTCTGCCTGTCTCATCCACAGCTGGTATATGCCTCACTGCCTCCAGGATCTGGCAGCTGATTAGCATTCTACACTGTGGAGAGATGAAAAGGGTTTGACTTCTTTATACAATGGCTTCTGTCTTTATTCCATCGCCCATCTAACTCAATCTCCAGTAAGACGCAGCCCAAGAGCCTCCACCACTGATGAATACGCCCCCCAACTCAGCTCCATACCTCTCCAAACGTCTGCCTCGACAGATATCCGAGAGGAGGGAGGGACAAGCTGTTTGATACATCTATAAAGTTGAACAATGGATTTTGGTGTTTCAAAACCCATTGACACTGAATGACTATGTTTACATTTACATTTAGTCGACGCTCTGAATTGCTCCTCCCAAGGTTTCTTCTATTTTTTCTCCTGTTGGGAGTTTTTCCTTGTCTTCCTTGAGGGTTTAGGTTGGTTGAGGGGCAGTTCTATGGGCGTATGTGAAGCCCTCTGTGACATGCCTGTGTGTAAAAAGGGCTATAAAAATAAATTTGATTTGAAGTTTGGTTTGGGTTATCGTCCCAGTCACCAGCGTTCTGTGAGGTGGCACAGAACACTATAGAACTTCCACAGCAGTTATCCAAATTAAAACATTGCTTGGAGGTCAACTTTCCATCATATCCTCAGGAGTAGGATCAAGTGGGCAGGAGGGCAGGACACTGGGAAGAAGCTGGTATCATTGAGATGGCAGAGAGAAAGTGACTCACATTCAGCTGTCCGACTGTTCTGATCAACACACACACGCAAACAGAGACACTCTCTCCAACACACTGTACACACACACACACACTGTTTAAAACAAGGTGACCAAACCTAGATCAAGGCAGAAGCAGCTGATCAGGAGACTTCCGGATGTCTTCCAGTAAACATTAGGTCCACAATGGAGAGTGGGCTGAGCTGCTGAGTGGGAGGCTAAGATTGTGTCACAACAGGTATCACTTCAAGTCTTCCACGGAAGAGTCTTTGTCTTCAGCTAAAAGCCCACGACAAGTCACAAGGACCTGTGTCATGGTGCAGGGAGGGCAGAGAGGTCAGGCCATGTTTCAGGAGGGATCATTTCAGGAGCAGCTAAGGAACGTCTTCTAGACCTTCCAACACCATCTGTCCATCCCAGGGGTGTGCGACAGCTCCCAGCCTCGCCATGGACTAAGCCTTCCTGTCCAGCCGAAGCTGGGGTTGGAGTGAGCCCTTCCAGGTATAGAGGCCAGGGGGGGCTCATCCATCAGGGCGTGTGGTGGCAGTGGGGAAAGGTCACTCCATCCCGAATGGATTTTAGTGGGATTTCTCAGGGTGTTGTCTCCCTGCTCCTAAGCTGCATCCTCAGTCGTCTAGCAGAACCAGGTCTTATCTCTCTCTGCAGGGAATACAAGACAGCTGAAGCTACAGCTCGCTCAGCCCGATAGGATCACAGGCGCTAACAGGGAACGTGGAGTTGCCCAAATGTTAAATGCTGGCTTCCCAGGTCCATTTCACATGCGCCTGGCTGTGTCACGAGATAATGTGACAGCCTCTACAACAGCGTGACAAACAGGCAGCAACACACACACACACATACAGATAAACACACACAAACCAGATGTGCACATTCACAGCAGAAATGATCACTTTGGAATACAGTACACAGCTTTAACTCACTTGACCCCCCCCTCCCCCCCCGCCTTAACTTTCCTCAATTACATATCCTTTAAGGTTGAATAGTTCTGATTTCATTTGAGATAACCTTTCCAAGCAAAGTGTGTACAAAACTCTACTTAAATCTGCTGGTTTAGAGATTGAGACTGATACGACACCAGAATTCTCACTCTGTGCTGTCTTAACCGCTGCGTATTAAGGTTTTGTTTGGGGTTTATTTACAGATAAAAAAGGAGAAATGTTGAGAAGGTATACCAAATAAATCCATTCCGCTATACACCTACACGATCCCATTCCACGCTTCCATGACTTTGCTTGCTTCATGGAGCTTCACAGTATGAACCAAGATGAGAACAGAATATCAATGGGTCAAATTGGGAAGGGTGGGGCTGGGTGGGGTTGGTGACTCAAAACATCCCCAGCCTACCAATTCCATATCTGTGTCTATGGCTGGTTGGATCCATCCCATACAGAGGCTAGGTCGAGAGTGAGTGGGAAAAAGGGGTGGAGTCAGGTTCCGCTGACACACAGCGATAGGGTAGCAGAGTGCTGTGGGAGGGGCTGCAGCCTCTATCTGTCCACCAATCAGAGTGACTGGGGGCGATTCATGAGTAATTAAGCTTAGTGATGGTGGTGCTTTTCCAAACAGAGAAAGAGAGAGGAGAGACAGAGTGAGACAGAAATAGAGATAGAGAGACAAAAGGAATGTAAAAGGAAGAGTCCAAGAAGGACAGCCAGAGCAGGGGTGAGGACTGCGAGAAACAGAAAGGGCGGGAGACTGTGTGTGTGAGTGAGAGAAATAGAGAGAAAGGGAGGGGGTGGAAGAGGCAGTGTGATAGAGGGAGAGAGAGAAAGGGAGAGAGAGAGATAGAGGGAGGGAGTTTTTGAGTACAAGTGCTTTCTCGTCCTCTTCCTAGAGAAGATGAGGGCTCCCTGACGTTGTGTCATATCGCAGGTGAAAAGATGGGAAAAGTTTGAGACATCTTAGTCATGGATGAACACTTCCCACAGATACCTGGAGCAGGGAAACCTGCACAGCACATCCCAGTCTGACAGGCAGAGGAGAGAGACAACTGTTGGTGGACGACAGCTGGAGGGCAGATACAGAGCACCAGAGCACTGACACAGTGGGGAATGGGAACCCCTTTGAGTGACAAGATAAAGGGGATGATCGAACTACAAGGTTCACAGCTTTAAATCCTGCTCATGTGAGTGAAGGTGTCTTGTTCTGTGTGTGTGTCTATGTTCTGACAGATGTTTGTGCTGAGGTTTGGAAACATATTTTTTATTGCATGACATGCAGGCATTTGAATTTCCAAGTTAAAGATAACACAAACATATGGTAATGTATTTATTATATTTTGTTGGAATTCATTATGTAAATGTTTCATTTGGGAATCATTATGTAGCCATTTAAAAAAAATATTTATGTATAATTTAAAACTCTTAACATTGAAATATTTAATGTCAAACTCATGAACAAATATTAGTGTAAGTAATGGTGGTATTTGTTTTGCTTGAGGGAGAATTATACTTAGTTCCGATATATCATTGACACTGAAAGCTACCAGACACAGATAAAAGGTCAAGGTAAAATAAACCGATTAACAACGACAAACACGTTTATCTGTAACTTCACACTGAACATGACAAAATGCACAGAAAATCAGAAAACATATTCAGCCTCTGGCCAGACCTCTGTCCGACCGAGATGTTGGTGTGTGTGTGTATGTGTGGGGGGAGGGGGGGCTGTGTCAGGTCTTGTCTGTGTGATACAAACTGCAAGCGTGGCCCTGGGGAGCTTTTAACATGGAAATAACCACAGTTCCCTGGAGCCACAGAAACAAGTGTCTTATTTGGAGTTCCAAAATGGGATTGTGAGATTCATGCGCACGCAAATGTAACCTTTTTTGGCAGTGTGGGGTTGTGGCTGGCGTCTTATTTGGTTTTTAACTATTCTATTCAGTTACAGATAGATGTTTTTTGTTGTGGTGGCTCTCGTGCGGCGCAGGACTCCGCCATCACCCTGGTAACCTCTACCCAACACAGCTCTAGATGTCTCTCTCTCCTCCAAAATCAACCCTCTTCTGAACAGCTGTTGGCACAGCTGGGCTAGGGGCTTAATTTATCTTGATTCGGAATCAACTGCCTCACCCGCCTCCACGCCCACACACCCTCACTCCGTTCTTGTAACCCACCCCCCCCATCCCATCCCATAAAACCCATGCCTGTCTGATGAGTTCTGGATGAGGTCCAGTGCAGCAATAATGATCTCATCAGCCATCAGTGAACACCAGAGACGAGCACCTGGTTATAGAGAGACGGCAGAGAGAACAGGTGTTAGGCGACAATTATTTAGAGAGAAACCCAAACAGACTAGTGAGCATTCTGGGTAGAGATCCCACTCAGGTCAAGGTCTTGTCAATCAGACACACAGAGCTTAATGGTTATTGTGTACAGCCCCACCCTGAGAGACACCAAGCCTTTCGGTTCAAACACACCACAACAAAATAATCCGGGATAACTCAACATTACCTTGACCGAATAACAACCTAAACATTTCTTTATGAATAAGAATTTTAAATATCCCTTTTACGTCTATTTAAAAAACCGTCCCCCTCCGTTTAAAACCTCCGCTAGCGTCAATTAAGTTACACTGTGTGTGCCAAATGGCTTATACATAAATTTACTTCTTAACCTTGTCTGAGAAAGTATGTGCTTATCTCCATTTGTGATGCAGTCCTGTCGGTGATTCAGTTAAAAAATCCCTGGGGCAGTTATGGATGATAACAGTCAACAATCAATGAGAGGTCTGTGTCTAAAGAACCAGGCTATGCCACATTCCTGAGTAGCATCCACAGGCCCAGTGGACAATTCAGTAGCATTCCCGTCTCCTCACCTCCTTGGGAAGAGACATGAGAGCACTGCTGTCATCTCATTCAAGCCCTTCCTGATAAGTAACTGGGAGTCAGGCGGCTGAGCGGTTAGGGAATCGGGCTGGTAATCTGAAGGTTGCCAGTTCGATTCCCGGCCGTGCCAAATGACGTTGTGTCCTTGGGCAAGGCACTTCGCCTTACTTGTCTCGGGGAGAATGTCCCTGTACTTACAGTAAGTCGCTCTGGATAAGAGCGTCTGCTAAATGACTAAATGTAAATGTAACTAAAGCATGGGGAAGAGTGGTGCTGAAAGGACCTTTGTCTTGGATTGACAAACATCTCCCCACCTTACAGAACCCTAGATAACAATCATGGTTCAGCGTTAGTCGACGGTATAAATGAAGGATTACATTACCGCGGCTTGTCCATCCCCCACCATCGCACAAACTGACAGACAGCTCATTAGGCGAGCAAATTAAATCTGCATCCTGATCATCATCTCTGTCACAAAAGGCCGTCTCTAGGAAACAGACTCTGTTGACCAGAGGCTGTTACCCACCAGCAGCGATGGATGCTACTGACTGGGAAAAGCAGCAATGTAAATGTGGTCATTTAAGGCTGTGTGGGGAAGCTCAGGGTTGTTAAATGGCAGCGTTGGCAGTGTCGGTGGTATGGAGAACAGGATTAGGCGATGGGCAGTCAGGCGGCATCTACAGAGCCAGCAGAGCACAGCAAGAGCACCTGCTAGGAAGCACGGAAATCACTGGTGGAAAACTGAGATGGAGGAGAGAAAGAGAGAGGGACAGAGAGGCTGAGTGAGACAGAGAGAGAGAGTGAAAGAGAGAGATAGAAGGAAGATTCAGGTCATTGGTTCAGGGGGCGTAGTTGAAATCATTGTTATGCCGAATTCTCACAGCGGCCCACTAAGAGCACAGTACATAGCTCACACAGGAACACACACGTACGCACACTTACGCACACCTACACACACCTACACACACGAACACAAACTGCACCTGACCTAATTGACATGACAAGATGCAAACAGTCAAAGCATGAGGTCACGGTGACTAAAACCACTATGCGTGAGAGTCTGCAAGTGGTCATACTGAAGTCAACCTCAAGTTAGCTACAGTATGACGTGACCAGAGGAGACGGTACAAACAGCCAAGCTGCCAATCACCTCTCATTTCATCTTCCCCCTTAAAATGCTCATTATCTTGTTTTGCTACTCTGTCGTCTCAGGCCTCTGTGGGTAAATTGACAGCTCCAGTGTTGAGTGTGACGGATGGAGATGCGCGTGGTAATGACAGCTGTTTGTGCAGTCCGACAGGACCCTGAAGACCAGTCATTTTCCCTGAGTAAATGCTTTGAACGAAATTACCCTTTGAGAGCATCGACACCTGTTAAAACGTCATTACACTTTCTGTCTGTCCCTCCTAGTCACTGAAGCAGACTTCCTGCAGATGTCGAGACCTAATGCAGGAAATACATACACCCTTCATACATGCAATACAGTACAATTCACACACTCCTCACACACAACACAACCCTTATGCCCAATGGCTTCTCTCATACTGAAGAAACTGATAAAGCAGTTTGTTTAACGTTAATATGTCCCCTTTATATGGGATGATAATAAATAAAGGTCTCCAGTAAGTTAAAGCTGTTCTATCATGCTGTTGATTGACAGGTGGAAATTGTTGTAATCGATCCCCGCTTTCTCGCTGCCTAATCTACACTCCCAAATCTAACACGCTGTTGACATGACAACCCACATCCTATAGACAGAATGCCCCCCTCCCCCCTCCAGCCACTCACACAAAGCCTCAGCAAACACATTGTATCCTCATCCCTTACAAACACACACTTACAACCCCCCCCCCCCCCCAAAACAAACATATCCGCCAATCCCACTCAAACACATGCGTATCTGAACCCAGCATGTCTATTTATGTTTTCTCATTCTGACAGCTCCTCACCCTATCTGCTATTGTTGTCTCTATTGCCTCCCAGCATGCTCTCTGGTCCACCGCTGATGGCCCCCGTGAACAGAAAGGCCGTAATAAATCGGGAGGGAGAAGTACTTGGGAAAAACACATGGAAATGTCACACACTACCCCCAGCTCCAGTCGCTTGTCCACAACCAGCCCATAAACACCCTCGCTTATTGAAAGGCATGTGCTGTCAGTTTCTGGCATTCAACAAAGTTAGTGGGGCTGTAAAAGAGTACGAGAACGGAAGATCTTTCAGGGAACCCTTGGAGCATCTATGTTCTACGTCTCGTCTTGGCTCATTTGTCATGACATTATCTTTTGTGTTGCTGCCCCCTCCTCTAATTACCCCTCCGCCATCCATGGGCAGGCCTGGATGGATGATTTAATGGCTGTGTGTGTTTGACCTGAGCTCTTCCCTGTTTCATTAGTGAATGGATCACATGGAGCTTTACCAAGCGAGTCGTGGTGGTGACCTGTTCCAGAAACCTCTGCACTAGCCCTGCACTAGAAACTTGATTGATTGAAAATAGCTGTCTTGTGAAGGCATAGATTATCATCTGGGTTATAAGAAGGTAAAGAACAACTTTGAAGTATTGAGATTTCAGATGCGGAGGTGTGAAGAATGGATTCAATATAAAGGCTTCAAAGAATAGAGGTGTGTAATTATGTAGTACATTCTCATTTTCAAGAAGGAGAATGGCAAACTTTGATGAGTCTCATTGACCATAATGAATGCTCTGCAGCTGGGGTTGGGAGGGGGGGGGGAGCAGACCTTGCTGCTCATTTTGATTCCACAAAGGGGAGAAAAGCAATGGGAACAATCAATTGACTTCAACGGCTTGAAGACAAAATAGAAATCGATCTGTGAGATATTCAGCACGCAAAAGCGCATTACGACAGATACAAAATGCAAAAGCATACCTTTGTCACCATTTCCTCCCGCAAAGTCTATCCACAAAAGGCCTGTGGCAATGTGGCAGCAGTATGAGGAATCCTGTCACATCGCTGCACTTCATTGATCTATTTCAAGAAATAATACATGGATGGACTGCAGACATGGTACTGTCCACTGTAGAGCCAGGACTTTGTGCATGGTACGTCAAAGCAAGGCACAAAACTCAAATTGTTTTCTTTTGAAGCATCTCAGCTTTCTTTAACTTAACCTAACCATCTGCCTCTTTCTGACAGACAGTCCAGTTTGACATTTAGACACTCAGGCAAAGTTGGCATTTTTCCTAACTGGGAAAAGATTGGGTGTAGTGATGGAGGGTCTTTTATGTGTTGTTCAGAAGCACAGGCCCCAGAGGAGCATGCTGGGCCAATGGGGAGGGTTATTTTGCTCTCTGGTCTGCTTTGTCAGTAGTTTTATCGGATCTGATCAATCTCAGCAACTGACAGTTTAGGCCCATCTCAACGCTATCTCTGTGTTCCTCTCTCTGTGTATCCTTCTCTCTCTCTCTCTTTCTCACGGGTGCTGTGCTCCTTAAGCTGAGAAATCCCGCTTGGTTTGACATTTAAGGCAGAACGATGTGTCCACAACCGCGCAGATGAATTAGCCTGCCACAAAGGCGGGTCCTGGAAACATGGTGTGTGTGTGTGCTTTTGTTTTCCTGTCCTCACAGCAAGATATCAAAACATTGAGCAGGACACCGGTTTCAATTACATTTCCACCAAGAATCAATTAGAACAGAGCCATTCATCCCTGTCTGGTCTGAACGACCCTTTGAGACTTTCACATCTCTCAAAATTAATGTTGAGAATATCACAACCTTATTTGACTTTTTAAAGAAATCTGAAAATATCATCCGTCTGTACACATTTTAAACAACCTTGTGAGAGAGCCGTTCCATTTAGCTGCAAAGGTGTAACTGAACATCACGTACTCTGTCAAACCAAACTAGGGAGGTGCAGTAAACTGTTTGGTGTACACAAGTGAAACAGAGTGGAAAGTGTTAGGATGGCTCTTTTATCATGCATGTCTGTAAGTATTCAGATTTAGCCTGCAAGAGCTCTTGTGGGTGTCATGGCAACACTCACCTGTTGCAGCGGAGAGGAGAGAATTTCAAACACGGCAGTAGAGAGAGCGAAAGAGAGAGCTACCTCTGATGTATCGCTCTCAGTGAGGAGACCCTTCACAACATAATGACACACATATTCTCCACAACGTGCCTGAACGGGCCAATTGTGTACACTGACACACCAAGAGAAGCATGCCAGTGACAAGGACACACTGTGAAATAATTTCGGCACAAAAGTTGAAGAGTTGAGAAAATAGTCATATGAAGATTAACTTTTGTCTTTCCCATCTGTTCTATGCTTGGTGTGATGTCACCCTAGAAGACACGCGTGACTGAGGTGTGATCTACGCTAACCATGGCTGTGACAGGAGTCATCAGAGGAACACACTGGGCTGACACATACACACTCAACGCACCTCACCGACACACCAAGGTCAAAACACAGATCACACTTTGCTCAACTCTGAGCTTTGCATCCTCAAGGTAGGGTCCTCACACATCTGCCACACACGCGTCTGCCACCCCCCCCCCCCCCCCCCACACACACTCACTCACTTTCAACCCTCCTCTTCTCTCCTCAGATGTTAACTTCAGTGCAGCAGTGCTGTTTGGGGCCTCCATCATGGACAACGTGACACCCGGCATCCCTCCAGAGGGCTTGGACCAGGGGGGCTTGGACCAGGGGGGCTTAGACCAGGGGGGCTTGGACCAGGGGGGCTTAGACCAGGGGGATTTGGATCAGGGGGGTTACAACTACCTGGCGCTGATTCTGGGTGTGCCACTGATACTGATCATCATCCTGGGCAACATCCTCGTGTGTCTTAGTGTGCTCACCGAGCGCTCGCTCAAAACAGCCACCAACTACTTCATCATCAGCCTGTCTGTGGCAGATTTACTGCTGGCTGTGTTGGTGCTTCCTCTCTACGTCTACTCTGAGGTGTGTGTGTGTGTGTGTGTGTGTGTGTGTGTGCGCAGAGCGTACAGTATGTGTCCCTGCCTTGTCTCTTTGAATGAGGATTAGTGTTTAGGTCACTGCTGATGGTGTTTGTTGTGTCTGTGTCTAGTTCCTGGGAGGAATCTGGACCCTCAGCACGTACATCTGTGATGCTCTGATGACCATGGATGTCCTGCTGTGCACTGCCTCCATCCTCAACCTGTGTGCCATCAGCGTGGACAGGTGACTCATATCTAACATGCCCGAGGACACACACACCTGGCTACGCCACACCTGTTAACCAACGAGTGTTTTCAGTTTTCTCAAGAAAAGGGTAGTTATTGTAACACATTGCTTTCATAAAATACTCCAAAAACATATCAGAAAGTTATATTACCCTACATCAATTTTCTCCCGGGCTTCCTCCAGACTTTCAATGTGGTTTCTAAGTGAAAGGGAGGTGGGGACTTCGATTCATTCGGAATAACACATTGAATGCTAACCAGGGCATAAGCAATTGGCCAGGCCTACGAGGCTAGCTAATGGAGTTAAGGGGCAGAGCTGAGTGAATCAAAGACTGCAATTACACAACACAGCAAGAAACCCATCACAACAAACCACTCTACTAATCTAATACTTTAATACCCTAAAACTGCATAAAAAGACTGCTAGAGAACAGCTTTGTATCCTGTTGATAACAAATACAATTGTCTACGCATGTCCGGTACATTTACATCTAATGTGTTTTTGTTCAGGAGACTCGGGCTGTGGAATGTAAAGCAATTAAATTTGATCAGAACACAAGAAACTGAGCAACATGGACTCTAATCACCAGAGATAGATTAATATGTTTTTACAAGGCAGAGAAGGTAGGGTAGGGAGGAGGTATGGGGGGCAATACCAGGTATTCACAGCAACCAGAACCACTCAGGATCATTACTTTGCCCTATTTCTTCTCTGTGATGGGAACATGTCTGACACTCACGACTGGATTCCCTTTGGTGCTGGACTGTCCTCACAACTATGGTGACAGGAAATTGCTCTTTTTAAAGTCAGCTGCTATTAAGGTGGCAGGAAATTGAATTTGAGGCTGTTTGTTATTGATGCGTTTTCTATAGGTACATCGCAGTGGTGGTGCCCCTGAAGTACAACAGGAACCAGTTCAGCTTGCGCCAGCTCGGCCTCATCACTGCCACCTGGGTGCTCTCCCTGGGCGTGGCCAGCCCCGTCATCTTCGGCCTCAACCAGGTGCCGGACCGAGACCCGAGGGTGTGCAAGCTGGAGGACGACCGCTTCGTGGTGTACTCCTCCATCTGCTCCTTCTTCGTGCCTTGCCCCGTCATGCTCTTCCTGTACTACTGGATGTTCCGGGGGCTGCGCAGGTGGAGCTCTGGGAGGAGTCGCTCCCAGCTGACAAGGGGAGGCCGCTGCAGCCTCTCCCTGCGCCTCAGCTCCGCCCTGAGCAGGGAGAAAGCGGGGAAAGGGAGCGGGCGGGAGAAGGTGATGTACCTCATGCCCGCTGGGTTCAGCCCCACCTCCGTGTCCGCTGGGTCCGCCGCGTCGCCAACGGCAACCCCGGTGGCGGAGGAGCAACCGGACGGGGCGGGGGTGGGGACCGGGGGTGGGGCGGAGAGCGACCCCATGACCACACAGCTGGACAGCATGTCGGATGCAGAGCCCACGGAGAGGCCTCCGAGGGAGGGGGACAGCGGCAGGGAGAACGGCCTGCCCAAGACCCGCGGGGGCAAGAAGAGCAGACGTAACAGCAAGAGCAGCAGAGTGAGCGGGAGAGAGCGCAAAGCCATGAAGGTCTTGCCCATTGTTGTGGGTAGGTCAAATTTGTGTGTGTGTGTGTGTCGTTGTTTGTCAAAGACATGTCTACTGTGATTTGCATACGTAAAAAAAACATGATTCCATAACCCAATACAAAAAGCATTTTTGCTACAATTGTTAGGGGGAGCTGCATTGTTTGGCATGGACCAGTATAATGTAGCATTCAGATTCGGCTTGCCCCCATGGGTTCATCATGTTAATGTTTTTATCAAAATGGAGGAGGGTAATTGTCTAATATCACTTACACTGGTAAGGCTTATTACTTACATGGGCTTACATATGCTTGGTAAGCTGTACTGACAAGCCCCAGGGTATATTGAACCTGCTGTGCTTGACCTGACCCAACTGTGTCTGCAAAAAAGATGGTCTATGTCTCTGTGTGTGTCTGTGTGAGTCAGTGTAAGAATGAGTGTGTTTGTCAGCAAGCAAAACAATTATTTGTTCAGATAAGTAATGACATCCTGGGGTATACAGTAAAGAGCGTCCAGAACGTGGTCTCTGTTTTAAGACATACTAACAGAAATAAAGTTCTGGTGGCACTTTCTGCAAAGAAGTGAATTATCCGCAGCTAATTGGTAATCTTGTGAACCCCACCAGAGTGCCCCGTTGGGTGTATAATGAAGGTGCTAGTGCAGCAATACAAACCAGAACAACCTGTAATCACTATCTCCTTGGAAACAACAATTTCCTCAGCATCCAATAATACACATGCACAGCATTTGTCACTTTTTAAATTAGAATCAATGTGTGTTAATTAAACACAGTGAAATACGGAGTGTAGCGGCAGCTTCATCTGTTGGCCAGGTAAGAAGAGAGGTTTACCAGTATGTCCACCAGCTGTTGGTTCTGTCTCTGTGTGACCGCCTCTCCACTGCTTCCCATAGGAGTGTTCCTGGCCTGCTGGACACCCTTCTTTGTGGTGCATGTCACCAAGGTGTTGTGTGTGTCCTGCAACATCGGGCCCACGCTGATCTCCGTGGTGACCTGGCTGGGGTACGTCAACAGTGCCGTCAACCCCATCATCTACACCGCCTTCAACGTAGAGTTCCGGAACGTCTTTCACAAACTGCTCTGCTGTCGAACATGAAACCGCCTCAATGGGAAAAGTATCTTTCGCTAAACTCTTCAACGTTACCTTTGACACCTGGATAGGTTGTATTGGACATGCTGCTTGACTTCTGGAAGGTCTTTCACAAAACCTGTCTGTTGCTAAACATGACATCTTTCATTTTTTGGGTTTACTGTAAGTGCTTGCCAGATGTATAGTGATCAACAGTAATTAAACAATTACACAAATAAATAAACTTGCAACCATATTGACAACCATATTTGCCCAATGCCTTAGAGAACTTAGTGGACTGACGGACATGGACTCTTTTCCAGTGTTTTTACATAGAAAATCAAACATTGCTGAGTTTACTCCTGTAAATATTGATTGCCTACAATAGATGTGAATACTGTTGATATCATAGCCCAGAGGCATAAAAATGTGAACAGTTAATGATTATAAATGTATTTGAAATAGGTATGTTATTCTTCAAATAAAATATTCATGTATAATTAGCTTTCATTTCCTATAATGTGCAGGTTTGCTATAAATCTCACAGTAGTTGATATTGAACTAACTGTCAAAAAATTATCTAAAGGATTCAATCTGGGTTAAAACAACGAATATTATTTTACAACTTTCGCTGTAAGCGTTTTTGGACGTTATGTTGCATCTCAAAAAACCCTGTAATAGAAAATACATTCTGAGCAGGGAGATACAAAGATAACATAACATTATTATGTAATAAAAACCTGTCCAAATCATAAGGGTATTTCGATTTGGGGAGTGAAAACAGTTTTTTAGGACAACAATGACACTTCTATTTGACTTCAAAAAATATTGCCTGTGCAAATGGGGAAGAAATTGTACATGTTTACACACCAGTAATCTATTTTTGGAGTTTCACAGCCAATGGAAATTGTGAAAGTTACAGTATTAACAATGACCTCATTTGTAATGTTATGACTTGTGAAGTATTGCAAAAGTGCTGTGAAGAGGTGTCTGTGACAAACTGTAAACAGCACGTCTTGTCATTAAAAGCTGAAACGATTAAAAGACTAAAGTGGATGGTGGAATGATGCGGTTGTAAGGGTTGTTAACTGTCATGAACTGGCTTCAGAAGACCTGCTATTGATTCCATAGGACAAAGACATGGGAAATGATCCACATCACCCAGACACATAACAAGGAAGCTTATCGTGTTATCAACATAAGAAGGAACTCAATCATGCTATTTAATTTGCATGATTGATGGCCACGGCAACCATCGCAAAGAGATGTGCCCAGCTGGCACCCAGTTGAATGAAAACACCTACAGTAGCTGGTAACTGAGACATAGCCTACTGGTGACTAGCCCTGTGTGTGTGTGTGTGTGTGTGTGTGTGTGTGTGTGTGTGTGTGTGTGTGTGTGTGTGTGTGTGTGTGTGTGTGTGTGTGTGTGTGTGCGTGTGTTTGTATGTGTGTACACAAAGGGACCACACCACTGCTCTCTATGTGACAGCCTCCTCTCAGCTGAACATCAGAAGTGATCTAACTTCCTGATAAATCAAGCTGGGAGGTTTTCATCTCTGCCCAGCCATGATGGCCTTTCACAAAGGAATGGAATTGTTCTGGAAGGGTATCTAAAGTGTATGCAGTATGAGAGAGCATCACTCTTCTCTATTCTATATTTGTTTTTACATTATCTTTTCTTTTTCTTTTTTACATTACACTGTCTCATTTTAGAGAAATACCCATGGAAACCACAGCGTTGCCAAGGTAACATGGAATGACTAATTGTCAAACTACAGTTTACCACTTTTGCCTCCATGTGGTAAATACATCTATAATTTACTATCTGAAAACATCAGAGGGTCCCTGTTATACTGTAACTTGAGGTTTCTAGTGACTCACAGGCTCACAATTCAGACAGATATGATATAACTTCTGAATAAGAATAACACCTCTGTGTTTTACATCTTTTTCATTGTTATTTTAATTTCCCATCCAAGGGATGCTTTCTTTGTTGGGCTTTTTGTCTTCTCCAGCATCTAAGATTAGCTGAATAGAGAACATGGATTAGAAGATTGTCCTCTGTCTCGTCTCCTCCACCCCTTCCCCTCTCCATTCCTTTTGTGTGTAATGGGTTTTGAACAGCAGTTTTCCATGCATTGCTTTTCTATCCTTTCCCTTGTATGTCCTGTGACTCTTCAGCGAGGCAGAAAAAACACCATCAGTGCTAAACAGAGGCATTACAGTCATCCACTACACCTAACAGATCCATCCTCACCTCATCCTATTCATTGAATGGTGAGTCTCTGTTAAAGCCATTCAATACTCTAGTCTATTTGAACAATTTAAGCCCAGACAATTTCACAAGATGGTACAGTATGGGACGCTCTGTGGACCACCAAAAACAAATACCAGCTGTCAAACATCCACTGCATGAGAGGCTAACGTAAATACACACAATGCATGTACAATATATAAAGGTAAACAGTGGCTTGGTGGACACATTAGTAAAGTAATGTAATGAATCAAAGTACTGTAAAAACTTTAAATGGCATCTATTTCAAACTAGGTCCCTATAAGTCCAATGGGACAATGAATAGATAGTGCAGCTGGATGAGAGGTAGGAGTAATCATTTGAATAGGCAGCTAGATGAGCTGTTAGAGCACCCAGGGGCAAGGATAAGTGCCGTTGACGCTCCCATACTACAGAAGTGAAGCAGTATGATTTTCTTGAGGATAGCTCTCAATGTTCCTCATCATCAAGGTCATGTTAAGCATTACAATAATAATTGAACACCAACAATGGCACTTCAACTAAAGGGTCTGACAAAAATGATATTTACTACAGAATCGTTTTACATTTTATCAATTTGACATTGATTCGAAGAAAAATAAAAAGCCAAAGTGAAAACAATTTATTTTTGCCATCTAGATGCTCTTAAAAAAAACTTTACATGACCTATGCATTCATTTACACTTTCTTTGAGTAATTCCCTGTCTACACAGGGAGGATGCTGTAGCTACAGTTCAAGGGCTCCGAGTACTTATATCTAATCAAAATATAATTATTATAATATAC
This sequence comes from Osmerus mordax, assembly GCF_038355195.1. Lineage (NCBI taxonomy): Eukaryota > Metazoa > Chordata > Actinopteri > Osmeriformes > Osmeridae > Osmerus > Osmerus mordax. The sequence continues at coordinate 4,817,419 of NC_090066.1, read as the reverse complement.
CAACTCTAAAAAACTCTTGGCTTGTGATTTGCTGCAGAGCTAGTACAAATCAATGACATACTATTTCCATATTTGATAGGAAAGACTTTATCGCCACATGTTGATTATGAGGCTGATTTTGTCATCGGGGGGTCTTATTCTACTTTCTATTTCTTTATACAAAGCAATTTCACAGTGAGAAACTAATACCTGCTAGGGGGTGGGAGGGGGGGTGGGGTATATGAAGCAGCCTCCCATCGATCTCTAGCTCTCTGTTCCCCGCTTTGTTAAAACAATCCATATTCTCCCTCCCCACATTCTCACTCCTGAAATACTGTAGAGGAGGAATACAGGAGGGTTGCTTGGGATGTCTTTTTAGCGGAGGGTTATGAATGGCAATGTCTGCATTTACTCACTGTGTCACAATCCAAACACTAAAGGATGTCATTCTAAAATACACAACAGGAACACACAGCCCTTCATCCCCTGGCTCTGGGGATCATGGCCATCTATTCAATAATAACACCATGATGACTAGTGCTAAAGACAGACCAACATACACACCCTGAGCACAGATCCTGAGCAGTTTAAGTTATGGTCTAGTTCTGGTAGGTCTGGTACTAGTTCAGTAGAAGCCATGTTTAAACAAAGATGACATCTGCACCAGCCAACAGTCTCATTAGCGACTGTCTGACCAAACAGCAGCTGGGCAGAGAATTGAGCAGGATCTTACACGGCTGAGATGAGGACAGGGGGATATTTATGTTACCACTTACTGTATGGTCAACTCACCACATATCGGTGTCGTTGGAATACGTTCATTAAAATGCATCCCAGAATATGCACTATTTCACACTCGCACTGTGACGGAATTGTGATTGTTGTGATTATTTCCATAAGGCTTCTGTTTGGAAAGCCAAAGCTGGAATGAGGAACAGAAGAGAGAAGGAGCAGCCTCACTGAGCAGAGAAGAGGAAGTCCTCGAGCTGTCAGCCTGTTATTGGATGCCCTGACTGAGCCAGGCCTTGGCGGGGGACTAGGTCGAAAGTTAGGAGAAACTTTTGTTGCTAGGTTACAACATATCTTACAAGCAGCACGAGCATGCCACTTGCACACCAGACTTGCTCCAATCCCCAAAGGAGGTGGAGTGTTTGTGATAACAGCTTATTATTATCTATGAAGTCAAAAGAGAGTTGTCTTCCGAGTTGAAAACCTGAAAATGAATTAACAGTAAAGATATGTTTCTTTTTGATATTTTAGTAATATATAAAAAATATTTGACACGTTATACATCTCCACAAGGGGTAGAACTACATTTGCTGCGAACAGCCTTTCCATAACACCATGCCGCTATGTCTGAATCGAGAATGTTTTACTCCTAAGAATGCAATAATAGTGTGTGTAAAAATAACACCTTCACATACAGTCAGTCAGGGACAAACGGGGAAACATTCAATGACAAAACCCTATTTTGTTGTCCTTTACACAATAAAGGATGCATTGACACATATAACACATAGATGGAGAGATGAAGCCAAATCCAGACACAGTCTCACGGGTGCGAGGCCTGTTTACGCTCTGGATAAGAGCACCTGCTAAATGACTAAATGTTTAACCAGCAGGTTAAAAATTTAAGGTGTAGGAAGTGGATCAACAGGACTGCTGACAGAGGCAGATTCAACACAGATACAAGCTGCCAACTTTAACTTGGGACAGTTCCAGAGACATTGCCTCTGGAACTGTCCCAAGTTAAAGTTGAACACATACAGAAAACATGGATGGTATGTCACGGGTATGTTGTGTGTGTGACGATCGACATGTTCATGCTTGTTAATGTTTCACTGATGTCAATGATTGATGTGATAGATTAAATATACTCAAAAGATTAAAGCTTGATGCTCATACAGACCGTGTAGGGATGGACTAGGCGGATTGCTACAGAGGAACACTAATATAGATTGTCCACATGAGATTTCACATCAAGCATCGTTTTTAAAGACGACTTGCTAAATCAAGGTTTCATGTGATTGAGATTTTGAGCCGTGAAGCATTCAGTACTGGATGGAGAGCAGTATCTCATCACTCCATCACCAACTGTGTGCAGCGACGCCTCTCCTGTCGCCCCATAGCACAGCATAGCAACCGCTGCAGCCCCGACAGCTATCACAAACATGATTGATGATCAGAAAAAGAACACCGTTCCTGTTCCAACACAATATACTATCATCCACCAAGAACTGTGGTAGGGAAGGTTAAAGTGTTGCAACAATAATGAGGTAGTCATTATGAAATGACACAAAATCTAGTTTCCTGACTGACAGAGCTCAAATTCAGTGTATCCTCTGAGTGCATAGCTACCACATGACTCACATGTTCAACTGCTAGGTGTATGTTTTTTGTTATATATATTTTTTTTAAGTGACAACTTTCTCCTGTTGAAAAGCGTGCGTAGGGCTATTTGTAGAGTGCTAATGATGTTCTCCACCCGTCTGCAGAGACACCAAAGGTGCTAATCCGACAGACACAAGGTGTCGGGAGATAGAAAAAAAGAATGAGGGAGATGATGAGAGCGATGAGGGGAGCGGTTTGGAGAGAGAACAAACCATTCAACTTCTAGTGCTGCTTAGTGAGCTGCTATTTTAAAATTGGATCACGCAAACGATCTAAACACGAAACTTAAACACACACACAGTGTATTTTCTCATTCGTGTGTAAATAACTCAGTGTTGCGTGTAATTATTTCTTATAGACAGATGCAACTCAAGGAAGCTGATAACAATCATGTTTTATGCGCCTTTCGGGTCTTTTCACAATAACTCTCTGATTGCTGGCAAAGGGTGTAAATGTATAATATCATACCCTTGAAATACACACAGCCAAAAGAAATGAGATCATTTACACCTCCTCAGTGATGTCCTACCCAGTAGGGGGTAGTGTGGACGGCAGCCGATCAAAGGCAGCCTCGCCAGGCTGCTGATAACTCGACGATGTAGGTGAGCTGCAGTGATACTTTGAGGAGGTTTCGAAAAAAGGGATTCATTACAAATGAAATATTCCAGGCTCCTGCCCCAGAAGCCCTGTTTAATTGTGGTGCTGTAGCCTTGAGAAAGGTCAGTGGATGAGAACAATGGCAGAACGGTCACCAGACACAGATCAGGTGAAGTGGAGAAATTGGCCTTTAAAAACTGAAAAAGGAGAGAGGGGAAGACAGAGAAAAAGAGGGGAAAATGAGGGAAAGAGTTTAGGATAACGATAGTCGGAAAAAGAGACAGGTGGAAAGAGACAGGCTGCAGTGACAGAAAGAGGCAGAGAGACACAGAGAAAGAGAGAGAATAAGTAAGAAAGACAATCAGACAATCAGAGGGGGAGAAATTGGCGAGGGTCGGAGGAAGAAGAAAAATCTGACAGACAGGATTTACACCTGAGTGGTGAGCAGGAGATAAGGTTACCACTCCGCCCATGGTATTTTCCACCTGAGGAGTTAAGAGGGGAACACATACAGTACCACATACAGAGACAGTGGGAGTGACAGGGAGAGAGGAAAGAGAGGGATGTGGAAAGAGAGGGATGTGGAAAGAGAGGGGTGGGGTGGGGTGGGTTGGGGGGAAGGCACGACAGGAGGAAGATAAGGACATAAGGAAAGGAGAGTAAAAGCAACAGAGTAATTCATTTATTCCTGGTACTTTGGGACATGTTGGACACAAGTTCCCTCCCATGTGTTTCTTCAGATATCACCAAGGTATTTGCATTTGCTAAATTACATAATTATATACACCATAACAAGTAAAGTCAAAGCCAAACATTGTCCTTATCACGGAAAAGAACAATACCACAGCGCCGAACAAACAAAAGAAATTGGCAGGCTGAAAGTGAATGCAGGTAGCCTTGTAGTGCGACCAACTGCAGCTTCTCGATTACCAGTCTCATCACCAGGACCCACGTGGCAGAGAGGACATGCTCCTTTATCGACGCCATACAGACAGAATCACTGGGGCCTTTTGGTAAAAGCAAAGGGAGGGACCTAATCCTGCCTCTGAATGACGAAGAACAAAAGAAGCAACCTGGGATAGCCAGCAGGCTGTCTCTTTCTGCGTGGGCGCTGTTAGTCTAGTGAGTGTCGGGAGGACGTGTGTAAGGGTCAAGCAGAGGCTGTGTCTAGCTGGTGTGTAAGATGGCTATTTTAAAATTGGATCACGCAAACGATCTAAACACGAAACTTAAACACACACACAGTGTTTGTTCTCAGATGGCTCAGAGTCAGGTGGCTGAGCGGTGAGGGAGTCGGGCTAGTAATCTGAAGGTTGCCAGTTCGATTCCCAGCCGTGCCAAATGACGCTGTGTCCTTGGGCAAGTCACTTCACCCTACTTGCCTCGGGGGAACGTCCCTGTACTTACTGTAAGTCGCTCTGGATAAGAGCGTCTGCTAAATGACTAAATGTAAAATGTGTAAGGGTCAAGCAGAGGCTGTGTCTAGCTGGTGTGTAAGGGTCAAGCAGAGGCTGTGTCTAGCTGGTGTGTAAGGATCAAACAGAGGCTGTGTCTAGATGGTGTGTAAGGATCAAGCAGAGGCTGTGTCTAGCTGGTGTCTCCTCATCTGAGCCTTCCCACGTGTTACTGTAGTAAACCTAAACAGACACCAGCTTGAACACCACAGAGCAAAACACAGCATGCAGCTGGGAGGAGCTCCTGGCTATTACAAACCATCAGAGGTCATTACACAAGGCATGATTGGTCAGTGATAGGCACACCTTCTACAGATAATTATAATCAGTATGCTAACATGGTGACGAGTTCCACTTATGACTAAGTTTTGACTTTGACTAGAGGACATTCACAGCCTCCCTAACACTGCCACCACCTGGTAAAATACACAATGATGGGTCTACTTTACATTTCAACTGGGCTAACAAGCCTTAACTAATAAATAGGAAATGTAGCAGATTATCATTGATTCAGGATTCATATTGAAATGTATACTACTACTACTACTAAAGGAGGATTTAAGTAGGAATATAGATCAGAATAATAATAGACACAACAGCAGTTTCTGTGTTGCATAGCAACTAGTCTTAGCTGTTTGGAACAGAAGGAAGCTGGTAATTTAAAGACGAAAGCTAGTTATTTAAAAGTGAAAGCAAGACAGCTCAAGTTGGAAGCCAGTTATTTTGCAATGACAAAAACAACAACACCTTTTTTTTTTCAGGAATATTTCATACAAAGGAAATATTTTTTGAAAGCTCTAATGCTTTGAATTTACGACAAGTGCAGCTCATTAAAGGTTCCTGAGCAAGATGTGGAAACCGAGTCAACCGTTGCCACATGCCTTAGATTAAAATAAAATGTTTAAAGTTCTGGTGTGACTTTGGACCCATAAGGAGTTCAAGGAAAATGACACCAGTGGACTGTCCACTCACTTTGTCATGAGGCTGGATGCGTGACTCACTTCTGACAGGGACATGTGTGACCACAGACGCAGGATCTAGAGGTGAAGTCAGTCTAAGACTGATCAATTCAAAACTAGCTCTGGTGATCCTGATGTCTCCCGCTGAGGCCTCTACATCCATTACGGATAACGGGAGAAGGGATGGACACAGCTGAGGGTGGACAAGGCAAAGAAAAGATACATTATTAATTAAATCACCATGAGACTGGGAAGTGTTGACTGTATTGAGAGGCTGTGTGCTATTTTGTGTGTGTGGCATGTGTGGCGAGGGGGAGAGGGGATACGCATGCACTTATCTAATCCACAATAAATGTTAATCACAGCACAAAAGTGAGAGACCCAAAACCCATTACATGCTGCTAGAGAGAGGTGCCCCACTGACACAAGCCAAACATAACAGTAACATTGGAATCAAGCTAGCACAATAGCCACTGTCCACTTTCCTTACACAAGGAAGAGGAGGGTTTACATTGGGGGGGGAGAGAGAGAGAGAGAGAGAGAGAGAGAGAGAGAGAGAGAGAGAGAGAGAGAGAGAGAGAGAGAGAGAGAGAGAGAGAGAGAGAGAGAGAGAGAGAGAGAGAGAGAGAGAAAAAGGGGTAGGGGGGGGATTATAGAGAGACAGAGACAGGCAGTTTAATCCCTTGTCAGAGGTAATTAAGGAGTTGAACAGAGTGAGTTAGCCCAAGGCTTTAAGAGTGCAGATAGAGAAAGAGATGGAGAATTCACACTGATGAAAAACATACTCTCCATAATTGTTTGTGTACAGAGAATTCAAAATCTGGAAAACTGAGATGGAATGCGACACAGTGGCAAAACATGTTTAACTCGCTAACTAGGCTTATCTGGGTGAATTTTTTTTTTGGAAACTCTGGCAGCAAATCTCACTCCTACTGTGATATGTATAGCAGTCTCTGTAACTCGAAAAATGACTTTTATAGCTATTAGCCCCCTAGGGTGTCTCGATAGCGGTACCCCATAATAAGGGCCTCTCTGTTCCTGCTCAGTGACACAGCATACCTGGGGTGCTTTAATGATCTGTCAAACACATGTATGCCTCCCAGCAGGGGGGGTCACAGTGAGAGTGAAACAGAGGCATGGGAAGGGCTCAGCTCACGCCTGGGCGGGGTTTAGCACATTAGCCAGCGTTTTCTGTTTAACCTCCCTTCCAGGCGGCTTGATGGTTATCCTGTTCTGGAAATGCCCTCTAAGCCCCCAACCCCCCTCACCCCCCCCCCCCCCCCTCTGCTCGTGCTTTGTGCAGGAGCTCTTAATACTCTCCACACACACACACACACAAACAAACAAACACACAGACACACACGCATGCATCTCCCTCTCTTCCCTGGGCGCTGCTATCCCTTGTTTAGGGAATGCAGCTCTGAAAGTAGTGTTCGGGGACGAGTAACGCGGAACTGCTGCTCGGTCCGGGAGAGAAACGGCAGCGAGGGAAATAATGTGGCGCACAACGAGGGGCCAGGGAGAGAGCGTGCTGGGGACTCGGTGAGAGTGCTTGGAAACACAGTCCTGATAGAGGAACAGCACCGCCAGAGCGAGCGAGCACGGTGAGCGGACTGTGTCAAGTTGGGGCAGTGTGGTAGGAGTGGCAGTAGTACTAGCAGTTAGTTGTAGTAGTGTGGGATTGGGAAGCACTGCTGCCCTATATTTTCACAGTATTTGTGTTGTCGTAAATCTGCTTGGGGTGTTTTGTGCTTAAACAGTGTGGTCTTCAGGAGAGCTGGGCACAGTGAACAAGACTCTGGGACTGAATCTATAGAGGTGGCTGTCTCAGGGTGCTACCACTGTGATTGACAGGTTCATCAATGAGCTTCGACCGCCACAGTCACCTCACATACAGGTGACAATCCTGACCTCTAGGCCTGGGAAAGTGATTACTTCTCTCTGCTGTGGCAAATTGGCTGGCATCAGGGCCGTAGCCAGAATAATCTTTTTGGGTAGACCTAGAAAAATATGAATAGGCATCTTTTCAGTTTTTTTACTTATTTACTTTGCGATGTGCACCCGGTGCATAATCTTTCTGAGATATTTTCGTTTTTGGGTAGGCCTTAGAACAAATTGGGTGGGCCTGTGCCTACCCAGGCCTACCTGTGGTTACGCCTCTGGTTGGCATACATCACAATCACCACTGGTTTATGCATTGAGGCTGTCATTGGGATCTGTAAGACCTCATCGGGCAATGAAACAAAAGAAATACTGAGACAAAAACAAACAAAGCCTTATTCTCTGAGGTTGGGAATTCACTGGCATTTCCAGCCACGCAGAGATAATTTTGTGGCTGTGGGGAGACAATGTTTAAGTCCGGGACTGGGACCTCATAGCTTGGTAATTGCTTTGCCCAGTTATCAAGACTGCAGTAATGAGCTTGTTTAATTGTGATGGGCACAGGGCAAAGGAGAGGTCAGATGGCTATTCAGAACTGTCTTGTTTTCTCTGCGTCACAAAAGTGTTTGCAACAGGAACATTCCGAGACACTGTATTAATTTCCCTTTGACAGAAAACACTGTTGCCTCGTCCCTCTTGATGTTACAGATGGCACAAATCATCAACCCATTTAGAAACTTCATAATACACTGGTGTAAACACCACACACACACACACACACACACACACACACACACACACACACACACACACACACAGAGGGTGTGTTCATACAGTATGTATGAAAGCACATGCTCGGGGCAGGTGTATCTTGAGATACTGAATAGAACAGAGTTATAATCTCCAAGTAAGCTGTCTGTGTGACCTGAGTCCTACTTCCTTTTGCACATCTCATACTAATTAAGGAGGTAATCCTCATTCTAACTGGGAGACCTGGACTCATCGCCTTTACACCTCATTAGCAGTACACATGCAAGTACTAGCTTAGCTTCCTCATGTCTGTGGCAGTGAACTGTGTTCAATCGCTTCTCTACACAGAATGAAAATGTGCCAAGCAGTTAAAACACTCCCTGCTGGTTCGATGTATTATAATACCAGAGTCTTAGGGTCATGAGTCTACACCGGGAAGGAACTTCTAAGTGGTCACATGTTTTGTGAAGGATCAGAGGTTTTCAGGAAACCTCTATAAAAAATTATATATAGCTGGAATCTGTTTTCTTCAATGGAAATTGAAGAAAACACTGATTTACCACAGGTAAATCAAACCACAGCTGGTTTGCCTGCTCTACATAATAAATACAAAACAACCATGGCTCACAGGAATAGAGTAGGGTGAAGGGGTTATATTATTAATAAAACGGCATGGGTTGTCTCCTTTTGGGTGTGACAGGCCAGTGTGGTGAGTGAAAAAGAGGAACCAGGAGGATTTAAAGGTATTAGATGAGGATCCAAAAAAAGCCCTCAGTCGCTAAGGGCGTGTGGCGTAGGAGGCTGGGGTTAGAGGGGAGCGCATTACCACAGAGCAAGTCGTGTTCCTGGCAGTGATGCCGGTCAAGAACACTACTGGGAGTGACCAAATGCCAACTAAATGGTTTAATGTATCAGAGGGTTTACAAGGCTGGCTGTGCTGAACGTAAACAAAAGGAAACTGATATTATTTTCTATGGGACTGACAGAAGTCTTCTAAAGCGATCTCCTCTCAAAGACTCTAATGCTGGAGTGTATCACCATTGAAAAGATAGAAAACAAGGTGAATCTCTTCTGAATTTTGTATTTACTGTTTTATAGTATCTGCTGTTAATAGTGGGTGTAGATATCTTCTGAATGTAGCTTACACTACAGGCCTAATGAGTGCCACTGTCTGGCCATCTTTTGGGGCGAGTGGCTTATTGTTTTCTGAATCAGGAGTTGTCTTGTTTTTTTACCTAGTGTTTTCGCCCATTTGCACATACGTTTATATCGTGCAGCAGTGTTTTCAGCAGTGCTTCACGATGGTTTTCTAGTTATAATGTTCTATGTTAAAGCACTACTTTGTCTCTGTGATTATGGCATTTCGTCTGAAAGCTGAGCTGAACATTGCTGCTGCTGTATTCTCTCGTTCGCAGTTCCAGGCTGAGAGACTGGAGGAGCAGGAGGTCAGAGGAAGATGCTGACCCCATGTAGACTGCTCCTCTGCCAGCTGGCCATCAACATTTCCTACCATGTTGTTTCAGGTGGGGAGCTAATTACTCACACACCCCCACTACCCGCTCCCACGCACTTACTTTGACACTACAGCATGCCTCAACTTTCAAATCCTGCTCATATCGTATAACTTGTAAAAGTCCACCATAGAAGAAGCTGTCTGGCTTACAGTATATTATTGTCTTACTTTGTGATTGCTGTAGTTATTGCCTTAGTGAATACAGACTTACTCTATGCGTGTCTGCTCTGATTGACAGCTAGCCTATGCCTTGGTGGGTCAGACATCTTTGCAAAAGTCAGAGAGAACAGCCCAACTGGAGAGTTCATTGCAAACCTCAGCATTGTTGGCGACCCAGGAGCCAATAGCATCCGCTTGTGCCTCACAGGAGATAACGCTGATTGGTTCTTCCTTGAGGGGCGGACCATCAGGCTAAACTCCTCCTTCTCCAGGAACCTGGATCGAGAGGTCGGTCTTCTTTCTCTTCTTGTGTTTAAAACTAAGTTCCATCAAACAGGTCGATGCTAGCACTGTGTGGGGAGTAACTCATGAATCTTAACTCTTTAAACCTGTCTTTCATAGGTTCAGGGATCCATTCTGATGGCAGAATTAACTTGCTATGAAAAAGACATTATACAGGTTTGTCTGCTACTTAATACTATCAACTGAATGTGATTCAACACAAGAATACTGTAGGCTTTGTAAAAGCAAATTAACTTCATTGAAGAGTTTGTGTTCTGTCCCCAGAGTCAGTACAGGATCATGGTAGAGATCATGAATGAAAATGACAACAGGCCACGCTTCTTGCAGAGGACTGTACAACCTTTTTTCATCAGTGAGGTAAAGATAATCATTTGTAATGCATTGTAACAATGGACAGAAAATGTATAAAAGGGTGTCTAATATAGAGAATACAGTAGTCTAGTTATCTCATCCAATATACAAAGACGTTTTTCATTATTCCCCAGCTCGCTACCGTAAACTCTGTGGTCTTCACAGTGAAGGCAGTTGATGCTGATGGAGACACACTCACTTATCTCATTGACTACTCATCAGTGCGTATTCATCCAGGATTCACATTTTACAAAAAGTATTTCATAAAATGTTCATACAATGTATGTATGTGCAGGCCTGTATGTTTGTCTCTGTATCGTCCTATGTCAGCCTGATGCGAGCTACTTCAGGATAGATCTACCAAACAGTGGAAAAGTATTCCTGGACAAGCCTTTGGACTATGAGACCCAAACCCAACTGCAGCTGGTTATCTACGCTGTGGTAATACCTACTAAACCTACATTGTAGAACAGGAAGGGGAAAAGCACAATATTTCCTCTTCAAACCACATTATGTAATAGGTTTATTCACTCAAATATTTCCTAAGCTCCGGTGTAAAATAGGTCATTGATGTTTATGAAATAATCAGCCGACACGGGGGCCAGCACTGGAGCAGCTTTTGAAAGACATTGTGTCTGTTGCAGGAATCCAACACCAGGGAAAAGTACAACGCCACGGCCAACTTGATCATCAACCTGAAAGACGGGGATGACCAGTACCCCCAGTTCCTCCCCTGCACCCTCATCTCCCAGGCCAGCGGCCCTGATGTCTGCACCAACCCCATCTACACCAGCAACATCACAGAGAAAGACCAGGTGAACTCAGCACATAGTCTGTCATGGTGTTCGTCTAACTCTATCAACTCTATCATCAACAATCAGTGTAGACGCTAACAAACACCAAACTGTTGTCATTTCAGGACAACATACTCGAATTCTCACCTGGTCCAATTCATGCGGAAGATGGTGACAAAAGTCTTGATACCCCTCTGCAGTACACTATACTAGCAGGTGAGGTCTCTACAGTACCTCATCTCAATGCCAAACACCCGACCTATCCAGTGTGTGTGTTGACCCTCACTGTGCCTCAGGTGACGATGATGGCAGGTTTGTGATCGCCAACCTGACTGGAGAGGTCACGTTAACGAGACGTGTGGAAAACAGACAGCTGACGCCAACCTTCAGAATGCGTCTCATGGTAGGAAGGTGTATGACCGAGAAGATCTTCTCAATCTGGCATCTCGATTCCTGCAGTGACGTCATTGTCAACACCCCCCCCCCCCTCCTCTGTGAAATCACTATACATAGAGACACATGTTTAACACTTTGTGTCACACCTGCAGGCATCTCAGCTCAACGATCCCAAAAAATACAGCGTGACGACAGCCTTGATCCGAGTGTTGGCAGAGAACCGCTTCCCTCCCGTCTTCAACAAAACCATCTACAAGGGCTTCATCATCGAGAGCTCCAGCCCTGCCACCCTGGTCTCCACCTATGGGAACAGAGTGCTGCTCATCAACGCCATAGACCGGGACTTTAGAGATGTAACACGTTTGTCTCCCTCCCTTTTCAGCCATCTCCTCTTCCCCTCACTCCATTTCTGAAACAATGGGACACATACACTATTCCGAAAGCCTCTGCTTTGCACCCCCCTTGCAGGGGGTGAATCCAAAGATACACTACTCCCTCCAACCTCATTCTGCCAGCGATGGGCTGTACCACATGACCCAGGAGGGGGTCCTTATTGCCAGGACAGACCGCCTGCGAGCCTTTGACAGGGATATCCTGGAGGTGAGGTTTTAATCCGACCAGAAACACAAATCTGCTGTCTGGGAATCAGGGTTAACTGAAAAGGTTTGTGACAATGTGTGATTCTAGTGAGATGGCTGTTAAGAAGATTTGTTGCCTCCACTTTCACAATCGTTGGCCTGGGCCGATTAAAAGTTTCCCAGTAATACTATTTCCTGAAACAAACATAGAGGGATGGGCGTCTCCTAAATCGGAGATTAGAGCAGCAAGCTTTACTGTGTCAATGTCCCTTTCGCTCCTGTGGTGTGAAACGACTCATACATCCAGTCGGGCTGCATCAAAACATAGATGAGATATATATTTTAGTGTCCCCATAGGGAAAATTGTGTGTGTGTCTGTGTGTGGGGGGGAAGGGACATTAAAGTATATCTATAAAAAGCATTCCAACTCAAAAAACCTTTCTACTGTCTTAAATAAGCCTATTTCCTACAGGTAGTAGCTACGGATGAAGAATCAGGTGAAGTTGCTAAGGCTTCTGTGGACATTGAGGTATTACAGAGAGGGCAGCCAGGTAAGCAGAGCAGGAAATGGCACTTTACATCAGGCTGCTGAGAATTTATAGCCAATCCAAACACAGACACATTAAGCTGTCCGACATGTCATCCCTACACAAGCACAACAGGTGGCGGGTCAACAAAGTTTAATCCCTCTAGATAAAGACAAAAGAGAATAATAATACCACTTACAGCAGTTGTAGTAGTAGTAGTAGTTGTTGTGCTTCTAAGGACAACCAAAGGACACACGAATGCTTTGATTGCTACAGTGGTTTAATCTGCTCGATCCATTGTGAGGGCCTAAATCTGTCTCTATAACTGGATTACCTACATTATCTCCCAGTGCAACCCCCCCCCCCCCCCCCCTCCTCCACGTAGACATCCTGTCAATCACCCTGCCCCCTATTATGGCATACCAAAAGTTAAACACGAAAGGAGGAATTACTCCTGGAAACTCAACGTCAAGCTGTTCTCTTTGGATCCCCATCTATCTCCTCGAGTCACCACACCAGATCAGCAATATGCACAACACTGTGTCTTGTGTTCAAGCTTCAGAAAACCGCTGTTCAGCAGCGCAGATGAAGGGGTACTGAGAGGATTAGGAGTGAAAGCCAACAGATAGATGGGCGAACTGACTGACTGATTTATCCCCCCGCTCCTCCTCCCCGGCCTCTCCCTCCCTGCCAACACAGTGCCTCGGAGCCCGTTTGGAGAGGAGCGCTTGTTTGCGGACATGGACGCGGGGATGGCTGGAGGAATAGCCGGAGTGATATTGCTGGTGTTAGTGGCAGCCCTGGTTCTGCTGCTCCGATTGGTCAGGAGGAGGAGAGACAGACAGGACCCATCCGACAGGGGCTCTGTAGCCCTGGGGAAGCACCCAAATGTGGTAAGGGATTTACACACACACACACAAATTGACAGCAGACAGTGGGCTTCCTTCATTATTGTGCGAGCAACACCAAGGGCACACACAACAGGGTAGTAACCTAGGCATAAAGTTAACATTATTTACAGCGCAACATAGTATCCATGTCAAAACTACTTCACTGTCTACCACACATGTACTACCACAAACTAATTAGACTTCACTTTTTTTATAAAAGCCAACACAGTTCAGACAGAGCAGAAGACCTCCACCCCTATTTTATCCTCTCACTCTCCACCATTACCACCTTCACCCTCTCACCCTCTCTCTCCACCATTACCACATTCACCCTCTCACCCTCTCTCTCCACCATTACCACCTTCACCCTCTCACCCTCACTCTCCACCATTACCACCTTCACCCTCTCTCTCCACCATTACCACCTTCACCCTCTCACCCTCACTCTCCACCATTACCACCTTCACCCTCTCACCCTCTCTCTCCACCATTACCACCTTCACCCACACTCTCTCACTACTTCCGCCCATCTCTCTTCCTAATGCTGCTTATGTAGAGCCTGTGCTGGTTCCAGATGGTGAGTCAACAATGTAGCTTTTGTGTCGTTGTTGTTGTCGTGACCCTGAGTGATGCAGTGTGATGTTTGTACTCGAGCTGCACTTCCATTGCATGGAATGGCCTTGTGGTGTTCAACGACACTGGGTGTTCTGTTTTGCTTGCCCAAGATGGAACTGACAAGCATCTTGAATCTCACCTTTACATGTGGCTGTATAGCCACAACTGTGTTTTTGTTGATGAGGTGAAAAACTGACCAATTAACGTCCTTAAGTGTGTACCGGGGTCAAACGGCTGGGAATTGGTCAGAGACTGTCTCGTGTGTATGGTGAATATCATAGACCCAGTTGTGATGTGCTGCAAGTGTAGATTCAACAATAACGTTCTGATCCTTGAGAACAGATCGACCAATGAGCATCATTGCGACATTCCCTGAAAGCAGACCCCACAGAAGCCCCTAAATGTCCCTCTTTCCGTGATCAACAGGTTAACTCAGCCTGCCCTGTCCCCTTGGTTGACGAGGTGTCGTACCATAACGAAGCGTTCAGCGGGGACCATGAGCCCTGTACGCCAGGACGGTACACCAGGAGAGAGGAGATGGCCGCGCCCCCCCGACGCTCCACCAGCCAGGAGCAAAAGAGCTCCAAAGGAGGCTCCAGGCTTCTCGGCAACACCCTGCCCATCCTGGTGATCCCAGAGCCCCTGCCCAGACAGTCCCCAACACCAATCACCTCTAACGGCGGGAGGACACCAGGCAATATCATCACAACGGGGGTGGCAAAGAAAGACGAGAATATGGAGGAGGAGAGACAGCAAGACAATGGGAAGGAGCTCACTGCCTCAAAGGAGAATGGAGAATTTTCTGCAGGACTAACCAAGGACGAGGCTGTAGCTGTTTTGGAATTAGAAATAAATGATGCTAGAGAGACACCGAGGACAGTGGAGCAGTCCTCGGTGGGGGATCAGAGCGATGCCATGATCACAAACCAAATCACAGAACCCAAAGAAAAAGTGAAAAACAAGCAAGAAATAACTGCTATTGTGGAGCATGAGGCAGAGGACCCAGTTAACTGTGTCTCTGACCATGATGACAATCCCTCCGGGGGCAAACGCCATGAAAGGTCTGGTTCCCACGGTAACATAACCGCCCAGAACATGGAAACGATGGTTTCCCAGAACAAGGACTCAGAGAAACTTCTAATAGACCAGCCATCCAAACCAAACAGCGCACACACCGAACAAGACCCCTCACAAACTATTCAATTCATGGATGATTCGGAATAACTCTGGAGGTTATTTTTAAGCAAAACTGTACTCACAATCCATTTGTAATTAAACCGATTTTGTGACTGAGGAATTTGTCAAAATGTTTTTGTTTTTTATTGTGGGTAAATGATTTGAGCTGTGTAAGCTATGTTTATGTTTGTGGTTTTTAAGTAAGAGGAGGGTACTCATTATTAATTAATAAGTAATTTAATTTAACATGGATCTTCTTTGGATTGTGGTTTTTAATTGCCTTTCCAAATGAGCTGGCACTTCATGAATCACACATCCTGTCTGCTGTGGGGCCTCTGAGCTGCAGCGTTGTACACTTCCACAAGTCTGAATGATTGGACGAGCAGAGCAACGTGTAGAATAGCGTATCTGACGATGGCAAGCAGAGGCCTGAGTATGTTCCTGACAGCCACTGATATGTTGATGAGAAGCCTGGCCAGTGGCTGGATGACATGGCTGTACAGTGTACCAAACAAGGGTGCAATCATCTGCTTCCCAAGTACTGTGACTAGTCCCACTATCAACATCTGTTGACAGGTAAAAGACCAGTAAGCTTAAAACAATTTAGCCAAACAGACAACTGTAGCATGTAGCATGCTGTACATCAAAAGACTGAGTCTGAGCATATGAATACCTTTAGGACATGTGTGGGTTAAGGTTAGGGTTTGTTAGTGGGTGGTGGGTGCCTTTACCTCAACAACATACTGCGAGATGAAGCTGACCAATTCTATGATGAGCACAGAGGTGAAGCTTAATGGGAAGCCGATAGCCTGGAAGATTCTACGCCAACAACTGTGCATCATTTGTCTAGACCTAGAGTGATGACCTAAAGGTCATGGCTGGCAGATGTGGTCCTTTGTATAGCCAAATGTAACATGTCAACAGTAACAGGTGCTATGGAGGACTAAGGAAGTAGAAACTCACCTGTGCATAGCATGGTCACACCCATCCCTATCCTCTGTGTGACTGTTTGATGTGATTTGGGAAAAACGTAGTGGCACAAAATAACGCAACTTAAAAACATCTGTCAATTGGAAGTGTGTGCTGTGTGGTTTGGCTGACATTGGCTGCTTACCTCTCATCTTCACCTTCTCTCTGTCTGTCCTCAGATCCCAGTGGTGCCCTGCCCTCCACTCCAGAATCCTTAAGGACACACACACGTTTGTTACCAGTATGGAGACCTATCATCTACCGTTCATCCACAGCTTAGAGAATAATTCAGTGATCCATAAAATTGTTTTAAAATGTAACCAAATCAAAACATTACCATTTGTACCACAGTTTGAAATGTATATAGTTTTATGTACAGTATGTCTGTAGTGTGTGCAGCAGATACATGTTCATAAACAGTTTGTTACTGGTACTCTGCATTACCAAGTATATGCTGTTCCCTTTAGAACATATGTTACCATAAGGATGCTGAATACATGCACTGCCAAAACAATTATTGGTGCTGTTGTTACAACAAATCATGAACAGAAAAAAATATGTTATAGGTCAAAGCATTGTTTGGTGCAATAAAGTTAAATGGGACACAACCTTACTCTGAATAACCTCATTAGTACTTTATAATTAACCCCATTAGTACTTCATTATCACACAGGTGCTCACCAGTCCAATTTACATCCTCAGTGGGCTTGTAGGAAAGACGTCTTATTTACAAACACCAAGACAACCTCTCAAAACTATCTTTCAGCTACACTAAAACAACTGGCAAATAAATTATATTTAGTTACTTAATTTGTTATATTTCATGACCAACTACTGATCTTAACCAAATGGTTGATCTTAACCTTGGTTAATCTTTCTGATAAAATTGCATACTTTTTAATTAACCATGGTGATGTAATGCCATGTAAACATGTGTACCCCCATGCTCAGTAGTTCCTCCTCTTCCAGACTGTACTGCGACCCAGACAGGAGATCCTCGGAGCCTGTTATGGTGTCCAGCTTCAGGAGGAGCTGCTGCAACTTGAGCTTCTTGAGAGCAAGGTCCCTGAAGTGCTGGTTCTTCTGGGCCCTGACATGGGCACTGGCCTGCTCCTTTATCCTCAGTAGGACCTCCTGGCAGCTGGGGTCCACGGAGCTGGGTGGATCCGCATCATGTTCTTCTCTGTACACACTGTTGCCAGGGGCCTCTGTGAAATGTATGTGGGTAGTCTGACTAGTTTTGGGGAAACTGTTCAAGGTGAACTTAAGTGAGGTACAGGACATGCTATTGTAAGGGAATAACTCACCTTGACCAAGGGATGGGAAGTTGTCAATGTTCTCATAGTTTTCATAGAGTTCAGAGTTTATGCTGCGGCTGTCTGACTGAGGGTCACCAACAGGTGTGCTTGGGCCTAAAACTGAGAGAGGAAGAGTTTTCACTGTTAACAAATGCACTGGATTTAAGCCTGTGCACTGGATGTGTTAAAGTATTATAGAAAACATCTCAGTCACCTTCAGGCAGATCAGGGATGAACGTGGTTTCACTGTACTGTGAAGGTAGGACATGAATGCCAGACTCCAGTGCTGGCTCAGAATACTGTGGAACACTGTTGAGGACTCTGATACAGCAAAAACACCAGTTTACTTACTTATTAGTGATGGTCCAATAAGCTAGTCATTGTGTTAGTGTCAGAAAACCAAGGGTGAATATTTTAAAGGTTACATTACCCTAGTGGATTAACATCGATCTGCACAAAAGGAGGTGGTGTATTTACTCCTTCTTTGGTATGTTGAATCTCAGAAGCTGAGTCACTGTTATTGGCCTGTATGGGGACAATACACTGTCTTAACATTGTCTTTTGATGAAATACATTCAAAAGAAACACATAACCTAATAATGGCTTAGCCTACTCACCATGTGCAATTAGGTTAACTCAAGCACTTGGGATTTCAGATAATGACTTTACGTTCGCTTGGACATGACAACTCGCAGGTCATTGTACATATTCCTCCCAAACGTTACGGCTGAAATAACCCAAATTGACGTTAAAGAAACAAATAATAACATGACCACGAAAACAATCAAGAACACAAGCCATTCAATATAGACAATCATTTCAGAATGGTTGATTTGCGTTAAATGCGGTTTATTTACACAGTAGCCCTATTACCATGGAAACAGAACACGTGAAACAAATTCTACTGAAAATAAGAAGGCTAAGGAATTCGGCTGGAATTATCTTTAAAATTACCTGGAATCAATTGTGTTTCATAAATGGGATTAGGCCAGGCTTTCCTGTATCTCTGAACCCCTATAACTCCCCCTGGTGGTTACAATATATAATATATTTATTGTTTTGAAATACCTATCATAATAGGGTAGGCCTATTATGCCTATTATTATTTTTTATTGATGGATGTTAGCCAACTTCCTTAAATCATTCACAACCACATTTGACGGTTGACAGGCATGGATGGGTGCAAACATATTTTTGTCGGTTTATAGTCTGTTTGATAAAATTCCAAGGAATAGCCTATAGGCTATTATTTTAAATAATGATTTTATTCATATTTTAGCATATGCAATCATTATTTAAGATCAGAAAGATATACGTCCATGCAGTTTTGGCAAAAAAGTCCTTTAAAGTAGCCTAACCATTAGCTACACAAAGCTACACATTTACCGGCCCAAAGGGTCAATTGGACCAGCACTAACAAACATAAAAAAATATCACCATTGATGAGCCTAAGTTTTGTTTAGCCTACTTGTTTCCGTTCGTTGCGCTGCCACCCGGAAGGGTGGTACCTGCACTAGTTCTGCAAACACATTTGTAACGCGTTTGTTTGTAACAATATTTTGCAGCGGCTAGTGGACAAAGTATAGAGTAAGTTTTCAGTGTTTGCTTTAACTTGTAGGAATGTAACCTTTTTAAACGAGTTATTGAAAGAAAATGGCACCATATAATCCACCCTCACAGCTACACCTGTGGGAGCACTGGACGCTTCTTTTTCTGACTAGTTTACCTCTTGTGTCCTAGAACAAGAAACAAATCAACCTCGGTACGATATCGTCCTTCTGGAACGGTGGGTACTACATATTACTTTAAAGTTGAACTTATAAGTTCAAGGGACCGTATACCCACGGTGGCAATATTACATATTTTATAATAGCCTTTATTCATGAAACATGTCTTGTTTACTCCTTTGCTGCTGTTTTGGTTGGGATCCTTGCTGAGTTTTGCAGAGGTTCATACTCTTTATAATGAATCAACCTTTTGTCACTTGGAATTTCGTCGTAGAATATCCGCTCACAAATGTCAAATGGAATAGGTTAATGGTCTTCATATGGACGTTTCTGTTTACCCATACATGTGTTCCTCTTCATACAACATAACTTAAAAAACAAAAAGCAAAACCGTGCTTCATTTTGGGAGCAGCTTATTACAGGTACTTACAGAATGTCCGCTCATATTGTGGAGCTCCTGCACTTAAAAATGAAACAACCTTGGTACAGTTTCAGTCCTTGTCAAGCACTACGTAATGAACAAGTCTCTCTGGAGTGAAAATGTAATGTGTTATTATTCTGCCTCCGGCATACCTGTCATAGCATACAAGGTCGCAGGTAGTATACATTTCCGTCCCATATGAACTCTGTATTATGAAGGACTAAAGGGTTTGAAGCACCTCAGTTTATGCCACATCATAGGTGACACATAGTTCTACTGGACTGACCACACTGAAACAATGAATACTTAGTTTTACCCTCATACCTTTCCATTGACCATGCTATTCTCAACCTCTGTGTGTGTGCGAGCGTGTGCGCACGTGTGTGTACATATCTGTTTGTGTTATTTAGGGCAGGGAAAAACTTTGTTAATGTCCATGCAGATGCCACTGTTTTGCCTCCATCTAGGGTCAGTTGAAGCAGTTGTCTGTGTATTTCTCAGTAGTGTAATGCTTCAACAGCAGTTCCCTTGCATTCTTTCCCTGTTCCTATGATCCAGGATCTCATACAGAGGCTCTGCTTTGACTGTGGAATGTGTGTTGTCTAGCCCAGCATGCTTGATATTCTAGATCTCGTATTCTTGAAGTATCAATAAACTTTCCTTCATTCATCTTGAGGTTCCATGTCTTGTTTTTCTAGGTTAAGGCCACATCATGTGTTTTTGTTCTGTATTTGATGAAATCATGGAACCCCTGGTTCCTCTTGTAATGTCAGTTTCAGTTTCCACATTCCCTGTCTTTCTGTATGTCTCAGGTGATACATTTCTAAACAAGGATGCCATAATGCATAGAAATGACACACTACCACCCCCCCCTCCTCTTCTCCCACCCTCCATCCCCACTGACCACATATCCCCATCTGCCTCACCAGCCCCAGCTTCCCCCAAGCCAAGGCACCTCCAGGATCAGGATGAGTGTCCAGCCCAGGCGGATCCGTCTGAAGCCGTGGCTGTTAGCCCAGGTGAACAGCGGCAGGTACCCGGGCCTGCAGTGGCTCAGTCAGGACCAGCGGCTCTTCCAAATCCCCTGGAGACATGCCACACGACACATGCCCATGTCAGAGGAGGAGAACACCATCTTTAAGGTTTTCATTTATTATATGTTCTACCTAATATAGGGATTATTTTGTTTTGGGTAAACATCTGTCAAAATAAAATGTCAAATGTAAGGTCAGTCCAGCATTATTATCTCTGAGCAATGCACATTGGTTGTGAATCAGGGGCGTAGCTAGAATAATCTTTTTGGGTAGGCCTAGAAAAAATATGGATAGGCATCTTTTCCGTTTTTTTGACTTATTTACTTTGCGATGTGCACCCGGTGCATCATTTTTTGGGGGATATTTTCGTTTTTGGGTAGGCCTACCTGTGGCTACACCTCTGTTGTGAATACATATGCTACACATGAAGATAGTCTGAGCTGCGTAGCAACCGCATGTGGCAAAAAGCTAGTTTTGTCAGCGATTTCTGGCAACTTCCTTGTCTGAAGAGGTGGACATATTTCCTTAGGTTTGTTTAGAGTGAAAAAGCACTGGTTTCATTTCACTGTTTCTGGATCCTGCTCATCTTGGTTTTCCTGATACTGTAGCTGAAACATCCTATTATCTTTGAAAGGCAAGTGCGTTTCTGTGGTAACAGCCATTTCCTTTTTCAGTTTCCCAGTTCTCTATTTAGTTGTAACAGATGTGATTCTAACTGCAGAGCAGTAATTCTGGCTTTATAATTATAAGAGAACCATTAGGCAATACTTATATTTAAAGGAAATTAATGTCTGGGGCCATTTACCTCTTTCTAAGCCGCGGTTGTAAGTTAAATAAATGTAATTATCATTTATCAATCATTGAAGAAACCCATTTGTATACATAATCACAAAATTGAATCAGTGTCTATTGTGAAAACCATTCTTCACTTTATTAAAGTAGTTAGATTGCCCTTTACTTGTTTTGATTCAGTTTAACAACCACCCCCCTCCTGCCAAAAACAAATACATTAAAAAAAATCCCTTCCCTTTCACCTCACTTCTCCAAACCCCTATCTGTTCTACTTCCTGTTCACCTCTGTATAACCTCCCCCTGCTTCCCCTTCCTCCCCAGGCCTGGGCTCTGGAAACAGGGAAGTACCAGGAGGGGCTGGATGAGCCTGACCCTGCCAAGTGGAAAGCCAACCTGCGCTGTGCCCTCAACAAAAGCAGAGAGTTCAACCTGAAATACGATGGCACCAAAGAAACCCCAGTCCAGCCATATAAGATCTACGAGGTTTGCGACCAGCCTGGCAACGGAGGTGAGTGTGTGTGTTCTTCAGCGGGCCTACCTGTTAATGTCCCAAACTGATAATACTGCTTTCATGACATGTTATTTTTGAGACTTTATGGGGACTTAGGAGTTAGTATGGGGTATACATGTTTTGAGTTATCTTAAATATAAATCATGTTCCTTTTTATCTGGATTTCAGATGCTATCGATGATGATGATGAAGAGGTGATGTGATAAATCAAAATAAATTGCATCTGGGATTAATTTGCATTGGTATTAAAACAATGTCACTTACATATATATTTTGACTTTTCAGATGCCGAATATTAACGACCTTACTATAAGTAAGTGTAAACACCATCCCTGGTAACCAGCACATTAGGGTGCTGTTAGTTGAAATTAGTAATGAAGTCTGTGTTTCGAATAAGTATTTAATATGTTTGATGATGTCACCAAAGTATCAATAACATGCACTCTTTCACAGCATTCCCTGCTCACAGGGACAACTCAGTCCGCTTCAATGAGCCACTCTATGACAGATTTGGTTCTGCCCACCCCATCTCCATGCCCCTTCTTCAGCACCCTAATCCCAACGGAGGCCTTCACATGAAGGCAGAACCGGCTCAGGTTCAGCTGGTAGGGGTGGGCAGTATGGACCATGTGGCCTTTGCCCACCAGGCAGGACTCTCTAACGGGCTGGGCATGGCTGGAGGGAGCATACCACCTCCGACCCTTTCAGACCTGCATCCCATGCCCGCCTCTGGAGCCCCCGTAGCACCAGGGCCGACCCTCATGGACGTCCAGGCCGGCCCCATGGACGTCCAGGCCGGCCCCATGGAAGGGATGCAGAGCCAGGCGGAGGAGCAACCCCAGCCCTGCAAATACGACCTTCTGAACAGCCTGCCTTGTGAGTGTCACACCGCTACCAGGACTGAGATGATGATAAATTATATCCATACAGGTCATTATGTCAGTCCTCATTGGCCCTTATATTCCAAATCTATAAAGCACTGTCATTGGTGTTTAACATTCATTAGCTGCACATTAGCGACTAGAATAAGGAATCGGGTGTAGAACAGGTCGTACAGTGCATACTTGTTTGTCTATCAGCCCCCTCTGGCACTGGCTGCTGTTGTCTGAAGGTGTGGCAGATGGTGTTACAGTTTCTGTGGGTGAAGAAGAAAGCTGATCAGCTGGATTTCTGCTGTTGGGATTCTTCAATAGTCTCATGTATCAGTTGCCAATTCACAAAATCAGCGACTCAGTTTGCCACAATGATCATCATCCGTTGGCCCTGTGTCTCTCTTACTCTCGTCTATGTTCCCAGTGACTGATCTAGACTTGAAGTTTCAGTACCGGGGTCGTACTGTGGGCGCCCAGATCGTCAGTAACCCCCAGGGATGCCGGCTGTACTACGGCCACCTGGAGCCCACACCAGAGCAGGTGGAGTTGTTTGGGCCTGTCACCCTCCACCAGGTGCGGTTCCCCTGCTCGGTTGACATCCAGAACCAGAAGCAGCGGTTCTACACAGAGCATCTGCTGGACGTGATGGACCGGGGCCTGATCCTGGAGATCTGGGAGCAGGACATCTACGCTGTGCGTCTGTGCCAGTGCAAGGTGTACTGGTCAGGGCCCGGCGTGCCTGAGCTGGGCCCCCCCAACCCCATGGAGCGGGAACGCAAGATTAAAGTGTTCAGCCTCAACAACTTTCTACAAGGTAAGCGAGACCCTCATTGAACAAATCAGTCCAACTATTAACTTAGTCCTGCTGGTATACAGTGGTTGAACTGAAGGTTATTTTTATGAGACAACAATGTTTGTTTGTCTCCTATTCCAGTAACATGACCATTGTGTGTGAGCCCTGAGTAACTGTAGTGTGTACACAGTTGCATTGCCTTTGCATGACATTCTCTTCGTGGCCAAACAGGCCACCTGTGATGAAAACACTACTAAAGATGATTGCATCTTTCTCCTTACACCTAATATCTGCTCACACCAAACTGCAGGGCTCATCCTGTTCCAGAAGGGAGAAGCTCCGAGCCCTCCTCCGTTTGAGATCTGCTTCTGTTTCGGTGAAGACTGGCCCGATAAGAAGCCCAAGGAGAAGAAGCTTATCATCGTCCAGGTGACAACTCGAGTTTAAAGCAGTGTGCAGTTCCTTTTGATTCTTTCATACCTGCCTGTTGAAATAGGAAACATGAAGACACACTCATGATAAGACACACCTCTTCTCATTGTACTGCAGTATCCAAACTCATCTTGAGATAACTCTGATCTGAGAACAAAGATAAGACCAATGGAGACAAAAACACGCTGTCCAGTGTGACACGGGCATATCCAGCAGTTTAAATGTTTGTGTTGAACGTGTAACTGAACAGTGCTGTGATGTACTGTGACAGGTGGTGCCCGTGGTGGCCCGGATGCTGACTGAGATGTTCTCCGGAGAACTCAACTGGTCCACAGACAGCATCCGCCTGCAGATCTCCAACCCCGACGTGAAGGACCAAACAGTGGAGCAGTTCAAGGAGCTGCAGAGGCTCCTCCAGAGCCAGCATGCCCAGGGGCCCTGGGCCAACAACGCACCCTGAGTCGGGGCCATCGACCATGGCCTCAGTAAGAGGCATGTTTTAAGCTGCGTTTTCAGACCTGAGCTTCACGAAGACTGCAGTCAGCATGATGGAATCATACTCTGCCTTTATGAACTCTGAGCCCATCCTCTGATGCCGACGGCCATTAACTTTGGAGAATCAGTACAATGCAAGCTTTAATCCAGACAACCAGCTGTGGAACCAAGTGTGGAACCACCCTGAACTAATCCGCCCACACCTGGCTGGGTCTGTGTCGTGGCCACGGAATTACAACACCACTGGAATTAACAGTAGCTGTGTCGTTTGTCGTTTAAGATTTCAGTTAATACCAGACAGTATTGTTTACATTGTAGAAGGTATACCTTCTCTCCCCAATGTGTCATTTACTTTCACAAATGTTGAATACAATTGTTACCACAAACCTGCATCTGTGAAGCTAAATGATATATTTTGTTGCTGGCTTCTGCCCAAAGACGTGTGCCTACAGTGCCAACAATTGGAATCTTTTAAAGCCATACACAATCTCAAAAGTATTGGAATGTTACATTTTTAATAAATACATGATATGCATACATTCAGCAATGAGTGGTAACTGCTTCCCTGATCTACACAAACACATAGCGATGTTTCCTCATAAACACAACTATTGCTAGGTTCCAGAAAGGGGTTGACATGCGAGCATGGTTCCCAGAAAAGGTGTGTGTGTGTCGGGGGACGGGACTGACTAGTATTTCCCCCCGGTTGGGTATCAGATTCTATTGGCAAATCTACTGGGAATTTCCCTTAACTCTCAGTGTTGCCAAATTAACATGAACCTGTTTTACCTGAACTAATACACACAGGGTCTCAGCTTGGTGATTCAAACAGACTTGGGAAATGATGTCATCAGAAACTCGAGGAAGGGCTGAGTGGCTTCTATGCTACACAGCTCTAGACTCTACAGGTGGAGGAGATGAGTGTGGACAGAGATGCTATTCTAGGTCCTAGCAGATCTTGATGTGTGCAGATCGAGTTGCAAGTCAGATTTGAGGG
The DNA here is from genome assembly GCF_038355195.1 of Osmerus mordax. NCBI lineage: Eukaryota > Metazoa > Chordata > Actinopteri > Osmeriformes > Osmeridae > Osmerus > Osmerus mordax. The sequence goes on along the minus strand of NC_090066.1, from coordinate 4,791,765 downwards.
CAGGGGACCTCCTGATGTGCTGTGTGTGTAGAAGGAGCTCTTATGCAGTGCGTCTGCAAGTGTGTGAGTATTGTCTGGCAGATGGGGGGGCCTCTGCAACAATGGAAAACTTGTTAAACTGGTTTCCAGATATAATTAGTGAAGGTTATAGGTGCAGTACTAGAGGGCTTGATATCTCTACAAGACAACCTAAGACATGATACACAGAACAAGGGTACGTTTGTTCCTCACAGTTGTTTTTATTGTTCACAACAAGGCTACATAGCCGATGGTAGTATCTGCCTCTCCCAAAAATGGACCAGTTGGAACAAAAAAAAAAAAAAAAAAAAAACATTTGCCAGAGTCCACTATCCACTTGACCTACCTGTCACCATAGTCTTCCTGGCAAAATAACAGTAAAACTCCAGCCAACATGTTTAAAAAGGTCAAAGGTGACGCCAAATCTCCAAGCATTCCCCTTCCACCATTTCCTAAATGCCCCCCACAGGCACTGGCAGCCATTTTGTGAAGGGCATCATGGGTTTGCTATTCATTTTTTATATGGCACGGACAGCAAGACCATGTTTTAAAGTTCTAAAGACACGTCCATGAAAATAAATCATTTCTCAATTTTTAAAAACTTACAAGTCTTTTTTTGATGCATTATGATTTGCAACCAGGCACATCCTTTGTTTTGTTTTCTTTGTTGTCGTATTTTGTTCTTCTTCTTGAAGATGGATCCTGTAGAAATCCAACTGACGCAGAACTAATCCGTTTCAGTCCATTCAGTCGGTGAACGTCCTTCCCCCTTGGGCCTGCCTCCATCTCGCCCCCTTCCAACACTGCAGCCACCCGCCTCTGGGGCAACAATGAGGCAGGGAACCAAGAGGGAGCTGAAGGGGGGTTGGGGGGGCTCCTCTTGCAAAATGTGTGGTTTGTTTCACCCTGTCGCTCCAGTCCTAGCGATGCGTCTTATTGGCTTTCCACAGTGCCAAGTCCCGCTTATCAATCCAGTAGGAGTTCCCTTTAGATTCTTGTCCGCAGTCTTCAGCCTTTTTGCCGTCACCTCTGAACATTTGCCAACAAAAGATTTAACCTGCGGAGTAGGAGACCAGAAGTAAACAAACAGCAGAGTTTATAGACACTGGACATGTCGTGACTGATCCACCACTGGAAAGAACGGTTGAGCAGGGTGTGGAGGGTCTCTGGGAGGCACCCGTTTCTGGGGCTTAGAGCCTTACCTGGTGTTCTGGCAGATCTCTTTGGGGCGCGGCTATCGGAACAATCTGGTGAACTCCCGGATAGCCCAGCACACCTGTTTACACTCCTCCGCACTGGTGAGGGGGCGAGAGGGAACGGAAGGGCACGGGAGAGTTAGACATGAACAGGACAAGACAACAGGGAGCAAGCTCATCACGACAGAGCTCATCAGGGGAACAGAGGGGTATTTTTGTCATGAAAGGAGTCTTTAATATATATTGCCCCATAATATATTTGTGCCCCCAAAACTGCCTCGGCTGATTGAAGCTGCAATATAGTATTGGAAGGGGGCACCCTGGGGCAGGGGGCACCCTGGGGCAGGGAACAGGCCTGGGCATGTGCTGGGGAACCCATGTGGATTCACCCACTTTCTATTGAATTCTCCTAGGTTCCACAGCAGACACCTGTCTAGGCATGCTCCGAATACTCCCACTCAGGAGGCAAAAAAAACAGCTGGCCTTTAAGCACAGCTCTGGGGTCAGCATACTAATCTTAACCACGAACGAGAACAATAATGAAAAGTCTAGGGACAGCTTAATCCTGATTCTAATGAAGCAACAGCTGACGGACGAGTCAACCGCCACGCGTGCAGGCCAGGATCTGTCTGGAATCCCAGGCTCTGACAGGTGGGCGTGTCTGTAGCGTGAGCGAGTCACGGTGCTCCCTGCCCTCACCTGGTGACCTGCTTGTGGAAGTCTGTGAGCTGTTTGTGTGTGACGGTCACGGCCCCTCCTGACGTCTCCTTTGGAAGCCCCTTCAGAGCACTCTCCAACCAGCGGCAGAACGTCTGGGGGGGAGAGGAAGAACGGAGGGCGAGCTATCAAACCACCAGAAGGTTTGGTCTTGACGTGACGCACCGTGTCATGGTGAACGTGGAGTGTTCTTCAGGTGCCCTCTTGTGGTAGAGCTAAGTGTGTGCACTTTGTGGAATCTGGGCATATCTTTAGACACATAGGATGGGTGTGGGCGAGCGTGCGGTATTTCATGTCATCATGTGAGGGGGGACTGGGTGTCGGTGCGTGCGACTCACAGGCCGGTCGAACACCATGATCTCCCACAGCACCTCAGCCACGTCTGGGAGGGTGTAAGGCGGCAGGCAGAAGCAGCACGTGTGCATGAGCTGGGTGACCAGCTGCTGCCCGTGCTGCTCCATGGCCTGGCCAATCAGCTGCTTCCGCACCTCAAAGTCATCCTCGTGCTGGAACACGACGACACACATTTACATTTATTCATTTAGCAGACCCTTTTATCCAAAGCGACTTCCAGGAGAGAGCTTTACAAAACGTGCATTGGTCAATGATCATAAACAACAAAACAGCCCCAAAAAGATTGTGGGTAGCCAAAACATGAAGCACACATTGTGAAAAGCAAATAACAGCCAATAGGTAGAACCAGAAGAGCATTTAGTTAAACAAGTTACAATTAAACAACACGATCCTCGAAACTGCTAGAGTGTACATGGGGAAAAGCAACCAACAATAATAATTCATAGCGATTACAAGTAGTTAACTCAGTTACAACTAACCAACAAATCCCTCAATAAGTGTCATTGTGTTCCTGGAGGAAATAAACCAACATCGGATCCAACAAATCTTTCCCCCTGCTGGAGATGACAAAGTTATACACTGTTCAACATACCCATCTTCATCTTCATATCTACTTACTTATCTACTATCCAGAGTGAAAGATGAAGGAAATAGTACTGAGTGATTTGAACCAATCATGAAGTTCAGTATCCAGCTCTGATCACTGATTACATTAGCTGAACTGTTCAGTTGTCCGATTAGATTGTGTCGGTATCAAGCGGTGTTGAAATGTGTGTGTGCGCTGCGTGGTGGTTTGACTCACGTCATTGCTAACCCCCGTGTGGATGAGGTCTCTGACAAACTTCATCACACTGCAGTTAGCGTCCCGGTGGTCGAGCGTGGTGGCGGCGATGGCACACTGGATGATGTGGACTATGATGCCACTGCTGAGCAGGGTGACGGGACTGCGCTGGACAAACCTGGAGAGGGAGGGGAGGAGGGGGTGAGGTCTGCACTCAAGTCGCCACAGCAGCAGTCGCCACGGTAACGCCGGGGCGTTGAGGGGAAGCGGGTGGCCGTGTACCTGGTGGCGAGCCTGAAGAGGTCGTCCACCGTGTCGGGGTGGTTGCGGAGGCCATTGGGCTGCTCCAGCAGCTGGAAGGTGGGCATGCACAGAGCCTACGGGCACAGAGGAGGGACAAACTGAAGAACCAAACTGAAAATCCACTGTGAGCTCACCGTGTGAAGACTGTATTGCCTTTCAATTGGTTACAGCACAGATGTTAGTTGAAAGCGTGTGTTTGTGTGTGTGTGTGTGTGTGTTACCTGTAGCATGTCCAGTAGTCCCTGTCTGCAACCATCCTCCATACCATACTCGTCCACCAGGATGCTGCCCAGGTACAGGAAACAGGAGTGGGGATACACCTGGTACACACTCACCATCTGGAACACACACACACACCCAGCACTCACTTTAAGTCCGGTTCTGGTACCTACTCACACACTTACTTAAAAAAAAAGTCAACACATTCACAAACTGACACACACACACACCTGTGTGACCAGGGGCTGTAGCAGGGAGGCGGAGCCCTTGCCCACGCAGCGCACGGCGAATCGGAGGCAGCGGCAGCAGCGCTCCACGATGCGGTTGTCGGCCTGGTGTGTGTTCAGAGTCTCCGAGAGCACCGGCCAGATCTGCTTCCGTGCACCCACACGTGCACACACACACACGCACACACAAACGTTAGAATCAATCGGATTAGAGCCTCTTCCTTCCGGGGCGGGGTGGCAGAGACACGACTCCCCAAATATGGCAGATGGCTGAGCGGTTAGGGAATCAGGCTATTAATCAGAAGGTTGCCGGTTTGATTCCCATCCGTGTGAAAATGACGTAGTGTCCTTCGACAAGGCACTTCACCCTATTTGCCTCGTGGGGGTGGGGGGGGGAATGTCCCTGTACTTACTGTTAGTGGCTCTGGATAAGAGCGTCTGCTAAATGACTAAATGTAAATGTGAGTTACCTCCTGGATGACTTTCTGACAGGGATGTGTCTGTCCATTCTCCACGATGGGGTTTGTGTGTCTGCGGAAACAAGCACACGTGGGAACGTGAGATCAGCTCGGCGCGCCCCAGCTAAACAAACCCCACACAGATAATTGGACTGCATGTCGGGGGTGCGGGAGAGCCAAAGGAGGGCTGTGCGTGAGCAGAATGAGAGCTGAGCGTACCGGAAGATGACCGCTAGCCTGTCCAACCACACGGTGGGGTCAGCAGTTTTCCCATTGCTGGGGTTCTGAGACAAAAGCTGGGGGGAAGAAAAACACACACATTATCACAGACACTCAACTACTAAGTTACTACCTGACCCGGTGCATTATGTAAATGAGTCAGATTCCCTGATGCCAAGATTCACATTACCTTCTTAAGGGCCATGACCTGCACAGCACACAGGTCACTCAAACACTCAGCTATCTTCTCCAGGGGCAGACGAGCCAGGACTAGGGCAGTACCTGCAGCATGACAAGGCAGCATTACTACTGGCACACTAGACTACAGCAGACAGGAGAGCAAAAGGCAAAAACAAGACAGAGGGGGAGGAGGGGGGACAACAAGAGACATGGGAACACAGGGTAAGTTTCGCAGTCACCTTTGAGAAGTCCGACAGCAGCTTCGGTGGAGAGGGCGAATGAGTCCAGGGCTCTGGCGATGTCCAGAAGCCCCTGGAAGTGCTGGGCCATGTGGTCTCTGCACACCGAGCAGATGTTGTGGATGGCCTTGGCCGCCACCGAGGCCAACGGCTTCTCCCTCAAGCCCTTCATCAGGTAGTTCAACACGGGATCTGACACAGGCAAGCGAGCAGGGTCAAAGGTCGCTCAGACGTTGCACACGCAGAAAAATACGCTGGGAAAACATGCAGTGGGGGGGGGGGGGGGGGGGGGGTCACCAGGATACACAAAGAGACAAACACAGATCCCTACCTAGAAAGCGTGGGTTTCTGTCCACGACCTCGCTCATCTCCCCCACCAGCTCTATGCTGGTGAAGCGGACAGCGATGTGGACCGTCTCCGGCAGCAGCACCACCTGCTCCAGAACCTCCGTTAGGGTGGGGTTGTTCTCCCTGCAGGCGGGTGAGGGGGAGGGGAAGAATTTCCATGTAACACTCAGGCAAAACAAGGAGAGGTAAAAGGTCGACGGGCCTGACGGGACGCGCTGCTGACACTCACGGGTCGACACTCTTGGCGATGGCGGCCATGATGAAGAGAACTGCCTCCGTCACCTCCCAGGGGGGGTTCCCCTCCTTCAGAGTGGAGTACAGCTGAGGGGAAGGCAGAGGGAGAGAGAACAGGATGTGAGGTTCACACGTTCTGATCGGGTTAGCTTGGCGTTCAGGTCAGCGAGGCTGGGGGGGGGGGGTTCAACAGCTTCCTGTACCTGGGAGAAACACTCCATGGAGCCCACCAGGAAGATGACATCCTTGACCAGGTCAGACACCCTCATCCTGAACTCCCCAAAGTCATCCGTGTCCTCTGGAATTCCCTCCTGGGAGCCACCAAAAACACACAGGTTAACAAATGCAGCAAAAGACCGAAAATGACATTCAGAAAAAGAAAGGGAGAAGCAGTGGGTGAGTGATCCATACGTGGTCAGGGTCCAGTTGGCAGTGGCGGGCCAGGCCGTGCAGCAGTCTCTGGATGTAGGGTCTGAAGATGCCGTGCAGGGCTGGGTCGTTGGTCTTATACAGGTGCTCTCCCAGACGGTACCAGAAGTTAAAGGAGATCTCAACCACCTGGGACACAGCAACACACACTCAGGACCCAGCTGGCTGTGCGTGTCGGCGTGAGGGACAGAGCGACACGGGAAGGAAAGCACGCGCGTGTGTCGGCGTGTGTGTGTGTACCTCATACTGGGGGTGTCCTGCACAGATGAGCAGCAGTTCCAGAGTCCGTAGGTCTCCCATGCCCTGGCCAGGGCTCCTCACGGTCGTCTCCAGGAACGTCTCACACAACTCGGTGAAGATCCTACAGTAATTGAGCACTCTGAGAAAGACAAAAAAAAAAAGGGTAAGTTGTGAGAAAAGGCAGTTGGTGGAAAATCGGAAACACTTATCAGTCGCCCGTGAGCGAGTGCGTGCGTACTTGTCGAGGTCCTCTCGCGCCACGGCCATGTGGTAGGCCGTCTCCAGCGTGAGCACGCCCTGGAACAGCTGCAGGGCCAGCGGCATGTGGGTGTCCACGTTCTCGATGGCGTACAGGGCCGAGCACACGCAGTCCGAGGCGGCCTCGTGCAGGTTGGTGGAAGTCTCGTCTCTCTGCTGCAGGAGGAAGAGAGGTGGGGGGGGGGAAGTGCCACACAGGTGTTAGCATCGTCCTCATGCAAAATGCAGAGACGGGGTTTGGGGAAACGGCATGAATTATAAAAGGCAATTGGGGGACGTAGAAAGGAGTACTGCAGATGAATGAATGCTGAAAAGAAGAAGAAAAAAAAAAAAGAATAGTGCAAACGAGAGAACAAGAAGAGGGGGGGGGGGGGGGGATGCTGAGGGGGGGAGAAAAATAGAGATGCTGACCAGCACTTGGAAGAGGACCATGAGCAGCTGGTTGCTGGCCATGAAGTTGCTGTCCAGGACTCCCAGGTTGAACCAGCTGCCCAGACAGCGGAACACCTTGATCAGCATCTTCTCATCGCTGCCCGTCTTCTCCACACACGTCACCTGGACAACACAACATAACCCTCATCATCCACCACACTGGCCTTCATGTCAAACATGTTAATGCTCGGTGAGTAAAACAAATAATAATACAATATACATAATCCCCTTTTCTGGAAAATGTAGGTGTGGTGGGTGTGGTTGTGTGATTAATTGTGGAATGCTGCCGTTGGGAAACTCTTAGCAGGCAAATGATAGGGCAACGAAAGGTAACAATTTCCCTGTAAACGTAAAATCAACACTAGCAGAGTAAATCTCCAACTTTCATTTTGCTGTAAGAGCCATTGATTGATTGATTGAACTGATTAAACTCAGGAGACTGGAAACTGCAGCAAGAGTGAGTGGGTTTGCCTAAGCTTGTGATAACGAGGCTGTCCCCTTGGGTTCCACGGTGACTAATGAAAGAAAGCACTCAGGGGAGCTCTGCTTAACCAGCATGCTCTACTTTATTGCAGCATGTCTGTCTGTCTGCCTGTGTGCTTGACAGAATGGAAGCCCAATCAGTGCAGTAGGGATCAGAGACAGGACGCAATTCGAGCGAGCCCTCACCAGTAGGGTGACCACGGTGCTAGAGTAGTAGGCCAGGTCCTCGATGATCTCAGTCCTTCGGTTGGCTCCGATACGCAGGGAGCGGCTGTGCACCTCCTCAGGCAGCACCGTCAATATCTCCATCAGGAACGTCATGGAGCTGACGTCGTTATTGTACCTGGACGGCAGAAGGGACGGGGGAGATTAACACAGGAAGCAGAACTATCACTTTTAGACAGTGAGAGGGAAGGCGTGCGAGCATGGAAGAGAGATGCTGAAGATCTAACACTGTCCAACTTCACACACACACACACACACACACAAGAGAACATTACAAGGAATTTCGACAGATGCCGAAACCGTTTCTGTTCCTGCCACTCTTACTTTTCAATGAGGGTGTGAACACAGCCCTTCCAGGAAGCCATCTGAAGGGCAAGGTCTGCTATGGCCAGAGCCAGCTGACAGAAAAGGAAGAGAGAAATTAGATACAAGACCAAATTAAATGACTGGTAATTCTATTAATATGAAACGGTAGCCTCCCAGAGGCCAAACTCCGTCCTTAAGAATATATTTTCTGTTCAGCGGGTCAAACACACTTACACATAACAAAAAAAGCGAGCAGAGTGAAACCTTTGAGTAACAGTGACCCTGATGAGTGTACTACCTGAGACAATACCCAGGAACACCTGGGAGGTGTTAATCAATGGGAGGCGTTACCTGTGTGGTTCTCACTGAAGGGAGGGTGGGGGTGAGAGGCTTTACCTGAGTGACGATGATGGGGGAGAGGTCTTTGAGGTTCTGTATGTGGGAGAGCAGTGAGTCACGCAGGGCGATGTGTGTCTCTGGTGGGAGCTCGTAGAACGACGTCTGGATCTTCATCTTCATGGTCTGAGCTGCGAAGTAGCATGACTCCACATCCTGCTTCATTTGAAGGAGCTGGTCGGATATCTCCCAGGCATACATCTGCAGAGGGTGGCAGTCCAGGATCAGATTAAGCTAGGAGCTCCTCTACCCATGACGTGCGTTAGCTTATAAGTGACACTTTAGTTCACTTCCACTGCAAATCAGGCGTTTTGGCTACTTTGAGAAAAAACTATCTTAAGACCGCCGAGCATATGTTTAGGTGCTAGCTAAGCATGTGATTACTCTGCTTGGCATTCTTTACATTCCCAGACCTATAAATATAGCATTGCCCAAGCTGACACTGACTGGTGCTAAAAGCCATATACTGTATACTCACCCCACTTGCAACCCTGCTACGTACACTAGATAAAAAGTATTTACAAATTCCCTATTATATATATGCAAAGTTGCAAACCTGTTTGATTAAGTAGAAACTTTGAAGGGGGGGGGGGGGGGGTGGTTCTTCAAATGTCAGTCAGTGCCTAGTATGCCCTGCCATTGGCAGCCATAGAAAAGTTGCTGACAGAACAGCATGCTTTATCTCCGCTACCGCCACCCCCCTCCACACACACCCACCGGTCAATCACACTCAAATTTTCCCTTTCAAATTCCTTAAAAAAAACAACAAGCAGTGTGCATTTCAATGTCGTACCACATTCATTTTTGGTTAAAAAAAAACTAAGAATTTTTGTTGGGATTCCAGGCGTAAGACTGTGGGACCCATAAGACATCCTGAATCCCATCCGGCAAAAAAATGTTGCGTTAACACCTGAGATGCACTTTAGGAAAGTTACATTTTATTTCTACGATGAGTGCATCAAAACTCCTTTAGTCTTTTTTTATTTATTTTATTTTTTACAAAAGTGATAAATCTGCTGAAATCTATTCATAGGCACTTATTGTAGTCACAATAATGCTTAGGAGATTATCATTATAGGTTTTGAGTTAATTTGATAGTAGGTATAGGCTAAAATACTCCATAAGTAAAAGGCCTCTTTAAATTGCATTTGGAACTTGCAAGCAGGAACTAAATTACCTAAAAATGTGTTTCGGTATTTTAAAACAGTACCTCTACTCAATTTTTTTTTTTATCTGGTGCTGCCTCCAGGGAGACTGAGTAATGTATCCAGTACATGCAATGTAGTAAAAGTCAACGGATATCAAGAAGTTGCAACGACAAGTAAGAAATACAAACACGGAAATGAAAATAACTAGCGAATAGCGGTGGCTAAGCTATAAACAACGTCAGCGATAACGCTTCACATTCAATACAGGCCGATTGCATGGTCTTCAACTAGCTACCATTAGGCTAGCATTAAATCAGGTGGCACGCCGCTAGCAAGGTAGACCCTACTGAACAATCAAGACGCGCCGCCCCTCATTACAATGTAAACATATTTTAGCAAAATATTGCACGCTTTATTAGCTGGTTTGGTGCTACTGTTAAGTTGGCTAACTACGCGTGTAGCCTACAAGAAGGCTAAGTTATATTGGCTCACTGTTCGGCCATGCAAGCTAGCTAACGGTACCCACCCACTCTGCCGCTTTAGCTGCGCCTAGTAGTAATCCCCGTGGATTTCTCTGAAATTTCACATTATTTGACAGTTTCGCAGGTAGAAGCAAAGTACAATCATCTACCACAATGTTTGATTGAAAGTATGTTGATGCGTATATGTAAGTTTTCCGGCAGCTAGGTAAGGCTAGCCAATGCTGTAGTTTGCTTCCGTATAGCTAGCATAAAGGGCTATCTAGCTAATTGTTGTTAGCCACCAGATTCATTCATTCCTTGCAATGATGACGGCAAGCTGGATGTTTTACTAACTAGCTAGCGTAACGCAACAATTAATCAATATGAACCGACGACGAGGTATCATGGAGTTTCATGCAATATTTAGCTGAGCAAGGGCCTTTCGCGCTATGGCTTTTTTCCAATAGGTTAGCTAGCTAGGCCCATTCGAAGTCCCCACACCTCTCCCATTTCCTTACCGATCTCTGCAGCTCCCCAAGCCACACGGAGGCTCGCTCTTTACCGGCAGGGTCTGGATCATGATAAAGAGCCTGCACGGCTTGATACACAAGTGCAAGTGTCGGTTTACCCCCCTCCATAGCGCTATGCTATGTCGTAGGTTGAAGATATCTATGTGGGTATCTATAAAGGCGCTAGCTTCCTCAAGAGAGTATAGTTACACGGGGTACCAATGTCTATTCAGTCCTTGTGGTTGTGCTCGTTATTCCCGGCCGTACAGTTTCCCGTGTGCACCGACAAATATCCCCGTCTAGAAATAGAGTCGCAGGAATTAAAGTACCGTGCGCAACATAAAATTACTAATTTCCTGATTTAAAAAAAGTAAACTACACTAATGTCATGAATAATTCACGTCATATGTATCTATGTTACAGTGTTCATTACAACGTACGATTATTACTTAATTTTCGACCGTTCACTAAAGAGATACACTCAATTAAAATTATAGTACTAGTTCATGGCAGAGCACAGTGCTTCAACAAGGTATTAGGTTGACAATCCATCATTTACATTAAACTACATGGATGACAGCGCAGACTTAATTTCTATGTAGTTTGTTTTCAATCTGAGCATCAATACACCTCCAATCCGGGTATCCCATTCATGTGAATTTGCCTTTGATCAACTTAATCAACTGTATCAGAAACCACACCTTGTTTTGTTGGGTCAATGCCAGTGCACCATCTCTGGTTCTGCTAGACAACATACAATTAGATAAAAGGTGAGGATTAGGATAGACTATGGGGATTTGTTATGTGAATGACTGTTGGAACCAGTGTGGTTTTAGTGGTGGCATGTGAAAATGGTATTCAAGCAGGGGTAAAATAATGGACCACCAGGGGGCCTTAAGTTCTCATTTATATAGATCACAGTTCACTGTATCAATGAAATAATGTGATTTACACAATCACATGTACAGCTGCGCTAACTGAAATAGTTGATAAATGACTTGTCTATGTGATTAATAGAACATCCAAACTGTCAAGCAGCTTACCAGCTTTCTTGAGTCTGCTGAGCCTTCAAGAAGGGTACTAGACTTTCCTGCTCAGCCCCTTCCCAAATTCATCAATACAGACATGGATTTAGATACTGAATTGAGCATACATGTTCATTCATTCATTCAACCTGCTACTCAAGCAGTAACTTTGTTTACTTATTTACTCAATGCGTGTGTAACGTTGGAATGACCAGACATCATCTTTAATTGGATGTTATAAAATTACTGTAGATTTATGAGTGTTAATACCCTCTCAAGATCACCTTTGACTATCTGAGTGAAGGGTTCCAGTGACTGAGAGGCAGTTGAATCCCTGGTAGCAAACTCATTTTTTTGAGCTACATACACATGTTTTAAATGCTCTGGAGTCTTGGGGAATAATCTTAAGTCATTGTGTAACATTCTGATGCCTTTTTTTTTTTTTTTTTTTTTTTTTTTTAAGATAATGCCAAGCTAAGAAAGCACATTTTAGTTATTTTGTTAACATGGTGCAAAATGCAATTAGCTTTAGTCAACACACTCAAGTTACAAATAAATAATTTCACAATTTCTGAAATTTGTCTTTAACTCTTTATTTTTCATCTGCTTGTCAAAGTCATATATGTACCACAGATGTTTGGTTGAGGCACTGTTGCAGACCACCCCCAAATCCAGGTTGTAACATACCCATGCATTTGAAACATACAGCTTGGTTATGATACAACCCCGGGTCTGGGGATGACATCTCTTCTAGCTGTTCACTCGCTTTCCTTGTGTTATTACCTAGATTCAAGCAAAGTAGAGCAAGCAGATTATAACAAGATGCACATACATATGCAATTTTGTTTAGATTCATGTTTTATTTTGTAACTTACACTCTGCAAAAACACTTGAAATGTTGATGTTTCCCTTCCAATAAATATAGACAACTGATGTTTTGTAAATGTTATACCATTGCGCAAATGAAAGGAATTAACCAGGGTGACCATTGACTGTTAGAAGAACAGTCCTGAAACAATATTCATTTTTTTATTTCAATATAAACAGTTAGTTTGAAAATAAAAGATATCCCTACATTTTCTTTAAATCTAAAAGGTTTTTACAGTACACATTTAAAGACAAACATACTTGGAATGTTCCATTTACAAATGATGAAATAAAAAATTTAAACATACCTGTGTGTTAGGAGAGCATTTGCCTCATGTGAGATGTTTTTCATCAAAGCAACTGAAACCAGTGTCGCACAGCTGTGCGACACTGGTTTCAGTTTTTTGCCCTGCCCTAGTGTTTCCCTGTCATTGTCTTCACCTGTTCTCGTTAGCGTCATTGTGTCCACCTGTGTGTCGTTTGGTTCTGTGTATTTAGGTTCTGTTTTGTGTCCAGTCTTTGTCTTGTCATTACTACCCCTGTTATGGGAGTACCCTGTGTCCCTGGCTTAATAAACCCTTTGTTTTCAGTATGGCTGTGTACTCCCTTGCATTTGGGTCCTACCCCACCTCACACCCTGACAACCAGCACCTTACCTGGCACACCTTTTACTCTGTACTGACCTACCAACACAGAGGCGGAGAAAGAGATAAAGGGAGAGAGAGACAAAAGTAGACAAGAGTAGAAAGTGAAGAGTTACCAAAGAAAAGAGAAGGGATAGAGGGTAGGTATTATGGTAAGTAGTAGAGGAGGAGATTTACCGCTTTATCCCATCTTGAGATTAGCTAACCTGGCACACAATCTAAATTTACACTAATGGGATAAAAATGTAGTTTGGTGCTTATCCCAGTGTTTGTTGGGATTAGGAGGATTGGCCAGGTATATCTCAGGTTAAACCAGATTAAAGGCTGATCCCTGAGTTTGTGTCTTTTTCAGACTCTAGTGTCCTGTTTGTGACATTGGTGTGATAGACATGGCATGGTCCAGGTGGAGGGCTTCACATGGCAGGACATGAAGAGGGAAGAGCATGATGACAAACCTAGGCCACTTACCTGGAGAACACCTGTCATATCTACTGTCCTTCTATGAATTTCAGGGAGTAAATCCACTATGCTATGCCATGATTTATTAAATACCCTGATGCTGGTGGAATGTTTTATTGGGAGCAGGCATACTTTCAAGTATTGTTTCCAAAAAGATTCTTTCTTTGTTTTCTTTGTTATTTATATAATTTTTAGTGCCTGTAGGGGAATCATCTGGACAAAAACACTGTTATTTTTAAGAAAAGGGGAACATTTTATCAGTGAAATGGTTCTACAGAGTACATGTGTTGCCATGAGTGTCAAAAATAAACTATGAACATATTCACCTTTCCATATTGTTGGTTTTCCATACCTATTAATATCCTCAGAAGCAGAGAGGTGTTCCGGTGACCTAACGGTTTTGGTGAAAGTCCTCAGCCTAACATTCCTACTGGAGAGTTGTGGCTACATCTATCACCAATATTGTGCCCTTGTGTCTATAGTAATTTGTTATCTTATGTCCCTCTCATCCCTCTATCCATTTCTCTCAGTGTTTGAGCCTGACCCCCACCTTGGCTGCCCATGTCTGATCTGGAAGATTGGTCGTTTGCAATCTTTTTGTCTCTCATACTCTTTGATTACATTACATTGCACATGAAAGGCAAGAGCAAATGTTGTTCTTTGAAGAATTAGATGGAAAGCTTGTATGTACTGTTTGCACTGCACCAGGAGTGCACAAGCATTCCACTGCTTTGTTAGTTACGTACACAGACAGCGAAATACAGTATTTTCAAAAAGGAAACAAGTTTCAACAAGTGTTTCAACACCTGGAATTAAACCCCTTATGTCACCCAGATGAGGAGCACTTAAAAACTAAAATGTTTTTGTATAACACTGAACATCATATACAGATAATGCTAAATAACTTTATTGGTTTTACAAATTATAGGTAGATGCATGTGTTACTTTAGCATTGGCCTTTTCTTACATGTCATGCCGTACCAAAAGCTACCTTGCTCCTTTCAGTCACACAACGCAATCCATGTGTCCAATCTCAAAAGAAGACCATTCTCATTTCACAAAAAAGACAGAAAGCAGCAGGAGGCCTTATACAGCCCATCAACATTCCCCTCATACTGTATATGCGTTCATATTTCTCTAAAAGTTATCTCAAGCATGCTGTGTATTCCAAATGATCCACAACCAATAATCCACACACTGTACCCCCGCTCTACATCCACTCTCCACTGACTTGATCATTGATCCATAATCAGATCTGCAATAGCTGGAGGTCATGACCTCAGGTCAGAGCTTAACTGCTGTGTGATGCTTATACGTTTAATCCGGACAATTCGTTTTTTTCTTCGGATGGTCTTTGTCCATCATGATCTTTAAGAGGTTTATTTATTTAGCAGACGCTCTTATCCAGAGCGACTTACAGTAAGTACAGGGACATTCCCCCCGATGCAAGTAGGGTGAAGTGCCTTGCCCAAGGACACAACGTATTTTTTGCACGGCAAGGAATCGAACCAGCAACCTTCGGATTACTAGCCCAATTCCCTAAACCAGGTCCAAAGACTTCAGATGGAGTTTGGAGGGATCGTGGCCCAAGACTCTTCATAGAAATCAGTAACAGGACTAGAAGGGCCTCAGTCAGGAAGATCAAATCCCAATTGTCACTTTTGTTCCTCTATAGAGATGGCAGGACTTGCAAAGGGCAACCATCCCCACAGTACTCCATCAATCGGCCTTCAAAGTACACTGGCTGGATGGAAGCCACTCAAGTGAACATGACAGCCCTCCTTGTTGATGCTTCTTAGCAGCCGGGTTGAGAAGACTGGTCTCAGGAATAAGGGACTGATAAAGCATATGCTTGAGATATCAAGCATATCCTTGATAGGATATCCTCTTAGAAAATCTAGTTCACAGAACTTCCGACTGAGGCAAAGATTCACCTTTAAGCATGACAACCCAAAGCTCACAACCATGACAACCCTGGAGTGGCTTGGGCATGCGCGCAGATGGCACTGGGGACGGGGGGGACATGTCCCGCCCAGATTCCTAGTGACCCCGATCCGTCCCCACCACTCTCCCTAAGGGGACAAGCATCAGTTCATCACTGCACAGCTGATTAGGCGATGTTAGCGATGTTAGCTTGTATTAGCGTGTGTAACGCTTTTAAAAAAGTGTATTATGCTTATTTAAAGTATCTTTGGAGCCGGCGTTTGTGCTTTTAGGCTTGGCGTGTTCCTGGTTGTCATGGAGATGACGTTAGTAGCCCCGTTCGTTTGGCTGGTTAAAATTGAAATGTTTGTCTCGCTCCCTTTCATTAACCTGTTGGTTGCGATCAACCATGACACAAAAGAGGCTCAATGGCATTGCTGTGTGCCATATTCACCAAGATAGACTTGACAAACTGGACAGACAAGACAGACAGCCCAGCAATATCTTCAGGGAAATGAAAGGAGGAGAGATGTTTTTGGGACCTATTGAGCCCATTGTTTTTTTTCTTCTTTTTTTAATCAATTTTGTTTATTATTGGAAAAACAATTACAAAGAAAAGTCATACTTACAGAGGGAATTCCGAATATTTAATTTAAAGTGTAAATTTCATTTCACATTTCATGCTATGAAGGCTATACTTATTTTATTTATGTAAATCTATTGTTTAAGTGTTTATACTTTATACCGTTTACATACACATTGTTATATTTGTAATAATTTACATCCTGCTGAGATCAGCAAATGTTTCAATAAAACATTTGCAGAGGGCATGACGTTTTGGTGCGTGATTGACATACTAATGTTTATTGCAGCTTCAACATTGCAGTCAGACTGGTACTGTATATATGTATATACATATATATTACATTACACAAAATAACAAATTAAGTTGGATTCATTTGCTGACAGCTTGGTCCCCCCCAGTTCAAAAATTCAAGCCATTTTCTCCCCTATAGGAGCAGAAACTCCTTAATCCTACCTAGTGTGTTTCCAAGAAGATCTAATACATCCAATTATTTTAATTTGTAATTGGTTTACAACAAGGGTAAGATAGCTAATGAAGGTCCCCCAAAACACTAAGTCAGTTGAATAATTTAGCTAATGCTGAGAGGCAATTCCATGGTGACTTGCTTCTACTTTCACAATTTATCATTAATTCACTATACTGATATACAAGACCAAGATATGTGAAATATCAATACAACCTCAATGCATACTGCATAGTCACATATCAACCAAATGTCCTCTTTTCATGAATCACTCATTCTGACTAACGAACTGGGTAAGGGTAGACAAGTGCTCAGCCAATGGCCAATGGCCAAGGTGGTGCCCATTTGCATGGTGCCAATTCCTGAAAGCCAATTGCTTTCAGGAATTTGGAACATTAGGGTCATTCACCTTATAATTTGTTTGACATTTGTGACCGTATAAAACAACCTGTCCAGCTTCACACACAACATCTCAGTCAGAGGGTCTTGTCAGACAGGAGGACTCAAGATGGGGAAGGTTTTCTATTTGTATGAGAACATCTCCAAGATCAGCCCCTTTGAGGGGCCACAGTACCATTTGGCACCGCCGTGGGTTTTCTATCTGCAAGCTGCCTTCATGGGCACCGTCTTCTTCGTTGGAACACCTATGAACTTTATTGTTCTACTGGTGACAGTTAAATACAAGAAACTGAGACAGCCTTTGAACTACATCCTGGTCAATATATCATTTGCAGGATTCTTGGCCTTGATATTTTCAGTGTTTCAAGTGTTCCTTGCCAGTTGCAGAGGATACTTTTTTATGGGCCACACGGCCTGTTCTATAGAAACATGGATGGGATCTGTAGCAGGTAAAAACAACAACAATGACAAAAGACTAACTTTTGTATCAAATGCACAAATCTCAGGATCATTAGATCTAAATGTATGTGAACATGTTGTTACTTTCTTTGATGTTCCTTCAATTCCTTTTCATCAGGATTGGTGACAGGATGGTCCCTGGCTGTCCTTGCCTTTGAGAGATATGTGGTCATCTGCAAACCCTTTGGCCAGTTCAAGTTTGGGAGCAGCCAGGCTGCGGCAGCACTGGCCTTCACCTGGGTCATGGGCATAGGTTGTTCCTCCCCACCATTTTTTGGCTGGAGCAGGTAACCAAGCTTGATTTGCCATCTAACTTGTACATTTCCATTTTCCATTTAGTCATTTAGCAGACGCTCTTATCAAGAGCGACTTACAGTAAGTACAGGGACATTGTGGGTGTGAATTGCGTTGCCCAAGGACACAACCTAATTTGCACGTCCGAGAATCGAACCGGCAACCTTCTGATTTGTAGCCTGATTCCCTAACCGCTCAGCCATCTTTGTAGACCCCCTTGTACCTATGTCAATGTGTCAATATAGGTACATTGTTGTTCTTTGGTTTTCCAGGTTCATTCCTGAGGGTCTGGGTTGCTCCTGTGGACCTGACTGGTACACTCATAATGAGGAGTTCCACTGCACAAGCTACACCTGGTTCCTGATGGTGACCTGCTTTGTCATGCCTATTGGCGTTATTATCTTGTCTTATAGCCAACTTCTGGGTGCACTGCGAGCTGTAAGTACAACGCTTTAAAACATCCATAAAAAACACTATTTAATATTATGACTTTATCGAACTGGTGTGATGAAATGACATAAAAAGGCTTGACTTTGAACTCAAATTTGTATGAAAATCTAAATGAAGGAACAGCAGTTGCAGAATAAGGATGAGGACAGTGACTCTGTGATTGTTGGTGTATAATCAAGCCGTAACGTTTGACAGAGACTGTGCTTTGTGTCACTTTGCAGGCTCTGAACTACCTATGTCTTAATGATGCACAGTGTTGGTTTTCTCATGTGTTTCTTTAGGTGGCAGCTCAGCAGGCTGAATCAGCCTCCACTCAGAAGGCTGAGAAGGAAGTCTCCAGGATGATCATTGTGATGGTGGGCTCCTATGTAGTGTGCTACGGCCCCTATGCCCTGGCAGCCCTGTACTTTGCATTCTCAACCAACGAGGACAAAGACTACCGCTTGGTCACCATCCCAGCATTCTTTACTAAGAGCTCCTGCGTGTACAATCCCTTCATATATGCTTTCATGAACAAACAGGTAGGAAGGACTGGCTTGCACACACACACACACCTGCACTCTTGTATGCATATGCAGGTGCGCACACTCAAACACACATACACACACACACACACATACGTGTTCTATAACAGTGCCTCCGTCCCTCCACTCCTCAGTTTAACGCTTGCATCATGGAGACAGTGTTTGGGAAGAAGATTGAGGATTCATCTGAGGTGTCCTCCAAGACTGAAACCTCCTCAGTCTCCACTGCATAAGGCCTGCGTGCTGAGTTACTGTGTACTCAGTCTGATCAGGCAGCAGACATGCTCATCACCATCATATATTTCTTCTACATACATTTTGTCCGATAGGTATGAAGAGTACTTCATGCATATCCTTCTAAATACCTCTATTTTACCAGAAATGCTATAATCAGGGGGATAATATTGCCCGGTTTTCTCAGTTACCTTTACAGCATTGTCTGTATTGCAAATGTGCAAAGTAAAAGAAAGAAGAAACCTAATAGAACAATTTAGTTTTTATAGCATTTTTACTAATAAGCAGTCCCAAAGAAAGACCAAAGAACAGTTATTTTATGTTTCTCAAAAGTTCAGCAGTGCTACAATTGACATTCTCTGCATGTAAATTAAATACTAATTTAAACCACCCTCCAGGACTTGAGAATGTTGTATAAACATCTTATTGGAAACAACTTATCTTCACCTTATGCAAAAACCTTGTGTTGGATATATCTTCAAAAATAAAACAGTATTTTTTTACAGGCTGAAAACCATATGATACCCAGCTTAAACCAGGTCAACATACCCAGTCCCAGTCCCATCTTGAAGTTATACAACTGCATGTGAGTCCCCTTACCCTGTGTCTGCTAGGCTTTAAACGCTTGATGGAAATGGCAGGTCATGTTTCTAAGGCAACTTTTCAAATGACGTAATGCATGACATGACTGATCATATCATCCAGTGTTCAAATTAAAAATGGATTTCAGTCAGCCGTATCATAGGTAACATTGTACCAAGACTGTTCCATGTAATGTATTGTATAATATTTAACCGGAATAAATAGCTTAATTGCACTTTCTCCATGTGTGGATTTTCCTTCTATATGGAATTGAATTGAAACACATTCCGAACTGATGATTGACAACATAAAAACAAGATTCAACCAGGCGTCCTGATATTTTGTTATAGATAATCTGCAACGAGGAATTGTAGAATCAGTCCAGGTCTGCATTTTGGTGGAACCATACCCAAGGAGACTGAAATCTGGAATTGCAGCCAAAGCACTTCTACAAAGTATTGGCAAAAATATCTTTATAATTCTATCATAATGAAGAGAGTTGATCAGTTTTTACTCTGGCCCCCCCTCATACTACATCAGTGGGTGCACCTTAAGACCCCTTGTTGTAATATTACAATGTCACCTTCAGCTCTTTAAAAGACCAAATGTATCCAATAGCATTGCAAGGCAAGACAATAGGACCCATTGGTTATGTAAATGTAGTCGTTCAAAAAACATCTTATTTGCAAATGTGTTTTTTGGAGAGCTAAAGGTGATGTTGACATTTTAAATCGGGTTTTACAGGGTTAATCTCAAGGTATATTTCAAACAAGATTTACTAATTATTTTAGTTTGTAATTGGTTCATGGGTAAGACAGTTACCTCTTAATGAAAAAAGCCAGAAGATTGCGTACACTGAGTCATTTACATAATTCCATGGAATGTGAACTCCCTTCTACATTTACAACTTAACTACTCGGTTTTCATCCATTCAGTACATGGATGTGTTTAAGAACAATATATGTGTAATAATATCAACAAACCTTATATACCTACCGCACAGGCTCAAATGAAAACATCCATAGGGTTGTAAATCACCAATTTACCCATTACAATTAATGAGATTAAACAGGCGGGGCAGGGGGAGAGTCCTTGCGTCATGGTGCTAAACTGACAGGTGCACCTTTATCCATTGTTTGTCAAGGTAATTGGGCACATTAATCTTGTTGGTCACCCTTTTATTTGTAATTGGTTTGTGACAGTATAAAAACATTGTCTCTAGATTTACAAACACACTGTCTTGTCAGAGGGTCTTGTCAGACAGGAGGATTCAAGATGGGGAAGCACTTCCACTTGTATGAGAACATCTCCAATATCAGCCCCTTTGAGGGGCCACAGCACCACTTGGCACCTCTGTGGGCTTTCTATTTGCAAGCTGCCTTCATGGGCACCGTCTTCTTTGTTGGAACACCTCTAAACTTCGTTGTTCTACTGGTGACAGTGAAATACAAGAAACTGAGACAGCCTTTGAACTACATCCTGGTCAATATATCATTTGCAGGATTCTTGGCCTTGATATTTTCAGTTTTTCAAGTGTTCATTGCCAGTTTAAGAGGATACTTTTTCCAGGGCTATTTTGCCTGTGCTATAGAATCATGGATTGGATCTGTAGCAGGTAAAACCAACAACAATGACAAAAACTCATTTTTTATTATTATTTACTGCTAAGATTAACTTCTAAGGACCATGAAATCAAAGTTCATGTGAACTTCTGTTATTTCTTTATTTTATGTTTTAAAACTGAATTTTCATCAGGATTGGTGACAGGATGGTCCCTGGCTGTCCTTGCCTTTGAGAGATATGTGGTCATCTGCAAACCCTTTGGCCAGTTCAAGTTTGGGAGCAGCCAGGCTGTGGCAGCAGTGTCCTTCACCTGGGTCATGGGTATAGGTTGTTCCTCCCCACCATTCTTTGGCTGGAGCAGGTAACCAAGCTTGATTTGCCATCTGACTTTGTACCTTAGTCTGGATACATTTAGGATGTAATTCAGTTGAACTGTGGTAGTGTAGCTGTACTCCAGGGTGTACTAAGAGCTATGATGATAGCCTTAAACCATACAACTGACTATCTTTATTATGATAACAATTATTTACACAAATACTTTTCAATAGCAAGTCCTGAACAATGTGCACATAGTGTGTGTCAATTTCTATAAGTTGTACCTTTTGGTTTTCCAGGTTCATTCCTGAGGGTCTGGGTTGCTCCTGTGGACCTGACTGGTACACTCATAATGAAGAGTACCACTGCACAAGCTACACCTACTTCCTGATTGTGACCTGCTTCATGATGCCCATGACCATCATTATCTTGTCTTATTCCCAACTTCTGGGTGCACTGCGAGCTGTAAGTACAATCACTATCAATGTATGATACTACCATTCTGGTGTGATGACATTAAATTGATTTAAATTAAATTACAATGTGATTCAACTATTTATTAATATTACTATGCATGCAACATGCTTATTATAGTACTTTGATAAAGTACTGTGGAGAAACTATTTTGGTATAATTTTATTTTTAAAGACATTACGTGTGAGGGTAGCTAAATCATTTGGTTTCCCTGTTGTGTATCCGATATCAAAAGATAAAAGTCTGAAATAAATGTTTAATCCCTTTAGCATTTTCCTTTATTTAACTTTTGTGCAAGTGGGGAATAGGGGTCGCTTGTCTAAATCTGATGATTGACTGTAATTTGCAGTCAAATGCAATCACTTTTTAGGTTCTGAACTACCTATGTCTTAATGATGCACAGTGTTGTTTTCGTCATGTGTTTCTTTAGGTGGCAGCTCAGCAGGCTGAATCAGCCTCCACTCAGAAGGCTGAGAAGGAAGTCTCCAGGATGGTCATTGTGATGGTGGGCTCCTTTTTAGTGTGCTACGCCCCCTATGCTATTACAGCAATGTGGTTTGGCATAGCGGATGATAAAAGCAAAGATTATCGCATGGTCACCATTCCAGCATTCTTTACAAAGAGCTCCTGTGTATATAATCCTCTAATCTATGCCTTCATGAACAAACAGGTATGTATAACTGTCACACACACACATTTGCAGTCATGATTGCATTTGCATGTGCATATATACATAGGCACTCATGCATATAACGCATGTATTTCTGCCCCCCTCAGTTCAATGCGTGCATCATGGAGACAGTATTTGGGAAGAAGATTGAGGATTCATCTGAGGTGTCCTCCAAGACTGAAACCTCCTCAGTCTCCACTGCATAAGGCCTGCGAACAATGGTGTATAAAGGCATTTGAAAACCATGCGACTGGGCTGTTTCCAGTATTGGCCATCAGTCTTAAGTTGTTTATGGCTCCCAAAACATGTAATTGTCCCAAAATATGTGATTTTGCTATCTTTCTGAATGTATATTTTCAATTATATTTTGATCAGATTGGGATCAATTAAAGAATCACTTAGATTATTTGTCAAGTGTGACTTGAGTGTGACAAATTGAATATATTTATTGACTGTACTTCTTTATGTATTTTGAGGAATGACTACATATCAAATTAAATAAAGGTGTATATATTGAAGCAGCAGGCACGTTGTGGTGGACATTCATGATTTGAACATTTAATGCACACGTTCACAAGGATGTATGCACAAGATGTACAGTACAATTGCAGCCACAAAGTAAATTTGCCAATTCAGATTTTTATTAAGAAACCGGCTGTGTACTCAGATAATACAGCATTTTGACCAAAACATAAACTATACATTCTGTGCATGGAAAAAATATGTGCTGTTTATGTGAAATAAACAGTTTAAATGACAGCGCAATAAACATAACATGTAGTGGCAGGGCATTGATAGATGAGAAATAATTTACTTGAGAAAACTGAATTATAACAGAACCAGTCTCATTAAGGTTTATGCTTAACTCGTGAAGTAATAGCCCATATATTATCAAAATTCTTATGTAGGACAAACATGTTTTGGTCTGAAAGGGGTGACACCATTTTAATTGTGAAAAGAACAGAGTAGTGGCTGTAAGGCGGTAGCACTCTTCATTCACCCTTGCTTAAGGCTCTCCTGGCTTGTGGTTTTGTGCATATTGTGGGTATAGGTTGGCATCGATCCGGTGGCCTCATGGAACTCATGGTTGTCTAAATGCTGGCTGTGTATGTAGTTTGACCTTTCCATATGGATGTTGCTAATCAGCTAGTAAAGGGAGAGATGGTCAAACTCATACTGTGCCGTGAACACAATATGTTTCACCATCCATTTATTTTAAACATTTTGCTAACAAGCCTAACTATTTATTTAAGGTAGCTATGGCACTATGATAGGAACTGAATATTAATGTGTATAAATAGGATTCACTTTTATTTTAGGGCAGCTTCTTTGTGCCGTTAGGTGTCGCCAGAGAGTCATGGAGAGAAATGTATTTCCATGGCTCTGAATATCACATACTAGCATGCGGTGGCCAACACACGACTCCCATTGACAACGTATGTGGATGTAATGTCACCAGACAAATTTTGCTTCTGAAAAGGGCTAGTGACCACCGCCCTTAAGGAATTCTGAGGTGATCTGTTGTTTCAGTCACATGTATATGTTGAAAGGCACACAATGGGTTGTTCTTTACTAAATAGGGGACAAATGTAAACCTGTAAAAACAACAAATGCTTTCCTCAAACGTATTAATAGTTTCAGGGGTAAAAAAGTTTAAGATACTTATAAAATGAATATTCAGTGCTTCTGAGTGTATCATGTCAAATCTCAAAGTCAACAGTAAAGAACATCAAGACTTTTACCAATATGTACTATCATAAAACTAGAAAATGTAACACATTCCCAATTAGAAAAGGCATAAATGGAAGCCATACAATGTAAACACACCAGAGTACTGTATCAAATGCCATCGTGGACAGATTAACTATAGAAATTGTAGTGTTAAGATAGTTTTCATACAAAATAAATTATATTACTTATCAAATTAAGTTTAAAATTGGTTTGTCTAACTACACAAAATGATCTAAAACTCATCATGCCGTACTAGCGCCTCTCCAAAGTCAGTTGCTTGACTCCCAACGAACAGGTCATACTTGTTCAGGATTTCCTCCTTCGTTAGCTTTCCATCCTAAAGAATGAAGGAAGTCAGACGACTCTGATTACACTGTTAACAGAGACGCATGCAACACATACTGTAATCGGTGAGAGAGCAAACTCACCTTGTCGGAGTCTGACTCGTAAACTAGGTGTTTGGCCTCGGCTTCTGCGTGGTCGTAGTCTGATGGTAGGATCCAGTCCATGGTCTCCTCCCTATCCATCTTTCCATCTTTGTTCTTGTCCCGGAACTCTGAGAACTGCTCGCGCTCAGTTGCCACCCACTCCGGCTCCTCCATCTCATCCTCATGGTTGTACATGTCACCTAGGAGACGAGGAGGATGGAAAATGGACATGGAAACGTGTTGTATGTGCCAGACATGAATAATGTGTGTTGACAGGCTGTATGCTCGTTTTTCAATGTTGTGTATGGCTTTTTCACAGTGCTACAGTTGTAAATTCAACTGTTCTGGTCTTACCAATGTACTCATCCAGGTCAATAAAGCCATCACCATTCTTATCAATATCCTCCATGGTTTCCTTTCATTGAAGCAGGAAGGAGAGAAATTATTTAGAACAAGGTGGTCTAGTTTTACTACCTTTTTTAAACTTTTCAGCAGGTAGGATGTTCAAACTTACCAACACCACAATATCTTTCATATGGTCATAGTCCTCAGGGTGAAGGAAAGCTGTAAACTCCTCTTTGTCAGCTATCTGGTCTTCATTTTTGTCTGCCATTTTGAACCGCCTTTCATCTCTAGCCATCATCCTCTGATAGTCGTAGCTATCGTCTGGCTCTGGGTCATCTGGGTGACAGGAAGTTGTCTTGTTTATGTCAAGTCAGTCAATCATTGGAAGAAATACATGGCCTTTCATAATGCCCCAAGGAGTTCATCTACTGGACCAGTATTTGTGTAGTGGCTCTGCTTACCCAGATAGGTGCCATAAGTGACATTCCTGTACTCCTCCCATGAGATCATCCCATCGTTGTCCATGTCAAAGTCCTTCCACTGACGGTCCACATTGTCATAGATATACTTCTTTTGAGCTTTCTTGATCCAAGCTTTCAACTCAGCCTCAGTCACAAAACCATCCCCATCACCATCAATCTTACCCACAATTATCCTGGAGGAAGTGATAATGTCAATATCATTAATGTACAAAATGCACAGCGCTGGTACAATCCCTGGTACCTGGCAGAACGATGCCTGAGGATGGGGGAGTTAATTACCTCCCATGCAATTCCATGTACAGTACTTCCTCAATACATGGTTCCCATTAGTTTAAACAGAATTGTGCATTTTAACTGAGTGCATTTTCTTTCCTCACCCCAATCTGCGTTTGCTCTCCTCCGGAGTGAGGTCATCAAAGGTCTTGGCCTGCTCCTTGCCAAGGAAAGCTTCATGGTCGTACTCGAAGCCTTCAGCGTCGACATGCTCCCGGCTGCTCAGCGGAGCCTCATGGTGAGTGCGCTCCTTCTTCTCTGTGGGCTTGCTGGTGGCGTAGACCACACAGAGGGCAAAGCACATCAGCAGTGGCCTGATCATTCTCTTAACAAGAGAGAGGAGAAGATTGTTAAGAGAGACAAAAAACCTACAACAGTACTGTTCACCATACAACACTGTTTGAGGGTCTAACAGGATGTAAACAGAAGCTTCACATCTAAATGAGGACCCAAAGTGCATGCTAAGAAGGTCGTTTTGGAGACTGACATTGCTGAAATGTTATCCACACATACTTGGGACTGGGAATTTGAAATATGCATGATGAAAAATGAATCAACATGAGTTGTTCATTTGAATTTCCTCAATGTTACAAGCATTTAACTTCCCACAAGAACAGTAGCCGAACATAGAAAGAAATGCCAAAGGCCAAACCCCTATGAATTTGAATATAGCTCAACTATTGCGTTTACTGCATTTTGCATTATCCCATAAAAGAAAATTCAACGTTTTAGGTTCGGTAAAAAAAAACAAATTGTATTCACATTTAAAACTATATGTTTAAGTGGCTATCCTTGACACCAATGTCTGCCCGCAAGCTCACAGATCAGCTGGTGTCAAGGAATGCGACAAGTAGCTCACCAAGGGAAAAATAGCCTAGCTCAATAAAACACAGGCTGTCAAAGTGCTGTTAATACATCACTATAACAGATCGTGGACCTACCTTGCTGATTATTCCACAATAACCATAAGACCACTTTTTAAGCCTTTATACGTCTGATGTCCACTGACTCCAGAACTAAGCATCAATCCCTTTCCTACAGTTTCCAGATATAAACCAATGAGGTTGCTCATTCAGACCACCTCGAACATGTATTGGTCCACTTCAGCAGGAAGACATTTTTGCAGATGACTTTATGGTACATAGTTCATCGCACTCGCAAGTGGTTGGCTAACAACAATAAACAGTAGTATTTGCCCCAATCTAAAATTTGAAACAGAATGTGTGGTGAAAACGGTACAGCTCATCATGGTTATCCGATTGGCTGCTACTTGCCACGTAGACAGCTGATAGTTTAAGCCATTTTAGCTTGATAGACACGAGTGCGTTTGTTTATTAGGCTATAGAACTAAATTGAACAAATACATTATAAAAATCCTTCAATTTAACATTAAATATTCTTAACAAACTGTGTGTAGACTTCCATTAGAACTTAGAATTATTTACAAAGCGAGCATTATAGCAAGCTAAAATAGCTTCACATTTAATGAAACAGCAAAACACAAGCGTTCCTGCATATGGTGCAGGAACGCTTGAAAAAGTATGATTATAGATATTTTTTGACAAAGATTAACTATTAATTATGCAATCATCTTATCTCATCCATATAAAACACATTTTACTGTGTTTCCTTAAGATTTAGCGATTTTTTATACCAATCTTTCATTCTCAAAGTCAATACGTTTAGTCTATAAAAATAACAAATAAACTAACCCTATAATCCTATTCATAGGCGATTTTACCGCGGGTGCAGGGTGCCTTTGCAATTTTTTTGTAAGCAAATGCACTAGGCTATACCCTTGCATCCCCAGTTTATAAACCTAGAATCGCCTATGATCTCCCCAGGACCTTAAATGGGAAATAGCCCATTTATAGTCCGTGTGGTTATCTAAACTGAAGCTACAAGATACACTGTAAGTGTGGACTGACATTTACCCCTCATGATCTTCACGATAAGACACGTTTTTTTTTGTTGTTGTCATTTTCAGAAATAGAATCATGACGTTTGCACAAAGCACCACATTTTCAATGAACAGACTATTTTTCCCGCAGTGACATGTACACAGGCCATAGATACATACACACATAATATCTAATGATGGATATATTTATAATAAAACAGTAACATTGATATAAACATACGGTATATTCGCTTGCTACAACCAATAAGAGCCAAAAACAACTATCAGAACGAGTTCACACTTGCATTTTTGCCTGGCTAGTTCTGATGTTGGATCCTGAAGACACACTCCCTCGTGTCAATTGTAATTTTGCCTGTTCAAATTTCTATGACCCGTATTTTGATACATTCAAATTAGCTTAAATGCATTAGTATTATACCACAGTGCAGATTTTAGAGCAATAAACGACGTACAATTCACACTAGCAGACTGGAACCGAAAATAATTATATTAAGTTGTATCAGGCAAAGTTTTCGAGACCTAATTGTTATGGTCCTTTGGTCCAAATGATCACAGGGGGAAATTTTACCCGTCGCTCAAGCCCTATGTTTATGTTGTCAGAAATCGAAGGTAACAACGCTATTGTAGTATATTTTGGTCATTGAACACTTGTATAATTCACAGATATATTGCATATGCTGTTTTGTCAATGTGTGGCGTATCAGTGCCACTGTGATAAAAGCTCGTGCGCTGCTCAGTTATTTGTTTACCTCAACTGCTTCATGCAGAGGCCTACTAGCGTTTGGCATTAGCTTACCTATACCTAGCATCTGTATTTTCACCAACCCAATGCTTAATTTCATATCTGATGTAGTCAGCTGAAATCATTGCAAAATAACAATATCAGACTTTCACTGTCATCATATGCAATTTAATTTATATGTATGGAAACCAGTGTCGAGCTCAGTAGGGACGGGTTAGCTCTAGCCACATAGCTACTAGTTAGATAGAGCTACCTCGACGTCGTTAGCACACAGCACCAAAGCTACACAGCTCTACAGTATCCAACTTTTGACTTTATGGGTGCTGTGAGATGACAATCCCTGGGATGCTACATTATCACAATAATATTGCAGTGGCGTTTACTTAGCTAATCAGCCAAGTATGTTTTATTAAATAAATATATTGGTAAAGCTAGCCTAGCTATCAAGCTAACAAACCTTACGTTGGCTATCTTCCTTAGCCACATTGCTAAGTTATAATGGTGAACGCGCCAACTCATTTGACATAGATAAGCTAATTCCTTGTTTCTTCTCTGGAATGTTGGTTAAAATCTCTCGAGACCTTCTCTCATCAACGGTTAATTTCTGTATATACATATTCATATGCATTGTTGCTAATGCGTTTCTTAACAGCGACCAGACTTTCCGTAACTATACAAGTGTATACAGGATTGCACAAAATTAGCTAAAGGAGTAGTCTAGAGCTAGGCTAGTAGCTAGATAACTGTCATCCGTCAACGGATGATAGCTTGGCTACAGATAGCAGAGTAACTGTGATCATAGTTGCCTTTGAGGGGAAATGTGTATGAACTAAGAATCTATTCCCGTCTAGGATGCCTGCTGAACGCAAGCGATCGTTAAACATGGATGAGAAAGAAGTTTGCTCTTTCACCAACAAGGAGAAGGAAAAAGAGAGAGAAGGTGAAAGGCGGCCTCCTTCCCGGGATAAATCAAAAGATGAGACCAAAATGAGTGGTAAGAAGGACAGCGGTAAAGCTGTTGAAGAGAAGAGGAGGCGTGTGGAAGAAGAAAAGAAAAAGAAGGAGGAGAAGGAGCGGAAAAAGAAAGAGGAGGAGAAACTTAAGGCAGAAGAAGAACAAAAGAAGAAAGAGGAAGAAGAAAAACAACAGCAGGAAGAAGAGGAGAGGAAGCTTCAGGAGGAAGAAGCCAGAAAGCAACGAGAAGAGGAGGCTGCACAACTCAAGTAAGAGATCGTACACAGAGTTCACTGGTTACCGGCCCCTGCTAATCTATGTACATTAGTGTGAGAGTAAGTTTTGCTGATTTTCACAAACGTGCATACATCAATTGTGGTTCTTTTTCATGATACACGCAACACCTCACAGTAGCAGACCCCTGTGAATACACATTCATGCTATGACTTTCTTCCCCGCACAGGGAGAAAGAGGAGAGCCACCAGCTGCATCAGGAGGCCTGGAAAAGTCACCAGTCCAGGAAGGAGCTGCGCAGTAAGAACCAGAATGTTCACGAGGGCCGACCCGAGGAGTCCTTTTTCAGCCGTCTGGACTCCAGCCTGAAAAAGAACACAGCCTTCGTCAAGAAGCTGCGCACCCTCACCGAGCAACAGCGGGACTCTCTTTCCAACGACTTTGGCTCGCTCAACCTCAGCAAGTACATCGGTGAGGCTGTGAGTTCTGTGGTGGAGGCCAAGTTGAAGATCTCCGATGTGGGCTGTGCTGTGCACCTGTGCTCTCTCTTCCACCAGCGCTATGCAGAGTTCGCCCCACTGCTTCTGCAGGCCTGGAAGAAGCACTTTGAGGCCCGTAAAGAGGAGAAGGCCCCCAACGTGAGCAAGCTGCGCACAGACCTCCGGTTCATCGCTGAGCTCACCATTGTGGGCCTCTTCACCGACAAAGAGGGCCTGTCTCTCATCTACGAGCAGCTGAAGAATATTATCGGGACAGACCGGGAGACACACACTCACGTGTCAGTGGTCATCAGCTTTTGTAAGCACTGCGGGGATGACATCGCTGGCCTGGTACCTCGCAAGATGAAGCTGGCAGCAGAGAAATTTGGTCTGGCTTTCCCTCCCAGTGAGATCATCAACACGGAGAAGCAGCAACCTTTCCAGAATCTTCTGAGGGAGTACTTCACCTCGCTTACCAAGCACCTGAAGAAGGACCACAGGGAGCTCCAGAACATTGAGCGGCAGAACAGGTGAGGGGAGCAGAATGAGATGTCTATTGAGTCTGAATTTGTCTCTCCACGCACTGACTGGGACGACCTCTGTGTGTCTCTCCTCTAGACGTATTCTCCACTCCAAAGGAGAGCTGAGTGAGGACAGACACAAGCAATATGAGGAGTTTGCTACCTCCTACCAGAAGCTTCTGGCAAATACCCAGTCACTGGCGGACCTGCTGGATGAGAACATGCCAGAGCTCCCCCAGGATAAAACTGTACAGGAGGGTACGGACTTTCATATAGACAAAGTAACAAATTTTTTATAAGGCACTATTGGGTCAGTGTCTTAGTGTGTGTGGGTGAGAGTGAGTGTCACTTAACACTTTTTTTTCCCCCTCTCTGGACGGTAGAGCATGGCCCTGGCATTGACATCTTCACCCCTGGGAAGCCTGGGGAGTACGACCTGGAGGGGGGCATCTGGGAGGACGAAGACGCCCGCAACTTCTACGAGAACATGGTGGACCTCAAGGCTTTCGTCCCCGCCATCTTGTTCAAGGACAACGAAAAGAGCAACCAGGCTAAAGACAAAGAGGAGGCCAAAGGTACGTGGTCCAACAGGCACACGCGCTCTTTTCCCCCTCGGGCTCTGTCCGCGAACGATGTCTGTGGACCAACTCCCACATCCCTGGTGTCCTGTCCTCAGATGCTGGGAAGGAGGCGGCCAGCACAGAAGAGCTGGAGCTGGAGCTGGAAGCCCTGGACATCGCCGACGACGCTCTGGAGCTGGAGGGAGCCGACGAGGCGGAGAACGAAGAGCTGGCCAAGAAGCTGCTGGACGATCAAGGTAGAGACGGAGCTAGCCCCAACACGTGGACCAGCACGGTTCAAACTGCTCACAGTCAGCTGTCAGAGTGAGGCTAAAGATGATAGTGACAGAGAGAGTAGAATGGCTGTTCTTGAAGTGTGTGATGCACGTGCTGTCTTTTGCAGGGTTCAGGTTAGGGTCAGGGAAAGGTCAGGGAAAGACGGCAATCGGCCGCTCAGGTATGTTTGAAAGGTGGAGACACTTGTCATTGAGAACGCGATACAATAATCCATACAGGATGTATTTTAAATCATTTTTGAATCCATGTCTATGTATCATGTCTATTCAAAAATATTGAATCCGCAGGCTTCTTTCTGTGCTCTGCACCAGGTCTTTTTGACTTGCACATGCAGCAGCTAACTGTTTGTCATGTCTGTGTTTGCAGAACAAGAGGATGAGGAAGCCAGCACTGGCTCCCACCTGAAGCTTATAGTTGACGCCTTCATCCAGCAACTCCCTAACTGTGTCAACAGAGACCTGATAGACAAGGCAAGACAACTCTTACATACTGAAGGAGTGAGGCCTTCCAGTAGCGCCATATTGACATATTCTAATCTTCTAACACCATTGACTGTATGTGCGTGACAGGCTGCCATGGACTTCTGCATGAACATGAACACCAAGTCCAACAGGAGGAAGCTGGTCCGAGCTCTCTTCACAGTCCCCAGACAGAGGTCTGTCTCCCCCTGGCTGATTATCATTGTATTGTGTGTGTGTGTGTGTGTGTGTGCGTGTCTCCAGCAGAGGACGCTCCTGTCCCTCATTTGCAGGGTAAGTCTTGTCAGTGGCCCTCACTGTGTCTGTTCGGTTGCAGGTTGGATCTCCTGCCCTTCTACTCCCGCCTGGTGGCCACCCTCCATCCCTGCATGTCAGACGTGGCTGAGGACCTGTGCTCCATGCTTAAAGGGGACTTCCGGTTCCATGTAGGTTCCTTTTGTTATTGCACCTAGCAATGCTAGCTCTCTCTGTCACCTCTAAACCGGTTCATTTGATACCAGGTCTGTGCTTATCCTTCAAAATACATTCCTCTTGTGTCCCCATAGATTCGGAAGAAAGACCAGATCAATATTGAGACGAAAAATAAAACCGTTAGGTTCATTGGAGAGCTGGCCAAATTCAAGATGTTTACCAAAACAGACACGCTTCATTGTCTGAAGGTAGGTGGTGTATCACGGCCAGGCGTGGAGGTTTGGGCTGCTGCCCTGAGATCACGTCAGTGTGTGTTTGACCTGTCTGAGTGATTCTGCAGATGCTGCTGTCTGACTTCTCCCACCACCACATCGAGATGGCCTGCACCCTGCTGGAGACCTGCGGACGCTTCCTGTTCAGATCCCCCGACTCCCACCTACGCACCAGCGTCCTCCTGGTACACACTAAAACACACACTAAAACACACCCATACACCCCCACAAGCATATGTGCATCCAGCCATGAAATGCCCTACATTAGATGTCATAGTGTAACTCCCCAGCTTTCAGGAGCGTGCCCAGAATCCTGCCGAGATGTCTGGTTTTAGCACTTCCAGAGGCCAATCCTGGTCTAATCTGGCTATTAATCTGGAATTAATGGTCCTAAACGGCTTTGGGACTGCTATTCAGGTCTTCAGAGCCACTGACTCAGGAGCTATTCATGGCTAAGTGGCTAGCTGGGAGAAGCGAGACGTCACCACTTATTGAATCTATGTTTTAAGACTCAGACAATAGGTGAAGAGTACAGCCACCGCTCACAGATCGAATATTTCTAGGCCTAAAATAAACTCAAACCACACTGATCAAAGGGATTTTCCATAAATGTTTTTCTCACATGATTTATCTTTTAAATTCCAAAGATTGTGTGTCGCCATATTTGGTTCAATCATGAGTTAGGACTCACAAAGTGTCTGGTGTGTGTTTCAGGAACAAATGATGCGTAAGAAGCAGGCCCAGCACCTGGACGCCCGCTACGTGACCATGGTGGAGAACGCCTACTACTACTGTAACCCCCCGCCCATGGAGAAGACCGTGCGCAAGAAGAGACCCCCGCTGCAGGAGTACATCCGCAAGCTGCTCTACAAGGACCTGTCCAAGGTCACCACGGAGAAGGTTAGACACTCATCACGTGACCCGATCACCCCGCACCCTGGCCTGGACGGGAGCCAGCCTTTTTAAAATGTGTCAATCTGCTCCCGTTGAGGAGCCTCTGTAGCGTGTTTGCTTTAAAAGCTTGTCCACATGATCTGTTGTTCCTCTTGGTTTTATCCTGGATGTCCTCCCCCTCCTCCCTCCAGGTGTTGAGGCAGATGAGGAAGCTGCCCTGGCAGGACCCCGAGAGCAAAAGCTACCTGATCTGCTGCATGGTCAACATCTGGAACGTCAAGTACAACAGCATCCACTGTGTGGCTAACCTGCTGGCTGGCCTGGTGGCCTACCAGGAGGATGTGGGCATCCATGTGGTGGATGGTGTTCTGGAGGACATCCGCCTGGGCATGGAGGTAGGCAGGACACTAGGGAGAACAAGCCCAGAATATGGAGCTATCCCTGGGCATGGAGGTAGGCAGGACACTAGGGAGAACAAGCCCAGAATATGGAGCTATCCCTGGGCATGGAGGTAGGCAGGACACTAGGGAGAACAAGCCCAGAATATGGAGCTATCCCTGGGCATGGAGGTAGGCAGGACACTAGGGAGAACAAGCCCAGAATATGGAGCTATCCCTGGGCATGGAGGTAGGCAGGACACTGGGGAGAATAAGCCCAGGGTTAAAAAAGACGGCTGTGGAATGAGGATGGATGAGGGTGGGCCAGCATAACATCTAGGTAGATGAATGGGACACTTCAGAGGACAGCTCCCCCTCACCTCCGCACATCCCTCTCTCCACCTTGCAGGTGAACCAGCCCAAGTTCAACCAGCGCAGGATCAGCAGTGCCAAGTTCCTGGGGGAGCTCTACAACTACCGCATGGTGGAGTCTGCCGTCATCTTCCGCACCCTGTTCTCCTTCATCTCGTTCGGGGTGAACCCCGACGGCGTGCCCAGCCCCCTGGATCCCCCCGAGCACCTGTTCCGCATCCGCATGGTGTGCACCCTGCTGGACACCTGCGGGCAGTACTTTGACCGAGGCTCCAGCAAGAGGAAGCTGGACTGCTTCCTGATCTACTTTCAGGTATGGCTGCTCCTCTGACTTGCTCTTATAAGCTTAGCTCTGTCGGCTTCTCTGGCACTCTCCTTCCCAGAGTTATAATGTGAACAGCTTGTTAAGGTGTGTGTGTGTTCTCCAGCGGTACATCTGGTGGAAGAAGAGTGTGGAGTTGTGGAGTGTGGACCATCCCTTCCCCATAGACATTGACTACATGATCAGTGACACCCTGGAGATGCTCCGGCCCAAGATGAGGCTCAGCTGCTCCCTGGAAGAGGCCATCAAACAGGTGGCTGAGCTGGAGAGGGAGGTCCTGGTCAAACTAGGTACGAAGCACGTACACACAGCCACACCCCCACATGCAGAGAGAGTGGAGCAGCTCCTCTGGTTGGCCCACTCCTGCTCTCTGTTGTCCCTGATGAACGGCATTCCTCTGTGTGTAGGAGGATTCACCTTTTTTGCCCTTTGTGTCTCTGTCAGACGAGTTTCCTCACTCCCCACACACACACACACACACACACACACACACACACGCACAGAGAGTAGCCAAACCAGCTCCCAGCCATAAAATGGTACTAAAACCCGCATGCCTAAAATACTTCTGTCATTTTTGGCAGCGGAGTAGTGTAGCTGGAGCAATCGGTTTCAGCCTGCACCACAATCTACACTTTGTGAAACATTGCCAGCATACGCTATCTCAGCATGTACACTGATTCCCTTCTGCTAACGCCAGTGAGTTTGTTGCTGTAGAATTGGAAATCAAAGCGATGGAGAGGCAGATGAGGACAGGGAGAGAGCGCAGGGAGAAAGCAGAGGAAGAGAAGAGGGGAACTGCCTGCGCTAGGGAAGAGAAAGAGGCGGAAGAAGAGAACCAGGAGATAAAGACAGGCATTCCTGTGGCAGGTGTAATGCGTTTGAGTCACTTCGTAAATATACAGGACCTTGTAAATGCACAGACGCGAAGCATTGTTCTGGGTTTCAAGGTGTTGATTGGAAACATGCGGGACTGCTCTTGATAGTCCTACCCTGTGTGTGCGTGTTGTATGTCTGTGTGTGTGTATCTGATGAAGAAGAGGGGAGAGTGATTGATGAGAGTGACGGTGGCCCCTGGCTGAACACTGGCCCATTGTTGTACCTTTCATCCGATCACCAGGATAAGGCATTCCTCAGTCCTGTGCTGAACCGAGGCCTGCTGTTTCCAGCCAGGGCCTCCTCCCCTCTCCCGAGCCCTACCCCAGCACTGTCAGACCAGCAGGGAGGCCACAGAGACTTGCTCTCTGGGTTCTGTGTACAAACCAGCCCACCTGTCCCAGTTAGGCTCAATTAGGCCGCTGTAGCTTAAGCTTGAAGAACATAAAAGTGTTTTTTGTCTGGGATGTCATTATATTCTTGGCTTGCTTGTAATCATACTATTCAGAATCTGGGTGCAGGAAAGCCAGCTCAGTCTGTGGGGATATTGCTCCCCAGACAGCCTTCTCATAACAATCAGTAGCTATTATGCAAAAGGCTTAGCCTGTTCTTAAGAAGTTACTGCCTGCAACTCTTAACATTTGCTGTTATATGCAGTTGTACTCATTTGTGTGTGTGTAACTATGTGTGTATAACTGTGTGTGTGTGTGTGTGTAACTTTATGCATGTGTAACCGTGTGTGTGTCCCCCCGCCCCCCCGCAGGTCTGGCCATGGAGAAGGACGGCCGGTGCTCCAGTGCCTTGGGAGAAGGAGAGGCTCTGGATGAAGAAGACGATGATGATGATGAGGAGGGAGGGGCGGAGACCGAGGAACAGTCCGGAAACGAGAGCGAGATGAACGAGCCAGAGGAGGAGGTGAGTCCATGGCTCCCCTCCAGGCACAGCCTCCAGGGCTGCCTGCCGGCCTGCTTCAGCTGAACCAGGCACAGCCTCCAGGCACAGCCTCCAGGCACAGCCTCCAGGCACAGCCTCCAGGCACAGCCTCCAGGCACAGCCTCCAGGCACAGCCTCCAGGCACAGCCTCCAGGCACACCCTCCAGGCACAGCCTCCAGGCACAGCCTCCAGGCACAGCCTCCAGGCACACCCTCCAGGCACAGCCTCCAGGCACAGCCTCCAGGCACAGCCTCCAGGCACAGCCTCCAGGCACAGCCTCCAGGCACAGCCTCCAGGCACAGCCTCCAGGCACAGCCTCCAGGGCTGCCTGCCAGCCTGCTTCAGCCGACACCTCTGTGTGGTAAAGACATGAACCATAACACCCAAATGCCCCGTGTGTTCCAGGAGGGCTCGGAGAACGAGGAGGAAGAGCGGGAGGAAGAGGAGGAGGAGAACACGGACTACCTGACCGACTCCAACAAGGAG
This sequence comes from Osmerus mordax, assembly GCF_038355195.1. Classification (NCBI taxonomy): domain Eukaryota; kingdom Metazoa; phylum Chordata; class Actinopteri; order Osmeriformes; family Osmeridae; genus Osmerus; species Osmerus mordax. Next base: position 4,755,067 of record NC_090066.1, on the reverse strand, counting down.
AACGAGACTGACGACGAGAGCAATGTAAGACGCTGTGTTTATCTGTCCGTAGTGTGTGCGTGCGTGTGCTGTGTTCCGTGTTCCTAACCGCCCGGTGCTGACCCATGGCAGGAGGTGACCATCCGCGGGGGAGGGCTGAAGCACGTGGCCTGTGCTGAGGACGAGGACTTCATCCAGGCTTTGGATAAGATGATGCTGGAGAACCTTCAGGTAACCCACTCCTGCTCCTCGACCGCCCCTGGCTTCTGCCCAGGCCGACCCCCCCCCCCCCCCCTCAGGAGGTCTCACTGTGTGTGTGTCCATTGTTTAGCAGCGCAGCGGCGAGGCGGTCAAGGTGCACCAGCTGGACGTAGCCATCCCCCTGCAGCTGAAGAGCCAGCTGAAGAAGGGACCCGGACCAGCATGCACTGGGGAGGGCGACGCCGACGGCTCCGACACCATGCAGTTTGTCATGCTCACGCGCAAGGGCAACAAGCAGCAGGTACACACACACACACGTATATGCCCTATTTTCTTCCATAGCGGGTCAGTTAGCTCTCTCCACAGATTGGGCAGTGTTAGACCGACTCTGGGATAATATTGACTCATGTGTTGCAGCCGTGTGTGTATTTAGGCACCTTCCACTGGTGGAATGTGTGGTTTGGGGGCAGAGACCAGCTCATGTACTGTAGGGTGTGTCCAGTTTTTATCCAGAGAGGGAGTTTTGGAAAAGTAGTCTACACTTTACACACAAGTTGTCGACAGAACATTACTGAATTACGACCTCTATGCAAACAGCATTACTGTTATTTACTCAGAGACGGACTCCGTCAGGGACTACATATCCCGTCATTGTTGATATTTAGAGGCATTTATGAAGGAGGGATGACGATTTTGCTAGAAGCACAGCTGGAAGCCTGCAGTGGACTGAGTGGATCCAGGGGTGGGCCCTGGAGAAAGGGCTCCTGTCTGAGTTCAGGAAATTGTCTGTTACGTGATGTACCTGGATCCCAGCTACAGTTAACCCACCCATCTCTCACGCTCTTGCTCGCTCTTTCACTCTCACACACACACACATTCCAATGGGAGTGCCCTCTATGCTTTCTACAGAGGGCTCCTCAGAAAAACACACTTCAAAGCCTAGAATGGAATCATTAAATGAGTGGAATGGTTTTTGAGAAATCGTGTTTGGCCCTCTACATTTATGTGGCTTCGACTCCCAGCTGTCGTACTGGCGACTCTGAACGTTCCTCCCTCCCCCTCCTGCAGTATAACATCTTGAACGTTCCTCCCTCTCTCCCCCTCCTGCAGTATAACATCTTGAACGTTCCTCCCTCTCTCCCCTTCCTGCAGTATAACATCTTGAACGTTCCTCCCTCTCTCCCACTCCTGCAGTATAAGATCTTGAACGTTCCTCCCTCTCTCCCCCTCCTGCAGTATAACATCTTGAATGTTCCTCCCTCTCTCCCCCTCCTGCAGTATAAGATCTTGAACGTTCCTCCCTCTCTCCCCCTCCTGCAGTATAACATCTTGAACGTTCCTCCCTCTCTCCCCCTCCTGCAGTATAAGATCTTGAACGTTCCTCCCTCTCTCCCCCTCCTGCAGTATAACATCTTGAACGTTCCTCCCTCTCTCCCCCTCCTGCAGTATAAGATCTTGAACGTTCCTCCCTCTCTCCCCCTCCTGCAGTATAACATCTTGAACGTTCCTCCCTCTCTCCCCCTCCTGCAGTATAACATCTTGAACATTCCTCCCTCTCTCCCACTCCTGCAGTATAAGATCTTGAACGTTCCTCCCTCTCTCCCCCTCCTGCAGTATAACATCTTGAACGTTCCTCCCTCTCTCCCCCTCCTGCAGTATAAGATCTTGAACGTTCCTCCCTCTCTCCCCCTCCTGCAGTATAACATCTTGAACGTTCCTCCCTCTCTCCCCCTCCTGCAGTATAACATCTTGAACGTTCCTCCCTCTCTCCCCCTCCTGCAGTATAAGATCTTGAACGTTCCTCCCTCTCTCCCCCTCCTGCAGTATAACATCTTGAACGTTCCTCCCTCTCTCCCCCTCCTGCAGTATAACATCTTGAACGTTCCTCCCTCTCTCCCACTCCTGCAGTATAAGATCTTGAACGTTCCTCCCTCTCTCCCCCTCCTGCAGTATAACATCTTGAACGTTCCTCCCTCTCTCCCCCTCCTGCAGTATAAGATCTTGAACGTGCCCCTGTCCTCTCACCTGGCGGCCAATCACTTCAACCAGCAGCAGGCTGAGCAGGAGGAGCGCATGCGCATGAAAAAGCTCACCCTGGACATCAACGAGAGGCAGGAGCAGGAGGACTACCAGGGTAGGACGCACCACGGGGACACACCACGGGGACGCACCACGGGGACACACCACGGGGACACGCCACGTGGGAACACGGAGTGAGGACACCAGGGGCGTTTGTGTGGTTGTGTTAACCCTGTGTGTGTGTATGCGTGTGCAGAGATGATGCAGTCCCTGGCCCAGCGTCCGGCTCCGGCCAACACCAACCGAGAGCGTCGGCCACGCTACCAGCACCCTAAAGGTGCTCCCAACGCCGACCTCATCTTCAAGACTGGAGGAAGGTGAGACTCCATCCTAACTGGAGAACACACGCACACACCAAGCTCTAGAACATACACACAGACTAGCTCTACAACACACACACCATACTGTGTTAACAGCTGGGGGTTTAAAGTGGATATTAGAGTGGATCTCATGTAATGTGCCGGTCACTTAACTGACTCTGCCCCGTGGGGATCTCTACATCTGAACAGAAGGCTTGAGAAATGAGGGAGACGAGAAAGGCAAGAGCAAGAGAGCAGCGAGATATGAGGTCCAGGAGCAAGAGAGCAGCAAGATATGAGGTCCAGGAGTCTAGAGGAAGCCAGATAAGCCGGCCGCGCCTCAGAGAACTGCTCCCACCAGTTGATATGAGGACCTTAGGTTGTTTAGTTAGGTTGTCTGAAGCAGATGTCCCTCCTGAACTCTGCCCTTTGTGTTTAATTCCAAATGCTGTGTTTCTCACGCATTCTCTTATTTATTATTGTGTAAAAATTAAAGTTTAAAATAAAGATTGCTTTAAAAAAAGTAAAAGAAATCACAACTACAGCAGCTTGTTTCTTGTGTGTCTTTTGATTAAGGAATTAGTGTGACAAAAGCAGAGTGGATATTTTAAACACCATACTCTCACATTAGCCTCACAGGAATGTATGCATAATACCAAGCAGGCAGGCACAGAACTGTGATTTGAGAAATCTGTATCTGTATGTAACGGTCCTTTTGATCAAGGTGGGGGCTAATCTGTTCATTACGATATCCCGTTCAATAGCAACACATGATGAAAAAATAACTGAAGGTTTAAGAAAGGACAGTGAATACAAAAAATGGTGAACACGGTGTGTTGTTGTCTAGGAGGTGATGGACAGATGGAGGCGTAGAGGAGGCTGCTGTGGAAGGCAGCTGCTACAGTAACCTGCCGCTCTTCGCTCTCTCCTCCAGGAGACGCTGAATGGAGTCTGGCCAAGGGAGCAAACAAGCGAGTGAGAGAGCAAGCGCAAACGAGAGAGAGAGAGAGAGAGACGTGTGGAGGACCGGTCTTGCCTGACCAGGGAGCAAGGCCGCCAGCCGCCCCCACTGACGCAAGCGCCTGACACCCAACCCTGCTGCAGGAGGAAGAGGAGGGAGGATGGGTGGGCAGGGTTCACCCCTTTTGCCCAGTCTAGGGGGCCCAGGCCACCCCTTCCTTTCTGTCTGCCACCGGGGACGTCACCAGCACACAAACAACCACCTGTCTGAAGGAGAGCTCAAACAGTGGGGCGGGAAAAAGACCTTGAAACGAATGACCAGCTGACTGGACGGATGGACAGACATGATCCCAGATAGACAGCCAGTCAGGCTTCCAGACATGGCCACAGGCTTCCCTCAAAGACATGGATAGGGCTCTCACACACGCGCCAGAGAAGCGGAGAGAAGATTCTGAATGTGTGTGTGTGAGAGAGAGGGAGAAAATGAAATGCTGGGTGGGTGGGTGGGGGGGATTTTGAGATTGACTGTGCTTCTCTTACTGGAAACATCTGTTATTCAGTGTTTTTTTTCCCCTCTGTCTACCTACATCACACTGTATGTCACAGGACTGAGAGAAATAAGGGGGAGGGGAGAGGAGAGGGGATGGATTCACCAAGCTACTGATGAGACGCTGTAACAAGCAGTCTGGGGAGGAGCCCGGAGGTGTACAGAGGGAGGACAGTGTGTGTGTGTTCCTGAGGACTACTGTGTTTCCTCCTGTTTAATGCTATCCCTGTTGGAATAACTTGTTGCATTATGTTGCCGTGGTGATGACCCAGACAGGGGGTCGTAGCAAGAGACCAGCGATGACTGACCAGCGTTTCATCATCAGAAATAAGAATATATAAATGAGTATATATAGTCTTTATTTTTCCAGCATTTAGCATTCTAGGTGTTCCATTTTAGTTTCCCATGGAGTTATTTTTGATGATATTAGACTTTGTGTTGATTTGGGTTTCTGTGCTGTATTGTGGTAAAGATTTTGGACTAATAGATAAGATACTATAAGCTTCCTCTGGAGTGTGAAACTCACTATATCTTGTTTGATTCTTACTGTCTGTAGGTAATCTATATTCTACTGCATGGGCCATTCTGCACCAGCTTTGTAAGCCATTCTGCCTGTGTTATTAATAAAATGTTTGTTAATGAGTATTTTTTGCCTTGCTTCCTTTTACTGTGTTGAGGATTTGTCTGACCTACGGCCTATTAGGAATTCTATTGTGTATTTGTCTGACAGGGCGATGGGACTTGTGAATGAGTGAGGGTGTGCTTGTTTGTGTGAGAGGGCACTCTTGAGTGGGTGTGTCTGTCTGTTTCTAATTATGTGGCCCCAAACATGCTCATTTCCTCACTTCCTGTCTGCAGAACAACCTCTTACACATGCACGAATAATACACACCCTGAAAACTTCAGCTTCAGTTGCCTTCATTCACACTCCCAAAGTATAGATTCCAGAAGCGTTCTCTTTTTTGCTGAAACACACACACGCACACACACACATTACTTCACACACTCTTCGGAGAGAGGTTCTCTGAGGAATCTGGGTGAAATGCTGTGCTGCCAGAAAGCTCTCCCACTATGGAACATAAGTGTTACACCCATAGCTGTCTCAGAAGAATGCATTGAGGTTGAAACTACCAAATATAGCCTACAACTGCAGATACCAGTCTAAGACGAGATATTGTACTCAAAGGAAGCTTGTTTGCTTCCTGTGTTCTTTCTCTGATCCCATCTACTAGCTGATCCACTGGAGGTGACAGCCATGGTGAATAATTCTCCACATAGTCAATCATTATAAGCCATCTAATGGTGCATTCCATTCCATAGTAAAAGACCTGTGACGAATAACTCAAATATGTATATTAGTCTCTTTATTTAGTTACAAATGTGCATTAAGTGTGCATGTGTGCATATCATACTGAACAAAACAACTGACATTTCAGAGTTAAGAAAGAAGTATAGAAAGGAAAGATGTTGCGGCTACCATGATAGCAGCAACATTGGATGAAAAAGCACTCAAAAGACAATATAGAACTGTTCATTTGGACTCGTAGCCTATGCATCTTGAATTTTCAGAGCCTGCAAACTGTCCCCTGCACATCCCCTGTGTGTGTGTTTGTGTTTTTGTGTGTGTGCAAAAACAATTTATGTAGCACAATGTGCTACATCGGATCCTTCGATAGAAATTGTAGATAACACTACAAAACCGGAGTCTTGAAAACAATAAAACATACAAACGTCCTTGTAACTCTTCGCTACTCAGGATACTTCAAAATGACTGTAGATTAACTACAAAAACCGGAGTCTTATGAGAAAATACAGAAAGCATGGAAATTGACATCTTTCTCTCCCATATACATCAACAAAACCATACATCTATCTTTCCGCCTCTTTCATACCTACACATGCACGCAGACAAACACACAGAGGCTCTAACACACACACACACACCCACACACACACACCCACACGCACACGCACACACACGCACGCGCACACGCACACACACACACACACACACACACACACACACACACACACACACACACACACACACACACACACACACACACACACACACACACACACACACACACACACACACACAGGGGAGGGAACATTGATTTTGATTACATTAAACATGTTGGAACAGCCTACTCATCAACAACAAAGCAGCAAAACAACAAGCACGTATTATTCTCTAAGTATTTATGGATTTTATGGCTAAAGAATATTATGTTTCTTTCCCAACAACTAAGTAGTAAAAAGTTCGGTGTGGGAGGCAAGAAGGAATAAAAATAGGAGTCAGGTGGCTGAGCGGTGAGGGAGTCGGGCTAGTAATCTGAAGGTTGTCAGTTTGATTCCCAGCCGTGCCAAATGACGTTGTGTCCTTGGGCCTTGGGCAAGGCACTTCACCCTACTTGCCTCGGGGGGATGTCCCTGTACTTACTGTAAGTCGCTCTGGATAAGAGCGTCTGCTAAATGACTAAATGTAAATACCCCTCAGCCAACTGGGTAGCTACCACAGTCATGTCCTTCACTGCTCAAAGCAACTCAAGTCTAGTGTCTTCTCAATGACATACTGTCACTCAAATGGCATTTGAGTTCATCTAATACGTTTCCGTAAAAATGTCCAACATTTCGTTATCCCCTATATACAACCCAGCACAATAGGATTACCTCATATGACATGTATTAGGTATACCAAAAGCATAATTGCAACATGATAAAATCATCATTATTATTACTGATTACCTGTCTCTGAAACTGTCAATTACAGCACAGGAAGTATGATGTGTGAGTAAATTACTTGGATCTATTCACCACAGATATAGTTATCATATACTGTCCTGAATGTTATAGGAAACCTTCAAACACTAGGAAAGTGCTTGAAAGTCCATTCTTGCTCGTGTTCTTAAATGTTGAATAGCGGAAAACTGCCCAAGTCAGTAAACAAACTAATGAAAACATGGCCATCAGTTATTAGGAGACAAATAAGGGCTAAGACATTACCAACATCAACTGCTCAACATGATGTCACTTTCATACAGAGCAAACCTCATCATATCATGCTTTCTTTGGAGAGTGAGAGTACTGTAAGCATTCCTAGACATCCAGGTGATAATATGTTCTTGCCAAATGTGCCAACGCATTTAGGTGGTTCCTCCATTTCTTGATGAACTTGTATGCTCCACCATCAAGAGTCAGTTTGGTTCAAATGATCTTAGAGGCATTCATTGTGTTATGAATAAGAGGAAAAGTAAATGTTCGAGAACAATAAAGACCTGTATGACAGCTAAGACAGGGTTAATAGAGTGATTTGTGTAAGCTTTAGTGTTTGATCTGTCTGTGTGTGTGTGCATGTGTCTGCAACCGCACCATGTGACTGTTAAACTTGTTTGTCAGCATTCCCATTGGCCAGGAACTGAAAGACAGCTGTTCAGGTTACAGTACATACAATATCCTGTTTCATTCACTCTATGGATAAAGTAGGGCTCATGCCACGTGTCACAAGACAGAAACCTTTAGAAAACTCCAGTCCATCAAACAGTGGGACTCCAAGAAGGGGAACATGAAGTTGACGGCCCAGAGTTAGGAAGTTTCCTTCAGCAGTCCTAGTTTCCGGAGGGCTTCCCTCCGTGACTCATCCGTCGCTCCCCGTCCAGAGAACTGCACGGTGATCCCTTGGGAACGGAACGAGGGGGGCTTGGAGATGGACCTCCTCCGGGGCTCTGGAGAGGAGGGAAGCGACATCTTTCTCTGAGGGCTAGGGGGAGCTTGGCTGCGGGTAGGCCTGGGGGCCGGGGAAGGGGCTGGGGCTCTGGAGGTCTTTACTGGGCAGTGTGTGGACACATCTGGGGTGGAGTGTGCTGCTGAGGATGGGGTCATGGTTCTACTCTTGCCCCCATAGCTGTTGAGCTCATAAGGCAGGGCCTCTGGCTTGGCTGGGCCTGGGGCTAGGGCTGGAGCTGGGGCTGGGGCTGGGGCTAGCACAGCTTTGTGGGAACTCAGGATATCTGGGAGGTCACTCCTGACCTCAGGCCCAGGGGCAGGGGTCATGACCTTGCTCTTCCCACCATAGCTGTTGAAGTCACTAGATGTGGCCAGAACCGCAGGCTGGATCTTAGTATCATGGCTGTTGGACACAGTAACATCACTCCTAGGGGCTGTAGAAGGGTGGACCACAATACTTTTCCCACCGTAACTGTTAAAGTCCAGCGAGGAGATTTCAGATGGAGGGGAGACAGACTTGGGCTCATGGTGGACTGGCTCAGAGCTGACTGTTGCAGGAGGCGAGGGGTTTGCAGGTGCTGGGGAAGGCGAAGGGGTGGAGGTGAGGACAGGGACTTTGGCTCGGGCCTCAGTGCTGAGGTCCCCAGACATAGCTCTGTTTCGGGTCAGGCCCAGTTTGGACAGTGCCTCCATCCTGGACTTATCTGGGGTGGGGTCCCTGAAGGAGACACTGCGGGTGGGAACATTGCGGGCAGTCAGCTGGGACGTCAAATGAGGGTCCAGAGGGTTCGCCGTCCCTGATAGGTTAGCCAGCATCTGGGCCCTCCTGTCCTGGAGGTTCACGCTGGTCAGTGATTGGCCATGGTGCTCTTTGCTGCCCATTATCATGCTAATGTTGCCAGGAAAGCGGCTGGGCTTGGCGGATGTGGGCGGACCATGTTTGACATTGTGGTCGGGGGAGGTGGGCATTCTCTCGGAGTCCAGACTTCTACGACGGAGAAGGGAGGGGTCAATATTAGTGGCTCCGCCTCCTTGATTCTCTGCGATCTTCTGAGCAATAAGGACAGGGGTGGGGATGGAGCCCACAGGGTGGTACTGGGAGTGGCCATAGTTATCTGCAGACCCTGATTGGCTGCCGCTGGGCAGGGGAGGGTTGTACTCTGCAGGGAAGTTGTTTATTGGCTCACGTCGTGGCTTCATCTCAATATGGCTCTGAGGATTCACAGCCATGCTCTGGAAATCTGGAAGGCAGAAAGATGGATAAGTTAACATAAAGAAATTTGCTCTCTCAATTCCAGAATGGGTGGTTCAATACCTTTTCTGAGGATTATCTCTAGATTGAGGTAGACTAGTATACCTGGCATAGCTGGGTTGAACATCTTCTCTTTGGCCTGGGCTGGCCCTGGTTCTGGCCGAACCAGGTCTATAATGTCCTGGTCTTTTGGGTTGGAGTCCATGGTGTCGCAGCTGAATGGGGGCAAGGTGCTGGGCTGGGACCTGGGGGTGGATGCTAAGGTGGGGGGTCCATCACACACGTCCACGGGGCTACCTGCCTCCTCTTGCCTCTTGTGGGCCTCCCCCTCCTCAAACTCCTCCTCCAGAGAGTCAATGGTCTCCTCAAAGAACAGGATGCACTCCTGCTCCTCCTGGCTCAAGAACTGCAGTGCCTGGTCCTTCTGTGTGTGTGTGTGTGGGGGGGGGGGGGGGGGGGGGGGATACAGTACAGGTCAACAACTATCAGTGAATGACAAAGTCGCATTGCCAATGTCTACTGTCTATGTAATATCTACTGCAATGACAAACACATTCTCATACCATGCCACATAGACCAAAAGACCCTGCTTTGTGTAGCCCTGGCCTCTCTCTTCATTATAAATTCACCCTTCTGGCTGCTGTCTTTCACAGGTGTGTCTGTGTGTCTGTATGTTAGAGCCACGCACTTCAGTGAGAACACAGGGCTTCTTGTTCCCTCACCCCTGGTTTCACAGCTCTCTCCCCTCTTCCACTTGGCTCAAAGACCCCCGCCCATAGGGAGGGGACTGAGCACCCCCCCCCCCCTCCCCCTCCTCCCCAAACCCCCACCCCTCGTCCCACCCCCTTTCAACCTACATCTCTACCTGGCCCACTTAAGAGAGCACAGCCCCTGAACACAACACAATGGGGTATCCAGTAACAGCACTGCCTTAGCTGCTGGGTGACTATTGATTTTTCCACTGCACCCTGGGGTCTGTTTCAGTCAAGATAATACTCAGAGTCAAAAGGCCCAAAATGTTGCAGCAGTCAGTTTAAATTCAGACCTGATGGGTTCAGGAAATAGGCATTTACCCTCACAGCATACACAACAAGGCCCCAGATAGTCGGATGATAGCTTTATATAGATCCCAGGACTGCCATTGTGAACAGGGTTGCCTTGGTAGCTGGATGCTTTACCACATTGAGTAGTGACGTAGTGACATAAAAAACCTGTTTTTCTCAATACCTATCAGCACACCAAAAAATCCACCCACCGACCCATCCACATACTCACACACACACCCACCCACATACCCACTGTTGCGAAAACACCCTGCTGAAACCAAACTGACTTGGAGATTTCTGTGCAATGAGTGATGACTTATGGGGTAGAAAACTGCAGCTTAACCGGTTTGACTCTTAAGAGTATGTGAATGTCACCCCTGAGGCATTCGACTGGATTCAGTACTTAATCCAGTGTCACAGATGAAGCAAGAAGTTTGTTTGTTGTTTGTTGTATAAACAGAACCTAGTGTACCTGTCAGGGCTTGTGTATAGCAACAGAAATACAGTGCAAAAAGATTCAATTCTGAACTTGATACACAAGGAAAGTGAACGCTTCATTGTCAGGTCTTACATGGGTTAGGGTTTAACTAACAGCTGTCAACCACACACAACTTGAGAGCACAATTCAAGGAAAAAAAACAAGGTGCAAAGTTACACTACAGTAATTACATAGAGTACATTCTCTACTAACATGATCTCCCATACTCACACTCCTGGTCCGGCTCTGAGACTTTCTACGGCCACCATCATGACCGTTGACCTCGAATTGGAGATGAGGATTGGCCTTTACGTGGAAATCCATGGTTACTGGCTGAGACTTGGTGCCACTTGTGGGCATCTCATGGAGGGTCTGGCTTTCCCCAAAGGTCCAGAAACGTTTCCGGTCTCACTCTGAAGAATCATCTACTCCTGTGTCTGTCAACAAGGTCTGGGAAGAGAGGAAGAAAAATGCTCAGAAAGCTCAAATACAAATCACCCTATTTCACAAGACAACATTCACAATCTGTCCTAGATCTGAATGAAAAGCAAATAATAAGTAAATAACTTCAGTTTGACTAAACTTGAAGGTGATAGAATAGAACACTAGGAAACTAAGCAATACCCTTTCAATCAACCAATATGCCTAATGTCAATGCCAACAAATTCACCACAGTCATATGGTACCAAGTTACATACCTCTCTCCAAAACTGAGTAGTACCTATCAGTAAAGACTTCTTGTTCTCCGAGTAAGCTACACCTGTACTAAGCTATGTGACATCAATGTCACAACACTACACTCTAATGACAAGGCTTTGCGAGATGTCGCTGCGGGTAGTCAATGGCACAGCATCACGACAGCTCCTAAGCTGATCGACGAGTTATTCTGGATCAGGTATGGTATAACAAGCTCCGTTAGACAATCCCTCCTTGTTGAAGAGTGGCCTTTAAATAAATGAGGGCAATTTGTCCAGTGATTTACAGACTATCTTAAGACTTAAATGTAACTTTGTATTAAAGTTACTGTTTTAAAACAATACATTTCTTCATAAAATAACTTACCTGTAGCGTATACAACCGCATTAGGCACACGTAGGCCTACACAAAATGTTCGTTCATCAAATTTCCCACAAAGAAAATTATTAAAATTAAGTTGTTGACAAAAAACGTTAGGAACTAAAAATCTGAAGAAAAAAAATCCCCAGTAGGCTACAAGCAGCGTGAGCACAGCCTACTTGGCGAACTCCTTGTGCGTAATGTGGCACGTACGTCTACTCCAGACGAGATGAGCGCACAGAACTCCACCCCAAACATAGGCTATGAGTTGTTTTCTGCAGGTATACTGAGGCTTCCCTCTGCGCCAGTTTATAAAATATAAATCATAATACAAGCAGCTGAATTAACAAAGTTAGCTCTCAAGGTTAACATACTACGTATTACTACGTAATCCCATGCCATACATTTTGCACGAGATACACTTACTTTAGATAAGTCAGTACCTTGCACTACCCGCCTCCTGCAATTATCGGTCTGAAAGAAATATGGTCTCTTTAAGGTGTAGTGCCTTAATCACATGGCATAATTATGTGTGCACACTGACCTGTGGAAAACCTTTATTGTGAAAGCCGCAGCTAGGAAGTCAATGCAGCCCAACACAATTTCTGACATGACAGTGGACCGTCCGTGTAAACATGGCTAGAAACCTGTTATACAGAGCTGCTGATGTCGTCCAGCTCTGCAGGTTGACACTTCTGACCGGGGCACGTCCCTTAAGCACACAAACCCAAAAGGATCCGCTTACTGTCAGGCTCCAAAAAAATGGAATAAGGTTGGAGAAAGATTCAATTGCGCTGACCGAAAGTTTAGTCATGCAATGTTGGTAGCTAGTTAGCATAGTTCGTTGATGATTTACTCATGAGTTTGCCTGCTCGAGTCGTAGGCTATGTAAACTAACCATTGCATTGCATTATGGGGAATCATTGTTTTGGATACTGGCCCTTCTATGATCCACTAATGATGGGATCTGTCAAGTTTAAGTTTCACTTAAAATTATATTTTCTTTAGGAATATAACGCTGAACAATCCCAGAAAGCGGAATGCTTTATCCCTTGCCATGCTGGGCTCCCTGCGAGAGGACATTCTAGCAGACATCGACAGTGAAGACCTCAGGGTCATCATTATTTCTGGTATGACCGCATATAAAGCCGTTCCATTAAGAGCAGGGTAGTATGACTGGTGCAGAACAACTTTCTCTCTCAGCTGTCTCTTTACCGGACAGGCCTTTCCTGGAAGTGAGTGTTGTGGGTCTATGTTCTGATGTTCCTCTTGCAGCAAAGGGCCCTGTGTTCTCTTCTGGACATGACCTGAAGGAACTGACGTCAGCACAGGGAAGAGAATACCACAAAAATGTGTTCCAGACCTGCTCAGAGGTGAGGTCTAGTCTCTCTGTGTGTGTCACAAGACCACAAACACTACAAACACATCGTCTCCCTTTGTGGTTTCAGGTTATGACTTTAATTCAGGAGATCCCTGTGCCTGTTATTGCGATGGTAAATGGGGTTGCCACGGCAGCAGGTTGCCAACTCGTTGCAAGTTGTGACATTGCTGTGGTAACAGAGAAGTCCACCTTTGCTACTCCAGGGGTCAACGTGGGGCTGTTCTGCTCTACACCAGCTGTGGCCATAGGGAGGGCTGTACCCCGGAAGGTGAACTTGAGAGTACACACACACTAAGACAACAATGTTACACTTTCATTTCCTTTGGAATCAAGGAAATTAATTTCTCATTGGTCTCTAAAGACACTGTACATTTGTGTTTGCTTCAGGTCGCGATGGAGATGCTGTTCACAGGAAGTCCAATCTCGGCCCAGGATGCTTTGCTGCATGGGCTGGTCAGTAAGGTGGTTCCAGAGGAGTGTCTGGAGGATGTCACAATGGAGATGGCCAGACGGGTGTGTCAGACCAGCCGTCCTGTCGTAGCGCTTGGCAAGGCTACTTTCTATAGGTGTGTTGATGTATGCCTTTCAGTCTTCCATTGTTCTCTCCTAACTCTTATCAAACCTTACTAACAATAGGGAAAAATCTACTGAAGTACAGTAACAAAGTATTTGAATTTTTTTCAAAAATATTTTTTAAACCTTTCTAAACTTCTACTTAAAAACCTTTTTGTCAAAATATTTTTTAAACCTTTAGAAATGTTTTTTTTTCATACACACAACATGACACAAAAATGCTCCATACACTATGATTGTACATGATCTTGCTTGTGTTGCTGGAACAGACAGATGGCCCAGGGTCGAGAGGCTGCCTACGCTACGGCCTCCAGGGTCATGGTGGATAACCTGTCTCTGAGAGACGGGCAGGAGGGCATACGCGCCTTCTTTGAGAAACGGAACCCTGTGTGGACGAACAGCACGGAGAAGGCTCACGAGTGATGGTGTCCGAGCGGGTTCTAACTTCTACATCATAGGGTCCACCAACAGAGGGAGACTGCCAGTCGCAGCATGGCAGCCATGGATGCACTTGAGTTGTGCACCACATTTCTGATTGAAGGGTTTGGTTTTGACAGACAGGACATGGGGACAAATTATGTCAACACTCAGCTGCACATATGTTTTGTTCCTGTGGTCTTATTGAATCATCATTTACTGTAGTAGAGTAAGCCATCAATCCACCAGCTCAAGATGTTTTAAGATGGGAGCTGTTTTGATTCAATTGCTGCTGATTACTGTTGTACCAAGGGTGTTGCTGCACTTTCTGTAATGTGTGAGTAGAAGGAAGGAAATGCATCTTTGAGAAGGTAATCGAGTGTATCATTAAATCATTCAAAGGAAAAAAATCTGCATTTGAGTAAGAGTTGGATTCTATTACATTTCATTGAAATAGGAAACATAGCAATGGCCTACTTGTTAGGGGTGGGGGAAAAATCGATTCACATATAAATCGCAATTCAGTCTTCTAGTGATTCACTTTGATTCACAATTTTTTGTAAAAAAATATGTAAGCATATATTGAATCGAAAGGTCATAAGGGCAATTACACTGTCTTGTACAAAGTAACTTTGCAGGAACCCTCATGTGAACCATCGAGTCTACTGAAAAAACACGGTACCCTTGGTTCCAATCTCGCTCAAACCAATTGATAATTCATTTAACTGTGAAGTAATACCTATCCCCTTAGTATATGTTAACATTAGTTAATTAGACTTTGAACCTTTTGTATAGTATAGTTAGACTTGTTTAAACTTACACCACTTATTTAAGATTTACTCCTCTATGTTGAATGTATGCACTTTCCTGCCAAAGTAAATTCCTTGTCTGCAAACGTTCATGGCGATTAAAACCCTTTCTGAAAAGATTCCCACCACTACTACTACTTGTACTGCCAAAGAAAGTAACAGTGTTTAGTGCCTGTTTATTTAAATATTGTTACCTAAACTATAGTTTGACGGTTAAGTGAACTCATACTATATTACTTATTAGATGTTGTATTGTGCATGGAATGATTACCTAGAGGTCGTGGGAACTCGGTCACTGCGCCGCAAGTTTCACTTAACCGCCACGTGGTGGCGATATTATATTAAATACTATATGACAAGTGGAAGAAACGCAAGCACAGTGTTCTTCAGGAAACATGACTTCCGAATCCTTCCCGATTTCAAAATAAAAGAACAAATCCTCTCTTTGCAACTTTCGATGAGAGAGAATAGACTCACCCCTAGAGGGAGGAGTGTCCTAAAACACGGAGAATGGAGCACAGCAATGTGATAAAAAGGGACAACTACTGAAGAACCTTAATACATTTGTTGGCATCAAAAGACCAAAAATTCAACATTCAGTATGTAAAATAACCACCACGGCCCTGTTCCCACACATAAATTGACACACAGACAATCAGAAGCTCTCACCCCATACGTTTTATTAAGTAAAGTTTCTGAAGAATGACCTGACAATCATCTTGCAATTAGTTCTTTAACAAAAAAAGGAATGCCTCAGGGAATGCATGTTTAAATAATAAAACAGTATCACTACTGTTTCTGTATGGAGTGTATCAAAAAAGTACAGCCAAAAAGGTAGTAGCTGTTTAAGAATTGAATTATGTGACTACACACAAATGCGCAAAGGTATGTATACATGGAATGACTTAATATAAGAGTGAAAGTGCCACTGACCTGTTGTGAATGATAAAAGTATGTCAATCTGATAAGTACAAGTCATAGTAGTGCTTTAATATCAGCACAATCCCCATCTATCCCATAATGCTGGCTGCCACTTCCAATGGGCTGAAAGACTGGAAAATACTGTCAACTTCCGAAATATTTAAATCGATGTTTTTGTAAACCTTTACAGAAGAGAACTAGATTCAAAAGGGAACAATGGTGGAATTCAGGAGCATCAAACAAGGTCACTGTTGTTGGGACTTTATCGCTTAACATAGGATTTAGACTCAAGCCTATACCGACCGCGAGGACTCAAACATATGTTTTGCACGTGGGACACAGAAACAAGTTGCAGTGGTCTGTAATTTCTGTCATTGTCATAGTTCTGTCGTCGACTGCAAAATAATCTCAACAAAAATATAAATTCCAAAATTTAAAAACTCACTGTTGTACAGTTGAGCGGCTTCAAAATTGAATTGAAGTGGACATTATTTTTTATATATTACAGTGATATAATCCTCACTGTCACATAATTCCATTATTTGACATAGCTTTGTTTCTTCTCTTTGAAAAATAAGATATTCACAAGCATATAGAGTAAATTGACCTCTAAAGTAGATATTTGGATCTAATGCATAAAAAAATAAAGGTGGATCAAAGAAAAATACATTACTGAGTATGTCTCGCCAGGAGAAGGGTCCCCTGCTAATGATAGTTTAAATAACTCAGTATATAAACCAAAACATCTTTAACTGTACATTTTAGACTCTAAGAAGATATATTCTGCAATGCCTGTTGTTAATCATTTAACATTCAAAAAAATAAAATAAATCAGTTTTTAAAAGTGATCAGTAAAAATGTCAGAAGCTGGTGTCCTGCAACTTGGATGCAGTATGACTGTTAAAGTCAGTACGTACGCCACACAGAAAGCACAAACAAACAAGAAAACAAATAAACCTTATCACGCTAGGACTGCTGCTTGTCTTTGCCACAGTGTCAGTGACTACACTTTCAGTGTCTCTCTCCCCCTCTTCCTCTGCCTTTTTCTCACAGCAACATAGATTCCTGCATGGCAAACGCCTCCTGTGCGTGCCTGTAGTGTGGTCCTCCGAACCTCGGGGGGAGCTGCTGCCTTATGGTGGGCTGCTGCTCCTGGAACTGTGTCCTGTAGTGAAGCAGGCCATCGGGGCCAGTCGGGAAGGTGAACTCCTGGACGGGCGACATCTGGGCTCTCTGGAAGCTGGGTGAGCGGGGCACACCTCCAGGGGAACGAGTGGGTGAGTCAACCTCTTGCCCCCAGGATGGCCCCTCTACGGCCCTGCCTGGTCCCTCTGGCAGGTAGGGTTGGGTGTGCTCTCCTCTCCTTCGCCCCTCATACCGGTAGTCAACTGGGGGGTACACCGGGGAGGCGAGGCGGGTGGGCTGGCGCAGGTAGAGGGGGGCGGTGCTCCCGGGGCTATCCAGTTGGACGCTGTGCTCCTGGGGGGCGGTGGTCCGTGGAGGCTGGGCGGAGCCTGGGGCCTGTCGGCGGTACGTGGCATATGAGTTGTTCATGAGGACCTTTTCTGGGGAGAGGTTGGGGGGGGCCCGCCCGGTGGTGCCGTAGGGCCGCTCCCCATACACCAGGCCCTGAGCCGGGGGGCCTCTGGAGGGGGGTCTGTAGAGCCTCTCCTCCCCCCGGGGCTCCATGTTGAGGCTGTAGGGGGGGTGGAAGAGGGGCATCATGGCAGACCGACCAGGGGAGTACTGCTGGGGGGGGGTGTGGTACTGGCCCTGGCCCTGGCCGTAGTTAGTCTTGACCCCAGCAGGGTTGTCGATGGACAAGGGTGGGGGTAGGGGATGCTTGACCATCCTGGGTCCTGTTGCCATGGAGACAACGCTGCCTGCCAGGCTCGGGGTGCGTGTGGGGCTGCCCTGGCGGAGGGGCGGAAGGCTGAAGGGAGTCTCGCTGCGCGGGCCCCTCATCCTCGACGGCGGCCGCTCCAACTCCAGCACCTCCACAAAGTCCTGCTCGGCCACCCCGGGAACGTTGTCGTACTGGGAGGCATTGGAGCCGCGGTCCGAGCCTGGGACCAAGCCCCTGGAGCGGGGCCGGCGTTGAGCCAGCAGGGCCTCTTCTGGGCTGGAGGGGGCTGGGGAAGCCCCCCTGCTCAGCTGGACCTCCCGGGCTGCCGCTGCCTTGGCCGCCTCCAGCTTGGTCTCCGAGGGCTTCACCCAGCGCGGGGCAATGTCCCTGCGCGAGCTGGACGCGGCGTTGGAGTTGTGGTTGGCCGTGGCATGGCTCTGGGGCTTCACTCCGTCCACCACCGGGGGGTGGGGGTGCGGCGACGGCGTGGGTGCGGGGGAGGGCGTGGCCCCTCTCTCGGGGGTGGCGAGGTTGGAGGCGGAGGGAGGCTTGCGGGGGTCGGAGGTGATCTCTCCTGACCCTCTGGAACGAGCCTCCCTCTTGTCAGACTTGTGCTGCCGGGCCTGTTTCTCCAGGGAGTCCCTGCGCGAGCGGCTGGGGGGCCGACTGTCCTTCTGGCGGTCCTGGGTGGGGCTCGATGCCCTGGCCGGCTCGGCGGGCTGGGCGTGGCTCTGACCGTTTGCCATGTGGCTCACCACCGCTGCTGGCTCGGGCGGAAGCTGGCCCAGGGGCTTCTTAGGAAGCTCATCCTCTTTACCTGCCGAGGTCAAATACAAAGGAGAAACATCTGAGTGGAAGACAGAGACTCTGAAAACAACAGTGTCTGGAGACGCTTTGTTCTTAAAAACAGACGGACATTAAAAGGGGTAACACTGACTCATGCAACACCACTGCCATAGGGGGGGAAATTAAAGAGAGAATAACATTCATGACAACACCCAACCACATTTCCACAGGCGAGACAACCAAGGACAGAAAAAAAACAAAAAAAAACATCTGAAATTGTGTTTGATATTATTTCCCAGAGTGCTTGAGGCATCCAATTAGGAAATGCCACTCAAAAAGAGTACTGAAGTCTGAGTCTGAAATTCTGAGGTCCCCTTGCTTTCATTAAAGTGTACTTAGCTGCTGTGGACTCAGACTTTAGAAGGTCATACAGAAATACTACTTGACTAATGGATTTGATTAAAAACAATCTAAGACTCCATCACCTACAGTACAACCAGCATGTAAGAATTAAAGTTGAAAATGAGTTGATCTTAAAGACATGAGTCATAGTTACATCATACCATAGTAAAATCTCTAATATATCTTAAATCATTAAAGGAAATGAAGAGTACAGGTGACACATATACAGACAGTGAAGGTGGTACTAGATGTAAGGGGGTCTGGAGGAGAGGTGTATCCACGACCACCATAGACCACAGGGAGAGACCAGCTGGAGAGGAGGAAGTGGGGTTGACTCAAGAAGTACTTTACAAAAGGAACCAGGAAGTGTAGACACTGGTACTGAACCCACAAACTGAAGTGTCTTTTCACAAAGAACGTCTGTTTCTCCACAGCGTTTCTCTGTCCTCAGACTGAACGAGTGAGAGCAATATGGAGAGTCTTATTCTCCTTCCCTCGTGTCCTTTCCTCAGCCTGTACGTGAGAACCTCTGGACAAGGTCCTGAAGGAAAGAAGACGAGGGCTCCGCAGAGGAACACCAGGAACAGTGTGTGGGGGGGTCACAGTTCACCGAGTTCAACTCCTTCGACACCAGCTCTACCCCCTCCAGCCCTCTGAATGAGGAGGACACAGGAGAGGACGCCACTTCATTGTGGATTCATCCAGGTGACGTGTGTCCATGGACACAGGAAGTGACTTAGCGTGCCAGGTTAGGGGACGGATGCCACCTCAAAAGTATACAGAGTTAAACAGGTACATTGCTGTACCCAAACTCTCACCATTTTACAAGCTATAATATTAAAAGTGGTTTTCATACAGTAGATTGACTTATTTCCAGGCTGTGGGCGGATCTCCAGCATACCCAGTTTAACAAAAAGCCTCCTGTGAAGAAGGGAACTGCTTATTATCATGTCATCACCCGGGAGACCAAACTAAACTCTACTGTTTGGTTTTTAAGTAGGCTCAGAGGGATGCCATTGTAGCGTAGATTTAAAAATATTCTATTATGTTCACTTACGTGGTCTATAATCGCTCATGCACAGTGAGAGGTAAATGACTATCTACACAGCATCGCTACAATCTGTGTCCCGTTAGAGAGAGGAAGAGAGTGGGAGTGTGAAGGAGAAAGAAACAAAGAGAGAATCCAGCCATTATCACAGCTCCAACTTAACGTCAAATCAAATCAGCCGGGTTGAGATAAAGCCGTTTCTGGAAGGTTGTGAGAGTGTTTGTGAGAGAACACTGGGAAGGGGGTGGGGGGGGGGGGGGGGGGGCTGTGGGACAGACAGGCGACAGACAGACGGACTGACGGAGCCAGGGACAGATGGACAGAAAATGAACAGGGAACACCAGTCAGGTTAGCCCACCGGTTACTGCTGTAGGAGGGGATGTGGGCCCCACTCACACCCATACTTTTGTAGGCTGGGCGCAATGATTGGAAGAAGAGGGAGAAAAGGCAGATTAGGCCAGAGAGATAAAGCAAGATTAGATACAGGGCCACTGTTACCATTACTATCAATACCACTACTGTAGTGCCACTACTAGACATTCACGAGAAGCAGGGCTTTGTCTCTGTGTGTGTGTGTGTGTGTGTGTGTGTGTGTGTGTGTGTGGAAGCAAATCAGTGACATCATGTTTTGAATTCTAAAAAGGCATTGAATACTTAATATTGAAATTTAAACACCACTGATTGCATTTTTGGGATCAGAATTTTTACTGTTTGAATTTGAGCAACCTGAATTTCCAACCTTTTAAAATCCAAAACATGACGTCACTCATTTGCTTCCATATGTGTGTTTGCTGTGTACTGTGTTGTTCTCCACATGCATATTCTGTCCTTGTGTGACCTTATGCACAGAAGTCAGCCCTAAGCTGCATGAGAATGTGTAATAGTGTGTGTTTGTGTGAACATGTGTGTGTCACATGCTGGGCCGTACCTGGTGCAGGCAGCTCCAGTTTGGACCTTCTGAGCTCCGTCATGGAGTTCTGCAGCTGCTCGATCACAAAGTCATCCTCATAGAAGAAGTCCTTGGACAGAGCCACTTGCAGAAACTCGACCAGTTCCTCCATAGACAACTTCAGTAGGTGCTCTGGAAACACACCAGCACGCGTCAAGAATAAATGAGGAAAAACCTAGTCAAAGATGGCAAAACTCTTCTGAAGAACGGAAGGATTTCTTTGCAGGTTGATTTATTTGAACTCTACCAAGGGAAAATGACCAACGATGAGCCAGTATGGTGAGATGTCTTACTCTTGTGGAGTTTGAGGACAGTGTAGGACATGGCGGTGAGAACTCTTTCCCCCTCCAGGATATAGATGTCCCAGATACGAAGGGTCAGGGTGAAGGGGGTCTACCAGAGAGAGAGACAAAAACGGACAGAAACAGACACTAAGGATCTTTAATACTGTAATCCCTATTTGGAACAAGCTTTGACCCACATTAGGGAAACTAAGGCTGACAGCAGACAGGGCTGCATTCACAAGGTCACTCACTCTGTCCAGGAAGCACTGAAAGAACCACTTCATGGTGTACAGGCTGGTGAACACCTCCTGGGTGTCCTGGCAACATAGGCAAATCATTTGTGAGTGTGTCATCGGTTTAAAGGTGGTGAATCAGACAGTAAGCCAGTGGTTTAACATTAAAGTAGAATAAAGTTGAGTCAGTAGCTGGCTGTGTGTTTGTGTGTGTGTGTGTGTGTGCGCGCTACATGACATTTCTCTCTCTCACTCCATTCCCCTTTAATCTCTCCACATCAAAGGCTGCTGTCTGCTCTTCAGCCAGACCCCCATACCAGCAGGCTTAGGGCTGTCGTTTATTTACCAACCCCCTGCACAGATTTACTGGTTTGTATGTGTGTGTGTGTGTGTGTGTGTGTGCCTGTGTGTGTGTGCCTGTGTGTGCCTGTGTGTGTGTGTGTGTGTGTGTGTGTGCCTGTGTGTGTGCCTGTGTGTGTGTGTGTGTGTGCCTGTGTGTGTGTGCCTGTGTGTGTGTGCCTGTGTGTGTGTGTGTGTGTGCCTGTGTGTGTGTGCCTGTGTGTGCCTGTGTGTGTGTGTGTGTGCCTGTGTGTGTGTGCCTGTGTGTGTGTGTATTCTGTATTGCCCACCAGGTGCTGCTTCAGTTTGGGCATCATCTTCTTAAGGATGCGGTCATGGTGCTCCTGAAAGCGCATCAACTTGGGAAAACCAGGGACAAAGAAACCTGGAGGAGGAGAGGAGGACGAGGGGGTGGAGTGGAGAAGAGGAGATGGGGGGAAAAGGGATAGGAGAAGTGGGGAGAGAGAGAGAGACACAGAGAGAGAGAGAGAGAGAGAGAGAGAGAGAGAGAGAGAGAGAAGAAAGGAACAGATGAAAAGTGAATATTTCAGTCTGCCCACATTGGTTTGGAGAGATCATTGAGCATTTCATGAATGTGAGAGTGAATGAGCAGCTTAGGCCTGACTGATGTGTGTCTGCTCATAGTACAGTACAGTTTGTAGGGTTTGTTCTCCTTAAATGGCATTTTTTCCCTTCTTCTCTGGGCCAAGACATGAATCCTTCAAGGTGTGTGTACTGTACTTGGAGTGTGTGTTTATACTCTACATAGAACACTGCAGTGTCCTTATAGGAGGGTTTGGACAGTTTTGTTTATGTTCTGGAACCCAGTTTAACATTGGATATGTCACATGTATAGTACAATGACTTTCTAAAGTGATTTTAGTGTGTGTATCGTATTGTATGTGTGTGTACCATGCATGGAGTGCTTCTGTCCAGATAGTAGTTTGACCAGGGCCCAGAAAGCATCCTCCTCATTCATGTAGATGAGCAGAAGAGCTGTGATCTGGCTCATACCCTGGCAGTACCCAACCTCCTAAAACACACACACACACACACCAGTTGAGATTCCACACAGCACATTCACACACACACAAATGAGCCACACACAATGGCTAGAAAGACAGGAGGCCGTTAGTGTGGATGGAAGGTAGACAAGAAGGATTCTGGAGAGTGATGAGGAGAGAGGGAGGGAGTAGAACGAGAGGAGAGAGTAAAAGTGAAGGAGAGGGAGAGAGAGGAGGTGAGAAGGAGAGGTAGAGAAAAGAGAGGGAGGGAGAGGAGATAAAGAGCGAGAGAAGTGTGTCTCACCGTGTTGTACATGGAGTAGGCTGTCAACACGTGGAACAGAGCCTGCTGCCTGTGAACACACACACACACAGATCAATATTCACACTGTTTGAATTTAGTAAAGCAACAAGTCTTACTAAATACAACAGCTCCATTCCTAGTTGCACAGTAGCACATGCTTCTCTTCGGCTCGCGGGTGCGTCACAAAGATACGTTTGAATACTGAGGCAGTAGATTTGGTTTTCTGGTCAGTCCGTGTGAACTCTAGCTGCTCTCTGGCACCCTGAGGGTTAATACGGACCTCCCAGGTTCCTGCTGTCAACACGACCTCACTAAGCAGAAGTAATAACCTTAAAAAGGGGACGTGTTCTATCTCACTTCCAGCTCGGGAAATGTCAGCCGGTGATCCATACAGATTCCTATATCTCTCGGGCCGGTCAGTTGTGGGGGGGGGGGAGGGGGGGTAGCAGTACTTACTTGACGTCATAGCGGTGCATGAACATGATGTGGTCCCTGTAGGTGCGGTTCACATCCAGGTCAATCTGACGGATGTCAGGTGACATGCCTTTGGCTCGCAGTTTCAGCTTCTAATGACAGGAGAGACAAAAGGGTGTGTGAGTGTGTGTGCGTGAGAGAGAGCGGTCCACTGACGAATGAGACTTCACATTCATCCATCTGGACAACCTTTTATTGAGTTCTAATAAAGCTCAGCTGTGCCCAGGAAGTCCTCTTGTGTCATCTCCCTCTCTCTCTATCTTACACACACACACCCTCTCTCCAATAATAATGATTGAGCTCTCTGCAAAATCAAATAAAGTCGGTGCTTGCTCACTTGGTTATGAATCTTTATGAGGCCCGTGCCTTAGTGAAGGTGGCTATGCTGCAGTGGAATTGTATACATTGGAGAGGGGGAACAGGAGTGTAAACTACAGGGTGTGTGTGTGTTTGAGTTCACCCTGACACGGATAGTGGAGGGAAGAAGAGGGGAGGGGTGGGGAGGGCAGGAGGGGCGGGAAGAGCAGGAGGGGTGGGGAGAGGAGGGCAGGAGGGGTGGGGAGAGGAGGGCAGGAGGGGCGGGGAAAGGAGGGCAGGAGGGGCAGGGAGAGGAGGGCAGGAGGGGCGGGGAGAGCAGGAGGGGTGGGGAGAGGAGGGCGGGATGGGCGGGGAGAGGAGGGCAGGAGGGGCGGGGAGAGCAGGAGGGGTGGGGAGAGGAGGGCAGGAGGGGCGGGGGGAGGAGGGCAGGAGGGGCGGGGAGAGGAGGGCGGGATGGGCGGGGAGAGGAGGGCGGGAGGGGCGGGGAGAGGAGGGCGGGAGGGGCGGGGAGAGGAGGGCGGGAGGGGCGGGAAGAGGAGGGCGGGAGGGGCGGGGAGAGGAGGGCGGGAGGGGCGGGGAGAGGAGGGCGGGAGGGGCGGGAAGAGGAGGGCGGGAGGGGCGGGGAGAGCAGGAGGGGCATGGAGAGGAGGGCGGGAGGGGCGGGAAGAGGAGGGCGGGAGGGGCGGGGAGAGCAGGAGGGGCATGGAGAGGAGGGCGGGAGGGGCGGGAAGAGGAGGGCGGGAGGGGCGGGGAGAGCAGGAGGGGCATGGAGAGGAGGGCAGGAGGGGCGGGGAGAGGAGGGCAGGAGGGGCGGGGAGAGGAGGACTGCAGGGGTGCTTCTCTCCAAACCTCGTAGAAGTCTTTCTTCTCCTCCTTTATTTTGGGAATGTCGAGGAGCAGACACCACACCTCTCCTCGGAGCTGCAGGGGGATTCCCTTGTAGACTCTCCGAGACAGCTGCAGTGACAGGGGCAAGAGGACACATTCCCCAGGAATCACATCAAAGAGTCCCGCTCTCTTCCAACATCACACCCTTGACCCCCGAGCACAGTGAACCTGCAGCTTGTGGGGTCACAGTTCAGACTCTCTCTTCATATCGTATTCAAGCAGCAAAGTACACAGTGAAAGAATACACGAGGAGAACACGGTAACTGAAACTTGTGTTGATCAAGTGGGGAAATAAGGGTGTGGTGTGTTCTGCATGTCTGTGTGTGTGTGTGTGTGTTGTGTTCTTTAGGGGCAGATATAAAGGAGTTTTAGAGGTTGAGCTCTGCCCCTCTGTCTAAGATTTCGGAGTCGAGCCAGACATGCTTCCACGCTCTGTGTGAACAGGTGGACGTGTGCACGGGGAGACTAAGCAGAGGGGGGAAGCGCTCCCATTGGCACGGAATCGGAAACATGTCGGGTGCAGTTTTGAAAGAAAAGTACATTTTAAAAGCCAAACTGTAGGAACAGCAAAGTGAATCAGTGCAGTGAGTAGTCCCTTCTACTGCTATTAAAATCACCCTGCCGGAACACGTTACTATACAGTGGAAAGCAGACGGGAGTTAAGGAGGGACATGTTGGACCAGATGTGTCTGTGTGTGTGAGTATGAGTATAAATGTGTGTGTGTGTGTGTGTGTGATGATACTCCTGTGCCATGTGCAGCTCTCTCTCTCTCTTTCTCTCACATACAGATCAATCACATTTGATCTATGGCCACGACATGCCTTAATGTATCCGCATGACTTATCAAGTCAACACAGATAGGAGAGAGGGAGGAAAGAGAGGGAGAAACACGGGATGGATTTGAAAGGAGAGGTAGCTGCAGATGACCAGTGAAGGGTAATAATGAGGTCATGAATCACATCACGAGTTACATCATGTAGATGCTGCATGTGAATGCATGTTGTTGCGTGTGTGTGTTATAGGAGTCTTCCCTTGCCCAGCCTGAGCATGTAATGGGTTATCATCCCTATAGCAGATAAAACACTGGGGGCTCATAGTGACTACTGGGCGACAGCCTTGTAATTAGGCTCTGATGAGGAAGTCAATGACTACAATCTGTTTGACTAATCATCCTTCACTGTGTGTGTGTGTGTGTGTGTGTCTAATCTCCCCGCCAGTGAAGAGGTCCTCTCTGCTCACTGCACTCCAGTCCTCTCCATCTGGTCCATTGATTGGCTGTCTCAGGGCCACCTCGGCCCAGGTCCCAGAGCTCAGAGCTGGTCAGCTTGGCTGCTCAACCTCCCCTCCCCTGCTACACCCTCCTCCCCCACACAGACCTAGACCAGTCCCACCCTGCTTCATACTTAATAGACTCCTAATAGACACCAAGAACCTTTTATAACCTTAGCAAGACACTAATAACTCCATATAACCTTACACATTATCGTAAAGATGCTCTTACAGTAGTAACCTTTACCAAGGTGCTATGACTTGATAATGTTCAACATAATGAATGGCTCCAACTTGCCGTTCACAAGGACTCGTCATCTCTCAAGTCCTAGCTAATAACAACCATGCTGGTGACAGCTATTTCTCCACTATAGCTGGAGACTGAGGGCGTCCTGTCGTATGGCTGCATTGCAGCTGTTCTGTCGCTGTTTGTCCAGGATAGCT
The DNA here is from genome assembly GCF_038355195.1 of Osmerus mordax. Classification (NCBI taxonomy): domain Eukaryota; kingdom Metazoa; phylum Chordata; class Actinopteri; order Osmeriformes; family Osmeridae; genus Osmerus; species Osmerus mordax. The sequence continues at coordinate 4,728,754 of NC_090066.1, read as the reverse complement.
GTCTTGCTCTGCTCAGGAGAGACGCAGCGAACCACAACCTGATTACTCCCTGAGACACCACTGTTCACTCTGTCAACACCAGAGAGAGAGAGGGACGGAGGGAGAGAGATAAAGAGAGAGAGACAGAGAGATGGGGACAGAGAGAGAGGGAGAGAAAGAGAGAGAAAGGGAGGAAGAGAGACGTTGGGAGAAAGACAGAAAGAGGGGGATGAAAGAGATGGCAAAGAGGGATGAAGAGAAGGGAGGGAGAGAGCCAGAGTGAGATAGCAAGGGAGAAAGAGAAAGAGGAGAGGGACGCGCGGATGTCACATACTTCTTTAAACGGAGGAGGAAAATTTGAGAAAGCAAGGCTGTTCCCTTAGCTATGACATCACAAGCCCCCTTAGTGTCCCCTCCTGATACCAGGAGAACACAACACAAACCCCCTTAGTGTCCTCTCCTGATACCAGGAGAACACAACACAAGCCCCCTGCCCAGCCCCTAGAACACTGCAGATGTACCCCCATCAGGCACCAACGAGGACAGCTAGAAGAGAGAGAGAGAGGGATTTCTTCTAAATGCCCTTCAGGGAGACTGAGGGCAAGACTTCCTTACATGTGTAGCTACAGGAGGAGAAAAGCAAGGGAGGAAGGACGGGGGAGAGGACGACAGGAATGTGGAATTTTAAATTCGACAGCTTAAGTGGTGAAAGATAGGTAGTTTTCCTAGAAGATGTGAAGTAAAAGGAGCGAGGTGATGAAGAGAGAGATGGAGGGAGACTCACCTTGTCACTGTTCTTGTATTTATCCCAGCTCTTGAGCATCTTCAACCATTTTGTTGTCCTCTCCAGCTCCTGGGAGGTTTTTTGCTGTGGGAGCCGCAGGAAGTGACACGTTAATATTTCTTCATTACGGTGACATCGTTGATGAACACTGACAATAGACAACAAGGCACCATCAGCATGGGATACCGCAGAGGACTCACGACTGTCCACAGATAATACAGACAGCATGATTACTAAGCAACCACACTCCCACAATAGTAATCAGGGATCATTGTCCTTGTGTGAATCAGACTCTTTGGTTCTCAGCTGTGAAGGACATGTGCACGGAGGGGAATTCAGAGGGACAGACATAGCCTGCAGGGCAGTAGGACCTGGGGGGTTTCAGTTGGTGTCACTCACCCTCACTTCCACCGAGTCATCGGACGGTAGTTCATTTTCGCTGGAGAAAGAGAGAGGGAGGAATAGTGAGAGAGAATGAGAGTAGGAAAAGACAGAGAAAAAGAAAGGAGATAGAGAGAAAGAAAGAAAGAATGAAAGAGGGAAAAAGAGAGAGGGAGAAGCAGGTAGAGGGGAAGACAGAGAGAGAGAAGAAACATTAGATTGTTAGAACTAAAAGGGTGTTACATGTCTAGCATCTCACATTTTATTTTTAGACATCTGCCTCTTCTCAACATATGCAAATCACACATCATTATTTGACTATGAGCTTAACGAGATCGACTAATCCTTTACAATTTACATGTGATACATTTAACTTTGAGATGTGGGTTGCAGCTCTCATAAGCCTGTCTTTCTGTCAAGGTAAAAGTCTTCATTCTTTTGATAAGATGGGATGTTTTCCTCATCATAAACCATGCCTCATATCATAAACAAGACAGGTTATGGTTAATTAATTCCGAGTTAAATATTTTCCTAACAGGATGAGGACTGATGGAACATATAATCTGTGTCCTGACCATTCCTTGTGTAACTCTTGTTGACTTGAATCAAAGAGGAGGAACGTGAAACTTGTAAGCAGCCACACAAACAGGAAGTAACAGATTATAGCCTTCCTCCATTTGACTGCTGCAAATGCAGTTCATATTGTGAGGAAGTTTGCCAACAAAGTCTTCCTTATTTAAATATGAAATCTGACATGGCTGTCTACGTAGGATATCCGTTTTCTGCTTCTGCCTCTAAATCGTACATCGCTTCTTGTGTTTCCAAGGGTCTCTGTCCAAATACTTCCACGTGTCCTTTCTTCTTTCCCTGTCTCATTCCTCCGTTTAGAGTCTAACAGATCTACACGTGATAGGACAATGGTGAAATAAGAGTCTCCACAGCCAGTCCAACATACATTAGATCTGAGGTTGCCTAAAGGAAGGAAGACGGCAGTCAGGGTCTCTACTTCCTGTGTGGTCACACCTCTCCTGACCCCTGGCCTACACAGGAAGCACAGAGAGGCTGGAGTTGGTCGGTCTCCATCTCAGCCTTCCCAATGAGCCCTTGTCAGTGAAGAACAGAAACACCTACCTCTATGTCTTCCCAAGGTTGAGGCTTCCCTTTGGGCCTCTCTCACACCCTCTACCCCCTTATTCCCCAGGACCATGGCATTAATCTTGGGCCCATCTCTTACTCTCCACCTAGCCTGGGGCTCTGGTCAGGCTCCCCCAGACAGGGGCTCTGTTCCTGGGCTGCAGCTACTGAACTGGTACCCTGTCATTGTGGCTAACCCAGCAGCTTCCTGGCTCATGTGCCAGCCTATATATCTATATCTATATATATATATATATATATATATATCTCTGTTTTGACACTGCTGTTTAAGAGCCATGCAACACCACCTCAATCACTGCCAAAACCACTGCCACACATGCACACACAGCCTTACACAAACACACTCATAAAACCATACACACTGGCATACACACACTCATGTTCACACACTCAGACAACCACACACACACTTGCAGACTCAACACATCCTTGTCTTTGTAGATATGTTTTTTTTTCAAAGATGCGCCAATGTTTACTGAGTGTGCTTTGAAGCTAAATTGAAGCCAACTTGAGCTCATTTAGACTGTATATCAGAACTGATGTGATGGAGTGTCTTTAAGTGGGTGTGTATGCACAGTATGTTTGTGTGTGTGTGTGCTTAATCTTACTGTAGGAACCCGAAGCGGTCGATAACTTTGTACAGGTCGAAGTTTGCATCCTCCCAGGGTTCCACTGTGGCTCCCTCCTTCCCCTGCAATCAGAGAGCATTGTGGGTAACGCCAGGAATACCAATCAGATAGCAGATCTAGGTGCATTTAAAGCCATTCTATGGGGAGAGAAGACCCTATTAATGCAGCACAAATGAGACTGAATACAGACAAATGATGATGTCTGGATGTCTGCATTCAGCACTGAAGCAACACTGCAGCTCGACAGACGCTTGGCTGCCATGCCCTTCTGCCCTGCAACACCCCACCATCATGGATGATTGACCTTTTCATTAACGGGATGTCTGTCGGAGGCACGACTACGCTGCCCTTGAGAGTGGTGATTGTGTGTGTGTGTGTTTGAGAGTGTGCGTGTGTACAGCTAACAGGTGTGAAATGAGGAGTCAGACACAGCCTGGGCAGAGGGGAAGGAGGGAGGACGACAAGCAAACAAAAGTGTGAGAGAAAATTATTTTGGATTGTGCAAGAGAAGGTGCTGGAACTGGGAGGTATGGACGGATACATCCACACCATATGAACCTCCAGTGTTAGGATGTCCAGCCTTTTGAGGTGGACTCTAAATACATGTATTGTCCTTTCTAAAAGGTCTATTTTGAAGCCAACACTTCAGCAGAAGCCAGCTAAAATAAACACACATCTGGGATGAATAAAGAGACTGTTCTCAGACCTCAGGCAGAGTATGGGGAACGAACATGGATACACACACACACACAGAAGCTTGAAGGACACATCAGTTGAGAGAGAAACAGACAGTGTCTGATATCCACGTCATCTGGTAACGGCACACTCTTCTACACACACAATTACACTTACGCACACACACACACACACACACACACACACACACATACAAAGAAAAACCCTCTTGGAGCGCAAAATCAATGTTAGGACATGAGTGTGTCTGGTGTTCCAGCACATATAAACACACATAAAGCCTTTCAAAGTGAAAGACCAGACACACAGCAGTGTTTTCATGAATCCCAAACACTATCAACTTCAACACCACATCTATTAGCAGAGTTCTGTCTGTGTGTTCTGTTTTGATAACAGACTCCATTAAAGAACTCGGCGACAGTAATGGTGACACTGATATGGTTCTGATTGGACCCGTTCTGCCTCGCTGAACCCAGAAAATGGATTCTTCTTGTGATCAGGGTCAAACATCATAACATAATTAAACTCACAATGTCACACAGTGTCACAATACCCGCCCCCCGTCATCTCCTCCTCTCTATCCCTCCGTCTCTTCCTCTCCATCCCTCCCTCTCTCCTTCCTTGATGAGCGTGCTTCATTATACATCCAGACGAAATTAAAATGGCTAATTTAGAAACCAGGGACAAAGGCTGGCTGTGGAGACACCAGGGTCGATGGGCAATTATATGAAACACACACACACTATTGGCTGACCAGAAGCCAGCAGATAAGATGACAATATTCGAAATGACCTAAATGAGTGAGGAGACCAAGTGAAGGAGAAAACCTCTGGTGGTTTAGGAGTGGGTCCCAGGATGTTCCTACCTTGTCATATTTGGCCACAATCTCAGCTCGCTCCTGCTCAAGCTTTACTGCAGCATCCTGCTCTTTATCAGACGCTGTGAGAGAGGGAGAGAGACAGAGAGAGATAGAGAGAGAGGGGGAGAGAGAGACAGAGAGCGATAGAGAGACAGAGAGAGAGGGGGAGAGAGATAGAGAGAGAGAGACAGAGAGAGAGGGGGAGAGAAAGAGAGAGAGACAGAGAGAGGGGGAGAAACATTAATAGTAGAAACTTTCTGTATTCTCGTTGAAAAATGTCTTCAAATTGTTTTCTGGGGAACACAAAGGTGTAACAGAGAGACATTCTTGTGTGAGGGGAGAGGGAGGGAGGGAGATACTGGCATCATTAGTAAAGAATTCATGCACGAGGAATTACCAACACCAAACCCCCCCCCACACACACATACAAACACACTTCCTGAATCCACCAGTTCCAAACACAGGAAACAGGTTAACAAAGCTGGCAGGGACTGTACTGCAAGTGTAAGGAGTGTTTTCTCAGGGTTAGAGTGAGAGGCACATAAGGCTGAGGCTGCATCCCACTGATCTAGAGCCCTGGACACAGAGTCCAGCTACAGGCAGCTTCTCTAATCTGGCTTCAGCCTCCTACTAAATCCTACCAGTAGGTATTTATGTATTTGGTTGGCACATAGTATACCAATGTGAAATGGGAATGGTCTGTCTGTGTGTGTGTGTTCACGTTGGGAGATGATCCATGTTTCCAGGCAAGGACCCAAGCACTGGCATTTTTATCTTCTTTGATATCCCTCTGCTGAACGCTCCACTACACAAATGCATATCAGGCAGGTTGAGAGAGGTTGTTTTTGAGAGAATGTGTATATCTGTACCATAACATTTTAATTTGGGGAATAATAATACAAAATGACACTTTCTGTGTAGCTGCCACAAATAAAGCAATGCCTCGAGTCTTGGGTCTATATGGCTTAGTTGAGTTGAGATAAATTGGACCCTGGGCCATAGTGACCCAAAGGTAATAGACAGAATAGTCTACAAAAGGAGGGTTAAACAAGTACTTTATAGTACCTCACAGGAAATAAAGCCTAATGAGATTTGTGGTTTTCGCAGTTTTATAATTCCGTTTTTACTTCAGTGGTGTTCGACAGGAAGTATTCCATTCCGTCTCTACTCCACTTCCTCCCTGGTCTCCTGGGTTCCACGGGGGCCGGCTGACCGGAATTTCAAACGTGCTCCTATTGAGCCAGCCGGAATTTTTATGACAGGATGGCGGGAATGTGTGTCACAGTGAAAGGCATGTCACCATGAGCTGCCAACAGCCCTCAGAGAGAGAGAGAAAGAGAGAGAGAGAGGGGCCACAAGCTGGGGACACTACAAAAAGACGCAGTCTGGAGTCACAGCAAATAAACAAATAATGTTGCTTTCCCACCCAAGGGGGCCGTGGTTCCCATGGCGCAATGCATTGGAATTCTGGGTAAACAGGCTTGAGTGTGTCTGTGGTAAAGTCTCGTCTTAGCAAGAACCCCCATCAGACATTAGTATTCTGCATGGGCTGGACTTGGGCTCAACGCAATTAGAGTCTTTCATGCTCTGGGAATTGCGCTGGCATCTGTGACAATTTCTGTATGTTTTTTATGTGCGTGTGTGTGTGACAAGAGAGTCTTCAAGCAGAGTTTGGGTGTAGGTTTCGAGTCAATGTGCCTTCCAGTGTTACCGTGTCTGCTTTGTGCACCTCCCTGCTCCCTCAGAAGACCCAGGAGAAACATGGAGGGACACACCGCACCTCACTCACTGTCTGGAACACGCTGTCCTGATCCTCTCTCCTCCTCCGCCTATACTCTCGCCCTTTACCTGGTCAGACCCCCGACTCTGCTGCCCTTCTACCTCCTCCCACGCTCCCTCCATCCCTCTCCTCCTCTCCATCCTTTCGTGGCCCCCTCCTGCAAAGAGGGCGGTGTCGACTGCAAGTCACTTCCATCTCCAGCTGTGTTTAAAATGTCTCTGTAATGACTGAATGGTTATTACCATGCAAACACCCCCCCCCCCCCCCACCCAACCCTCACTCTCCTGCACTTATCCACCCGTCACAGGGAACACGCCCCCACCCCCCGCGTGCATCAAAGCTCACTCAGAAAAGAACATGTCAGACATCAGAGTTGAAATGTGTCACCACAAAACCTCTTAGAGACAACTGGAAACCGTCTCTGAAAGATGACCAAAGAACAGAACACAACATCTTCCTTCCTGAGTCAGTATGTTGTCTCTGCTAGCCTTCATGAGAAAGGTTTCATCCTCTGTATAACAGCAAGATTGCAGATGTAATGCCAACATCTATGATTTTCTATATTTGTTCGTATATATGTCTCTCTCTCAAACTATATGGCTGTACTCCCAATGGCCGTTTCTGTTACTATGAACAACACAACAAGGACAACAATGTGTAGTGACAGTTCTCCTATCTCATGGCTCCGGTCTACTCCAGGAGCAGCACTTGGCTTTGTTTTCCATAACCAGGAGTCCTTGATGTTCTCCCCCTCCCCCTCCCATCTGCTCAGAGCACCAATAGTAATGATAATGGAATATGTGATTGGAGAAGAACTCATTTCCTGTCCTTTGTTCTTAGCTCACGCTTCATCCTCTGTCAACTTCCTTGTCTGCTGTCTTTGCTAAGCCAATCAGAACGCCCCAGGGCTCGACCAGGAGCACAGGCCCTGCTTACCTCAGTGACAACCAAAGCCTACATAGACACACACACACACACATCCATGAAGAAACAATCAGCTCTATCTTAAGCTAGTGACAGTTGTGAAGCTCATGCAAAGCTTCAGCTGGATGGATTGGTAAAGTGATGTTCTGTATAGTATTACAAGTCCCACTGTTTACATTGCTTTGAATAAAAGCTTCTGCTGAATTACTAAATATGAACAGAAGTGTTCAGTATATGCTATATACACGTATAGAGTTTGAATGTAATACAAGTACAATGTGTATGTGTGTATTGTATCTACTCACACATCACGGTATAAGGTACAGTAGACAAACAGGATTGAGAACTAACAGAATCATCATTAAGATTAACTGGATGTGCTACACATTGACATGGTAAACATGTTCCTGCCTGTTCCACACCATATCACACTGATTCCTAGAACACCAGTCACCATGACGTCATTCAGCATTCCTAGGGTTTCCACGACAACTCACTGACTGGTTGACATTGTGGGTCATTATTAAAATTATTTTAGCAGTGTCTCGGTTATTATCTCAACCATGTAGTCTACCCACATACAAACAAACAATCTCAATGACACGCTTACCTCTTGAGACAGCCTCTATGGAATGTTCCAATTCTGTCAGAGCCTTCGTACGCATCGCTAATGGTGGCCCAGTCTACACACACCCCATCAGTTTTTCATCATCTACACACACACAGACAACCAGCTCGGTCCATGCAAGCACCTGTTTCACTAAGGCAACCATCTACTGTACCAACGAGAGAAAGGGGAACCAGAGGGAAAGAGAGAGAGAGGAGGAATGAGATCAGTGGTTGAGTTAGAGGGCCTTTGTCACAATGCAGCTGTTTGTTTACTCATTGAGGGGGGAGTATGAGAGGGAAAGAGAGATACAGAGATTGAGAAAAAGAGAGGGAAAAGAGAGAGAGACACAGAGACTGACTTCAGCAGCAAGTCTGTCCCACTCACAACATTCCACACCCAAACACAAACACAACAACAGGGTCTATTGAATACATCAGACAGACTAAAAAGCGAGGGGAGGGAGGGGGGAGAGAGAGAGAGAGAGAGAGAGAGAGAGAGAGAGAGAGACTGCGGTAGGAGAAACACAGACTCAAGAACAGGGAGGATAAGGGGAGGGAGAGAGATTGACAGCATGTTGATAAAGTGTTTTCATTACAGTCTAATTACAAACTGATGATCTAACCTATTAGAGAGAAAGAGAGAGAGAGACGGAGAGAGAGCATTTGATGCTCTCTATGAGAAAAAGAGAGACTACTGCTGCCTCTGCCATATCTCTTCCATCATGGTTACAGGAAATAGCTGGGTCAGTGAGGGATTGGCTGAAGAGGCTAAAATGCTGTTATCACTTCTAAAGAACAGAGGGCCATCCTGCAGGGCAGCAGGGTTTTGAGGTGCTAGCTTCCTCTCTGGGTGGGACCAGGAAGGACAACAACATAGCCGAACTACTACTGGATTGCTACAGTCGAGCCTAGCCCAGCCAAATACATTATTCAGTATGGCCTTGGACACCACTGAGTAGCCAGTGGTGTCCAACATTTTGACAAAGCATCGCAAAGAAGAAAGACAAGTGAATCTGGGCCGACACGCTTTTGTTAAACTGCCATTTGTTGTTCAAATCCAATGTACAGACATCAGCACCCCCCTATGGAACATTACAGTGAATTCAACGGTAACTGTTTTAGGATGTCTGAGCCACGTTCATTGTGCTAAGTGTGTGCGTTGTGTCTCTGTCTGTCTCTCGAGTCTGGACTGCCTAAAACTGCAGAAGGAGTGGTAGGAATATTTGATGTACTAAATGTATGCTATACAACATGGGCATGAACACACACAAATAGCACGTGGTCAGCCATCAATCACTTCATTAGATCCATAATCCCCGTGAGAAAGATATCAATCAATAGTCAATTGAGTGAGCGGTTAACAGTTGGACTAAAGCATAATGATGACTGTTTTCTCTCGATTAACAGCATCCATATAGATCTGCTTTATCTTCCCCCTGAGATCACTCAGCAGACGTCCACAGCTGTACCTGTAGGGGACTTAGACTGCCTCTGCTCCACTGAATGAAAGACTAGGCCCAGACCAAGAGAGGGAGCACTGATGTGAGACACACACACACACACACTCTTATTGTCCTGCTGACAAGGCTGACGTCACCGTGTGCACACGCATACACGAGTGCGTACACACACGCCCAGTGAAATCACGTCTGAGAAAAGCTTGTTTGACAAGCACAGTGTGAGATTGTGTTTGCCTTTTCCTACCCAACATCCCTTTTCCATAAGGTCCATTGTGACTTGCAGCTTTCATGTTTCATAAGAAAATCCACAACACTGGAACAAGTTTTTCAATCTAGACGCACAGACAATGTTTGGCAGCAGAATTGAGTAGAACAGTAATCCTTATTGGCCAATGACTAGTCACTGTCACAAGTTAGTCATTACTCTGGCAGGACAGGACAGGGCACGGCAGGACAGAACAGGGCACGACAAGTGGCATGTGTCATAGTAGAGACAGAACCACAAACAGCTCACCTAATAACAGTATTACACAAGACCTGGATACACTCTGTGCTAATAGGAGTGCATGTTGTCTGTGTTGACCACGGGTTTACTGGAGAGGAGGAGAGGTTGGGGTTGGAGGGCTCAGTGAGTAGTGTTTCTTTTCGGGTGCATGTGTGTGTGTGACAGAGGGAGAGATGTGTATGTTGTGTGTGTGTGACAGAGGTAGAGATGTGTATGTTGTGCGTGTGTGTGACAGAGGGAGAGATGTGTATGTTGTGTGTGTGTGTGACAGAGGGAGAGATGTGTATGTTGTGTGTGTGTGACAGAGGGAGAGATGTGTATGTTGTGTGTGTGTGACAGAGGGAGAGATTGCATCTGTTAGGAGCATATTGGATTAGAAGTCCAACAGCACTTTTTCTGTGTTGCAATTTAAATCTCCTACTTTTGCCGAATCTAATAAAAGCACATCAATTGAAAGATACAAGTATAGCTCAGCCCACCACACCACAGGGGAAACCAGTAGACTAGAAGACTTCCAATTATGCCTGCAGGCTATACTGTGAAGATTTTGTTTCTAGGTGATAGCATGATGGAAAGTTAGCATCAAAGCTAAGCTTCGATGCTACGATCATGGTATTATCACCTCCAGCAGCATGACGCTGAATGCTACCTCTATCCCTGTTCTCATGAAGCAACATACTGTCATCACCTTTTCAAAGTGCAATCACACCTACACATGAGAACATGCACATATAGGGCACACACACACACACAACGATCCGCGCACACAAATACCCCCATCGCAACTTCATGTGCTACAGAAAATAAGTCTTCTTTTTTAAGCAGCTGGTACATCATTTGAATAATTGAGGCAGGCTCTTTCCCCTAGCTTTTAAAATATGGCTGTTTAAAGACTGAAGGAAAGAGGGAATGAGAGAGGGATGGAGGGGGGGGGAAACGAAACCAACTCTTCATGAATTATTCAGAGTCAGAGATAGTAAGACGCCTATGCTGACCAGCGCGGGTGAGAATACTGTGGTTTGGCAAGAGAGGAGGCTGCATTTCACTGCTTATAAATCTAGCTCTGTGGACCATGGCTCTGTGTCCCCCCCCCCCCCCCCCCCCATCTGTAAGACGCCATGCCAGGCTCAGACACATACAGTACCAATGCTCCAGCAAGGCAAAACTCCTGACTGAAAAGCTATAAAATAATTGAATGTACAGTAAGTGCCTGTTGAACTATAACTGTCATTTAAACTATGTGAGAGCAGGGTAAAATGACATGGACACCCTTGCCTGAAGAACACACACTCACAGCCTCACAAGGCTGACAGTCATGTACAACCCATTACCTCGAAGACATCAGTGTGTAACATGCCTAAGTAGAGTGTCTGAGGACGTTGTCACCCATGATGGCTACCTAACACACCAACACATTACCCCACGACAACCAGCTAAGACACCAGCACGTTACCCCACGACAACCAGCTAAAACACCAGCACGTTACCCCACGACAACCAGCTAACACACCAGCACGTTACCCCACGACAACCAGCTAACACACCAGCACGTTACCCCACGACAACCAGCTAAGACACCAGCACGTTACCCCACGACAACCAGCTAACACACCAGCACGTTACCCCACGACAACCAGCTAAGACACCAGCACGTTACCCCACGACAACCAGCTAACACACCAGCACATTACCCCACGACAACCAGCTAACACCAGCACGTTACCCCATGACAACCAGCTCACACACCAGCACATTACCCCATGACAACCAGCTAACACACCAGCACGTTACCCCATGACAACCAGCTAACACACCAGCACGACAACCAACATTTAGCTACCAAAACACAAACAGCCACTGCTAACTCCTGACTGAGACAAGACCATTTACACATAGAACATACATTTGCACCAGTCTTGTGTGTATGTGTGTGTTTGTGTCTTTGTTTGTTTTGTAATTATGCACTTGTCGAAGGCCATATCCAAGTCTGTCTTCATTGATCCTAACTTAAGAACAGTGTTTCTAAAGAGAGTTTCTCCGGAGGGTCGATGGCCAGAGATTAAAATGGCAGCAGTGTAGGAGAAGCAGGGTCCTAAACTCAATGTTCTCTTTGTGTTGAAGACCAGGAATCGATGAGGAATTTCAGCCCTGTATAACAGCAGCTCTGTTGGAGAGTTTGTGCCTGGAGCAATGACAAACCAGCGGTCTCACCCTCACAGGAACGGCACAGACACACATGCATAATACCATCTCTGAAGTTGAGCAGTAGGCCGAAGTGAGAAGTGAGTAATTGTTGGTTCTCATGCCTCTAGTTTAGATAAACCTTGTTTAGATCAACTTGATAATACAAATAAAAGCAGTTGAGATAAAAATGAGATACTGAGGATAAAGTGGACATTCAGTTTAAAACAGGAAACATCTGCCTGGACCAATCAGGACAAAGGACACAGGGTCAGGGATCACAAAGTGTTCCCTTACCCTGAAGCATTTTGCTCTATTATTTAGCCCTCATCAGCGACACAGGAAACACACACACACACCTGTCATCCCATAGCAACAGAGCTATTATGCCAGCACCAAGGGAATCTCCCTCTCAGATAGACATACACAGATGGGTTCGGTCAGAAGTCAATGACTTATCCAGCATCAGAAATTCAACATGACACATTTTATGCATTCAGACATGGATAGAGAATGGGACTTTAGAGTCACTCATGTACCCACTCTGCTGTCAAAACTATGCAATGGCAACACGCGTGTATATATGCAGACAAACGAGTGCGCCCACACACACAGACAAAGTTACTCAGACACATGTACAACATGCACGCACACCCACAAGCACGCACTCAGTCACACACACCCAGCCGCGTGCACACCCACACGAGCGCACACACCGTATCGGGCCGCCGCTCTGCGCCTGGAGGGAGACACCAGCTCCCGGACGATCTGAAGCACCTGCATGCTCAAAGACTGGCCCTGCTGACGTGTAGGGGGCTGCCCACTCTCGCCCTCACGCCCCCCGCAACCTCCTCCCTCCCGCTGTCCATCACCATCCGCATCCCCTTGTCCGAGCTCCCAGGCGGGTCCGCACAGTGAGGATGCTGCCCCAGTCAAAGTGCCCTCTCCTGGGGTCCAGGTATGTTGGCAGCCCCCTGATGCTCCAGGGCAAGCTTCAGGCTTCAGAGCCACGCAGCCAACACTGAGCTTCCACCCCTTCCGCTCACAGCTTTAATCTAGCTGCTCTCTCTCTCTCCCTCTCCCTCTCTCTCTCTCTCGTCCTCCAGTCGGTCTCAGCTGCAGCTGCTCTCTCTCACACTCGCATACACTTTCTCCTCTCTCTCATTCACACACTTTCTCCTCTCGCTTTCACACACACACACACACTTTCTCCCCTCCCTCTCTCTCACACACACACACACACACACACACACTTTCTCTCCTGCTAGATGCAAGCAGCAGCTGATGAACACAGAGAGAACTCAGGGAGAGATGTATTATCAAGGGCAGCTCGCCGCCTTCTCCTCCTCCTGCATGCCTCGCTCCAAGCTCTTTCCTGCCTCCAGCTGAAGATGGGCACAGATGCTGGGTCAAGGCCTAAGCTGGTACTTTAAGTTCTGGCCAGCCTTTTCGTGCTTTAGTGTCAGCCCCAAGATGTGTACACATAAACACCCACATCCACACAGGTCACTGCTGTACCATCTCCTGGATCTCTACTGGTACACTCACTGTCTCTTCCCAACCTGGATTCTGGAAAGCAGACAAAGTAGGTTATGTGGCCGGTGTGTGTGTGTGTGTCATCTGTCGACTTTATTTGGGAGCAGGCAGCGGTGAACACTGGAATCTGGCACTGAAGAACACAGGAAGGTAACTGACAGATCTTCTTCAATCCTTTCTTTGCTTTCTCATGCTCCCTCTCTCTGTCTTCCCCTATCTCTTGCTGTCTCCTTGCAGAATGATGTAGCAGCACACCTGGTGTGCAGAATTTGGAGAATTTAGATCAATACCAGTACAGCAGATTCCTCTCCTCTCTTCTTGAGCTCAGTCACAGCACAGTAGGAATCTCATCTCTCTCTCTTCCTCTCTCTCTCTCTTCCTCTGTGCCGCTGATGGTCTCCCTCTCTGTTCCTCAGTTCCATCTCCATCTCTCACTTCTCTCTGTTCAGACGCTCTTGCTTTCGCTTTTTCCATCACACACACATTAGTTTCATATGCTTGCTCCCCTTCCCTAGTCCTCCAAACTCTAATTAACGAGACCATCCTCATTCACGGTCAATATCATCGCCTCCTCTCTCTCTCCGTCTCTCTCTCTGCCTGCATCCCTCTCTCCCTCCCTCCCCCCCTCTCCATCTGTCTACCTTTCTCTCTCTTTCTGCCACCCCTCTCTCCGCCTTCCCCTATTACCCCCTCACTCCACTATTACACTGAAGCTTAGCACACCAGTGGAATGGGTAAATACCAGAGGAGCACGTGTGTGTGTGTGTGTGTGTCCAAGCGATGATTTGTGCCCTATAGCATCAACACCACTGTCATCTTGAGGTCATGCCCTTTCGCATTTTCAATCAGTCACTCTCTCTCTCTGTCTGCTGCCGTCGCTCTCTCCCCGCCACATCCTCCCCGCTATCTCTCCCTCCATCTATCTCCATCATTCACTTCCTGCCTTCATCTTTCTGTTTATATCCTCTGGTGGCCATGTACTCTTCATCTCTTCCTCTCCTTCCCCCTCTCCCCCTCAATGTCTATCATTCTCTGTGTCTCTCTCTCTCTCTCTCATCTCGCTCTCCCTCCGCACACTTTCCCCTCTCCTTCATTCTCCTCCCTCCCTTCTGACGTATCTCCTAAATGACTGGTTTTTAACAAGACTTGCCCCAGTATGAATGCTCACCCTGACTGCACCATAAACAATGGCAATGAGATCGAACGTATTCTTTTCCACATAACACAATTGGCTTCTTTGACTGACCTTGCACTGCAGTGAGTCTCATGCACATTAAGGTACCAGTACAGACCTGCACACGACCAAGCACACACGCATGCGCACCTACACACATACACACACAGACACACACACACACAAAGCCTCGGAAGAGGATAGAGTAGAGAAGGGGTAAGAACAGTAGCAGGTCCATTCTTTATCTTAATGGTGTTTCATCCCCACAGGGCAATGAAATACACAACACACACACACACACACACACACTCTGCCCTTATAGGATGAACATATCACTTAAGACATGCATGTAATACTTCAAAAACAACAAGCTAATTGGTTTTTAAGCAGCTATTCCATCACTGTGTTTCTGTGCTCTCAAGACAAAAAAGTCAAAGCTCTGAAACAATGGGTCCAATTATGCCATTTTCTAGATAACACAATGTTGCACTGTTGCTAAGGTTGAGTTATACTGCTGCTAGGCTGTTTCCCCAGAATACAAAAGCCTGCATGAATGTGTGACCCAGCCTCCAATACATTTCATCCAATTTCCCGTCATATAGTCCCTGCACTATAGAAACGTTTCTGCATGTTGAGAATAAATGTGATGATCTGTATTCCTTCAAAAGATGATCAAGGCGATCAGTAAAGGAGGGGGGGGGGGGGTAGTGAAAGAGAGGAAAGGACCCTGGCGGGTATGGATTGATTCCCCTGTCAATGGAGGAGAGGTGGAACGGGAGATATTGACAGACTCTTTCCTTTCTTCCTGACAGACAGGCCCACAGCAGCGGTAATATGAAGGCCCTCAAACACATTTAGATCAATGGCCCCTAGAAGACCTGTCCTCCAGCACACCCCGCTGATTGAAAATAGACAGATAAGCTCCTTCTAAGCCCCGAGAACATCACCTGTCCAATCTAGCGCTAGATAAGAGCTCAGCCTATCGACAGTCTTCAATCAACTGGTCTTCAGGAGCAACCTTCGACCCCCCACTGGTAAACACAGAGGTTGGATTCATGTGCAGAGTGGGATGTGCAGAGGAGGTGAGGAGATGGGGTGGGGGGGGAGTTGGAGTTAAAGATGGAGGCAGACAGAGAAAGACCTGTAGATAGACCAATGCTGTTCGATAGGTACAGATGCATTATGTTGTGAGAGGAAGAGTTGGAGATGAAAGGAAACAGGACGGAGAAGTGGAGCGAGCGACAGAGAGAGCGAGCGAGACACGGACATCCTAATAAGCAGCGAAGAGGGCTGAAAAGGCTTGTTTTTTACATTCTCAAATCAGTCTGGAGTTGTCTCTAATTTTAGCACCAGACAATGCATGAATAGACCTCATTGACTGCTGCCTAATCAACAGGAGGATCTTTTACACACACACTCTCCCTCTCCTCTTTTCCCCTCAATCCTGTCCATCCTTCTCTCTCTCCATCCAGCTCACTGGTCGATCTCAGGCTGAGCTGGCTGACAGACGGACTAATTCACAAACAAATCACGCAGACATAACACCGGTCAGAACCTGCTCTCATGTGTTGTCTTAATGGCTGCTTTCTGTTTACTGTGGTATTGAATTAGACTGGGTGCTGATTGCACTGTGCATTGATTAATACTGCATGCAGCGAGCCAGTGAGTTCAGACCTGCTGGGTCATCCTCTGGAATGTCAATGAGATGAAGAACACACACACACACACACACACACATACTGCACTTCCTATACAGTGCCATCTTCCTGTCCTCATTTAGGCTAAGAATGAAGTGACCAATGAAGTGGCTAGGTGAGTTGAGGCCAATCAGAAAAATCAGACAAAACCTGATTCCACAAACAGCACAAGTTGGGGGTTTGTTTGAACATAATTAGATTATTATTTTAATTTTGAACAGCAGCATTTTAAATTGACTACTGGTTTCCAGTTGCACTATTATGAAGGCCACTTGGGACTTTCCAAAGCCCCATCCATAGCCTGCTGTCTCTCTTTCACTCCCTCCCTCCGGCGCCCTGGCACCGTGCCACAGTGAGGAAGGGAATGCAACAAGGAAAAGAAAACAGGCTGGAACAACATCACTGTGCTCTCTCACACTTCCTGTTTGCCCCCCCCATCAGTGTCATATCCTGTCCCTGTGAGCAACTTTCCAACCAATCAGTGACGTGCCAGTATTCCACTATCCATCTCCAAATCATTGCCACTGTACAAACTTGTGTAACAAAAACTCTACGTTCCTTCCCTCACCTCTTCTCCTTCTCACTAACAATATTCAGACTTTAAAGTCCCCTCCCTTTTCCAGAACGAGGCCTGTGGCTGACCTCACTCCCAGCAACACCTCCCTCTGCCTCAGCCAACCCCTTATCCAACAGCCCTACCTCTGCCCTGTGGCCATGGCGACCAGAGCTCCCAGGCATGCATGGGCTGCCTTCTGCTTCTCAAGGGAGTGAGATATTTGGAGGTCCAGAGGTAAATAAGGGCTCTCATAGAGAGAGCAGAGGCAACAGAGGTGTGTACATGTGGATGTGTGTTTGTGTGTGTGTGTATGTATCTTTTGGGGGGCTTGTTTACAGGACAGCTATAAAATCAGCAGCTGGTAAAACAGTAGAAAGCTGAGATAGTGTGTGTGTGTGTTAGACAGTAGCCATTGCCTGTAAGGGTCGAAGTGGGTGGAGAGAAGATGACCCCCCCCCCCCACCACCACCACCCCCACGGGTGCACCAGAAGTGTGGGAGTCTACGCAGAACCCTTGATGGTCACGGTCATTCATACATCACACTGCATGGTCGATAGGGTGTATCGATAGGGTACGTGCAGTTTGTCATCCGTTGACAGGTCATGTGAAATCTGTCATTGGTCATGTGGGAACGTGTGTGTAGCAGGGAGTGTGTGTGTGTGTGTGTGATGTCTCAGTGGTCATAAAGGGAGGGTGTTTGTCAATGGATAGTATGTGTGCTGTGGTTTTCATTGGTAAAGTGGATCACAGCGGTTTGTCATTGGTCATAGCGGGTGTGGGCCAAGCCATTGGTCATAAGGTATATTTGGTTTCTCATTGGCCAGGAGAAGTGTTAGCGATAGCTCCACTAGATGAGAGAATCTTGAGGAAGAGAGAGACTGCAGTGACTGACTGCAGTGGGTGTTTAAGAGTAGCTGTGTGTGTGCTGCATCATACTGTGTGTGTATGTGAGAGTGTATGTATGTATAATTTGCGGTATGCTTGATAGTATTCTCTACTGTCCCTGTGACGCAGAACCAGTGATCGTAAATCTGTTCCCAAACCACTTGCATTTGTGATGCAAATACAAGTGCATGTACATTCACCTTTACACACACGCACACACACGCACACACACATATACATTTGCATCCCAAATGAAGTAGCAGACGGGATAAATGTTCATCTAGATTTATGATCCCTAAATCTGCCTCAATGGAACAGCGTGGCGGAACCATAACCAGCTGTTAAATTGCATTCCATACATCTACATATAGTACATTTACAAGAGATTCAATTGAGGTCAGTCTAACATAACACCTTAGAGCACAGACAGATCTCAGTGCCCTCTCACACGGTGGGGTTTCCACATTAAAGGACAGGAACACACTTTCAGTTTTACCCAGGCTTCTTTTCTGACTGAGCTGATGGAGCAGCAAACAATTCCATCAAATTTGATCCGGACAAAGATGCTTCCTGTCCCAAAAGTCACCGCCAGCACTTCCAAACACAGAGAGCAGACCAACTTCAATCCTTAATCGTGACTCTATCCATAGTGCCTGATCCCATCCGTCAGTAGTCCTCACATTAAGAATGAGTGTTTATCCTTCAGTAGTCCTCACATTGGGAGTGGATGATGGGCAAACAGCAGGGGTACAGCCAGCTAGGGTAGAGCTTCTCACCATGGCAACCTAATACTGAGAGGCCACGATAGGCTCACTGCCTGCGGCAGCACAGCACACAATAACCAACACGGTTTCTGTGTGTGTGTGTGTCTGTGTCCTGTTCCACGGATGGCTGTGTGATGTCCTGAGGATAGCTCAGGATCAATTTCCTCCTGCTGCAGTGTTTACTGGGAGATGTAATCCTATTCCTGCTCGGCTTCCTTCCTGTGGTCCTACACTCAGCCCTGCTCCCGACACAGGACGAGAACCATACCTGGCCAAAAACCACCTGTTGTGACTTAGCCATGGTCTAGATTCATCTAGGTACCGAGTCCTGACCTAAACGTATCCCAGGCCTAGATTCACCCCTTTCCTAGGTCTGATCTAGACCCAGCCCAGGCCTAGATTCACCCCTTTCCTAGGTCTGATCTAGACCCAGCCCAGGCCTAGATTCACCCCTTTCCTAGGTCTGATCTAGACCCAGCCCAGGCCTAGATTCACCCCTTTCCTAGGTCTGATCTAGACCCAGCCCAGGCCTAGATTCACCCCTTTCCTAGGTCTGATCTAGACCCAGCCCAGGCCTAGGCCAGCCCTGGTTGAGCAGGGCCTGCCATCCCAGGCTGGTGGAGGCTACACGAGTGGGTCACACCTTCATCGCCACAGTTCCAACTTCCAAATGGAGTATGTTGGAGAGCTGCATTCCACAACAGAACTGGCTCACAATCCTCAGAACCTCTGCATTCTTCAGGATTCTCTCTAGCGATAAAGGACGCACACACGCATACGTACATATGTGCAAATCTGTATCTCTGCAACGACTAAAAGGTAAGAGCACGAGACAGAAAGGTTTACACTTCTACAAACTATAAAAGCACCTGTACCTATCTATCGATCTTTCACATTGTTAAAACAGAACCGAAGAAATGGCTTGATGTGTGTGTGTGTGTGTGTGTGGGGGGGGGGGGGGAGTAAGCACAGAGGATATGAGAGAGGACAAAAACACACACACACACGCTACCGTACAGCAGGACCTGAAATGACAGCAGTGCTCGTCTAATATATGTCGCTCCACCATCCGTAGTGGCTACGTTTTTAAATATTCAAAAGTGTCAAAAACATATTTAAGGTGGTTTATATGCTAATTAACTAAACAAACATCTACTACACAAATGGCCCTCATCCCTCAAGCAGTTTGGAAAGGAATAACTTGAAAGTGTTTTAATTAATTACCCTCGTGTCAAAGGCCTGTCGTCACTCTGTGGTAAACAGATAACTTCCTCTCAGAGACAGAGTGATGTTGGCAGGCTAGCCCACCAAACACACAGTCTGTGCAAATGACATATTTAGAGCCTACAGTATAACAGATATAGAACAAACTGCCTGTCTCCCGTAGCTAGGCTAACTATAGGCTCGCTAGGTCTTTCCGTCTGTATCAGTGCTCAGCAGATGGAGGCCAGATGAGGCTTTGGAAAGGAGATAATGACCATGCACCACGCCTAGCCTCTGTGTGCCCAGCACGCTACCGAATGGCATCAGTTTACCTCTGACAGGGAGGGGGAAGAGCAATGGGGGTGGGTGGGGGGAGGTTTAACACACCCACGCTCAACCGTAGGCGGTGAGGTAGCCTGCTGCTGTTGAGAGGACTTTAAAGACAAGACGTCACAGTCCACTTTGCGGCACTGAGGCCAGACTGACAGGGCTGTTTACACAACAGCAGTAAAATGTTACATGCCCTGCATGTCTTCCTCTCTCTCTCTTATCTATTATTACTTGTCTCCATCTTGTCGTCCCACATACGTGAAGTTTCTGGATTGTTTATACACTTCTGGCCCATGGGGGAAGGAAGTATGTGTGTGTGTACAGAGTGACTACTGTATTCAAATACAGCTAGGGGCTCCTGTGATTTCTCTAAATAGACCTAGTTACAGTTCAACAAAGGCCTGTTTAACTGAAGTACACTGTATTCTGACAGTCTGTAAACCAAAGTTTTGATTATACTGGAACCAGTCCAATGTATTCACCCCCTCCAACCTCTCCCTTATAGCCTCCAGTGTCTCAATTATGACACTGGGGTAAAACTCTACCATCTCTCCATTTTTCCTTCCTTCCTTCTCCTCCTCCTCTTCTTCTCCAACACACAGGAAATCAGCGATGTGAGTGAGT
Source organism: Osmerus mordax (assembly GCF_038355195.1). Lineage (NCBI taxonomy): Eukaryota > Metazoa > Chordata > Actinopteri > Osmeriformes > Osmeridae > Osmerus > Osmerus mordax. The sequence continues at coordinate 4,708,045 of NC_090066.1, read as the reverse complement.
CATCCGTCCTCATTAAATGAGTCCGTTAGAGAGATGAGAACCCCTGCCCACCCCTCAGGCTGGAGAGGTGTGGGCAGGGGGAATTAAGGTCATTAGTCCAGGATATCAACTTCATCAACCACAGGGGAAGAGAGAAAAAGAGAGAGAGAGAAAGAGAGAAAGAAAGAGAGGAGAATGAAAAGAAGGACAGACAAAAATATACTAAGGGGAGAAATAAATAGTAAACAAATCATTAGCCTGTCTCCCATAGCAGCAACTGATAGCAGGTCCTAAACATCTATACCTGACCATGTCTGCAGGTTTCTGGAGTATTCCTGTCATGTTATTATAGCAGTCTGGGTGTTTGTACAGCAGTTGTTGTTGTGTTGCAGGCTAGCTCTGAACTGACTATTTCTGTTCTGAGCAAAGTATGAGATCAAGGAATGAGGACCTTTTGTTGCTGCTGTTATTGTAACAGCACAACTTTCTGATGCACATGACCCTGGCTTAGAGAACATGGAGACACCGTGCACACACACACACATTTTCAGAAACAAAATGGCGACACTTCCTCTGATTATATTGTGATTTTCCCATACATACACACATGTAAACAGTCATACACACGTCCTAGGTTACATGTCCTAGGTTGGACTGAAGGTTTCCACTTCCTCTGTGCTGACTCTTAACAGCTTCATGGTGTGGATGGACAGCAGTTGTATACAAACCACCAAGCTCCACATCAGTCATCAATCACACTTTAATCCACTTTTTTCTCTCCATCACTCAAAATAAATTTGAGCAGTCAATGACCACAGCACACACACCCCACACACACACACACACACACAATCCCACGCTTCACTGCCTGTTTATGGGTGCTGAAGCGTGCTGAGGAAAAGGCAGTAATCGGGTTAAATCTCTCAGCACTCCCCTCTCAATCATCTGGCTAATCCAATCACGTTACAGTAAACACCTCACATGCGCAGGGTTGCCCCGGTAACCTACTCACAGCCCTCTGGCATAGAGACCTAAGGCCCACTCAGAGCTTAGCAGATAGAATACACTGTATGGAACAGACCATTACCACACACTACTACAGAGGAAAACAGAAGGGATGGCATATAACTGGATCTATACCCAAGACCCCATTTCTCCCTATGAGAAGCAGAGATGTATACTGAATCAGACACAATCTGATAACTCCACAAATAGTACAAATTGTCATTTTCATAAACAAAGCATTCACAGTTCGTATCTGTACCCTTCACACACATCATGTCAAGACACATGAATGACAATTCAATGTCCAGCCTCACAAGGTGTCTGATTCATATTTCTACTGATGCAGGCCAGCACAAGCAAAAAAAGCACACACACATGCACATTAGGGTAGGTAGGAGCAGAATCCAACATACACCTACGCATACACACAATCTCTCTCTCTCTCTCTCTCTCTCTGAGTCACACGGTTGATGGAGTGCACATTCTGCTACATCCCATTCCCCTTCCCATCATGCTTTGCAGTGCTGATTGATGACTGATTGCGGTGGCGAGGGTGCAGCACTCTCTCCTCTGCCATATGTTCCCCCCATGGGGGGGTGGGGTGGGGGGGGGGGGTGTTACAGACAGACTGAGCGTGCTCTGTTAACACCTCTCCTCAGCCACATATAGACCACACATACAAATGCTAACACCAATCATCTTCTTCTTCCTAAGATTAAACTGATTCTATCTTACTGGCTGTGTGTTGCTGGGAGAAAGTAGTATAGGTGCAGTAAGATTATGTGCTGTGTGTGGTTGTGGGTCGGGAGGGGTTTGAGTACTCACTCATGGTGGGAGGCCGGGGGTGGGGAACAGGGTGGGGCCTGGGCGGGGGTCTGGACAGGTGAGGTTGTTCTCCACAGGGGCACTCCTAGAGGCACTCATGACCTGCAGAGAGAGGACCACACAAACACACACAAAACACACACACACACACTTAATTAGAGCAATTGGTACAGCCATTACCATCTTCATTGAGCTCGTAATAGTAGCGCTTTGTGCAAGTGGCTAGGCTTGGCAGTGAACGTGCATCTCCATCTCCAGCGTGTGCATGTGTGCCAGCGCCACATGGCCATAAGGGCCACACTAAATAACGGTAATCTGGTGATGATGCCGGGGCGTTTCTCCGGCGTGGCGCGGTAATAACGCCTCGTTTGATCAGTCTGCAGATGTGTGGGCTAGGGAGGGGGAGAGGGAGGGGGTGATGTCAAAATAAAACAAGTTCCTGTTGCTATGAGCACCCGCAGAGTCAACACGAGAGAGAGGCTCCTCCAAGTGTCTCAGCTGGACGTCCAGCACAGGTCGGCATGACAACTGGACAAAACCAACACCCTGAGGTGAGACTCGCTCGTACAGCTTTAACAGTTCTGCCCCACTCTTGGCTCTCAAACCAAGATATCTTACAGCCTTTCAGGGAAGTCAGAGAAGACAAAGGATGTGAGCGAGTGAACCGTTTGGAACTGGGCCTCCAGTACACATACAGGATATGATGATCCAGCAGCACTTGACTTCAGCTGACACTGCAGGTGGATTCCAATCCTTTAACTCCACGTTCTTCTCCCTTTGACCTTGCTGAGTCATCCTTCTAAATGCCTAGCCTACATGCGATACTACACACACCACCACCGCCACAGTGATACTACACACCACACCTAACTGTGTTTGTGGTGGCCTACCCAGGCGTCCCGGACTCTCTATCCCAACCAGGTGAGTCATCAGGAGCCTGGAGAGAGAGACAAGAAGGGGGGGGGGGGGGGGGCAGAGGGAGTAGAGGCTGAGAGTCTTAGCTTTAAGGCTGTGACCTGGGATTAGTCAGACCATATGTCCACCTCTGGCCTGAGCCAGGACACAGCCAATCCAAAGCCCTGGGGCAGAAGGGACTCAAACAGTACCAGCCAATCAACACTGCCGTCACTGAGGGACTGAAAAAGAACTATTACAGAACGTTGGCTGGGGATGCAGGCATCGATTAGTACCTCTGTCCCCAGGCTGGGGAAAGGGGGTGGGGGGGTCATGAAAGGAGAAGAGTTGCTGGCCATTAGGAGTCTAATACACACATAAACAACAGCGCGTGCACACACCTAGAAGTGAGAGGAAAACTGCCAGACACACAGCGCAAGCGTGTGTCTGGCAGTGAAGCATGAACGAACACACACACACACACAGACACACAAACAGCTCCAACATCTGGTGTGTGCTGTGTGTGGCCCAGCTGCTCCAAGCCCAGGTTTAGAGAGAGTAGCAATTCAGGGTGCCAGTGGGCACAAGAACCCACCAGAGACTGGTACCAGTGTTGCTATGCCAGCTCTTGATCAGGAGTAGAGGAATGCAGTAATAACCTTTCAGAGTGAGCGTGTATGTGTGTGTGTGTACGTCAAGGTTGTATGTGGGTGTGTGCATGCTTACTGTAAGTCTATTGTGCTATGTTATCTTTATCAGAGTTGACCTCTGCATGATCTCATTCTCTTAAATATGCACACACACAGCTATCCTCACATAGAAAGGTTATACCTACCCATCTGTTGTGTTGGAGTGGTGTGTTTTTATGAGTTTTGAGAAGTGTGTGTGTGTGTGTGTGTGTTAATATGGGAATGGGTGAATATATTAAAATGAATATGCTTACTGTCCATAGCAGACTCGACTCGGCTCCAGAACGAATTAAATGGGTGGGCATTTTTTTTCACAAGAGGGGCACACATTTACAAAGCATGTATGAGAGTCAAAATAAGAGAAGACCTACATATTCTGCAGGAAAGTGTAGCCATCTTGATATTTAATTTATAGCCAATGCCAGTATTTCTTATTTATACTTGAACAAAATTATTTTTTGAGGGGGCACAGCATTACATTTGGGCGTGCATTGCCCATCAATGCCCCCCCCTTGGAGCCGACCCTGGTCCATAGCACTATATTTTGTGTGTGTGTGCGTGGGGGGGGGGGGGGGGGGGGGGCATAGCTAAGCCTCAGTTGCTACGCTACAGAAGTTTGGTGAAGAGCTTCTTTTCAGTAAAAAAAGGAGGCTCTCTACGAAAAGAAGCTGCTGTCCAGCCTGACAAACAGACTGCTCTTTCAGTAAGAGCACACACATCTTGCTACTTCCTCCCTCTCTCTGACCCAGCACAGGCTTCTCTGGAGGCACGCTTTGCACCCACCGGGTTTTTAGGAAATTGTGTGAGACAAAGAGAGTGAAAGAAAAAGAGAAAGAGAGAGAGGAGGTAATGGGAGAAGAGGAGATGAGACAGATAGACAGAGAGAGAGACAGAGGAGTAGGTAATAGGGGAAGAGGAGATGAGATAATTTGTGGCTGCTGACCCTGGCTACTGCTGGGTCTGGACCATTTCCTCTCTGTCAGGATGAGACCCTGAGAGAGAGCCATGCCACTGACCAATTAACCAGCAACTAGGACACGTACGGGGAAAAGGAACGACTAAAAAATGAATACATTTAAAGCCATATATTGTTTGACTGATGGTATATTGTGATGTGCTTTAAATGGGAAAGATAAATATCAAAGTGTAGGATATGCAAAACTATGCCCATAACACACTTGTTGCTATCGGGCACGTTTTAGGTGAACAGATTAGAATGTGTTTGTCAGGAGTATCGTATAACTACGTGTTTGTCAGAAGTTGCTTGTGGTTGGGGTTTCAAACACATGACCTGATGATGACAAATGATTTGAATTCAGAGAGAGGAAGGGGTCGTGGAAAAAGTGGGCTTCTTGACCCCTCATAAATTGTGTGGTTGTCAGTATTTTCACCAGGACAAGGCTTTAGCTCACCAGAAACTACATTTAGGATCCCTCCAGTCGTCATGTTATGCAATACCCTATCAAATGTATCATGGCACAGTATTTCAAACCTGAACACACAGGCTATTATTTTAAAACAGCTGTAAGAGGGCCATAGCGTCTTATTGATGCAGAACGCTGTCACAAGTATTCATTCCGCATCGGGCCATTTCGGCGGGCAGAGAACCTGGAGGGGAGGGCTGTGCACTGAGCAGCAGCCTCAGAGATGCGACTCAGCAACAACCAAGCCAGCACAGCAATGACACAATGGATCAAATAAAAAGCTGATAACGTGAATGTTCTGACCCTGACATCACGCCACGGCACGTTATTTAAAGACTAGTCGCCCCCTCAACTGCTTAATGTGGCATCATCTGTTTACGGTAGCAGCTACGATAATACACGATTTGTTTTCGACATGTGGTGCAGAGAGAAAACTTTCTCTACTTAGTGGTCCCACAGGCTACAATGTGCGGAGTGTTTACAATGTAGCCTAGCATTGTTGTGTTGTGCTCTGCTTGGCTAAATATATCGCCAGCATTTCGAAACGTAAAGTGACGAATGTGTTAAGCCGCATTATCTCGAAGCGGGACAGAGGGATTGAGGCACTGCTACATAGGTAACTCTATCCCTTATCCCATTCAGCACACCGCAAGCCCGCGCGACGCGGTAAACAAAGCAACGGATCCGACTAAATTAACAAATCACGTAGCCATCGTAACACTTAAATAGTAAATTATTTAATAGCTTTCAATAGAACATGTAATTCTTCCATTGATCTCCTTAAATCAATTACAGGAGAATTCTGAAAGCTTCGCAAACGTAAAATGAGTGAAAGGGAGGAAAAGCCAATCAGAGTACAGGCAGCCGGGTCTTCAACCAATAGGATAGTGTGATTAGTGTTTCTGCAGTCTGTCAACATCGATTCTGGTGCGGGAGGCCGTCTGGGGGCTTGGCCATAGGCCTCGGTGAAATAGAAATAAGAATAAAGTTTGTGTTCATGAAACATTATTGCTGTGCGTAAATAAAACGATTGAATTTCAGGCGTAACGGCACATACCGTAAAACACAACACCCTACAGACTCCTCACCAACTTGCATCGCTTCTGCCACTCTCATAGCAGGAGAGTGCATGTTAGCGTAGCCCTATACAGCCCGCAGTACAGCACTGGCACATGCATATCTTGAAATGGATGTTATATGTATCACAGAAAAATATTTGAATGGAAAGTATTCGTTTACCTTGCTCTTAATCCTACGTGTCCGCCTTGATCACATCGCTGCGAGTATTTCCTCTGCCAGACTACAGTTGTTGCCCATTGTCCCGTACCAGGAAGTCAGAGCTCTTCCTACAGCCAGCACTTCTCAAACTCTCTATGGAAACCCCTGCAGGGCGCTGTGCAATCGATCCTACTCCAGGTAGCAATGCGCCGCCTGACGGGCTTATCTTACCAGCCATGTTGGATCCGAAACGAGGTTGCGGCACTAGGTTTAAAAGGTAACATGACAGAGAATGAAATTCCGCCTATTAGTCCCACTTGATAGGATTGCACTTAAATGTAGTCTTAGCATGACAGGAGAACTGGTGCGTAAAAGATTAATTTACTTGCCATTGCCAATATTGTAAAGTGACAAAATATAAAACAACTTCCACTATTTACATTTAACACATAACGTACTGTTCTTTTTCTTTAAAACGATTTTAATTTGTAGGTCATATTATAATCATTTTATATTATACATAAACACATGCAACTCCTCTTAACACAGTCAACACATTAACACAACTCAAAAACAAAACCAACCAGGGTTAATTCATTCTTGGATGACATGCTTTGCAGCTCTTTTCATGACCAAGGCACCATGGAAGCACTAGATATCCATGCTGTGTTAGTAGCAAGCTGAGTAACTGCTTACAGGGGGAACAGTCTAATATCCGAGTGCAAACATCAACTTTAAGACAACAAACACATTTTCAGAGATGTGACTAGTAAGGGGCTAGGTCAGAGCCTCTCAAAAACAGCTTCATGCTCACTGATGTTGTAACTGTGCATGCAAGTGTGTGTCAGTTTGCAATGCCACCTCAAATGGTGTTAATCAGAGTGTACAGTTGGGAATACTCTCTAGATCATGTTGACTCTGACTCCCAGTGGCAGGGCCTCCACTGACAGGAGCTTTTACAAACATCCAGGGTCTTTAATGGAGTGAGGACAGTGGTGTGTTTACAGAGGCCAGGAATACCCTGCAGGCCATTAGATAGACTACTGGAAGAATTGGACTGTGTGATATCTGTGTCTGTGTAGATTACTTTGAATGATGATATTATAATTATTTGTGGACAGAACAACATGGTGTACATTTTGTTTGATCTCAAACATCCAGATCCAATTTAATGACGTTAGTGGACGTACTCATGTATGCATTTAATAGTGACTTGCGTTCAGTTGTTGAGCATGGGTTTGAAGGTCTTCAGCCGTGAGCAAAATTAAATTAGACAAGGAGCCTTCTGTGGAACTCACCGACTAAAGAACACTGTGATTCCAGCTTCGAGAATCAATAAGCCTTTACGATACATAACATTTGTATCTGTATGCAGTGGCAGACCCGAACAGTGAGAAGTGTTTGGAGTCACAGCCAGTAATCACTTGACAGCAGAGCGATCTCTTTTATGTTGCTCACGCTGGTAGCGACCTGTGTCGCTTACCTTGTTAGTGCCACATGTTATGGCCCATTTGTCAGACTAATGTCACACCTGATGATGTTCCTGTGAAAGTGAGGGTACCCACTCCTACGGTTCCTCCGCTGTGTGTGTTGATTTCATGGCCTATTAGGCCTGTGATTGTGGCGGCGGTGTCGACAAACCATGCCAGTTACAGATCCATACGCTGTACACAACAGAGGTACACACAGTGATGAAACCCAGACAGATGAAATTGGCTTTTCAAAGAATGACTTCATCTATTTTTCAGTTTGTGTACTCTTCAAGTAACCATGAAATAGACTGGGGAAATATAACTCCTCATCTCCTAGATGGACCTGTGGTGGTTTGTAGGGAGAGATAGAGAAAGAGGGAGAGAGAGAGAGAGGGGACAGCAGGTAGGTCAGATTTCCTGCTCATAATTACCTGTCACCTTCTCTCTGGTGGACCCTCACACTCAAACACACAGGGTGTCTCAATGTGAGACAGAGATAAAGCAGTTCATGAGGAACACAGGGTGAGCTCCACAGCAGGAATGTCCACAGGAAGAAGCACATGAGAAGTAAATGTCTAACACATCTGCTTCAATGGGAATATCAGGTTCACAATGACAAGGTTTGATTCCTTTCCAATGCAGTTCAAAACAATGCTTTCACACCATATTCCGCATTGACATGCTAGGGACTTCCCATGGTCACAGTCTCTGTATGAATGAAAGAGACTGACTGATAGTGGTTTCTCATCCAGGTGAGCTTTCAGTGAAAATATAGCCTAAACATAGATGAAAATAAATAGAACTCCTTCTTGTTGCCACAAGATGTCAGCAGTGTACTGTGATAGTGTGGCAGTGAGATTAACTGGTCTGACTGTTGAATTGGTTTCTGAAGTTGATTTCACTTTTTCATTTCATGGCTTATGAAATCGTCTAGGTATCATGTCCTTTTACGAAATATAAATATATATGTTTTTCATTTTGGTTGGTTTTCTGAGGGCTCTGAAAGCCAGAACCTCACACAGATTTTTTTTTACTTTGAGGTATGGATAGGAGATGGATCAACAACCAAGAGTTATTGAAAAGGGTACATTAGAAAGAACTGCCATCTAGAATTTTGAGCAGAATACTGTTTTAATTTTCTTGTGTCTTTGACATTGGGAATCATGATATAGAGTTACAATCTGTTCTTTACGAGAGCTTAAATGAAGCACATGGTAACCTGATACGTGTGACATGAAATGATTCATGTGGCGAGAAAAGTTGACTGATGATTTGAAACCAGTGTCCTAGCAAAACTTTGCTCCAAGGCTTAGCATCAATATACACAATACTGCACCGATAATGGTTAAACTACAAACTGCAGACTGTATCACGCACTTAGTAAGTTGAGTTCTCTGTCTCCCAGTGGAATGTAACGCTTTGTCGGTAGCATCTCTAAAGCATACACAATGAGAGCTTGTTCCTCTGAGATTGCAGTGGCATCATTACACTGGGTTTCCTGTTTCTGTCTCACCAGAGTTGGGGGGGGGGGGGCCAGCACATACCTCCCTAGGTAATTCATCTTCATTAGGCTCATCAAACAAATCTTTTTCCTTTCTCCGTCTATCATTTTCTTATCTCCTGTTTGTCCCTTGCCACTGCGGCTACACCTCCTCTCCTCCTCCTCCTCCTCCTCCTCCTCTTTCTCTCCGCTCGGTGGAAGTGTCTGGAAAGCTGCCTCCCAGATCCAAGCAGGAAGCTTGGCTGACACTGTGGGGAGTCTGGTAGAGGGGAAGTGACTGTAGCGGTTTGTGTGTTTGTAATGAGGTTTGGTGTGCGTGTGCTTGTGTGTGTGTTTGTCTACCTCTCCAGAACATTTGAATAATGGATAAGGTCTTCGATATAAATACATCTGTGCTTGATAGTGTTCTCTGTCTCACACATTTGGCAGGGTAGTTTAAATATAGCACAGTGCTCAGCACCATCTTAGATGCAGTGTTGATACCATCCTTATTTCTCTGCACATCACACCCTCTGCAGCTACTGATGCCTAAATATGGTCAGTAGGATGTTGATTATGTATGACTTTAAATTGTCAGTAGGAAGTTAACTATTTATGCGTTTATATGGTGAGGAGGATTTTACATTTTTAGTCATTTAGCAGACACTCTTATCCAGAGCAACTTACAGTAAGTACAGGGACATTCCCCCGAGGAAAGTAGGGTGAAGTGCCTTGCCCAGGGACACAACGTAATTTTGCTGGCTGGGAATCGAACCGGCAACATTCTGATTGGTATCCCGTTTCCCTAACTGCTCAGCCATCTGACCCCCCCCTAGGATGTTGTCTATGTATGCCTATATATACGTGTGGTTATTAAGATGTGGATTACTGATGCCTATTTTTGGTCAGTATGATGTAGACTACCAAGACTGTATATGGTTAATATGATATAGATTACAGATGCTTATATATGGTTAGCTTGTTGTTATTTAGAGTAAAATGTATGTTTCCTGATGGTGGTAGCAGAAGTGTAGTGCAGACTAAAGAAGGTGGTTTATATATAACCAGTGAGTTGAGTTGTCCTTCTGTCAGTGTTGCTTAAGAGCTGGGTATTCACGGTGCCCGTCAAGGCAGTAGGTGGGCAGGACTATACTCCACACACCACAGTAGACCATATTTATTTATTTATTAAGGATCCCCATTAGTCTACACCATGGTGGAGACTATTCTTCCTGGGGTCCAGGCAAAACATATTACAATACAATATAAATACATAAAATGCAGTACAGCATGATCAATTATCACAAAAACACAGACTTAGAAAACAACATTTACATTAAAAGTAAAATAATACCTGAAATCCCTTAAATACCTAAAATAATAATCTAATCTACTATAATTTCCTTTCTAATTATAGCTGCCTTAAGTTTCCTTTTGAAATCACATTTATTTCGTGTTAGAGTCACATATGAGGGGAGCACATTCCAGTATGCAATGGCTCTGTACATTACTGTTTTCTTAAGTGCATTGGTTCTGGGTAGAGGAAAAGTAAAGTGACCACTTATTGCCTGTCTAGTATTATAACCATGTCTCTCATTTGCAGGTGATAGCTGTAAATACAAACTGACAGGTTTCTGTGAGGAATACACATTATTTAAAAACAGAATAAGACTGCATGCCAGTCTTTCATCCACCCTCATCCATGACAGCCTGGCATGCATAACCTCCACACTACTCCTAACAGAGCAGTGAAGTGCCAGTCTTGCCGCTCTGTTCTGAGCAAGCTGGAGTTTGCTGAGTTCTTGCTTTGATGCACTAGACCAAATCACAGGACAGTAGTCCAGATTTGACAGAACTAGAGATTGTATGACTAGTCTAATTGTTGTGTTAGTTGGCAGATGAGCACTCCTTCTAATGGCATAGATACCATTAATCATTCTCACCACTGTATTATTAATCTGAGTGGACCATGACAGTGTTTCGTCAATAGTGACACCCAACAGTTTAACTTCTTTAACCTGTTCCATAGCAGCACCCTTTAAAGAGAGGCTTAATTTCATCTCTGTCCTGAGAGCTTATTTAGAGCCTATTACCATACATTTAGTTTTTTGGACATTCAACTTCAGCTTATTTTCCATGATCCATTCAGAAACAAGCGTTAACTCTAGTTGAAGCACCTCATTAACATGTTCAATGCTCTCTGACGATACATACATAGTCGTGCCATAGACCATGCCCTTCAAGTACAGCTGCAGGTGGCTCCAGGTGAGGTGGTAGTGTTGTGATGGCGAGTGGACCTACCTGAGGCTTCCACGGTGACACGTCTGTCCTGGTGCTGGTGTGATGGCAAAGTGGCTTCAGTTAAACCTTCTGCCACTACAACACTGGTGGTTGTTTGAGGGGTGAGGAGCATATATGTCCTGGGTTTCATACTGGATTCATCCCTTTCAAGATCATTTCAGGTAACACTACAACTCCAAATATGACAGAAAAACCCATATTTATCCTTTATCTACCATTACAGTCTTGCAGTTTACAATAATGGTAATATAATCAATTATTAGTAAAACATCGTAAAGACTATACCAGCTATCGGCTTTTATTATGTTTTCTGCCTGAATCCCACAATCAATATTTAATAAGAATCTTTGGTTCTTGTAACATTGCTAGAATTTATTTTTATATTATGAAGCTCTAGAAAGTCCACATCAAATCAAACTGTCCAGGTGTGACATTTATAGATAAGGTCACTGTTGGTACATCTGGAGGACACAAACAAGCTACCTACTGAACCTTCTCTGTGGGATAACACCAGGTCAGACTTGGTTTTAGAGAAAAAGTTTGATTTGGTATTTGTAGATGATCGAAAAACTTTATTTATTCCCTCTCTCAGGGGATGCAGTAGACAGAGAGTAGACAGAACAGAAGTGGAGTTGAACACAGACGTAGGTGACAGATCACACCCAGAACAGTGTACATTACAGAGGAGGACAGCACAGGCCAATCCCTGATAAGGGAACAGTCACACTGGCCAATAGCAGCCATTTCCTTATCAGGGACAGCAGAAAGGCCCTCTCAACCTTTACACCAATCATTGTTAACCAGAGTCATATTGAAGGGTGCTCATTGGCTGGTACAGTAGACACTAAGCTCAAATTGGGATTTGTGAATTATGCGAGGAATTTAAAAAAAGGTTAACAGTTTGCGTTTTTGAGACCGACAAAAACCTGTCAGAAAATGTCTGGGTATTGCTTTGTTTTCAGATGACGGGTTTCTGTGGGTCACGGCTACACAGTAATATACATACACACCTCATGTATATTTACCATGTTGAGTGAGAACACCATAGTAAGTTGTCACTGGGGATGAAATATACTATACTATGTGTAGAACAAAAAACAAACATGAGAAAGGTAAAGGAAGAGAGAAAAAGAGAGAACAATTTGGGCAAAAGAGATAGTGATAGAGAGATAAAGACAGAAGAGACACATTGGGGATTTTGAGAAACATTACAACACCAGACAAGCACTGAAACACAACAAGACACAGAGAGAGACAAGTATTAGGAAAAATGGTTTAATATCGGAGACAGAAGCAAAAAACTGCATCACACAAGAACATACGTTTACAAAAATAATTCTGACTGCTTCAGCTACACAGTTAGTTCACAGAGAAGGACAGAGAAACCAGAAAAATCTAAACAGCGAAAAGCAAAAACCTCTAATTAGTTTATCTCTTCATTAAACTAATACATTAATCCATTGAAGGTGACTAAATATTTCTATTCCTAATTGTCTTATCATGTAGACGACACAGTACAGAATGAAAGGAAACTTACCGCTCTTGTATAGACAAACTGCTCTAACTATTTATAAGCCAAAACAAACTGCCACTCGCCTCCCCTCTTCTAAAAGAAAGCAACAACAATCAAGTGAGGAAAAAGAAGTAAAGAAACCAAGCCAAAGATCTTCTAGAAAATCTTATATCAAAACCCAACTTTCTTGATGCCAGCTAGAAATGATACTCGAGCCATTCAAGCTCAGGCCACACCACGAGGCCAGACAGGTGCTTTGTTTTTTCTAATATTTTTTTGATGTATCCTTTAATCTCCAGTATAAAAAGTTCCACTGGTACAAAATGCATAAGTACAATCAGGTGTAGAAATAGGAAAGCCTGCATTTTTTGTACTTTTTAAATCCCAACCAATGACAGATTTCGAAGTGTTGTCAAACAAACATACAGCACGCTTACATAATCCACTGAAATGCATTGACTTTGGCTTCTCTCAAGACAATATTTTTAAACTACTGAAATCCTTTAGAATCAAACAAAATTATATTAATCTACAGACAACAAGCTCTTTTACGGCACAGAAAGAGAGAAAACACACAAACATTTTCCCCAAAACTTGACATAATAAGCCAAAATGCAAAGAAACTACATGTTTTTTTTTCTTCCTTTAAATTTCATTTGTTTGATAAATAGCACTTAAAGATAATTAAGAAAGAAGGAGAACAGAAAACTGAACAGTGACAAGATTTAAAGATTACAACAAGCATTGGTGATGACAGCCCCTGAAGTGAAGCACTCATCAGAAGCGCCTGTGGAGGGCTCTCTTGTGCTTAAACAGCTACTGCAAGCTGCTGCTTCCTACTCCAAGCTGTGCCAACTCGTTAAGTGTCTGCATGTATCATGAGATTTGGCAATTTAGAGGATATTTGGACAGTTAAGTCCTGTAACAACACAAAACCATGCATTTAATGTCTATCAAAACATGCGAAAATAACCTGTGGGTTATACACTGTTACTTTGGACCGTGAGTGAACGGTGTTTAAGTGTAATATGAGTGTAGAAATGTATGACGACATCTAGACTGACTCTATCAATACTAATATACAGATTCAGCCATCAAACAGGTAGTTCTGACTGTTTATGGCACTGCACATACTATACTGCATGATCAAAGTCTGCCTGCCTCCTCAATTTGATGTTCTATGAAATCCACTGACGTTTGGCATCGATTTGGTAACTTGACACAATAGTGAAGGTTAACTAGGCATCTTTTAGGTTGAGACGGTTATTTCTGTGAACTGGACTGAGCGGAACCTCCTCGTTGAAGTCAGTACCCTATCATTCTCCTCTGTTGGACCCTCACTTACACATTTCTATCTAACCCTGTATTTCAGATAAACCTGGTTAGCTCGAAGACGACAATGAGTCCGATCCATCACAATACCACTCTTCCTTAGGAATCCTTCTCTGCCTCAGAGCCACGGAGGAAGACTCTCAACGGACAAAATGGCGGATCTTCCCCAGCGATTAGGAGTGAGAACGTACAGTACAGAACAGGAAAACCTAGACTTGGCACATACCACTGACTGGGACGTCTACCACATCAGACAGTCCTATAATATTGATACGACACTCCCTGGTTAAGGCGACTGGTGAGTTGTATAAAATAGTGCTGCCTTTAGCAGACCGTAAACTATGTTTTCAGGGAGGGGAGATGGGGGCAGTTTCATAGAATACTGAGACTGACAACAATGTGCCATGTAAACGGACTGACCATGAAAATGTTGACAGAATACTTTGGCATCTCAACACTGTTTTGGTGGATTACACTACAACAACAACGTTAGCGGAACATTGTCCTTAGCCTGGGGCTCCAACACAAACTCTCCTCAGACCAACAGGACATCCTTGCAGTCTGAGGGCTGTTTAGGCCTACATGTCACAGATGTCCCCTACATTAATCCTGATCACTACCGTTAGACCAAGAGAAGATCCATAACAACCGACCAACTGAAAATAGCCGCACCATCACTATGGATTTAGTCCTGCTGTTTGCTTTCCATAAAAGATTTGAGGCTTGTTTGTGAAGTCTTGCTCTTTTCTTGCATCACTAAAGCAAATGCGTTCATGTTTTCAAGTGATTCATCTGTGGTGGCACAAACTAGCAGTGTCTTACGGCCAGCCTGTGACAACTGCAACTGAAACCCATTTAAGTACATGTGAAGGAAGAGATCAGGCTGAAAATGACTTTAAACTTAATACGTTTCACTCTCAACTTTGTATTAAAGTGAATCTGTGGCGTGAAAGTGAGAGCGCTTCATCAAGAAAAACAAATCATTTGGACAGTGTTTTAAAAAAAAATCTTTATGAGTTTATGTGTGTGTGCAAAGGCTTGTGATAAGGCTTTGAAGAACACTCTGTACAGCGCCTCATGATATTTTGTCAGTGTGTGTGAGAGTGACAAACACTTGTGTGTGTGTGTGTGTGTTATGCCTGGAAAGAAAAGTACTGTACTGTTGAGGCTTTCACTCTCAGGGGCTCTCATGCACAATAACAAAGTAAAGTCAACTGTGAGGTCTGCACGAGTGTGTGTATGTGTTAATGTGTGTCCTTGTGTGTGTATATATATGACACATGGGCACTTTTTTACATCCTTACAAAAAGAAAAAGCAAACATGACATTTTCAGGCAACAAGACCACATAATAGCAAGTTAACAAACTCTTTTTAAATCTATATGTTTAAATATGAGGGATCCATACAAAACACTTAATAAAATACCCATGTTATCAAATAATTTCACAAGAAATACACTGACGCGCTAGGCAGGATGCACCTTCTGAATTTGGCACTAAACTCCACTGATCTGGTCTTTTTTTCTTTATAAGAAAAAAGAAATCACATTTTGCTGAACAACAAAACACATCTAAATACTGTTTCCCACGATAGAAATAAAATAATAATGACATTGATGCTTCACAAGCTGACATGTTTTATATATATATATATATATATTTATTTATATTTATATATATTTTCAGGAATTTTATATAGCTAATTACCCAACATGAAATTTAGCAAATAGGGACTCCTTAAAAAAAAGAAAACAAGTAACCATAGTAATATGAAAGGCGTTGTCTATTTTTCAAGTAAACTGATTTTTTTAGTCTTCTCTTTAAAAACATGAGACACTTAAGACCGTTAGACTTGTGATGAAACTAAAAACTAAACTAAAGTCACGAGAAGCACCAACGTTAACGCGGGTTACAGGTATTTTAGTATTATTTTTTTCCCCTCTATACATTTAAACAGTAGAAAATATAGGTCATTTCATCATGTGCATTTAAACCACGGATTGTCTATCTGTGAGTCAGTTCAGCAAAAGGTGACAAGTAGGTAGCATTTCTCCCCTCCAAACAGGGTCTTTTTTTGTTGAGTTTTTTGATACCTTAAACTACTCTAGAAAAAAGTGGTTCTATATATAGAATTTAATGAGAAACAGAGCCACTTAAAATGGCCTTATCAAAAAACTTTACACTGCCTGAAAAATGTAAAAACCATTACAGAGCTCTGAGAGAGTCTAATATTGATCAGACAGTTTTTATTCAAAACTGTTTGGAAGTAGTCTATTTTCATGGAAACCGTCATGGTCTGCTCCGGGCCTCATATTGCTAGTGATGCCAGAAGCGAGAGCGCATGCCAATCCCTGTACTGAACTTTCAAGTTTACTTTAAATGAAAGAAGAAACACAAAAGGAAACTCAACGTAATGAAGGAAACAAAACTAAACAATAGAAAATCAAATGGAAATAATTTTGACCACAGGTTTTGTGTATTTTGAAAGAACGTTTAGTTTCTGTCCATAGAAGTTCTCAGTCTTTTTGTGTTGAATGCAGCTATACATTTTCACATTGATTCATCTTCTTCCCCCCCTCCCCTTTCCCTCCCGTCTTTGCCCCCCTTACCTCAACCCTGATGCCCCTTTCCCTGCCCTCCCAAAAAACAGTTCTAAATGAGGTCACATGCAAAACAAATGTCCGAAAGGTCAAGCTAAGTTCAAAGTTCAAAAGGGTCAGTAGGCAGAGACCAGGTTATGATCAGGTGAGCTCAGAAAAGACATCAGAAAACAATGACGGACGATGAGACTTTTTTGTTTGTTTTTGTTTTGACGCCACGGAGACATGCTAGGCAAACGATGAGGCTAACAGGCATGGAGATGGGTTCTAGGGGAAGAAAACAGGGGAGAGGAGAGAGTTACACACAGAGAGCCAGGGCACCACACCGCTACAGCATTTAAATCAGGAGAACAACAAACAACATCAACAATACAACAACAACACCAACGTAAACCACCATAACAGCAACACCACTCACCACATTTCTGGCCATTATTAATTTTTTCTTAAATTTGTTTTTGTTTTGTAGAAAAGAATATATGTTTTGGATTAACATCAACAGCAACAATGCAGACACGCGCTCGCACACACAAACACACACACACACACACTCTCACACACACAGCACCCAAAGTTATATCCATCAGGAAGATGGATGGCCTTTTGGGAGAAACTATTTATAGTTTACTGTACAAACAAACAGAAACATAACGTAACAAAACAGAACGCAAGGAAAGATTTAAGTCCCACTACAGATGGAGAGAGAGAGGGGAGTCACGAAAAAGAGAGAGAGAAGGAACGTCTTACAGGCCGATGTGATGCACAGACAGAGAGTGAGGAGGTGAGGGGCAGAGGCGGAGGGTGGTGTGAACGTGGTTCTGCTATAGGAACATGAACTCTAGAGATCCGAATTCCACAAGACTTCTCAACAAGTTTCTACTCTAATGGAATCTGTACTTTAGGAGTCCAATAACTTAACAATAGGAAATAAATAAAATCCTTTTTTTTTCTGAGGCAGTAAAAATTTTGTATAAAAATAGAACTGCTTTTTTACAAATAAAATTTACAGGCCTGTGGCTTTCTGTACTTTAATTTCTTTTTCTGTCAAGACTCAAGTATTCTCAGTTAACCCCTTGCCCATAAACATATTTTTATAGCCTTCCTCAATTTCAGGATGTTATTTTGTAAATGCTCTACACAATATTCCTTTCAACAAAGACCAATGTGATCTGACCCAGAAAAAAAATTAAGTAATTAAGTAATAGGTTTTTTTTTGTCAGTGTGTGTGAAATAAAAATTTTGTCCACATAAATAAATAAGACATTACTAGAGTGTTTAGTAGGAGCATGTATGCAGGCTGAAGTTGCCGTTGACTACAGGTGAGAGGCCACTAAGTTTTTTAACCCTTTGCTCCCTGGTGTCAGCAGGCATGGAGGGGTAAGAGAAGCAGCGGCAGCCTGTGACCAACACCAGGATGTGAAAGGTCGTGTGCATATCGGAGCCACATTTGAACCCTTACAGACTGCCTCCTCAGGCCTCAGGTTCATAACAAAAAAAAGAGATAGTTTTTTTATTTCCTGTTTTTAAACCACTAAGTTCTCAGTAGTATAAATAATTACGTAGAAAAAATGTAATAGTTCTTTTTACACAATAACAAAAAAAAAGAAAATGAAAAAAAGCTACCCATGATAGCTACTCGTCCATCTTAAAATATTACAAAATAATGGCGGTAATGGAAGCGTTCATGTGAAAAAATATCAAACAAAACCATAAGAGTAATAAATAATACTGCTAATTAAAAGGAAAAAAGCAAAAAGAAAAAAGTATTTTTACAAATAAATAAACAAGAAGAAAGTTTGGATCCCCCTTCAGGTGTTTATGGGTGGTCCCTCCTCTCCCCTTCCCTCCCTCCCTCCCTCCCTCCCTCCCTCCCTCCCTCCCCCTCCCTCCCCCTCCCTAGTCCCGGTGTAGAGGTCGTGGCTGGTCGGTCGGGGGACTTACCCTAGCTGTGCTAACATGGGAGCTGATGGGCCCTATAGTACTAAGATCAGTAGGGTTTGCTGTCGTTCTTGGAGCGCTTCAGCTGCACCTTCAGCCTCTTCATGCCGATCTGGAAGCCGTTCATGGCCTGGATGGCTGCCTGCGCCGACACCGGATTGTCATAGCTGACGAAGCCTGAGGGAGGGATTCACAGAGAGAGAGAGATTTAGACAGAACGAGTAGGAGAGAGAGAGAGAGTACATGTGCATGTGTGTGCCTGTCGCTTAGTTAATCTGTGTCATACATGTTAAGAGTGAGTGTCGATGCTGACGTACCGAAGCACTTGCTCAGGTTTGTCTGTTTGTCAATGAAGACTTTGGCAGAGACCACATTTCCAAAAGGCATGAACATCTGAAGGATGTCCTGGTCCCCAAACTCCTGGGGCAGGTGGTAGATGAACAGGTTGGCTCCCTCAGGACCTAGCATCACACAGGCAGGACATGACAGGGTCAACACACACTCAGACCCAACTACCTGCTCCTCCATCCTCATTTGCTAGATATACAGAAAACGTTTCCATGCCAGTTGATGACTCATGTCCTCCTGCACATGCACTCCTGTCTCACACTGACCGTCTGTATGGATGTCCCTATGTACTGGACAACACTCTATCCACCTCTTTCAACCTCGCATGCCTCATCCCCTCTCCTCCCCCCACCCCCCACCCTTAATCCCTTCACCTCCCCCCACCCCCCACCCTTCATCCCCTCGACTTCCCCCCCCCCCCTCCCCTCCCGCATCCCTCCCCTCCCCTCACCCCCTCCTACCCTGACACTGACCCTCCTTCTGGCTGCCCGCGGCCCCTTGCTGCTGGAGGAGGGACTGGCTGTAGAGGGTGGGCAGGGCTGCGGCGGCGTACTGCTGGATCCCTGAGTAGGCCTGCGTCAGCGCATCCATGGTGCCCGCTGTGCCGTTGGTCAGCCCCGCTCCGCCCAGGCCTCCGTTCAGGGCCGCCATACCTGAGAGCATTTGAGCAACTTTACATAAAACCCAACAATAAAGAAAGAAGAACGCACTTACTCATTAGCTCTCCTGTTTAAGGTTGTGTTTACCACACACACACACACACACACGCACGCACACACACGCACACATACACACACAGACACAAACACAACCATGTACACAAACCTCACACAGACTCAAGGACAGAACTGTACGCAAAGAATACAAGGACAAGGTAAATACAATAATCACCAATGTTACATAACATCATGTCACACGCACGCACGCACACACACGCACACACACACGCACGCACACACATCAAAACAGAAAACATTAAGGTGAATGAGTAGCCTGACCTGACCATGCACACTAAAACAGCACAGCAGAAGTAAGCAGTCAGCCGTCAAAGGATCACTACGACAACGCTCTTCCATGCCCCTCCCCCACGGACACAACACGCAAACACCACGCGCAGAGGCTCTGAGGTGCCGTCAGAGCCTAGCATCCACGCCGCACAGCTGACGAGGGGCTCCAAGAGTTCCAATACTGCCTTTTCCTCCACAGCATCACTCTCTCTGTCTCTCTGTCTCTCTCTATCGCTCTCTATCACCTCCCAGGAACCCAGACAGATCACCACCATTACCAGCTATCAGAGCACTGCTACACTCACACAACATCAGGGCAGAGCCGGGAGAGGGGGGGTATAGAGGAAAGGTCAAACATGGAGAAACACACTGGTTAAAGTGTCCTTCCACTGTAGGGCAGAGGGGCAGTGGGGGTGGGGGGGGGAGAGTGGGGGGGGGTCTAATGAGGGTCGGAGCGACATTGGACACAGCGTCATGGCGTGGGACGGACAAGGAGGGAAATAAATTATCAACAGGCCGCTCTGAAATTATAGGTCACTCATTTATTCAGGAATAATTGCACCGGTGACCTTTGCAATTCAATTAGAGAGCTAGATGTGCTTAAATGAGGAAGGGGGGGGGTCGGGTGGAGGGGGCAGAATGAGACGTGTGGCCTTCCTGTCGCGTGAGAGGGTGTGGGGGGGCCGGTGATTTACGCTGCGGATCAGGCTGGTCTGGACGCTGCTACAGAAAAGGTCAGGAGAGAATAATGTGGAGATCTGGTCTCAGTGAGGCTCTGCTGTCACAACAACACTGATGAAGACCACAGAGCCCCAGATACACACACACACACTACAGTAAAACACAGCGAGACATCACACACACACATCTGCATGCATAACCTGTGACACAACCCGGCAGCAGATGGAGTGGGTGAGGTAGCGGTGGAGGGTGTGGGTGAGGGTGTGGATGGACACTCAGACACAGGGAGATGTCTGACACCAGTGGTCTGTCTCTAGACATGCTGGGTGTGGTCTGTCTCTAGACATGCTGGGTGTGGAGTGTCTCTAGACACGCTGGGTGTGGTCTGTCTCTAGACATGCTGGGTGTGGTCTGGGTCTAGACACGCTGGGTGTGGTCTGTCTCTAGACATGCTGGGTGTGGTCTGTCTCTAGACATGCTGGGTGTGGTCTGTGTCTAGTCATGCTGGGTGTGGTCTGGGTCTAGACACACTGGGTGTGGTCTGTCTCTAGACATGCTGGGTGTGGTCTGTCTCTAGACATGTTGGGTGTGGTCTGTGTCTAGATCATGCTGGGTGAGTTCAAGAAACAAGAACTTTGTGTTCTTGTGCCTTGCTACTTATGTGTGCGTGTCAGCGGGAGGGTTATATCTCAGTGGTAGAGCATCCGTCTGCCGATCAAGATATTGCAGGTTCAAATCTCCCCTGGACAGTATGTCGCCTTGGATTCAATCGTCTACTAAATGAATGCATAACATCCACATAGCATGATGTGTATGATGTATGTCAGTCAAAGTGACATCTCCATTTGTTTGAGCGTGTCTCGGTTAACAGTGTGGCTGGAGGGTGGTGGAGGAGAGGGTGGGATGGGTGGAGCGGCCTGATGGAGGATGAATACTCACTGTTGACGCTACCTGCTAGTGCATTAATGTTGTTGAGCCCCACGGTGGCGCCAGCCAGACCCTGCAGTGTGCCCAGAGAGGTCAGAGAGTTCATGGCGCCCGCGTTGGAGCCAGCTGTGGTGCCCGCTAGTGGGAAGAGGCAGAGGAGGGGGAGGGGAGATGAGAGGGGGAGCAGAGGAAGAGGGAGGATCGTAGAGAGAAGATGGATGAAAGAGGGTGCGGAGAAGGCAAAGGAGAGAGGGGAGGAAACAGATTGACAGATGTGTAAGCGTACACAAGGAGAGAAAGGAAAAAGGAGAAAAGAGGAAATTGAGATGTGGGGAGGGGGGGGGGGGGTAGAGGAGGGAGAGGGCGGGAGAGCGGGAGACAAAAAAAAAACCCAAACACGTTAGTTAGGAGAAGAAAACCCAAGATGGTGACTAGGAGCAACATGAGCTCTCTTCATACAGACACACAGCCTTGCTCTCCCCATAGATCTGGCCTCATTCAGCCGCTGATAAAACTGACAGAAAGTGACGGCGTGATCTTGGTCACACAGACATATACCTATAAGTGGAGCGTGATGAAACACACAGCAGTGAGGACACAGCTATCAAGATTAGGACTTGGATGTCTTTTTTTCAGAAACAGGATCTTGTCAGCGTGGTGCTGGTGATGAAAGTCCAGCACCGGGGCTGTGAGAGACGACCAAAGAGAGACCACCATCCAAAGCACACAGACAGGCAGGCAGCCAAGAGCACAAGCAAGAGGACCACAGTGGAGCACTACATGTTTCCCTGAGTATCTAGTCAAGACTGAACCATCTCAAAAATACACGAACAAACACGACTACACAAACGTACACTTATGACACGCACACAAAAGACATTATACATATACGTCTGCACATACAACAACATGCCAAAGTGCTGCAAAGTGTGTCATGTGCTATGCGGGTGGTTGTGTGTTGCCCTTCACAAAATACTTTGTGTCAGGGGAGTGACCGTTTTGGAACTCCCATCTATCTCTCCCCTCTATAAAACCCAGAGCTAAAACAGCACCAGTAGAGGCTGTATAGGTAAAACGAAGAAGAAGGGAAACAGGATATACATATAAGGACAGATATTAACAGAGGCAATGAGATGGAAAGGTGTAACACTGCACCGTACAGGCAGCCATTCCTAGGAAATTACAATGGCATTTTGCTGTCATTAGAAAATAAAGCGATTGTCACAGCATTCCTTCACACTGAGCATGACTTGAACACGCACTATTCACGGAGCGAATGAGTGACAAAGAGATGGAGGGAGAGAGAGAGATGGTAAAACAGCCTGCCGACAGCAGAGACAAACAGCGTTGAGAAGCATTGTGGGTTTACAAGAGGAGAACACCAGAATGCTTTTATTTGTGCTGTGTTAGGAGACTGCTCCTAAACAGACAGCAGCACTGTCTAAACAGGGCTGCAGGAACTGGGCTGTGAGGAACAGTGGAGACTGAAAGATAGGGCAGGGAAGTAAGAAGAGAAGAAAAGAATGGAGGGGGGGAGGTAAGAAATAGACGTGTCAGGCTGAAGGAGAGATGAAAAAGAAAGTCTCTGTGTGACCTGGTTTTACTGACCTCCGTTACAAAAGCACAGAGGCACCCCCCCCCCCCGCACAACACAGCAGATCACACACAGCCCCCAACACAACACCACCCTCCTTTACTTCCTGTTTCTCTCTGGGCTGGTGAAGTGAGGCGAACACACACACACAAGTCAGGTTACAACACAGCAACACACGCACGCACACAAACAACACAGATGGGATCTCCACGGAGATGAACGACGGGAGCAAAAAAAAAAAAAAAACACGGCGCCACGAGAGCAAAAGATGGCGGACGAACACACACCACGGAGCGGCCGCGGTGGGACCGTCGGCCGCGACGCGACGAAAATGACGACGAGGACCATGGAGATAGGAATGGCGGTATCTGGGATGATGGCGGTGGCGGTGATGATGAAGGGGGTGGTGGCGGCGGTGGTGGTGGTAGGACAGGAGGCAGGCGTCCCCGCGTTTGACCCCCCTCTGTAGCGTCGTTACCTGGGCTGGCCAGCGCTCCGAGGGAGACAGCGCTGGAGGACAGGGGGTTTGCGTTGGAGGGGCTGGCTGAGCTTTGGGCTGCCGCCGCCGCAGCTGCTAAAGTGGCCAGGTTCTGCAACTGCAGAGCACTCATACCTGGAGAGAGGAGCCAGAGAGGGTGTGTCAAACCTGGGGAGCGGAGGCTGGACCGCACCCTGATCGCGACACGACCCGCGAGATGACCGTGAGCTAACCGTGTGTCGAGCCTTCCTGAAGAGGGAGGCTTCAGATCCTCATTGGTTGGATCGCTGAGGGGAAGTTCCTGTGTGTGTGTGTGTGTGTGTGTTTACGGTGAGCGACTGTCAGAGCTAGACCACAGCTCATCCTGATAATAGCATCCATGAACACTCAACCATCAGACATGCTGGATAATGCTTTAGCGAGCAACTACCGCCTGCACAAGCATGTGCCATTATGATTCATCAGGAATTAGCTCTGTGGTATTAGCATATGGGGTCATCCTTAAGGATAATTAATGACAACATGCCAGCCTATGAGCGGTGGTGAAACTACAGCTATCAAACACCTTCTGTGTAAACCTTTCACCCAGGTATTGTGTGTGTGAATGTGTGTGTGTTTCGAGAGTGACAAAGACAAGAGGAACTGTGTGGCTCCTTAAGTGGCTCTCAGCCACTAACTACTATCAGCTTGTCCATAGCTTGAATTGGATAACAGCCCAGTAAAAGAGAGGTGCAAGGCCACTTGGTCAATGCGAGGTATGTGTCGTATATACAATCTGAATGTATATACAGTACCATGAACATAACACACAAACATACTGTACGTATACACACACAGCACATATATGAGACACCAGGCAGAAGAATCAGGATCATGTCTTGCTTGATACTTTGGAGAGTCGCTTCACAATTCTGGGCGGAGCCCAATAAGAGCAGCATCGTTCGACTAAATATCGCAAGAGCCTATCAGGGCATAGGTTTTGGAGCAACTGGGAGGTAGCTCTGAGTTCTGATTGGTTAGTTTTAAAGTGCAGGGAAATCTTCTTCTTCTTCTTCGTAATACCAGAGCAACCAGGCCAGAATGTTCCGTTCCGGGGTTGCCGTGACGACCTGCTTTGACAGGAGGTGTGTGTGTGTGTGTGAATCACAGAGATAGTGCTGAGGACAGCGTCTGTGCGGAGAGAACAACAAGTCTGCTTCCACCAGCTGTCTCTGGTTGTCTGCTCACAGCATGTGTGTTGCAGAGAACAGGAGGACAAGGGAGAGGCTGGGAAGGCTGGAGACCAGGAGTTGGGGGGCAGGAGAGGAGGGGGAGAAAAGAAGGCTGGGCAGGAGAGGGAGTCAGGGGAGGAGAGGGAGTCAGGGGAAGAGAGGGAGGCAGGGGAGGAGAGGGAGGCAGGGGATGAGAGGGAGGCAGGGGAGGAGAGGGAGTCTGGGGAGATGACCTCTTATCTGCATGAGAAACCAGCCTCCACAAATCATTGAGAACTCTAGGTGTTGATCAAGATATTGAGAAAAACACACAAAGGCTACCTTGCTTGTATGAACCATAGTGTAACGACACTTAATCTTCCCTTGACAACAGCACTACATACACTTGCATTAAACTGGAATGTTTGACTCAATCAGCATATCCTTAGTGGTTAGCTTAGCCTTAGACCCTGACACAAACACACACACACACACAGTTTAACAAAGACAAAACCACACTGAGATATAAGGGGGGGCTTTAAGGTTGTGTGTATTGTAGCCCTTTGGTTGTGTATTTACAGGGCTGCATGGCGTAGATCTATGGGTTTGTATTTACAGGGCTTTATAGTGTAGCCCTATGGTTGAGCTGCCCAGCCTTGGCTGCCTCTAATTGATGCTCATTGGGGTAATTGAGCCTCTCACAGCTCTGTGACTTCTCATGCTGAAGACTGGGACCAGATGTCACTCAGCTGCCTCACATCTCCTGCCAATCACCAACGCTCCCTCTCCCCCGCTCTCCCCCGCTCTCTCTTTTGCTTCCTGGCTCTCTCGCTCCCTGGCTCGCCCAGCCACAGATGGAAGGCCAACAGGATCCGGGAATGCACTCGCCATTCCTCGTTGGGTTCCAAGTCCCTAAACGCCTATCTGTGTATGTGTGTGTGTGAGAGAGAGAGAAAATGTTCAAACGGCCCTTTGCTGAGGTAAGAGAACCGTCAGAGGCCCACACTGAGCCAGAGATAGCACGCCTGGACAAAATGACACTCACTGTTCTGGAGAAGCCCACGCTCCACCACTCTGGAAAGGAGAATCCAGCACCATCCACCCAGGGCTCGCTGCTTTTAAGTATATCATTTTCCTCACCGCAACACAAGTCTTCTACTTGAAATCCGTTGAGTTTTGCACTTATTATTATAATACATTTCTTTCCTTCAGCAGCGGCAATTACTCCTGCGCTACTGTGGCTATAAATATTCCCCTCTGCTTCTCCCTGTCAGCCAGCTAAACAGCCCACAATTAAGAGCTGACAGCTTACTGAGCACCCACAGAGAGAGAGAGAGGGAGAGAGAGAGAGAGGGAGAGGGAGAGAGGGAAAGAGGGAGAGAGAGAGAGGGAGAGGGAGAAGGAGAGGGAGTAGGGGTAGGATGCAAGGAAAAGGGGGAGGACGGGCGGTATAAGGGGCCGATTTGGAGAGACGAGGAGAGAAAGGGATGTGTGGGAGAAAGGGAGGAGGAGAGGAGAAAGGGATGTGTTGGAGAAAGGGAGGAGGAGAGGAGAAAGGGATGTGTGGGAGAAAGGGAGGAGGAGAGGAGAAAGGAAAGACATGTACAGAAACAAAGGGATGGAGGGGAGGGGGGTGGAGATCTATTGAGTGCAGAATGAGAAGGACCAAACGAAACTCGTCTGTAGGTGGCGCCAGTGAGCAGCGTAGGCTTATCGGAGTCCAGATTCCATCGGTTCTCGATTTCATCTCTCCTTTCTACCTCTGTTCCCTCAACCTCCCTCCTGCTTCTGTCCAAAGATCAACCGTATCTCCTGCCGCACGGATCCAATCTGACCAAGACATCTCCCGCCATCCAGCGGATGATCTCCTGAGGTCACAAGAAGCACTAGAACGACTGCGTTTCTCCAACCCCCTGCTTCCCTTTCAGAGCTGTGAGCACACCACCAGGGACAGGTCGAGGCCGGGCCCCCTGGGCCGGGCCCCCTGGGCTGGCTGTCGGGGAGGGGGCTTGTGAGGAGGACGGAGGTCTACTGCTGCGAGAGGGATGCTGTCACTCACCTGCCATCTGCTGAATCCCACTGAAGGCTCCCAGATTACTGGAGGAGGTCGCCTGCTGCAGCAACTGATGGAGAGAGAGAGAGAGAGAGATAGAGAGTGAGTGAGAGAGATGAAGATGGAGAGGGAGAGAGGAGAGGGAGAGACTCAGTGAATTAACTCAAAGACTCAAAATGCATTCTGCGTGTCTTAAACACAATGTTATCTAGGTCTCAGTGTTAGCTATTATAAAGAGCTTGAGAATGTAACAACATGGGAACTAGATGTCCACAACCACAGTTTTATCTCTCCATGTAAGCAAATATGTGACCAACTAATTGTCTCTGGGAGAAGCTAGGCATGGTTTCTTTAATCTGCTAATTAAAATTCCTGGACAAAAATAGAACACTGTGAGCATTCCTCAAAAAACTAATTTCTCAAAGGATTAAATCAACAGAAAATGTACATGTTTTAAAGTCTAAAATAAAAAGTCTTGGTATTGTTGAGAGGGGCTTAGAGAGAGTAGTTATTATAGATTGTGTTCTTAAAGGTTTACTAAGAGCAGGGGATAGAAGTGGAGAGGTTTAAGAGTGAGCAGAGAGCAGGGGATCAGGTCTTGTGGACTAGCAGAATGTTCCAAGAATGAGGTGAAAAGGGGAGGTTCAGAAATATTCTAGTATTGATGAGAGGTGGGGAATGAGGCCTCTGAACCCTTACAGGACACACCCAAACATCAATCATTGATCTGACCCAATAGAGATCCTCCAACCCACGGGAGTTTCGATTGGATCAGATGACTGGCCCCGCCCATAGAACCCAGATCCCTGTCTGAGTCAAAGGCCTCATTATCCTGGTACGGCTACGCCCCCTGGGGAGGAGGAGGAGAACAGGGGAGGGACGGGGGCGAGCGAAGAAAAGATAAAACCATGACATTCTAAAAAAGGAGGGAAGGGAGGAGAGAATAAGAACGAAAGAGGGGAAATGGGGGGGGTGGGTGTCTCCGGAGGAGTACAAGGGCGGTAAGGGCGATCGTGGTGGTGAAAGTGGGGGGTGGGGGGGGGGGGAGGGGGGTGGGGGCGGTGGGGGGCAACTGACTGCTGCGGCGGCGGCTGCGTTGGCTGCGGGGCTGCAGTAAGGGGTGGGCGACGCGGAGGGTCCTCTTACAGCCAGATACTGTGGGGTCAGGCCCCCCAGGCCCGTCAGGCTCCCCCAGGTGGTGGCGCTGTTGAGCTGCTGCATCTGCTGGGCCAGCTGCTGCTGCAGACGCCTCTGCTCCTTGTCCTTCTGCGTGTCGGCGAACTTCACCACGATGGGGGACGAGCAGCCCTGCGAGGGGGGGGAGGGGGGGGGTGGGGGGGAGGGGGGGGGTGGGGGGGAGGGGGGGAGGAGGGAAGGGGTAGAGGGGGGAGGAGGGAGAGAGAGACCAGGTTTAACATCCTGAATGAGAGGGTCTTATCCTATGGGCTAGTCTCAGGCATTCACAGAACAACTATTGTACGTTACTACAGTGTGCCTTCGGAGATGCATGCACAATGCGCCAGACACCAGAACATGAGAATACACCAGACCCGTGGGCCTGCATTCACCTCCGGGCTCAGCTATCTGACTGTCCACAAGGCTCTTTTTTCCCCCAGAAAGAGATTTCCTGAGTTCTAGAACTATTTCATCACCTCTTGGATATGGGGTGGGAGAGAGGGAGCAGGAGTGGGAGGAGGAGACTGGGGGAGAGAGAGAACAGAGCGATGGTCATAGAGAAGGGGAGATGAGACCAAGAGGAGGATGAGAGAGAGATTCTGAGAGATTTGAAGGAATAAAAAGATCCGATCGAATTGTCACAAACTCTGTAGAAGTTGATGAGATAAATGTGTCCTATGTGTGTGTGTATGTGTGAATGCTTTTGTACAGGAATAATATTCTGATGACAGGGCTGGCATATTAATCACAAACGTGAAGACACGCACACATCCGTGCATACAAGTACACACTCCTACACGCCCACACACACACAAACACGGACACATGCAGAGCCATAACATGAAAGACAAAGCAGCACTGATTAACCACAGAGAAGGGCAACAGACAGTGAAGCTTAAACAGACATATTCTATCATATCAAATCATTCCACTCAGTGCAATCAAAGCTTAACTAGGGGCTAAACCTTCAGAAACAAAGGCAATGTGCCACGGGAGAATAAAAAACGTTTGATTGCTACATTTAGTTGGAGGCGAGTTTCAGAGTCAGTTAACTGGGGAGGGGATTTGGTTTGCTATCTGCCATCACTAGTCCTCAACACATCGCTATTCTAAATGGCGAGTGTGTGTGTGTGTGTGTATGACGAGCCCCGACCGGCCTCTGTGGACTCGACTTCATCTGGTGGATGAGCATGTCTTTGGGCTGACAGCAGCTCAGGCATATTTACTCGATCTCCAGCATTCATCCTCTCTCTTTACTCTGACGAGACCCAGATAAAAAAGGAGAGAATTGCATTCGGAGGAAAGTGTCAGTCTGGGGCCCTGGCATTGGAGCCGATTCCCCTGGAGACGGACTCTCTCTCTCTCCGCTAAATATCTCATTACTCCAGCTGACACCCAGCAGGCCGGGGAAACGCAGCCCAGAATGAGAGCTCTGCCCTGGGAGAGGGGCGGAGGGGCAGGGGCCTTTCACTCCAGAGATGCTGGTGGTGGGTTTCCCTGCATACGCGCTTCTCCTTTTCTCTGAGAGGGGAAGCAATCTCCGCTGCATGAAACTCAGCGTGGAAGACGTGCCCTCCAGAAGGCCTGCGCGCCTCTTCGCTCCCTCTGAACACAGATAAACGAAGAGCCAGACCAACTCCCCTAGACAACCGTGGAAAGCAAATATACTCCACATCTCTCTAATTTAACTGGCACTGAGACCTCCTCTCTCACACATAAATACGGAGGAAGAAAGACCCACACACCTGAAAATTGATCTGTCATACGCCAGTGTCGAGCATTTCATAGATACGTTTAACCACTGACATAAACACACAGCCTCTCTCTCACCATGGAGACCATATGACATGGTTCCTGTGTGTCCGAACCACCTCCAGTATAATGCTCCATATACTTAACGGAGGAGTAGACCTCAGTATGGTGATTATTATCAGTACTGACAGACGGTGACAGCTCTGTCTGTAGTCAGAGGTACATGAGGATCCTACAGCCTTATATGGGCCTGCAAACAACAACACACTCTGATTGATCCAACAAGCTTAATGTGAATACTTATTTCCCTCAGTCTATCTGTCCACCCATCTACTCCCTTCATATAACATGCATTTGGTCAAGCACTGGAAGCACTTCAACTCATATTGTGTTTGTACTGATTTGTGCGTGAACCATCAGTCTGTCCATCCGGAAGAAGAAGGATTGGTGAGACACAGCAGACAGGGACATGCGGTAAAGGGAGCTGCAAATGAGCCTTTATAGAGAGAATGAATAATATGAACACAGGTTCTCATCAGCTGGTGTACAGCACAGGAACAACACCATGTAACATAATGAGTCTGCCCTATTTCTCTACACTCTGACAACAGTGTGTGTGTGTGTGTGTACACTTTCAAGTGAATTACCTGTCTAGGTCATATCCACTTTCATTATGCCCTGACATTCACAACAAGGGTGTGCGTGTGTCTGTGTGGAAGTGTCTGGGCGTGTGGGTGTTTGTGTGTGTGTGTGTGTTTGTGTGTGTGTGTTTGTGTGTGTGTGTGCACCTGAGTCCTGAATGTCAGAACATAATGAGAATGGATTTGACAGTGACAAGGCCATCAGTGAATAGGTCTCTCTCCTTGCCTCTCAAAAAACACCCACACACACACACACACACACACACACACACACACACACACACACACACACACACACACACACACACACACACACACACACACACACACACACACACACACAAACAAACACAATCCCCCCCTATCCAAGACATTGGGGCCAATAGAGACGAGACAATAACCAAACTCTATTTACCAACCTCTCTTTTGGACCCAAAGTAATTATTTTTAAATTGCAAACTGGGGAACATAAAAAACCTCCGGATGTGGCAATTTATGTGCCCAGAGTCAGACAGCATGTTTTTCAGATGGAAATGAAGCACTTCCACCATTGTCCGCAGTCATATTCTCTGCGTCCTGTTTGGGTCTTTATGTGTGTGTGATAAAAGCTGGGGATAGCAGACAGATCTGCTCTGGTCCTTGTGCTGAATGACTGCTTAGAGTGAGGATAACTCAAATAAACAGGAATTAAACACCCGTATTGCTGAAGGTGTACAGGATAATATGTGTGTCATAAACACACACACAGACAAATGCACACATTGCATGCACATAAACACGCACACACGCGCACACACACACACATTGAAGTCACAAACTACAGACAGTACTCTTCCTGTCAGGGTCAAAGCCCATCAATAAGGGATGATTATAATGATCATCTATAATGGGAGGGTCACTGGGGTGAGTGTCAATGGTCCTCTGCCTTTGATACAGTATGTAATTATCACACACACACACACACGCAGGGCTTGTCATTTTCTCCCAATCCCAGTCCTGTCATCTCCAGCTCCATGTTGACAAGGGTATCAAAATGTTGGAAACATGACAATATGGAGGTCATAGGGTCACAGGGTGACTGATGGGGGTCCTGTCTAAATGTTGTAAAGCTGCCTGTCATATCTAACGGAGACAGACTACTCATTGGGATCTGGGGTCGTTGCTGATGTTGTCTGTGGCGGCCAGGGGTACCGGCCTGATAGACAGGGGCTTTAGTGATTCAGACAGGACTGGACTGGGAGGGAACTCTAGTTACGTTTGTGTCCTTTTCAGTGTGTAAAAGTTGGGGGGTGATTTTTTTCCTTTCTGTCCTACTTTGAGATTTTGGATGAGGATGTTACAGCACTGATAATAGAGAGAGAGAGAGAGAGAGAGAGAGAGAGAGAGAGAGAGAGAGAGAGAGAGAGAGAGAGAGAGAGAGAGAAAGATAACAATGGAGAGAGATAGATGGAGAGAGACTGAGTTAGATGGAGAGAGAGATAGAGAGAATGGATAAAGAGATAGAGGGGGTATAGAGCAGAGGAAGGGCGAGGGTACAGTACCTCCATAGTCTGAGACTGGTGCATGGCTTTGATTGCATTCTGTGCCATAGCCCTGGTAGAAAACGTGACAAACGCACATCCTGTAGGGAGGGGAGGGGAGGGATGGAGGGATGGCGGGAGGGAGGGAACAGGAAGGGAGGGGACATTGGGGATAAGGAAAGGTGGAGGAGGAGAGGGAGGAGGAAGAGGAGGAAGAGACAAGAAAAAACAAAACAAGACAAAAGGGTTGGACAAGTCGTTGTTATAAACCCAAAACAGAGATTTTACAGAGAACGTCTAAACAGGCAAGACAACATTGTTCTCAGTCGCTAAGGAACAACAGCCCACAGCTAACAGGCATAGTGTCATGACGACCACGCCCAGCCCCAACCACAGTCATGACATGCTGTCCAATCAGCAGCACATCTTTTGATTGGTTAATTTAGATTTTTTCTTGGGGGTGAACCAATGGGGATGGCTGTTTATGACTTTAATATGGAAATAAGGTGGATGAAGCGCTTTTCTCTCAATCTCTCTATCTCTTCATTGTATGGCTGTCTTGCTCTTATGCAAAGATAGAATTAGTTACACCTGAGTAAGATCCTCTTTTATCTGTCTGTCTTTTTCCTTCCCTCTTTTTCCATCTTTCTTTCTCTCTGTTTTCTTCTCTTTTTGTTTTCTCTCTCTTTCCCGCTCTCTTTCTCCCCCCCCCCTTCTCTCTCTCTCTCCACAATGTAAATCACCCCAATTTGCATGAAAGCGATTTGAATTCGTTTGGGCTTGTTTTTGCGTATCTGATTAGGTGCCCCTGAGCTCTCGTTCCTCTCTCATCCTTCTCTCCTGTTCTGGGAGGGGGAGGGGGATTAGAGAGAAGAGGGGGGCACTGACAGTCCCTGGGGCCTGATGGAGAATGCAGCTCCATAGAAATCACATCAAAATCAGCTCAAATGAAGTAATTCCAGAGGGAGGGGCGTGTGGGGGTGTAGGTTTTCTCCCTAAGGATCTCTTTCCCCTTCCACACTCTAATTGACAATATTTTTCATCCAATCAATGGTGAACGAATGTCATGAACGTTGTCAGGTTTTTGTTGATACTGAGAGGTGTTGGCTTGTTTTGGTTTTCTCGAGAGGTTATTCTAGGTTGAAGGTTTCTGACTAGGGGAGGTGAGAGAGATGATGAGAAGTGCTTCAACAATTCTCTTTATCGTAGCCTAGCACACACAGCCATCCCCAGGTCGACGTCTCACACACACACAGACACATTTGCTCATACGCACGTACGCGCACACACACACACTCACATACTGTATGCATGTGCATATACGCAGCTGGCACAGAAAGTCAGAAATCAACTTGTCATGACTGTGTTGGGGGCACAAAAATTGAGACAGAGAGAGAGAGAAAGAGAGAGAGAGAGGAAGAAAGAGAGTAGAGAGAGAGAGAGAGAGAGAGAGTAGACAAGTGTGAGAGAAAGGGTGCGGTGAAAAGCGATGTTTAAGCAAGGAAGGGAGGGAGGGAGGGAGGGAGGGAGGGAGGGAGGGAGGGAGGGAGGGAAGGAAGGAAGGAAGGAAGGAAGGAAGGAAGGAAGGAAGGAAGGAAGGAAGGAAGGAAGGAGGGAGGGAGGGAGGCAGGGAGGCAGGGAGGCAGGGAGGCAGGGAGGGAGGGAGGGACGGACGAGGAGGATGTGAAGGTCAGATGCATTAAAGAGACAGGTTTATGAATTGACGTCCTGTCACCCTGCTGATAGAACTGGGTGGAGGGTAAAGGATGCTAGTAGCCCTACGTGATCTGCACTATACCGAGTACCCAGAACATGGAATGCTAGTGTGTGGGTTAGGGTTGGAGACCTCAATGAAGATTTGCTCTGTTCTCTAGGGTAAACCTGAAAGGAATGGGGATGACCCTTTCATTAAAACCCAGACACGGACTTGACGACATCCGTTCATTCAGGTCATAGGATCTCCACTTTGGGCTGGAAGTTCTAAACTTACATCCGTCTACAGTAACTTGGGCTCCTCTCAGATGGGTTTGATCGCCTGGTGTGTCCTCTGTCTATACTGTCCGACCCAGTTCTGCTCAGTACCAGGGAGGCAGCCCGTTTGGGCTGACCTGCCAGACTGGTCCTGACTGGATCCTGACTTCCACGTCACCACTGGTGACGTGGAAGTCAGGGTGGACTGCCATACAGTCCACCCAGCCTTCTGCCCTCAAAACATGGCTCACCCTTCTCTACATCCGAAACAGCTCCAAAGAACCTTCCTCGACGTCTACTTCTACAACTCTTTCCCCTCTGCGCCTCCTCTTCACTTGACTCTTCCTCCTAATCCTCTTTGTCCTCCTTTCACTTCTCCTTCTACTATTCCTGCTGCTCTTCCTTAAACTCCTTATTCTCCTCCTCTTATTTACTCTTCCTCCTCCTCTTCCTCCTCCTCTTCCTCCTCTTCTTTACTCTTCCTCCTCCTCCTCCCCGTGTCTACCTTCTCCGACTTCGCCTTCTGCTCTTCCGTCTCCTCCTCCTAAACCTCCTTCTTCTTCTCCTGCTAGTCTTTCTCCTCCTCTCCATCGCACTCCTAATCCTCCTCCTCCTCCTCCTCCATGCCAAATCAATTAACACGAAAGCCTGATAAAAAGCTGATAAAAAAGTCGTTTGCGTCGCATCGCAAGTCTTGTTTCCTACTCTCCTGGGGGAGACGGGACGGGGTTGCACCTATAAATACCTCACGGGCCGCATTCTGTCTGTGACGACAAGGAGAACAGTCCTTTAATGAAAGTAGGGTAGATCCCCAGGCCCCTGCCATCCACCAGTGGTCTGATCCATATGTTATTAATAGCTGGGCTGGTGATGCGAGTTCTGGAGCGCTAGCTGGGCTCTGATTGATATGGAGCTTTATTAGTGTGCACCGTGCTGCGCTAGCTTGGAACCCTGGGCCTCCGGGACGTCAGACAGACCCACTTGAAGGCCTAAATATCTGCAACCTGGCACTCTTGTTTACTGGCTGGACCGCACCACGGACCAGACTGGGCTGGACGTGTTGCTAAGCGGCTGTTGTTGGTTTGTGTTTGAAGCGAAGGAGGGATAGCCCCGTGAGATTGTGTTATTCAAGAAGATAAAATATATGAGTGGAAAAAGGAGGGAGGGAGGGAGAGAGAGGAAGGAGAGGGGAGGAGGGGGGGCGGGAGAGGAAGGAGGGTGGGTGTGGAGGAGTTAGATGCGAGATGGCTGAATAGAGGACAGATGAGCGGGGGTGTATTCTAGGACAGTGTAGGCCAGAGAGAGGGACAGAGAGAGAGACACAGAGAGACAGAGAAACAGAGAGAGAGAAGAGGAGAGGGAGAGCAAGAAAGACAGAAGGGAGAGGGGATGCTAGGATAGTGAAGGACTGGGGGGGAGGAGGGAGTGCGTTGATGAGATCGAGGAGGCTAGAGGCACCTTGAGAAAGGAAGAAAAAGTGAGGCGAGAGAAGAGAGAGAATAGAAAGGAAGGAGAGGCGTACAGAGAAAAATAAGACAATCAACATCGAGAGTCGTCACATCCATGACAACAGTGAGACCCACAGAGAAGGTACATGACCGACAGCAACAGCCAAACCTGAGTGACACTGACAGGTGACAGCTCTGTGTGACGGCAGGACAGACAGTTTGGTTTGGCAGGACCGCCCCCCCTCCCCCCCGGGCTCCCCCATCTCCTCCCACACAGAGACCACAGAGGGAGGGGGGCAGGGAGGGGGGAGGAGGACAGCAGTGGGGGAAGCATGGGGGAAGGAGGATGTTGGGAGAAAGGGGGGAAGAGGAAGGAGTGTGGAGCTTCTTGTAAGGTTACCTGCAGACTGACCGCAGTCGATGTGTGTACGACTGTTCTATCCTGTAGAAGGCAGGTCCTTGTCTACTTCACACGTGTATTTAACTATATCACTAATGTTCACATAACCAGTAATGTTTAGTTGGTTTTCCAATAGAAAGCTTGGTTAAGAGCATTTTAGGGTTAGGTGAAGCAGAGTCAGGTTCAATTTGTGTGTAAGTGCATGTGTTCAGGTTAATTCTTCTGTTCTGCAGACGTTCCAAGGTGCTCAGATGTGCATGATAGCCTGGCGAGGTAGGGACAGAAATGGGGTGTGTGGAAGTGTGGGGGAGATAGGATGGGCTTGTTTGAGGGGAGAAGGGCGCAGGGTGAGGGGTCAGGGGTTGGGATGAGAGTGTATGTGTGAGACTGTGTGTGTGTGTGTGTTAACGGATGGAGACGGGCCCGAGGACACACACCTCTGCTGAGTCCGTCTGGGCCTCGGAGGATCCGACACTCCTCAATCTGTCCGAATGCTGAGAACATGACTCGGATGTCGTTCTCATTGCACTTCTTAGACACCATCCCGATGAACAGCTTCCTGTCCTCCACAGCTGCAGAGGAACGACAGAACAGACGTGAAAAAGAGGAGAGGAGGGAGAGGGTAAGAGACAGCGAGAGAGAGAAAAGCAGAGAGAGAGAAAGGCAGAGAAAGAGAGAGATATAGAGAGAGATGGACGGAGAGAAAGAGAGCGATATATAGAGAGAGAAAACATTAAGATAGAGAGAGAGAGAGAGAAAGAGAGAGAGATGAGTTTTTCATCATGCCATCTGCGAGCTGTGATCAATGTCTCATTAACACCTCAACACCAACACTGTGACTCTCTCTCGCCCCTCTCTATTTCTCTCCCTCGCCCCTCTCTGTTTCTCTCTCTCGCCCCTCTCTATTTCTCTCTCCCGCACCTCCCATCTCTCACACACACACACACACACCCTCTATCTCTCTCTGTCTCTCAAGGTTCCTGTGTGATCCTCCTCTCTCTGACCCAATCACTTTATTTCCACAGCATTCCCCCCCTCTGTACGACGTGTGTGTGTGTGTGTTCCCCACATTCAATGCAATGCTAATCCAATTCATTTTTAATGAGGAAACTGTCAGCTCTTACCGCGAGGCGAAAGAGATAAGCGGTCTGTTGCACTCTGGGAAATCAATAGCGTACTTGTTTATTTTGCTGTTTGAATTGTTTGTGCGTTTAAATACAAACCGTCGGGATACACAGGAAAGATAAGTGCTGTTTCAAAGACCCCAACTACTTCTTACACAGAGTGTGCATCACTCCAGAGAGAGATTAGCACAATTCTTACAGAACAGTAATTAATTTACTTTGCGTATCGATACAGAGTAAGCAAAATAAAAACAAACACAGATACACTACTGATGAGGAATTGTTCTTTAAATTGAACTGGTGTCATTGAAAAGCTATCGCTTCCCGAAGATTATGTTAATTTTTTTTCTCTCTCTCTCTCTCTCTCTCTCTCTCTCTCTTCTCTCTCTCTCTCTCTCTCTCTCTCTCTCTCTCTCTCGTTCTCTCTCTCTCTCTCTCTCTCTCTCTCTCTCTCTCTCTCTCTCTCTCTCTTCCTCACACAAACACACTAGCTTTTTGATTGACCAAACTAATAAAGCTCTTGAAGACAATCCATCAATGTTAGAAAGACTATATTATATAATGTTTCATTAAAGGTTATTATCATTAACAAGATGGATATATTTCATTGGTTATATTTCATTACAGTATAAGGTGGTGGAGCTAGCTAGATTTATTAAAGTCTATCATCGTTACCAAGATAGAGTTATCTTATAGGGAGATTCTTCATCTTCTATCAGCAGAGTGGCTGATAGGAGTAGTAGGTTCATTAGAGTTTCTCATATTTAAGCTGAATGGGATCTCTCTGTGGTGGATGATACTCTCTAGCAGTAGATTGCACATGCAGGAGCTTTGAGATCTAAGTTATGACTATGGGCTGTCATACCGCTTATGGCTGTAGTCTCTCTTTCTCTCCCCATATGGAGTAGAGTGGTCTCTTCTCTTTCTCTCACTGCATCTCTGTCTCACTAACTCTCTACTTCTGCTGTCATTGTTGGGCACATTTTTTGGATTACATCCTTGGCCATTTGCCAAGATGGCAATAACATTCCAAAAGATGGAATCAGTCTTTATCATCGGCAACATCAGCCCACGGTAGATTCCAGGCTGAAACACTGCGGTGACTGTCTGAATATGTGTGTTACTGTGTGTGTTTGTGTTTGTAAAAGAGAGAGAGAGAGGTAGATTGCATACTAGGAAGAGAGACTAAGGGGTGAGAGAGGACACTGGGGACTCAAAGAAAGGCTGGTTCACCACAGGGGCAAACTGTTCAACTCTCTCTGACCCCCCTCTGCCCCCCCTCTCTGCACCCTTCCTCTCTGCCTGTTAATAATTCATATTGATCCACTTCTTCCTCTCTCTATCTGTCTTTCACACACACAAACTGTATCACACCACAGTACAGAATATAACATAGAATTCTCACAATGAATGAATTCATTCGGAATTCATTCATTTTATTCTAAACCAAGAAACGTTTTCAGAGAAAGACACAGGAGGCAGACAATTGTGTGTGTGAGGTGTATGTCACTGTGTGTGTTGACTTAGGATTTCACTTACCATTTGATTTCTCGCTGTCTGCAGGCTTCATCTGAATGGGGTGGTGCATCTGGAAGAGACAGTACACACACATGATCAGAGAGAGCTACCAGACTGTCCAGCTATCACACACTGGCCACCACACACGGTAAACAAGATATTCATCATCATCCCTTACACACCTAGTATGATAGTCTGAGGTGTGAGTGTGTGTGTGTGTGTGCGCGTGGTGTGTGTGTGTGTGAAGCAGACAAGGCTCCTCTCCCACTCCCATGTTGCAGGTTAATAGAGCTGATTGATGGGGGAGTTGTTTGGATTCCCTTTGGTGAAAACAAGCAAACACTTCACAGACAAACGAGCTCTGTCACCTCTCTCTCCCTCCCACTCCCTCTTTCTGACACTCGCTCCCTCTCCATCTCCCTGTCTGCCTGTCCATTCTTCGCTCGAACACCCCCCCCCCCCTCTCTCTCTTTTATGGGGGATTATGTTCTTGTTTGATCTGCAGAGAGACGAATGACAGTAATTCTCCAAATCTAGCCCGGTATCAATCACACTCAGCTAGCCAGGCCTTGTCTCCGTCACACACACACACACACACACACGCGTGTGCACACTCACACACACTGGACAGATTTTGATTTTGTTCCATTTGCAAGGTGTATGTGTGTGTCATGTGTGTCTGTATGACGCATCATGTCTTACCCATAATGCCCCTGGCTCAGTTAAAAACAGTCACAGGGTGAAGTAAGGCTCTGATCCTTTGACTCAATCAAACACCTTTATCCCTCTTGCCCTTTCACACTCTCTCTCTCTCTCTCTCTCTCTCTCTCTCTCTCCCTCTCTCCCCCTCTCTCTCCCTTTCTCACACACAATTCTCCCTCTCTCTCTTTCCTATACTTTTTTCATGCTCTCTCACCCTCTACCATTTCTCCCCCTTTTGCCCTCAGTCTGTTCCCATCATCGACAGCAACTCCTCCACTCTACGCGGCTTTTCATCCCTGACCCAGGGTGAGCCACAGAGCCTGCAGGTGGTAGCCAGCGCTGACCCCCGGGCCCAGCCGCGACCCCCGGCCTTTCTGCTGCCACTTCACAGCTCCAGAGGATCAGATGATGGAGGTCTCCAGAAATAACTGTCCCCTTGAGACTGCTGCTTACTCAACTGTGACCTGCGGTTGCCCCGGAGACGGATAGGTCACATCTAACCAATATTAGCATCCATAAATGAGGCACGCTCATGTATGTCTGTAACGTACACGCTATTTATTATGTTAGAGGTGTGATATGATCGTGTGGCGTAAGTATATACAGGCTGGGCTAGATGGTCCCACACACTGAGGGTACATATGGATAGAATTGTCTAAGTAGAGATATTTATTGTTCTCTGTTATTTAAAGATGTCTATAGTTCTACACACAGTACAAACACACACACACACACACACACACACACAAACACACAACTGCTGTTCATTCTGGGTTTTTAATGTCTCTTTCCAGTTCTGTCTACCCAGAATGCCTAGCGGGGGGCGGGCCTGTGGAGGCGCTGCTGTGTTTGATCTGGCAGAGCTCCTGCAGCTCCTCACACAAAAGCCTTCTCCCTCCACCATCCCACAATTCCACAGCACCGTCTCTTCTTCGCTGACAGCCCTGGAGCAGCCCTTCTGTCATTCATTATCCTCTCCACAGGACCCTCCACCCACAACCCCCCCCCCTCTCCTTTCTGAACATGATCTGTTAGCCATATTTACAGAGACACCCAGTCTGTGGTGACATTTACCTTTTTCCAACAGTGTTTGTGTGTGTGTTTGTGTGTGTGTGTGTGTGTGTGGTTGGTAATTAGAACTCTAGAAACATCTTTCTTCTAGCTTATATACCTGCATCTCTCCCACTGTCTTTCCCCAAGGCTGGTCTCTCTCAAACCTTCATCTTTCAGCCTCTATTCCTCCAGCATTTCTATCCTCCAGCCTCTCTACCATTCCGCCTTCATCCCATAAGCCTCTCTTTATCCCCCAGCCTCCATCCCGTAGTCTTTCTCAATCTCCCGGCATCTGTTCCTCTAGCCTCTCTCCTCTTCAGCCACTTTGCTTCAGCCTCTCTCTCTCTCCAGCCTCTATCCCCCGGCCTCTCTCTATCTCCCAGCCTCTCTTCCTCTGGCCTCTCTCTCTCCAGCCTCTATCCCCTGGCCTCTCTCTATCTCCCAGCCTCTCTTCCTCTGGCCTCTCTCTCTCCAGCCTCTATCCCCTGGCCTTTCTCTATCTCCCAGCCTCTCTTCCTCTGGCCTCTCTCTCTCCAGCCTCTATCCCCTGGCCTTTCTCTATCTCCCAGCCTCTCTTCCTCTGGCCTCTCTCTCTCCAGCCTCTATCCCCCAGTTAGGGCACACGGTGCCAGGTTAGCAGTTGGCAAGGTGTCTATCTGTCAGATGAGCTGTTGACATTGCAGTTGTGTGACCTCTTTCTCCATAGCTCTTATCTACTTATCACTTCTATTTCCTCTCCATTCTTCCCAACGCTCCCCAGCACTACCTGACACCACATTCAGGTTCAGGCGCTCCATGGCTGCAGCCTGTTAGATATTTCCCTTCAGTACATGGTGTGCTAGAAACTTTACACCCCCTAAATGCTTATGGCCTACCACTCCCAACTCTCCCACCTTGACCCCCCCCCCCCCCCCCCCCCCCCCCGTATGGAATGAGCCAGAGCTAGAAAGGCCAGTTGAGCTGATAGGTAGCCAATTGAAAAACCAAAGCCCGTACAAGACAGAGAGAAACATTGTTATCTTGTGTATGTATATGTATGTAAAGTCTGTGTGTGTGTGTAAGCATGTATTTGTGTGTGTTGGTTTGTGAGCGTGTGTTCTATATCTGTGTGTGTTATATGTGTATGTGTGTGTGTGTGTGTGTGAGAGAGACCCTTATACTAGCTGCCAAAAGTCAGCATCTCGAAAGCAGCCGTGTCATATGACTTATGTGACAGCCAGGCTATTTCTTTTTCTTGTATTTATCTTAGCCTGTGGTATCCCTCAGTGCATGTCAGTGTTTCATCTATCCAACCTCTCTCTTTGCTTATGCAGTTCATTCACGAGCTTTCTGCATATTCATCACACGGTTCACTCTATGCCTCTCTCTCTCTCCCTCTCTCCCTCCCTCCCTCCCTCTCTTTCTCTCTCACCTCTGAGGGGTTGAAGGTGAGACGGTGAGTTGCTTACACAAAGTCAGACAGATGGTCCTCACAGTCGGGATTCAATAGAGTTGACCAACGCCTGAGACCCAGCCCAAACACACACACGCACACACACACACCACACACACACTTAACACCACACACAAGCACACACACACCACACCCACACACACAGACTTTGACAGCTGAACACAACTTTCATTTTCACTCTCCTTAAAAAACATAAATTAGCTCCCAGTCTGTTTGGTACAGTAATATCCCCTTTTCATCACCCAGTTACCCTGCATTACCCCCAGTTCAATTTCCTTGGTAAACAATTAACCCACAGGCAGGAAACTGACTGAGTGAGTGAGGGATCCTGAATTAGTAATGCTTTGTAGCGCAGACGCTAAGTACTTTAAGTATTTAACATAGTTAGCCTACATTACACCCCCTCCCTACTCAAATCAATACACTTAAACACCAACATCAACTCAGACTGCCAAGGAAGGGTGAGGAAGTTAATTTGAAACAAGCGATTAATATTTTGCTGTTAAATAATTGTACACACAGAAAGAGAGACTGGACTAAGCGACGCGTCAATGAGGTTTACTTTCTCCAGTCTTGTTTGCGATAGCATTTGGGCTTCACTACGGCAATTACAGCCCTTAATTAAATTGATTCCTATAATGAGCGTCCATAATGACATCGCTTTGGGGTTAGCGGTGTGTGTGTGCATGTGTGAGCGAGTGAGAGAGAGGGTGGAAGTGTGTGCTTATGTGGTCTGTTGAATTCCGATACAAAAAACGGTAACTATTTACTCTAGACTTACTGCTGCTTGCATCTGACTGGATTGAAAGTGACGCACACACACACACACACACACACCTTTACAGGAACAGACAGTTACATCCATACTCTACACCGTAATATTCACCAGCATCAGTGTTAGGTCTAACCTTGCTTTTGATTGCATGAGTTTCTCCAGGCTGCTCCATGAATGTTTGATGCCCCAGAGCCACCACATAAGACAGTTAACGTCTTAACAAGGCTCAGACGTTTAGACCCAGGTACAAGCTAAACGCTTCTGAGCTTACGCTACCTTCACAGGAATGAGGGTTTAATAGGAAATGTTCAGTGATCCGGCAAGGCCCAGATTCAGCTAAGCCTTGAGTTGGTTTTACATTTACATTTACACTTAGTCATTTAGCAGACGCTCTTATCCAGAGCGACTTACAGTAAGTACAGGGACATTCCCCCGAGGCAAGTAGGGTGAAGTGCCTTGCCCAAGGACACAACGTCATTTGACACAGCCGGGAATCGAACTTGCAACCTTAAGATTACTAGCCCGATTCTCTAACCGCTCAGCTACCTGATTTCCCTTAATGTGTTTTACTGAGTAGCTCACGCTGACAGAGTTAGCTCATCTCTCTTCCACAGGCCCTGCCAGGCATTTCTGCTCTGTTATTAATGCACTGATGAAAACCATAGTGACGAAAACTATTATGGTTAAAACCATAGTGAACAAT
Source organism: Osmerus mordax (assembly GCF_038355195.1). NCBI lineage: Eukaryota > Metazoa > Chordata > Actinopteri > Osmeriformes > Osmeridae > Osmerus > Osmerus mordax. The sequence continues at coordinate 4,664,861 of NC_090066.1, read as the reverse complement.
ACCATAGTGAAACAGTGCTGTGTAGGCTTCCACACCTGTACAAACAACACTGTCCAGTTACTGGACACATAACTAACCACCTACATCATACACACACATACACACGCCAAGTCAAGTTCGACAGATATCGTAACAAACTTACGCAAGCACACTCACGCATCAAATGTGACAGGCCGCACATTCCAACCACACTCATATGAACAGTGACACGTGGTATTAAAAGATAGCCCTGTCTGAGAACTGTTCATTTGTGAGACTGGAGATAGGCCTTTGATGAGCACCTCCTCACATCAACACACAACACAGGGTCTGTATTCCAGCAACGAAGCAGCACTAATTACCTCGCCACCTTAAAGGCAAAGGAGGTGGGGACCTGTGTGTGTGTGTTTGTGTGTGTGTGTGTGTGTGTTTGTGTGTGTGTGCGTGTGTTTGTATGTGTGTGTGTGTGTTTGTATGTGTGTGTGTGTTTGTGTGTGTGTGTGGTCTCGGTGTGATGCTGGATTTTAATGAGGCCCACTCTCCTTATCAAACCCAGAGCTTGGAAGCACTCTGATCAGCCTGCATCAAGGACGCGGCGTTCGACTGATCGTGTCTGAGGCCCCCCCCCTTCACCCTCAACCTTGCCATCGCCTCCCTTCCCCTCGCCTAGCATTTTCATACTGAGAATGAAATATCCTTGAGAGAAACTATGAATCAAAGATCTTTTCATCCTCTGGATCTCTCACATAGAGATGGAGAAGAAGAAAAAACTGAGAAAATAAAGTGAGAAAGAGAGAGAGAGAGAGTGAGAGAGGGCAAGAAGGAGGGAGGGATCTCTCACAGCTGGAGGGCACTCTAAAGGACACGTCCTAGATTAGCTCTACCCCCGTCCTTCTCCGTCGTCCTCTCCTCTTCCTCCCCCCTGTCCTCTTCTTCCCTGCCCTCCCCCTCCCCCCTCGAGCAGACTTCAGAAGACAGGGGGTTTACTGGAGGCTCGGGCACAGGGAGACACCAGCCATTTAGACATCTGTCAGACGCTAATGAAAGAGTTCAATTTAGTGGAAAATTTCAGACAACCTTGTCTGGCGGACAGGCCTGACAGGCCTTAACTCGCCGTGTGCATGTGTGTGTGTGTGTGTTTGTGTGCGTGTGCTTGAGTGCGAAGGATGGTGGAATTGATGGGGATGTGTGTGTGTGAAAATCCTACACCGTTGAATGAGCGTGTGTGTGTAAGAGTGGGAGAGATGTGGGGGGTGGAGGCCTGCTTCAGCAGGGGAGGGTCTTAAGTCACCGCAGGAGTTGCAGCATGTTTTCAGTAGATAGGCAGAGAGGGTGAAGGTTTAAACCTGGACTCAGTGGTACCATAAGAACTGGAAACCAGCCTCTCCAGCGACAGGCTCCCTAGCGCTGCATCAACCCGCAATTACACTTTTAGAAAAACACTGCTGTTCCTTCAGAACTGATCTTACCCTCACTTCAACCCTGAAGTTCCTTTGCAGTCTTACCCAATCCTGTTGGATGTGTGTGTGTGTGTGAATGTGTGTGTATGTTTACACTACATACTTACCATCCCTTTGACCTTTGCATGATTAATAAGATATTACCATATCACTAAAGCATGAAGCACACACATGACAGACAAACACACACACAACAGTCTCTGCAATTCAGTGTTCTGCAGGCTTGGAGAGGGAGAGGGAGAGGGAGAGAGAGAGACAGAGAGAGAGACAGAGAGAGAGAGAGAGAGAGAGAGAGAGAGAGAGAGAGAGAGAGAGAGAGAGAGAGGGGAGGGGAGCTATGAGGAGGGAGGCTGTGCTGCCATTATGTGTCACTCAGCAAGGGGATCTGGCAGGACCCTGCAGTCCTCCAAGCTATTGTTGTGTGTCTGAGTAGAGCTGGAGGTACGATACGATACGATGAACTTTATTGTCCCGCTCAGGGAAATTTGTCTTGGTCTCTGTATCTAGGTCTACTGTATGTCCATGGCCCCGCCACCATGCCAGACTCCACAGTCCCCAGCTCAATGCCGTCCTCAAACATGGCAGAAACCCAACTTTGTCTCTGCCCTAAACCAACATGGCCGCAAGTCAGCTCTGCCAGTGCCCTACTCCAACATGGCCGCCGTCCAACTCGGCGGTGATTGCATTGCACCCTGTCAGGGCCTCTGGTTTAGACAAAGAAAATGAGGGAGAGGAACAGAGCCAATATAAACAGCGTTCTGCTCTCTGGTACAGGAGAGGTAGGAAGTTAATAAGCAGGTATTGGTTTTTAACTGCTCTCCTTTATTGCTCTGCCCCCAAGCGTGTTGGTGCTCTCTCACTCTCTCTTTCTCTTGCGCCCCTCTCCTTCCACAGTGTCTCCTCTTCTCCTCCCATCCCTTTCTCTTCCCCGCTCTGCTCTCTCTCTCGCTCATCCTTTCATTTCCATTAACTACATTTCTTAATGTCTCCTTTTATATTTCCCTCCCTCAACTTGTATCTCACTCGACTTCTCTTCACTGGTCTCTCGCTCTACCTTTGTGGATGTGTCTCTCTCTGTCTCGGGCCTCTGTGTTCCTCTCTCCCTCTTTCTTGCCCTCCGTTCATCTCTTTCTCTCTTCCACCATGCCAGACAGAGGCAGGTTGGATAGATATTCTCCCGCATTTTCATCACGTTTAAACATGCCTGCGGTGCTGCATTGCCCCAGCGACCCCAGAGAATGCTTTTGTAAATGAGATAAATAAGCCACCTAAACTCTATCAATGTGCTCTGATTATGGTTCTATTGATTCAACCCTGTGTGTGTTGGAGTGTTCACTTTGCCAGCTTGCTCCACAGCCAGCTGGGAAGAGGAGGAGCGGACAGAAGGAGAGAGGAGGTCAATTTCACGTTTCCCTAATCCTAAAACTATGAGAGCATTTGCCAGCCCCGCGGCTAACTGTGACAGCACACTTTTAATAGAAAATAGACCCGTGACGCGTTCTTATATTGTTAAGAAAACCAACGCGATTTGTCCTACACCTGTCCTCGTTTGCCCTTCTGTAGGTACTGTATGTTCGAGCTCAGCTAAAGAATTCCAGGCTCTAACGCTGAGACCGGCTGAGTGCTCTTGCGATTCATCATCTTCATCCTCTCCAAGCTGAGCGTTCTCTACCTGCACAAGGAGAACAGACTCGCCATCGATGGCTTTCCAGCAGAACAAAACAGCCAAGGCAGCAGCGGAGTGCCAAGAGCCCCAGCCAAGAGAGCCTTGGGCCTGCACACGCCCACTAGAGGAGAGGCTGAAGGCCTACCAGAACAGGAGGGAAGAGCTCAGCCAAGTCACCTCTCTCCTGGAGCTCCCTGGACCCACACGAAGGGCCAGAGCAGAGCAGCTGCAGTCCCCACTGGAGGTGTGAGCTAACATCCAGGCTAGGAGACAGCCAAGAAGCCTGGAGTAAAACACACACAGTCCTACACACACACACACACACACACACACAAACCTACACACACACACACACACACATACACACACGTATACACCAACACACATTCACACACCTGGCACAGTGATGGGAGATGGCCCCAGGTTTCCACTGCCACATAGTGATAACAGGGGAGCGTGGGATGTCTGACGGAGGATCGAGGACACACTCACCCCTGTTAAGGTCTTTATGTTGTGCAGTGCGTTCTGAGCTTCAAGGGCAGCTTTCCTTGTGTAAAATGTGACAAAACAGCACCCTGGGGAAGAATTGAGAAAAAAACAAGATGAGTTCATGAGACATTACACTTTATTCATCGTGTTTGACATCACTTCTAAAACGCCTGCCTTGACAAAGAAAAGGTTTAGAGGAGATGTGAAGACAGAGAGGGAAGAGGAAGAGAGAGAAGGGGAAAGTGAAGGCCTCCTCATTACACATGACATAGCAGTCTCTTATGCAGCCCAGCTAGGCTCTGTAACACAGCCAGTCAGCGGTAAAAGAAGCAAAATAGCTCAGTCAGGTAAAATCACTGGCCTTAAGACAGACTTGACTTTATTTTCACATGTCTAAATCACTACAGTTCTTCAGCCTTGACTGCATAGAGCATTTAGCTGAGCCCCAGTGAAGTGTACTGTGAATCCAGCTACTGTGAATCCAGTACTGCAGAACCTGTGAGGAGACAGGAGGATATCATCTACAAGTGAAGGTATTCTAAATATTTATGGGAAGGTTAGATCTAAATATAGCCCATCAGTAGAATTAGCATGCATTTAGATTCCCCTGGTGTGGCAGGGTTAGTAAAGGTTATCTCGTAGCACAGCATTAGCGTTAGCATTAGCATGCATATTGATTCCAATGGTGTACCAGGGTTGGGGAAGGTTGGCTCTTAGCATAGCTGAAGCATTAGCATGCATTATGATTCCCATGGTGTAGCAGGGTCTAGAAGGGGTGGGGATGTGGCATGGGGTGGACTGTCCCAGGTGGTGTGCTGTCAGGATAAGGATCAAAGAGTGGTGTGGACCTCACACACACACAAACACACACACACTCCCTGCAGCACTCCTACCACATCTGCTTAAGAGTCAAAACACTCTCAGCTAACACACTGTTAGAGAGCCAATAACTGTGTGTTCACAGACCTCCATAGAAGATGCCATATGAATGGGCACCCAGGCCTCTCTCTCTCACTCTCTCCCTCTTTCCCATTCTCTTCATTTCTCTCTCCCCCCTCTCTGTGTCTGACAGCATAAACATTTACCTGAAGGCCAACAGGGCTCAGAGCAGGGAGATACACTGTGCTACTCTATCTGCTGGGAGTCTCTCTTTCTCTCTCCCTCACACACACACACACACACACACACAGACACACACACACACACACACACACACACACACACACACACACACACACACACACACACACACACACACACACACACACACACACACACACACACTGTGCAATGAGTTATGTTTTATACATTCAAAAAGAGTGAGAGAGCAAGCAAGTGAGGGAGAGAGAGGCAGGGAGATAGATAGTGAGTGAGAGAGAGACAGAAAGAGAGTGTGTGAGTGGAATTGAGAATAGGAATGGTGTCTGTTCATAAATGCTTGATGGCTGCTCACGAAATCTCTAACTGCATAAAGGTTGGAAACCCGTGGTTTCCTAACAGTGCCTTCTAGGTTTGATACATATTTTGCTGCATATTTTTCAGAAGTAAATTTCTCATCAACCGTGACGTGGGTGCAGCTTTGGGTCAATACATTTTCATGGATCAGAATCAGAAAGGGTTTTAATCGCCATGAAGGTTTTCACAGACAAGGAATTTACTTTGGCAGGAAGGTGAATATATTAAACATATAGGAATCCTGAAACTTAAATATGTGGTCTAACTATACTGAAGGTACAAGTCTACCTAATACTAATAAAAAAGATAAAATAAAATATAAAGTAGCCAAATAATTTACAATATAAAAATGGAAAGATAATTAGGTGGAATTCCACTTGGTTAATGATTGTTTGCATATTTGTTTTAAGTTGTGACAGTTTGCTTTTAGCTAACTTTGGCCTCTGTAGCTGTTGCTTCTGGTCCCAAGAAATCCAAACATCACCGCTCCAACGACGTTAAACCTAGACTGTCAGCAAGGACACAATCAACATGTTTCTACCAAACTGCAACCACTGACAAGAGGGATGGTGAGAGTGAGAGAGAAGAGGACTGTGGGGATCAGACGACTGGCAGGGAAGGGAGAGACATCCTGGAGTGCGAGTGTGGAATAAGTGCAAAATGCTGGGGGGTTTATGAAAGGGGCGGACAAACAACAGAGGACGAAAGGAGAGGGAGACTGCTGTGCTCAACTGGCCCTGCTGGTGGTGGTGGAGACGGCGAGAATGGAAGAGAAACGGCGCTCCAACCCAGGTCCCTGAACTCCGCACTGGGCCGCAGCACACAGGCTGAGCCGTCTCGCCCCCAGGCTCCACTCAGCTTCTGACCCACATTAACTACACTCTGCTGCAATTACTGTTCACATAACCCTCTAGCTGGGATGGGAGCCCACACCACACGTTTAAGGTGAGTTTGCCTGTGTCTGTGTGTCAGAGAGGTAAAGTGAAAGAGACTGAGAGAGTGAAACAGAAAAGGAGATGGAAAGAAAGAAAGAAAGAGAGAAAGGGAGATGGAAAGAAGGATAGTCGATAAAGCTGCTGGAAAGCAATGGATTGACAGAAGGGAAATAGAAGGGGAGATGTGCTATAGGCTCAAATCTATCAGTTTTATAGTGAACTTTAGCGTGCATTTCCTCCCTGTGTGCTCCTATCCATATCTGTAGCAGATCAGTCGTCTGAAAATCCACTTCTGACTCTGTGGAACAACTCCATCCAAAGTAACCTTGTAAATCCTCTTCCCTCACTGGAGAAAACACCAGCCCTTCCCACCGTCAAAGCTGCTCTCTGGCCGACCCCAAACACACACTGAGAGATTCCAGCACTGCACTGCTCTAATAACCCAGCAGCCAGCTCTGCCACTGAGGCATGCAAAACACACGCACGCACTCACACACGTACACACGTGCACACACACCAACCCCATTAAAATCCACCTGCATTTGTTCTGTAATTGGGCTTGGGTAGAATGCTAACAAAGCTAATGTCTTGTTACGGCGATCTAATTGGCTGCTCTGCTTTACGAAAGAGTGAAATAAATCACTCTTCCATCTCAGGTTGTCTGAGGCTCCACTGAATCCATTAGGAGATAATTGCGTTGGACATAAAGCAATCGCCGAGCACTTCCCCTGCGTTATGGGAAAACACAGTTGAGTTCTGATTGTAACAATAAAAGTCTGTCATTGGAGGACTTAAAACCCCTGGAAACCACAACTGGAAACCCCTCATTTCCAAGAGGGCCTTGCTGTGAGTGATGATGCAGAATCAGGTCAAGTGAACAATTTGAGAATGTCTGGTAACACTCAACAAGTATGTGTGTGTGTGTGAGAGTGTATGTGAGTTTGTGTGTGTGTGTGGATGTGTGTGTGATAACGTGTGCAACATGGGGTTGGTGGTGTTTACTGATGACATGTCTTTCTTCCAGACATCACGGTTGGAACCTTATGTACTAACCAGCCTGCTAATCTACACATTAGACTCAGATTCCTCCGTGTGTGTGTGTGTGCTCGCTGTGACTGCGTCTGATAAGGACAGGTTGGATCCTCAAGATTAATGACAAACAGTGTACCATTCCAGGACACACACCTTAACACATACAGACTCTCAACACCACACATCAACAAACACACAAACAAACACCTGGGATGTAAACTTTTATTTTAGTCAGAGGACCATCTCTGTTTACCCCTCTGTCTCTCTCTCTCTCTCTTTTCTGCATACCATTCATTTTGTCTCTCACACTCTGTTCTTCTTTCCCCCTGCCTCGGTCTCTCTACCTCCATCTTCCTGTATCTCCCTCTCCCCCTCTCGGTGTCTCTCAGGCACTCACACAGCTAAATGGCTTTCTTCAGCTCCACTCCCCCTGTCTCCACTCATCTGTTTATTGACTCTAAACACATTAAACCAACAGCAGCCAAACTAAACTCCCCAGATTGCACAGCATTCACACACACACACACACACACACACACACACACACACACACACACACACACACACACACACACACACACACACACACACACACACACACACACACACACACACACACACACACACACAGACAGACAGACAGACACACACCTACCGGGTCAGGGGTTTGGAAAGAAACAAACAGAACAAAACCATTGCTTCCAAAATCCAAGCAGCTCTTGTTGAAGTCCCAAGGGAACTAGGGACCTGTGGGTCACCCAGGGAAACGAGGGGCTCTCTCTCACCCCTATGAAGCCGTTATTCAACAAACTGACCAGGGGGAGAGAATCACTGACACCACGGAAATGAGAATGGGCTTCAGACTGTGGAGAGGAGAGAGGGTTTTCTGGTTCCCTGTATGAGAGGATGTAGATCTGCCAAGCCCACAGGAGAGAGAGAGAGAGAGAGAGAGAGAGAGAGAGAGAGAGAGAGAGATGGAGAGAGACAGAGAGAGGGAGATAGAGAGAGACAAGGAGAGGGAGATAGAGAGAGACAGAGAGAGACAGAGGGAGAGAAAGATAGAAACAGGGAGAGGGAGATAGAGACACAGAGAGAGAGACAGAGAGACAGAGAGACAGAAAGGGAGGGAGCATGTGAATAAGAGAAAAGAGTGCTTATTTAACTAGGGGAAAACAACAACACCACTCCGAGGCAGGGAATAACAAGTCTAGTAAGAGCCCAATCTAATCAAATGGTCCATTTCCTCTTAAAGCCCTCCATGTTGTTGGAGAGTGCGAGAGAGAGAAAGGGGAAGAGGGTTTACCATCTTTAAAAGGATAGGGATGTTTTCCTCTCCGAAGTGGCTACAAGTGATACTCTTGCTCATCAGTCTGCCAAACAGCCCAAATTTGAGGGCTTGAGAGAAAGAGACAGAGCGCTTCAGAAACACAGGAGGAGGACTGGGGGAAAAAACGAGGGGAGGACGGGAGGAGAGGATCTTTGGCATTTTAAGAACAAAAGAGAACAGAACAGAAGAGAATAGAATGCGTTGACTTGAAACACCATGCGCTGGCCTTTGGTTATCTGACACACGTCCATCTCCGTCCTTTAGTAATGGATGAGACTGTGTCTCTGGAAGAGCGCTCGCGTGGTTCACAGGAAGACCTGGTGGGGAGCGATAGAAGGAGAACTAAAGAGGGAGTGTGGGTGGAGGTGAGGGACTGCTAGCGTTTCATCTTTCATCTTCCCATTTGTCCCTTTTTAGCGAGACGTTCGTGTCTCGAGACATGCATGTCTTCTCTCTCTCTCTCTCTCTCTCTCTCTCTCTCTCTCTCTCTCTCTCTCTCTCTCTCTCTCTCTCTCTCTCTCTCTCTCACTCTCTCACTCTCTCACTCTCTCGCCTACTGCTTACACTCCTGGCCGCCTCAATATGAGAACGAACACTGGATGCGTGAAATGCTGAGTGATGCATTGACTGGTTTGATGTGTGCGTGTGTAAGGGTGGTGATATTTGTCTGTTTGTGTGTGTGAGAGAGACAGAGTGTATGTGTGTGTGTGTGACAGTGCGTGCTGACCTTTGCTCTGTGGAGGGTTCTGACTCCGGTCTCGGAGGATGTTTATCTGGTAGACCGCTCCGTACGGCTCAAACAGCTCCTTCAGCTCCTTCTCCGACCAGGACCGCGGGATCTGCCCCACAAACATCTTGATGGCGTCCGGGTCGGGCTGGTCCGAGTGCTCCAACGCCCCGTTCATCTTCCCCGCCGTCCCGTTACTGCAGGGGGAGACAACAGGGGGCGCTACGTCAAGAACTGCTCCAACAGCCACATCAAATCATCACACACCGCAAAGTATGTGCCGTGTCAGGTTGAACATGTCAACAGTTGTATACTGGAAGCGACTACAATGACAGACTGCTGAGGACTGGGGAGTCGTGCCTATGGACAGTCATTCGTAGAAAAGTGTGTGTGATTGTAGGAGTGTATGTCCGTGTGCGTCCATGTCTGAGTGTGTGTGTGCATGTGTGTGTGTAAGAGAGCTGGCTTTGTGGTGGTGCATCTGGTTCACACTGTGCTTGGAGGTGGTCGTTGCGTTTGAGAATCAGCGGACCTGGGTTCCCATGTGTGGGGGGGAGCTGAGCGACATGATGACGTCATGATGACGTCTGCCACACCTGTGTGTGTGTGTGTGTGTGTGTGTGGAATCACTGCCGAGTGATAATCAGGGTGAATGCATACTGCCAATGCAGGTTTGACTTTGGCTCTGTTACAGTATTACAGGATATAACATTCATCCCTACACATGCCATCAGAACTTCATATTGACTGTTCAGCACCACTTGTAAAAAGTTGAATTAGCCTAATGTCTTCTTTCCATTTGAAGTCGTTGTTGTTGAGTCACGACAAAGTAGTCTGGCCTTGTGTGTCATGAAAACTAATGTCTTCCAGCAGAAGGAATCAGATAGTCTTCATATTTCAGATGTCCTTCTAAAACCAGGTTTCAATGGTCTTCTCAACTGCATTGATTTTTATTGAAAGTCCAGCAGTCTCAAACGGTTGTCACATTTGCAATTGATCCAAGGACTTCTGCATGAATAGGCTTAACAGTATCAGTACACACACGCCCACACACACAAACACCCCGTACAGGCCTGAAGTCTGACTAAACAGAAACCGTTCTTGAAACCTGCAACCAATCTGGAGGTGAGGTTCCAAACCCTCAGCACAGTCCCTCTCCACAGAAGAGTTCACAGGAGGGACAGGGAGAGAGAGAGAGAGAGAGAGAGAGAGAGAGAGAGAGAGAGAGAGAGAGAGAGAGAAAGAGAGAGAGAGAGAGAAGGGGGGAGACAGGGAAAAATGTACAGACCTTTGAGCACGGGTCATCCATCTCTTGCAGAAAGCACCAAGGCGTTCAGCAGAAACGCCCAGTTCTTTAAACGTCTTAAAGGACATGTCAAATAAAAGACCCAGCGCCCCAACGAGCCGGTGAGCAAACAGGCACCCAGGGTCCCCGCGGCAACCGCTCCTCGCTGTACTGGCCAATAAATCCAGGCCGTTCGCGTCGGAGACGGCACAGGAGTAACTGCCACAATGAACGGCAAGTGTTAGGCCAACGTTCAAACACATAAAGCAGAGCGTTGCCACAATGTTAGAGCCATTAACGGGAGATGAACGGGCTGCACACTCCACGCTTCAGCCCTGACGACGGCTGTATATCCATTCCACAATCCCCCAGGACACACACACACACAACTGTAATGGGTGGAACAGGGAAAGGGATGAGCGAGAGAGAGATAGAGAGAGGGAGAAAGAGAGAGAGAGAGAAAGAGAGAGAGAAAGAGAGAGGGAGGGAGAGAGAGAGAGAAACAGAGAGGGAGGGAGAGAGAGAGAGAGAGAAAGAGAGAGGGAAGGAGAGAGAGAGAGAAAGAGAGAGGGAGGGAGAGACAATGTCTCATTGTTGGGTGTCTGTCCGAGGCCGGGAGAAGAGAATGAATCTAAGGGGAGGAGACAAAATGGTCCGTGTCAGGGGAGGCCATTTTAACAGCCCCCCACCCCACCCTGTCTGTTTCTCTATACAGGAGAGAATGAGTCCTTTGCTTCTCGCTCATTGTGCGCACACACACACACACACACACATATTTGCTAGGCTACAAAAATGCATATGAAGCTTCATAAAACAGTTACTGTATAACTGATTGCTATTCTCTGTGTGAGTGTGTGTGAGTGTGTGGACTGCTGAACTTTATATGTGTGTGTGTGCAAGTGTGTGTGTTATGGAATGGCTAGGAGAAGCTAAATGTACTCTGTATAAAAGAATGAGTGTTTCTCTCCATTGCCCCTGTGGCCAAGACTGACAAGGTGTTATTGCAGTCTGAGAGGTTGTGTGTATGTGTGTGTGTGTGTGTGTGTGCCTGAGACAGCGGGAGTGTGTCCTGGGGCACGGATTAAGCCATTGAGTGGATCCCCTCCTGCCATAGCCTCTCCATCTCGCTCTCCCTCCTTCCCTCTCTCTCCTCCCTCTCTCCCTCTCAATTTGAGCCAATTGTCTGCCTTAATGGCTTAACTATTGCTTCCATCACTCTAGTCTCCCTCCAGCCCATAGCCGTGACTGAGGGGTGATCTACAGTCTTAGCCATGGCCTCTGTGACTGGATATGTGTGTGGTGTGTGTGTGTGTGAATGTGTGTGTGGTGTGTGTGTGTGTGTGTGAAACATTCCTTGGCAGGCAACTAGCTAGAATCTCACTCTCGTGTTTTCCCATCCTTTTGTAAAAGAGCAGTTGTAAAGTTCCCACTGTCAGTGCAACTAACACGCGCACACACTGACCCGACCCTATCGACCAGTTATCCACTGCTTGGTGAGCTGTACAAGGCTGTGATCTAGAGCATATGTTTACCAATAGCAACAGCACCAAGCTTTGTCTGCCTATATTGATCAGGGAGGAGAAGAAGCTGGAGGCTCACTAAGACTGCCGAGGTGTCCCTGAGCCGGCTGTACAGACAGAGCTGTACGCCCACGGGAGCCACAAGGAGAGAGAACAAGAGAGGGATGAGTAAGAAAGAGAGTGAAAGAGAGAGAGAGAGATATTGAATGATAAATGGAAAGGGAACGGGAGAAGGATAGGGAGGAAGCCTGGAGATGGATGCAAAGTTTTGGGGTAGAAGTAAGCCAAGTTCTGAACACAGCATGGCTTTTCCCTGGATCCCTCCTCTCTTCCTCCCTCTCCCTTCCTCCCTCTCCCTCTCCCTCCCTCCCTCCCTCCCTCTCCCTCTCTCTTACACACACACACACACACACACACACACACACTCAGTAAAGCATCTCTCTCTCTCACACACGCACACCTCCATTTCTCTCCTTCAATGGAGTGTTCTTCACATGGTATAGCTGCCAGACTCCTCTCACAGGGAGCATGCTCACAGAACGTGTTGCGTTCCTTGGGGGGAACTAATCTTGTTGACAACGCGAGTGAGAAACATCAGTTCCCCTCCAGTGGTGAACCACCAAGGTCAGTCCAGTCACACAGGCCTACAGAGTGTACCCACTAGCAGCACTATAGCACTTCACACGGACAGACCCTCTCACACACCTGCCTGACGACAGCGTGTCTGTTTGTGCGTTGACGTGTGTACTTGGGGGCGTCTGTGTGTGTGTACTTTATGTATCCTGTATGTGTGGGTGTGTGCGCTTTGACGATGGCAGCGGCTGTTTACCATACCGCTTGGTTTTGAGTGGGACCAGCTAGAGACATTGTGCGTGTGTGTTGGTGTGAGAGTGATATGTCGGCGGTTACCATGGAGATGTGGAGTTGCATACGACGCGGAGAACGCTCAAATAAATGTCGCACTAGCTAATGAAGCTGCGCGGCTGCTCCACCATGCTAGCACACTAACTCTGCACTAACGAGCACCACAGCACTGCAGCTAGCTAACAAGAGGAGACTATCACACACACACACAAACACACACACAATATCAAATCTAGTCAATTAGGGCTCAGAAGAACTCTCTGTCGCAGTGCACATTCCAGAGGTGATGGGGGGGAAATGCAGTGTGTGTGTGTGTGTGTGTGTGTGTGTGGAGGAAGGAGAATAGGAGGTGCTGAACCTGACATCAGTTCTCATGGTTTGCGGCCACACAAGTCCTGCATGCGCACGCATTCTACACAGCAATGTGTACTCGCCCCCCTTGCCCCATGTTTTGAATACCCCTGGAAGAACATGTATATGCCTGATCACTTATCTTGATTAGGGCAAAGTTAGGTTTTTCTGTATCGGCGGTAGATGATGAGTGTGTGTGTTTGTGTGTGTATGCACTTTGTGTCCAAACACAACCTTTTTTGCAATCATCCACAGCTGTGGATTTGGAGCACCTTAAATCCCTAAATACTAAATTGCTCCTATCCCACTAGCTGCAACACCACATAATTCCCCCCCCCACCTCCCTTATCCCCCTGACAGAGCCAAATCTCCCCCAAAACCTTGTTTCCATGGGAACAGCCGTGAAAAAGGAGTGTCTGTTTGACCATGTCCCTGACTGACCAAAAAACCCTAACTGCTGACCTCTCTCTCTTTCTCTCTCTCTCACACTCACACACACACACACACACACACACACACACACACACACACACACACACACACACACACACTCCTGACCACATACACATTTCTGACTATAGTCATGTTTTGGATCCATGAGTGAGTGGATTAACTGACTGTGTTCCCCTCCTCTCCCTCTGCTTCCTGCTTCTTCCTGAATCCCCTCCTCTCTCTCGTCTTCTGGTGGAATGCCTTTAACTCATCCCCCCCCCCCCCCCCCCCCCCCCCCCCCGCCGCCCCTTCATCTGGCCACATGCTCTGCTGCAGTGTGTCTGTGTGTGTTGGAACGGCTCTGATTGACTGGCATGGCTGGGGCCTGTGTTCTGCCAGACTTCTACATTGGAGTCGCTGACAGAGAAAATGACCCATTTGACTAATGCTGCTCTCCTCTCTAGAGCCAAAGAACCAGGCCAGAGAGCACACAGGACCAGAACACAACCAGTGCTGCTGTAACACACCCACCCACCCACCCTCACACACACACACACACACACACACACACACACACACACACACACACACACACACACACACACACACACACACACACACGGCGAACGAAAGCAGAACCCAGAGATGTAGACAGAGGCCAGGGACTGCCAGTCCTGCAGCCTGTTTCTACAGTGAGCCATCCTGTTTTTGAGGACCACAGTCGTGACTAACACGCCGAGGACAGAGGAAGACACAAAGAGAGGGAGGAGGAGAGTCAACCGCATGAAAGAGAACGATAGAACGGATGAGAGAGAGAGAGAGAGAGAGAGAGAGAGAGAGAGAGAGAGAGAGAGAGAGAGAGCGAGAGAGAGAGAGAATATCTATTAGTATGTGTCAACCTGTCAATCTAACAGACAGCCAGCGGGACAATGGTTTACGGTAAATCTATTCTACCCTCAAATGTGTTATCATCAGCTTTACACACTATGGTTTCTTTGTGAAATTTCCAATGTAATTTCTTCTCGATTTATGATGTATTTACTGTACACATATATTTACTATCCTGGTGGTGATTGAAGGACTTCAAGTCCTGCCAATAAAGCATTTAAATTGAGAAATTAAAATTGAATAGTTACAGAGAGAGAAAGAGACAGACAACAGGATTGTGGGGCATGTGCTGCCAAGCATGCGTGAGCCTGGGAGAAGAAGCAGCCATGTTTACACAATCCATTGATTTAACAACATGAGTTCATTCCGCCTTCAGTGGCCCTCTAAGCCCCATTCAGGCCTATTGTATGGAGGGCTTTAAGGCTTCTTAAACGGCTGTGAAGGGACCTTCTGTGTAGAGGTTACTGTCACCAGCATTGGCAAAGGCTAATGTCTTAGCTTGTCATGAGGATAAGAGAGTATAAAATTGAAAATGGAATGAGCTTCTTTTCTGTGTTCCAGCAAAGCACTCTGCTGTTCACTTGGATGGACACACACACACGTGTGTGTGTCACGCACACACAGACACACACACACCTCCCAGTGGGTGTGTAAATGTGTTGTTCTCAGAGAGCCTCCAGTGTTCGAGTTGCAGGGACAGGCAGAAAACCGTCTGTGACACTTTAATACACCACCATTACTGCTAATGCACAGCCCTCAGAGAGACAGAGAGAGAGAGAGAGAGAGAGAGAGAGAGAGAGAGAGAGAGAGAGGGAGAGAGAGTGAAAGAGAGGGGGAGAAGGAGAGAGGAAAAGAGAGGGAGATGGGGGGGAAGAGAGAGAGAGGGGGAAGGGGGAGTGGGATCAAGCAGGGTAGGGAACATGGCAGCGACAGAGAGCAGCAGGATACAACCTATTTATTGGTCAGTCTAGAAGGGTAAAAGACCATGTCTCTTTCTCTTGTTTTTTCTCTCAGTCTCTGTCTCAATCTCTTTCTCTTTCTTTTCCCTCCCTGAGGGCCCCTGTCCTCCCTGCTTTTAAACCCCCCTACAGAGCAAATAAGGCCAGGGGATAAACTACATCACAATGTTTTCTCTCTAAATACATGCCTATATTTTCATGTCTTCTGTCATTTCCGTTTTCAAGCCCTCGCTCATGAGATATATAACCTACACACACACAGACAGTACAAACCTATCAGTGGAGGGTCAATCCACATGTGCAGTATGTGCCACACACACACACACACACACACACATGCACAGTGTTGCTGGGCTGGCTCGGGATCCAGTCCAACATAGTCTGGTCATGATTCATACATAGTTAGTCCATACTTCCCTGCCATGTGCCGAGTGGATTTACTGTTCCATCTCTGACTCCCCTGCCTCTCTCCATGCATCTCACCCCTGTCCTCCCCTCCTCCGGCCTCCTTCTGTTTAAATCAGCCATCTCCACTGCTTCAGTATGGCGTTAGTGCTGGATATCACCAAGTTGTGTGGATATCACAAAGTTGTGTGGATATCACAAAGTTGTGTGGTGAAAAAGGGTAACAGAGGAACAGGAAGTGTTGGTGTGGAGGAATGATGTCAGCAGTGTCACCTCTCCTCCCACCTTCAAACACGACCTCCTGGCTGGGACCCTGACGCGGTGGCGGGAGGAGTTATCGCCTCACGGTCCCTGGAAGGTGGCGGGGGGACGGGGGTGGGGGGACGACGACTCGGAGGGTGATACCATTACAGGATATTAGGGCGGGGTGTTCATTTTCATTACACTTTATGGGCTGGAAAAACATTGTCATGCATACCAATTAGTGGAGGAACAGATGGCTCAATATGCCCGGTACATCTCGTCTCAAACACACACACACACACACACACACACAGAAACGCTAAAGTGTGTGCTACAGGGAGCGAGAGACGACCAGTAAAGGGAAAACACATCAACAGCATGCCAGACAACAACAGGAGAGAAGCTGCTACTGACAGCAGCTTGGGTAACAACACTCATCCCTCCTCATCATCCCTCTCTCCTCCACTTCTCCTCCCTTCCCTCCCGTTCCCAGGTCATGACCTACAGAGAAGCCGACCCTGAACAGCCTACTAAAGACTGTCTCATGAGAGGGCCATATGCTAACAGTATGCCAGTGCTGTGTGTGTCTGTGTGTGCGTGTGGTCTTATATGAGCATGTGTGCGTGAGGGTGCTAGAAAGGTGACGAGGAAGCTCTGACAAGACACTAAGACTTCGGCTGTTAGATCAGAATACCAATCGATCAGTTCTATTCTGTGCATTCTAAACTCCACTGTCATCTGCTCTGCCCCTCTCTCCTCGTACCCCTCTCTCTTCAGGCCACAAGCTGTCTAGGTGCTGTATAAAAGATGCAGAGAGTTTCAGCCTACAAGCAGAGTGAATAGTGGTTTGCGTCTGGGAGGGTACAGGTGTATAACGCCCCATTGGAGGCTTTATGCTGGACAGTTGCAAGTAGCGCCGGCGTTAGCCACACCTCAGTGGGTTTGAATGGGGAAGCGCTAACATGCTAGCGCTGCAATCCCAAAGCACATCGATCTGTCTCTCTCTCACATTCACTAATAACACAGAGCTCGGACTGCTAACTCTCTGGGGCCATTAGGACCCGTGCTCTCACACACACACAGGATATAGGGAGGAAGCCGATGGGGATACTGAATGGTTAACACTGTACGCTGGTGGGATCATTATGGGATGTTTTCAGTTCCAGGTCATTCCATCTGGCTTCAGGGCCTAAACTGGGTTCTTCATGTTAGAACATGTATCTGTGTTTTTCCTGTGGAAAAAAACTGTGCTTTTACTGTGTGTGTGCGCATGTGTGTGTGCGTGTATGTGTGTATGTGAGGAGTGAGGTGGTAGGTGTGTTTTCTATGGCTGTGAGCGGACTTGTGTCCCTATATTTAGAGGCACGTTGTTACATTTCCAATCCATTATCTACACCTATGGGACAGGGGGGATTTGAACACAGCAGCAGCTGCCAGAGCTTTACCACAGGCAGAACATCTCACAGACACGGCATTGTCGCACGGTGGAAAAGGAGAGAGATTGGTGGTACAGAGGAGAGGAGGGTGAGAAGGGTTGTTAAGTGACTACACAGTATCCATGTACATGAATGTGTGTGTGTGTGTGTGTGTGTGTGCAGGGGTGTGTGCCCCATCCCCACATATTCAGCTTCATCTACTGGAGCAAGGGCAGGGCAACTGAAATATCTCTCTTCAGCTCTCTCCTGTCATTCTAAATGTTTAATGAACCCTTCCCTCTCTCCTTTTCTCTCTTACCATCTTTCTCCTTCTCTCCCCATCTCTCTATGTCTCCAATATGTTTTACCCTCTTCCATTCCTCCTCTCTTAGCCTTCTGCTCTTTTAAACTCTCCCTCCCTTCCCCTCCTCTCCTCCCCCGCTACCTTTCCCTCGTCTAGCAGATTTCTCCATTTTGGATGAGAATGGAATACTGAAGTGGTTGATGTAGCTTCTCCCTCCCTCCCTCCCTCCCTCCCTCCCTCCCTCCCTCCCTCCCTCCCTCCCTCCCTCCCTCCCTCCCTCCCTCCCTCCCTCCCTCCCTCCCTCCCTCCCTCCCTCCCTCCCTCCCTCCCTCCCTCCCTCCCTCCCTCCCTCCCTCCCTCCTACTGTCTGTGTGTGTGTTTAGACACAGAGATGTTATTTCCAAAGCGGTCTCACATTATCCTACGGCTCCTCAGAAAAACTCCAGGTTTTTTTTTTGTCTGCTTTCCAAACTCATTAATTTAGTAGGGCAAATCAAACAGTACGCGCTCAAACCTGGAAAGTCTAGCCCGAGAGAGAGAGAGAGAGAGAGAGAGAGAGAGAGAGAGAGAGAGAGAGAGAGAGAGAGAGAGAGAGAGAGAGAGAGAGAGAGAGAGAATGCATGTGTGTCCAAGTGTGCGTGTACAGTACGGGCGCCTGTCCTCAGCTTTGTTTTCATGGTAATTAGCAGCTCTGCGCTCTAATGAATGGCCTATGAAGTCTTGCTGGGCTTCGTCTGGTCAAGGTTAACCACCTGCACCGCCGTATCAACGGGCCAATCACGGGCCTCCCCAGCCTCATAGATCACACCCTTAATGTAAACACAGTATTGGCAGGACGTGGAGGTTCACATCTGGGACAAGAGAGCCTGAGGGAGAAGAAGACTGGGGGTGGAAACAGAGGGATGAAGATGGATGGAGAGGGGGAGGGTGGAGAGGGAGGGAGGGAGACGGGGGAAAAAGAGGGACGTTGGGGGAGAGGGGGAAATGAAGGGAGGGGGTCAGGGGGTGGAGGGACAGATAAGGGAGGAGAGGGTGGGGGAAGTGAGGCTGCAGGCAGCGGGACAGCAGGGAGAGAGGGAAAGGGGGAGAGGGGCAGGGGGAGGGCAGGAAGAGGGCAGGGGGAGAGGGGAAGGGGGAGAGGGGAAGGGGGAGAAGGGAAGGGCGTTCTAAGAGCGCCCGGGCGATCACGCAGTCGGAGGGGACGGAACACGACGGCAGGCGAGCGGGAGTCCAACGATGATGATGTCAGAGCAATTACTGAGCACACACAGGATCGCTGGGGAGCTAATGACCTATGAGTTTGAGAACATTCTACAGAGTCAATTATTCAATCATACAAGAACCTGGCAGCAGAGAGGGAGGCCCAGGGCGAGGTAAGGGGGGCATGGGAAGAGTGGAGACAGGGTGAGGGTGTGACTGGAAGAGAGTAGAAAGAAGAAAAACAGATGCTGTTGGCACTAGCCTATAGATATGTGCGTGCATGTGTGCGTGCGTGAATGTGTGAGAAAACAGGAGGACGCGCTTGCCAAAAAATCAATAAAATGGATCCACACTGGTTTGTTAAGAGTAATTGGCATGGATTTAAAGAGAGGAGTCTAAGGGAAGTTGATTTAGTCCAGTTGTGTAAGGCCTGTTATTTTTTGTCTCCAGCAGGGTTTAGCCGCTCTACACATCCGCCCTCACAGAGCTGTGGTCCTCAGGAGACTAATGAACACATAATGTAATCACAATGGTACACAACACAAATACTTGAAGATCTGAAGCAGGAAACGTAGAAATACGGCTGCATAGAGTACTCGACAAAACTATTATTTCCAAGGGAGTTGTTTAGCGTACTCGTCTATCTGCGAGTGTGATGGTGTGTGGGATTTGTTCTACGTGTGTGATTGTGTGTGCGGGCGCGCATGTGTCTGTGTTTCACACACCAAAATTAAACTGGGGCTGAGGTGTGGAGCAGAGCAATGCTTCGGCAGAGACACACCAGAGAGACACCAGTAAGAGAGAGAGAGGTCAGAGAGAGCTGGAGCACAACCCCAGAGACCCAGCAGCCTTGTAGAACAGCACATCTCACAGAGCCAGAGAGAGAGAGAGAGAGAGAGGGAGGGGAAGAGAGCCATAGACAGACAGATGCAGAAAGAGAGAGAGAGAGAACCCCATGGGAATAGACTGCAAGATGTAACTTAAGAGCGTGGGTGTGAGGTGGGAATGGGTGGGGGGGGGGGGTGACAGGAGCACAATTGGAGAACATGAGGCAGACAGGGAGATTGAGGGATGGAGAGATTGATGACATGTAATGATTAAACGGATGGGAGCAGAGACAAGAGAGAGATGCACGTCAGAGACCATTACTCATCTCCATCACATGCACACACACAAACGCACTGACACACATGTACACACACTCGCAGACACATACACACTGCGTGCCACCCAGGGTGCTGCAGCAACATCTACATGCCGTTGCTAGCTCACTCGGTCCTGCTCTCTCTCTCTCTCTCTCTCTCTCTCTCTCTCTCTCTCTCTCTCTCTCTCTCTCTCTCTCTGTATCTCTCTCTTGTTCTCCCTCCCTCCCCTCTCTCTGTATCTCTATCTCTTTTCCACAGTAGGGTACCCAGACAGATGGACCCCGTGCCTGTTTATATACACCCATGCTAAGTGGGCCTGAGGCTGTATATGAGCACTCAATCTAAGGCGTGTGTGTATGTGTGTTTTAGATTTGGCAGGGAAGTGAGGTAAAGTAATAAATACCCTTTCTGGACTATTAGAAGGCCATCTTCAGCCAGCAGCTTGTCGACAGACAAGCCCATGGTCTGTGTGTGTGTTCCTCCACACGGCACTGAGAACACTATTTTCCGTAATGAGCACCCAGGGGGTTTTTAACTTCTTTTTTATTTTTTTTAAGGAGGCCCTGCCGAGACTTCTGGGATAGCAGTATCAGTCCCTGGAGGCCCAGTGTCCTCCAAGACAGTGTAATCGCCTGTTACCATGACAACAACTCTCGCAAAAACAGTATGCGCCGCTCCCCTTCATGAGCACGCATGTAGAGGCCCCATTACAGTCCTCCGACGGCCCGGGGAACATCGATGATGAGGCCTCGCTGCTGAGACTTGAGTGCTAAGCTAACGCTATGCTAACCAGTCTGACAGTTTGTGGTGCCCTGTAAATATCTGGATGGCCAGCGGGCCAGATTAAGACTGCTGTCCATCGTGAAACTGCCGTCCATCGCTTCTCTTTACATCTGCGTCCCAAACACACGGGGCCTACGTCAGAGAGCTGTCTCTGTATCTCTCTCTCTTCCCTTCTCTCTCCCTCGCTCTCACTGTCCTTCTTCCCTTATCTTTCTCTCTCTCTCTCTCTCTCTCTCTCTCGCTCTCCCTCCTTTTCTTCCACCGTGAAGGCTTCAAACGCTTCACGTCTAATCAGGGTGGGAGAGTGAGCATGAGAGAGAGAGAGAGAGAGAGAGAGAGAGAGAGAGAGAGAGAGAGAGAGAGAGAGAGAGAGAGAGAGAGAGAGAGAGAGAGAGGAGCTGTGAGCGCCAACTAGTGCTGCATGCTAATCCAGTAGAGATGAAGATGCTAAGCTACATACAGACTGACAGCAGTGCCCTCCTAAAACTCTCTCTCACCTCTCTTATCGAGCTCAATCTGTATTTCTGTTAGGCAAGCAGGTTGTGGTGTGCAGGAGACTTATACTTTGTATAAGACTAGCAAAGTGTGTGTATGTGTGTGTGTGTGTGTGTGTGTGTGTCTGTGTACGGGGGGAGGTCTTCTTACCAAGTGATCACTTACAGTCACAAGGCAATCTAAACAGGGGGGAGAACGAGGTGTAAAAGGCAAAGGGTGTCAAGAGAAAGGTTAGATGTTATCAAAATACACACACACACACACACACACACACACACATACACACATACACACATACACATGCATCCCCACACACGTGCTACATCCCATGATTGGGTTACATACACAAGCCAATAATATCTTCATGGTACTGCCTGCCACGCACTGGTTTGATGTGTCCCACATCTGTGTGTGATGAGGAGTGAGCTGAACACTGCGTACAAACAGACCCTGGTGCTACTACCCAAAGTCAGGTGAGAGCAAGAGGAGAATCCAACCTGTGGAAGTCCTTCTGAAACAAACGTTATATATGTTCACATAAACACACAAACACACACACACACAAGCATGACATAATTGTTGTTTACCAGTGTTGAGTTGTGAGGGAACATTGGCCGGCTCATTAAAAGCCCTCTGGAAGACTCACATCAGAGACTGGACTGGTCTGGGCAGACGGGCTTTGCGCCAAGGGATGGGAGTGTGTGTGTGTGTCTGTGTGTGTGTGTGTATCTAGGTCCATGGAGCATGTCTGTACTGTGTTGGAGTACTAACTGTGCATGGTGAGGAGTGATTTGTGAGCGGTTTGGCTCAGACAGAGTTTAAACATGGCTGTGACTAGGTAAACATCACCAGAGTGTGTGTCTGTCTGTATGTGTGTTAGTGTGTGTGTGTGTGTGTGGGGGGGGTATGTGTTAGTGTGTGTGTGTGTGGGGGGGGGGTATGTGTTAGTGTGTGTGTGTGTGTGTGGGGTCGGGGGTATGTGTTACTGTGTGTGTGTGTGTTAGTGTGCATGGGGTGGTGGGGGGTTGGGGGTATATGTTAGTGTGTGTGGGTGGGGGTCGGGGGTATGTGTTAGTGTGTGTGTGTGTGTGAACATCTGTGAGCCCGGCTGGAGTGTGCCTGTGGGTTCTAGGAAACCGCCCTCCTCAAGAGAGATCAGGGCAGAGCTATACAGATCTGCAATACAGCCAGAACACACACACTTTCATCATACAGGCTTCAGAGCCATAGCTAACCACAGGTCATAATGTCTGCCAATCAAAAAGAGGGTTACATCACCCTTCCTGCCAATCCTTCCCAACCACTGCCACCACACTCCTACAGACTGCCAATCTGAGCACACCACCATGCCCACCACTTGCCAATCAAATTGAACCACCACTGTTATCAAATCATCAAACCTCTTTACACAACCTAAGTAGCAATTAGTCGTCCTGCCACTGACAACACCCAAACTATGCTGCTTGACCCACCATCCCCTGGCCTGGGACGTGAGGAGGGAGGGAAGGTCGTTTCATTCCTAGAGAAGACAAACATTTCACCTCTAATCACCACTCTGAGATGGGCTGCATCCCATTAACTTTGGCGTCACCCCTAATATTTGAGACATTAATTTGTAGCGCTTCCAAACACACTTTGATCCCAACACAATGTGACAACTCTAATGTCTAAACCAAACAGGAGACAAACAAACCTGCGGACTCATCTGACTCATCATGGGGCCATCCTATGGGAGGAGCTTTGAAGTGGAGAAACAGCCAAGGGAAGGCTTTTAATGTGGTCCACTGATGATTATCCAGAATACCATAGCAAGAAGTGAGGTTAGCAACTAATTATCCCACAGCTCTACTGGTAAGCAAAAAGCAAGGAGAAAGCAGTAAGAGGAAGAGAAGCGAGGGAGAGAGGAAACTAGGACAGAGGGGATATTGTCCACAGTTACAGTCGTTTTGTGAACACACACACGCACACACACATAAAAGAGACAGTTGCTGAGAGACGGTAAAGAGCAGATCTAGCTTAACATTCTACATGTATGTGTGACATTCTTCTGCGTGGAAGCAGTGCTCTGTGTGTGTGTGGGCTGCATGTGTATGTGTGTGTGTACTCTATGTTTGTGTGATGTACAGTATACGTGAGTGTGTGTGTGTGTGTATGCTGGACACAGGATATGCGTGGGAGATGCTTGGAACAAGTGTTTCACTTTGGCTTTCAGCTATCATTTTCACATCCCTCAAAGAACCCTTTCTGCAGGTAGTTCAAGCTGCAGTTACTTCCTGGTTGGCCTCTTAGGTAACAGTTTAAGAGTCTCAGTTTAAGAGTCTAAGACTAGACCTTTTCTCTATAGGGCCAATAGTAACCCACTAAAAGCATGTAATTTCCTCAAACTAATGTCAAGTGAGACTGAATCAAGCAGGCTGGGGGAGTTAATGGCATCACTTTGGCTGCTTCTCGCTCCTTCTCTCTTTCTCTGGGTTTATCTCTATTTCTATTTCTCTCTGTCTTTATTTCTTCTCCTTTCCCCCCACCTCCCCTCCTTCCCTCCTCTCTTTCCATCAGCTCCCTGTGTTAAACGTGGAGCAGAGCTACAGGGGGTACATCATACCTATGATCCCCTGTCTATGCTCGAACCAAAGGAGACATACGGGGATCTCTATTCCTTCCCTGTTCTCTCTCTCTCTCTCTCTCTCTCTCTCTCTCTCTGTACTGTATGCCTCCACCCTCCTCCTCCCCACTCCCTCCCTTCTCCCTTGTTCTTCTTGGAGACAGGCAGGAGATGTGACCTCACTCTGTGGGAGTCAGGTTGGAGTATTTAGAGCCTGGCCTGTCTCACAGGAAACCCATATTTCAGTAGGTTAACAGGTCTCTGTGCATTCTGCTCATAGAATCTCACTGTCGAGGTAAAGAGTAAAGATCGACAACCACAATCTCAGGACTTTAGCTCTGGACATAGAGCCCCCATTGAAGCTCCTACCAGAAGCCTGGCTTAATTCCAGCACACACGTGCACACACGCGCACACACACTCAAATTCATTATCACCCCAACCTTACCCTCGTTCCCTCTTCATCCCTCCACCTTAAACATCCCGCCCTCATCCCTCCAAGCCCTCCTGCTCTTCCCTCCTCCCTATCTCATCCCCTCTCATCTTCCTTTCGTCTCCACCTCTCTGAGCCCATTAGGCTTCAAGAAGGGAGTACAGTAGGTTAACTACACATCGCCTTCATGTTTAGAGGAGGCACAGGCACCACACACACACACAGACAGGAAAATCCACATTGCTGCCGCTTTGAGAGTAGTGGTTAATGGTAGTCTTAGTAGTAGTATAGAGGAGAGGACAGTTAATTAAAGAAGGAGGAGGAGAGGATTGTGAATGAGTGGAGAGGATAGAGAGAGGCGAGAGGATAGGAAAGGAGAGGACAGGAGAGAGGAGAGTAGAGGAAAGGAGAGGAAGTTGATGGATGGGTGTTGTGTTCAGGTCACTTGGAGGGCTCCTCCCCCTATGTTAGAGTCTCTCCCCAGGGTTACTATTACTGGTTACAGACAGACACACACACACACACACACACACACACACAACACATTGTTGTGTATAAGAATAGAGGCAGGCCACAAAGGAGCCCATCGATTTTACAATGCAAACCAATGAAGCAGACAAAACTCAATACATTCAGCACACAATTTTCCTTTTGTACTGCGTATCACCACATAATCCCCCAATACAGCCCACTTACAGTAAGTGTACTGGAACTACATATGTGAAGATACCACAAACATATTATTATGTCTGTTATACCCTTGTCCTGTACGTGGAGAACAATTTATCTTCTTCTCTTTATTTCTCTCTCCCTCACTTTCTGTCTCTGTCCATCCCTTTCTCTTTCTCTTTCTCTCTCTCTCTCTCTCTCTCTCTCTCTCTCTCTCTCTCTCTCTCTCTCTCTCTCTCGCTTTATTTTTCTTTCTTTCTTTTCCCTTATACCATTCTATTTCACATACATACACAAGCATATGTCTATGTGGGCTGTCTGTGGCAGTGTTCTGGAGGCAGGGAATGTTCCCCCGAGGCTCCTCCTCTCCTCTCTTCCCTCTATTTACTTGGTGACAGCTGTCATCCTGTCAGGACTGTAGCAGCTATGCCTGCCTGTCTGCCTGCATGCCACACACACACAGACACACACACACACACACACGGTAAACTGCCTTCCCCTGCTCTAAAAGAATACTCCCCCACACTAGTACCGGAAGACTTCCATGTTCTAGAAGACAAACGTTCCAGAACAAAATAGTGTTCTAGACTACGATACAGACAGGATATAGATACAACGTTGGGAAACCTAGAACAATGGGCTGTACGGCATGTGATTAAGCAATGTACACTATAAAGATTGTTTGGCCTTGGCACACACACACACACACACGTACACACACACTCCATGTGGTTGTTTATGCGCCCAGACGCCAGAAGTAATTGCCTGAACTTTGGAGAAGCGTCTGCAGTCTCCTCAGAGCGAGGGGGAACACTCCAGGGAGCCATCAGAGCACTGTTTTACAACACACACACACACTTTCACACACAAACACACGCACACACAAGCCACTCATAACCTGTAATGGTTCCCTACCCTGTCAGCAAGTACACTTTCAACTTTAATAACTGCAGAGAGAGAGAATGAGAGAGGTTAAGGACACAGACGTTCTATCTCTACTCTGACAGAAGTCTGTTTTATTGCTGACTCATTCCCAGGAAGGCAAAGCTACTCAGAGTGACGGGGATGGTTCTAACCAGGCAGGCTTTAGCTTACTGGGCTAAGGCTAATCCTTACCCAGGAGGCTACAGATAGAATGCTATCTTCCAGGCCAATGGCTGCCCACTGTAAGGCTGGAGGGATGTTGTTTCTGCTGTCCAGACAGCAGCCTGCAGGGACACAGAGGCTAACTGGCTGTATCACTGTTCTGGATTAAAACCATAGTAATCTGCTATTCCAGAAAAAAAACACATCTAGAATACAATTTCCCACACACACACACAAACACACGCACACGCACACACACACACACACACACACACACACACACACACACACACACACACACACACACACACACACACACACACACAGCCATGTAGGCCAGAGCATCAATAGCAACAACAGAATGAGGGCAGTGGTCCAAATCGGCATCACAATGTACCCCCAAGGCTACTCACACACACACACGCACACACACACACACGCACACACACGCACACACACAGCTATCTATAGTCGATCAAAGAGCCTAGCCAAACAAGACTTAAATCCTAAGGATTGCAATTCCAGAGAAATCCGAATGGAATAATGTTTATGCAATGGAAACACAGAGGTTTATATATACACACACACACACACACACACACATACACACACATACACACACACACATATATACGTGTTGTTGTTCCCAAAACACGCAGTCCTCTCTTCTGTCATTGCAGTCAGCTGTAACGAGTTCCTCGGAGCAGATGGAGGGGGATGAGGTCATACGCTACGTGGCGAGAGGGGGTTCTGGGAGTTCCTCTGAAGGTGAAGGCCTGGACGACAGGGCCTCCCCTCCCCGCCTCTGTCAAAGCCATCAGGACAGCTCGATTAGAAACAGCTTGGGAGAAACTGTTCTAGGTTCTTATACCAGGCCCCGGCCAAGCCAGGCCCTAACAATGCTCTTCTGGGGATGGGGGGGGGGGGGGGGGGGGGGGGAGCGCGGGAGGGGCTGCTATCCATTTCTACACCCTGGGGAGGGATATTAGCCATGAAACCATTGCTGGACCAAATGCTCTCCCTTACACACATATACACACACACACAAGCATATTACAACATCTCTCTGAGGGGCTGCTATGGCCCTAACGTGGACCAGATGTTTGTATTTCATCAGAGGGAATGTTTTCTCTCTCGCTCTCTCTTGCTCTTATTTCCTCTCCCTTTGAATATTTCTCTCTCTCTCTCTTTCTCTCTTACGTCCTCTCTCTTTCCTGCACTACCTTTCTGTGTGTTGAAAAGGCGCATGGCGATGGGACTCGATGGCTTAAAGGTTCCCCCGCGAGTCTTCCTGCCGCTGTGCCGAATGAAAGTGGTCCTTTCCATGAGCAGCGTGGCGTTCAGAAGGGGAGAATCTCTCGCTTTCTCTCTCCTCTCGCATCCCTCCGTCGTTGCGGGGGATGAATAGCAGACTAGGCGGAGGAATGCTGCGAGGCTATTTCCCCCCTGTGAGTCTCATACCCCGGGCCATGCAGTAGTCTGTAGGGTGGGGCTGGTGGAGGGCATCTGGATTGGCCCTGTGCTGATTGACTGGGAGACACACACTCACACGCTCCACATTCATGCACAGCAACACAGACAATTTGTACTCTGAGCTCCACCATTCACCCCCCCCCCCCCCCCCCCCATCTCCTCCTTCTCACCCTCCCCCACCCCACAGTTAGTATTCCCTTACACGCTACACACCCACACCACCTACACACACGTGAGTCATGTGATGTCATGTGACCCACCCTGGACACATACAGTACATACATACATATGACTCCAGTCCACTAAAGAAACATATCTCACTGGAAAAGAAGATGATGGAAGAGAGGTAAGATGATGTGGAGACAGAGAGCACAGTGGACTGAAGAAGGGATAGATGGATAGATGTATGGACAGGTTTGGTATGAAATGATGAATAAATGGAAAATTAACTGACAAGATGGATGGACAGAGGAAATAAAAGACGTATAAGTGGATAAGTGCAGGGAATGTTGTTAGTCTACTGTACCTCACGTGTGTCTCTGTAGGTGTGTGTGCAGTGTGTGTATGTGTGTGTGCTTGCGTGAAGGTACAGATTAGATTAAAGTTATGACTGCACAAGCCCTCAGGACACACTAGATAAACATAAACAGATCAACCATTCATCCACTACACTCCTTCGTCTCCCTCTCTCCTTCTCACTCCCTCCCTCTATTCTCTCTGTCTCACTCACTCCTCATCTCCTCCCCCCCCCTCTCCCCTCCACGGTCTCCTCTTCCCAGTAAGCCCTCACCTCCTGCTCCCCTCTCCTCATCTCTCCCTCTCACTCACACCCTTGTTCTCTAACTACATCTGGATGTCCCGGGGCGCTGCACTACATCACTGTTCTCAATAAACCCATCAGCACTCCCCCCCACCCCCCCCACCACACTTCTCTTTTCTTCATCCCTCTATTCCTCTGCCCCCAAAACACAATAACAGGACTCCACTGTGCCCCACCATACGAACATCCATCACAGGTCTCTCACTCCACCACGTATGATGCATACATCAAACAGGCTTTCTGAGCGTGGCCCTGCCAGGGTGCCCTCTGCATGGGGCCTATCACACGACTCTATAGAGGAACATGGTTAGCAATAAGTGGAGCCAATGAGATTAGGGAGTATCGAGTAGACTAGGGTCTGTGGTCCACAGAGGAGATGAAGACTAGCTTGGCTGGTGAGAGATGAAGGGAGGGAGTGGAGGAGGGAGCGAGGGAGGGAGGGAGAAAGAGACAGAATAAGAGAGAAGTAGAAAGAGAGAAAGAGAGAGAGACAGTGTAAATGATTGTGCACCACAGATCAATCTCCAGGTAGTTCTGCAGTTGTTGTGACATGCTGTTGATGTTTACCACCAATCAGAATGCATTCAGAGTCTGAGTCAAGGTCAACTCTGACAGCACTGCAATATGCTGTGTGTGTGTGCGTGTGTGTACCCATACAAAACAGGTAGAGACAGGGAGATAAAGTGAGACACAGAGAGGGAGAGAGGCGGATCAAAAGGGAGAGATAGAGAAAAATATAGAGAGTGGATGTACACACATTACAAAGAGAATATAGAGCAGCAGTTAAATGTCAGGGTCAAAAACGACGTGTAGGCCCCGCCCCTCCTGCTGCTGGTGCTGGGAGTGGGCGGAGCTGACCTTTGAGGGGCAAGGTGGTCATGTGTTCAGAGGCTCGAGGTTCCTATGGCATCTTATTACACTGGCCGTCCTCTTATGCTCAGCTCTCTTTCTCCCTGGGTCCCGCACATGCATGTTTAGCATATTTACTGTAGGCATGTGCTCACACACCTATACGGTCTCAAAATGAGGGAGGGAATGTAGAAAAACAGGGATATAAAGGCATATAAAGGTGATTTGATGAAATTTCGAGAGGAAGTAAATCTCTCTCTCTCCCTCTCTCAATCCCTCTCCCACTCTCTTTGTCAGGGTGATGGCTCCTTCAGTTGAGCGAGAGTTTACATCCTCAAATGTTTCTCCTAATCCTTCCCCCCCACACACACACACACACACAGACACACACAAATCCTAACAGCAACAAGCCCATTCTCAGCCAGAAGAATATGCACTGCACAAGTAAACCAGTTTACACAGACAGTGTAAAGTGTAAAGGAATAAAGCAATGGGTAGAGAGAGAGAAGCAGAGGAAAGGATGACACAGGGATGAGAGACAGAGCCAAAGTGCATGAGAGAGTAACAAAAGGACGAGGCAAGATAAATACGGAAAGAGGAAAAGAGGGAGAAACTGAGGGATTAAGGGAGGAAGGGATAGAGAGAAGAAAAATGAGATGAGAGAAAGTAAATTAGAGAAGAGGGAAAATAGAGATAGCATGCATGAGGGAAGAGGGGCGTTGGTGTGAAGGACGCCATGGAGACATGAGGTAAGCTCTCCCTCCAGCAACGCACAGTGGTGAAATGGCTGGGGAGAGAGAGAGAGAGAGAGAGAGAGAGAGAGAGAGAGAGAGAGAGAGAGAGAGAGAGAGAGAGAGAGAGGGAGAGGGGGAGAGAGAGTGAGGGAGACAGACAGAGAGATAGAGAGAGAGAGGATGAGGAGAGAGAGAGAAGTGGGGAAGAGAGCAGAACAATGTCCTCTTTTCTGTGAAGAGTAGGGTGTTTTTATGTTAGTCACCACAGCCTAAGGACAGGATGTGTGTGTGTGTTTGTGTGTGTGTGTGTGTGTGTGTGAACATGCATAGGACTGTGTCAATGCGTAGGAGTGTTTGTAGAAAGTGATGTGCTTCCATTCTCAGTCGTTTCAAGGCCAGGTGATAGCATACTCCTCACAGGAAATAGAGAGCAGCTAAACAAAAATACAGCCTCACAGGGCAGATACTATAGTGTGTGTGTGTGTGTTTGCATGCGTACTCATGTATATGTGAGAGGCAGGCGAAATGTAAAAATGTATTGGCCAATCAAGCATTATGTGAAGATGGAACATGTTAAAGGAAATGGAGAGAGAGGGAACGAGAGAGAGAGCGGGAACGAGAGAGAGAGAGCGGGAGACAAAGAGAGAGAGAGAGAGAGAGAGAGAGAGAGACAGGGAGAGAGAGAGACAGAGAGAGAGAGAGAGAGTGGGAGTCCAGAGAGGTAAGAATGATGCCTCGGTCATTAGAGGATCATTTTACCAGGCCTCTCACGCCAGCCAAATTAGCCTGCTAATTAATCCAACCTACTACTGTAGATTAGGAGAGTTGGGGGGTTACAGCAACCCCCCCCCACCCCCACCACATACACACACACACACAAACACACCTGTCAGATCCACAGCCATGATACATCACCACCTGTACACCCGGTGGTGTCAGGCACAGACAACTGCTCCCGAGCTCCACCAGAGCAAAGACATTCATCATTATGACACCACCGCAAAACACACACACACTCACTCACACACACACACTCAGAGACACACATTCACTGTAACAAATCCATCACAGACCGACGTGAACCAGCAATCTGCCAGCTACATGAAGACATCTTCATCTTCTTCTTCCTATTCTGTGTACGTATGCGAGAATGTGAGAGAGGGAGAACCATATATGAACGTGTGTGGGCTCTGCAAGCCGACATGGTAAGAGAATCGGGAAACTGCTATGGAGATCAGCCGGCTGTGTGTGTGTGTGTGTGTGTGTTCCCCAGCAGGAAGAGTGAAGGCCCGTCTGCGTAGAGGGGGAAAGCGAGAAAAGATAAGCTCCCCTCTCTCCATCTCCACACTAGATAAGCCACAATTCAAATCGCCGTCGGTCGCTGCCCAGAACTGGTTGGCCATCAGCCACATCCTGTCAACCGTCTCACTCTCCCTCCTTCCCTCTTTTTTCCGTTTTTTTTTCTTCTTTTCTCTCACTCTCAAAATCGACTTCATCACAACCTCCTCTCCAGCCATAGTCTCACATTCTGCCCTGGTCCCCCCTTACACCGTACACACATTTCTCTCCTTCCCACTCCCTTCATCTCTCCTTCACTCGCTGCCCTCCCCCCCCCCTCTCTCCTACATATTTCTCATGCGATCCCATGTTCTCTGTGTCACATGACAGTTCAGCTGTTGGGCTCATGATTTGTGTGCGGCCAGGCTAGGTGGATGGAGGTCTGAGGGGGACGAGGGAGGGGTGACCAGGTCTGATCAATCCATCCCGGGGAACTTAGAAAACTTCAAGCATTGCTAGACGGGAAACACCCCTAAACTCCTTCACCAGAAGAATGCACTCCCTCCCTCCCTCCCTCCCTCCCTCCCTCCCTCCCTCCCTCCCTCCCTCCCTCCCTCCCTCCCTCCCTCCCTCCCTCCCTCCCTCCCTCCCTCCCTCCCTCCCTCCCTCCCTCCCTCCCTCCTTCCCTCCCTCCCTCCCTCCCTCCCTCCCTCCCTCCCTCCTGTTGCTCAGGGGATGAGTTGAGGACTGACTGACGAAAAGAGAAAAGGTAGAACAAAGTTGCTGGGGGACCTTGACCAAACGTGACAGGAGAACATTCCATGGCTGCCAAGCCTGTCCTGCACTTCTCAGGGCTGCTGAAGGGAAGGAGATAGGAGACGAGGATGGGAAGGCGTGACGGTATTGGACCTCAGCCAAGGCCTCCCTGTGACATCCCAGTCTAGGAGGCTCCTAGGCCCAATGGACCGGCTCCGCTCTATTTCTTTAGCAGATGGGACCCTACACACAGAGTTAAGGTGAGGGGTCGCACATTTCCCAGAGAGGACATTCTAGCAAGACCACCGCTAAGTCGCTACAACTGGAAGAGAGGAACACGGGCTCAATTCAATTTTGGTGCCTGGCCAGTAAAACCCCCTCGCCTTCAATCTTATTGCCTCATCAGAAAAGATTTCCAGAAATGTAACGATGCCTCTCTCATCACTATGTAGCGTTTGATCAGGGGTTGTATCAGTCTAGTCTTTCCAGAGATACAGGGAACACCCAGGGTGTAGGAGCTAAGGGAAGAGGCCAAAGGCCGTAATGGAACCTGGCCAATCTCGGCCAGCAGCCAGACCCTGACCGCTGAACGACCTGAACCAGAGTAGTTCACCGCACTCATGGCGGATCTGACATTTAAAGAAAAAAAAGAGAGAGAGAGAGAGAGAGAAGAATGGAAACACACTTAGAGAGATAGAGATTATATAGAAAGATAGATGGATGGACAGATTCATAGATAGATGGGGAGAGAGAGAGCGACAGAGAAAGAGAGAGAGAAATAGAAATCCAGATACCAATCTGGTTGGAAATAGTGTCATTACTGTCCCTGACACACGTAATACAGTGTGATATGTCTTATAAGAGTCAGATCCAGAACTCATACTGAGAGGTAAATAACAGAGCATAAAATATGTGTTAGTGTAAATAGCTACTGTCATCTCCATAACCGCTGTCTGTAGTGAGCTGTCCGCCTATTCACCTGACAGGGAGAAAAGGCCTTGCATGCAGCGCAGCCTTGCACCCCACACCCAACACACGCCCCACAAACGCCCCACACCCCCCCCCCCCACACACACACACACCACACACACACCCCCCATCATTAATCCGGAGAGGTTTGTGTGTGTCAGACATGGAAAGGGATTCCTCTCCCCTTCTCTCTCCCCTCTCTAGCTCTCTCAGCGAGGGAGGCGTGGAGCCAGGGCCAGACACATGCATCACCATTTGGAATCCTCAACTTCATCACCAAAGAGGAGGAAGAATGCCTATCAATTAAAGGCTGGGCATTTCTGGGTTGGAGTGTGTAGATAAAAAGAGGGTGCTGGGTAGCATGATGCAAAAAAGGTAAGGGAAACAGAAATAGAGATATTTAATTTCTACCTCCTTGGTTATGGGTGTGTGCGTGTGTGTGCACGCTTGGGCCAGGAGATACAGTCAATGACATTGATATATGAGGGGGAGGCCTGATCACTGTAGTCCATGTATAATGGACAACATGGGGCCATTATGGAATCAAGCACAGACACACACACACACACACACCCACTCACTCACACATAGCCCGTCTGCAGCTGTCAACTGCAACATCTTCAACAACATTCGGAGAGATGTTGAGATAGAACTCATGAGAGATGGATAGATAGAAATTGAGACAGGGAGAGGGGGGGTGGGGGACAGAATGGAGAAAGGTTGAAATGTTCACCACTAGAACAGGGCCCATCAACAACAAGCCGCTCTAAGCCGAGGGGACAGAAGTGGGACATGCTCCGGGAGCGCGAGTCAGCTATGCGCGCGGAATAACAGACCGCGATCATTATGTCAGCATGAAAACCTCCCTTTGTCCCCGTTCTTGGAATTCTTGACTTAAGTGAATTACATGTCTTGTTGTGCACGCGGTGTAATCTGATTTCTTTCTCCCTCAGAACTTGTGCAGCACACCACAAATCGAATTTGAACATACTGAGAGTTAGTCATCCGGCATTCCGATATGGTTTTAATAAGCGCGTGTTTTCCTTCCAAACAGTCCAAAGCATCCGTCTCTATGCAATTCTTCCGAAAATGTGTTTGGGGAAAATCCTAAAAGACAGGCTTTCATACTATACATTGCTTATGGTATGTTCTTAACTATGTATATGGTTTAACGATTTTTTTTCTTTTTTATTAGCAAATAATTGGGACAAGAAATGTGATTAGGCTACGGAACAAAATGACATCTGTATCCTTAATATGGGGGACCGTTAGCCTGAGGATAAAGGGTAAATTCTCTCTTGCTCTTTCTGTCTGTCTCAACATGTGCAGTCAACCTACACACTCAGCCCCGCTACCCAACGCTTAGCCTGGCCGTGCGAGACCCTGTGAAATTTTAATGGGCGGATGCCGCAAATATCAAACGAACTTCCTTTATTCCGTGCAGTCGAAGGCAGAAACTGACATGGGCTACTTGAGACCAGAATTTGACTATAGCACATGATAAACCACTTTAATACAGCGTTTATTTACTGTGATATCATTATCACTATAATGGCGTTCATTCATCATTATAATGTCTGTTACGATAATAGCCCAGGGTTAGCTGTCGGGCTCGCTTCTACAGGCACTCCTATTTCTCATTCTATACCATCTATCGATGGGTAAAAACCACAAAACCTCACGGACTAGCGTAATTCGGACTCAATTCTAACCACAACCACAAGCGCAAACATTTCCAAATTGGACAGCTGTTTTTCATAACATAAGCATCATCTTCAAGAGTCGGCAAGAACAAAAGCCAAATCACTCACATTCTATCGCCCGGAACGAGCAAACGGCTCTCGACCATCATATCGGGCAGAAAATCCAGATTGTAGGACGAAGTCATGTTGGCCGGGCTGTTTCCCTCCGAGTAGGCTTCACCGCTGTGCTCCGCCTGACAAATACGAGCGTCTCTCAGCTCGCCCAGTTCGACAACTGCGCCTGGGCGCGGAGACAGAGAGGGACAGGTGCAAGCGCCAAGGCCTCCCCAAGGCAGTAGCCACACACTCGGCAGTTGTCACATTCTCTTCTTCTCCCTCATTCGTTTTTTTCTCTCTCACCCCTCTCCAATCCTGTCTGAAAATCCGCTCTGCTCAAGCAACTGTCAGACTGGAATACCAGGTGCCGTGTAGGGAGGCGTGGCGGCCCCGCGCGCGGTGCTGCAGCTAATCTTTAACCATTAGATACCGTTTTCTGGGGCAACGCACTTTATTCCTCTGCTAGACAGCATTGACAGTAAGTCGTTAAACCTAATGGCAGTAATATATTGGAATCACGGTGCGACAAAACAACTGATCATTGAAACTAATGATGATAACGCAATCAATTGGCAGCGTGCGAATGCGATCTCATTGATGTGTGAATTGTATAGCATTATTATTATGTCAATGTCTTATTGATTGACTACATAAACAATACTGTGCTATCCGTGACCTCGTGTGATGCTATCTACTTTGAACATTGATGTGTAGATTGCCATTCCAATGCGTCTGCAGGGATCAGGTGTGTAGAATGGGCAATTACGCATTGAAAAAAAACGTGATGTCCTCGTGAGGCCAATGCATGCATCTGCAATTTGATTCACGTGCTGGGTCTGTGGTATAGGCCTTTTTGGCATGCAACATGAGTCATGTGAGAGCAGTGAAGTGGGCCGGGATGCATCCCTGTGAACCACAGAAGAGACCGAGTAAGGACCGCTACAACCTCAGCCCGTTAGCGCATTGTGTCCCGCGTCCGCGTGCGAAAAGGCATGGCGTTGTAACAAACTCTTTTAGGTTGAGAGGGTTACAGCTCAACGGAGAGGGAAGTGCATCTGGGTCTTGGAGAAAAGCACAGAGAGCGTTTGTGTGTGTACCCTCAATAGTGTAGCTGTCGGTTGCCCGGGCACCGCTCTGGGGGTCAGGTTTGTGGTCTTGTGATGTAGGTTAGGGTCAGACTCTGGAGGGTGGGGGGGGGGGAGACTGCTGTTGGCCCAGTGCCCTAAGGCAGAGCCCCCCAGGGGGCCGATCTGTACTCGGCCTCTCCCAACACACCTGAACCTACACTGAATCTAGACTAGCAGTATAGATGTACACCCTATAGATAACAATTGCTTTGCCTGTTGAGAAGAAAGGATGTTGATTTGCCAAGGATAATTGACTTTTTTTGAGGGTGGTTGAAATGATTGTAGCAGTTGTGATGACCCATTTACAGGGGTTATAGTTGTGGCAAAGGTCATTGCCATGATCTCCTAAATACAGGAGCTAAGTGTGTACTGTGTGAGTCTGTGTGTGTGTGTGTGTGCATGTGCATGGGTTACTGTATCCTTGCTTAACAGCTCACGCCTTTTCACTTCGACAGCTGACATGATTGTGCTAGTTTAAGATACACAGGGATTAACACACACACATCCACACACGCAAACACAGGAACCCCATCACTGTCTCATGCTCAGTTTTGAATAAAGTCATGTAAATGTAAAAATGTGAATAAAGTCATGAAGCATAGAATGTTAGCTTAGCTAACCAAATGTGTCCTTCCTCTTATGCAGTCCATTAACACAATGTTAGAAAAACCCATGTCCACATCCAATTGAGCGAGAGAGAATGATAGAGAGAGAGAGACTGATGCATGCAGAGATCCCAACTTGCAGAGACTCATTTCCGGGAGGTAGCTTCCCCCCCCCCCCCTCGGGACGCAATCCGGACGCATGATGTACCCACTCAACCTGCACGTACCCCCCCCCCCCCCCCCCCCAGACGCAATCCGGACGCATGATGTACCCACTCAACCTGCACGTACCCCCCCCCCCCCCCCCCCCAGACGCAATCAGGACGCGCGATATGCACCTATCTCTACCAGAAATGACCATTACACAGTCTCTCGCTCGCTCGAAATACAAAATCCCCGATTTCCGGGAGATTGTACAGCATTTGCGGGCGTCAGGGAGCCGCTATTGAAATGCGGGAGACTCCCGGACCTTGGATGTCTGTGCATGTATGCAAATGAATGTATGTGAATGGTATATGCGTGGTACACATATGTGTGCATGCGTGTGTGGGGGAGTCGTGACACTGGGACTACTCCTATGAGTTCAAAGACCTGGCCTAAAACACAATGCCTGTCCTACAGGCAGCCTTGACACACACACTAACATTTACTTCTACACAGATGAGATGCACACAAGCCCGGGGCCACAGAAAACCTCCCGTTCACGCAACAACATGCACAACAGACAGCAGCTGTGTGGCTGTGTGGCCGTGTCCTCTGACCTGCTCAAAGCTTCTCCATTCAAGTGACTTCCGGTCTCTTCTTTCAATCTCACGTTGTATATACCTTCAAGGCTCTGTATAAGGAATTCTTCTTTTACTAAAGGTCAGTGGTTCACTTACCTCCCTTCCACACCCTCCACTAACCAAGCTATTCTCTGTCTCTCTTGCCGTTTCTGAAGGATATATAGTATCTGAGAGCCAGCTAGGGGCAAGGTCTCTTTCTCTCTGTGTGTCACTCTCTTTCTCTCACCCCAGGCTGAGGGCTCAGCTGCCCAACAATACAGATTGATCACTGTGGATGGTGGAAGGCGAGTGAGGGCCAGACAGTGTGTTCTTGAGAGAGAGAGAGAGGCCAACTCTCGCAGTAGGAGTTTCAACCTTTGCATTTTAAGGAACACTACAGTTACATCATCAAAATGAGACTTCTGGTTCCTTCTTTATGTCAACCAGAGGATTCTGGGTAGAGCTTTGCTCCAGCGAAAGTGGATGGGCGGACGGTGTCTGTTTTTCACACGTGAATATTTCATGTGGGGTCATAAATGATTTACGCAAGCAAGCAGCTGTGTTTGAGCTAAGTGGACTTGTGAGAAACCTGATGCAGATCTAAACCTGATTGTTATTATTCAGCTTCACTCTCACACCCACATGCATACACACATATACATATATTTATATATATGCACTCACAAGCATACACACACACACACACACACACACACACACACACACACACACACACACACACACACACACACAAACAGCAGGTAAACTGACACTACCATGTTATTATCATGACAGTACTTGTATGTTGTCACTACCCAATCAGTTGCCAAAAAAATATGAATGGGATCTATTTCAGCTACTTAAACATTAACTAAACTAACAAGATAAACCAGATTATTCTTAATTTCTCCCACTTTAACTACCCCCTCCCACACGCGCGCGCACACACACACACACACACACACACACACACACACACACACACACACACACACACACACACACACACACACACACACACAGACAACACACCTCTGTCTGGTCTGATGTGGGGTCTCATTCTCTTTCTGCCTTAACTTGCCTTCATCATCAATGTCACTCTGCCCCCT
Organism: Osmerus mordax; assembly: GCF_038355195.1. Taxonomy (NCBI): domain Eukaryota; kingdom Metazoa; phylum Chordata; class Actinopteri; order Osmeriformes; family Osmeridae; genus Osmerus; species Osmerus mordax. The sequence continues at coordinate 4,626,430 of NC_090066.1, read as the reverse complement.
CCCTTTCCTCTCTCTGTACCTCCTCTCATTTCTATCTATAACCTGTCTTTCCCTCCCTCACATCCCCCTATCCCCTCTACCCAACTAGCCCTCAGTCCCCAGAGCCAGCCTGATTGGTCCATCTGACAGTATGGTACAGTGAACTGCACTGTGGAGTAGTTATGTCTAAATGCTCTGTGACCGAGGTTAATACACACGGTCTGTCTCACACACACACACACACACCCACACACACACACACACACACACACACACACACACACACACACACACACACACACACACACACATAGGTGACTACTGGGACATTCAGAACAAGTGTCATGGTGTTGAACAAATACCTAGTGACCTATGGAGTGGCCCTCGCACTGTCCTAGCTGATCTGTGATGCCTGCTAGGGGTCCAGCCGTTAACTGGGAATTTGTGTGTGTCTGTGTTTGGCGGAGTTTGTGTGTCTGTTTCTGTGTGTGTGTGTGTTCCCTTCTGCAGGAAACCTATTACTGACTGATATGGACCTGTTGGTACTGAAATGTTCTGGGTGCATTCAATTAAACAGGATATCGGACAAGTAATTACTAGTTATTATAAACTACTGATTACAATACATTTATCAAACAGTAATTGCAGACAAAAAAAACATATTTTCTCTGTACATTCATTTGGTGTGATGTGTCTGTGCAGTACCATTTTAGGCAGGATGGGCTGGACTGAGCAGTTCTGTCTGGGGGATGGGGCAGGGGGGTGGTGGTGGGGGGTATATTTGGATGGGGGGTGGTTGGCTGCTCAAACACACTGTCCACTTTTGCTGCAGTGCTACAAAGCGCACTCACACTGTAATTGGCCATCGCCGTGGCGACAGCGTGGCGTTAAAATAAAACCAGCTGTCCGAGAGCCCTATATTCATTACTCGTCTCCCTCCCACCTTTCATCTCTCCTTCCCTGCATCCCTCCTCTCACCTTCTCTCTTTCTGTACCCCATCTCCATCTCTGACCAACCTCTCCTTACCTGCCTCTCCCACTTTCTCTCTTTCCAATTTCTCTCAACTGCCCCCCCCCCCACACTCCCTCTCTAGCTATCCCTTCCCTCCCTCTCTCCTTCCTTCTCTTCAAGCTGTCTCCCTCCTTCCCTCCTCCTCCCTCTCCTCTCTGCTCTTTTCCTCATTAAAGTGGGACCCAGGCAGTAGCGGTCACTGACTCTCATTTATTTTCATTTGAAACTGGTGCAGCTCCACTGATCCTCTGGAGCCACTGTAGAGGGAGCAGGATGTGTCATTCTGATAACAACCAGCCAACACACACACACTCAGACACACACAAACAAGCACCTGCTTGCACACACACCCACACGCACACATTTCATGTCATGCACACATTCACACACTGCATGTACCTACAACCTCGAAAACCCGCTCACTGTATCGCCATTCTCTCACACATGACCCCTCGCAACCCCCAGCCCCCCTCCACACACACACACACACACACACACACACACACACACTCCTCCTCCGCCCCACATTCACACACACACCAGGTGGAGTGTAGGTGTGAGAGTGGGTGTGAATCCAGACCAATCACACTGATGCACCTCCTAATAGCCTGTTCTTAGTGCATTAATAAGTATTGATCAGGTGCAATTGTTTGTGTTGGGGGAGGGCGTCACAATCACAGTATACACCATCACTAAATGTGCGTGTGTGTGAGAGAGAGAGCGAGAGAGAGAGAGAGAGAGAGAGAGAGAGAGAGAAAGAGACACTGTGCTTGAGTCTGACACCCCCGGATTGAGAAGGGAGAGCTGTAGAGCTGTGGAGCTGACCAGTGGCATGCTGGCTGAACACAGTCACCTGGAGGCCATTCTATAGGCCATTGCTCCCACCTCTGCAGGCTTAATGAGAGAGCGCGAGCAGGGCTATAACTCTGGGCTCTAAACCAAACAGCCCTATCTGTAATAGGACGACTAATATCCTCCAGGCCATTAGGAAGGCACACTTGAGGTGCACTTGATTTAACAGCATCAACTCTCATGGGAGGCCGTCTCAACCAAGGTTTCTTTTTAATGTCCTTACTCACACACTCACAATGTCCTTAATCACACACAGTGCACACACACTCACACGCACATAAAACATTTGTTCTTTGTCGTAACATTTTGCATCTGCAAATATCCCTCACTGGGCCAAAAGATAAAAGGCTAGTAACAGCTTCTCAACAGTTCCAGCTGTCACTCAATGGAGTCAGTCCCAAATTATCATGCAAAAAAACAACAACTGAGCCGTTTCAAGAGAACAACTCTTTAAAACAAATGCGAATCACAATGATGATAAAGAAATGCGGCAATCAAGTGGAAACACAAAACCGAGGGAGATGGTGTTTCGGGAGGAAAGATAGAGGAAGAGCGGGGGAGGAGAGACCAGGAGGAGGAGGAGGGAGAAGGAGGAGGGGGGTAGTCAAGACAGTGTGAAGTGTCTGGCAGCTCCATTGTTTGGTAGTCTCATTGTCAGAGCTGGGGAGCTTTCTGTACACCCCCCCTTCTCTCTCTCTCTCTCTCTCTCTCTCTCTCTCTCTCTCTCCCTCTCTCTCTCTCCCTCTCTCTCCCTCTCTCTCTCTCTCTCTCTCTCTCTCTCCCTCTCTCTCTCTCTCTTTCTCTCTCTCTCTCCGTCACCTTCACTCTTTTCCTTCCTCCCATTCTTCTTCCGTATTCTTTTCCCCTATCCTTCCATCAGCCTCCCTATCAGGCTGTCGTGGATCCAGACACACAGCAGACGTGTTCTCAGGACAGGACCCAGCCTCCCCCCCATCTCTCTCTCTCTCTCTCTCTCTCTCTCTCTCTCTCTCTCTCTCTCTCTCTCTCTCTCTCTCAGATCCAAAACACTTCCCACAGCACACTTCGAGCCACAACAGCGAATCCAGAAAGAAGGACAACGAGAAAAAGGAGCAGAGAGGGGTGGGACGATCGTGTTCATCCGCTCTCGCTTCTGTGCTGTCCGGGCAGTCGCTGAACAAGACAGGCATCCCAAATCCCAATATGGAGTCCTGAACCCCTCCGTCCTCTTCCTTCTTTCCTCTCCTCTCGTCTGGTCTCCTCTCGTCT